>NC_060140.1:919994616-921214616 GCF_021461385.2 Schistocerca piceifrons
GTAGAGTCACTAGTTAATGAGCAAGCTATTGGCCAGACACTTGCAATATGAAGTTATCCACATGTGCATGACTGCTCTGGAATTCACACGTAAGTGCCGGGTAGAGGATTCACCGAACCACGCTCAGACTCTTTCTTTGTGATTCCACACTAGAGTGGCGTGTGGGAAAAGTGAACCCTCAAATTTTTCATTACGAACTATAGTTCATTTTCTTATAATGATCATTTCCTCCTATGTTGGTTAGCGTCCGTAAAATGTTCACGCTCTTTGAGGACGCAAATTGATCTTTGAAATTTCGCGAAAAGAATGGCTCCTTTGTTTTAACGATTGCCGCCAGAACCGGCTTATTATATCGGTGACAATCTCTATCCCTGTTTGCGCTAATACAAAACGAGCTGACCTTCTTTGCACGTTTTCCACGTCCTTCATCAATCGTACCACATATGGATCCCATACCTCACAGCAGTACTCTAGCAGGGGACGGACAAGCAAGCAATTCATATCGTCTTACTTAACTCCATTGTCCACTTCGCAGAATCGATGAACAGCCTTGGTTCACCATTGGCACATAGCTAACTTAAAATCTGTCCATACGTCGACGCTCAAACGATACATCTTCTGTGCTTGTTCTGAGCTAAGTCCAGTAATATCTATGTTTTATATAGGGCGCCGATTCAGATGACCCTACCTATGTATTTCAACTAATCTACAACGCTTGCAAAAACCACTCCCGAAATTTTCATAATATACTCTCGCTCACTGCGCACATATTATTAGGTCTACAGAAAAATTAACAGGACGTTTTGCAGGAAATGTAATATACGCTGACACTAAAAACAATCGCAACACCAAGACTGAGTTGTGCGACATAAGCGAAACGTGATAGGCATGAGTCTACATCTAAAAATTATATTCATATATTCTGGATGCAAATCAGGTCTGCTTTACATACACTCTAAAACGGTCGTGAGCGTTCGTTACCTTTGAGACTGGACGCGTTGATTTGATTATAGTCAAGAATGCCTTGAGGCAGCAAAGACGCCATTATCAATGCCCCACTGAGTTTGAACGAGATCGTGTAATACGACTACGAGAAGCTAGATGCGATGGCTACAGAAAGACTTGGCAGGAATGTAGTCACTGTACATGGCTGACGACGGTGGTCGCGACAACGTATTGGCACAAGAAGATCGGACTCCCAATGGCGAAGTGGCACCACCAAGAGGAAAGACTGGTATGGCTCTGGCGCATCGTACTGGGCCTACAGCAACAGTCTGAGCAGTACTTGGCACCACAGCGAGACAACAAACTGTTACAGTTCTGTTACTTCAAGGACAACTCCAAGGCAGTGGCCCTGTAGCGTGGATTATACTGTGCCAAACCAGCGCCATTTGTGACTTCAGTGGCGTGAAGCGAGACCTCATTGGAGCGAAAGGTGGACATCTGTTGTGGTTTCTGATGAAAGCTGGTTTTGCCTCGGCGCCAGTGATTGCCGTGTGTTGTTTAGAAGGAGGCCAGGGTCTGCAACCAACCTGCCTGCATGCTAGACAAACTGGACCTACGCCTGGAATTATGGTCCAGGTACGATTTCGTATGACAGCAGGATCTCTGTCGGGGTTATCCCATTCATCCTTACTGCAAATTATTATGTCAGTCTGATGATTAGAGCTGCTTTGCTGCCATTCGTGAATAGAATTCCAGGGAGTGCTTTCCAATAAGATAACGCTCGTTTACATACGGCTGTTGTAACCTTACTTGCTCTACGGAGTGTCCACATGTTGCACTGGCCTGCTAGATCAGAAGATATGTCTCCAATCGAACACATACGGGACACCATCGGATGACAACTTCAGTGTCATCCACAACCAGCATTAACTGTCCCTGTGTTGAACGACCAAGTGCAACAGCGATGGAACTCCATCTCACAAACTGACTTCCGGCAGCTGTACCACACAATACACTCACGTTTGCATGCTTGCATTCAACGTCTGGTGGTTACAGCGGCTATTTATGTACCACCATTTCACATTTGCAATGGCATAAGTCTCCCTTATATTAACCTCTGGTCTTATAATGTTACTCACTTAAATATGTTTTACTCTGAACTAACAATTTTTGTAGTTGCGATTATTTTTCTGTTAATGTAGTTCAATTCCGCACTATGATACGTTACCGCTGGAGGCTGAAGGTTCCGAATTAATCAAGAAAACGTGACACAGTGACCAACAAAACACGATTATTTCGAATAAGTCAAAAACTGTGCCCACCAGCGAAAATGTGTTCCGGTACAAAATTTAACTAAAACGAATTTCCTGACTAAAAATGTCCTGTTATTTTCTTCTGTATGACTAACAGTTTCCACGTGGCGAATAAGAGAATATGACAACCACGCACATTGTTTTTGAAGGTCTTGCGGGTTGCATAGATCGTGTAGCTAGCGGCAGCTGAACCAACCAGTATACTAGAACTTCACCAACAAACATTCAGAGTTGTTCACGGTACCTTCTGAGTATTCTGGTATAAGGGACCCATTGTTTGTGGTGGCTCTTAATAGAGTTAGTGCATTTCGTTTGGGTTCTTGATTTCATTAGTTTTCTACCCGTATTGCGCTGATAATAGTGCACAATAGTGTCAGTGTCGACGGAATTCTCTGTGTGTCTTGTATCCATTCTTTCACCGAATCTACTGTTGGCAAGAACAGCACTCATTTTATTCTTCGCCTCGGTTCTGTCGTGGGCTCGTTCAGTTGTACGTCAAGAGTGATATATAGCTGTGTGGGTACGTTAACTCGTGTGTTTAAGTTCCTGAATGCAATGTAATGCTGAGCTGCTCTCACAGCAATGGCAGCCACATCACAGACAAGTGTTTTGTCTGAGGATTGTTCCAAAACTTTGTTATGCGTGTTTTCTGGTGTATATTTTAGTTATTGCGTATTACAGCCTTCCTCGCGGTTGTGAAGGTGTTTTCACAGAAACAAGGGTGATAGTGATAACGAACCGAATTAATCGGTATTACATTATTATCCCGTAACAAGCCATAGAAGATCATGGCCGGCCAGAGTGGCCGAGCGGTTCTAGGCGTTACATTCTCGAACCGCGCGACCGCTAAGGTCGCAGGTTCGAATCCTGCCTCGGGCATGGATGTGTGTGATGTCCTTAGGTTAGTTAGGTTTTAGTAGTTCTAAGTTCTAGGGGACTGATGACCTCAGCAGTTAGGTCCCACAGTGCTCAGAGCCATTTGAACCATTTTGAAGATCATGGGTTCGTTATACCAAAATACTTAGAAGATTCCTGAACAGTGTCTGAAAGTTTGTCAGTAGAATTATGGGTAATCTTTTATAAGATCCTCGTATGGTCTGCTACGACCCAACCAGCCACTTAAACATTGATGTTTCGAGACTTAAATTTTCAGTGCGTATGTATGTTACCGTACATCAGCCGTGTTAGCTCGATTACCGATCACTTTATCAACTGAACGTATCCTTACAGTGCGATTAGTTGTTTGTGCTGTCTCCATGTTCACTAAAACCGAAAGTAACACATAGCGAGACAAAATCTGTTTACTGTAGGTTCAAAATCAAATGGCTCTGAGCACTATGGGACTCAACTTCTGAGGTCATTAGTCCCCTAGAACTTAGAACTAGTTAAACCTAACTAACCTAAGGACATCAGATACTTCCATGCCCGAGGCAGGATTCGAACCTGCGACCGTAGCAGTCGCGCGGTTCCGGACTGAGCGCCTAGAACCGCTAGACCACCGCGGCCGGCTGTTTACTGTAGGTCATAGCATTTACTTCAGTACATGTGAGTACATAACTTCAGTATATGTTGCGCTCGTATCGATATATTGTTGAATGTCGAAATCAGACGAGGTAAAAATTAGTAATATTTTCACAAATCTCACGTAGTGGCTAATTATGAACAACAGTAAATAATAATTTTATACCTTGAGTAACAATAATAGTAAACGCATACGTTTCTCAGACTTTGATTTGAACTTAGGTACGTTAGGTAGGTGGTAGTATTTTTAGGAAACACATTTTGCACAACTAAAAAGCGCCTCAATAGGGTGGCTGACTTAAGAAAAATCTCCAGTCACCATTACAAGATCTATATTTCTTAAATACCATCCGTTACGGTAAGTTACGGTAAGAAATGTTACAGTTAAATGTTACTCAGCTACGGTAGTGTGCAAATTAGTTCGGACAAGACGATTGAACTTTACCTGTGCGCATCTATTACAGTGTGTATAATACGGTTAGTAATTTACTGAATATTAATAACCAAAGTTTCCTCTTTTATTGACACTCCATTTTACTAGACACTTTTTCATAGTATTCCAGAAGTTCTCGTTGGGAGTTGAGTCAGATGAATTACCAGGCAGCAGAAGTAAATTAACGTTGTTTTCTTTCAAGAACATCTTGACTGTTTCAAAATTGTGACACAGGGGGCAGATAGTTGTGAAATGTGTCTCCATCATCAACAAAGGTTTTCAGGAAAGGCGTAACACTGCGCATAAGGATTTCCATCTATTTGATTGAATGCATCATGCTATCAACTGGAACCAGTGCACCAGGAAAGTGTAGAAACCGCAAACTAGTTTTTTGGAGGTTATTTCACAGTTCAGCTCTCTCTGCCTTTCTGGTGCTTCGTCTGTCAACCCTTTCTCTGTATCCTTAAAAAATAAAATGCGACTTATCACTGAAAATTACACGTTTCCAGTCACTAGAAGTCCAAGATTTATTTTATATGTTGGCCCATGCCTACCGTTTCTTCTTCATGGCAGGTATTAACAATTGCTCCTTCAATGCCTTCCGCTCACATTCAAGAAGCTCACGCTGTAACGTTGAAGAGTCAACTTCAACAAAAGTAGACAATGAGGCCATATCACTATATGACCTAATAAGTCTTGAAACATTAGATTTTTCCACACGAGCAACAGGGGCGATGCGTCATAGTGAGAGATGAGTGTTCGTGAAGAAAAACTATTTTTGCTCGCTTCTTAGGTGAAATGTCCATTTTAACACTGAGGTTTCCTGTAGAGAACACAGAAATAACACACGATCTCGCTATACAAACAAGTACTCTATTGAACTGGAGAGGACTTAACTATTGTTGTCCATAGCCAAGACAACAATATTTCGCCAAAAGTCAAACAACAGGGGCGATGAAATTGGTTACAGCTAATCAAGTTCAATCCATTCTAAAAGATGAGTTTGTTCCATTTAATTTGCACACTACCGTAATACATCGAGCAACGGAAAAGCCTGAGTCTTGAAGTACATCACTTATTATCGATTCGAAGTAGAGTGTAAGTTAGCCGACCGGTCTAAGGCGCTGCAGTCATGGATTGTGCGGGTGCTCCCGGCGGAGGTTCGAGTCCTCCCTCGGGCAAGGGTGTATGTGTTTGTCCTTTGGGTAATTTAGGTTAAGTAGTGTGTAAGCTTAGGGACTGACGACCTTAGCAGTTAAGTCCCATAAGATTTCACACAAATTTGAACACTTTTTTAGAGAGTAAGCAGTATAGTACTGTATACTTTCCAGTACAGCAAAGAAGAATGTGCTCCTCGGATGCACATAGCTTCTGTGTATAGTGTGCCCTTAGAATGTGTCAGCTTTTCCTTTCATATAAGTACAAGTTGTGGATAACAAGTAGTAGTAGTGATTCGAGGTGCTGTGATGACTACGTAATAATATACCTTTTTTAATGTATAGCCTTATATGTGGTTTGCGAATCAACAAAAACAAAATTTTTATACTAAATTCACCCTCTCGGACAAAAAATTCAAGATATAGCAAGCGAAACATCTTATGTCGATGACAGATGTTGACGGTGCGCACTATTTTGATGGTAAAGGTGACATTCAGCTTCTTCAGCTGTTCATTAAGCTGTGCCATTTGAACTACAAGTCGAATGGTACCGTCGAGTTAACTTTACGTGTGACCATTATATGGGCCTCTTACACGTAATTTACAACCGAACAGTTTATTAATTCCTTTTTTCTGTTAAACTAACATATAGAACACTGTATCATCATTCAATCTGCAATTTATGAAAGCAAATAAATAAACAAACGTATCATTCCATGTAGGCTTTCACGGCCGGCGTCTTTATCAGTAAACTCTTCCGGGCTAAGTTGCCGTGGTCGATCTGTAGAACTTCTTCTCCCTGACGTTTCGTTCTCAACTACGGAGAACATCTTCCGAGGTGAGTCGACGACTGGCTGCTAAGAGCTGGGGCCGCCGCTTATATAGAGATCGTAGGGGGCGCCACCACACGTCACATGACGTCGACGTGCAGCTATCTCTGGCTATCGTCTGTTCTCTCGATTGCAGGCAATCGATTGTCACGTGATTGATGCAACGTCGACCGCCATATCTTATCCAATTTTAATCCTTCTTCTTTACGATTAAAATTGTATTGATGTTTGTGGATTTCAATTGCCTCTCTATACATACGTGTATAATAGTGCGACGTCCTCGCTAGCACGCTTGTTTCACCAAATTTTATGTCGTGATCTCCATCCTTAAAAACATGTTCCGCTACTGCCGATTTGTCGACATGTCCCAAGCGACAGTTTCTTTTGTGCTCCGTCAACCGTGTATTGATGCTTCTTTTGGTAGTTCCTATGTAAACCCTGCCGCAACTACACGGAATTTTATATACCCCTGGGGTGGCTAGGGGGTGACGAGCATCTTTTGTTGATCTTAGGCATTCACTAATTTTCTTAGTTGGTCTAAAAATGGTCTCTACCTGAAACTTGGCTAGTACTTTTCCAATGCGATCCGTGATATTATGGATGAACGGAAGAAATACTTTTCCAGCTGATGGTTGTTGCTGTCTCCTATTTTTAGGCATTTTTCTATTTGGGTGAAGTGCTCGATTAATCTCGTTTTTTGTATAACCGTTTTTCGCAAAGGCCATTCGTAAATGATTTAGTTCTTCTTGTAAGTAGCCTGGTTCACAAATATTATTGGCCCTATCCACTAGTGTTTTTATGACCCCCCTCTTTTGCCTAGGGTGGTGGTTTGAGTTCTTATGGAGGTAGCGATCGGTATGTGTACCTTTCCTGTAGACCTTATGGCCTAAGGTCCCATCCGTCCGTTTGATGACTGATACATCCAAGAAGTTAAGTTGTCCATTCTTCTCCTTCTCCATAGTAAATTTAATCTTTGGGTTGATGCTATTTAAGTGTACCAGAAAATCATTCAAGTCTTCTTCCTCATGATTCCATATTACAAAGGTATCATCCACATACCGATACCACTTCGAGGGGCTTTTTTTGGCCGACTGCAATGCTTGATGTTCAAAATATTCCATGAATAAATTCGCAATTGTGGGACTTAGGGGACTTCCCATGGCTACCCCATCGATCTGTTCATAAAATTCATCATTATGCTGAAAATAGGTTGAGGATAGACAGTGTTGGAACAAGGCTACTATATCAGTAGGGAACATATTGGCTATATGGGAGAGAGCTTCATCAACTGGAACCATCGTGAACAAAGACACTATATCAAAACTGACAAGTATGTCATTAGGACCGACAGTAATTTCCCTCAATTTCTCAATGAAGTGTAGAGAGCTTTTAATATGACTCTCAGTTTTGCCTATGTGAGGTTGTAGCCAGAGATAGCTGCACATCGACGCCATGTGACGTGTGGTGGCGCCCCCTACGATCTCTATATAAGCGGCGGCCCCAGCTCTTAGCAGCCAGTCGTCGACTCACCTCGGAAGATGTTCTCCGTAGTTGAGAACGAAACGTCAGGGAGAAGAAGTTCTACAGATCGACCACGGCAACTTAGCCCGGAAGTGTTTACTGATAAACAAACGTATGTTGTGAATTGTAATATTCTATTTTGTCTTTACTCTTCCAGTATCTTAATAATCTATGCTTTAGAATTACAATAGCCAGCAATTTGCATTATTGATACCACAAAAAACAACGTAAATATAATACAAGAACGTGTGCAAATGAATAGATACTTCTTACAGTTACTAAATGAAAACAAATGTCCAGGTAGAAATATGTAAAGAGATTGTGAATGATGATGTAGCTGCACAAAAAGAGAACCGAATGTTCTATAGTTACCTTATACTTAACTAGTTACCTCCTACCTTATGTAATAAATTACAATCTAACATTTCTGAAACGGTTTTCCAGACTTTGGTTGTAACAACTTGCTAATTGTTCCGCACTGATTTGATCGTGGCTCACAAGAAAGCCAGTCAGGACTTATTTGTGAAGAGCGGAAGATCGAAGTGACGGCGTGCTACCTAGCAGAGTGTCATGGTTGTTAAAACTCTGAACTCATGTGCAGATCTGGCCATCGGGGTTTTTCTCGTTTACCGTAAGCCACCTTTAGTAAATACTGAGGTGGGACCTAGAAAAGCCCATTTTCACTTCTACTTCTTCAGTTGATTGCCCAGTCCGTGTTACTGCTAGACTTATATCCTGATGTCCACCAGCCATTAAACTCTATTCTTTCTGTCTTTCGTTTATCTACCCACTTATTTACTTTTTTGCTCTGAGGCTGTTACTTTTAAGATCTACATATATAGAGTAACGTATTCCCAAACCATGAGCAACAGGGTAGTTCACATTAATCGAAATACGTTACGTTAATGTGGTAGACTAGGTACAAGTGGAAGGCTCCAACAAACCTCAGAGGCGAAAGCGAGTCTCTTCCTCTCTCCGCCGCTGATTCCTTTGATTCGGCCTGGGATTCCAATAATCACGTCCTGGCAGGCGCTCAGTGAAAACTGTGAACAAAAATTAGACATACTTAACAAATTTCTAACGAGAAGTGGACTGTTATAATAAAACACACACACACACACAAACACACACACACACACACACACACACACACACACACTCACACACACGCACACACTTACACACTTAACCCTCTGTCTTTATAAATCTCTCAGTTTCTACTCATCCTCTAAAACAGATACTGGAGATTTGTAATCTCACCTGTCTTATTTCTTACTTAAGGAACAGATATAATGTAATTACGGTTCCAAAAACTCTGCTGAGTCAGATTGTTTTATACTACAAATGACTTGTTATCTGACGTAATTTTCAGATTGTCTTTCTTTATTGTAGAGCAATAATTATGTAACAGCTTATTTGACAGATGTACCAGCGTTATTGTATGGTTATTTTATTTTATTTTATTGGCTTCTAGCATAGCCATCACAATGTAAATGTATTGATACATATAGACATAGCAAGGTAAAATTTGTTTTTTCTTCATTCATATGTCTCCAGATCCAGATTTTTGTTCTTATTTACAAAGACACAATTGACAATTAACCATTCAGCTGTTAATTAATTTCTTTAGTTTAGTTCAATGGTCACAATTCCGTTTAAATTTTTAAGTCTTCTTTGGCTAAAAATCGGGACATGGCTTAGTAGATCGTCCTGGTTATGTCTCCGAGAACTGGGATCGTGCAAAGGGCTCCTATAAAAAGTTAACTCTGCCTTTCTCATAGCGTCTGCACTGAAATAAGATGAGATTTATACCACAAATTGTTTCTTCTTCACACTGACAGTAGCATGTCTCCATACGCCTATTCTATGTAAATCAGCAGGGAAGGATCCATGACTGAGACGCATTCTCACAGTGGATGTTACAATTTTTGTTGAATGTTTGGACTTCGTAAACCATGGCTTCTTGGTATGAATGACTGTTTACGTGCATAGGTTTTACCTCTTGTATGTTGACAGTCATCCATTCTGTCTGCCACGAGAGAAGCGCTTGTTCTTTTAATGTTAGGAGTAATTCTGTGTATGGGAGTTTAATGTCCATAGACATCACATCTCTTGCTAGTTGATCGTCTTTATCGTTGTATAGAATACCACAATGTGATTTAACCCATACAGATTCTACAATTTGACCACTCTTCTTAGCTTGGTGATAATGATCCACAATGTTGAAAGTGCATTTACTAGTTCTTTTGTCCCACTTCTTGTAACTTATAGCATTCAGAACGCTTTGAGAATCGATGATTATTACTGTGTAGGGTATTTTGAGAGATCTTGCGAATTTGATTGTCTCTATAATAGCGAAAGTGTCAGCTAAAAACATGAGATCTTCACCTGGTTGCTGAAACTTTCTTTCTTCTCAGATTCTGGACAGAAGAAAGCACATCCGGTATCATTTTCCGTCGCCATTTTTGAGTCATCTATGTAGAGTTCAAAATATCCTGGTCATTTTTCTGCCAAGTATGATGTATGTGAAAATTGCCCATATCCTTTCTCTTTGCTGGAACAGTCGACTTATATTAGAGGGATATTGTGACAAGAGCTGTTTTAGACATATAGGAACCTTGGGAGAACTTTACTTCGGTGTGTCGTATTTCGTAGACATTTCCAATGTTCGTACGGACTGGTGGTATAAAATAGCTGTTTCCTCACATTTCTATTATTCCCGATTTGAGAGAGCGTTTCGCTCTTAATTATCGGTGGATGTTTAGTGTCTGCCATTCGCTGTAAGATATAACGGTCACACAGCAATGTTCTGTGAATATTTAAAGGTATTCCTGATGATTCTAGGTGATATGAATTAGTGGGACAAGAATGAATAGCTCCGAAGCAGATGCATAAGCTTCTGTATTGCAGTCTATCCATCAACACTAAATACTTTTAGCAGCATTGCTGCATCCCTTGCACCGTAGTTACACGGGAACGTATCAGCGTGCGGTATAGATTGAGCAGAGTGTTGGAGTGAGCCCCCACCATACTCTTGACACCGAGTCTATAAGGATCAACGCTTTTCCGCTCTTAGTGCCGACAGTTTGAATATGAGGAACCCAACTCATTTTGGAATCGAAGAGAACACCAAGAATCCTAGGTTGAGATTTTGGTGGTATTTTAACACCTGAGAGTCTTACCCTGTTAAAGTTTCTTGGTCTAGTTTGGTTTCTGAAAGTGACAAGTACCGATTCTTCTGGCTTAATCAGTAACCCACAGTTATGTGAAGATTGATCCAGTACACCCATCGCCTTGGTTATATCACACACAGCCCGATTGGGCGATACATAAAAATACCATCTACATACTGGAGTATTTTAACTGGAGAAGGGATAATTCTCTCCAACTCATTAGTATGTCGTGCCAAGAGTATGGAACTGAGGATAGCTCCTTGTGGAAGACCTGTTGTAAGATAACATGGTACAATTAATTTTTTTCGGGACCGACCCAATGTGCGTCTGTCGGCGAAGAAGGTGCTGAACCCACAGATCATTTGTGGCGTAATTCCATTGGTTTCCGACTTCCGTAGAAACACAGGTACATGAACGTTATCATATGCTCCAGCTATATCCAGGAAGATAGCTGTTACGTTCACTATTCTTGTTCTTGCGTAATAAATTTCTGACGTTAAGATTTTTAATTTGTCTGCTGCTTTCTTGCCTTTATACACCCATACTGATTCGATTACAGTATCTTATTTGATTCCAACCACCATTCAAAACGACTTTTTACCATGCACTCTAAGATTATGGCGATACAGGAAGGTAGAACAATATGTCTGTGTGACTTGACCTGCTCTTCATCTTTAAGTGGTTTCAGTACAGATACCACTATTTATGTAGTCCAGCTTTTTATTACTGTCCCCTTCATCCATGACTGGTTAAATATCTGTAACAGTTTTCTGAGTGCTACCGCAGGGAGACTTATTATCATCTGCTAGTGTATATTTTCCTTACCAGGTGTGGATGTCAACCTCTTTTTTAATGCCCTTCATCAGTTCTTAGTAAGAAATTGGAACCACAAGCAGGTGAGTGTGATTCCATTGCTCTGGGGGGAAAAAGGTGGCTTGGCTACGGAAGCTGGTGAGAGTGAATTCCAAAGTCTCACCGAGCGTGGTGGCGCAGTGGTTAGACACTGGACTCGCATTCGGGAGGACGACGGTTCAATCCCGCATCCGGCCATCCTGATTTAGGTTTTCCGTGATTTCCCTAAATCACTCCAGGCAAATGCCGGGATGGTTCCTCTGAAAGGGCACGGCCGACTTCCTTCCACATCCTTCACTAAACCGATGAGACCGATGACCACGCAGTCTGGTCTCCTTGCCCAAACAACCAACCAACCAATCCAAAGACTCCAAGCCACGCTTCACTTGATAGTTGACGCGTAGTGGAGTTCTTGCTTTTGAAAAATCTTAATTTTCTACAAATGTAAATGGCACTAACATTGTCATTTACAGATTCACAGAAATTTTGCCAGCTACTCTTTTTACAATCTTTTAAACGGCTTCGATCTGACGCTGCTATTTTCCGATATGCAATGAAGCTTTCTACATTTTGCTACGGCTCTATAGCACTCTGGTGTCCAACAAACTGGGGGGGACGTTGCTTGGCAACGATGACTTCCCTTGGCTTCAAATGGAAGTTGTTGTAGCGTCTTCAGTACTTGAAATGAACTGTTGTTAGGCGTCTTTTGAAGCTAAGAAGTTAGAGAAAGATTGAAACTTCGCCTGGATGTAGCAGTGTACTTCGGCCAGCCAGTGGACTTGATTTTCCACCTACTGTTTGCTTAAGTAACTTTCTGCTGGACTTATAGGTGAATCTATTGTGATTTCCAGAGGGAGGTGTACCTAGCCAAGGGGGTCTCGTTTGACTGTCCACTCCGTTACACTGTTGAAGTCAGCAGAGCTCAATGACAAACCGACGGCAGACGGTCATCTGTTTATGTTATGTAACATAGTAGGCGTTTAGAAGAACTAAGTTGAGATTTTCGAGAAGTGTGTCCAATTCTGTGGTATTGGCATCGACCACTTCGGAACTCAATAGCGAGTGGTGGGTGTTGAAGCCTGTACACAAAAGAAACAGTGTTTGAAGCTGGAAAATAATCTGATCCTGTAAAATATTTCATATTTTACGAGAAGGTGGTTTGTAAATGGTGATAACGGTTAATACGCCATTAGGAGAATAAATTACGACAGCCAATGCTTGGAAGTATGTTGTTCTAATGTTAAAGTCCATTTTTTTAAAATTTAATCGTCTCTGTAATTAAAATATCTACTCCTTCTCGTTTTCCACATCTATCTCTTTTATAAGCACTGTATATCCTTTGAATTGTACTGCTGAGTTTGTTGAAACCAATTTTCGCAAATATAAGCTACCGATATGTGGTTGTTCCTTAGCCCCAGATAAAGACTTCCTCTGTTCACATTGCTGACCGTGCATTCTACTAGAGTACTTTAAAAGCCACTGTCAGATCTGGAGAAGTGTTCAACGCATTACGTATAACAGCCTGTGTCGTTATCATCTCTGTTCCGATTTTAAGAGACAGAAAGATCTGCATCATTCACGCACAAAGGCTGTTAATAGCAACAACAAAAAAAATGTTCAAATGTGTGTAAAATCTTACGGGACTTAACTGCTAAGGTCATCAGTCCCTCAGCTTACACACTAATTAACCTAAATTATGCCCGAGGGAGGACTCGAACCTCCACCGGGACCTACCGCACAGTCCACAACTGCAGCGTCTAAGACCGCTCGGCTAATCCCGCGCGGCTGTTAATGGCAGTTTCTCGATCTGTATGAGATGTTGCCACAGGAGGAGGAGTATACAGATTGTTTCATATTGAAATCTGTGGACCCTAAAATTCGTGCAACATATCAGAATAAACTAACTTG
This sequence comes from Schistocerca piceifrons, assembly GCF_021461385.2. NCBI lineage: Eukaryota > Metazoa > Arthropoda > Insecta > Orthoptera > Acrididae > Schistocerca > Schistocerca piceifrons. The sequence continues at coordinate 920,008,270 of NC_060140.1, forward strand.
TATGCTTCGAGTAAATGATTTACTATTTCAAAACGTGGGAGCTGAAACCGACATAACTACATGTTTAGTCTCCGGCTGTAGCCTGTTGTCCGCCATGTTCGAACCTGCTAATTTCTCATATACTTTAGGACAGTCGCTAGGAGAGAGCTTACCGGAGGAACATCACCAGTAAACTACGCAAATTAAGGTCACAATGACAAGACGACGGTTGCGTAACAGGCGCTATGGGGTCCGTTGCTCATTGCTTCCATTCTCTCGTAAAGTGAGCAACAGCGATCAGTGGCGACGTGGTTTCCGTTGCAATGAAATCACTTGCGATCTCCGGGACGTGAGCACTGCGAGGTTTCATCAGCTCCCGCCCATTTGGCACAGGGAGCGGTACAACGACACTGCGAACTTAGACAGGGATATCTAAGGCAATTGTGACATTGCCAAAACAGACGACTTACTGTTCGACATGGCATCGCATACCTTACAAATATACATACTGAGGAAATTGCACAGATTTCAATGTTACAACACACATCGGTGTGAGAGTACTTTCACTCTCAAATTTTTTATTACTTTTTTCGTGAACATTCATACGTCTTATACTAAAAATTCCCACCTTATTTCTGCAAGGGTATCCTCGTGGGATAACTCAATAACAACATCACGGCTAGCTCCCCACTTCTTTGTTAGGAAATTATGGACACAAACCTCCACATTTTTCTCTCAAAAAACAACAAGTAATCGTATATTTTTTGCGGACTATCCAGCTTTGGTTGCAAAAAAAAAATAGTGTGAAATCGTGTGGGACTAAGGTCGTAAGTCCCTAAGCTTACACACTACTTAACCTAAATGATCCTAAGGACAAACACACACACACACCCATGCCCGAGGGAGGACTCGAACCTCCGCCGGGACCAGCCGCACAGTCCATGACTGCAGCGTCCTAGACCGCTCGGCTAATCCCTCGCGGCTTTTGGTTGCAATTTTATATCTGTTTCTCCCAATAACTAAGATACAAACAGTTTCATGACGTAAGTTATTTTCTGTAAACAACTTTCTACAGAGGGCCTTCGGATGTAATTTTCCTACATCACCATTTCCTCCCTCTACAAATACGTCATGGGGACCCATGTCTGTTGGTTGATATGTATTATCTTTACTAGCGTATTTTCTGTTGCTAATAAACGTGTTATGTCCTCTGCGAGGAACCAATATGAGCACTGGATTGTTCACGTCTTTACAACTAACAGACATTTCGGAAGTGTGGCTACCCATTACCATTCCTAACTTCTGTATTTAACTTCACATTACTCTCCACGTTTACAGCTTCCACAGTTTATGCGACCTGTTACCTGTTGGCCTGACGGTGATCGGTGCCTTGCCTTTTGTCTCTGGACATTGTTTCTCATCCACTGAGGCGACACATAATTAATGATGGTCCATCTCCATTTGATCGTTCTGAGGACAGTGATCTTGAGAGTACATTTCGATCGCACCAAATTGATGCTGATCTCTAATTACTACTGTTGAAGGAAGGTGTATCAACACTGCTTAGATGTCGTGATACATATGCAAAGCCATAGCCAACCCTTGGCTTGATCGATTGGGGTATCATATTCACGTGTTTTTGTTTTTCGTTCATAAAAGATAGCTGCTGAGAGAAATGTCCTAGCAACGATATATTAACACTTGTTGCTAAAGATTTGTCAGTAAAATATCCAAAAGCTTCACTAAGAACGCTTAATAACAGTTCTACAAAACACTTGATGGAAACGGTGCCAGCCACCGCGAGGAGCACAAGCCTCAACTGCAAGCAATTAGTCTTTCGTTATCTGTCGTTACTCGCTTTGTCGAGAAGTTTTTTCTTTTTTTTTCACTGCAAGCACACAGTTTAAAGTATAACTGTTAATAATGAATCAAACTGTCTAAATACTGTTGCTTTGTTAGTGTTATCGTTGGTGGTCCTGTGTAATCCTGGCTGTTTCGGAATATTTTATGTCTCTGTTTTCATGAATGATAATTTCAATACAGTTTTTGACGTATTTTTTGCCTATTAGGTATTTTTAGTGGATAGTTTTGTGTACGTAAACAGATTTAATGATCAATTTGATCTCAAACACAAAAAATACATCAAAACCTTTATTGAATTTATGAATCAAGAAAGAGGATAGAGACACAAAATATTACGAAGCAATCAGACATTACTCAGGACTACCAATGATACCACTAACAAAAATCACGGAAATGATAGCATGATAAAGAAAACTAACTGTAACTATATAATATCGCTGATACGTCGGTCAAATAAGCTGTCACATAATTATTTCTCTACAGAAAAGGAAGACAATCTGAAAATCATATTATATAAAAAGTCATATCTAGTAAAAGTAATGGTTGTTACTCGAAGAACCAGGATAACCTGTGGATGTCAAACCCATATGACGTATGTAATAAACTTTATAATAATGTTTTCTGTTTGATATTTACCTATAATTTAGAGATATGCACTATTTTCTTACAAATAAGCTGACGCTAGATACTTACCGTAATAGGCCTACAACGACTAAAAAGATCTGACTTAGCAGGGGTTTTGAAATCGTTATTACATTACAGCATGAAAATAGGGAAACAATTCAGCGTGCCCAAAAGACTATAGATTATGGAATAGAAGTGCATACAGTACGAATTATGTAAATAACTTAAAATCAGCAGGAAATTTCCACAGAAATTTACTACAAGCAATGACCTATTTCAAGGCTACCAAGTGAATAACGTTTTGTGCAGCAAATGTGCCATGTTGGTGCCATGATGTAAATAAACGTCGCTGACCTACATTGTACTCGCCGCATCGTCTCATTCACATTCACGCAAAGTACCAAGTATACTTGTTAAATGCATAGATCAGTATTTGTAATAAAAACTTAATAACTGTCCGTAAAATAAATGATTTTTGTCTACTTCAGTAGTTTATACAAAACGAGATACTTTCATTATGTTGGTAAATGAAAATAAGTTATTGGTTTAAAAAACACATGATTAGTATGGCACGTAATATTTCTACTTTATCTTGAAAGACTTATGAGTGATTTCCTTCTTATGATTACTGTGCCGAGAGCGTACTCAACCCCCGTTGTTAACTGAGTTGCTTGCAGCATTGTCTTGTTCCATTTCTAACCATTGGTTTGTGCATAACTGTAAAGCGTGGCACTGAAACATCAGGAAACCAAAGAGTACATTTCAACATGCAGTACTGAAATTCGGTTGAAGCCTGGTGGTGTTACTTAACTGTGTAGTAGTGTCTTTTTTGTGGGAAGTGTATAAAACGTCCTGAAGTACTGGCGACTGTTTCTCAGACTGCCACAATTTAGGTAGTGTGTCTCTCATGAGTAAAGGAGTAATGAACTCCCACTCTCCTGTAGTTTTATTGTATTGTACCTATGGAATTACTGTTCAAATACGGTGAATTTGTGATCGTATTTTTACGTGTTTCCTTCATCAATATAAATGAAGCCCTGTTTTTCTAACCCTAAAGACAACGCAATAGCATATGGTCCGAAACTTATTTAAAATTCGTAGAAGCGATAGATGCTGTCATAAAATAATGCAATTCGATTAGTTACTATCACGTTTTTCAACAATAGTGTAAACGAAAACAGTAGTCCACACTGACAGGGAAATCTTGTGTAAAAGAATCGCATAGGATATACGTGTCTATTACACTCGAAATCATTTCGAATATGCATTGTTAACTTTGACGCCCAATATTTAGAGAATCGATCTCCCACGTATAAAACATTGTGCTTCATACAATGATATAACTTTGCAGGTACATAGGTACATTCACTGACAAAAGTCATGGAATACCGCCTAATATCGTGCAGAACCTTCTTTTGCCCAGCGTAGCGCAGCAAAGCGACGTACCATGGACTCAACAAGTCGTTGAAAGATCCCTGCTGAAATATCGAGCCATGCTCCCTCTGTACACGCCCGTAATTGCGAAAGTATTGCCGGTGCAGGATTTTGTACACGAACTGGCCTCTTGATTATGTCCGATAGATGTTCGATGGGATTATTGTCGGGCGATCTGGCTGGCCAAATCATTCGCTCGAATTGTCTAGAATGTTCTTCAATCTATTACGAACTGTTGTGGCCCGGTGTTATGGCGCATCGTTGTTTGGGAACGTGAAGTCCATGAAAGGCTGCAGGTGGTCTCCAAGTAGCCCAACACAGCCATTTCAAGTCATTTTCGGTTCTTTAGGGCCAGAGGACCAAGAACCTCTCATAAACATAGCTAACACCATTATGGAGGCACGACCAGTTTGCACAGTGCCTTGTTGACAACTTGGGTCCATGACTTCATCGGGTCTGTGCTCTACCATCAGCTCTTACCATCTGAAATCGGAACTCATGTGACAATGCCTCGGTTTTCCAGTAGTCAAGGATCCAACCAATAGGGTCACGAGCCCAGGAAAGGCGCTGATGCTGTTGTCAAAGGCACTGGCTAAGTTTGTCTGCTGCCATAGCCCATAAACACCAATTTTCGCCTCACTGTCCTAAAGGATGCGATCTTAGTACGTCCCGCTTTGATTGCGGAGATTATTTCACGCATTGTTGCTTGTCTGTTAGCACTGACAAACTCTACGCAAACGCCGCTACTCTTGGGCGTTAAGTGAAGGCCGCTGGCCACTGCGTTGTCCGTGGTGAGAGGTAATGCCTCAAATTTGATATTCTCGGCAGGCTCTTGACATGTGCACCTCGGAATTTTGAATTTCCTAACGATTTCCGAAATGGAATGTCCCAACCACCTAACTCCAACTACCATTCCGCGTTCAGAGTCTGTTAATCACCGTCTTGCGGCCATAATCACGTAGGAACCATTTTCCCATGAATTAACTGGGTAAAAGTGACAGCTTCGCTAGTGCGCTGCCCTTTTATACACTGAGTACGCGGTACTACCGCTATCTGAATAAGTGCATATCGCTGTTCAGTGACTTTTGTCTCCTCAGTGTATGTGCATACCGTCTGCAAAATGTGTTGCGAATAGAGTTGTTAGTAAAGAAGTAATTAATTAAAACATAATACCTGATACTGCGGTTTTGCTGCATAATTAGGTAAAATGCAGTAAATGACAAATTTATTTTCTTTCATAATTTTTTGGGGTATATCACAGAGAAAAAGATTAATCAAGGTTTGAAATTATGTGTAAACTTTGTTGTAAGTCGCTAAGTTCTCTATTTCTCGAATATTGGATGAGTACAGGCGGGAAAATTTGTGAAACTTTAGTACTTCTCTTGTTTGGTAATGAACAATATGTTACTGCTCTTTAGGCTGATCATGAGTTCAGTTTTTAAATTCGATCAATAACTGTATGAACTACTGAAAACCAAATTTTTGTTGCCTTTGGAAGTCTTTAGATACACAACTTGCAACTGAGGCTGTGCCGCGGGTTAGCATTTAGTAATATGGTTCAGTGAAGTCATGTCGTTGGTGGTCCCACTACCAATGAATTCAATGGATCAAGGTTGTATTAAAACACCATTGCTCCCGTAAATGGTTCCTATGCTCATGTACAGTTTCAACAATCTGGATATCCTGCAAATTAGTGTAGGAATATGACTGTTGTCGTCGATGCATACATACCCCGGAAGGTCGTCCATGTATTTTATACCACTCTTACGCTTTAAACTTCATTTCCTTGAGGAATACTATTATATAACTTAACAATATTTATTAATACTAAAATCGGGCGATTTCGGGGGCCAGAGAGGACGTGTGACTACATCTTCATGCTAACACAAAAATTCGAGCCATGTTACTTACGATATTTACATTATTTGAAACACCGTCTCCTATTATGAAACTTGCCTACCGTACTCAGCATTGATATGTAAAAAGATTTTACACGTATTTCATAACTCCTGTTATACGTATGTAGGGGTTACAGAGGAGTCTTAGCAGATAAAGTTTTGATAAGAAAGCAATGTCCGAAAATTCATCATTTGGATGTAAGATAAACACATCAAAAAACGTATGCATCACCTCGGTTATTAGAGTTCCGGAACCTGTACAGAAAATTGAAGTAGAGAACATCACAAACAACCTTTCTGCCCTTTTTATTGCTCATGAGAACCACACATTGCATGTTGTACAACCATACAGCGAGACCTTCAGATGTGGTGGTCCAAATTGCTGTATACAAAAATACCCCTAATACCCAGCAGCACGTCCTCTTGCATTGACGCATGCCCGTATACGTCGTGGCATACTATACACAAGTTCGTCAAAGCACTGTTGGTCCAGGTTGTCCCACTCCTCAGCGGCGATTCGGCGTAGGTCCTTCAGAGTCTATAAACAGGCTTTTTCAATCTATCCCAGGCATATCCGATATTCATATCTGGAGAACATGCTGGCCACCTTAGTCTAGCGATGTCGTTATCCTGAAGGAAGTCATTCACAAGATGTGCACAATGGGGGCGCGAATTGTCGTCCTTGAAGACGAATGCCTCGGCTATATGCTACCCATATGGTTTCACTATCGTTCGGAAGATGGGATTCACGTATCGTACAGCCGTTCCGGAGCCTTCCATGACCACCATCGGCGTATGTTATCACTGAGTATACCATCTTGACTGAATGAATAAAACAAAGCAGTAGGCTTTTACCAGAAATATTGACCCTTGGACAATGTGTCTAATAGTATATTTTAAACACGACAGTATGCCAACTTAGGCACTGTATAACATTAAAATACATGATAATGGCAACTTGAAGCCGAAATCATGATCGTGTAAATGTAACACTCAAAAAAAAAAAAAAAAAAAAAACCGACTAATGGCGGTACTGACTTAAAAGAAATATATAATGGCCCTACATTATGAAAAAATTACACATGACACAGTATAGGATGCCCACCAATACTTGGTGCACCCCCACCAGCAGGTACGTATTCCCGCAAGCCAGCGATCGTAAAGGTACCGAATGGTATCCTGCGATAGATTATCCCTAGCATCTTGCGCGTATTGTTGCATTTTTTCCGGCAGTGTATAATATTTGGAAGAAGACTGGCCGATATTTACAAGAAGTCAACAAACCTTAGGATAAGTAACAGTGTAAATCCACCTTTAGAAGAATTTCCGCGGCCGCATTCTCTCGAGATTTTTGAACATTTTATACTCCGTGAGTAAACACTACACAGACTTTGTATTAAAGATGAGAAACTTACCTCCAGTGGAGTGTTACTTTTACCAATGGCCGGCCGGAGTGGCCGTGCGGTTCTAGGCGCTACAGTCTGGGACCGCGTGACCGCTACGGTCGCAGGTTCCAATCCTGCCTCGGGTATGGATGTGTGTGATGTCCTTAGGTTAGTTAGGTTTAAGTAGTTCTAAGTTCTAGGGGACTGATGACCACAGCAGTTAAGTCCCATAGTGCTCAGAGCCATTTGAACCATTTTACCAATGCCTTCATGTTATTGGGTATTAATTGTTGGTGTTTGTTTTTATTAGATCTAGCTCCTTGACATGAAACGCAGAATTACACCAACAGATAGAGCATTGTCTTTTATCAAGCCTCTTACTGTACGTACATACCTCTGATATTACTTCAGTTACTCTGCGCATACGTTGCTCATACGGTATTTCTTCATCCATTCGCAGCATGGCCTGAAACACAAGAGAGGGGAAGCTATTGAAGTAAAAATTAAAATATGTGGAAACACATGACAATTGTGAAAACACGGTGCAAATAGGTTTGCCTTATCGGAAGCCGTTTTTCTGACAAAATTAATACGATTTCCCGTGATTCACATGCTACGAAGAAGAATTCATTTTAACTTCTTTTCTGTTGGTTACTGTGTGGCTTTGTCCTCAGACTTTATAAGAACCTCAGGTACATCTCGAACAGTAAGATTCAACTTGCAGAGAAATTAGCGTAACGTAGAAACTTTTTTGGGTTTAGTGTACCACACATGAACAGGCTATTCGAGATGAAGTACCTGCTCCGGTACGACAATGTTAGGAAGAAAATTTGCATATCCACGAGGTCCAACCCGCCATTCACATTAAGAAATTAGGCAAACTGTCGAAAACTAAGACGGCCCAGTGATCCCGAATGAGTTTCCAGTATCTTAACCGATGGTAGCAAACGGTATAGAAACAAATAAGGCAAATGAAAGTAGCAAAGTTCCTTGATAGATTTCATTACGCTTGAAAGCACGTTTAGTGGCGCAAGAGCTTACACACATCTTTCATTAAAAAGAGCATACGTCTCAAATACAATGAACATTAACACAAGTAATCCCGAACGGAGGTCTTGCGAATAGGTTACTATTATCCAGTAACTAGAAACCGCGTGAGAGGCTTTAGCATGAAGATTCATCAAACACAAAAAATTAAATTGCAATTTTAATTGTAAACACATATCGTCCTTCTTGCAAACGGCACCGCCATTTCTTCTTCCACATAGGGTACTTCACTATCGAGTCGGATAGTGTATTAAGGCGCTACGATTTACAGTGAAGACTAGCTGTAACCCTCTATTGCCCTCAATCTTTTGAAATAAGATCGAGAAGTTCTGCAACGTAAAAGAAAGTTGGTAGGCGTGTTTCTACATCTGAAGGATGATGTCTATCCAGATTTAGCGCCAGTTTCTTAAGAGTTGCGTTAGTGACGCTCTGTGAGGATGCAAACCAGGTTTGCTTTGAATAGATGCTGTAAAGGTCGTGAGCATAAGACACCTTTGAGAATGGATTTGGTGAATTGATGTGAATCAAGAAAGCCTTTAAGGCAACAAATACGCCGCCATCAACAACACAGTAAGTTTTAATGTGGTCGTGTTTTAGGGTTACGAGAAGCTGGACGTTCCTTCTGTGAGACTGCAGAAGTGTGGCCAACTGTAGATGATTGCTGGCAGCTGTAGTCACGAGAATGTACTGTCGCAAGAAGACCGGGCTTTAGACGGCCCCGTGGCTCTACCGAGAAGGAAGACGTCGTGTTCGGCGTATGGCCCCGGCGCATTGTATTGCATCTGCAGTAGCGATTTGAGCAGCAGTTAACACCACAGTGCTACAACGAATTGTTACAGATCGGTTACTTCAAGGATAGCACCGAGCCACACGTCTTGTAGCGTGCGATTACAGTGGTGTGAAGTGAGAACTTACTGGAGCACAGGGTGGAGATCTTTCGAGTTTTCTGATGAAAACTAGTTCTGATCAGTGCCAGTGATGGCCGTGTATCGATTAGGAAACCAGATGAGGGCCTCCAAATAACCTGTCTGCGTGCTAGGAAAATTTGACCTACACGTGGAGTTATGGTCTGAAGCACTGGTTGTCCCACGCATTCTGACTGAAAATTTGGACGTCGATCGGGTGATTCGACGTATTGTACTGCCGTACATCGTACATGAACAGCATTCCGGGGAGAGGGATGGGTGTTTACCAAGACGATAGCGGTCACCCAAATATCGCTGGTGTAACGCAACTTGCTCTAAACTCCTACATAGTGTTGACATGTTGCCTTGACCTGCTTGATCACCAGATCTGTCTCCAATCGAGCACATACGAGTCATCATCAGACTACAACTCCAGCGTCATCTACAACCAACATTAACCGTTCCTGTACTGTCCTATCAAGTACGACAGGCATGGAACTCCAGCCCACAAACTGACATCGAGGACCTGTACAATGCAATGTATGCACGTTTGCAAGCTTGCGTACAGCATTCTGATCGTACACTTGTTGTTAAAGTACCAGCAAATCGCATTTGCACTGGCTTATCACGCGCTTACATTAAACTGTCACATTGCAATGTTAAATCACTTAAAGAAGTTGCCTAGACAAATCTATTAGGGATTTTCGTTACCCTACATTAATTATTCTTGGGTCTTGCATTTTTTTCCGGGTGTTATTTCCCTAAAATTTGGGCCGTTTACTCCTCACTCCAGTACTTTTGATGTCTTTACATACGTCCATTCAGTCCAAAATCTCCTACTTAATTTTTTCTATGTATTCGTTTCCTCGCTGAGCCTGCAGAGATTCTTCTTTCTTATATTAGCACTACAATTAATTTTCATAGTACTCCAGCAAAACACCTCTGACGCTACGATTCCTTCAGTGATTATTTCCCACTGTCCATGAATCGCATCCATATAATACTGTAATGGAGTTGTATATTCCTGTATCGCATACTAGCTGTCGTCTTTTGGTGAGCAACGTTTTTTCTTCGTGTGTTAGTCTGCTTCTTATATCCTCCTAGCTTTGTCTGTCATACGTCATTTTGTTTCCGATGTAAGGGATTTCCTCAGCTTTGTCTATTTTGTGGATCCCAGTTTTGATGCTACGCATGTCACTTACATGATTTTTGCAGAGCGTTGATACTTCGCCCTCCTTTGATTTCCTCTCAGTCCATTATTCTATGCTCAATACACTATCCCATCCACCACGTGTTGCACTGTTATTTCACAGACAGCGCTGTCAACACCGAATCACATAACTGATGTCCTTCCCCCCTGAGCATTGTTTTTAATTCTTTCATTGCTTCTCAGACCAGTTAGCTATAAATCTGTTTTCATTTTCAGGAGATACCTAGCAGTCATCGAAAGAATATATGGTATAAAGTACAAGTCTGCGGAAGGACGGAAAAATAAATTGATAAGATAGATTTCTACATTCTATTGTATTCGCTGGTGATTCCTCAAATAAACCAATGGTTGACGTCACAGGATGTTCTGTGACACAGGTTGGACTGCTGGCACTTCAAGTTTCTTGTAGTCGACTACAGTTCTTTTTTTTTTTTTTAAAAAAAAAAGACATGACTTCCTCGTAAAAACGTTATATTGTCGATACTACACCCATAAAAAAATATAAGAATATAATAATTGCTACTCCTACTTTGTAATGAGATGGATGTCTTATACTGTATTTTTTGGTAATACACAATATTATGCAAAGGGTAACTACACTATATTTATATGAGAAAAAGCACCACCACATCTTGACAATGTCTTTATTCTATCACACGACTGGTTTCGACAGCACATTACCACTTTGCTCAGGCCTCACCACTGCCAAAACACTATTCGATATCCTTGGCGCATTTAATGTGGGATTCTCGTCACTAGCACACGTGGGCTAGTAACAAGGATTCGACAGTAAATGTGCCAAGGAAATCAAATAGTCTTTTGGCAGTGGTTGGACCAGAGGATGTCTGTAATGTGCCGTCGAAACCAGTCGTGTGATAGAATAAAGACATTCTCAAGATGTGGTGGTGATTTTTCTCAAAATATCATCAGCTGAAGACTCTCGTCCATGCAGTAAGATGGACATCTATAAATTACACTTTATGTTCTGTTTGAACAGATTATAAAATGAAAAAGGAACATTATTTGGAAAAAAAACAAGAATGTTTCAATGTCTCACAACAATAGAAAAAAATGATGTGGTCAGTGCACTGTTCAGTAGCGTGTGTGTCCTCCCCGAGCCCTTAGGTGCTCTTGAATGCGACGGGTCATGCTCTGTATCAACTCATTGCAAGTCTCTTGAGACATATTCTCCCACTCCTCAAAGGCTGCGCTCCTGAGAGCTACAACGTTGATGAAGGGTGCTGACTACTCGAAATTACTCTTTTGAGCAGTTCCGCGCATGCTCTGCGCAATTCATATCCGGTGAGCATGCTGGCCACTTAGTTCTGCGGATCCCCATCCTGTCAGATGTCGCTACACACTGCGAGAACGATGAGGTTATCACCCTGTAGAGTGAACCGTTCCCCCACAGTTTCGGCAAAACTACTGACTATGGACGTTGTTTTCGTACGCTGCAGTAGTCATGTGGCCTTCAATTGGAACGAGTGTTGTGCAGCGGCCATACACGATACCTGCCCAGAATATGATTGGGCCACCGGGTTGTTGGTGACGTTCCACAATCATTGAGGGATGATAACGTTGCCCTGTTTGCCTCCATATGCGAACAGAGTTGTCGTCGGGGTGCAAGCCTATTCGCAATTCGCCTGTGAACATCGGTTTGGGTCACTGGTCTCGTGTCCAATGTTCGTGTGCTCTAGTGCATCTTACACGAGCATCCCTGGGATGTGGGCGGAGTGATGGAGTCTTGAGAGGTCTTTGGCTCTACAACCCCCATCATGAAGCCTGTTGCGTGCATTTTGGGTACTTAAGGCAACCCCTGTGGTTACTAGAAACTCGTGGTGCAGTGAATTCGCTACTTTTGTAGGGTGTCTCCGTGCATATATTCTCACATACCGGTCCTGAGCTGCTGTAGTTTTGCGTGGATGGCGTTCATGATTTCGATTCACTATTGAATGCCTTTCCTGAAACTTTTACCGTAGCCTGGAGAAACACGTTAATTAACGTAAACAATATTCGCAACATCTACTTGTATCATGTTTTGTCCCACTGATGTGATGATTTTGATACGGTCTGCCATGGAGAGACTATTCAACGTGGCTACACTGTACTACGAAGCGCTCGGACAATGTGCTTTCACAATAAAACTCAGCTCTGGTGTACTCGTAATGCGTTTGTTTAGAAGCCGTGACTGCACAGCCCCTGATGATGCAGAGTGTCGACGACGAACTAGTTCGCATTATGTATACAGCCTCATTCCAACATAAACACAAAAGGATCGTCCATAGTTACTATTGCTGGGTAATTTGCAAATATGCTTAACTCTTTTAATGAGTGTAGACGGCTGGAAATGCTCGCATTAATTGTAAAATAGGTATGGATTATTGGTGAATAATTTCGTGAGTAATTGAGCCGAGGCGACGATTTTTAAGCCCCCATTTATCTTTTTTTCTTTTTAATATTTTTTTCTGAAAATATTCACCGTAAGTACACCGTAAAATGTCTGTTTCGCTTAGAGACAGAAAAAGATGTATCGCCTTGAGATATTTAAACCATCTCTTTAAGCAGAGGAAGCCACTGACAATAATTTCTCTGGATAAAATATACGCAGATGACGAAGTGAATGAATGTATCTACGATAACTAAATAAATTGTACCGAAATGAAAATAATAATAAAATCATAACCAATAGATTTCTGCCGCGGAGGGGGAGGTGTATGAGATATTAAAGACTCTAGAAGTCCAGTAGTAATCAGCTGATGGTGTGACACAGCACTATATTTTCGCCGACCTGTGGTGTACAGAGCGAAGCTGCTGCTAGCTTTTACGAGAGCGCTGCGGAGAGCGACCCAACGCTATCGCATCAACGATTCATGGCAAGCAGGCCTCCGAAGAGCTGTTAACTTTTGAAATACCGCAGGGCCTCGCCTGCGGGATTTCCAAAAGGGAACGCTGCTTTCCAAACAACATTATCGCGACATACTATGTGATGTACCCTGTTGGCCATTAAAACTGCAACGTTACGAAGGAGGCATGCAACAAATGGCAAAGTGGTGTGAAGTGTACTACGTGTTAGGGTATACAAAGTAGGTAGTAACATTTCAGTGCCACGGCACAAAGTAGATAAAAATGGTTCAAATGGTTCTGAGCACTATGGGACTTAACATCTGAGGTCATCAGTCCCTTAGAACTTGGAACTACTTAAACCTAACTAACCTAACGACATCACACACATCCATGCCCGAGGCAGGATTCTAACCTGCGACCGTAGCAGTCGCGGGGTTCTGGACTCAAGCGCCTACAACCCCTCGGCCACCGCGGCCGGCACAAACTAGATAGGAGACACTTATAGTTTCTATGTAAGAAAAGATCACGCAGCGTGCTTCTCATTCAGAAATCGATTGTGAATGTTGTAATTTTTTGTGAAGAGATTTTTGTATACTTCGTGTAATAAGGAGAAATTTCTGGCAGCACGTGTGGGAATTCGACAGGAGCATGTGCCACATCGAGACTGCGACTTAGCCTTCCACATTACTCGAGATCCTATGACTGTCTTGCGAACACAAATCGTTGGGCTTCAGGAGAGCAACACTTAACGTCATGCAGGATCTCAAATGCCCCATGCGACTAACTCCAGTGAGGACTCACGTACTTAAAGTTGATATTCGAAGATAATCAATGATACACTCATGGGGAAAAAATCCCATCACCCCGAAGGATCTGTGTGAAATAAACAAAAGTTGGTAGGCGTGTTTCTGCATCAGATTTTGCGCCAGTTGCATATCAGTGGCGCCAGTAGCGCCACTACAACGATGCAAATAAGGTTTGCTTCACATCCGTTCTGTAATAGTCGTGACCGTTGGTTACATTTGGCAACGGCCTTGCTGCTATGGATACACCAGTTCCCGTCCGATCACTGAAGTTAAGCGCTGTCGGGACTGGTCAGCACTTGGATGGGTGACCATCCGGGCCGCCGTGCGCTGTTGTCATTTTTTGGGGTGCACTGAGCCTCATGATACCAATTGAGGACCTACTCGATCGAATAGTAGCGACTCCGGTCAAAGAAAACCATCCTCACGACCGGGAGAGCAGTGTGCTGACCACACGACCTACCTATCTGCATCCTCATCTGAGGATGACACGGCGGTCGTATGGTCCCGATGGGCCACTTGCGGCCTGAAGACCGAGGGTTGGTTACCTTTGGGATTGCATGTGGTGAATTGATGTTAGGTAAGAATGCCTTTAAGGCGACAAAGACGCAATATTAGCGCCCCACTGAGTTGGAACGAGTTCCCGTAATAATGCTACGAGAAGCTGCATGTTCCTTCTGCGACATTGCAGAAATACTTGGCAGGAGTGTAGCCACAACACATGATACCTGAGAACGAGAGTGAACGGTCGCAAGAAGACCGGACACCGGACACCCACGTAGCACGAGAGGAAAGACCACCGTGTTTGACACATGGTTCTTACGCTCCGTACTATATCCGCAGCACTAATTTGAGCAGCAGCTGGCACAATAGTGACATAACGAAATGTTGCAAAACGGTTACTTCAAGGACAGCTCCGAGTCAGATGATCTGTAGGTGGCATTTCACTGGCCCCACACCACGGCCATTTGCGACTAAAGCAATGTCAAGCGAGAGGTCATTGTAACGCAGGGGGTATATCTGTTGTGTATTCAGATGACAGCTGCTTCTGCCTCACTGCCAGTGATGACCGTTTGTTAGTTAGAAGGACGCCAGCTGAGGGCGTGCAACCATCCTGTCTGTATGCTAGACACACCGAACCTATACCTGGAGCTATGGTCTAGGGTGCGATTTCGTGTGCAACCAGGAGCACCCTCACTACGAATTTGTACGTCAATCTGGTGATTCGAGCTGTTGTGCTGCCGTTCATGAAGAACATTCCATGGGGTGCTTTCCAACAAAATAACGCTCACCCACATACCTCTGTTGTAACCGAACACGCTGTACAGAGTGCTGACACGTTACCTCAACGTCCTCGATCACCAGATCTGCCTCCAGTCGAGTACGTATGAGGCATCCTAGGACGACAACTCTAGCGTCATTCACCACAAGCGTTAACTGTTCTTGCATTGACCTACCAAGTGGAACAGACATCGCACTCCATCCCAAAAACTGTCGTCCAGAACCTTTATGGCACCGAGCATGCATGTTTGCATACTTGCATTCAGCATTCTGATCGTTAATTAATGTACCAGCAAGTCACATTTTCAGAGGTTTTTCTCACTATTACAGTAACCTGCGAACTTGCAACTTTAATCGCTTAAATATGTTACGTGTACAAATGTATTCCCGAAATTAGAATTGTTCTACATTAATTATTTCTTGTGTTGGTAATTTATTTTCTTTCTTTCTTTCTTTTGCATGTGCCTTTTTCTCGCAGTGACTCAGGGTCGGCATGGTTAATCAGATTTGGCAAGCTTAAGTTAAGGGGTGGCCGGAAGCCCTTCCTGCCGCCACCCCATACCCCCCAGGACGGAATTAGTGTACCCCAACTGTCTGCATCCGGTGTAATCCATGGAATAGTGTGAATGTGTTCAGATGTCTGCGAGCTATGTAACTGAGGTGGGACGTGGGTACCAGCCCGGCATTAACCTAGTGGGATGTGGAAAACCGCCTAAAAACCCCATCCAGGCTGGCTGGCACTCCGGCCTCCGTCGTTAATCTGCCAGGCGGACTCGATCTGGGGCCGGTGCGCCCGAGTCCAGGAAGCAGCGCATTAGCGCTCTCGGCTAACCTGGCGTTGGTAATTTATTTTCTGTCGGTGTACAGTTTTATTTCTCTAAATTCAGCACTAGCAGATCCTTTGCATTTCGATTTTTTTCAGCCAGTATGTGACCAACACAACAGATATTAGTCAGTACACTAAAACTCTATTCGCCATAGTTGACTTTGTTAGTTCGATTCACATATACCGACCGCTGTGGTTACACGCTAGACCCGCATGCTTAAAGACGGTGCTTCCAGTCTCCACCTGGTCATCCAAATTCAGGTTTCCGCGATTTATCGAAAAGCGCTTTTGGCAAATGCTGTGAGGTTTCCTTTGAAAAACAACGGACGACCTCTTTTCCCTCACGTCCGTAGCCCGAGCTTGTGTTCCTTCATTGTCTTTCATGCATTTAACCCTTATCTCCCGTCTTCATTCCATTTACAGAGCGATGAGAAACCACAGTTTAGACACCTGAACAATTAAATGTTATGCTGTCTCTTTTTACCTTACAGGCTGGCTACGTAGCAATATGTCAAGACTGTCATATCGTGGAGGCAAGTCCTGCTTCAACTCAACACCAAGTCGTTCTGATTCGTTTATGCTAGTTACCTTCATGGTGCTTTTCAGAGTTACCCCAAATCTTCCACGTACTGACACGTCGGATATGCACTTCAGCCACAGTTACACAAACACTACAATAACTTGCGGTTCTGACGTTGGTTATACGATATGCAATACAGTTCGCGGGGCAACCTGTGATGCGATGCAGAAGCAAACCGTATTGGTAAGTGTGTAGAAACGTAGCTGAAGCTTAGGGCAGTGACAGTCATAGGCAGCACCTGAAATCTATTTGACAGAGTAACCGGGCAGGTCTTACTTTTTGTCGAATTGAAAGTCTTTCTCTGCCTGCCACGTCCAGACGCGACCTGCCATTCGACCATGGGTGAGGGATCAACCTCGAAGCGAGCAGTAACTGTACTCGGCACCGGCGGACTCTTGGGTCTTGCTGGACATCCGTTTGGGTCCTCACGGCCGGTGCACAGCTGTGCTGCCCATGCACTACAGCCACAAGCTGTGTAACCGAAGCCAACACAACCTCGAGCTGAGAGCAAAGAGTCACCAATGCAGCTCACATCCGCACACAGCAATCAAAGTTCATATCCGTACTAAAGACAGTGGAAAACTACACTGAAAAAAACAAACGACTATCGATAGGTGCTACGGAAGTCTTCTCTAGAAACTGACGAAAGCGTCAGAAATGTGTGTGATAAAATTAAATTAACACGAATAGATTCAAAAACTAAACTACCAAAGCACACAGGTGAGACAATAATTCGTGTCTGGTTAGGAAATTATGAAATGTATAAAAGCGTTTCCCATACAAACCAAAACGCCTGAACTCTGTCCATTAAATATTAAATTAAAGCGCAGAAATTCAAAAACGGAACTATCCAAGAACTTAGATAAAACGGTATGATTCGCTCCTGGTTAAGAACTCGTAAAATGTCACAAAATCGGTTACGTCCTGTTGCTGCTCTGTCTTGGCCGGCTGCTGGTGCCTGACTGGTTCCCTAGTGCCAACGAGCGATTACTAGCTTTCAGAAAAAACAAGCAAATGACGGTCGACACGTGTTACGGAACTCTACTGTAGACGCTGACGAAAACGCAAGAAAAGTGTCTGCACTAAGTACATTATTACAGAGAGCTAGAAAATGGTGTGCTTACATACTGCAAGACATCAGCAAGAAAGTGATGAGAACAATCAGGCAGGAGACACGGCCAAGACAGAGTAGCAACAGGGAAGTAGCCGATTAACATACAGAGTTTCAAAAACTAAACTACCGAAACACGCCGGTGAGACTACATAATTCGCTTCCGGTCAGGTTCTTGTAAAATGCACAAAAAGGTTTGTATCTCCGATACACACGAGAACGCCAGAGCTCTGCCTATTAAATGTTAAATTAACGCGCAGAAATTCAAAAAATGAACTACCAAAAGCACACAGATTAAACTATGTAATTCTCTCCTGGTTAGGAACTCGTAAAATGTCACAAAATCAGCTACTTCCCTGTTGCTACTCTGTCTTGGCCGTGTCTCCTGCCTGATTGTTCTCATCACTTTCTTGCTGATGTCTTGCAGTATGTAAGCACACCATTTTCTAGCTCTCTGTAATAATGTACTTAGTGCAGAAGTAATTAGCCTGAGCTATGTATTTACTGATTAGAAAATGCGCCACCATCTCTGACGAATAGTATGTAAAACTGCTTTTCATTTGAGATGCAGTTACTTTTCTGATGTGTCGACTGTGCGCTACCCGCGAGCCATTGAATGTATATTTGCAGATTTTCATGGGTCGAGCCCTGCAATCCATATTTCTTGTTGCGAAGTCCAATTACTGTTTTTCTTTGTGTAATGGACAGCATTATGTTGCGTTATAAATCAAGTTACCACGGTCCGCCGTCACCGAGTTTTTCTGCTTTCCAATGACGACTCTGCATCTCATTACAAAGGAATGATACTATCAGGCAACACAGACATTATAACTAAGTGGAAGGTTTAAGTTAAGTGTAAATTGAAAATTTAATGACGTATATTGGTTTGTTAAATTCCCGCTGTGGCCTCTGTGCTGTACTCATAGACAGCTTTCAGAGGACATATGTATAAGCATTTGAGAGCATCAATTTCTATTTCTCTTCTTACTTAGGATAAGTCAGGGTGATATGGTGAATCGGGTGAAATGGTGAATTGCTTTAATTCTTTACTGGTTAACAGATGTCTCTGTATGCCTGCATGCCAACAGTCTCTGATCATCTGTGCAGTAGTGCACGTGCTGAAAACCAGTTCTGTTTTAAAAACAGCAAGTACTTTGTACAAAACTGTTTTTGATGTTAAATAATTTTTACATTCTGCATGCATTTGTAGATTTTACTTCAGGTACCGTAGTCCGCAGGGTATTTTTCGATATATTCTGCCTTCTTTTACTGCTTATGTACTACATAACCTAGAAATCGTTGCGTCTAGTGTCTTGAAATTCTTGCCGTGCTATTCACCGTTTCACCCACAGCAAATGGGAGAAATGGTGAACTCGGGGAGGGGTGATACGGTGAAGGACTTTTCTTATGTGTAAAGTGTAAAGCTAAAGCTTTTATTTAGGTACATCCCAACCAGGGTTTTTGACAAGTCATGAGATGTTAGCGTTTCCTATCCCATGCGAGAGTTATATTCTGTTTTATCCGACGTCTCAATACAATCGTTAATTTAAAAATTAGTTTATATATATATATATATATATATATATATATATATATATATATATATATATATATATTGCGAGTACAGTTTGGTTTGTCAGTGATTAAAAAGGTTAATGTTTTAACTACCGCCATTGTTCCGGGCAAAGATGCCCACATTTTACAAAAGACAAAAAAGATCCAGCCATGCTGATTGGACAGAGGAGCAACTTAACGACGCCGTAAAAGCGGTGCAAAATGGAATGAGCCTGAATAAAGCCTCAAAGGAGTTTCACTTTCCATGGCCAACGCTGAAGAGACGATTAGCAAACGGGTGCTTTACGAAAAAACTTTTTTGTGGGCCGCCTGTACTAAGACAATAATGTGAGAAAAAGTTGGTAAAGCATATCATAAAATTACAAAACTTCGGATTTGCAACGACAAGGACAGAAGTACGTACAATGGCATATAAACTAGCTGAGAAATATAACCAACATCAGAAATTTAACCGAGAAAAGGAAATTGCTGAAATGAACTGGTTACATTTCTTCTTAAAAAGAAATCCGGAACTCTCAGTCCGCAAATCGGAAGGAGTTTCACAAACACGATCAAGGGGTTTAAGTACGAAAAACGTTTCAGACTATTTTTCATTGCTGCAGAACGTCTTAGTAGAGCATAACCTCCTTGATAAGCCGGGAAATATATTTAATGTAGATGAGTCCGGACTTCAGCTGAATAATAGACCAGGTTACGTTTTGGCAGCAAAGGGGTCTAAGAGCGTTCCAGCTATAACATCCGGTGAAAAGGCTGAAAGCATATCTGTAATTCCTTTCTGCAATGGAGAGGGCATGTTTTTACCCCCAGCTTGTGTTTAGAAGGGAAAAAATGAATAGGCCGAGTACAAGGACGGTATGCCGTCAGGTTCCACGATTTTCATATCACAAAAGTTGGCGTACGTAACAACTGATGTTTTTCTTCTGTGGCTAAGGAACCATTTTGCACCGAAGAAGCCTGAGGGAACAGTGATGCTTATTTTGGATGGACATAGCTCTCATTGCAGCAGCGTGGATACACTAGAGTTTGCAGAAGAAAGAAAACATAATTTTGCTCTGTCTATCCAGCCATACCATACACTATCTGCAGCCGCTAGACAGAGAATTTTTTAAAGCTCTGAAATCCTGTTATTACAATGCTTGCAATTCATACATTAGCCGGCCGGGGTGGCCGAGCTGTTCTAGGCGCTGTAGTCTGGAACCGCGCGACTCCTATGGTCGCAGGTTCGAATCCTGCTTCGGGCATGGATGTGTGTGTTGTCCTTAGGTTAATTAGGTTTAAGTAGTTCTAAGTTCTAGGGGACTGATGACCTCAGAAGTTAAGTCCCATAGTGCTCAGAGCCATTTGAACCATTTTTGAACCAATTCGTACATTAAAATGAATCCAAATACAAAAATTTCCAGACTAGTGTTCGGAGGACGGGCGGAAAATCCACAGGAAAACATGCAGTCTTCATCAGAAGCAACAGATATGACCTCGACAGTGGCAACAGAAGAATCTCAAATAACCCCTGGCAAACTTTTGGACCATGTTTCGCCGATACCTATCCCAGATGAAGTTGCTTCTGCAAGGAAGAAGTCCAAAGCTTTAGCTGAGGTTCCGACTTCTTCAGAAAACATCGACAAGCTGCGAAACAGAAAACGAGAAAATGAGTCAGTGAGGAGCAGAGCAATTGCTAAAAGGATACCAAAGGAATTATCAAAAAGCAGCAGCCTAAGAAACGAAAAGCGTCTACCACTGACTCCGAATGCGACTCGTTGCTGGATATCCAATTGCAAGACGATGATGACGACGCGGATGATGAAGAGTGTTCTTGTGTAGGTTGTGGTGAACTGTACAGTTGCACTAAAAAGGATGTGGATTGGATCAAATGTATTAGCTGCAAACGTTGGCTGCATGAAGACTGTTCAGAATATGAATCTATGTGTGACGTATGTGGCAAAAAGGAAGGGAAATAAGTTCACCACTTCACCCAAAGGGCACTGATAAAAATAAGTATTGTTTTTTGTAAAAACTTTTGTTATGTCTTAAAGAGGATGTGTTACTATTAATGTGTTCCTTATGCATTTTATGAAAGGAGAGTGTTTTTACTTTGTTTAAGTAAACAATTTCTTGTCTTCTACGAGGCCCAAATTTTTTGTTCACCATATCACCCTGATTTACCCTAAATTAGGTATACATTACAGGTGGCTTAGGATTCTGTGAAACATCGTGTGTGAGGAGTCAAAAGTCTCGATTCTTATTACGAGAGCGTGCTGAAAAAGATATACCTCCGAACTTTTTATGTTGAAACTCTCAAGATTTCTTAAATAAAACAAACATTATTAACATTCTAGATCTTTATTATTCACGTTTCCGTATTTTGAGCCATCTGTCGCTAAAGGACTCCGAACTGTGGCGTGAAATAAGGCCGTATGTAACGTAACTATGTCGGTGCGTAACAAAAGGTGCACTGTAATCGAGTTTAGAAATGGAAGAGTTCGTCCACACACGAAGCACCCTATGTTTCAACATGACTCTGCCAGACCACACACGAGGGCTGGGACATCCCCAGCAATACGACGCCTCGGGTTCTTTGACTTGCCTCATCCGACTTCCAACCGTTTATAAAACTTGAAGAAAACACTTGAGGACTTCCTTTTGATAGCGATCAAGCAGTGCAAGCACAGGTGAAGTTGTGATACCGTCACCAGAGTCAAACATTCTACAGTGATGGTAGCAACAAACTAGCAAACTAGTCTCCGGTTGCGAGAAAAGTGTTCGTCGCCATGGTGACTATGTTGAGAAATAAATATGTAGACATTAAGAATAGAGATATAGAATGTTAGTAACGTTTCTTTTTTTAAAAAAAGCGTTCATACTCTACACTTAAGAAATTCGGAGGCATTACTTTTGCGCATTACTCATTCGAACACCTAATAGTAAAAATCTGCTTAAGTCACTTTTTTGTCCGACATCTGCTTCCTGCCACAAGTTGTCAACAGTGAGCAGTTCTTTCGCACAAGTTGAGTATTTTATTTATTTAAAGGGCACTTGTATCAAAGAACCTTCAGCTTTACTGTCCATATTAAGATGGAGACAGATCCTATAGAACACCGTCTTATTTTGAATGGAAGTGTATTAACTGATCAGAGCAGTGGTTATCTATCGTTAATACTGACTCAGTAATTCGATAGGATGATCAACAGTATGACAGGTCTGTGTTTTACCTTAATGAAGAACTATTTGCAGTTTGGGCGGTACTTGTTAAATATATCTTCAGTCATAAATAACTTTGCATTGAATACTCTGCCACTACTTCACCGAACCTACGATGCACAGATACTTCAGAATTTTCTGAATGATATTTCACACCTGATTATGCGTACTATAGATCATGAATCGGGGGAAAGGCGTGATACGCATATGTCATAAATATCAGGGTCTGATCGTTACGAACTAATAACTAATTATAGGCTGATGACTAATAAGACAAATTCCAGGGCCAGAGCATCGTTAAAGGAGTGATATACCGGGTGATCAAAAAGTCAGTATAAATTTGAAAACTTAATAAATCACGGAATAATGTAGATAGAGAGGTACAAGTTGACACACATGCGTGGAATGACATGGGGTGTTATTACAACCAAAAGAATGCAAACGTTCAAAAAATGTCCGACAGATGGCGCTTCATCTGATCAGAATAGCAATAATTAGCACATCAAAGTAAGACAAAGCAAAGATGATGTTTTTTACAGGAAATGCTCAATATGTCCACCATCATTCCTCAGCAACGGCTGCAGTCGAGGAATAATGTTGTGAACAGCACTGTAAAGCATGTCCGGAGTTATGGTGAGGCATTGGCGTCGGATGTTGTCTTTCAACATCTCTTGAGATATCGGTCGATCACGATACACTTGCGACTTCAGGTAACCCCAAAGAAAATAATCGCACGGACTGAGGTCTGGGGACCTGGGGGGCCAAGCATGACGGAAGTGGCGGCTGAGCACACGATCATCACCAAACGACGCGCGCAAGAGATCTTTCACGCGTCTAGCAACACTTTACTTTTTTTTGTTCTAAAAAAACCCCATGTCATTCCAAGCATGTGTATCAATTTTTACATCTCTATCTACATTATTCCGTGGTTTATTAAGTTTTCAAATTTATACTGACTTTTTGATCACCCGGTACATTCAAAGAACAAAAAGACGCACCACGAAGGCGTTGTCTGAATGGGACGGAAAACAGTAGAAATGGTTCAAATGGCTCTGAGCACTATGGGACTTAACTTCTGAGGTGATCAGTCCCCTAGATCTTAGAACTACTTAAAACTAACTACCCTAAGGACATCACACACATCCATGCCCGAGGCAGGATTCGAACCTGCGACCATAGCGGTCGTGCAGTTCCAGACTGTAGAACCTAGAACCGCTCGGCCACTCCAGTCGGCAAAACAATAGATCTGATGTACATGTACCGACAGACAAATAATTACAGTTTTCGAAGAAAAGGATGATGTATTCTTGAGAAATAACTTCACAAATTATACAAAATTGTTGAGGCTTTCGTGGCCACTTGTTGACAAACTGCCTATTGGCCTCTGTCTCGGGTTCTTCGGCCGACGTTTTTCTGACGTTTCGCCAGCACGAGTGGGTGGCATTGTCAAAGCTTCACCCTCCAGTGCCGGTCGTGAACTGGAGCCAAGCTCGCGGGCGCAGACTATATGTACCTGGCGCGCCAACGTCCGAGGGCTTGACTGGACGATCCATTAACACCAGGATCAAAGAGCATAAGCGACATTGCAGGTTGGGGCAGGTGGAGAAATCGGCCGTGGCAGAGCACGCACTGAATGAGACCGACCACGTAATAAAATTCACCGACACGGAAGTTATGGCTGTAGAGAACCCCTATCACACGCGCTTGTTCAGAGAAGCTGTAGAAATAAAACAAGCGAACAGTTTGAACAAGAAAGAGGAAAGCCTTAAGGCGAACGGATCCTGGCTTCCCGTACTGCAGCGAACGACCGTCGCAGGTAGCAAGAGGAGAACCGCACCGGAAATGACCGCGGAGAAGCCCTCGGACGTTGGCGCGCCAGGCACATATAGTCTGCGCCCGCGAGCTTGGCTCCAGTTCACCACAGGCAATGGAGGGTGAAGCTTTGACAATGCCAGCCACTCGTGCCGGCGAAACGTCAAAAAAATCATTAGATGAACGTCGGCCGAAGAACCCGAGACAGAAGCCAATAGGCAGTTTGTTCACAAATTATGTAACTCAGTAAAGTGTTGGTTCACCCCTGGGCCTTACGCAAGCAGTTATTTGGCTGAATTTTTGGATATTCTCCTCAGCGATATTGTGCCACATACTGTCCAACTGGCTCAACAAACAGTCAAAATCGCGAGCCATTAGGAGCGCCTGCCCATATTCCTCCAAACGTTCTCAATTGAGGAGAGATTCGGCGACGCTGATCGCCAAGGTAGGGTTTGGCAAGCACGAAGACCACCAGTAGAAACTCTCGCAGAGTGCAGGCGAGCATTATCTTGCTGAGATGTAAGCCCGTGATGGCTTGCCCTGAAGGGCACAAAACAGGGCGTAGAAGGTCGTCGACATACCGGTTTGTTATAAGGGTGCCACGGATGGAAACCAAGTGCTATGAAATGAAATTGCATCTCAGACCACCACTCCTGGTTTTGGCAAGACAAGACCTCAAATAGCCGTATTTTTTGAAATATTATTTTATTTAGACACGACTTTCGGCGTCTTAGTAACGCCATCTCCAGCCGCTATGCACTCCCTGTACCAACAATCAGATATATCGATACTTGCGTAACTGGAGCCATCGATATTTAGATCTCGTGATTTCGTTTTTGGAGTGTTTGCTTCGAAGTCTTGCAACAAGTATTCAGAGTAGACACTCCAAAAACGAAATCACGGAATCCAGATATTTACGGTCCAATTATGCGAGTATGATGTATCTGATCGTCTATACATGGATTATGTGGGGGTCTGAAGATGGCATTTTTGAGGTGTCTAAACTGGTTGTCTAAATAAAATAACTTCTCTAAATATACTGCTGTTTGGTGATTTTCCTTGTAAATATTTTACTGGGCGCTGTCACGTATGAATAATGGATAAACGGAGAACAGTTCTGGCTGTTGGGCCGTATAGCTGGCGACAGGTTGATAACCGGCCCCTGTCCGTAGCGTCTCCAGACACGTTTTTGCTGGTCATCGGGGCTCAGTTCGATACGGGATTCATCAGTTGGGTTGGGTTGGGTTGTTTGGTGGGAAGAGACCAAACAGCGAGGTCATCGGTCTCACCAGATTAGGGAAGGACGGGGAAGGAAGTCGGCCGTGCCCTTTCAAACGAACCATCCCGGCATTTGCCTGGAACGATTTAGGGAAATCAAGGAAAACCTAAATCAGGATGGCCGGACTCGGGATTGAACCGTCGTCCTCCCGATTGCCGGGTTCCCGGGTTCGATTCCCGGCGGGGTCAGGGATTTTCTCTGCCTCGTGATGGCTGGGTGTTGTGTGGTGTCCTTAGGTTAGTTGGGTTTAAGTAGTTCTAAGTTCTAGGGGACTGATGACCTCAGATGTTAAGTCCCATAGTGCTCAGAGCCATTTGTACCATTTTTGAACCTCCCTATTGCGAGTCCAGTGTGCTAAGGACTCATCAGTAAACGCAATTCTACTGCAGCCAATGATATTTCTGGCCGAATGTGACCGATATCACTGCGCACGGGCTTATTGCTATGGAGAAATCAATGGTAGTCACCGCGAGGGGCGCCAGGAGCCCAGCCCCGTTTCTGTGTGCCGCAGTTGAATGGTCCTTGTGGTAACCGAAAGATCATTTGCATACTTGATAGAAGAAAATGGTGAATTCTGGGCTCTGAGTGACTCTGACGACTTCTCGATCCTCACTTTCTCTCCTCTCTATACGTTGACCCCTTACTTCTTGACACCGTGTTACATGTTTCACCCATTGCTGTCAACGTCACCGAATGCTGGCATCGATCCTCTTCAAATGTCGAGCAATTAGACGACTACTCTTCACGTCCTCTCTCAAATGCTGACATCTGCATATATAGTTCAAGCGCTTTTCTGCCTGTCCACGGAATGAAATTTGCAAAAATGTTGTGCCCTGGTACAATTGTACAGCTGATGGTACAAACATGCTTCTCTCTCATTATGAGGAATTTGGTTCCTTACTATGCTATCCATTAGAAAAAAGCAAGCAGTTGATGGTTTGGGTGGTTTAATTGTAGATTATCCGTGCGATTCTGGAATCGTAAATGATCTGGAATTCTTATTTGGATACTACGTGTTAATCTCAGTAACTTTCCTAAACGGGAGGTAAGAATAGTAGGAGCCTAACTTTCTCTTTACAATTAAATCACTACTCTTAGCTACATACAGGGGTTGATATACACCAACGGGGACAGGTGACAATGTGTGCCCCGACCGGGGTTCGAACCAGGGATCTCCTGCTTACATGGCAGATGCACTATCCATCTGAGCCAGCGAGGACACAGACGATAGTGCGACTGCAGGGACTTATCACTTGGACGCCTCCGGTGAGACTCACATTCTTAACTTACTGTCCCGCACTATGTTCATAGTGCCCCTGCCCATTGTACTCGTTACTCGCAGCGTTTTGCCGATTCCCGTAAGAGTTCGGGCACTGCTTGTGGGTCCGTACAGAAGAAGATGGTCAAATCTGTTCTTTCGGACATGTCCGAAAGAACAGATACGATCATCATGTATGTACAATTTTCTCTTTAATTAAACGTAGTAACAGTATACCCCCCCCCCCCCCCCCCATGAACCATGGACCTTGCCGTTGGTGGGGAGGCTTGCGTGCCTCAGCGATACAGATAGCCGTACCGTAGGTGCAACCACAACGGAGGGGTATCTGTTGAGAGGCCAGACAAACGTGTGGTTCCTGAAGAGGGGCAGCAGCCTTTTCAGTAGTTGCAAGGGCAACAGTCTGGATGATTGACTGATCTGGCCTGGTAACAATAACCAAAACGGCCTTGCTGTGCTGGTACTGCGAACGGCTGAAAGCAAGGGGAAACTACAGCCGTAATTTTTCCCGAGGGCATGCAGCTTTACTGTATGATTACATGATGATGGCGTCCTCTTGGGTAAAATATTCCGGAGGTAAAATAGTCCCCCATTCGGATCTTCGGGCGGGGACTACTCAAGAGGATGTCGTTATCAGGAGAAAGAAAACTGGCGTTCTACGGATCGGAGCGTGGAATGTCAGATCCCTTAATCGGGCAGGTAGGTTAGAAAATTTAAAAAGGGATATGGATAGGTTGAAGTTAGATATAGTGGGAATTAGTGAAGTTCGGTGGCAGGAGGAACAAGACTTCTGGTCAGGTGACTACAGGGTTATAAACACAAAATCAAATAGGGGTAATGCAGGAGTAGGTTTAATAATGAATAGGAAAATAGGAATGCGGGTAAGCTACTACAAACATCATAGTGAACGCATTATTGTGGCCAAGATAGATACGAAGCCCACACCTACTACAGTAGTACAAGTTTATATGCCAACTAGCTCTGCAGATGACGAAGAAATTGAAGAAATGTATGATGAAATAAAAGAAATTATTCAGATTGTGAAGGGAGACGAAAATTTAATAGTCATGGGTGACTGGAATTCGAGTGTAGGAAAAGGGAGAGAAGGAAACATAGTAGGTGAATATGGATTGGGGGACAGAAATGAAAGAGGAAGCCGCCTGGTAGAATTTTGCACAGAGCACAACATAATCATAACTAACACTTGGTTTAAGAATCATGAAAGAAGGTTGTATACATGGAAGAACCCTGGCGATACTAAAAGGTATCAGATAGATTATATAATGGTAAGACAGAGATTTAGGAACCAGGTTTTAAATTGTAAGACATTTCCAGGGGCAGATGTGGACTCTGACCACAATCTATTGGTTATGACCTGTAGATTAAAACTGAAGAAACTGCAAAAAGGTGGGAATTTAAGGAGATGGGACCTGGATAAACTAAAAGAACCAGAGGTTGTACAGAGATTCAGGGAGAGCATAAGGGAACAATTGACAGGAATGGGGGAAAGAAATACAGTAGAAGAAGAATGGGTAGCTTTGAGGGATGAAGTAGTGAAGGCAGCAGAGGATCAAGTAGGTAAAAAGACGAGGTCTAGTAGAAATCCTTGGGTAACAGAAGAAATATTGAATTTAATTGATGAAAGGAGAAAATATAAAAATGCAGTAAGTGAAACAGGCAAAAAGGAATACAAACGTCTCAAAAATGAGATCGACAGGAAGTGCAAAATGGCTAAGCAGGGATGGCTAGAGGACAAATGTAGGGATGTAGAGGCCTATCTCACTAGGGGTAAGATAGATACCGCCTACAGGAAAATTAAAGAGACCTTTGGAGATAAGAGAACGACTTGTATGAATATCAAGAGCTAAGATGGAAACCCAGTTCTAAGCAAAGAAGGGAAAGCAGAAAGGTGGAAGTAGTATATAGAGTGTCTATACAAGGGCGATGTACTTGAGGACAATATTATGGAAATGGAAGAGGATGTAGATGAAGATGAAATGGGAGATACGATACTGCGTGAAGAGTTTGACAGAGCACTGAAAGACCTGAGTCGAAACAAGGCCCCCGGAGTAGACAATATTCCATTGGAACTACTGACGGCCGTGGGAGAGCCAGTCCTGACAAAACTCTACCATCTGGTGACCAAGATGTATGAAACAGGCGAAATACCCTCAGACTTCAAGAAGTCCCAAAGAAAGCAGGTGCTGACAGATGTGAAAATTACCGAACTATCAGCTTAATAAGTCACAGTTGCAAATTACTAACACGAATTCTTTACAGACGAATGGAAAAACTAGTAGAAGCCAACCTCGGGGAAGATCAGTTTGGATTCCGTAGAAACACTGGAACACGTGAGGCAATACTGACCCTACGACTTATCTTAGAAGAAAGATTAAGGAAAGGCAAACGTACGTTTCTAGCATTTGTAGACTTAGAGAAAGCTTTTGACAATGTTGACTGGAATACTCTCTTTCAAATTCTAAAGGTGGCAGGGGTAAAATACAGGGAGCGAAAGGCTATTTACAATTTGTACAGAAACCAGATGGCAGTTATAAGAGTCGAGGGACATGAAAGGAAAGCAGTGGTTGGGAAGGGAGTAAGACAGGGTTGTAGCCTCTCCCCGATGTTGTTCAATCTGTATATTGAGCAAGCAGTAAAGGAAACAAAAGAAAAATTCGGGGTAGGTATTAAAATTCATGGAGAAGAAATAAAAAGTTTGAGGTTCGCCGATGACATTGTGATTCTATCAGAGACAGCAAAAGACTTGGAAGAGCAGTTGAACGGAATGGACAGTGTCTGGAAAGGAGGATATAAGATGAACATCAATAAAAGCAAAACGAGGATCATGGAATGTAGTCGAATTAAGTCGGGTGATGCTGAGGGAATTAGATTAGGAAATGAGATATTTAAAGTAGTAAAGGAGTTTTGCTATTTGGGGAGCAAAATAACTGATGATGGTCGAAGTAGAGAGGATATAAAATGTAGGCTGGCAATGGCAAGGTAAGCGTTTCTGAAGAAGAGAAATTTGTTAACATCCAGTATTGATTTAAGTGTCAGGAAGTCATTTCTGAAAGTATTCGTATGGAGTGTAGCCATGTATGGAAGTGAAACATGGACGATAAATAGTTTGGACAAGAAGAGAATAGAAGCTTTCGAAATGTGGTGCTACAGAAGAATGCTGAAGATTAGATGGGTAGATCACATAACTAATGAGGAGGTATTGAATAGGATTTGGGAGGAGAGAAGTTTGTGGCACAACTTGACCAGAAGAAGGGATCGGTTGGTAGGACATGTTCTGAGGCATCAAGGGATCACCAATTTAGTATTGGAGGGCAACGTGGAGGGTAAAAATCGTAGAGGGAGACCAAGAGATGAATACACTAAGCAGATTCAGAAGGATGTAGGTTGCAGTAGGTACTGGGAGATGAAAAAGCTTGCACAGGATAGAGTAGCATGGAGAGCTGCATCAAACCAGTCTCAGGATTGAAGACAACAACAACAACAACAGTATATCAGTAACAGATTCTCTATCTGATCATGATCCAGTGTTAGTTAGGGTAGTGTGCCTTGCAGTATTGACACTCCTGAGTTGAAATCAATTAGAATAAATAATGACTCCAGAAAAAAAAATGTTTTAGTAGTAATTTACGAGAGATGATCTGCGATGAAATTTATAATGAACCAAATGCTGACATAAAGTTTAATAAATTACATGATAAATTCATATAATTATCTGAAAATATTTTTCCACATAAGCTAATCAGGAAGGACATTGAACGTCCATGTAAAAAACAATGGATCACCAGATGAATTACAGTATCTTGTGTAAGGAAAAGGGAAATATATCTGTTGGTAAGAACAAGCAGAAGCCATGCCGTAGTTGAACATTACAAAAACTGCTCAAAATTACTAAGAAAAGTTGTTAAAAATTAAGGAACATGGACTTTGTGTCAGAAATAAGTAATTCCCCCACCATACGTAAGGCTTTATAGAGTGTAATGAACTGGAGACATGATAGTTAATCACAGAACAAGAACACGTAACTATTGAACTAAATGGAATGGGTACAAATGATGAGTCATAGCCAACGAAAATGTTTAATGATCGTTTCTTAAATACAGCAGGAAATATAGGGACACAGAGTTCAAGTGAAATATCACAGCATTACCTGGAAAAAGCAACTCTCATAAAATTCAATCATATGAATGTACCACCAAATTCTCCTTCTAAAATTAGGAAAATTGCATATCCTCTATTATCTAAATATGATGTTTCCAACAAAGTGCTAAGTATTCGCTCAAATACAATACACCGTATCTTATCACAAATATGTAATGCATCTCAAGCACAAGGCATTTCTCCAGGGAGATTGAAATATACCGTTGTTAAACTCATCTGTAAGCTAGGTGATATGAAAATTGTGGATAACTACCGATCTCTTTCAATAATGACATCATTTTCCAAAATTTTTGAGATGGTCATGTATTCAAGAATAGTATCTTGTCTGAGCTACAATAACATCGTCAGTGAATTATGTGTCAATATCGGAAAAGTTACAATAATGAGAATAATATTTACACGCTCACTCACCAAATTTTTCACGCATTAAATAACAAAATAACGTAGGTTAGTATTTTCTACGACCTATCTAAGGTATTTCTATGTGTGAATCACAATATTCACCCAGGTAAGCTCAGGTTTTATGGTATTGATGTTAGAGGCAACCCATGGACTATGTCATATGTAACCGAAAGAAAGCAAAAGCTTGAGCTTGGAAATTCAACCAATGTAATGAGGGGAGATGTTTTAGGCTGGTTTTCTCTCTCCCAGCCCTCCAAAACGCAACACACTCATTTCTCCACATCTAGAGGTTCTACAACCGCTATAAGTGTTGCACAAGGTGAGGAAAAAGTAAATAGATTGGAAGCTTCCTAATTCTTAGCTGTCTGTACTAAACAGAGTTTAAACTTGATAAAAACACATTTTTAAAATAATAAAACAATTAAATTCAGCCACATTTTCACCTAAAATTATTTCAGATCTAGTAGAGAGATAAATCAGCGTGCTGACATATCTCGCATACTTTCAGTTTGTGTTATCATTTGGAATAATGTTTCATGGTAATCCATCTCTAGGAGAAAAAGTCGTTATTGCTCAAAAATGCGCTGTAGGATAATATTTGGTGTTCATTCACGATAACGTTTTGGACATCTGTTTAAGGAGTTAAGCATTTTGATTACTGATTAACAGCATATTTATTCTCACGCAAAGTTTGTGTAAATAATACAGGGCAATTTTAAAGTAGCAGTGGTGTACATAATTACAATACCACAAGTAAAAATGA
Organism: Schistocerca piceifrons; assembly: GCF_021461385.2. NCBI lineage: Eukaryota > Metazoa > Arthropoda > Insecta > Orthoptera > Acrididae > Schistocerca > Schistocerca piceifrons. Next base: position 920,040,541 of record NC_060140.1, read on the forward strand.
AATTAATTACTTCACGTTAAGGGTGTCTTTAGCAAAAAAAGTAGTGCACAATGCTGCAACCAAAATTGGTGATCATTTACCCAGTAACATTAAATATCTGAAAGACAGCTAGGAAATTTGAAAACGACCTCAAAAGTTTTTCCTTGACAACTCTTATACTTTTATACCTTAGAAGAATTTCTGTTATTGTAATGTGAAAAGGACATAGGTAGGAATTAATGACTCATATCTGTTAGTTAAAAAAATAATAATCATGTAAGTGATCAGCATGTAGGTATATTTACAAAATAATTTATAATCTCAACATAAAATGACTCATTTCACATCATTACGATTTATCATGCACAACTAAGTAAACTCACCCAAAGTGGATCTACTGTACTATGTTCCACAAATATGTAATGTGGTAATTAACTCTGGAAACAAAACGATTACTATTAAGTAGGAAATCTTAAGAAAATTACTAAACAACATTAGGAATGCTGAATTCCTTAAGTTTGAAATATTATGTACCAATATTCGTCATATGGACCACTATTAATATTTATTTTCATTCTTACAGTATGATAACACAAAAAATATGAAAGTAAAGGTGCTAGAGGTACATTTGTTCGTAATCTGTAGACAACCTCCATTCTCCACCCACAAGCATATAAACAGTTTTTTGGTCTATCTATATTTTTCGAAGAGACAAGTTGTGGATCGAAAATGTCACGTTAGGTAATTTCTTTTTATGATTTCGCCATTGGATCCGAGTTTGTACATTTTCTTTATTAGAAAAATTCTAATTGAAAATAGTTTTAATTTTCCACGTTGTAACACTAGAACTAGGCCCAGATTCTCCGTACCGATTGAACGTTTGTCGATTTCGTATTGAGTTTTATTGTGCTAAAATTCATAATAATGGCTCTCAAATGCCGGTCATAGAGTATTAATGCAGGCGCAGGCGGAGATACCAGTGCAGGAAAGATAGATGACTTTTACTTTGTAGCTGCACAAGGTGTTAGGGAGTTGAACGTAAGTGTAAATGGATAAAAGGGCACAGCATAAAAAATTAAGGTGTTTCACCGTTCAGTTTCGCACCCTGTTCGATGTCCTCTTCCAGTAGCAACTTCCGCTGGCAACTTGTTAATATTTTACTCTCTTTCCAAGAGTATTTCGATACTGGCTGTTTCATTGATCTGGCCGTTTCTCGCCGGCCATTGTCACAGTTTAGCTGGACGCCAATCTGCGCGGAACTAAGATAAATGGAGGTACCGCAGTTTTACTTTAGCGGGCTGCCCACGTATAACTCATTAGTTGCAGAAACCGCAGAACACCAGTGGTACGGAGGTTCGATGGAAAATTTATGTCATCGGGATGAGCCGAAAAACATTCGAGAGCCTTTTTATTCGCGTGTCGGGGATTTATAGCAGTCGGTACATCTGGAGTATTGCCAGCGCTTTGTCATTCTCTTCACCCACGCGCGTACATCAGAATCCGAGCAGAGGCGAAAAATGCGAATTTATACCACCCGGTTTCCGACATAAAAGAAGAAAACGCAGAAAAACGCTAAGGACAATGTGAGCAAAAACGTCCAAATTTATAATAACAGAAGATTTTTCTTTGACAAGGCTTTCCCTGAAAGGAATGTGAAGTCATTGAGTGTGTATTACTAGAATTTAAAACGGAAGGATTTATTGTTTCAGGTGAAAATCAGCTAGTCACGTATGTCAGTAAAATAGTATAACGTAGAGACAAGCAATGGATACTGTACGGACATTTTAATTCTCGTTGGGCATACTTCGTTTGACATAGAACTTGATGCAGTTAAGAATGTCAGATAACTTGGTACACTGTACATGAAATCTTACAAATGACCTCGATAATATACCTCGCAATAGTACTATCGTGAGCTGTCAAATAAAAACCGAAGGTCATCATGCTTGGAAGATGTGGATTCCGAATGCTGTCATCTTTTCCTCAAACATGCAAGTAATAAAATGAATAATGAGCGTATGGCATTGGTGGCCGGGAGACCCCTCGCGGGGCGGTTCGGCCGCCGCTCCACAAATTCTTTAACGCCACTACGGTGACTTGCGAGTGAATCAGGATGAAATGACGATGAAAGACACACAACACCCAGTCATCTCGAGGCAGAGAAAATCCCTGACCCCGCCGGGAATCAAACTCGGGAACCCGTGCGCGGGAAGCGAGAACGCTACCGCAAGACCACGAGATGCGGACAAACATATAAATGATAGACATGTAAGGAATACAGATTTGAATTTACGTTTTCTCTGATGATCTTGGTAACAGGATTGCAGTACGAATCTGTTCTTTAAATGTATGGTGCAAGGATATGTTTGACGGTGTACTGATGATGAGACGATGATTCCAATAGAATTTTACGCACAAAAAAGACATTTGTTTTTACATCTTTGAACGCTACGCATAAACTGGGTGGTCTGTTGTAGAACTTTGTTCTATTCAGCTAAATATCGTAGTCGTCTCGGTGTGTGGCAGCGGGTTGAGGTTTGTCAATCTGGAATATTAGGGAGCGGATATCGGTGAAATTACCCTACACTCAGGTAGATCCAGATAGCACCTGATGAAAGTGACGAGTCACGTTATCGAAATATTGTACAAGAACGATGGTGCTGTCCGGCTGTCAACGCCATCGATTAATGCTCTTTAACGTGTAAAGACAAGAAGTAATTTGATGGGGTGGGAAACCTCACAAAACCACCATCAAACTGATCGACATAACTGACTTAACAGCCTACGATTGAAACAACTCAATAATCTTTTCCTCAGTGTGGGGCAGCCATGTCCGATGGGTAGTAAAATACGTAACTGTAGGACCGTATCTTTCGCTATGATAGTCTCCACATACACTATGTGATCAAAGGTATCCGGATACCTGGCTGAAAATGACTTACAAGTTAGTGGCGCCCTCCATCGATAATGCTGGAATTCAGTGTGATGTTGGCCCACCCTTAGCCTTGATAACAGCTTCCATTCTCGCAAGCATACGTTCAATCAGGTGCTACAAGGTTTCTTGGGGAATGATAGTCCATTCTTCACGGAATGCTGCACTGAGGAGAGGTATCGATGTCGGTCGTTGAGGCTTGGTGTTCTAAAGGATTTATACCAGGACTATGAGCAGACCAGTCCTTTTCAGGGTTGTTATTGCCGCTTAACCACTCCGTCACAGGCCGCGTATTATGAACAGGTGCTCGATCGTGTTGAAAGATGCAATCGCCATCCCCGAATTGCTCTTCAACAGTGGGGGGCAAGAAGATGCTTCAAATATCACTATAGGCCTGTCCTGTGATAATGCCACGAAAAGCAACAAGGGATGCATGCCCCCTCCATGAAAAAGAAGACTACACCATAATACCACGCTGGCAGATGACGTAGGCCGGGCGTTCGCAATACCCACACCCTGCCATTGGATTTGCACTTTGTATATCGTGACCCGTCACTCCACACAGCGTTTTTCCACTGTTCAAAAGTCCAATGTTTACGCTCCTTACACCAAGTGAGGCGTCGTTTAGCAATCACCGGGCTGATGTGTGGCTTGTAAGCAGCCGCTCGACTATGAAATCCAAGTTTTCTCACCTCCTGTCCTGCGTGATGTTCTGAATAGATGTCAGCCTACTACACATTACGACCGTCTTCAACTGCTGGCGATCTCTGTCACTCAACAGACGAGGTCAGCCGGTACGCTTTTGTGCTGTAAGTGTCTCTTCACGTTTACACTCATTATCACATCGGAAAAAGTGGACCTAGTGATGTTTAGGAGTGTGGAAATCTCGCGTACAAACGTATGAGAGAAGTGACACCCAATCACCTGACCACGTTCGAAGTCCGTGAGTTCTGCGGAACGCCCCATTAAGTTCTCTCACGACGTCTAATGACTACTGAGGTCCCTGATATGGAATACCTGGCAGTAGGTGGAAGCACAATGCACCTAACACGAAAAACGTATGGTTTTGGGCGTATCCTGATATTTTTGATCACATAGTGTAATTCGAAAAGATGTCAGCTGCTGAGGAAATCTTTTTTGACTCTCTAATTTTATACTTTTCCTATCGCATACAACTGTTTGTTCCCTGTACGTCTGTTGCATTAGCGTCCGTACATGAAAACCTTATGAGAGTATCCAGTATATAAAATGACGGGTCTAATAAAATCACTCTGCCTTTTAAAACCGAATGTAGTCTCACCATATGATCGTACGTCTTCTTTGAGCGCGCCAGTAAGTTAGAGGGTGGGGTACGGTGATTTCAGAAGCGAGAACAGATATCTTGCAGGTATAGTACACTCTTGTTTAAGTGGCGCTTGGCAGACATCAGAGTAGTGTCCTGAGAATTTGCAAAGGAATTGACGTGCTGGTGTTGGACTGGTTCTTTCCTCCAACTAGAAACGGGTGAGAAACGACGGACGTGAGATCGGAGGCTGTGAAGTTTTGAAGGTAAGAGATGAGGTACTGGCGGAAGTTAAACAGTGAGGATGGGTCGTGAGCCATGTTGCGATAGCTCAGCTGGTAGAGCACGTGTCTCCGAAAGGCATAGGTCCCGAGTTCGAGTCTCGGTATTATGTTGTTGAACCCTAACGAACATGCCTAGGATATATTGAAAGGGCTGTTTATGGACGACGTGGCCCACCAACCACTCTGAGGGACCTACGCCGAATCGCCGTTGAGGAGTGGGACAATCTGGACCAACAGTGCTTTGATGAACCTGTGGAAATGTGCCACGATGAATACAGGTATGCATCAACGCAAGAGGACGTGCTTCTGGATATCAGAGGTACGTGTGCAGCAGTCTGGACCACCACCTCTGAATGTCTCTCTGTATGGAGATACACCATGCATTGTGTGGTTTTCATGAGCAACAAAAAGGGCGGAAATGAAGTTTATGTTGATCTCTATTCCAATTTTCTGTACAGGTTCCGGAACTCTCGAAACCGAGGTGATGCAAACCTTTTTTGATGTATGTATTAACCTGCTATTTGTTTACAGGATTCAAAGGTTTTGTTATATCCCTGATGCCTATGAGTGCCTGTGAGAATACAGGGTGATTCAAAAAGAATACCACAACTTCAAAAATGTGTATTTAATGAAAGAAACATAATATAACCTTCTGTTATACATCATTACAAAGAGTATTTATAAAGGTTTTTTTTCACTCAAAAACAAATTCAGAGATGTTCAATATGGCCCTCTCCAGACACACGAGCAATATCAACCCGATACTCCAACTCGTTCCACACTCTCTGTAGAATATCAGGCGTAACAGTTTGGATAGCTGCTGTTATTTCTCGTTTCAAGTCATCAATGGTGGCTGGGAGAGGTGGCCGAAACACCATATCCTTAACATACCCCCATAAGAAAAAATCGCAGGGGGTAAGATCAGGGCTTCTTGGAGGCCAGTGACAAAGTGCTCTGTCACGGTCTGCCTGGCGGCCGATCCATCGCCTCGGGTAGTTAACGTTCACGTAGTTACGGACAGATAAGTGCCAATGTGGTGGCGCTCCATCCTGCTGAAATATGAATTGTTGTGCTTCTTGTTCGAGCTGAGGGAACAGCCAATTCTCTAACATCTCCAGATACTGTAGTCCAGTTACAGTAGCATCTTCGAAGAAAAAGGGACCAAAAACTTTATTAGCTGAAATGGCACAGAAAACGTTCACCTTAGCCGAGTCACGTTCATACTGAGTTGTTTCCCGCGGATTCTCAGTGCCCCATATACAGACATTGTGACGGTTGACTTCCCTGTTAGTGTGGAAAGTTGCTTCATCACTAAACACAATCTTTGAAACGAAAGATTCATCTGTTTCCATTTGAGCAAGGATAAAATCACAGAAATCGATTCATTTAATCTTATCAGCTGCAGACAGTGCTTGAACCAATTTCAGACGATAAGGTTTCATAACTAACCTTTCTCGTAGGACTCTCCATACAGTTGATTGTGGAATTTGCAGCTCTCTGCTAGCTCTGCGAGTCGATTTTCCTGGGCTGCGAACAAATGCTTGCTGGATGCGTGCTACATTTTCATCACTCGTTCTCGGCCGTCCAGAACTTTTCCCTTTGCACAAACACCCATTCCCTGTAAACTGTTTATACCAACGTTTAATACACCACTTATCAGGAGGTTTAACACCATACTCCGTTCGAAATGCACGCTGAACAACTGTCGTCGATTCACTTCTGCCGTACTCAATAACACAAAAAGCTTTCTGCTGAGCGGTCGCCATCTTAGCATCAACTGACGCTGACGCCTAGTCAACAGCGCCTCAAGCGAACAAATGTACAACTAAATGAAACTTTATAGGTCCCTTAATTCGCCGACAGATAGTGCTTAGCTCTGCCTTTTGTCGTTGTAGAGTTTTAAATTCCTAAAGTTGTGGTATTCTTTTTGAATCACCCTGTATTATGCCACAGGCAGTTTTTAAGATTGGTTAATGGGAAAACCTGTATCGTAAAAGGTATAGTCGGCAGTGACAGACCAACTGTTACGGTCGTGCGAGAGAAATCTGCGTTGTCTGCATTTCTTAACTTACCGCTGACACCAGTGGCCAGACTTTTCATACAGTTGATAGCATCCGTAGCTGTTACAGATTCTCAGTGGGTTTTAATCCTCAGTAATTTGCAAGCCTGCATGTTGCTTTGAGGGAAATATTTTCGGCACTCTGCTATAACTGCATCTCCACTAATAGCACGAAACAGTCTACTACTTATGCAGTTAATGCGAGTCGAGGTGGATTATTGCTTAACAACCGGTGGAGTGAAAATCATCCCGAGTCACGAAATCAACGAAGTTCACTGTTCACATACTGGGTTGAAACTCATACGTTTCCAATTACTTTCACAGATATTCTATGAAGGGGTAACTAAATGAACGAATATAATTATTTACGTCTTCATATTTTCCCGATGCAAACACTCTTCCATAAAATTTCGGTCGTGCAGCCGCATAAATTTGACTTCTTCCTCTAATATTTCAGCTAAATATCGTCCAGCCATCTTCAGAGTGAGCCGGCAAATATAATTACATCTGTGTCACTGATCCTTAAAATGCTGCAAGGGCTCTTTTATTATCAGGAACAACATATTACTGGAACGCCGGAATTATCTAACGATTTTTCACTTAAATGAACTAATTAACACGTTCTCTAAAACCGCTATATTCTTGAGGTCACGGTCGTAGCTGTTTATGTATATTTTCCTGAAAAGTACGGCCTTTGCTTCTCAGCGCCCGATAAAAGCTCGGAGTAAGATTGATGCGTCTTTAATGATGCAGTCGTCTACGGGAGCCTCAGGAAGGACTCAAGGGAGAGAAAAAGCAACACAGTTGGCTGGCTGACGGAGCTGCGGCTTGGGGGACTGCTTTCTTGGCCCTGACGGACGAGCTCAGTAATCAGTAATGGGACTTGGAATGCTGTACACACTAGTACAGATGTGCGCGGCTTCCGCAGTAGATATTTGCACTAGTTTTGACACTTAATTCCTAAATGATTTGAGGCACTGCAACGGAAATCCGATGATATTATAACTGAGTTAAAATTATATTTATTCTCAAAGCAATATGAGATACAGTGTAAATTGTATTCTTCCTTGTAATCTCTATATTCATGAAACTTGATGTAAAGTCTTTGGCAAAATGCATTCTAAAATAAATATATGAAAAAATATATTACATACTAAACAAAACCTTTACAAATGTGAGACTGCTTATGTAAATGAATAATGCGTTTGCCTCAAAAAAGTTTATTGGAAACTACGGGTTCTGCGCTAGAAGAGAGGTTCCTAACCTGGAGTGATTACCCCTAAGGGTAAAATGTAATTCACTGAGGGTTAACGACAAAGGGGTTCATTTTTGTTTCGGTCAAGAACTAAATTACTTTCAAAAGATAATTACTATCATCACTACTTCCTAAGACCGTGAAACAATATTAGGGTCTCAATAACTATTTTTTTTAAGAAGTAGAATTAACGAATGACATAAAGTGGTGGAATTCGTAGCTTGTGACATGAATGTATGAAAAACATTTTCCTCACATTGTCCTCACACTACAAACATACTTCGTTCTTTGTACCATACATTTATGGCAGTAAAATTGCGACGTATACATCAAGTACACCTAAATCTCTCATGAAAATAGCTTCCGTCTCCAATTTGTAGGTATTTCCCGCAATAGCCAAGAAATTGCTTCATTATTCTCTTTGTAATTATTACTACGCTTCTGCAGGTCCTACACTGTATTATTATTATTATTATTATTGTTATTATTATGGTACACAAAACAGGTCAAAACATTGTGCGGAAACACTAAAAAAGCTTTTCGTATTTAAACGAAGACAAAATTCCAAAGATTGGCGATCTCTTACAGAAGTTCGAAAATTAGCGTGAATGTCAGTTCGAGATGCTTATAATAGTTTCCACAACGAAACGTCGTCTCAAAACCTAATACCAAATTCAAAGATATTCTGGTCGCATGTAAAGTATGCTAGCGGAAAGACGCAATCAATGCCTTCTCTGCGCGATAGCAATGAAAACTCTATAAAGGACAGTGCTGCTGAAGCAGACTTATTAAACACAACCTTCCGAAATTCCTTCATCAAAGATGACAAAGTAAATATTCCAGAATCCGATTCACAAACAGCTGCCATCGTAAGTGATTTAGAAATAGATGTCCTCGGAGAAGTGAAGCAATTTAAGTCACTTAATAAAAGCAAGTCTTACGGTCCAGATTGTATACCAATTATGTTTCTTTCAGAGTATGTTGATGCCACAGCTACATACTTAACAATCGTGTACAACCGCTGGTTCGACGAATGATACGTACCCAAAGACTGGAAAGCTGTATAGATCACACCAGTACTCAAGAGAGGCAATATGAGGAATCCATTACCTTACAAGTCCTTATCATTATCGTCGATATTTACACAGTATTTTGAAAAACATATAGCGTTCGGACATACTGAATTACCTTGTAGAGAACTGCCTATTGATAAACAATCAACACGGAATTAGAAAACGTTATTGGGAAACACAACTAGCTTTTTACTCACACGAAGTGTTGGGTACTCTCGACAAAGGATTTTCAGAAGGCTTTTGACACTGTACCTCACAAGCGGCTTGTAATCATATTTCATGCTTATGGAAGATCGTCTCAGTTGTACCGCTGGTTTCGTGATTTAATTTCAAAGACACCACAGTTCGTAACAACTGTCGGAGAATCACCGAGTAAAACAGAAGTGATTTCTAGCACTTCCCTAGGTAGCGGTATATGCCCTCTGTTGTGCCTTAATCATATAAACGATTTAAGAGACCACCTGAGCAGCCGTCTTAGGTTGTTTGCAGATGTTGATGTCGTTTATCACATAATAAAGGCATCAGAAGTTCAAAACAAATTGCAAAACGATTTAGAAAAGATACATGTATGGTCCGAAAATTGGCGATTGATCCTAAATAATGAAAAGCGTGAGGTCATCCAAATGGCTGCTAACAGGAATCCGCTAAACTTCGGTTGTACGAAAGATCAATCAAATGTAAAGGCTGTAAATTCAACTAAATACCTAGGAATTACAATTAAGGATAAATTGAAAAGAAAACGTATAAAATGGTGTGAGAAATGCGAAACAAAGACTGCGTTTGATTGGCAGTACACCTAGAAGATGCATTAGATCTACTAAAGAGACTGCCTACACTACGTTTATCCGTCCTCTTTTGGAGTACTGCTGCACAGTGTGGGATCCTTACCAGATACGATTACCGGTGTACATCGAGAAAGGTCGAAAAAGGACAGCACATTTTATGTTACCGAAGAACAGAGGAGGGAGTGTGATGGACGTGATACAGGATTTGGGGTGGAAATCATTAAGACAGACTTTTTCCATGCGGCAGGATATGCTCAAGTAATTTCGATCACCAGATTTCTCAGTGGAATGCGCAAATAATTTTTTGATGCCAAACTACGTATGGAAAAACGATCATTAAAACAAAATAATGGAAATTAGAGTTCGCACGCAAAGTATGGATGTTCCTTCTTTCGTGCTCCGTTCTAGAGTGAAATAACAGAGGTTAGATGAAACCTCTGCCAGGAATTTAAGTGTGATTTTCAGTACAACCATGTAAAATAAGATTTAGCTATTGTTAAAGTCAATGGTCAGATACAAAGCATTGGCAATCTGAAGGCTTCAACTTTCTGCAGATCAGAAGAAAGGAGCCACACAATCAATTGTTTTGCACACATTAGGCCTTATAGTAGTGCATAAAACTTAATTTGGTTGACTCTAAATACAGTGAAGGGGTGGGTAAGGTTAGCGTTGATAGGCAGAGGAGTGATGCAGAGGACACATGTTTGTAACAATTGTCGGTCCTCAGTGTGGTTACTAAGGTTACAACTCTGATTGAGAGAAGAAGTTGTAGGCAGCATTCCTGATACACTGAGGATTGTTTCATTTTCTGTTGAAGAAGGTTGTTAGAAATACTTTGTACCAATTTTCGCATTGACTCCAGTTTGTGATTCAATATAACACATACAAAAAATAATAACACTACTAGCCATTAAAATTGCTACACCAAGAAGAAATGCAGATGATAAACGGGTATTAATTGGGCAAATACGTTATACTAGAACTGACATGTGATTACATTTTCACGAAATTTGGGTCCATAGATCCTGAGAAATCAGTACCCAGAACAAAATTGCCCTGAGCACTATGGGACTTAACTTCTAAGGTCATCAGTCCCCTAGAACATAGAACTACTTAAACCTAACTAACCTAAGGACATCATACACATCCATGCCCGAGGCAGGATTCGAACCTGCGACCGTAGCGGTCACGCGGTTCCAGACTGTGGCGCCTTTAACCGCTTGGCCACACCGGCCGGCTTACACAGAACAACCACCTCTGGCCGTAATAAAGCCCTTGATACGCCTGGGCATTGAGTCAAACAGAGCTTGGATGGCGTATACAGGTACAGCCGCCCATGCAGCTTCAACACGATACCACAGTTCATAAAGAGCAGTGACTGGCGTATTGTGACGAGACAGTTCCTCGACCACCATTGACCAGACGTTTTCTATTGGTGAGAGATCGGGAGAATGTGCTGGCCAGGGCAGCAGTCGAACATTTTCTGTATCCAGAAAGGCCCGTACAAGACCTGTAACATGCGGTCGTGCATTATCCTGCTGAAATGTAGGGTTTCGCAGGGATCGAATGAAGGGTACAGCCACGAATCGTAACACATCTGATATGTAACGTCCACTGTTCAAAGTGCCGTCAATGCGAACAAGAGGTGAGCGAGACGTGTAGCCAATGGAACCCCATACCATCACGCCGTGTGATACGCCAATATGGCGGTGACGAATACACGCTTCCAATGTGCGTTCACCTCGATGTCGCCAAACACGGATGCGACCATCATGATGCTGTAAACAGAACCTGGACTCAATCGAAAAAATGACGTTTTGCCATTCGTGCACCCAGGTTCGTCGTTGAGTTCACCGTCGCAGGCGCTCCTGTCTGTGAAGCAGCGTCAAGGGTAACCGCAGCCATGGTCTCCGAACTGATAGTCCATGCTGCTGCAAACGTCGTCGAACGATTCGTGCAGATGGTTGTTGTCTTGCAAACGTCCCCATCTGTTAACTCAGGGATCGAGACGTGGCTGCACGATCCGTTACAGCCATGCGGATAAGATGCCTGTCATCTCGAATGCTAGTGATACGAGGTCGTTGGGATCCAGCACGGCGTTCCGTATTACCCTCCTGAACTCACCTATTCCATATTCTGGTAACAGTCACTGGATCTTGACCAACGCGAGCAGCAATGTCGCGATGCGATAAACCGCAATCGCGATAGGCTACAACCCGACCTTTATCAAAGTCGGAAACGTGATGTTACGCATTACTCCTCCTTACACGAGGCATTACAACAACGTTTCACCAGGCAACGCCTGTCAACTGCTGTATGTGTATGAGAAATCGGATGGATACTTTACGCATGTCAGCACGTTGTAGGTGTCGCCACCGACGCCAACCTAGTGTTAATGCTCTGGAAAGATAATGATTTTTGCACATCACAGCATCTTCTTCCTGTCGGTTAAATTTTGCGTCTGTAGCACGTCATTTTTGTGGTGTAGCAATTTTAATGGCCAGTAATGTACCTTTTATTTTTCACCACTTCAAAAACTAGTGTTCAAAGAAAATTCTTTTCCGTTCTAAAGTTCAGCTTGGTGCTGATGTTGATGATGTGTGTGTGTGTGTGTGTGTGTGTGTGTGTGTGTGTGGTGTGTGGAGTGGCAAGGGGTGGGGAGCGAAGGGGCATAAGGGACTACCGGCTAACATCTGAATGCATTCGAGAATAATGGTCTCAGAAATCTTGGGAACCAGTGTGCTAGCCGAATGTGCTTCTGATTTTTAACATTAGGTAGAATAAATGAAGGTTTGATTGCGAACATCGTCCTTTGCTCCATATACTAGGAATATGTGTCGTGTGAACATAGCGTAGCCCTACTGCGCATATGGTCCACACAAAGCCGAAACAGGCACGTGAGTTGCATGGTTTTCATGTAACAACTGACAGTTTAATACTGCAGTTCTTTCACTCTTTCTACTCACTTATTTATTAGCGAGAGCAATGATGAGCACATCTGCTGATTATGCAAATGAAACTCCTCAAAGATGGATGTGTTACTTTTAATAGGTAAGTACCGCTGAATTCTACAATATATAAATAACATAAATATCTCTCATAAAACATTAATAGGCGCCTCAAGTATCGTGTCACTGTAACAAAGAATTATTACCATAGGGATAATTCTTACGACTGGACGGCCACATATTTACGAGAAAAGCGCTAGATGTAATCGGCGCTACGGGAATGGTTTGTCACTAAAGCCGTTTACCTGTAGATAAAACTTTTATAATACAATCTGTGCCATTACATCCGGATTACCAATTAGCTTATTTTAAAATAGTCAGTATTGATGTTTGAATTATACGATTAACAACTTAGTCCAAAAAAAATTACGAAGTGCAACGTACTGCAAAAGATAGGATAAACGGGAAAGATTCATTCGTAAAAATATTTCGCTGTGTAATAAACCACTGATTTGTGGCATGTCCCTGATCTAAATTCGATGTTTATCAGAAACACCTTTACTTTGGTATCCTAGGAAGGTACACTGCCGGGAAAAATGTAGCATCCTGAAGGACAAGGTTATTCTATTGACAAATGGGGTGACAGGAAGTTCATCATCGTAGGAATACATGATAACAAATTCAGACCAAATAGAACAATCATGTCACAGTAAAGGAGGCTCAAACAGTAGCATCGCTACACGCAGGCGTGTATTGTCTCATGCAAAGTATCATAAAGTTGCCGAATTGCATCCTGTGATAGACTGTCTCTATCATCTTGCGCATTTTTTTCCGATTTGGCAATGGTTCTTGCAGGCAGTGTAGAGAACAAATAACTTCCTGCTTCATCATGTCCGAACCGTGTTCATTTGGGGAGAAATCTGGTGATATTGCTGGCCAGGACAGATGTACACCACGAAGAGCATACTGAGCGGCAGCAGCCGTTTGTGGACTTGCTTTATCCTGCTGAAAAGCACATCATCTTTCTGTCTAAGAAATGGCAAGGGAAATGTAGCGGGTACTGGTTACTTTATCCTGCAGGAACGCCAAATGTGACAGCAAGTTCTGACTGATGGGCCTCCACACCATGAAACCTGCGATGGGTCTTGTGTCTCGTGAGTGAATAGGCAGCTCACGAGGTCTGTGGCACTCACACATACGTCCATCACTTACAAAGAGAACGTTATTCTCTGAAGACTATACAGCCCCATTCCACTCTGCAGTCAACTATTTCGCGACACTACAGTACCCAAATTTGGCGATGTCGTGGTTGGTACCTTGCCCAGACGCACGCTTTGGACATGGCAGCTGCAACATATATCTATATTTCGTCCCTAGATGATACTCCGTCGGCCACCGCTGCTCGTACAATGAGCGATCTTGACGTGCTTCTGTCCTACACGGACTACCAGAAACTGGTCTACAGGTGTACAATGTTCCACAGGCCACTGCGGAAAGCAGAAACACACTAAACACACTACCGATACATTGAGCCCAACGCGTGCAGCAGTCTGTCGATACATCAATCCAGCATCTGATATGCCCACATTACGCCCCTGTTCAAATGGTGGGATCTGTTCAAAGAGAACGTACTTTGGTGGGGGGGGGGGGGGGGGAGGGGTACATGTTTATACTCTGTAATGTATGTTGCTAACGCTCTTCACCTCTGAGCTCAGCACAATTACTGGCCGCAGTGCCAAAACAGGATGTTCACATACAGGATTCTTGAGCACTATCTGACAGCCAATGACTTTGGCAAATGAACCAGTAAGATTACAACCCTTCACTATGTACAGGTGCTTTTGAACACAGTTCTCGAAGGTGTTACATTTCTTCCGCAGTGTGTTCCGTAATGCCACCGTAAGAAGTGTATTAAAACAGACACGATAACATGATCGACTAAATTACTAAACGTCAAAAATACTTTCTTTTCCGAAAGCAAAATACTGTGATGTCTGAGTTGTGAACACTGTCAAGTGACATACTCTGGCATTTATCTTTTAATAGGTTTAAGGCAAGTTAATAGCAACTCTTGCATGCCTGTTGTTAAGATGAGAAGTTCCTGGAATGGCTCAGTAAGCTCGTCTAGATTGATCCGAAGTGTCAAAGAGACGTGGGAGATAGAATTGCTTTTAGAAGGAACATCTGTGGGGTGATGCTCACGGGACATTGTTGCTACAATTTATTTTGAAGTGGCAGGACTTTACTGAATTCACTCTGTATATAATACAGTCAAAATTATCGCAAATTGCTACGAACTAGAGCTATCTAAGGGGAGAAAACAGTGAGAGCTGTGGGGCAGGGGACTGCCGTTGAATGGTATGGAAAGTGAGATCTTGGGATCAACATTTTGGCTTCTGGAAACAATAACGTATCTGGAACGCAACATTCCCTGTAGTGCAGCTCCCCGACAAACATTTCAAAGTACTAACCATTGGGAACTTCACGTACGTGAACAATACCTTGGATCTCACATTACTCATCTCCATGGACGAGCTTATAGCTGCATAGAAGAGGTGCATTAGCACAGAATAAAGCGTTCAACATATTCAGCTGTTTCGCAGTAGAGTCATGGTGGTGGGAATCTCGTTTCCAGGTATCATCAGAATCGTGATTCTAGGACTTGCAGCCTTTGTCTATGGCAGAGAACTGTCCATCTTCCCGAACTACTACGACACTTCATATAGACAGTGTGGGCCACCCTTAGGACTTAAACAGACGTGAGTGCACCCATCTCCATGCGACGTCAGCTGATCTGCATTAAGAGGGAAGTATGAAAAAAATAAATCTGAAAAAACGTATAGTATGTAATGTTTAAGTAAGTCACAGAATGGGCAGCAGCCTGAGATTCATTGGAAGTGTGTTGCGGGATAGATGTGCTGCACCTCAACTTCTCCAAGGAGATTTCACAACTTGTCGCCAGGTGGGCCGGATGGCCGCCTGTGAAGTTCCGACACCAGGGCCAGAATAATGCTGAACTGGCATGGTCCACCACAATAGGTAGCTGAAGAAACCTCATGTCTTAGCCTGACCCTGCACTAATGAGGTCCTTGTTTAACCAGAGGAGCAGGCCAGTCATAAGAAAGCTGGGAATATTTACCATAAATACTCGAAACCCAGACGCAGCTGTATTTTGTGTTCTATTCGTACCAACGCCGACATGTTCTTCACACCAGCAGATGGCCCAACATGGGTCACCCAACTTCGACTACATCCGGCCGCCACTTCCGCTAGCTGATGGTCTGTCGGCCGCCCATACACCTGACGCTGCTGGTACTTGAAATACCACCATCCATCTCGGGCCTCCAAACAGCTCACCACCTGGCCTCTCATTGTTTCCATGGAGTCTCTCGTTCAGATGCTGTGCAACAGCAAACTTTTTTCTGACTCAGTGTCCAGTGTACACGATCCCTGGCACCGCAGACTTGTGAGGCTGCATTCTTCTCCGAGCCGCCACTTCTGGTACGCCGTTCCACCTCGCCTCTAAACTGCTGCCCAGTGCTGCCACCTCACTCGCTAATGCCTGTGACTGCAAGTCTGCATGTCCAGCACTCGGCCAGCCGTGCTCTGTCAGCAATCGACGCATCGTCACACGGAATGGTTACCAACCACACAAGACTACTGCACTGCTATGCTTTGCTGAGTGTGGCGGGTACTGCTATCGTCACAACGACGTTCCCCAGCGCCGAGAGTCGCTGGATCGGTCCCTAACAACACCTTCGAATCACCGCTAGCAGCCATTGTGCTAGAGTATCAATAAATAAAAACTGCTGAGAGAGCTTTTCTGATTTCACTATCGCAGAGGTACATAGTACTATGCACCATAATTCCTGCACCTCATACTGAATGGACCATCTTGACTTAGTGTGCCGGCCGTGGTGGTCTAGCGGTTCTAGGCGCTCACTCCGGAACCGCGCGACTGCTACGGTCGCAGGTTCGAATCCTGCCTCGGGCAAGGATGTGTGTGATGTCCTTAGGTTAGTTAGGTTTAAGTAGTTCTAAGTTCTAGGGGACTGATGACCACTGATGTTTAGTCCCATAGTGCTCAGAGCCACTTCGAACTTAAATAGTGCAAGTACCTGTAACGTTATTACAGTCCCTAGCGCTCCGTCTATGCAAAGAAGAAATGATCAGGGATATAAATGATACGTTTACGAGCAGATTTAAAATTCAGGATGAAAGGATTTTAATGATATTATTCCCCAATGACAAAGTTAACCTTCGTGAAAATCAGGAAGAACACTGGAGCTGTTGAATTAAATAAATAATCCAATGCGCCGTCTCCACGTTTTGAGAGCAAAACGAAGAAAGGCAAAACTAATGATGAGCAGCATAAATGAGAGTAGTGGAAACTCTAGCATTAAAACTGAAAACTACGACATAGGTAAAGTGACAGAATGTGCTACCCTGAAAGCGAAATTATTCATGTCGGACAAAGCAAGGTGGACATGAAAAGCAGACTGGCACAGTCAAAAAAGATATTCCTGGTGAAAAGAAGTTTACTAGTATCAAAGACTAGCCTTCATTTTAGGAAGAGATTTGTGCAACTGTACGTTGGAAGGCAACGTTGTATCGCAATGAATCTGAGACTACGGAATAATCGAAAGCTAGAAAATCGAAGTGTTTGAGGTAAGGGGCTACAGAAGATTGTTTAAGTTGGTTGGAATGATAAGGAATAAGTTTCTCCGCAGAATCTGCGAGCAAAACAACGTATGTGTACCACTGAGAAGAAGAAGGTACAGCTTGATAGAACATATGTATCGACGTAAGACAATAACTTCGACGATGCTACTGGGCGAGGTTAAAAACTATTGGAAAGACAGATACTGAAACACATCGAACAAATAATGAAGCGTACTGTGTGCAAGTACTACTCTGAGAAGAGGAGGTTGGCACAGGGGAGGAAGTTGTGGCGGTCGCAAAAACCAGTAAGGAAACTAATGATGATCTACTGAACTTGGTACTATAAGTAGCAGAAAAAACCCTTTTCAAGCAGTTAAGTGGTAGAAACTATTGAATAATTAATAGTTTACCGGAACCTGTCACCTGCATGTAACTGGATTGTTGTAACCTTGAGAGTTGCTTTCATTAACTCGCGAAATGGACTTTGCTTACATTTGGAAGTCATAGTTTTGTGTTTAGCCATAATTTTGCTATTAGTCGTTTCCATATCCAAGTAGAGTAACTGCAGACAGAGGCCAAGATCGTCGTTGCACAGTGATCAGCTATAAGTTACACTCTTGTAATTTTTATACGATCTTGAGTGTGATTTTTATCAGTGATTGATGATCCAGCATCGTAATACGTGCTGCCCGCGTCGTAATACGTGAGCGAGGTTTGTAACTGTGAAATGTTGTGTTAATATCTTATTTGTTTCAGATTTAGACTGCGTTACTAAAACTGTTTATTGGATAATGAACTTGTTTATAATGAAGCATGGTTCTATTAAATCAGGGATTAGAAATACTACGTGCATTGGCAGTTCAATCTCCCAAAACAGCAGCCCGTTTGCAAGCTATTGGTCGAATTGGTACGCAGGCAACATCATGTGCTACCAATATGTTACAAAACGCCGCACATACAAATGGAATTGTTCCAGACCCCACATCGCGGGGTACGTTGGTTATAGAAGGGTAGGGTCAAGTGTTTTGGATAGCTCTTAGGCTAGGAGTGATTTTTATACCCAAATGAAGGCTCGTCTTAGTAATTTTTGAGAACTTTTCTCGTGGAGAACAGTAGTCTGGCAAAACGTACTAAAAATAAACACAAACAATCTCGACGGCAAAAAGGTTATTTTGTGGTAGCCGGTTTCGATCAGTTTTCGACCATCTTCAGACCTCATACCTTGATGGTACACAGTGGTGACGAATGAAAAGTCTGCTATAACTCCAAGAACGTGAAATGCTTAGTCACCACATAATACAAGTTTTTGCGATTGAGACTATTTGCGTTCATGTTTAAAAGTCGTCATAGTGTCGATGTAAGAGGAGACAGTAGTAGCAGGACAGAACGAAGGAGATTATAGCTGTGAGACAGTGACAGAGAGACAGTCAGAGATAATGACAATAAGTTAGGTCGAATGAGTAAGTGAGAAGACCAAGTGGGAGAGGAGGCTATACGCGACTTAACAGCGGTGGACTAGTGTGTGTGTGTGAGTGAGTTGCAATAGGGGAGCTTTTGGGTGTTAGGAGTGAGTTGAATGTTAAAAGAAGCGTGAGTATGTTTGCTTGCCAAAATTTTTGGGTAAATTTTTATAGGTGCTGGAGGAAGAAGGAACGAGGAAGCTAGTGCCCCACTTTTCAGTCAGATTCTTTTAAACAGGAGAGTATTCGTCCTTTTTGTGCTCCGATAGAAACATTTTTCCGTTCAGCCCCTGTGTTGTGATGTGATGGAAGATGATTATTCGTCTACATCTACATCTACATTTATACTCCTCAAGCCACCCAGCAGTGTGTGGCGGAGGGCACTTTACGTGCCACTGTCGTTACCGCCCTATCCTGTTCCAGTCACGTATGGTTCGCGTGAAGAACGACTACCCGAAAGCCTCCGTGCGCGCTCGAATCTCTCTGATTTTACATTCGTGATCTCCTCGGGAGGTATAAGTAGGCGGAAGCAATATATTCGATACCTCATCCAGAAACGCACCCTCTCGAAACCTGGACAGCAAGCTACACCGCGATGCAGAGCGCCTCTCTTGCAGAGTCTGCCACTTGAGTTTGCTAAACATCTCCGTAACGCTATCACGCTTGTAAGTAGGCTGTTTATGTTTTCTTATTGGCAACGTTCCGTAGCGCTCTGTATGAAAATCACTGGCTGTGCTGTGTGCAGTATGTGGCTAGTTTGCATTGTTGTCTGCCATTGTAGTGTTGGGCAGCGGCAGCTGGATGTGAACAGCGCGTAGCGTTGCGCAGTTGGAGGTGAGCCGCCAGCAGTGGTGGATGTGGGGAGAGAGATGGCGGAGTTTTCAAATTTGTAATATTGGATATCATTAACTGCTATGTATATTATGATTTTTCAACACTATTAAGGTAAATACATTTTTTGTTCTCTATCAAAATCTTTCATTTGCTAACTATGCCTATCAGTAGTTAGCGCCTTCCGTAGTTTGAATCTTTTATTTAGCTGGCAGTAGTGGCGCTCGCTGTATTCCTGTAGTTCGAGTAACCAAGATTTTTGTGAGGTAAGTGATTTGTGAAACGTATAGGTTAATGTTAGTCAGGGCCATTCTTTTGTAGGGATTATTGAAAGTCAGATTGCGTTGCGCTAACAAAATATTGTGTGTCAGTTTAAGCACAGTCAGGTATAATTGTTCAAAAGGGGACGTTTCATATGTCGACCCTTAGCCTAGGATACCTCACTGGAATCTTCTGATTTTTTTCTTGTAGTTTGTGTAATTAGTGTAGCTTTTGTTTATTGCTAGCGCGTAATTGTAGAGAAAATCTCCTTTGTAGTTGCAGTCTTTCATTGTTGTACAGAAAAACAGTTGTGGCATGCATGTAGATTTGCACCAAGTATTTAGCAGCTGCAATTAACTAGATATTATTTTCAGTGTTATGTTAATGTGTTCTCTTATTTTTGATCTTCAAATTGTGCTTTTCTGTGTTATCGTGTGAAATATTGTGACAATAATGGCGTGTGAAAAACGTAATACTAGGCTCCAAAGTAAACTTAGAAATGACAGTGAAGACGAAAGCAGTGGGTTAGCGCCGCCGTATAATGAATTAACTAATGTTCAACATAGTAATTTGGTAATTGTGCATAGGGAAATGGTGCGGGCTGCAAACAATGGTGTAGACAGTGAAACAATTAGTGAACAGGGAAGCATTATCGATCGATCGGTCGGCAACAGCTTGCCTCAGGAATCCAAAATGACAGGACACAATCTTGAAAATACTGTAGATTCAGGTTTTGCGTCCTCACCGTTTTCTCAAATACGTGAAGACACATTTTCTGCTTTTCAAACTGCAAATATTGCCGGTTCAAATGCATTGCCGAATAGCACTGAGGAACATGTTTCAGACACCAGTGTATTGTTATTACAATTAATGCAACAAATGGGACAAAAGCTTCAATAGTTAGACACAATGGAACAAAATCAGAGACAAACACAGCAAAAGCTTCAAAAGTTAGACATAATGGAACAAAATCTTCAAAAGTTAGACACAATGGAACAAAATCAGAGACAAACACAGCAAAAGCTTCAATAGTTAGACACAATGGAACAACACCAGAGACAAACACAGCAACAGTTAGACGCAATGGAACAAAATCTTCACACCACGCTTGAACAAACACGTGAAAATTTAATTAATGAGTTACAAAAAATCGAATCGAAATGTCAAAAAGTCTGTAACGACGTAAAAACACAAATTTGTGAACATTTTCAACCTATTTTTTCGCGGCATGAAAATGCATTACAGAATCACGAAGCAGCCATAAAAGAACTGCAAATTATTGTTCATGAAAATCATGAGACCTTGCAAGCTAAAATTGACTCAGTTGCATCTACCGATTCGGTTACGCAACTTGCAAAATCTCAGAAAAACTTAAAGGACACTGTAGAAAGACACATGGAGGAAATTAGTACATTATCAGAGAAAGTAGTTGAACTTTCGGAGCAGCTAAATAATTTATCTACGAAGGTAGATGATAATCTGAATGACACAAAACCGGTAGTCATTAATGACACAGAAGAGTGCGAACAAATTAGGAAATTCAAACAAAATCAGAATCAAATTAATACGCAACACCAAAGGGAAATCCAGGAAGTACAAGATCAGCTGACACAGGTAATACACGAATTACGTATTTCAGAGGAGACTCGCGCCCCAATACGGGAAGAGGGACATAGAAATACGGAACAGCCACAAAATAATAACACAGCGCATTTCGGAAATTATGAAAGAAATTGGCAAGGTGCACCGAATTTTGAAATGGAACCACCGAAACGACGAAACAATGACCGACATGCGACTCGCCGACATGATGACTTTGACTATAAGCTGTTCATTACTACACGTAAATTCAAAACATTTAAGAATTCTGGCAACGACATTCATCTACAAGCGTGGCTCCATCAATTCTCTCATTGTTTTCCTCCCAACTGGTCATTGGAGCACAGGTTAGAATTTATGTGTGGCTACTTGGAGAATGAACCAGCTGTAAGAATGCGATCGGTCATTCACGATTGCCACAATGAAGGAGATTTTTATCATGCCTTCCTCTCAGCATATTGGTCTCAAGCTACACAAGACCGAGTAAAACATAGCATCATAATGATGAAACATTTCGAACAATCTGAATTTTCCAGTCTTGTGAAATATTTTGAAGACATGTTGCACAAGAATCAGTACCTGACAAACCCATACAGCCCCTCAGAACTCATCCGCATATGCTTAATCAAATTACCTGAACATTTACGACATATTATTTTAGCAGGACGTTGCAAAGAAGACATTGAAGCTTTTCAGGGACTGTTACAAGAACTGGAAATTGACACTGACAATCGGGGAACGCGGAAACAGGAGCACAACAATTACAGGTCACATCCGTCACAGAGTAGTAATAATTACAGGGAAAGATCACCTCTCTGCGGTAATGACTATCACAGAGACAATCAGAGAAACAGACAATATGGTAACCAGAACTATTATTATCAAGGGAGACAGAATACTTTCAGACGCAACAGTTCAGCGCGCAGTTACGATTCAGGGAGAAATTCTCCACCACATGACCGACAAACAAGAAACTATGTAAACTACCGACAAAACGACAGACCTGAATTCCATCAGAACTGGCGAGCTTCAAACAGGGCAGGGCCTTCTCGTCAAGGTGAATTTGTAAAGTTCGGTCTCCTAATCCCAATAACGGCGCGCGCCAACAAAGAAACAGACAATGACTCGCACCGCAGGCAGCCACCTGCGCCGGCTGGCTCAGGGAAAAATAGCATAGACGGTAACCTTGAGAAAAATTTTAGCATTCCTTACCGACGTATACAACATGATAATTGCATTCAAATCAAACTGTGAGTACTGTGAAGAGTAAAGGATAGCACCACACTTCACATGTAAAACCTTTTATTGAAAGATAATCTGCTTTTTAACTTTGTCTTTGCCATATAACTTTTCACTTTACATTACTAGTATGCTTGTCAGACTTAGAATCTGTTAACATGCAACAATGTTTGAAGTTAAATATCCAGTCAAGAACCAAGAGATATTATTGAAACAGAAATTACGAATGCATTGTTATAGTGAACAGACATCACCGTGTTCTTGTGTGTGCACATTCTTGCTTGTTAGTTGCACGATTACGTAATGACTATAAGGTTTACATACGTAGAACATATACTGGTACTGCTAATGAGATTTTAATGCAACATTTTGGTTTACTTGAAAATGCATTCTGGATTTAAAGTACTTTCTGTGAGATACCAGATGACACAGTGGTTAGTTATGTGACAGCTACACGATTTTATCACGACGCTACTAATGAGTGACAATTTACAATGTTCCTTTTGCGGTGTTTCTGTTTTATATCTGCACAGTTTTTCTGAATTATTCTGGAAAGTAAAACATGTTTTAGTAGTAACTTTTGTGGTGTAGCTACAATGAGACAGCCTTTTCTGTAGCACAACAATACGTTACATTATAGTACTTTCTTGATCACGGTCAGGTACGTAATAACTACGATATCTATACGCAAAGATTTTCACTTTCGTTTATGATGAGATAAGTACATTGACTTCTGCAGAACTTAGCTTTCGGAGGACGATAACTACGACACTTCCACAGAGATTATCTTACAACAAGATGCACAGTTTAGCGCTACAGTACACCTATTTGAGTGATTAATTTTGTACTTAAAACATTTATTTTTTAAAGATGTTTGAAGTAAAATGATACAAAGGTTTTCCGTGATACATTTCATTCCATTGCTGTAATCTGTAATACCTGAGGGAATAATTACATTAATCCTCAGGGGGGTACACGCTTACTTTGTTTACCATGAGTGTGGCAAGCACAAGGAGCCCTAGCTAATATGGTATTTGCTTATACAACTTTACACATCGGTACCATATTTCTCCAACACAGAATTACACAGCTACCTGATTATTTAACAGAAAAACTAACATTTTTTTTACTATGTCAGTGACACATGTTTACGCAATTACACAGTTGGATAATTTCACACTTATGAAATTGTATTATGTCTGCACATTGTGAACTGTTCATATTTTTTTGGAACCATTGTGATACTATGAGAGCTTTGAATGATATATTTGGTATGGGATCATGATTTTAAAGTACGTTTGAGGTAGATGACACTATTTAAATGAGCAGAGAATTTTTTTAGGTTTTTAAATTATTGCAGAAAGCTACAACGTTTTTGAGATTTGACTGAGGTGTTCTGATGTTATTATTACGATGACGGCGCATATTATGCTGTTGAGGAATGTTTGATATGTATTTATTATGATGAAATATTGAAGACGTGTCGACGAATATGTATATGTGTAATAAGGTAAGGAATAATGAGTAGTTGTTAGGGACTCTGGTTTGTGAAAAAGGATGTTGGAATCCGAGAATCGTACTTTAAGATTTATGAAATGTGTGTAAATGCGTGACTGCATCACGATGCCGACGAAAATTTTTTGGACACTGTTATATTTACAGGATATTGTTTCTACACATTTGTAACGCAAATTTTCGACCTGTGAAATTTTTATATGAGACTGTCACTGTAGCGGAAACTGCTGTCGTAAATATTTCGGTAAGAAAGGTAAGTGACCTTGACGTAATGCATCTTGAGCGGCCACCTGTGCCAGCCACCAGGAGAAACAGCCATTAGGTGGAGAAAAAAGAGGCCATTAACCTCGCTATTGACATTCCTTTGTAGAAAGCATCGCAAATACGACACGCTCATTACTTGGAAACATATGATTACTCGTATTTTGTGCTACTTACTGAAATGCTTATGAATTGATGGGAAATATTCGTACAACTGCACACCTGATTAGGACAAGTGTCTTTCTACGAGAATTGAGAGAATTTCTACTGACTTACAAAATGCCACATAGCTATTGAATGATGTTTTTATGGTTTGGTTTGCGTAATTGCTTATTTCATTTGATATCTGTTTTCCAGCTGTGTTGCAGCATTGGTTTTATAAAATAAACTTAAATGCATTTCCTAATGTGAAAACTTTCTGTCAACAGATCTATTAAATTATTATTTTATGAGCCATATTCTTCGAAAAAAGGAGCTCTTGGAATGGAAAGAACAATAAGAAGGGACTAATAACAGTAACTGCATATATAATTTTCTTTTCAAGTACTTGGTAATTTTTTGTAGAATTAGTTTTTGTGGTGCACCACTTTAATTACATAGACATTAAGATGTGAATAGACGTTTCCCTTATATGCATTGTTGTCTTTAGTGAACTATTTTTCTGCTTGAGCTTTGCCATGCTTAAGTATTAGTTATAGCATTTGCTGCTGCTGTTTGCCAGGCATAGTGTTACTAAATTTCACTTTGTATTTCTCTGTTAAGCCAGTTTTACTACGAATTTATTTTTCTTGTTTGCTGCGCATTGCCTTATATTAGTTGTAAAATTGCAATTGCTTTACTAATTTCTATAATGCTGCTTCCTTTGTAAATCTGCATTTTTTGTCATTGCTGTTTGTGTTAATTGTTTTGTGCTGCTGCATTGCCTCGTCCCTTAGTTTAGCATCTGAGCTCAGTAGATTTAAGTTAGCTTAAGAGGGGGTAGACTATATAAGAGAATGAGTTGTGATGAATTGGAAGAAATGCATTGACAAGCTATAAGAATATGGATTGGCAAAAAAAAGTATTTTGAAAGAGGATATGAACAAAAAAAGTAGGGTTTAGAGACAACAAGTTGAGGTAGGACTTTCTTGGAAATAAATGACGTAAGATAATGGAAAATAAATAATGAGGTAAGAAATGT
Source organism: Schistocerca piceifrons (assembly GCF_021461385.2). Classification (NCBI taxonomy): domain Eukaryota; kingdom Metazoa; phylum Arthropoda; class Insecta; order Orthoptera; family Acrididae; genus Schistocerca; species Schistocerca piceifrons. The sequence goes on from NC_060140.1 coordinate 920,066,146, forward strand.
GTGAACATATAAATACAGAAAGCATGCTTGGATAGGATGTTTTGGTGAAAAGATATGTTGAAATATGACGAAAGATCTATGGAATGAAGTTTTGGGTTGGACTGCAGTACCAAATTTTACACTGAAAACGAACCCTGTCCTTTCCATTGTGTTATCCCCCTATGTGTTTGTGTACTCTTGTATATTTCTGTTTTTCCTGTCTCTATGTGTTTAGCTAATAAGAGTTATGTTGTAGAATTTTTCTGATAATATGTTATTTTCTTTGTAAAGATGTTTAGACATTATTTATTCTGTTTTGTTTTAATGCTCATGTGTAAAGTTGATGTTTCAAAAGTTATTCTGATCTTTTATGTGTTTACTTATGTCATAATTCCTGTAACACTGTTGTATATGTTATTTTGATTCTTTTGTAAAGCCTGTACTACAAATGTTACCTGTATTGCTATGTTTTTTAATTATGTATTTTGTACCTTTGTAATTGTATTCTTATGTTATAAAATTGTAATTGACACCAGTTCATCATATTATTAACTTGTAAGTTACATTTCACTGCACAAGTTTCTGTTGGTCATAGTATATGGACAATGTGTGAGAAGTAGGGACTGTTAGTGTTTGCACGTGTGTTAATAATCCAGCAAGGGACTGGATAACAGCATTGCTGGTTCTAAGGACAATTCCAAAAAGTTCGTGAGTGTACACGTGGTGGTTTATGGACTTGCTATATTCTCTGCAAGACTCTTCAATGGTGATTGTGGACCTGCACAGTCACAACAGATGGCTGCTGGCCATCTCTACAAGGACTACAGTGGGTCTGCATCTTTGATGAGCCACCAGTACCATTATCTCTACAAGGACTACAGTGGGTCTACATCTTTGATGATCCATCAATACCATTATTGCTACAAGGACTGCAGTGGGTCTGCACCTCTGGTGGCCCACCAATACCGTAATCTCTACCAGGACTACAGTGGGTCTGCTATGTGATGACCTACCTACCAATACTCCTCAAAATTTCGACTGACTCTGCTGTGGGTTTGCTCTGTTGTGGACCAATACCTGCCTGCATGTCAAGAGTCAGCACTATCTTTCCATTGGAAGGACAACACTACTTCTTCAAGATTGCATGGAAATCCACTACTTCCGTGTGCATTTTCTTTTACTGCTCAGACTTTGAGAAAAACACTGCAATGTTACTGTGGTGAATGATCAGGACTGTCTTCATGGACTGTGAAAAAATTTTAGCTTTTGACCAACATTGTATCAATAAGTGTGTGCATTTGATTTCTTTGTTATTGTAATTAAGGAAAATTTTATCAAATAATTATTGGCCACTGCCCAAAACAATTTGTAAAATTTTTTGTGGGGAGCATGGGGGCTATGTAAGTAGGCTGTTTGTGTTTTCTTATTGGCAACGTTAAGTAGCGCTCTGTATGAAAATCACTGGCTGTGCTGTGTGCAGTATGTGGCTAGTTTGCATTGTTGTCTGCCATTGTAGTGTTGGGCAGCGGCAGCTGGATGTGAACAGCGCGTAGCGTTGCGCAGTTGGAGGTGAGCCGCCAGCAGTGGTGGATGTGGGGAGAGAGATGGCGGAGTTTTCAAATTTGTAATATTGGATATCATTAACTGCTATGTATATTATGATTTTTCAACACTATTAAGGTAAATACATTTTTTGTTCTCTATCAAAATCTTTCATTTGCTAACTATGCCTATCAGTAGTTAGCACCTTCTGTAGCTTGAATCTTTTATTTAGCTGGCAGTAGTGGCGCTCGCTGTATTGCTGTAGTTCGAGTAACCAAGATTTTTGTGAGGTAAGTGATTTGTGAAACGTATAGGTTAATGTTAGTCAGGGCCATTCTTTTGTAGGGATTATTGAAAGTCAGATTGCGTTGCGCTAACAAAATATTGTGTGTCAGTTTAAGCACAGTCAGGTATAGTTGTTCAAAAGGGGACGTTTCACGCTTACCAAATAAATCTGTGACGAAATGCGCCCCTCTTCTTCGGATCTTTTCTGTCTCCCCTGTCAACCCTACCTGGTACATATCCCACACTGATGAGCAATACTCAAGTATAGGTCGAACAAGTGTTTTGTAAGCCCTCTCCTTTGTTGATGGACTACATTTTCTAAGGACTTCTCCAATGAATCTGAACCTGGTACCCGCCTTACCAACAACTAATTTTATATGATCATTCCACTTCAAATCGTTCCGTACGCATACTCCCAGATATTTTACAGAAGTAACTGCTACCAGTTTTTGTTTTGCGATCATATAATCATAAAATAAAGGATCTTTATACATATTTGCAATACACTACATTTGTCTATGTTAAGGGTCAGTTGTCACTTCATGCACCAAGTGCCTATCCGCTGCAGATCTTCCTGCATTTCGCTGCAATTTTCTAATGCTACAACATCTCTGTATAGTACAGCATCATCCGCGAAAAGCCGCGTTGAACTTCCGATGCTATCCACTATGTCATTTACATATATTGTGAAAAGCAATGGTCCCATAACACCACCCTGTGGCATGCCAGAGGTAACTTTAACGTCTGTAGACGTCTCTCCATTGACAACAACTTGCTGTGTTCTGTTTGCTAAAAGCTCTTCAATCCAGCCACAAAGCTGGTCTGACATTCCGTAGGCTCTTACTTTGTTTATCATGCGACAGTGCGGAACTGTATCAAACGCCTTCCGGAAGCCAAGGAAAATGGCATCTACCTGGCAGCCTGTATCTAATATTTTCTGGGTCTCATGAACAAATAAAGCGAGTTGGGTTTCCACACGATCGCTGTTTCTGGAATCCACGTTTGATTCCTACAGAGTAGATTCTGGGTTTCCAGAAACGACATGATACGCGAGCAAAAAACATGTTCTATAATTCTACAATAGATCTACGTCAGAGATATAGGTCTATAGTTTTGCGCATCTGCTCGAGACCCTTCTTGATGACTGGTACTACCTGTGCTCTTTTCCAATCCGTTCCTCTAGAGACTTGCGGCACACGGCTGTTAGAAGGGGGTCAAGTCCTTTCGCATACGTTTCGTTTAAACTTAGAGGAGTAAAATAAACGCTGCAGACTGGGCAGAAGCGACTCACGTGGAAGACGAGGTGCTCCCTCACGGTGAGCGCGCCCACGAACAGGTCCCGCTGGCGCACGTAGGCTGAGAGAGCGCGCACCGCCAGCGGTGTGGCGGGGCTGCCTGCCAGCAGGCGCTCGCCCTCGACGACGCGCGCCCCGGCACCCCGCAGCGCCAGCGCGTCCAGCAGCGTCGTCTTGCCGGCGCCGCTCGCGCCCAGCACACCCAGCAGCTCGCCCGGCCGCGCCTCGCCGCTCACTGTCACACCAAGCGAGGATACGTGACACAGAGCTAATGGTACACATCTACATCTACATACAGGGTGTTTCAAAAATGACCGGTATATTTCAAACGGCAATAAAAACTAAACGAGTAGCGATAGAAATACACCGTTTGTTGCAATATGCTTCGGACAACAGTACATTTTCAGGCGGACAAACTTTCGAAATTACAGTAGTTACAATTTTAACAACACATGGTGCTGCAAGTGATGTGAAAGATATAGAAGACAACGCAGTCTGTGGGTGCGCCATTCTGTACGTCGTCTTTCTGCTATAAGCGTGTGCTGTTCACAACGTGCAAGTGTGCTGTGGACAACATGGTTTATTCCTTAGAACAGAAGATCTTTCTGGTGTTGGAATTCCACCGCCTAGAACACAGTGTTGTTGCAACAAGACGATGTTTTCAACAGAGGTTTAATGTAACCAAAGGACCGAAAAGCGATACAATAAAGGATCTGTTTGAAAAATTTCAACAGACTGGGAACGTGACGGATGAACGTGCTGGAAAGGTAGGGCGACCGCGTACGGCAACCACAGAGGGCAACGCGCAGCTAGTGCAGCAGGTGATCCAACAGCGGCCTCGGGTTTCCGTTCGCCATGTTGCAGCTGCGGTCCAAATGACGCCAACGTCCACGTATCGTCTCATGCGCCAGAGTTTACACCTCTATCCATACAAAATTCAAACGCGGCAACCCCTCAGCGCCACTACCATTGCTGCACGAGAGACATTCGCTAACGATATAGTGCACAGGATTGATGACGGCAATATGCATGTGGGCAGCATTTGGTTTACTGACGAAGCTTATTTTTACCTGGACGGCTTCGTCAATAAACAGAACTGGCGCATATGGGGAACCGAAAGGCCCCATGTTGCAGTCCCATCGTCCCTGCATCCTCAAAAAGTACTGGTCTGGGCCGCCATTTCTTCCAAAGGTATCATTGGCCCATTTTTCAGTTCCGAAACGATTACTGCATCACGCTATCTGGACATTCTTCGTGAATTTGTGGCTGTACAAACTGCCTTAGACGACACTGCGAACACCTCGTGGTTTATGCAAGATGGTGCCCGGCCACATCGCACGGCCGACGTCTTTAATTTCCGGAATGAATATTTCGATGATCGTGTGATTGCTTTGGGCTATCCGAAACATACAGGAGGCGGCGTGGATTGGCCTCCCTATTCGCCAGACATGAACCCCTGTGACTTATTTCTGTGGGGACACTTGAAAGACCAGGTGTACCGCCAGAATCCAGAAACAATTGAACAGCTGAAGCAGTACATCTCATCTGCATGTGAAGCCATTCCGCCAGACACGTTGTCAAAGGTTTCGGGTAATTTCATTCAGAGACTACGCCATATTATTGCTACGCATGGTGAATGTGTGGAAAATAACGTACTATAGAGTTTCCCAGACCGCAGCGCCATCTGTTGTTGACAATTGTAACTACTGTAATTTCGAAAGTTTGTCTGCCTGATAATGTACTGTTGTCCCAAGCATATTGCAACAAACGGTGTATTTCTATCGCTGCTCGTTTAGTTTTTATTACCGTTTCAAATATACCGTTCATTTTTGAAACACCCTGTACATACTCCGCAATCCACCATAAGGTGCGTGGCGGAGGGTACCTCATACCGCAACTAGCATCTTCTCTCCCTGTTATACTCCCAAACAGAACGAGAGAAAAATGAAGTGACTGCCTATATGCCTCTGTACGAGCCCTAATCTCTCTTATCTTTTCTTTGTGCTCTTTCCGCGAAATGTAAGTTGGCGGCAGTAAAATTGTACTGCAGTCAGCCTCAAACGCTGGTTCTCTAAATTTCCTCAGTAGCGAGTCACGAAAAGAACACCTCCTTTCCTCCAGAGACTTCCACCTGAGATCCTGAAGCATTTCCGTAACACTCGCGTGATGATCAAACCTACCAGTAACAAATCTAGCAGCCCGCCTCTCAATTGCTTCTATGTCGTCCCTCAATCCTACCTGATAGGGATCACAAACGTTCGAGCAGTACTCTAGATTAGGTCGAATTAGTGTTTTATAAGCGGTCTCCTTTACAGATGAACCACATCTTCCCAAAATTCTGTCAATGAACCGAAGACGACTATCCACCTTCCCCACAACTGCCATTACACGCTTGTCCCACTTCCTATCGCTCTGCAATGCTACGTCCAAATATTTTATCGACGTGACTGTGCCAAGCGCTACACTAATAATGGAGTAATCAAACATTACAGGATTCTTTTTCCTATTCATCTGCATTAATTTACATTATTCTATATTTACAGTTAGCTGCCATTCTTTACACCAATCACAAATCCTGTCCAAGTCATCTTGTATGCTCCCACAGTCACTCAACAACGACACTTTCCCATACACCACAGCATCATCAGCAAACAGCCACACATTGCTATCCACCTTATCCAAAGGATCATTTATGTAGATAGCAAACAACAGCGGACCTACCGCACATGCTTCACAGGACGGAAACTGAGCAAGTTTACGTTGAACAGTTGAGAAAACTTACTACTATTCTACACTGTCCAGAAACATTAATGTGATCACCTGTCATAAGCCCCAACAACCACCTTATTCGTCACGGACCGCGGCGAGAAGTGCAGGAAGAGAGCCAGTGAGGCACTTCAAGGTATATGGAGCCATGCTGACTCCAGCACCATGAGCACCTGCCCTAGGTTTCTCGATTGCGGATCCATGATATGAACTGGAAAGGCGAGGTGCTACCACTGATTCTCGATGAAGTTCAAATCCGAGGAGTTTGGTAAGCAGTGGAGTACGATAGACTCACGCTGGAGATTTTTGAGCCACACATGTATACTGTGAACTGTGTGGCACACTGCTTTGTCTTGCTGGTAGGTGCCATCGTGCCAAAGAAAAACAAACTGCATATAGGGGTGCGCATGGACCCCACGTGGAGACACATACTTTAAGTACTTTTTTTGACCCATTCTGCCTTCCAGAATGACGAAGTTGTGTGTGAATTCCTAATAGACCAAACTATATAGGTCAAGATCCCTAGACTTACACACTGCTTAAACTAAGTTTAACTAACTTATACTAAGAACAACACACACACCCATGCCTGAGGGAGGCCTCGAACCTCCGGCGGGAGTGGCTTTGCAGGAAAGGCGAGGTCGCCCGGGGAATGACCCAGAAACATGCTCGACAGCACAGCGCTCCTTCCTCCGGATTGGACCCTTCTGACGATTTGCTGTCAGACGTTTCACTTCTTACACGCAAACGGTTATATGTCATCTGAAGAGGCTACCTGTCCCGACTCATTGGATGTCCAGTTGCGGTAACGCCATGCAAATTCCAGCCTTCGTCACCGCTGAACAGCAGTGAGCGTGGGTCCATGAACTAATAGCCTGATGCAGAAGCCCCTATGCAGCAACAGTTGCTGAACAGTCATTGATGGGACACTGTTAGTAGCCCACTGGTTCATCTTGGCAGCCAAGTGCCCTACAGTTGCACGGATATTCGCTCGTTACACCTCTGCGTGGTCGCGGCGCACTCTTGTCATCTATGGCCCATGGTATACCACATTTGCCTTGGGTGGAGAGCCCCATTTTGCCATGCGTGATTTACTTTAACCACGGAGACACACGAACAGTTTACAAACTTAGCTGTTTGGGAATTACGTCCATTATTGGGCTGAAAGCCATTTCGGGTGTCCAGCAAACTTCTCCGTTTTCGCATTGCGAGAACGAGTGCGGTTTTCAAGAGTATGCCCCCCCGCAGTCCACTCCTTCCATCTCTCATCCCTCCCACATCCACTCCCTTCCCCCCCCCCCCCTCCCCCCACCCCACGGACATCCTTTATACACTCTCCACTGCTAGTGCTGCCACATGTTGTCTGTGAGTAGATATTGCAAAATAGGCGGTGCTTGCGTTGATATGACATACAGGGCTATTACAAACGATCGAAGCGATTTCATAAATTCACTGTAGCTCCATTCATTGACATATGGTCACGACACACTACAGATACGTAGAAAAACTCATAAAGTTTTGTTCGGCTGAAGCCGCACTTCAGGTTTCTGCCGCCAGAGCGCTCGAGAGCGCAGTGAGACAAAATGGCGACAGGAGCCGAGAAAGCGTATGTCGTGCTTGAAATGCACTCACATCAGTCAGTCATAACAGTGCAGCGACACTTCAGGCCGAAGTTCAACAAAGATCCACCAACTGCTAACTCCATTCGGCGATGGTATGCGCAGTTTAAAGCTTCTGGATGCCTCTGTAAGGGGAAATCAATGGGTCGGCCTGCAGTGAGCGAAGAAACGGTTGAACGCGTGCGGGCAAGTTTCACGCGTAGCCGCGGAAGTCGACGAATAAAGCAAGCAGGGAGCTAAACGTACCACAGCCGACTGTTTGGAAAATCTTACGGAAAAGGCTAAAGCAGAAGCATTTCTTAAACAGGAGATTGGAAAACCGATGGATCGGTCGTGGTGGAGATCATGATCAACAATTCATGTCATGGCCTCCACGCCCTCCCGACAACCCCATGCGATTTCTTTCTGTGGGGTTATGTGAAAGATTCAGTGTTTAAACCTCCTCTACCAAGGAACGTGCCAGAACTGCGAGCTCGCATCAACGATACTTTCGAACTCATTGATGGGGACATGCTGCACCGAGTGTGGGAGGAACTTGATTATCGGCTTGATGTCTGCTGAATCACTAAAGCGGCACATATCGAACATTTGTGAATGCCTAAAAAAACTTTTTGAGTTTTTGTATGTGTGTGCAAAGCATTGTGAAAATATCTCAAATAATAAAGTTATTGTAGAGCTGTGAAATCGCTTCAATCATTTGTAATAACCCTGTATATGATGTATATAACATATATTTAAGGAGCACACCAAAGGTAGCTGGTGAAACAAAGTGTTTCTAGTGATTGGAAGAAAGTACATTCCATTCCCAATTCTAACAGGGAACATCTAAAAGATACACAGAATCGTAGGTTTGTACTGCTGCACTGAGTATATTGCAGAATTTCGAAATATGTTTTGTGTTTGGAGACTATTACTTTCCTGGAAACGAGAATCTCCATTGTTGGAATCGGCATGGATTCCGCAAACAATGCTCATGTGAAACGCTCGACGCCGAGAGCCAGAAGTCAGTAGTTACCGGCGCCCAGATTTACAATGTATTCCTGACTTCAGAAAGGCGTTCGATATATTTTTGCACTATCGCCTAATATATAAGTACGAGCGTACAGAATATTAGCCCAACTTTGTGACTGGGCTTAAGAGTTCCTAGTAAACAGAACACAGCATGTAATTCTTAAAGGTGACAAATCTTTATCGTAAATTTACCTCGGGTGTACGTCCAGGGAGTGTTATAGGACCATTACTTGTCAACATTATTATCAATGACCTTCGGTATAACTTTGAAAATTCCATGAGACTTTCCTCAGATGATAATTTTGTACACAGGTAAGTCACAAATCTAGAAAATTTTAGCGAAATTAAGAACTGCACAGAATCAGCCCACAGTTCAAGGAGTGGAAATTGACGCACCACATAAACAAATACAAAGTATTGCGCGCAAATAGGCAGAAAGAACTGTTATTGTATGGTTAGACGATTGCAGAACGACCACTGGAAACAGTCGCATCCGCTAAATCTCGTGGAGAATGCATACGGAGAGATGTAAAGTGGAATGACCACATAAGACTAATCATACAGGGTGACAATTATTGAACTATATGAAAAAACTACAAACTACACAAACTATATTCAACATGTAAACGTCACTACAAATACTTGGATTTAAGTTATGACATGTTCGAGATGCTTGCGATCATTGGCGATAATGTAACGTAGACGAATAGCGAAATTCTGCGTAACTCGCTGATGTGTCGAACCATCGATGCTGTCGATGACCTGAATGGCTGTTTTCAGCTTAGCTCAGCAATGATTCTGATGTTATTTCTGTACACCTTGTGAGTCATGGCGGCATTTTGTTAGAAGACTGTTCTGTCTGTCACCAGCGGTTCAGGTGTAGTATCGACTATCCCTCTTGGTGCCCCATTGCCAGTATATATGAGGAAGAGTTGGTTTCTGTGGATTGTGTCCTCAGAAAGTCTTTGCTGACCGATATATGTACGGGGTTCGCTGGCTCGAGGGAGAGGCACGAAGTTTGGGGATTGGCGGTAGCGTCGCGACAAGAGGTGGTCACGAGGTCCGAGCGGCCGAAGCCACTAGCTGCCTAAGGAGGCCCTGCGCAGAGCGAAGGTACCAGAGTACTTCACCGGGATCAGCGTTGACTAAAAGCAGCAGGCCCACATCCTGTCGGTTGGTTGGCAACAATCGTGTCGGACGACCCCTCGTGGCCTGGCTGCCCTCTTCTACCTGGATTTCATCGCCACTACTCAGTATCCGCTGCGATGCACCGTGGAGCCATGGAACTGTCTCCGCAATGTCCTTTCTTTCAGGTGTGCTAGTTCTGCAAGTTTCGCAGGAGAGCTTCTGTAAAGTTTGGAAGGTAGGAGACGAGGTACTGGGAGAAGTAAGGATGTGAGAACGGGTCGTGAGTCTTGCTTGGATAGCTCAGTTAGTAGAGCACTTGCCCGCGAAAGGCAAAGGTCCAGAGTTCAAAGTCTCGGTCCGGCACACAGTTTTAATCTGCCAGGAAGTTTCAGTTTATATACTGTTAAATAAACAGGCTGGTGAAAAGAAAGTTAAATTGGAGGGTCCTCTCTTCCACGTTTTCCTTAATTCCAGTAAGTACCACGTGTCACCTTGACTTTAATATAGCCCTACAAAAAGGAACCGCATGTTTTCAAGGCCGGAGAATATGACGGCTAATCGAGGCTCATGCCAGTGGCATCTGGGTTGCCCAAAGCCACAATGTGGTCCCCAAAATGTTCCTCTGGGACATCAAACTCTCTTCTGCTTCGATGGGGTCGAGCACTGTTTTGTGTGAACCTCATCTTGTCGAAATCAGGCTCACTTTGGATAATGGGGATGAAATTGTCTTCCAAAACCTTCGGTAGTCACCATGCTATCAAGGAATATCGCACCGATTACTGCGTGAATGGACACTGCAGGCCACACAGTCAAAATGGCGCTAAGCACTATGGGACTTAACATCTGAGGTCGTCAGTCCCCGAGATTTATAACTACTTAAACCTAACTAAGGACATCACACACATCCGTGCCCGAGGCAGGATTCGAACCTGCGACCGTAGCAGCCGCGTGGTTCCGGACTGAAGCGCCTAGAAACGGTCGGCCACAGCGGCCGGTGACCACACAGTCACCTGTTTTTGATGCAGAAATTCGGATTCTCTGTCCCCTAAGAGCGGCAATTTTGCTTAATGACGGACCCATCGAAATGAAACTCGGCTTCGCGCGGATATGTGTATACTACTCTAAAGCGCCAGGGAAACTGTTATATGCATGCGTATTCAAAAGTATGAAATGTAAACAGGCACAATACGGCGCTGTGTTCGTCAAGGTCTATGAAAGACAACAAGCGTCTGGCACGGTTGTTAGATCGGTTACTCCTGCTACAATGGCAGTTATCAATTTTTGAGTGAGTTTGAACGTGGTTTTATAGTCGGTGCACGAGCGATGGGACACAGCATCTCTGAGACAGCCATGAAATGGGGATTTTCCCTTACGACTATTTCACGATTCTACCGTGAATATCACGAATCCGGTGAAACATCACATCTCCGACATATCTGCGATCGGGAATCGATCCTGCAAGAAAGGGACCAACGACGACTGAAGAGAATCATTCAACGTGACAGAAGTGCAACACTTCCGCAGATGGCTGTAGATTTCAGTGCTGGGCTATCGACAAGTGTCAGCGTGCGACCATTCAGCAAGACAATGTCGATATGTGCTTTCGGAGCCGAAAACCCACTCGCGTACCCTTGATGACTGCACCACACAAAGCCTTACGCCTCTCCTGGGCCCGCCAACACCGACATTGGACTGTTGATGACTGGAAACATGTTGCCTGGTCGGACGAGTCTCGTTTCAAATTGTATCGTGCGGGTGGACGTGTACAGATATGGAGACAATGTCATGAATCCATTGACCCTTCATGTCAGCAGGGGAGTATTCAAGCTAGTGGAGACTTTGCAATGGTGTGGGGTGGTGTGCAGCTGGAGCGATATGGGACACCTGACATGTCTACATACTACTCTGACAGATGACACATACGTAAACAACCGCTCTTTTCACCTGCATCCATTCATGTTCACTGTCCATTCCGACGGACTTGGGTAATTCCAGGAGGACAATACGACACCCCACACGTCCATAATTGCTGCAGAGTGGCTCCAGGAACACTCTTCTGAGTTTATACTCTTCCGCTGACCACCAAACACCGCAGACATGAACATTATTGAGCATAAATGGGATGCCTTGAACGTGCTGTTCAGAAGAGATCTCCACCCCCTCGTGCTCTTACGGATTTATGGATAGCCTTGCAGGGTTCTGGTGTCAGTTCCCTCCAGACATTAGTTCAGACATTAGTCGAATCCTTGCCACGACGTGTTGCTGCATTTCTGTGCGCTCGCGGGGACCCTACACGGTGCTAGACAGTTTCTTTGGCTCTTGAGTGTAATTCCCATCATTCCCCGCTGCCAGCGGTGCAGCCTGACCGTCCCAACGCAAACCGTTCAGAAGGTATGACGATTTTATTTCATATGGTTCAATAATTGGTACCTTGCATGTGAGACAGACGAAAGATTCAGAGGAAAAATCTTCACGAACTGTCGTTCTCCCACGAAGGAGGTAGGCTACCCTAATGCTTGAGTATTGCCTGTCAGGTTCCCACTCGTACCAGCTAGGACTCATAGAAGAAATAGGGAAGCACATGAGAAGAACAGCGCATTTAGTTACAGGTTCAGTTAGTGGAGCCAGAAAGTGTCACACGCTGGCTCAGCAGGTTCCGGTAGCAGACGCTACTAGAGAGGCGTAATGCATCACTTTGTGCTTTGATATTAAACTTCTGAGGGCGTACGCTGCTTCCTCCTACATACAACTCGCGAGAAGGCACTGGATGTATAATCAGAGAGATTCGACCATTCGCGCCACTTAAGCAAGAATAGGGGAACTGACAATGGCAACCGAAGTACCCTAAGCCACAAAGATGAAGTGGCTTTCGGTGTATAGATGGAGTGGCAACATCTTAAGAAGAATCTCGCCTTATTAGCCATGGTCGCTAAAGGCGGTGTTACATGACACGCCTGACGTGAAGAAGTCAGGGCAGGCGGCTTGCCGCCTACCGGCAGAGCGGGTACAGCTGCGGTTTCAGCATAAGATTTATCCACCGGGGACAAATTGGCACCCTACTAACGTACCGTAGATAGGCGCATGGGCAACAAAGAGATGTACACGCGCATGTGCATAACGCAGCATTTCGACTGTCTTTCTGCTTGTTGTTGTTTTTACGTGTAGTCAGCAGATGTAAAATAAGTTAGCCGTTGAGGACTCTTTTGGCTGTTGTGCGATTTATCGTACACATATTTTGGTGAGTAATTTTTTAAAAATACAGTAATAAAACTAATGAGAATATTCTTTTTTGTATCGCCGTTTAGAAAAGCCGTACCCTGCATGTAATGGTAGCCTATTATGGTTAAAATGAAATGAAACAAAGGATGTATTATCGTACTTACTGAGGCATACAGCGGAGGGACATTAGTGTCTATATGATCGTCTACATAAGCTGTCCCACAGTAAGATACTTCTACAAATAATTATTTTGAGTTTATATGTTGTTGTTGTGGTCTTCAGTCCTGAGACTGGTTTGATGCAGCTCTCCATGCCACTCTATAATGTGCAAGACTCTTCATCTCCCAGTACCTACTGCACCCTACATCCTTCTGAATCTGCTTAGTGTATTCATCTCTTGGTCCCCCTCTACGACTTTTTATCCTCTACACTGCCCTCCAGTACTAAGTTGGTGATCCCTTGATGCCTCAGAACATGTCCTACCAACCGATCACTTCTTCTAGTCAAGTAGTGCCACAAACTCCTCGTCTCCCAAATTCTATTCTATACCTCTTCATTAGTTATGTAATCTACCCATCTAATCTTCAGCATTCCTCGGTAGCACCACATTTCGAAAGCTTCTATTCTCTTCTAGTCTAAACTATCCATCGTCCATGTTTCACTTCCATACATGGCTACACTCCATACAAATAGTTTCAGAAACGACTTCCTGACAATTAAATCTATACTCGATGTTAACAAATTTCTCTTCTTCAGAAACGCTTTCCTTGCTATTACCAGTCTACATTTTATATCCTATCTACTTCGACCATCATCACTTGTTTTGCTCCCGTAATAGCAAAACTCCTTTACTTTCCTAATCTAATTCCTTCAGCATCACCCGACTTACTTCGATTACATTCCATTATCCTAGTTTTGCTTTTGTTGATGTTCATCTTATACCCTCCTTTCAAGACACTGTCCATTCCGTTCAACTGCTCTTCCAAGTCCTTTACTGTCTCTGACAGAATTACAATGTCATCGGCGAACCTCAACGTTTTTATTTCTTCTCCATACATTCTAATACCTACTCCGAACCTTTCTTTTGTTTCCTTTACTGCTTGCTCAATATACATATTGAATAGCATCGGGAAGAGGCTACAACCCAGTGTCACTCCCTTCCAAACCACTGCTTCCGTTTCATGTCCCTCGACTCTAATAACTGCCATCTGCTTTCTGTACAAATTGTAAATAGCCTTCCTCTCCCTGTATTTTACCCATGCCACCTTCAGAATTTGAAAGAGAGTATTCCAGTCAACATTGTCAAAAGCTTTCTCTAAGTCTACAAATGCTAGAAACGTAAGTTTGACATTCCTTAATCTTTCTTCTAAGGTAAGTCGTAGGGTCAGTATTGCCTCACGTGTCCCAACATTTCTACGGAATCCAAACTGATCTTCCCCGAGGTCGGCTTCCACCAGTTTTTCCATTCGTCTGTAAAGAATTCGCGTTAGTATTTTGCAGCTGTGACTTATTAAACTGATAGTTCGATAATTTTCAGATCTGGCAACACCTGGTTTCTTTGGGATTGGAATTATTATATTCTTCTTGAAGTCTGAGGGAATTTCGTCTGTCTCATATATCTTGCTCACCAGATGGTGGAGTTTTGTTAGGACTGGCTCTCCAAAGGCCGTCAGTAGTTCTAATGGAATGTTGTCTACTCCCGGGGCCTTGTTTCGACTTAGGTCTTTCAGTGCTCTGTCAAACTCTTCACGCAGTATCGTATCTCCCATTTCATCTTCATCTACCTCCTCTTCCATTTCCATAATATTGTCCTCAAGAACATCGCGCCTGTATAGACCCTCTATATACTCCTTCCACCTTTCTGGTTTCTCTTCTTTGCTTAGAACTGGGTTTCCATCTGAGCTCTTGATATTCATCCAAGTGGTCCTCTTTTTTCTAAAGGTCTCTTCAATTTTGAGTTTATATGTTTTACGTAAATATGCACAAAATTTTACCTTACCTAGTGGAACTACCGTATGCGTCAGATTGCGTCTTCTGCGTTATTCCACTGTGCAAGGAAGGATAGTGTTGATACAGTAGCCAAAGAAGGCAGAGCAGTTGTGCCGGCGCAGTGAGGACTGTAAAATCCGTTTTGTACCTTAGTTGTCGCACTATTGTGAAATAGCTCCCCCAGCAGTGTTTCACTTGCACGAATTCCGTCATTTACGATCGACAAGATATTCCTATTCTGAAATCCTGAATTCCTGTGGATCATCGGATCACACCTCCTTCACTAACACGGAGTACACTGATGTGACAAAAGTCATGCGATAGTGATATGTACTTATACAGATGGGTATAGTATTGCGTGCAAAAGCTAGAAAAGCGCAGTGCGGCAGTGCATCGCCAGAACTGTCACTTTGTACTCAGGTGATCCATGTCAAGAGGTTTACGGTATAAATATGGCCGCACGACGGGAAATAGCAGACTTTGAACGCGGAATGGTGGTAGAAGCTAGACGCATGGATGAGTCAAGCCCGGAAGTCGTTAGGAAATTCAATATTCTGAGATCTGCAGTGCCCAGAGTGTGCCAAGAATACCAAATCGCAGGTATTGCCTCTCACTACGGGCAACGCAGTGGCCGATGGCCTTCACTTAACGACTGAGGGCAGCGGCGTTTCCGTAGAGTGGTAAGAGACAAGCAACACTGCGTTAAATAACCGCAGAAATCAACGTGATACATACGAAGAATGTATCCGTTAGGACAGTGCGGCGAAATTTCGAGTTTTTTTATGGCAACAGACGACCGATGCGAGTGCCATTGCTAACAACTCTACATCGCCAGCAGCGCCTCTCCTGTGCTCGCGACCATTTCGATTGGATCCTACACTACTGGAAAACCGTGGCCTGGTCAGACGAGTCCCGATTTCACTTGTTAAGTGCTGATGGTAAAGTTAGAGTGTGGCGCTGACCCCACGGCGCCTTGGAGCCAAATTGTCAACAATTCACTGTGCACGCCAGAGATCGCTCCGTAATGGCATGAACTGTGATTACATGGACTGGACTGGATCCTTTGGTCCTAGTGAACCGGGACTGCAAATGATTATGTTCGCCTACTTGGAAACCACCTACAATAATTTATGAACATCATGTTACCAAACAACGATCGAATTTTTATGGATGACAGTGCGCAATGGCATCCGGCCACAACTGCTCGCAACTGGTTTTAAGAAAATTCTGGGCAGCTCGAGCCAATGATTTGGCCACCCTAATTGCCCCACATTAGTTCCATCTAATATTTATAGGACATAATCTGGAAGTCAGTTCGTGCACAATATCCCTGTGAGTTAACGAGAATTTCGCTCTCATTTAAGTACATGGCCTAAAGAGTCAGCCTTCAGGATTTGTGAAACGAACCCTGTCGGCGAGGACCGTGTGCCACAAAGGGCGCAGATTTGCCACTAGATGGGGAAACTCACAGGCGTCTGTTGTCTAGTGAGGCCTAAGCTCTGTAGTGTGCGAGTGAGACAGTCGAGAACCTACGTCATAAGGAAACCCAGGGAAGCAAAGCGTTGTTAAATATGGCAGACAAAAGATCGGCCATAGAGGAAAACATTTATGAAAACTACTTAATTCTGTTGTAATTCAGGGAACCAAGCCACAGTTATTTTAATCTACCGTCCTTCTTAAATTTTCATGGTGATCCCAATAAAACTTGAATATTGATCATATCTATAATATTTTAAGGTTTACTGTTAAAGGGAAATTAACAAGTTTTGTAACAAAGACCAGACTGTTAAAATATGAACGGTTCGGTCGATTTTAACGATCGACATTTCATATAAAGGCCCATCATTCAAATGAGATATGTTGTAAATACCAACTGCGTAACTTCGTTCGTTTAAAAGATATAGTAAATTTAAATTATCTGTACTTTTGAGTTAAGCATCAGATCCACACGAAACACTTTGAGCGATGACAGCATGACACATTATTGAATCATTAGGTAATAGAATATTTGTTCTAAATTTTAGTGCATAATAGTTACTATTATTGTGTACATATTTGTCAGTGTTCTATTCCTGGTAGCTTGCAGTGTGCAGCTTGCAGTCTTGTGTGTCTTGACAAACGTACACAATTAATCAACAGGTATCGGAGGGTATAATGCTTACTGTTCTATATCTGGTTATTAAGGTTCGGGTGTTTATGTGGGTTTCCTCGGCGAGATGTGTTTCCTGTAGGCAGATGATATCAACTTCGTTTTCTATCGCTATTTTGCTCAAATGGTCGCATTTATGTCTTGATATTTCTTGTATATTTAGCTGTCAGACTCGTACACACGGTTCTACAGATTTTTGTGATGTTTGGCTCTTAAAGCACCGTTGTGGGGTCACTGCATGTCATTTTGACCGTGAAAGAGATGAGGTCTAGTTGGACCTCCATTTGTGTAGACCTTTAGCCGTCCTGCTCTGTAATAATCACCGAGTACTCTATGGTCTTATGTGA
The DNA here is from genome assembly GCF_021461385.2 of Schistocerca piceifrons. Taxonomy (NCBI): domain Eukaryota; kingdom Metazoa; phylum Arthropoda; class Insecta; order Orthoptera; family Acrididae; genus Schistocerca; species Schistocerca piceifrons. The sequence continues at coordinate 920,083,475 of NC_060140.1, forward strand.
GCACATTTTCTCCCTCCTCTAGGTGCTTGCTTTGATACACAATGGTGGTATCGACAGCGTAGCAGAACTTCATAGATATAGTTTTTGGCATGTCACTTGTGTACAGGTTGAACAACAGTGGGGCCAGGAGTGGGGCCAGGACAGATCCTTGTGGTAGGCCGTTCTTAAGGTTATATGCCTTGCTCGTTTTGTCACGAAGACAGACTCGAAAATATCGGTTTTCAGCATGTTGGACAGCAGTGTTGTTAGCCTCGCTAACAGCACTGGGTTTGGTAGACTCCCAGGATATCAGTTTGTGATATAATTAGTGTCCATAACTCTTGTACATTCCTTTTGTTATGTATAAATATTTCTTTCGTATTTTGTAAATATAGCTGTAAATTGCATGTGTATTTCCACACGATAAATAATATTAATTTATTTATCAGGAAGCACATTGGTGCAAGGCTCCAAGACGTGACCTTCAAAGTTGAGAAGGAAACTGTATTGGTTTTACATGGAAGAATTTAAGGTTTATTATGTAATGAATATTATTGTCACTTTATTTAGAATGTGAAAGTGGTGAAGCTTTGATTATTTAAATATGTTAAAATGTAAAATAATGTAGAATAAGCTGTATCCAGTCAGATGGACGGCTTCAGGAAAGGGAACTGTCCTAGTCAGTTGAGCGAAGATGTTCGGCGCATGGGAAACGCGGCCAGGGACGGCCAGAAGGACAGTTCGGATTGAGACGCGAAAGTGTACAGTCGGTCTTTAGGTAGCTAGGAGGTGAAACGACTTGGAAGATTTTCGCCCTGTGGGGTATCGCGGGATTTAGTGTCTGAGCGGTGAGCAGCAGCGCGTCTTGTGTGAACTCTAACTTTTCGCGTAGTTAACAAGGCGGAGTATTGGACTTGTAATTCGCGATGATATTGTGAATGATCGAACTGTGGCAAATGGATATACACTCGAGTGAACCAGTAACTCCAAACACGACCACTTTCACTGTTCGTTTGCTTTTCGAATAAACATTATTCTAAGCAAACAGCAACTGTATGGCCTACATCATTTATGGGTCGTTAATTTAGTTCCAGACATTAATATATGTTAAGTTTGTATTTCGCAAACTTGCCATCAGCCAGACACTTTAAACAAAGGGTCACAAGTGTCTAATTTAGGGCGTGTAATGCGACACTTGCGGTTCAACCGCTGGACGAGTTTGAGCCAGGACATTTGGACGAAGAGGAACCGCATGTGAGCCCGAACATCTCTGGGATGTTAGCTCGCATCCCGCATCGGCAACATTTTCGTAATTATGGACGGCTATAGAGGCGGCGTGGTTCATTATTTCTGCAGGGAACTTTTCGCGACTTGTTGAGACCGTGCGACATCCAGTTGCTGCACTGCGCTGAATAACAGGAGGTTCGACACAACTTTAGGAGGCATCCCATGACTTTCGTCACCTCAGTGTGGAGCAGTGCACAGTTGCGGTTGAACTCATGTACTCTTCACATCTGAAGTTCCCGCGCAGAGTCTTTCGTGAAGACTAGGATGTGTCTTACTTTCTTTAACATTTTAGTAGAAGGGTTTCATTTCTAAAGGCGTTTCAACTGAAAGTCTTACGTAGCTTCCAGATTTTCGCATCCCTTTCTGGCGATATCGCCGACTTGTTGTTCTCCACAAATATTGCACAACCAGTGCAACAGATTCATGTAGGCATAGACTCGAAAAGTGTTTTTTTTTTCTGGCATTCTAGTAACGTTTCGTTGCTTGCCTAACTGAAACATGGCAGAAACAAAATTCGAGAAGCCTATCCTCACACACTTAGATTTCATTATCCAGTTAATGCAGAGAATTAGTCCACCATTTCAGTATAAAGTCTTGTATGTCGTTAAGCTCCGTGCTGTTTGTTCATCACTACTCCATGAATAGCTGGAACAATTACACCTTACCAAATCCTGTTACTTCTGACTTCCGTTTCCGTAATTTTCTTTGTTATCTCAACACTTGTTTTTAGTTTCAGCTGTAATGTATTGGCGATAGAACGTATTATGACGAGACTGTTAGCAGCGAATCCACACTGCGTAATCAAGATAACCATGTTGGCAAACACATACATAAGTCGTACCTTCATGTCTTATAAGTTTAAAATGTATCTTATGAATTTAAAATGTGCATCGTAACTTATAATCTTAAACTCCTAGCGTATAAAAGGACGCGATACGACGAAATGATCCTAATGGGCAGGAAATTGGTAGGTGTGATGTACATGTGCAAAAAAATTAGTACAATATTATAAAATTTTCGTGCCTTCTTCAAGAGAAAGAGCTTCACAAATTGACTGGCCATTATGAAATCAGTTATTTGACTTGGAATTAATTGGTAGGTTTGTTGGCTGTCATTCTGAGGGATTCTGTGTATATTCTGTCCAGTAGGTGCGTTAGATCGTCAAAATTCCGCGCTTGTCGACACACATTGCCCATGACGTTCCGAAAATTCTCAATAGGAGAGAGATCCGACGGAGCATAGAATATCATCGACGAGCTCTGACGGTACCACGGGTGTCAACAAAAGGGGTTCTGCTACGAAACGAAATAGTGCCTGTATCATTACTTTTGGTTGTAGCGTCGCATGTTGGGAGACCGTCAGGGTAGTATCCCACCATTGTCCAGGGTGTCTCCAGATACATCTTCGGCTTGGAATCTCAGTGACTGGAGTAGAAGTGTTTGCATTTATAGATCCCGCTTCGAAAAGAGCCCCGATGACCGGCGGAAACGTATTTGGACAAGCCCCGAAAAACGTGGGATACCAACCTGGCTGTCGCTTGCCATACGGTGCAACAACCATGGTTGATGGTCTGGGCTGTCATTTACCTTCATAGTTGGATCGCTGTGACATACGAATGCCATCCACGTCACCCCTACACCACAGCGGCTTTTTCCTCCAGTGCCATCCTCCTCTTCTCAAAGTACCACGTTCCACATATTCCTTTCCTCTCCGATTCTGCGCAGAAACTTCTCATTGCTTAACTTACAGTCCACCTAATTTTCAACATTCGTCTCTAGCACCGCTCTCGATTCTCTTCGGTTCCGATTTTCCCACAGTGCATGTTTCACTACCACACCATTCTGTGCTCCAAACGTATATTATCAGAAATTTCTTCCTCAAATTAAGGCCTATTGTTGATACTAGTAAACTACTCTTGCCAGGAATACCCTTTTTGCCAGTGCTAGCCTGTTTTTGATGTCTTCCTTGTTCCGTCCGACATTGCTTATTTTGCTGCCTAGAAAGTGGAATTCCTTAACTCCATCTGCATCGTGACCATCAATCCTGATGATAAGTTTCTCGCTATTCTCATTTCTGCTATTTCTCACCAATTTCTTCTTTCTTCCATTTACTGTCAATACTTATTCTGTACTCATTAGACTGTTTATCCATTCAGCACATCCTGGAATTCTTCTTCAGTGCAATGTCATCGGCGAATCGTAGCATCGACATCCTTTCACCTTGAATTTCGATTCCACACCCGAAACTTACGTTTATTTCCATAACTGTTTCTTCGATGTACAGATTGAACAGTATGGGCGAAAGACTACATCCCTGTCTTACGCCCATTTTAATCCAAGCACATTGTTCTTGGTCATCCACTCTTATTATTCCCTCTTGGCTCTTGTAAATATTATAATTATCCTTCTGTCCCTATAGTTTACGCCCATTTTCCTCGGAATTGCTAACATCTTGCACCATTTTACATTGTCAAACTCTTTTTACAGGTCGACAAATCCCATGATAAGTTTCTCGCTATTCTCATTTGTGCTATTTCTCATTAATTTCTTCTTTCTTCCATTTACTCTCAATCCATATTCTGTACTCATTAGACTATTTATTCCATTCAACACATCCTGTAATTCTCCTTCAGTGCAATTTGATCGGCGAATCGTAGCATCGACATCCTTTCACCTTGAATTTTAATTCCACACCTGAAACTTTCTTTTATTTCCATAACTTGATTTTTCTTTAGTCTTGCTTCCATTATCGACTGCAATGTCAGAATTGCCTCTCTGGTGTTATCTTTCCTAAAGCCAAACTGATCGTCACCTAATACATCCGCAGTTTTCTCTTCCATTAGTCTGAATATTATTATTTTCAGGAACTTGGATGCATGGGCTGTTATGCTGATTGTGCGATAATCAGTCGATGATATTCTATTACTTGCCTCTACATGCGCAACACACCAACCGATTTCCGTTCCATTCGGATAATATACTTCTCTAGCTTATCTGTGACTCTAATCCGTATGCATGAAATGTCCTTTATCCCTCATGTTTGTCAATATTCGAATTACTTAATAACTCTGGATCAACGGATGTGAAGGTCAAATGGTTCAAATGGCTCTGAGCACTATGGCACTTAACTGCTGAGGTCATCAGTTCCCTAGAACTTAGAACTACTTAAACCTAACTAACCTAAGGATATCACACACATCCATGCCCGAGGCTGGATTCGAACCTGCGACCGTAGCGGTCGCGCGGTTCCAGACTGTAGCGCCTAGAACCGCTCGGCCACTTCGGCAGGCTGTGAAGCTCATCACAACAGTTCGTTTGCCACAATATTAATTTCGGGCTGTTGCAAATCACTGAAAATTAGTCACACTGTGATACACATTGTCACACAGAGGAGTCTACACACTTTCGTCCTAATTATAGGAGAATTGCCCTTCGCTTACAAAATAGCTCAGCTATAAGATTATTACTCTTAGTGGTCTCAGCGCCAACTAAACGTAAACAGCGGCTGCATATCCATTGCTGACAACAGCAAAACAATGTTGTCATGCACTGAAGGAACGAAAATCACAGGTACAGTTGGAAAACCATCGCTATATGTAATGATACAGTTCGAATATACTGACCCAATGCATCCGAACATTCCTAGGGCTTAAGAAATTTATGGATAAACTATTTTTTGAGTCCTGTGAAAGTAGCAGCTTTGGAAGGATATTTTACAGGCCTTGAAGGATTACTCTTGCGAGGACACACCGTTACGAGGCTGACTGAGAACTTTAAAGAACAAACGCGACTTTGACAGCGCGTCTTTGGACGGAGAAATGGGCACAAGCACTCCGGCACGCGTTGAGTTGACAGCTGAGTAGGTATAGCAGCCACACTCAGGCCGACCTTAGTGAGTCCAGCGATTCTCGCGGTGTCATCAGTAGACGGCGTCACCTTTGAGTAGCAGCGATTGGCGGCACGCGTTGAGTTGACAGCTGAGTAGGTAGAGCAGCCACACTGAGGCCGACCTTAGTGAGTCCAGCGATTCTCGCGGTGTCATCAGCAGATGGCGTCACCTTTGAGTAGCAGCGACTGGCGGCACGCGTTGAGTTGACAGCTGAGTAGGTAGAGCAGCCACACTGAGGCCGACCTTAGTGAGTCCAGCGATTCTCGCGGTGTCATCAGTAGATGGCGTCACCTTTGAGTAGCAGTGATTGGCGGCACGCGTTGAGTTGACAGCTGAGTAGGTAGAGCAGCCACACTGAGGCCGACCTTAGTGAGTCCAGCGATTCTCGCGGTGTCATCAGTAGATGGCGTCACCTTTGAGTAGCAGCGATTGGCGGCACGCGTTGAGTTGACAGCTGAGTAGGTAGAGCAGCCACACTGAGGCCGACCTTAGTGAGTCCAGCGATTCTCGCGGTGTCATCAGTAGATGGCGTCACCTTTGAGTAGCAGCGATTGGCGGCACGCGTTGAGTTGACAGCTGAGTAGGTAGAGCAGCCACACTGAGGCCGACCTTAGTGAGTCCAGCGATTCTCGCGGTGTCATCAGTAGATGGCGTCACCTTTGAGTAGCAGCGATTGGCGGCACGCGTTGAGTTGACAGCTGAGTAGGTAGAGCAGCCACACTGAGGCCGACCTTAGTGAGTCCAGCGATTCTCGCGGTGTCATCAGTAGATGGCGTCACCTTTGAGTAGCAGCGATTGGCGGCACGCGTTGAGTTGACAGCTGAGGAGGTAGAGCAGCCACACTCAGGCCGACCTTAGTGAGTCCAGCGATTCTCGCGGTGTCATCAGTAGATGGCGTCACCTTTGAGTAGCAGCGACTGGCGTATACATTTGGTATGAGAAATACCGTCTCTGGTGAACATATAGCATATTCAGGCAGGCTCTGGACTCGTGATGGGAAAAACCCACATGGTCCACCGTCGACGGAAGCATGGTTGTGCTAAGTAACCAGAATAAATAATAAGACTAAAGCCAATAAATATTGGAACCTTGTAGTTACTGACAAGCCCGCGACATGAAGAGAAAAATAAGGAGTGTGGGTGGGTAAAAACGCGCCGTTGATCAGAAAGGTAGTTTCTTACTTATTTCATGCCAAAAATTTTATGTCGAAAATAAGCTACAAAAATCAATACTTCTGCAACGCCATAAGCCATTAGTCAGACTAAGTTTCAACGGATAGAACCCCGAAAGCACTATCAGAATATTATATCAGGTGTCTTATAAACAATACCTGTAGTAAACTACAGGCCGGAATGTGGGTTCCACTCATAAAAAAACGTGAATATTTACCTAAACAATAAATAAAAAACTTTAAGTAACGGTAACATTTTTAAATAAACTGTTACACCAAGTTCATTTAAGGTACATGTTGTTGAGAAGCATATGTTGCTGTTTACTATATCAGTGGCCATTTGTTTGTTAGCAGCAGATTTATATGCAGGGTTAGGTTAATGTGTTGTAGTATGAACAGTCATAACGAAAGAGTTTAGAGTGTGTGCGTCAAGGAAAGTCATGTTAGCCCTAGCACTGCATTCTGCTTTATCATTTTGCTTGATGCAAGAATGCCTAATTACATTGGTGACCGGTTTTAATATGTAATGATACAACTTGCTTTTGTGCTGGGAGAACGTCTGTTCCTGATCCACCTGTTTACTGTTGTCTGTACTCTGCTGGAGTGTTTCGCAAACGAATTTCAGTTTAATTGTTCTGTTTCCATTAGGTTATATCACGGTCACAGCATTCATAAATTCCTCGCATAGGTATAACGTAAGCATCGATTGCTCCTTTATGGTTCATCCGTACACGTTATTCTTACCAAAATCTAGAGTTTTGGGGACTACGTCAATCATTTGGAGTAGCCCAGATTTTTTTTACTTATCACATTCATATGCAGTCTTACGTGGTATAAAATATTATAACTACTGTTCATTCGACAATCAACATCAAATATCATGGTATTTTCACGTAAGTCTTCAAACAAGAATTGAGGTATTTAGTGGATTCCATTGTCAAGGTTTGTCTTTTTTTTTTTTTTTTTTTTTTTTTTTTTTTTTTTTTTTTGTTGAGGCACACTGTTTAATGTAATCCAGTGAGTATCAAAAAAGAGAATTGCCACTTGCTGACATTTTAACTTAGCTGATCGATAAAGTTAAACCACATCAAACTCATCATGTCATCTCAGCAGAAATATCTGACGTCGACAGTGACCCAGACATACGTGTCTCATGTTCCATGTGGCACACCCAACATCAATTTACCATGCATGTCTAATGAGAATCATACAAAACGGTACCCCAAGAGATTTCCCGAGATTATCACTGGCAATGACGGTTATATACTCCAAATTGGATTGAAAATCCACTAACGTTGACGATTAACTGAATTTTGTGGCCAATCCATCGCTTTAAAAGCACGCAACAGTGATACCGAAGTTGATAATCGTTGGCTTTTACGATATTCACCATTTCTCTCAAACAAGTAAAAAACACTCATCAGTGTCGCGTACTGGTATTCGTTGAAATCAGTGAAGCACATTTGCAAATATGTCAACAAACTACATAATATCTCAGTTTTTTTTTTTTGTAGTGACAAACGCGACAGCGTCTATCAAATAAATCAGTCATGACCAACTGGGACTGTACATTAGTAGCAATGAAGCAGTGCGATGCTATGTGTTTATTTCCAGTCTACGAACCATATCCAGCAGACGTTCATTTGGTAGTGGATCAAGGAAATTGACTGCGCGTTTACTTCATATACGGAAAATGTACGTGTAAGAGGTAAGAGCATTGTTAACAACGCCAATAACGTTTACTGTAGTTTATTCACTTTGTGCAGGCACAATATATTTGCTAAGGCGCTACATTAATTTGAAGTGCCAACATACTATATCCATAATGCAACAGTGACCATGTTTCAACATCGCTGACTAGTTAAATCAGCTGCAGGATATCCCAATTCATATTCTACTTACGTATTATGTGATCTGTACCTATTCACCTAAGGAATACAGTACGTTTTCACTTGCATTTACTGTTAATCTACGCACGTGGATCATCCTGCTAAGAATTTAGAACAGTAAATTATGATAATGAAGCTTGCCAAGTAATAACTCTTCATGAAAATGATGCAGATTGGGACTATTCAGTTGCTGATACATCAAATACTGCTCAACCGTAGCAGATACACACATTACTTACTATCATACTGACAAGGTTCTTCCCACCCAAACCAAATAATCTTTGGGAAAAATACAAAGACTACGAGACTGATGACATCTCACACCATCTGCGTACTATGAATCGCAAACGGACACTCATTTCGCACCAAACGTATAAAATGAGGCATTGGTTTCGACTGAGGATACACCTCTGGCAATCGCTAACAAAGTAGTGGTAGAATTTGGTATTGCTCCGCCGAACCGACCTGCAGTCGAATTTTCGATCGTGAACCTCAGCGAGAAACACACCTTAACGCCCTCAGATTGGGCATATTAATTTAAACGAAGCTTCTTTTAAATAGGCTCCACAACAACGGATGGTGTGTGACAGAATTATGTATGGAATTACCATCCAAAGCTACAGAGTCCACTTCCTAGTTGAACAAGGTGACATAGTCCAATCTTTCCTCATTTGACTTACTTTCTCAACCACTCTATCACGAAAAATTAAGGCACTGGCATTCGCATCATTTGCAACTGCGAGAAAAATCTTTTGGATAATGGGCTAACACCGCACTCAGCACTGACATTGTCATTAAATATGCAAATTAGTTAGATACCAACATGCAGTATAAAAAAATTGGGATGGGTAAAGTACTGAAATGAAAACAACTCGCCGGCCGAAGTGGCCGTGCGGTTAAAGGCGCTGCAGTGTGGAACCGCAAGATCGCTACGGTCGCAGGTTCGAATCCTGCCTCGGGCATGGATATTTGTGATGTCCTTAGGTTAGTTAGGTTTAACTAGTTCTAAGTTCTAGGGGACTAATGACCTCAGCAGTTGAGTCCCATAGTGCTCAGAGCCATTTGAACCATTTTTTTGAAAACAACTCATTATATGGAATGAATGTGCTATGGTTCACAAGAAAGTCATTGGAAACACTGTATCGTATGCTCAAAGTTATTAGAGGAATTGAACAGCTATTTGATGGCACACTGATATTACTGTCAAGCGATTTTCAACGAAGTCACCATTTATACAGCGTTCAGCAGTCATTGAGGAATTTAATGCTTGTCTCAAATCAGCACATTTACGGCGATACGTACACAAAGTGGCCCTTACTACCAATACCGTTGCACAAATACAGCATGATGCAGCCGCTGAAAGTTTCGCTTAACAGTTGTTCGACACTGGGAATAGAAAAACGGCAATCGATTAATCCACACAATGGTTCACGTCAGCAATAAACATACGTAAAAGACAGCAAACACTAACAATTTGATTCCCAAATACCGCAAGGAATTACAAAAACCATCGGTGGCCCAGTGCACATGCTATTTTAGCAGCCAAAAGCAATGTCAGTGCCATCAATTACAGCATTCAAAATGAAATACCAGGTAATGCGACAACGCATCAGTCCATGAATGAATCAAGAGGTGTTTGTTAACTATCCAACTGAACTCTTGAAAGCACTTTGTTTACCAGGAAAGCCATCACACGTTTCGAACCTGAAGATTGTGTTGCCTGTCAGACTCCCCCGGAACTCGAATCCGCCACGACTTTTAACGGAACTGGCATTCAGCGAAAAAGAAGAAGTAACTTTTTTAACTGGAAAATTTACAGCAGAAGATGTACTGTTGCTTTGCATCCCAATGATTCTGACAGGTATGTCATTCGCATATTTGGGAATCAATTTGTCAGTGGTCTGTGTAATTTTGCAGAAGTTTGTTACAATGTGGTGCATTGTGTGGATTCATCGACTGCCATTTTGCCATTCCCCCATTCCCTACGTCCAACAAATATTTTGGGTAACGTTCAGCAGATGTATCATGTGGTGAAACTTCCTGGCAAATTAAAACTGTGTGCCGGACCGAGGACCCGAGTTCGAGTCTCGGTCCCGCACACAGTTTTAATCTGCCAGGAAGTTTCATATCAGCGCACACTCCGCTGCAGAGTGAAAATCTCATTCTGGAAGCATCATGTGGTAACTGTATATGCTTATTGGTTTTCAATCTCAGTTTGTCTACGAGTCGCCTAGAAACCAATGATCTGAGATGCGTATTAAGTTCTTCAGTGACTGCTGAAACCTGTGTAGGAGGTAGAGGTTGGTGAAAGTCATCAGTCAATAAAATGAGTGTGTCACGGAAGAGCCATTATTTCCCCTCAAATCATTGAGTATACGACGCAGTTCTTCACATGCTTTTTTTTGCGCTGTAGTGAGTTGATGTCAGTACTTTGCTCATTCCAGAATTTGTTGATGTTGCATGTTGGTGCCTGACTGATCTCTATATTCAACGGCAATTTCAGTGCTGACAATGCGCTATTTGGCCATCACCAAATATTCCAGATAATGCTTTTGCCATTGTCACATTTTTTCGTGGTGGTATGGTTGACAGAATAGGCGAAGAGGGAAAAGTTTTGGCTCTGCCTCCAGGTGCGTCTAGAATGCAGAATTCGGAGCTTGGCTTATAATAGCAGGCATAATTTTGTGACAGGTTGTGCGTTGTTCTGCAGTCAATTTCTGAAGATTCATTTGAGTAAATACAACCAATGTCCACAGATATATATTAATATCAGAGACTGTTTCTCGTTGCAAATAAAGATCGAAATTGTTGTTTGCAGCCGTCCGGATGCAATACATGGTTATCAGTACAAAATCTCTTATGCAGGGTACTCGGCTGCTAGTATAAAGTGACATCTTGTTGTACCTCATGTGCTGCAGGTCAGGAGTATTTATTTGGCAGACCGATATTCGGGCACAGAACTCATTATCTGTGACATCTGACACAGATGATAAATAAACAACTGTATGTTTTATCTATCTCGATATCACAACAATATTTTAATAAGGTGGAGCAGAAATACAAGCCTACTATGCAAACGACGTGTCTGTCAAGAGTGAAATATTTGCGATTGTTACAAATGAATTCCTTCTAGGAAACACAGAAACCTGTAAATATTTAAAAACTAGTCACAACACTGTACATAAACATGTCAACGTGCCCACGATGGGGGTGATATCTCTTAGTAAAAATAGAGGATCTTACCTCTGCGATGCACAGATCGTCGCGTGTACACTTTAAAATCTGTGAAACGCTAAACGGAATGAGAATGCTCGTCTCTTTAAATACAAGCAAAATGTATCGTCAGACAACTTATATCAATTTGGGCGAAGTCCAGTGACACTTGTCTAAGTCATGTTTTTCGCCGTATCGGACGCGACTGTCACAGTAAGAAAACACGAAACTAGCGGTGAGTGCAAAGGTTCGCTTAGTATTGGTGCCTTGTTACGGCTGAGACCATACATAAGTAGATAAGTAGATCTGTGCCGTACATTTACCGTGTATACTCAGCACCACGACTGGAGAAATAGTATATAACGTTACAGTATATAAAGAGATAGAAAATTGAAGTCACCTGTCTTGAATAGCACACAGAGCGAGATGTACGTAAGCGTAAAATAATCAATGTGTACTACATAACGAGGTTAGAAACCTGCACCTAGATGTAAGGACGTACTCATATCATAATTTTTCTCATTTTCCGTCGTTCCTTAGTTGCTTGAAAATCTACTGACGTATGTTCCGACTTTGCAACTAAATGAAAGGCTGTTGGTTTTTCGCCATACGTGATTCGCCTGTTTTACTTATGAAGCATCTCGGGTGGCCTGTAATGTATATAAAAGAAATGCATTATGGAGTAGTTAAAGTACGTTGTGTTTTCTCGTGTTTTTCTGTAGTTTTGGAGGTTAGACGCAAGATTAACATAAAACTTTGAACATAGCTGCTAAGGTTCAGTGACCGCGTCGGAATTATATTAGAACAAATAAGCCCTCGGTCACAATATTATGTCAAAATTGACCAGGTTTCGACGCTACTTCGTCTTCAGAATTAAACTAACTGTTCTAAAACATAATAGGTATATAAGAAATTAATAAACTAAAGAGAGTACTGACTGGAAAGTGATGCAGTACTTACAAGTCACATTCTAAAAACATCTAAGCTGGAAAGGCGACGTCATGAAAAGTTGTAAATAAGATAAGATGGCGAGCCGCTAAGGGCTGCTCGTACGAGTGAACACGGGTTGCAACAAAACTTGCTAAGAGCACTTGTTCATCTTCGCTATTTTGAAATACAACTCTTCTAATGAACAGGTGCTCATAACTTTTAAGGTATGCATCTTCGAGCACATGTATACTGAACATATTTTTCTTGTTTTGGTCCATACTACCACTTCGCAAAATATGGAAAGCAGAGAGGTTGCCGTAGAAGAGATTTGTTTCACAGTATCTAAGATCAAGAATTGGTGATAGCTCTTAAGGTATGCATTTTATACCTCATGTTTACTTGACTTTTTTGTTTCGATTGATCATTCCTGTTATATTCTTGAACGTTGGCCACCACTTCTGAAACACCCTGTATGTTTGATGTCTTTCAGGTTGCTGTTTATGTGTGTATGAAAACGTGCTGCTGGATGAAATTCAAGCTCAGTGATATTCTTAGAGGAGATGACATCCTTGTTTTTTTTTCTATATATTGCTCTGTATTGGTGTAACCTAATGTTCCCTTTGTCAACTCTTGTGGCTATGGTATTGTTAGAGTGTAGCTTTTTTTCTCAATTTCTTAGTGGTGCAGTTTTCTAGGGTGTAGAAAAATATCCGCTACTAGTCACAATAAAAGGTTATTTATTTGTCACATTCATGTACATTCATGTACATGTTTATACAGTTGGAGATCACGGTATAAATACAAAAAAAAATATTTACTGGTGACTACACAGATACAAGTGGGACAATTTTAAGTGGTAATGCAGAATTTGATATATCTGCACTTACATAAACCTGAAGCACCAGGAACAGTCACGGAGTTCGACAGCATCCACTATGGATAAAATTCATTTTGTGCAGTTTTCTGTTTGAAGTTTCCAATTTTGCTCATTCTTCCACACGTGATTATGTTGCCCACATCTTTCTTCGCTAGTTCTAGTATTAGCCCAATATTTACAGTGTTGTTGTCTTCTTTCTCTTCGTCAGTCACGATGCCTTACGTTTTTACAATCAGACCGTCTATGTAGTTGTTGTCTATGTTTGTAATGATGATATGTTTCAACCCTTTCCCTTATACATCCGTTCCTTTTTTTGTTAGTTCTGTACCTTTGAGGTTTATTCGTTTTGGGTGGTATGTTCTATTTTGTTGTGTTTTATTTCTTGTTATTTTTGTCAGTGAGGGTTTGATTTTTTATTTGTGTGTGTTCTGCCTATATTACGATGTATTTGCTACGATGTGTTCAGTTTTTTGTATAATGTTAACCATCACCGTTGGGTTGTTAATAAACGCGGAGGAATCGAAATGTATTCGATTAAGCATGAATTTCTTGGTATAAATCGATTTGATTTCGTTTTTTAACCAAGTATTTTGTGAAACTTCCTCGCAGATTAAAACTGAGTGCCGGACCGAGATTCGAACTTGGGACCTTTGCCTTTCGCGACCAAGTGCTCTTCCAACTGAGCTACCCAAGCACGACTCACACCCCGTCCTCACAGCTTTAATTCCGCCAGTACCTCGTCTTCTACCCTCCAAACTTCACAGAAGCTCTCCTGCGAACCTTGCAGAACTAGCGTTCCTGGAAGAAAGGATATTGCGGATACATGGCTTAGCCACAGCCTGGGGGTTGTTTCTAGAATGAAATTTTCAGTCTACAGCGGAGTGTGCACTGATAGGAAATTTCCTGGCAGATTAAAACTGTGTTTCATATCAGCGCACACTCCACTGTAGAGTGAAGATTCCATTCAAGTATTTTGTGTTAATGATTACGTTCTTTGCGCTACCAAAGTGTTGTTGCTGACCTTTACGTTAATGTACTGTGGAATCAGATTATTTATACCCAAGTCTGACTGAATCTATTGCTTTGGATGGCCTTGCGGAGTCTGACATGGATGTTTTTGTAACTGTAGTGTAATTTGACGCGAAATGCCTGACATCCTGTATTATCATCACTTTTTCCGTTTTTCGTCGTTTCTTAGTATCTTCGAAATTCATACTAGTATACATTGTCATAGTCATCAATTTACATACAACACAACGGAGAAAACTCCAACCTCAACGTATCTGTTTAAAATGTTGTTAAATTTCTATATGCACATATTAATACGTAAATCTGTCTCCTTTAAGGACATTGTCCAGATATTTTTTCGTGTAAGTTGTAGGGAAGCAGCCTACTCACGCTGTAGTAAATTCACATCAGTTTCCATTGTGTGCCAGCCAGTCTGCTGTAACTAGCTCTGACGTCATAAATGTTGCGCAATACCTTAAAAAATCAAGCAAATGACCTAAAACTTTTCTAGCATGTCAGGAATAATACTAAATTAATGTGTGTTAAATATCAGTTCGAAAACTTCAGTCATTTTCGAAATTTGGACGTTTTCTAAAAAAATCATTGGCGCAACAGAAAAGAGCTAGAGACTTCAAAATTTATATTTAGATTCATCTTTCATAATGATTTAATAAAAACAGTACTTTGGATTTCACAAATTAAGACTTTAGTGGAAATTCATGATTTTCTGGTTTTCGTCTCAAAACTGAAGGAAGCAAGATAGATTAAGTAGGTTAATAAATAAGGCTAGGATGTTTAGATTTAAATAGGTTGGAGGTCCGCTATGACTATGAAGATGTGGAAAGTTTCTTTTTAATACCTATAAAATTATAGCGATAGCGGATCTCAAAAGGGGCAGTTCAGAGCTCATCTACTGCGGGCAGTGTAATTAGATTAATTCTCTCGCCCAGAATATTTAACTTAGCCACGTCAAAATTTTATTATCAATACTTACCTGCGTGCTGAATGCACGTTTAAATTAAGAGCTTCATCGGCCATAAGCAAAAGAAGCTATAAATTATTATGTAACTTGAAGTGGTGCGTTACTAGCCCAGCGGCTAGTCGAGAGAGCCGAAAAGATCAGGCGTTCCCTTTGCCGTCCGCACCGCGGCTTTATATATAAGGACGCTACGCGAGGAAGCTAGGCCCCAGTTCTCTTCAGACGCTGAATGACACGCCATCTGTGTCGGTAGTCGCGTCGCATCAGTGTATCTGCTACAAACAGCCTCGGGTGCCGTATTAAGTTACTAGAGATACGCGGAACCATGAAAACATTTCATGTGAAGTGTTAATTCTGGAATGATTTTCATTATCTAGTTTCAGTTTGCGTATTGTCGTATTTTCACGTGCCGTCGCGGGACAGACATTCTACCAAATATTTAGCGTGGCGTTTGATGAAATATTTTCATCAAATTATGGCGAGCATTCTTTTTAACAGTTAATTCGGACATTTATAGTTGCATCAGCGCATTAGACTCTGAACTGCTCTGTTAGTTAGGTTGTAGGGATACTTGTGTTTTTTATCAGTGAATTTCAGAATATACTCAACTATTTTGGAAAACCGTTTTTGATTAGAAATCCCGGACAATCTCCTAATTCCTCAGAGCTATAAGCTGCAGCTATAATGGTATCTCAATTGAAGTGGGCACTAGGATCTCTAAATACTGGCTCCATGTTTTATTAAATCACTTTCTGGGTGCCAAGAAGTAAATAGAGAGCCAGTGTTGAGAACGGCGAAAGACAGCATTAACAACATTCTAAAAGCCAGAAACTGATTCAACTTGCAAGCATTTATCCAGCAATCAGCAGATTTAATTAATTTTTACAAAAACTTAACTCGCCGCCCCACATATGGTGCATCGGCCGGGAAATGTTACAACATTCAAACAAGGATACAACAGTAGATATTTTTACAAAAACTTAACCGCCGCCCCACATATGGTGCATCGGCCGGGAAATCAACTAAGTGAAAGTGATTTTTAACTATTCGGATTCGCAAGTGGAATACGACACGCAGCTGAGTAATAGAACAGTGAATGTGTTACGTGTGCATGTGGACGATGCAATTGGATTAACAACACATCTGGATTGACGGAGCTGGCACTGAGTCTAGCGGTGCTGCCGGCATCGCGAGAAGCCAGTCTCGCCGCACCGCAGTCGTCCGCTGGAGCAGCCGGCGCAGAGCCTGCAATTGCGGGCCACGCAAACACACAACAGCCGTCGGAGAGCCGTCTGCAGTTCAACGTGCCACGTCGCATCAGGAATCCTGGTACGCCGCGCCGGCAACGCCATACGTCGTGCAGAAGGAACTAAGTTAAGTGAAAAGCTGTTAAAAATTTTACTAACCTGCACTAAAAGACTGTCGGCGATGGAACCGCCAAAAGAAACTGAGGTTAAACTTAAATCAGAACCTATGTCTGTTGAAGGAACTGTAAATCCAGACAACGGTTCAAGTGTAAATATGCATGAAAGTAGTAATGTTAAAGTGAAATATGAAGTATTGTCTCCTGACAGTAGTGTGCGAAGGGGCAATGATTCAATAATAGAGACCCCTGTAGCAAAGCGGAAAGTAGAAATGGTAAATTTATTGGATGATAGTTTCTCTGATGAATTAAAATTGAAACAGTCTTCAGAGATGGTAGAGTTTAAGAAGGAGAAGTTAGATATGTCTAATCAATCAGAAGTTTCAGTTAGTTTTGATGATTCTGGTGTTGGAGCTACTTTTTCGTCACCTGAGTGTGATAAAAAGCCAGCTCGTGAGCAACCCAAAGATGCTGGGGCTGTTGATTTAAATGTTATATTACAAGCAATAGCTGCCAGCAATGCTGAATTAAAGTCTAAAATGGTGGCCAGTCAAACAAATTTTAATAAACGGTTTGAGGCAATGGACAATAAATTAGAATCCAATAATGCTGAATTAAAGTATGAGATTGTGGCCAGCCAAACTAGTTTTAATAAACGATTGGAGGTAATGGACGATACCTTCAAGGCTGGTTGCAATAAGTTGAAAGAGGATCTTGACAGTTTGAATTATAAAATTGATTACAATCATGAGGATATTAAGAAAAAGGTTGCTCAACAGTTTTCTGAAATGTATAAAACAGTTAAATCCGAAGTTGCTGAGGTTCGCAAAGACTTCCAAATGGAAGATGCGAAGCTGGAGCACAAGTTAACAGAAAAGATCGAGGCAGAATCTGAACTGTGCTCAGATAGATTTAAAGATGTTAATATTAAAGGAAACATATGTCAAGCAGATGTAGATGCAATTAAAACTGACACTAGTCATATTGTGCAAAGAGTAGATAATGTTGAAATGAAAGTAGAAAGTATCAGTACTAACATTGCTAACATTGAGAGTAAAGTAGCTTCAGTAACTTCTGGTAGTGGTAATGTACAACAAGTTGTAGCTGCAAACGCCGCTTTTATCGGGTATCGGCAGTTCTTGCGGTTCGATCCAGATAAAAATATCCATCCGCTAGATTTCTGAAACGATTTTGAAGATGTGATTCCACCAACTTGGTCTGAACGAGAGAAAATCTCGTTTGTTAAAAGCCATTTAGCAGGTGACGCCATGCGTTGGTTAGCTGATGTTATGTTGAAATGTAAAACATTAGCGGAATTTAAAACAGCTTTTATTAATGAGTATTGGTCTAGCAATAAGCAAAATGAAGTGTTGAGAGAATTTTGGAGTGGGAAACGCTTCAATGCAGGCAAGGAATCAATTAAAGAGTTTGCTAGGTCATGGATTTCACGTTTGTCACATTTGGGCGAAAAGCTGAAACCTGAAATTATTATACTAGGTCTTGAAGCCAAACTGCCATGGTATTGGCAAACTAGAATTATATCTACCCCTAGAGACAATCTGGATCGTTTCATTGAGTATTTGGAACGTGTAGAACGTGTTGCTGCCAATGAGGAGCAAGCACGTAATAACAGAAATGCCAATAACAATAATAGTAATTTTAGGAACGAGCAAAATGGCAATGTAAACATCAGAACAGTAGGTGTTCACCATCCTAAGAGAGGTAGGAATTGGGGAAATAATTATCAGAACCAACAATGGCGTCCAAGGGATAATAATTTTGTTCCAAACGGAAATATGCATGTAAACAACAGTACGGAAAGTAAGGCTATGCCAGCTAACTATAATGAAACTAAAGGAAACAGTAGTATGCCGAGGCAGGAAAACTAGTTCCCGTCTATGAGGACACTGGCGCTCACCAGGCGGTTACTTTTCCTATGCCAGTAGTTAAGGGAATTGGTAAGACAGATCAGAATACTCAAACTGAACATGTGGATGAAGAGTCGGTAGCACCTAAGGATACAACAGAAATATTAGATCACTCACAGTATTTGATAGATACCATATTAGAGACGCTTTCTAAGTGGGAAGAGAAAGAGAAGGCGCAGCAGTGTAACGATAGGGACCAGCTACAAAATACTGAATTGTCAGGTGAAGAAGCAGAAGAAATTCATGCTTCTATTTACGATGAGGATGATGTGCTCTTATCTAAAGTGCCTGTGCAGGATGTTGATAATGTACTAATAGATTTAGGACAGGAGATAAGTGGGAATGTAGAGGGTAGGCTGTTTGGGGTCGATGAACCCAGTAGCTGTGACCAGTTGTCACTTGAGAAGGAAACCGACGATAATGGTAAAAGTGGTTTAGCTGTAACTAATGTTATGCCCGGTCTGGAGGCGCAGAATCGCTCAGACTATAGTAATTTGGGTCATGTTCAGCAAACTAAATGTAATGAAGTCGTGCGGTGTTTCGATTTAAAATTAATAGACCG
Organism: Schistocerca piceifrons; assembly: GCF_021461385.2. Taxonomy (NCBI): domain Eukaryota; kingdom Metazoa; phylum Arthropoda; class Insecta; order Orthoptera; family Acrididae; genus Schistocerca; species Schistocerca piceifrons. Next base: position 920,102,549 of record NC_060140.1, read on the forward strand.
ACTGGAAAAGGCAGCTGAAAATGTAATTCAGGAAACCCCTACACACTGTGACCTAAATGTAATGAAGACAGATGTCGATCACTTTAGTTGGAGACAAATCCAAAAGGAACTACTAGATGAATTTGAGGAACCACCTGTACAACCTAGAATAAGCCACCCTATAATAATAGTGAATATGTTGGGTATCAATGTACGTTGTCTCTTAGACAGTGGAAGTGAGGTGAGTGCAATATCTCAGTCCTTCTTTGATGCATTACCTGGTAAAGACAAGCTTACAGTAATGAGGGTCTCAGGACTAAGAATAATTGGTGCTACTGGCAAGGTTTCAAAAACGGCAAAGCAAGAAGCTTTGCTGCCCTTTAACATTAATGATAATTTAATTGATCATCCATGTTTAATTGTAAACAATCTCAGTATTGAGGTCTTAATTGGCATAGTTTTCTTGTCAAAATATCAGAGTGTTGGTGACTTTGAAAGAAGCCAGTTAAAAATGGTCTTGCCAATAACCGGAGTAATTATAGTACCTTTTAGTGGTAAACATGTAGTAACTGATCATGAAACTTGGGAGCTGCCTATACGATTTCTGAAAAATAGGAGGTATTGGGACGAAGGTGTTAATCTTAGTAACAATAAGCTAAACACAGAAGAAGAAGAAGAAGCAATTATTGTGGACAAAATAGAAGCTAAATTGCAGGAAATCTATAAGATTTCAGACAATCAAAAGGAAGAACTGAGACAGGTTCTAAAAAGGCATCATAAGGTATTTTCAGATCGACGGGGCGTGGTCAAAGGTTATGAATGAATGCTGTAGGGAGCAGGTTGTTCTGTAACCTCTACACAGTGTGGCAGCTGTGCAGTCCCAGCTGTGTGAGATCTTCTTTCCCTTTCAGGTCTCACTCATTCTTCCTCTTTCCTGTCCACAAAAATTTCGACCTCTTCTTTCCAGATATGAAAATTTTCTGTCATGGCTGTCAAGCCATGAGTTATGCAACCATTCTATCCACCGATTAGTGAAAAAAAAACAACCTAATGTGACAAACCTAATAGTGACAAACAATAGAGAAGTATGACGTAATTAAGATATAAAATGTATTTGAGTAACAATTATGTATAGTACCCCGGTAATATAGTAAGTACAAAGTGTTGTTGTATTGGAAATGGTCCACCAACAGTAATTTAAAAAAGATGTATGAATTCATGTACAAACAGGATCTGAAGTGGTAGTGAAACCTAGTGTATGCATTAGAGCTAACTAATAAATAGTAAGAAAGAGATTGCTTAGTGTTATGAAAAATATGCAGATAAGTTGTAAGATTAAACTCACCTGGTGTAGCAAGGAAAGGCAGTGTAATAGAATTGAGCAGTGTTTGTGGTTGAGACGTGAAGGACACGTCCCTGAAGTATTTATAAGGTTGGAGCTGGCCATTATTTTAGTGTAGTGTGTGACAGGATACACCTACACGTATTGAGGTCATGAGTTGGAGGCGTGAATGCGACCATAGGTAGTCTTATGTTAGATGAGACAAAGCAGCTCATGGTGTCCTATAGGTTTAAGGAATTTAGCATTACGCTCGACCATAATTACTTGATGCACTTTAGTGGTAGGTCTGAGAGAGACTACCTGAGGTTTCAGCGTCCGATCGAATGGAAATGGATTGCCACGTGAGCAAACTAATCAGCTGCAGTACACTATGAATATGAAATAAATGTGCTATCCTATGCTTTAAATATTAATAGAGTGAGTGTTAAATAAGTACATACACTAGCGAAATAAATAAATGACATACTGACAGACGTGAAACATTATTATAGCTCAGCATAAAAACACTTCAAAGTAAGTAAGTACCTAATTGCAGATGTGGAACTGACAGCAGTAGAGGACCAATAAGTGGATTTAGTAGTCAACTAAACGTAGTGTGTTTTGAACACTCACAACTGTACTATTACCAAGAGTTACTCACATGTACAAAGAAGCTGAGAAAACAACCACTAATCATACTCATACTATCTCTAAGAATAAGGTAATCAAAGATGAGTCAGTTAAGTGCTTAAAATACAAATGCATCAGGAATGTACCGAGCATTGGTTCAGTGTTCCGGCCCAGAAATAATAAATTCAGATTAAATATGATTTATGATTGTATGCCTTAGGAGCATAAATTTTCTCTAATACATGACTAAAGGCGTTTTGAGCCATTTGTTTAACGATTTTATGACAGTTAAGTAACCACGAGAGTAATACTGAAAAAGCTCTGTTAACTTTGTTCCAGCAAAATATTGAAGGATAAAATGTATGTATCCCCATTTCATTGTGACCCACCCATAGATATTAAGTGAACAGAGTCTGAGGCACTCTTTTTGTTTGTTCTACAGGACAAACCAGATAATGGCAGCCTGGTAGCTGCGTGAAAGCGTGGAGTGACTTGGACACAACTCACAGTGACCCCTCCCCTTTCCCCCATGTAATTTAGAGAGAAGTGAAGGACGCACACCATAGCAACTTCCCCTTCTCTACCCCTGTGAATGGAAGTGTAGGACGCCAGCCAAAGCGGCTACAACCACGTGTGTAAAAATTATTTGTGAACTTTTTCTTTCAGGTTTAGAAAAGACTGCTAAGAGATAATCATCTGTTTATGTATCATGTTATTTTCTTTGAGTTTGTGAATGTAAAAATGTATTTAATGGATCTAAGATTTTCATAATTTTTCAATTTGTATGTGTTTGTTTGTCTAAGGCAATATGTATGCCAAAATATTTCATTGACTTTGCTTAAAATTTTGAGTAACGACATTGGTTAAAAGGCAGTGAACATGCCTACAATTTTAAATAATTAATGTAGGTAATCAGTTTTCTTTAATGTTTCTACATGTTTATATTTCAATTTTGATTTTCATAGGGAGTTAAACGGTACTCTTGCTTCTCTTTTGTAATTAAATTTTTTTTTCATTCATTAACATTCATAAACAAAAAAATTTAAGTAGAGGGTGATGTAGGGAAGCAGCCTACTCACGCTGTAGTAAATTCACATCAGTTTCCATTGTGTGCCAGCCAGTCTGCTGTAACTAGCTCTGACGTCATAAATGTTGCGCAATACCTTAAAAAATCAAGCAAATGACCTAAAACTTTTCTAGCATGTCAGGAATAATACTAAATTAATGTGTGTTAAATATCAGTTCGATAACTTCAGTCATTTTCGAAATTTGGACGTTTTCTAAAAAAATCATTGGCGCAACAGAAAAGAGCTAGAGACTTCAAAATTTATATTTAGATTCATCTTTCATAATGATTTAATAAAAACAGTACTTTGGATTTCACAAATTAAGACTTTAGTGGAAATTCATGATTTTCTGGTTTTCGTCTCAAAACTGAAGGAAGCAAGATAGATTAAGTAGGTTAATAAATAAGGCTAGGATGTTTAGATTTAAATAGGTTGGAGGTCCGCTATGACTATGAAGATGTGGAAAGTTTCTTTTTAATACCTATAAAATTATAGCGATAGCGGATCTCAAAAGGGGCAGTTCAGAGCTCATCTACTGCGGGCAGTGTAATTAGATTAATTCTCTCGCCCAGAATATTTAACGTAGCCACGTCAAAATTTTGTTATCAATACCTACCTGCGTGCTGAATGCACGTTTAAATTAAGAGCTTCATCGGCCATAAGCAAAAGAAGCTATAAATTATTATGTAACTTGAAGTGGTGCGTTACTAGCCCAGCGGCTAGTCGAGAGAGCCGAAAAGATCAGGCGTTTCCTTCGCCGTCCGCACCGCGGCTTTATATATAAGGACGCTACGCGAGGAAGCTAGGCCCCAGTTCTCTCCAGACGCTGAATGACACGCCATCTGTGTCGGTAGTCGCGTCGCATCAGTGTATCTGCTACAAACAGCCTCGGGTGCCGTATTAAGTTACTAGAGATACGCGGAACCATGAAAACATTTCATGTGAAGTGTTAATTCTGGAATGATTTTCATTATCTAGTTTCAGTTTGCGTATTGTCGTATTTTCACGTGCCGTCGCGGGACAGACATTCTACCAAATATTTAGCGTGGCGTTTGATGAAATATGTTCATCAAATTATGGCGAGCATTCTTTTTAACAGTTAATTCGGACATTTATAGTTGCATCAGCGCATTAGACTCTGAACTGCTCTGTTAGTTAGGTTGTAGGGATACTTGTGTTTTTTATCAGTGAATTTCAGAATATACTCAACTATTTTGGAACACCGTTTTTGATTAGAAATCCCGGACAATCTCCTAATTCCTCAGAGCTATAAGCTGCAGCTATAATGGTATCTCAATTGAAGTGGGCACTAGGATCTCTAAATACTGGCTCCATGTTTTATTAAATCACTTTCTGGGTGCCAAGAAGTAAATAGAGAGCCAGTGTTGAGAACGGCGAAAGACAGCATTAACAAAATTCTAAAAGCCAGAAACTGATTCAACTTGCAAGCATTTATCCAGCAATCAGCAGATTTAATTAATTTTTACAAAAACTTAACTCACCGCCCCACATATGGTGCATCGGCCGGGAAATGTTACAACATTCAAACAAGGATACAACAGTAGATATTTTTACAAAAACTTAACTGCCGCCCCACAAAGTGTAAATCTCTGCTTCTGGCAGACTAGTGAATAATATAATGTTTCTTGCCCTGTGATAAATTCAGATGATCTTGGCGATGTGGTCAGTAGAATACTCTTACTCGCTAAAATAAACAGTAAATGCTGTAAATTGTTGTGGTATTGGACTCGCTGACATTAACATCAGCTCTAAACCTCATCTTAAAATATCTCCCTGTTTGCCCAACTTATACTTTATTATAGTCACTACGTATTATTTTATATACTCTTGAACTGTTATATGCCTTACTCTTATCCATGCTGGGTGTTATGCGTGATCCTACAGCGTTCTCTGCCCCAAAGCTATTTCGCAACCTAGTTTTCCGAAACAAACGATTTATCGGTGTAGGTACCAGCGATAAAACAGGTAAAGAATTGCAGTCTCTCGTCTAAACATAAATATGTACATCACCTTTAATTGCATGCGTTTGTTGACTTTCAAGGACTACTCCAAAAGACAATGGTTTCTCCCGGGTTATTTTATCGGAGCTCTTGTTGTGAATTCGGGCGGAGAAAGGAAAGAGAGCGCATAATAGGGCTTTCAAGACGAGAGCTCAGCCGCAGGTCCAGAATACCTCCCCGTGAATTTACTCAAGCATTTTGAAGAGCGCGCGCTCATTGTTTCTGCTGCATGAAAGGGCCGCGTTTGACAATTAACTCCGCGGGGATAGCAGCCACTGCTGTTGACACAAAGAGCGTACAGCAGAAAGGCTTTAATCTCAGCTGACATAATGGCTGGCTCAAACGAATTGATTGCGCTAGACAGGTGCCGTTCATATTGCCACGAAATCAGTAACTTGATATTAATACAAATACCATAAGCATTTCTTTTGCATCACTTAGTTGTGATATACATTTGCCCCACCTATGTTAACTATTTGTCAAGTTACTAGAAAATGTTTAACATTATCGTTGTAAAAGGGCAAGAAAGAAAAATAATAATAAGGAAAAGGTGGTTACTAATTCAGACAATCGGTGCACATATTATAATAGTCATTATTGTACATATTCGGTAAGGAACTTAAAGTTAATACCAAATACCACAAAATCAAGTATGGATATAAAAGTTCGTATTATTTTTTATAAATAATATAAAGCGCACCACAAAATTCTTCTTTCACAAGTATTTCACGTGATTTTGAAAACAGCAATGCATAAAATAGAAATAGCAGCTCATAGTGAGGGAGCAGGACGGTTTTCTGATCAGGTGAGCACAAAATCAAATAGAGATAACGCAGTAATAGGACGAATAATAAACAACCAAACAGGAACGCGGGTGAACTACTATGAACAGCATAATGTACACATTATCGTAACCACGATGGACACAAATCCAAAAAAAAAACAAACACTATAGTAGAAACTTATAAACCTACTACCTCCGCAGATGCAGAGGCAGAAAGAATATAGGATGAGATAAAGGAGATTGTTCATTCCTATCAGGGAGACGAAAATTCAATTGTGGTGTGAGATTGGAATTCAGTAGTAGGGAAAGCAAGAGGAGGACAAATAGCATAACATGGACAGGAGAAAAATGAAAGGGAAATCGGCTGGTTGAGTTTTGCACAGATCACAATTGTTGCAAACACTTGGTTTAATAATCGTATTTAGACACCAGACTTTAAACTGCAGAGTTTCGAGTAGACCTGGTATCCGACCATAACTGATACGTTAATAACTGTAGATTAAAACTGAAGGAATTACAAAGGTAGAAAAATTAAGAGATGGATCTTCACTAAATTCAAGGAGGGACTGTTCAGAGATTCATTGCCACAATTAGGCTACGACTGATTGAAGCATGAGACAGGAGTACAATAGAAGATGAATCCGTAGCTTCGACTGATGAAATACTTGAGGCAGCAGATTAATTAAATGTCGAAAAAGACAAATATGGATAGTAATCCCTGGATAACGGACGAAATACTGAAGGTAATAGATGAAAGAAGAAAATTTAAAAATATTTAGAATTTTATCCTTCTTGAGCAACCGTAGTCTATATAATGAAATAAGAAGCAGTCAGTTGCAGTGAAGAAATTTAATTTCTTTACTGGTTTCGGGCACTTAGTGCCCTTCTTCAGAACGCTGTACCATACACGCAAGTAAGTAGAAGTGAGATAAGAATATTAAAGTTAGGGACGAAAAGTTTTAAAAATGTTGTAAAAATTAAAATTTAAAAATGGCACATACTGATGCCTATCGCATTATTTGGGAGTGTCAGTAGTAAAGTGCATACAGAAAAATGCCATGGTCGTTATTTGTGGTGTATTTTCCCGTACAGCCTTCGGAAAAAGGGCAATAAGTGCCTGAATCCGGTAAAGAAATTAAATTTCTTTTATGAAAGTGGTTGCTTATGATTTCATTAAACATAAAAATAATAAAAGTGCAAAAAGTGAATTAGGAAAGTAGGATTCCATCTTTCTTTTGGGGCGCGGCAACTTCCTCTTCAGCTGAGTGTAGCTCTTGCAAAAAAAATGGCTCTGAGCACTATGGGACTCAACTACTGTGGTCATCAGTCCCCTAGAACTTAGAACTGCTTAAACCTAACTAACCTAAGGACATCACACACATCCATGCCCGAAGCAGGATTCGAACCTGCGACCGTAGCAGTCGCACGGTTCCGGACTGCGCGCCTAGAACCGCGAGACCACCGCGGCCGGCGTAGCTCTTGCAACCTACGTCCTAATTACTTCCTGATAATAGCCAATGTTCACCTACGGTTTTTACCTTCTAGAGCTCGCTCAACTACCATGGAAGTTATTTCTTGACGTCTCAACACATATCCGGTCATTCAGTCAATTCTTCTTGTCAGTGGTCTACTCATGTTCCTATTCTTAACGGTTATGTGGAGAAACTCTCCACTTTTTATGAATCCACATAGTTTTGAACTTCCTTCCATAGTATGTCATCTTGAAAGCTTCGCATTTCTGCTTCTTCGGTTTTCCCAAAGTTCATGACTTATTTTCATACACAGCTGTGCTCCAAAAGTAGTTTCTCAAAATTGTTTCTTCAAATTGAATCTGATGTTTGTTACTATTAGACGATTTTTGGCCATAAATTTCGTCATTCTCAACGGTAGTCCGATTTTTACGTCCTCCTTCCTTCATCCGACATGCGTTATTTTCCTTCCAAGATGGCAGGTATGTTTGACTTCATCTTCCTCGTAGTCCTCAATTTTAATCTTATGCCTATAGCGGACCTCCTTTTTCCCATTGCTCATTATTCTTTCTTCGGTTCGCTCCCAATGCGCATTCTGTACTAATTAGTCTGTTCATTACACTCAACATGCCCAGCCAGTCTTCCTCACTTTCACTGATGCCAAGAAGTCTTATCGCTGGTATCATTTCAACATGAATTTTAATTTCGTTCCTGAATCTTTCTTTCATTTCCGTCGTTGTTCCTTTGATGTAGGGACTAAACAGAAGTAAGGAGGAGGGGGAAAGGGACTGCACCATATCCAATTCGAATATTTCGTTTTGAACGTTCCTATGTAATTTTTACAAATGAAATGACATAATTTCAGAGGCTTTGCTGGTCTCATACAGACATTATTTAATGTATATACATTAAATTTTATTTTTTCCTCTTGCTTCTTGCACCTTCTTTCCTTATAGCTTACTTTATTTTTCTCAGAATTTCGAATACCCTTCACTGTTTTACATTGGAGAACATTTTTTCAACGCACACCAATCCTATGAAGGTGTCTTGGTGTTTCTTAACTCTTGCTTACATTATCAAGTGCAACATCAACACTGCCTCCTTGGTGCAGTCATCTTTCCTGAAGCCAGGATGATCATCATATAACAGATTCTCAGTTTTCTTAGCACCCTGGCACCGAAACGGAAGATGACAGAAAGAAAGCGTAAATACTAAATTCGGTCGTCAGACACTTTCGGAGAGGAAGATCGTAATCACGTAATACAGCCATACAACCATTCCCCATCCACCTCCCTCCCCCCTCCCTCGTTTTCAGTCATCTCACGCCGACATGACAGACTTTGAGATACGTGATCACGAAATATAAAAGGAATTACAATCACTTAATAGTGGAAAGATATCAGGACCAGATGACATACTTTAAGGATTCTACGGAGAATATACGAATGAACTTGCGGCCCTAACATCAATAGTTGATCATAGGCCGCTGGAACAGCGGATAAAAAGTAGCGACTAGAAAAAAAGCAATGATCTTTGCCATTTAAAGAAGGATCGTAGGACAGATGCATGTAATTACAGATCTATATCGCTGACGTCAACCTTTTGTAGAATTATAGAACATACTTTATGCTCACATACTATAACATTTTTACAGGAAAAAAATCTCCCCTGTAAAAAACCAACATGGATTCCACAAACAGAGTTCTTGCGAAACAGAGCTGTCTCCATTCCTCTATCACATTCAGAGTGCGTAGACGTCGACACCTGAGTTATGCCATGTTCCTTGACTTCATTTTATACACTTCGGTTATGTCTTTCACTGACCAAAATACCAGCTTATCGAGTATCAGACAAGCTCCTGAGTGGATACTAGAATTCTTTGCAGATATGACTCAAATCGCCGTTGTCAGCGAACAAAATGGACAAATGTAAAGGTAGTTTCGAGAATACCCCAAAGAGTCTGATAAGGCAATTACTGCATATAATCAACTGGATAATGTCGGAAGTTCCATGAGGCATTCGTGGATGATGCGCTCTCTATAAAAAGGTAACAACGCCGGATGACTGTAGCGAAGTATAGGAAAACTTTAGGATTGGCAGTTGACCCTGAACATAAATAAATAACATATTGCGCACAAACAGAGAAGAAACGCACTAATGTACGGTTACACTACAGATGAAAAATCACTTGGACAAGTAACTGCCCAAAATTGCCTATAAATAAACATCCGTCGTGACCTAATGTTTAGGGACCATCAAAGCGAATACTAGGAAACCAGATGTCAGACGGAGATTCCTAAGAAGACTCTTAAGGAAATGTAATTCATGTACGACACAAGTGGCATAAGAACAAGAAGGATTAACGGTTGAGATAGACAACAGCGGTGCGTTCGCATTACGGAGATGTTCATTAAACTCGATTGGCAGACGAAACAATAGAGGCGTTGTGCATTAGGGAGAGGTTTACTACTGAAATTCTGAAAGAGGAATTACCAGGAAGAGTCGGGTGTTCTTTGTATCTTTCCATACACATCTCGCGAAACGGGCAGAACGAGAAAATCGGAACATTAGACCTAATACGATGGTTAACCGACAATCATTCATCCAACGCACCATTCGGGAATGCAACAGGGAAGGGCGGAAGAGATAATGGTGCCAGAAGTACCCTCCGCCACAGCGCGTAGGTGGTTTATGGAGTATAGACATGCGAGACTTACACAGATCAACAAAAATTTGTATGACCCCAATACATCATATCTTGCCATTGTGCCTGTTCCTGTACAGATCAGTAGGTGAGCCCTGACATTTGTAAACATATACACTATTACCTTGAGAGCTACTAACAGGTAGAATGCTGCACTAGGTTTGCAGAATCGCTAGTAGGGACACTTTAGAGACGTAGAACACTAGAGCCAACATCCATCGTGACGTGAAGGACAATCACAAACAGTTATGGGGTCCACATCATCACGTTACGCACAAAAGACTTGTCAACCAGGGAGTTGCACGTCTTGTGCATCTGAGTTGAACTGATGGATGCTGGCATGGTATCGGTTCGAGTTCACAGGTAGTATTGAGGATTTTCACCGCCCAGGCTCTCATATTCGACAGGTGCCTAGAATGATATGTACTACCTCTTTTGTGTCAAATGAAGTGTGGAATGAGTCCTCCGGAACTGAATTTGGTTTCAAAGACGCTACACGACGTCATGTATCGCATCAAAGTTTTAGGAGACTGTCGTATGACGAGAATCTCTATATCCAATTGTCATGGTGACCACCACGTCCTAAATCACAGCACCAAGGTGACCTTCACGGTAGGGCAAGAAATCATACAGAATGAACGCCACTCGGCTCGGTTTGTACCCTACTAATCGCAGACCAAGTGTTTGGAGACAACCAGTAATATCGAACGCTTCCAACACTGTGCCCCACGTGTGCAACATGGTCTTGATGGAATTAAGTTCTCGGGTGACGTTATCTGGCGCCAGCCATACACCTCTCGTCATTGTTGCGTGCAATCTAACTGCTATACGGAACAGGGACGAGATGCTGCAAGCAATAGTAGGACCATATCATCAAAATTTTGGAGACGATTCCACGTTGATGGATGACAAGTCACGTGTCCACGGTGCTGTTCCCGTGAACACGTTCCTTCAGCATCTTAGGACCACCAGAATGGAGTGGCGTGCCTGCTACCCAGTAATGAAAGCAATCGAACATGTGTGCGATCTTTCACGAAGCGTTTATTAAAGAACCTGTCAACAGCTGCGGTACGTATGTTTGGCGACTAATTTCGAATCAACTGGTTCATTTCCCAGCCTGCCCTACTGAGGCTGCACTGAAAGTGCCCGATCTTAATAACAAGCATCAAAATGGTAATATATACTTTATAAAATGTATGCAGAATGACTGTCACAATGCACATGTACCTTTTAACAAGTCAAAATCTGATTGTGGCTTGATGAACGCATGCGTGGATTGTGACAATTATTCCCTTTAGACACTTCCGTCCTATCGTTTAAAACGCCAAGGCATTCCGCTTTCATGTCACGCTAAATCTCTAGCTCCTCTGCATTTGATAGCAACCACCCTCTTTCTTCAACCAGCAACATCCTCATGCTTTCCGTGATGTCCCCCAACGAAAGCTGCTCATTCTTGAAATGCTTTACTACAGATGACAAGCCGTTCTCTCTATTATTATGCTCTCTAAATCTAACTTTAAAATTCCATCCCGTCTGTATTATCACTGATCGGTTGGGTGCAGGAGAGAAGCATGGTAACCAGCAAAATGATAAAAATTCGGACCAATGTAGAGTCATGCCGTATTGGTGGACTATCTCACATAAATTAGCACGGTTGTTTAACATGGAAGGGGTTAGAATTGGTTTCACAACGGACAACGAACTAGGACAGAGGCTGAGGCATATGATCGACACAGATGACAACTGGATGAGGATGGTTCAAATGGCTCTGAGCACTATGGGACTCAACTGCTGAGGTCATTAGTCCCCTAGAACTTAGAACTAGTTAAACCTAACTAACCTAAGGACATCACAAACATCCATGCCCGAGGCAGGATTCGAACCTGCGACCGTAGCGGTCTTGCGGTTCCAGACTGCAGCGCCTTTAACCGCACGGCCACTTCGGCGCGGGCAACTGGATGAGGACGTCAGGGGTGTATGAAGTAAAATGTCAGAATTCTGAAGCGAGATATGTGGAGCAGAATGGACGGAATTTTAAAGTTAGATTTAAAGAGCATAATAATAGAGAGAACGGATTATCAGCTGTAAAAAGTATCTCAAGAATGAGCAGCTTTCGTTGGGGATAAACGGAAAGCATGGGGGTGTAACATGTTGAAGAAAAACGATAGTTGCTATCAAATTTAGAGGAGGCTAAAGATTTATTTTGGCTTGAAAGAGGAGTGCGTCTGAGTTTTAAATGAGAGGAAGGAATTGTTTAAACGAAATTTCTGGGCACACTTTAGCGATATCCTCCTTAAAAAGCAGTCACGTACATATTTTATCTAGTGAGGTAGGATTTACGCATGCTATTCCTTTCAGTTTGCAGCATAGAGAGAGCTTTAAGTTAGAATGGGCTAGGACCATATAGGCCTTTCTCAAAGATGACAAGCAGTGATATCGTTGGTACTGAGCATGAGCATTAATCTTTCAGTACAGATCCTCGTTGGTAGGCGACGGCAGCTGCTTTCAGATTCCAACTGTACCTCGGGAACGGTGAATGCACCTGTAATTTCTTAAGTTTTATCGTTTAAGTTTACAATGCACGTGTCCAACTTGTTTTTGAGTTGTGACAAGGCCTAGTTGCATAAAAATTACTTAAGGTTGTTTATAACTCAGGACGTCTGTAGTTCTTATATGTATGTCGGTATAAAAAGGGTTGCTTTATCTGGTTTCCTTGTTTTCAGCACTTGAAAAAAGGAATAATGTTATTGCGAAACATGTTGTGGTAACAGTCTCATGATTGGAAACTGAGCTGAATATCCTCGATTGACGGTTTTGTGGTTTTGCAGTTGTATTTTTTTTTTACATTTATTTTTCTTGATTTGGCGATGTGGAGACATTGCAAGTGAATATCTACACTTGACTCAAATATAGGTTTTGTTTTCGGAGCCATGAATTTTGAAATAAAGGATGACGCAAAACTTTTGTTGATATGTGTGGATGCAAAGACTATCTTTTATTTATCTTCCCTACGACATTACTCTGAAATTTACAATTAAGTTCCTAAGCAGAGGGTTCATCGTACCAACTTTAAGCTACCACTCTACCGTTCCACTCCCGGGAGAAACGCCGGCCTCTGTGGCCGAGCGGTTCTAGGTGTTTCAGTCCGGAACCACGCAGCTGCTGCGGTCGCAGGTTCGAATCCTACATGGTTATGTGTGATGTCCTTAGGTTAGTTAGGTTTACGTAGTTCTAAGTCGAGGACACTGATGGCCTCAGATGTTAAGTACCATAGTGCTTCGAGTCATTTGAACCAAATTTTTTTAATTTTTTTTTTATTGGGAAAACGAACACTTAAATCTTTCCGTGTGAGTTCTGATTCCTGTTATTTTTCTATTGTTGTTGTTGTTGTTATTGTTGTTGTCGTTGATGTGGTCTTCAGTCCAGAGACTGGTTTGATGCAGCTCTCCATGTTACTCTATCCTGTGCAAGCTTCTTCATCTCCAAGTATCTACTGCAACCTACATCCATCTGAATTCGCTTAGTGTATTCATCTCTTGGTCTTCCTCTACGATTTTTACCCTCCACGCTGATGATCCCTCGATGCCTCAGAACATTTCCTACCAACCGGACCCTTCTTCTAGTCAAGTTGAGTCACAAATTCCTATTCTTCCCAGTTCTGTTCAGTACCTCCTCAATAGTTACATGATCTGCTCATCTAATCTTGAGCTTTGAAAGCTTCTGCTCTCCTCTTGTCTAGACTGTATATCGTCCATGTTTCATACATGGCTACACTCCAGGCTAATACTTTCAGAAAAGACTTCTAACACTTAAATATATACTCGATGTTAATAAATTTCTCTTCTTCAGAAACGCTTTCCTTCCCGTTGCCAGTCCTCATTGTATAACCTCTCTACTTCGACCATCATCAGTTATTTTGCTCCCCAAATAACAAAACTCGCTAGTTTGAGTGTCTCATTCCCTAATCTTATTCCCTCAGCATCACCTGATTTAATTCGACAACATCCAATTATCGTCGTTTTGCTTTTTTTGGTGTTGTATCCTCCTTTCAAGACAATGCCCACTCCGTTCAAATGCTCTTCCAGGTCCTTTGCTGACTCCAACAGAATTACAATATCATCAGCGAACCTGAAAGTTTTCATTTCTTCTCCATGGATTTTAATCCCTACACCCAATTTTTCTTTTGTTTCCTTCATTGCTTGCTCAATATACAGATTGAATAACATCGGGGATAGGCTACAACCCTGGCTCACTCCCTTCTCAACCACTGCTTCCCTTTCATGCCCCTCGACTCGTAGACAAAGTAATTGCCATCTGCTTTCTGTACAAATTGTAAATAGCCTTTCGCTTCCTATATTTGACCCCTGCCACCTTCAGAATATGAAAGAGTATTCCAGACAACATTGTCAAAAGCTTTTTCTATGTCTACAAATGCTAGAAATGTAGGTATGCCTTTCCTCAATTTGTCGTCTACGGTGAGTCGTGTTCCAACATTTCTGGGGAATCAAGACTGATCGTCCCCAAGGTCTGCTTTTACCAGTTTTTCCATTAGTCTGTAAGGAATTCATGTTAATATTTTGCAGCCATGACTTATTAAACTGATAGTTCGGTAATTTTCACACCTGTTAATACCTGCTTTCTTTGGGACTGGAATTATTATATTCTTCTTGAAGTATGAAGGTATTTCGCCTGTCTCGTAAATCTTGTTCACCAGATGGAAGAGTTTTGTTAGGGCTGGCTCTCCCAAGGCTATCAGTAGTTCTAATGGAATGTTGTCTACTCCCGGGGCCTTGTTTCGAATTAGGTCTTTCAGTGCTCTGTCACACTCTTCACACAGTACCATATCACCCATTTCATCTTCATCTACGTTCTCTTCCATTTCCATAATACACTCCTCAAGTATATCGCCCGATATATACTCCTTCCACCTTTCTCCTTCCACTCTTTGCTTATTTTATTGTGATGATCATTTCTCCTTAAGGAGGTGGAGGTCAGAAAATTATTTTCACTCTCTGAGGAGAAAGTTGATGATTGAAATTTCATGAGGTCCTGCAGCAGTGGAAAACGCATTTGTTTTATGACTGCCACCCCAATTCATTTATCACATCCGTGGCAGTATCTCCTATAGTTCACGATAATACAAAACGAACAACCCTTCTTCGAACTTTTTCGATGTTCTCCATCAGTCCTATCTGATTCGGATCTCACTCCGCACAGCAGTACTCAAGAAGACGACGGACAAGCCTGGTGTAAGCTGTCTCTTTGGTAGATCTATTACATTTCCTATGTTCTCTATCAATAGGTAGGTGTCTTTGATTTGCTTTCCCATAACATTACCTACATATTACAATTAAAGTTATTCGTAATTGTGGTTCCTAATTATTAATTGAGTTCACAGCCGTTAGATTTGTGTGATTTATCCAGTAACTGAAATAATTTAGCCGATTGTTTTTAGTGCTCATGTTGATGACTTCACACTTTTCATGATATAGTGTCATCAGACTGATATCTTGTCTAAATCATTGTGTTAAGTCGTTTTCATCATCTGAAGACATTAAGTGATGGTAAATGATAGAATCGTCTGCAACAGTATAAGAGAACTGCTCGGATTGCCTCCTAAATTGTTTATGTAGCCGGCCGATGTATCCGAGCGGTTCTAGGCGCTTCAGTCCGGAACCACGCTGCTGCTGCGGTCGCAGGTTCGAATCCTGCGTCGGGCATGGATGTGTTTGATGTCCTTAAGTTTAGGTTTAGGTTTAAGTGGTTCTAAGACTAGGGGACTGATGACCTCCTATGTTAAGTTCCATAGTGCTTGGAGCCATTTGAATTTGTTTATGTAGATCAGGAATAACAGTGAGCCTATAACATTACCAAATATTATTTCTGTTTTACTAGATGTTTTTCCGTCAGTTACTAGGGACTGTGTTCTTTCCGATAGGATATCACGAAAACAGTCGCACAACTGGGACGATAGTTCACAGGCACGCAACCTGATTAAAAGTCTCATCCGAGGAATGGTATCGAAAACCTTCTGGAAATCTAAAAATATGGAATCTATTAGAGATCCATGACATTGGCACTCAGTACTTCATGAGAATAGAGAGCTAGATGTGTTTCACTAGAAAGGTATTTGCTGAATCCGTGTTGGCTATAGGTCAGTAAATCGTTTTCTTCGAGGTGATTCATAATGTTCGAGCACAGTACAGATTCTAAGACCTTCTGCAGATCGACGTTAATGATACCGCTCTGTAATTCAGCGGTTTCCTCCAGTTTTCTTTGTTGGATATTTGTGTGGTTTGCGCAACTTTCTAGTCTCTGGTACGGATCCTTCTACGAGCGAGCCGTTGTACGTGAATGCTAAATATGGAGCTACTTGTCAGCATACTTCGACAGGAACCTGACGGGTGTACAGTCTAGACTGGAAGCCTTTCCTTTCTTAAGTGTTTTAAGCTCCTTCGCTTCACCGAGGGTATCTACTTCTAACATATCCATGTTGACAGTTGTTCTTGGTTCGAATTCTGCAATATTTTCTTCGTTTACTTTTCTGAAGAAATTTCGGAAAATCGTGTTTAGTAGCTCTGTTTTAGTGGAGTTGTCATTAATAACATCACCATTTTTATCGCTCAGTGAGGGTATTGATTGCGTCATGCAACGGGTGTTCTTTACGTACAACCAGAATCTCTTCGGGTTTCCTGCCAAACTTCGAGACAGCGTTTCGTTGTGGAAACTATTAAAAGCATCTCGAATTAAATTTCGCGCTAAATTTCGAGCTTTTATAAACCTTCGTCCATATTGGGTATTTTGCATTCTTTTAAATATGGCATGCTTTTTTCGCCGATTCTCCAATAGTGTTCTGACCTGTTTTGCTTACCACGGGGGATCAGTAGAGTCTCTTATAAATTTATTGGGTGTACATCTCTCAACTGTCATCGATGCTATTTCTCTGAATTCAAACCATATCTGGTTTTACTTACACAGTCAGATTCAAAGGAGTGGACCCTGTCTCTTAGGAAGGCTGTGAAGCGAATTTTTATCTGCTTTCTAAATAGATTTAATTTTTGGTGGGTTTGGACATACCGGAGTTAACTCTAGCTACAAAAACCTTGTGGTCACTAATTCTCGTATCTGTCAAGTGGCTACTTATTTGGGCAGGATTATTTCTTGCTGAGATGGTTCAAATGGCTCTGAGCACTATGGGACTTAACATCTGAGGTCATCAGTCCCCTAGAACTTAGAACTACTTAAACCTAACTAATCTAAGGACATCACACGCATCCAAGCCCGAGGCAGGATTCGAACCTGCGACCGTAGCGTCTGATATAACAAAATCAGAATGAAACCGATCTTGTATGCAGCTAATTAACTGTGAAATAATCTCAGCCCCAACAACCACATGCCTGTAGAAACAATATGGGTCGAGGTATTTTCTTTTTCATTCGTATGTATACGTCCTGTGTCCTTATTTCCGTTTTTTCGCCCTTCCTTAAAGTGTGTGGTCATGTGTGAGTGAGTTGAATGTAGTAGCAGACGAACCAGAGGAGTGGTGGGTTTCTTAATCTTCTACCATCCTAAACGGAGTCAGCAGAAGGCAGAGAGCAGGAACAGGAGGGTTTGGCCAAAGATGCGTAAAGCTAAACGTCTTCCTAGCAAACGTTGGTCATGGGCCTCCCCCACAACCTCGCACTGCTCGGGGAGAGCTCCGAGCGACGGTTAGTCGGGGGAGGGTAAAAACAGCTAAGCGACCAGACGTTCCCTCAGAAGGGTTGCGTCGGACAAGGTATAAAAGGTATTTGAATATGTTACGTATTTGTTAAACTGTACAATTTTTTCGAAGCTATTTTTGCAATGATCATTTAGGTACCGGTTATAATTTTTAGTTCAATTAAGCGGGTGCAGAACAATGAGATTTCCGTTAGGCGCGACCACGTGGCCTATAAATTCAAATCTCAACCCAAACCTTAAACGTTACAGCTTGTCTTCCTAGTTTTATTCGTGGTAAACATTTTTAAATTATCAAAAAAAAAACTGTATCGAGTGTGCATGTTGCAAGATGACTGCTAAAAATATGCCGCCACAAAACCCTACTCGTTGCCAGCCACGAGGTGCATACAATTCTTTTGACTAAAAATGCTGTCGACATTCGCTTGCCTGTGTGGTGGATTTAGCGCATGTGAATGTCTGTGTTTTAAAATAGAGCAGTGACCACGTGCTCCCCAGATCTTCCAATCCCCACAGGACTATGTAGATTAAAGCCAACGCGGCATATAATTCTCGTGTGAGAAAGACATAGGATCACTTATAAAAATATCGTGAATGTTTCTCCGTCTGTTAAATGCAAAAAGATTACTGTTAAAATGCAAAAGATTAATCGAAAATAAAGGTTTTTCATTTGAAGAAAATTTCCGTTATAGCTAATTTATTTCTCAACATGCCATAAAAAACTGTTACATTGGTAGCATTTGAAGAATACGTTCCGTTCCCCAAATCTAAGGTTCTTGCTCCAAGATGAGTTCACAGCATGTTGTTTTCTCTGACTGCCCCCAGAAATATATTTGCGTTATGCGTTCCAACCTTATAATATCCACAGGTGAAAAGGAACACCAGGAAATAATAAATTCAATCGCTATAAAGATTGTTCTAAAAACTTAGGTGGGCCTAAACCTTAATCAAATAACCGGCAAAATAATGAGAGAAGGTTACGTCGCCATAAACAAGAATGTTCCCAAGATGTTCTATCACAGCAGACTGGAAAAAAATAATAAAAGAAATTCCTGCTACCAAAAACAAGCAACCCCTTCACAGCCTGCCAGTATAAATTCTACGTATAATATTCCATACAGGTGAGTTGTAACTTGTTTTATATTTCTTTCAACTATGCATCAATTGTATCACCTGAATCAGGAGGTCGATAAAAGGAAACAGTTATTAATTTATTTCTGTTTTCAAGTGGAACGTCTACCCATAATAACTCACAGGAACTATCTACTGAAATTTCACAACAAGGTAAGCTACCTCTGACAGCAATAATCACTCCACCACCAACTGTATATAAAATATCCTTTATTAAAGGGTTATGTACTTTGAAAAAATTTCGGGTGAACGTATTTCCGGCTTTATCCACCTTTCCGTACCTATAACAATTTAGGATTCAGTGTTTTCTATTAGCACTTGGAGCTCTGGTCCTTGGTTCTTTACCAACTTAGCTGCGACAGTTTACAACTACAGTACTGGTCCTTCCTATGTCCACTCTCTTCTTGTGCTCGTCCTGCACACTCCCCAGACCCCCTAAACCAAAAAACCACCCAGTCCGTCAAAACAGTCCCGCTGCCCATGTGATCACTTCCTGTGTGTAGTGGACTGCTGACCTGATCAGCGGGATCCGGAAACCCAACACCCTATGAAGCAAGTGGAGGAATTTGCAAACTACACGGTCGCAGAACCTTCTGAGTCAGACCCTCCAATCGGCTCTGTACCAAAGGACCACAGTCGGATCTGCCGGCGATACTACGGGTGATGAGTTCCGCCTTCATATCGCAATGGCCTCTGTAATATAAAAAACTGAGTGGAACGATCAACCCCCGAACTTAACAGGGTGTCTTGCGACGTCCGCAACGACCAAACACAACGATCAATAACGAGCAAAAAAAAATAGTAAAAAATAAAAAGTAGGTTAGGGCTCGGGCTCGGACTCTTACGCCAGAGGTTTCGGGTTCGATTCGTCCTCTGGTACTTTTTCTTCTTCTGTTTAATTTTCTTTTGTTATTCCACCAATTGTTCAAAAAGTTTCCCAAACTTACATTATTTTAGCTCAAGAACGTAAAGTTTTTCATTCAATGAAAAATATCCTTGCTCGTTGTTCTATTTCGTTTTATGGGGTTTCAAGGTTTAAAGGGGCTTTGTAGGGGTCCCCTTGGGATTATAACGGTCATCTGCACATAGCACTGTGCGCGAGCCGTGAGAAGGAAATGGCAGTTTGTTTTTTGATTTCGTCGTGAACAGACGTGCCTGTTTCAAATTTCAACGTGTTATTCCGATCCAGTTGCTGGCTCATCTGGAAGAGGAGAAGAAATTCCTGAAGAATCCATTCGTAGTGATCTATCAAAATTACGACTGAAAGACGCAGTGGGGTATTATGAAAATCCTTGACGGAAAATCATTTAATTGCAGAAAAAGGATGTCGCCAGATGAAGAGAAAAGAGTATCTTTCACAGTGGGAGAAAGATATTAAAAGTGGTGGTACGCGAATGGATAAATTTGAGGAGATAGATTCGTGGACCTACGACCGTTTCGTGGAAGCAAGACAGCAATATTAGCAAGTCACGACAAGAAATTTACAGCTATGGCCATTGGTTGCCGCTGCACAGTTCGTCGATTTCAAATTCAAGGCGTCTGATCGATGGGTCGCGGCATTTAAACAGAAGCACAGAATTTCAGAACGCGAGATCACGAAACCGGTTTCGAAAAAAGAAGCGGCGTCAATGGAGGACATCCAGGCGTCTGCGGAGAACTTTCGTCGGCAGCCGTGCCGTTTAATGAAATGGTAAAAATGGCTCTGAGCACTATGGGACTTAACATCTGAGGTCATCAGTCCCCTAGAACTTAGAACTAATTAAACCTAACTAACCTAAGGACATCACACACTTCCATGCCCGAGGCAGGATTCGAACCTGCGACCGTAGCGGTCGTACGGTTCCAGACTGTAGCGCCTAGAACCGCTCGTCCACCCCGGCCGGCGCCGTTTAATCCCTCAATACCATGAGGATTATGTGATAATCACTGAGCAAACAGGTAAATACATGTTTTCTGCGTACAAAATGTTTGTACCGATGTAAAATATCAACGAGCATGAGGGCGAATATTTTTCAGTGAAGGAAAAACTTTCCATTCTTCAGCAAAAATAATGTTTTAAAAATAATGTAGGTTTGGGAAACTTTTTGAATAATTAGTGGAATAACAAAAGAAAATGAAACAGAAGAAAAAAAAAGTGCCAGAGAAGGAATCGAACCCGAGACTTCTGGCGTAAATGTCCGAGTCTAAGCCCTAACCTTTTTTTTCCCAACAGAGCAAATTTTTTTCTTTGTTTTTCGAATACCACTTTTTTTGGGCAAGTGCTCTACCAACTTTTTTAATTTTTTATTTTCTTTTTCGTTAATTTTTAGAAAGCCTCTAAATAAAATGGTACTAAAAAAACCTTAAGTGCCACCGCCACTTTTCATCCTATAACAAAAAAATCTGGTCCACTTCAGGCGTTGGCTCCTGACTAAAACTACTCCAGAGAGCTGCCTATATACCAGGGGAAATCAAGGTTAGGGCTATCCTTACAAACAAAACAAAATCTTCCTTTTTCTGAATTTTATTTTTATTTGTATTGTATTTTTTTTTATTTTTTTTTTAGTTTTGTTGTGTAATTGAGCAGAGGCCTTCTGCGCCCCGCTGGTAATATGTTGAGTCACGTCTTCTCGAAATTGGTGTGTTCCGTTCAGTTGTTCAGATATGTTCATTAACCTTCTAGGCCAGACGGCGGCTCGGCAATGGACTCATAAATCACCTAAGAAATGGCGGATCGATTTTTCTCGGTATTTTCCGAGTAGTGCGTCCTAATATTTTAACCACGTGAGATGTCAGGGGTCTTCTTCCACCACCCAAAATTTCGGACAAATCCCCGGCCCCACCGTCGCGCCGTCTCCTTGTGAGTCTGACACTGTCGCCATCTGTAGTATTTTTTACAATAAATTGCTCCGTCTGCAAGCACTTCACAGAGAGATATGCAGAGTACAGATTTAGGAAAAATTAATGTTTCGGAGTAGACAGCCGAGTTGATGCCCGGTAAGCGGGAAGGCGGCCGTCGCGCTGGTAGTAGCGGTAGCGGGAGGGAGAGGGCGAGGTGTTTGCCGGTGATGCAGTGCGGACGCCGCCGCTATGATGGAGTGCGGTGGCCGCGCCGTCCGGGATGCGTCCGCGGCCTACTCTCATATTTCAAGGGGAAGTTGCGCGCCAGCCCCGCGACTCCCGGCTACCGGTGGAAAAGGCCATCCCCCGCGGGCCACCGCGTCCTCCGATGAGAGCGAATTTCAAAGCCCTGCCCGCCGAGTTTCGCAGTAAATCTGCAGCCCCGCGGCGACTTATTTATGAGGGCGGGGACCGCGCGAGGCGGCGCAGGCGCGCGCTGCAAACAATTTGCTGCCTGCAGATCCCATCTCCGAGCGCAGCCACTGTGCGTCGCCCTCGTGTTGCTGAGTTCTTCCGGACTGCCAACAGTGACATCTCGACGAAATGCTGAGGATGCGGTTTGCTAGATGGGAAGCGGTCCACTATCTTATCTTTTCAGCACTGCTGCAGGATGGAGCCCGGCACTTTGACGAGTACATTGTCCTGGACGGAGCGTTTTCGTCGGAGACGGCAGGAGTGCTCCAGAGAAGTGTAATAGGATCGCTCTTGTTGTCCATAAACGCTATAAGTCAAAGAAAAACGACCCACCATGGAGGAATTATCCGAATAGGACGGAAATCTGCGGATGTGATTTAGTGCATAAACAGACAAACTGGTTACAATTTCAGAAGAATTGGATGATTTATCCTAGAGGAACATGAGAAGAAAAAGCAAGCCAAGAAGTGTAGTGATTATAGAACAATTAGTCTGATATCACTGGTGGCAAAGATAATTGCAAGAATACTAAATAGACGGTTGGAAAAAAAAATTGAAGAAGTGATGGGAGAAGATCAGGTTGGCTTCAGAAAAGGAAAAGGCACCAGAGACGCCATTGGCATAATGAGGATATTGTCAGAGAGAGTTTTGGCCGTTAAACGAAGAAGTTTGCGCTTGTTTTATAGACTGGCAGAAGGCCTTCGACAGAGTCAATAGGAATATATTGATGAACATCCTTAAGGAGATAGGAATCAACTGGAGAGATCGGAGACTTACAAGGAACTTGTACCTGGGACAAAAGGTAAAGGTACGATTGTACTATGGAGAAATGAACAGTGTGGACATAGGAAGGGGAGTGAGACAAGGATGTTATCTGTCGCCAAGTCTCTTCAACCTGTGTGGAGAAATGCTGGCGAGAGAAGCGCTGACAGGATGCGGAAACGTCAAAGTAGGAGGGCGTCTCACCAACACCATCAAGTATGCAGACGACCTGGTAGTGTTCGCCAAAAATCAGAGAGACCTGCAACACATGATGAACAATTTGGTGGAAACGGGGCCGGCCGAAGTGGCCGTGCGGTTAAAGGCGCTGCAGTCTGGAACCGCAAGACCGCTACGGTCGCAGGTTCGAATCCTGCCTCGGGCATGGATGTTTGTGATGTCCTTAGGTTAGTTAGGTTTAACTAGTTCTAAGTTCTAGGGGACTAATGACCTCAGCAGTTGAGTCCCATAGTGCTCAGAGCCATTTGAACCATTTGTGGAAACGGGAAGAAAATACGGCATGGAAATCAACATAGAAAAATCAAAAGTGATGCGCATATCAAAACGTGAGAAACACTTGATGATAACTGTTGACAATCGGGAACTGGAAAATGTGAATCAGTTCAAGTACCTGGGAAATTGTATCACAAAGGATGCCCCCTGCACCAACGAAATCCGACTAACAATAGCCATGGCCAAAGCTGCTTTCAACAAGAACTGCTGACCAGCAAGTTGAACTTGGCATTGAGGAAAAAACTGATAAAGTGCTACATTTGGAGCATTGCACTGTATGGACCAGAGAGATGGACTATGAGAAAGAAGGAGAAAAAAATAATTAGAGAGCTTTGAAATGTGGTGCTGGAGGAGAATGTGAAAGATCCAGTGGACAGATCGCATAAAAAATAACGATGTACTGAAAAGAGTAGGAGAGAAGTATTTTGCGTACAATTCTTCAGAGAAAGGCCAACTGGATTGGACATGTACTTAGACACGAGGGACTCATACACGATCTTATCGAAGAGAAACTCAGAGGAAACGCAGGACGAGGAAGAAGAAGAATTCAACATCTGGACGACATGAAAGATGGAAGGAGATACAACAGACCGAAGGAAGAAGCTGAAGACAGGGAACAGTGGAATCAGAAGAAATTCTCTGTACGAATACATGGACCTGCCACTAGGCAGAATACTACATAATAATAAAGAATTCAGCATTGACAGAAAGACAAGAGCAATCATTCGGGAAACATTAACTGACACAGTCTCCAAGGTTAAATTTATGGGGGATATCTCGGAACCACTTGAAATCTAAACTGGAGTGCGACGGGGTGACGGACTTTCAACATTACTCTTTAATATCATTCTTGAAAAAATTATCAGGACATGGGAAAAAGAAGTCAAAGGAATCCAAATTGGCATTAGAAAAGATAATAGATTCAGTTTGAAGTGTTTAGCTTTTGCGGATGACCTTGCAATCCTCACAAATAATAGAAAAGAAGCTACTAACGCCATAGAGAAGTTACACGAAATTGGGCAAAGAACTGGGCTGCAAATCTCATATGAGAAAACCCAGTACATAGAAAGAGTGCCACAAGACAAATTGCCTATTGTGACAACCCATGGGAAAATCGTACAAGTACCACATTTTAAGTACCTGGGAGAAATCATCCAGCCATCAGGGATCAACCTAAAGGCCAATGAGGAAAGAATAAAAAAACTACAGAAAGCATATAAACTCACGTGGAAATATTATAACAAAAAGTCCATATCAATTAACGCAAAATTGAGGCACTACAACACTGTCGTACTTCCGGAGGCACTGTATGCATCAGAAACAACACAAATAGGTGGGCAAACTAAAATCAAAGAAATAGAGAAACAAGAAAGGAAAATTCTCAGGAAAATTTTTGGCCCAATACAAGAGCAAGGACTCTGGATGAAGAGACCAACATCAGAATTATACAAATACACAGACAAGATTTCGGATACAATAAGGAAAAGAAGAATGCAGATCTACGGACATATCCACAGGATGAGTGAAAACAGAATTTCAAAGCGAATTCTTAAAGCCATCAATTTAGGCAGAGGAAAAACAAAATGGATAAAAGAAGTTGAAGACGACCTCAGATAAGCACACATAACAGTAAACGATGCAGAAAATAGAACTGAATTCAGGAACATCATCAAAAAACATAAATTTGACACCACAACACAGAAGAGACCAGGATGCAAATGGACAGCGGAGGGAAAGAAACAACACAGTGAACACATGAGGAAAATTAGGGCTCAGAAAAAACATAAACAATCATCATAAAGGAATTCAAGTTCAACGCTCTCTTAAATGGGAATAATCGAAAATAATAATAATAATAAGATGAACATCCACACAAACTGAGCATTTCAATACTGAGTTGGTCCACTTCTAGCCCTTACGCAAGTAGCATTCGGCTTTGCATTGATTGACAGAGTTCTTGGACATCCTCCTGTGGATTATAGTGCCTAATTATTTCCAAGTCGGTCTTTAGATCATGTAAGCTCGGAATGGCTTGCCACGAAGGGCAACAAAACGGCGCGTAGAATATCGTCGACGTATCATTGTGCTGTAAGGGTGCAGTGAACGATAATGACAGAGGACAGCAGACAATTACTCCTGGTTTCGAGCCATATGGCAGGCGATAGTCAGGTTGGTATCCCTGAGCTCGCGGGGGTACCTCCAGCGTCGTCGTAGGGCTAGAATCTTTTGGTCTGGTGTAGGTCCTCAGTGATGAGTACCGCTTCTAAACGAGCCCCAGTGACCAGAAGGTCCTTGGGGCTGAGTTTAAGGTGGGGCTCATCACTGAACACAATTATATTCTGATGATAAAATCTTCTCGGGTTGACAGCCGAGTCAATGTGTTGTTTTCCAGCAACGTTTCAGCAATTTTCTTACTTGCCATCTTCAGGTGCCTAAAGATGGCAAGTAAGAAACTTGCTGAAACGTTGCTGAACATAACACATTGACTCGGCTGCCAACCCGAGAAGATTTTATCATCGAGATTCGCCGAGAAAGCCTGCATTCTCATATAATTATATTCTGATGAGCTGCCACATCCAAACCGTATCTGGAGACGCCCCAAAGTGTTGTGGGTTACCAACCTGACTGTCACACGTCCCACAGCCCGACAACCATGAGTGATGGTCCGGTATTACATTTCATTTCATAGCAGGACCCCTTCGGTTGTCACGTGCGGCACCCTTACCGCACAGCGGTACGTAGACGATATTCTACACCCCATTTTATTGTCCTTCATGGCAAGGCATTACGGGTTTACATTTCAAGAAGATAATGCCACTCTGCACGTGGTAAGAGTTTCTGCTGCTTGTCTTCCTAGTGTCCAAACCCTAACTCGGTGAGCAAGGTCACCGGATCTTTCCCCAGCTGAGAGCGTTTGGAGCATTATGGACTGGGCTGTCCATCTAGCTCTAGCACCAATTGAACAGAATTTGTCACGATATCCCTTAGGAGGACATCCAACAAATCAGTCAATGCCAAGCCGAATAACTGGCCGTGTAACAGTTAGAGGTGGACCAACGTGTTATTGAGTTGCTTAATTTGTGAAGCTCCTTCTCTTAAATATATCGTCCAGTTTTTCTGAATTTTGATCATTTGTGTGTAGATGTATATAACACCTATCGACATATGTCCCATTCGGATAATTCTTTCGAGATGCGTCCCTTTATCGTGTCCTAGAGTACCGGGTGATCAAAAAGTCAGTATAAATTTGAAAACTGAATAAATCACGGAATAACGTAGATAGCGAGGTACAAATTGACACACATGCTTAGAATGACATGGGGTTTTATTAGAACCAAAGAAATTCAAAAGTTCAAAAAATGTCCGACAGATGACGCTTCATCTGATCAGAATAGCGATAATTAGCATAACAAAGTAAGAAAATGCAAAGATGATGTTCTTTACAGGAAATGCTCAATATGTCCACCATCATTCCTCAACAATAGCTGTAGTCGAGGAACAATGTTGTGAGCAGCACTGTAAAGCATGTCCGGAGTTATGGCAAGGCATTGACGTCGGATGTTGTCTTTCAGCATCCCTAGAGATGTCGGTCGATCACGATACACTTGCGACTTCAGGTAACCCCAAAGCCAATAATCGCACGGACTGAGGTCTGGAGACCTGGGAGGCCAAGCATGACGAAAGTGGCAGCTGAGCACACAATCATCACCAAAAGACGCGTGCAAGAGATGTTTCACGCCTTCTAGCAATATGGGGTGGAGCGCCATCCTGCATAAACATCGTACGTTCCAGCAGGTGTTTATCAGCCTCTCTGGGGATAATGCGATTCTGTAACATATCGGCGTACCTCTCACCCTTCACGGTAGAAGTTACAAAATCAGAATCACGCATTTCCTCGAAGAAAAAAGCCCGATAACAGTTGATGTGGTAAATCCAACCCATACCGTGACTTTCTCGCCGTGCAATGGAGTTTCCACGACAGTTCTAGGATTTTCGGGAGCCCAAATTCTGCAGTTGTGGGCGTTTTGCTGTCCAGCGCCATCTGTCGGACATTTTGTGAACTTTGTTTTTTTTTTTTTGTTCTAATAAAACTCCATGTCATTCCAAGCATGTGTGTCAATTTTTACCTCTCTATCTACATTATTCCGTAGTTTATTCAAATTTATACTGACTTTTTGATCACCCAGTATATGTAAAGATAGATACTGACAAGAAAGATGACTTGGAAGATACTGAGATGATTACTGTTATCAACAACCTAACGTTGAGTTGTTTACACAACAGACTGGTCCATGCAGTGAGGTATTACTTCATCAATGATGGGACATCTATACAACGCCTAGAACTATTCATTATCAGTTAGTTTCTTTAATTTAGCTGAATCCCAGAACTGTTCCTTGAATAACAGCTTTCATTCCACCCTGACAATAACTAGATATTATGCAGATCACTTCCTCAGATAGTGCTTCTGTTACAATTGTTGAGATTTAGGGTTTCTTCTACACTTGTGAATGAGCTCCAAATTACGACACATCAGATGAAATTCATCTTTAATAACCTCTTACTAAGACTGATGCAAACATCTAAGGTAGTTAATCTATGTTCTTGACTTTTTAATGCCGAGTTACAGTTCCACAGTTTGAAGGAATGGAGGCTTCCACATACTTTATTACAGTTTAATTAATATAGGAAACCTCTCCATCTAAAAGTTAGCACTCCGTTCGTGGTCTTACCTCATTTGTACTGTGGCTGCATGCTGTGTCAGCGTCTCAGTTCAACCTTAACACATCATAAAAGATAGCATATTCCATAAGTTGTACCCAGTTGCCACTAAATATAGCCTGTCTCCGTGGCAAGATATGAAAGAGCTTGATACTTGGTAAGTTAATTTGTCTGAAATGGATTGCTACCACACATGATTCAGATATTCAGACTTGGGCAGAGTAATAAGTAACATAGTCGAAATGTGACATGGGTGTCAGTTATTTTATTCATTTATCAACTACGACGGCAATAGTTAAACTAACATAACCACAATCACCAAACGAGTGTACAAGATGATCAATGATTTACAATCCGCTTGAAAAGTAATCTTTATCTATTACACGAATACTTTACACCCACAGGGACATTGAAAAACTTTCTTCAGCAGTAATGGGTATGCACTGCTTGCGCACTACTGCCTACATGCAACCGCACTGCTGCCGGTAAGGTGAGCACCCCACAGCTGTCTGTCAGCTCTTATTACTTCTTGTGGCACTCTTCCTGACAATTCGAAAATGCATAAAGTGATACGGGCCGTTCACGTCTTTCCTTCTTTCACAGTCGTTATAATGAAAGTAATTCAATAACTATGTCCTGCCGACCGATGTGACCGTGCGGTTCTAGGCGCTTCAGTCTCGAACCGCGTGACCGCTACGGTCGCAGGTTCGAATCCTGCCTCGGGCATGGATGTGTGTGATGTCCTTAGGTTAGTTAGGTTTAAGTAGTTCTAAGTTCTAGGGGACTGATGACCACAGATGTTAAGTCCCATAGTGCTCAGAGCCAGCCAACTATGTCCTACTTGGGTCATTACCGAGAGTATTTTTGTCATTTTGCAAAATCTTAATTAACATTTCGTTTAATTAATAGATAATATTGGTTGTAGATTCTGACACGCAAGCTAGCCAGTCGCTCGACTGGTTGCACATCAGCTTACCGATCTGTTATGCTGTATGTTAAACAATATAGTCCAGGTTCTCTTGGTCGTAAATACAGATCAGCACTATTTTGTGATTTTAGCGGTTGAAAGGTGGCTACACTGAGCCACTGCGCCAGAGATTGCGCCAAAGAGTATTATTAAGCCGCCTCCACAGTGCTTGTCGAGAGCTCGTAGTAGTCAGTGCCTGTCGAGGACTCGTGGTAGTCTGTGCTGAGATGTTGTAGCAGAGAGTGTTTGTTGAGATGTGCTAGTAGGCAGTGCTTGCCGAGATGTGATATTGGAGAGTTCTGGTTGAGATGTCATAGTAGAGAGTCGGTGTGAGATATAATGTAAGGATTAGAGTGATTTTCATCAATATAAATGAGGTAACTAACTCCGTTTCTTTTTATTTCAGTGTCCTAAATAATGCGTCATTACAGGTTCAGTCAACAAAGCATCTGGCGTGTGTTCTTGTATTAGAGTTTAATTCTGCTTTCCTTACGCAATTATAGTATTTGTAATTTTCTTTTATCCCGTCAGTAAAATTGGTATTTAAAAATTCTTGTCTTGTTGAAGAAGAACCGTGCCAGATGTGCGTTGAGTCATACTTCCACATACAGAACAGTTATACTTATGCTTTGGTTTCGTAGGTTTCATAGTTGCTGGGGACTTAATTAATTAACTGTGTTTACGAAAATTTTCTTTCATTGTTTGTTGTTATTCTATGCAGTCAGATTGCGTAATAATACTAGTCAGGGCCAACCGATTACGAGACACAGCGTAATCGGACATACAGCTACCAAAAAAAACTAAAATTATTTTCAATCATATTTAATTAAGCCCCCATGCACGAATTTTATTTTTTTTGGTAGCTGTATGTCCGATTACTCTGTGTCTCGTAATCGGTTGGCCCTGACTAGTATTATTACGCAATCTGACTGCATAGAATAACAACAAACAATGAAAGAAAATTTTCGTAAACACAGTTAATTAATTAAGTCCCCAGCAACTATGAAACCTACGAAACCAAAGCATAAGTATAACTGTTCTGTATGTGGAAGTATGACTCAACGCACGTCTGGCACGGTTCTTCTTCCACAAGACAAGAATTTTTAAATACCAATTTTACTGACGTGAT
Organism: Schistocerca piceifrons; assembly: GCF_021461385.2. Lineage (NCBI taxonomy): Eukaryota > Metazoa > Arthropoda > Insecta > Orthoptera > Acrididae > Schistocerca > Schistocerca piceifrons. The sequence goes on from NC_060140.1 coordinate 920,132,758, forward strand.
AAAAGAAAATTACAAATACTATAATTGCGTTAGGAAAGCAGAATTAAACTCTAATACAAGAACACACGCCAGATGCTTTGTTGACTGAACCTGTAATGACGCATTATTTAGGACACTGAAATAAAAAGAAACGGAGTTAGTTACCTCATTTATATTGATGAAAATCACTCTAATCCTTACATTATATCTCACACCGACTCTCTACTATGACATCTCAACCAGAACTCTCCAATATCACATCTCGGCAGACACTGCCTACTAGCACATCTCAACAAACACTCTCTGCTACAACATCTCAGCACAGACTACCCCGAGTCCTCGACAGGCACTGACTACTACGAGCTCTCGACAAGCACTGTGGAGGCGGCTTAATAATACTCTTTGGCGCAATCTCTGGCGCAGTGGCTCAGTGTAGCCACCTTTCACGGTTTGCTATAATACATAAGATTCTTTGGATGACGGTAAAGTAATCATGGTAGCAAAGCCAGAAAAGTAAGAAACTGAAATATGACTATGTGGCTGACTTTACTGCAGTGTGCTGGTAACGACACTTTAGTATTCTTCTAACTGTAATTTGTAGTTTTAATACGATGATATTCTTTTCCTCGGTCGTCTTCTCGTTACTGTTGAGTATGTTATCGTAATTGTGACTCGCTGCGAATGAAATACGGCAGTGTCTAACTCGTAGAGACAACAAGGCTATAACGATTTCTTCCTTCGTCTTCCTACAAGTGACGTAGTACCATTGTAGGAGTATGAATGTTAAATGGTTCAAATGGCTCTGAGCACGATGGGACTTAACATTTGAGGTCATCAGTCCCCTAGAACTTAGAAATACTGAAACCTAACTAACCTAAGGACATCACACACATCCGTGACCGAGGCAGGATTCGAACCTGCGACCGTAGCAGCAGCGCGGTTCCGGACTAAAGCGCCTAGAACCGCTCGGCCACAGTGGCCGGCAGTACGAATGCCGACAGACTGTTGAACCTGAACGTTTCGGAACTGCTTCGGTATCTTAATCAAGATAGTGCAGTTTTATCCATACATCGGAGATTATTACTTGATCAACTTGCGCTTCAGTTTTCCCGGTGAACGATTACGAAAGCTGGAGTGTACCCTCAGAGAGCTAGTCATCTCACCGAGGCCCATCTGGTCGAAAACAGCCACAAGTAAACGTCAGAAGAGTGTGGCTCAAATTCCGCTCTGTCACCACTGAGTTGGCACGCAGTGCAGCGGTGAAAGGGGTGAGGAGGGGAGGAGAGTGTGTGTGGTGCAGTGAAATACAGAGCGGCCGCGGTAATAACGCTGCGATGTCACCAGCTGTGGACGCGCGGTGGCCGAGCGAGGTGTTTATGTAAACAGCAGATTTAATAACGCCCGCTGTGCGTAGCGGCACTTAATGGCGACCACAGAGCTCGCCTCGCAGTTCCGCCAACGACATTTGCCCCCCTCCCTCTCCCCCCACTGGGAATCCCCTAATGGGGCGTACACACCGACTCTTAAGCCCGCTTAATTTTTTACTCGTCGCGCTTTGCCACAAAGTAGGAAAATACTGGCGTTGTGGTCCAGAGCGTTCCAAATGGCCCTTCGCCCTCAGCTCGTGGTCGTGCGGTAGCGTTCTCGCTTCCCACGCCCGGGTTCCCGGGTTCGATTCCCGGCAGGGTCAGGGATTTTCTCTGCCTCGTGATGGCTGGGTGTTGTGTGATGTCCTTAGGCTAGTTAGGTTTAAGTAGTTCTAAGTTCTAGGGGACTGATGACCATAGATGTTAAGTCCCATAGTGCTCAGAGCCATTTGAACCAATGGCCCTTCCTCGCGGATCAACAACACGACCGCTAGAACCAAAATTGGAATTAAAAATGAATTTAATCTAAGGCTATACAGTCTCGTAAACGTCGAAATGATTTGGTATAAGCATAGATTCATTTTGCAGAAAATCGGGACTTGGGCACTGTTGGTTTAAAAAATTGGAGCGACATGTACCTAAAAGTAGCGATACAAAAAAGGAGGTAACGTTTCGATCATTAGACAAGTAAAATGTAAATGTTGTGTGACTAGGGTCTCCCATCGAGTACGCCGTTCGCCGGGTGCAAGTCTTTCGATTTGGCGCCACTTCGACGACTTGAGCGTCGATGGGGGTGAAATAATGATGATGAGGACAACACAACACCCAGTCCCTAACTGGAGAAAATCTCCGATCCAGGCGGGAATCGAACCCGGGCCCTTAGAATTGACATTCTGTCACGCTGACCACTTTTTCTTTTCATTTTGTTCGTTGTTGATCCTTGTGTTTGGTCATTGCGGACGTCACATGACATCCGTTCAAGTTCGTTTGTTGCTCCTTCCACTCAGCTTTTTTTTTTTAATCACAGAGGCCAACCAGCTCTCTGACCGAACACGCTGAGCTACCGTGCCGGCATCCACTGAGCTACCGGGGGCGGACATTAGACAAGTAATGTCTTGTAATAGCCATGTTGTTAAAGTGTGTTACAACACGAAAGTGCTGATCCGTTCATCAAAAGTACGAACTTTAGGCTGGCAATGAAAACAGTTAAAAAAAACTGCTTTTACTTTAGTGTTACTGACCACTCTGGCTCATAAGCTCGTCTACAAAACGTCTTTAACACAAAAATTTCGCGCATTACAGAGTTTAATAGGAAGAAACACACGCGCAATAAGGAATTGTGTTCGTTGGGTATCTTACTAATACGCGCGTCAGCGTAGTCAGTACGACACCGACAACTGCAAATAACGGGTATGTATTCGGTCGGTCAGGTGTGAGTAGAGAATAAGCAGAAGTGGAAGTGTGGCCATAGCGCGCCATCGTTGTTGCGCCACAAATCGCACTGGAGTAACATCTGTAAAACAAGTGTCCAACAGATTCTCCAGAATGTTTTGAAGAACTTGATAGAAGTGCAGAACGCGGACAATTCTTTTCTGGAAAAAAATCATCACCGGTGACGAGGCATGGTGTTATCAAGAAGAACCATCCACAATACGCAAAGTGTAGAAATTAGCATGAAAATCAAGACCCTTAGCTGCCGACAGGCGTTGATACACATCAACGGGGACAGTTGAAAATGTGTTCCACGACCAGGACTCGAGCCCGGGATCTCCTGTTTACATGGCAGACGCTTTATCCATCTGAGCCACCAAGGACATAGAGGATAGTGCGACTGCAGAGATTTATCCCTTGCACGGTCCCCCTGAGACCCACATTCCCAACTTAATGTCCACACATTCGTAGTGCCCCTGCCCATTACACTCATTACTCGCGGCAGACAATATTACCGAGTCCCGTAAGAGTTCCGGCAATGCATGTACATTTTCATATACTCTGCACATGGTTGTCTGAACGTACTTTCCGATGTATCCAAATATAGAGAGGCAATGTAGAAAACCTTTAATAGTAAAACCACCATCTTACCTCTTTATTTTTTATTAGTACAGTCTCGAGTCATTTTACACAAAGGACTAATGAGGAAAGCTCAAAACGTGAGGCAGGCTGTCGTCTAAGATTATTAGTACAATTACGTAGTATACCTACCCGACATTCAGAATCGTTCAGATTGTTTATATATATTGAGTTTCGAATTAGATATATGTATTTTATAAATTGTCAACGACCTTGCCGCAGCCGTAACACCAGTTCCCGTCAGATCGACGAAGTTAAGCGCTGACGGCCTGGGTTAGCACTAGGATGATTGAACTTCCGGTCTGCCGAGTGCAGTTGGCAAGCGGGGTGCACTCAGCCATCGTGAGACAATCTGAAGAGCTCACTGATTGAGAAGTAGCGGCTACGGTCTCGGGAACTGACATACGGCCGGGAGAGCGGTGTGCTGACCACATGCCCCTCCATATCTGCATCCAGTGACGCCTGTGAGCCGAGGATGAGACGGTGGCTGTCGGTACTGCTGGGCCTTCATGGCCTGTTCGGACGGAGTTTAGTTTAGTTTACTTTATAAATTACTTTCCAGTCGGTTTTCCACTGACGACTGAGTTCAGAGCGTCAAAAGGTGCTGTGCACACAGGTGAAAGTCACTTGTCTTCCGCTTTTTGTTTTTCACTACAAACGAAAACCAAAAGAAACAAGTAGATGGGCGCGAAAGTTGGTCACCGCCATGGAATGGAAGTACAGACTGTCGACCCAAGAGAAGCCGCAGCGAATGAGGGGGCTTACGTTCAAACATTGCTCACGAAGCAGCTGCTTGGCGGTAATAATACGACGATTGGAGCAGTGCGGCTGAGTGTTTTCAAAACTAACAGGTCTGGCATAAGCTGAGACTTCCTTATAGTTCACAGAGAACACTGGCAGAGTGGCTTCAGTTGCCGGAGACTGCAGTCGTGTGTGTGTGAGTTGCGTTTGCCTGAATGTCTCTCTCTCTCTCTCTCTCCCTCTCTCTCTGTGTGTGTGTGTGTGTGTGTGTGTGTGTGTCTGTCGTCTATTTTTGACGAAGGACGACATACTGGCCAAAAGCAAATTTGTCAGTCTTTTTGTTGTGCCAATCTGCGACTCACCATCTCCATTATTTGTGATTTAGAGCCGGCCGCGGTGGCCGAGCGGTTCCAGGTGCTACAGTCGGGAACCGCGCGACTGCTACGGTCGCAGGTTCGAATCCTGCCTCGGGCATGGATGTCTTTAGGTTAGTTAGATTTAAGTATTTTTAAGTTCTAGGGGACTGATGACCTCAGATGTTAAGTCCCGCCGGCCCCTGTGGCCGAGCGGTTCTAGGCGCTTCAGTCTGGAACTGCGCGATTGCTACCGTCACGAGTTCGAATCCTGCCTCGGGCATGGATGTGTGTGATGTCCTTAGGTTAGTTAGGTTTAAGTAGTTCTAAGTTCTAGGGGACTGATGACCTCAGCTGTTAAGTCCCATAGTGCTCAGAGCCATTTGATTTTTGTAATTTAGATTCGAACTTCGTGTTTGTCCCCAATCAGTGGTATACAGCTACATTAATGTATCAATTTTTCCAGAAAGCATCTAATCCTACGTACATTACCTACATTTTGTGATCCCAAATTTCATTTCTTTCTTTATCATCTGTATGAATGTGTGTGTGTGTGTGTGTGTGTGTGTGCGTGTGTGTGTTGAATTTGCCTTAGATATGGTAGCAGTACAGCATCTGACTGTTTGCTGTGGTAGCAACAGTGTAGGCAACGTAGCTATCTCAGTCAAGGCAAAGAGATCTGTACCCTTTCGGAAGTCATTCGACAGTAGTTAAGTTGGTGGCGGAAAGGATCCCTCAGCTCTTTTCCGGCTGCCTAGGGGAGATTCATGCTCTCGTCACGTGGGACTGGACCTTTGGTGAGTACTGTTAAGAGCGATTTGGCGCTGGTCAGTGTATTAATGTGTGATGGTGCGTAGCCATTACAACTGATGCACAGGTCTCTTCTGCTAGTTCATTTTTAAGTTCGGTTGTTGAAATCTTTGAATTTTCAGAGTATATTTTTCGGTATGTAGTAAGTTTCTCCGCTCCTTGCTTTGTGTAACCAGAACAAGTGGTGTAGGAACTTCATTACCCACAGATTTAAAATTCAGTTATCCTCCTTTTCATATACTTGGAATGGATGTATGAACTTTTCTCGTGTGTATGAGTTTTATTTATCCTGCTTTTCGTTTCAATTTTAAAATTGTCCAAAATTTTTCATACAACGCCTTCGTAATTTCATTTTATTTTTAGTTCCGCGTGATATTTTATTGTTATTTGTGTCTATACTACCTACATTTGTGTTCTTGAAATTTTCACGGGTCTTAGTAATTTTACTTTGTTTATGAATATTGACGGCATTTGAGGATGTTTTATGCCAGGGTAGCTTAGTTTGATGTGTAAGGCGATGCAGATAAATTTCTTTGTCGCTAAGTGTTCCATAGTATTCTTACTCGCACTAATTCGGTCATAGCGATGGGGATGAACCTCTGAGCCTCTGATTTACTGTGATGTGCAAAATGCTTTTTATCTCTATTCTTGGTTAATAATTATGTATGTTTGTGTGAATTTTTTCCATGCACGCTGAAGATTTTATTATAATTTGTCACCGAAATGTACCACAGTACTTAATATAATAATAATATAAGTGAGGTAACTAATTACATAACAGCAACGACAGATCATAAATTAGAATTATTTTGTTAATTTTCAATATGATGTTTTATTTTAATAAACTATGTTAATGTGTGATGACTGTTTTCCAGATAAACCGGACCTCTTTTGTGAGATTATTTCTAATACATCCCATCTGGCGTTTCTGAATCGCATAATGGAGGTCTTATATTTGTAGACTTTGACTGTTCTGTTCTTATGTTGATGCAAGCTGCTGCTTGCTCTGAAATATTTGATTCAACGGTTGTGATTAAATTGTTCCCGTATGTACATTCCATATATTCAATTTGAACTTTTTATTAATGTGAACGGGTTAGTTATGCTTGCTAATTCAGTGATTAATTAAGTTCTTCAAATTAAATTGGGTGGCGACCCAGAAAAATATTGTGGCACACGAAACTTGCGGTAGACTTCATAGTTCCACAATGGCTAACTTCCACCATTTTCTGTTTGAAAATCACTCTCCAAATAAGCATTGACCCATTAATAACTGTTTAAGCAGCTAGCACCAAATCCGTCGCTTGCGTCATGGACAAAGAAACTAATAATACCCTACATGCATTGGTTTTATTCTCAATTAAATAACTGCTCTGACTGTCTGTTAAATTTTCTGTTCTTCTGGTGGATTCCGATACTATCTCATGTAAGGATACTTCATGCGCTACATTTAACTCCTGTTTCTGACACTGACACAAGAGGAGCATAGTCATCCCACTTACAGTGTGGTACAGTCCAATGTGTTCTTACATCTTATCAACTGATCCCTTAGTACGAGTAATCACCTGTGAGTTTTCTTTGCTTTCCTCAAGTTCGTAAGACCGATAGATTTTAGTGCAGAGCCTGTAAATACAAAAAATTCATAACTTCTGCGTATTGTTAAGTTTTTACCACTTTGCTCGTCAGATGATATAGAAACTAGAACTGTTTAAGATTCATGGTATTAATTCGTGACCAGTTTTAAGTGTATTTATAGTCTGATTTACTACGCTTATTTATACAGATGCAAATATGACTTTACTGTGTACAGGGGCCTGAAAATGGTAAACTATACAGCTGAAATCGATATCAAATAAAACAATGTGTTAAATATAGCTGAAGAATTCGTTAATACAGCAAAAAGGAAACAAAAATGGTTCAAATGGCTCTGAGCACTATGGGACTTAACATCTCAGGTCATCAGTCCCCTAGAACTTAGAACTACTTAAACCTAACTAACCTAAGGACATCACACACATCCATGCCCGAGGCAGGATTCGAACCTACGACCGTAGCGGTCACGCGGTTCCAGACTGAAGGGCCTAGAACAATTCGGCCACCAGCGGCCGGCGCAAAAAGGAAAGAAAAAATTGATCATTAATAGCAGAAAATAACCCTTTTGTTGGGCATTCACTGAAAATAAAAAGGTCAGTGAATCGGAGAATTCACTGGAGTCCATAGAAAATAGAACTGATGCCAGCCTCGGTAGCTGATCTGGCGAGTTACGCAAAGACACACTCGTACGCGGTTTCTTCCACTAGCCATGCGATGTGATGTCTGGCGCCACTTAAGACTTAATGGACTTCAGTCCAGACACGGCGACATCGCAGCGACAGATCCACAGCAGTGTTAGATAAGCAGGCGACCATTAGGGACATAGACAGCAGAACGCAGGCAGTATGTTTGCTGTACAATGAAGTTATGGGTAGGACTGTTGGTATTTGCAAAAATATCGGGAATCCGATGTATCGATATTTAAAAAAAGAAGGTATCGTCTCTCAGTACATCAGACAGGTATCGATATGTCAACGGGCAAACATCGTCGTTCACACAAATGAAAATATTGGCTGTACGTTGTAAATATACAGCCTGTTTTAGAGCTGTACATTTACGTACTGATTTATTGTTAGATATTCTGTACACCAAGAAGCTAGCAGTCTGCCTATCCTCCCCTAGAGCAAGAATTGAGAGGAAACGATGCTCGTTCACGCTTGGGGATAACCACTTTGCTAACAATTGTAACTGTATTTAAGTGGCACAACAAAAGGTGTCCGATGGGACCGTTATTCAGTTTTTCCGGAGCACTTCATGTCGACTTCCCTGTTTTTTCGTTTCTGCCAACGCCAGCGACCTATCAAAATTTTATGGCGAAGATAAACGTTGCCGTTTCTGTTGGAAGAACCGAGCGCCGACTACGTCAACATTTCCTCTCACACGTCTCCATCCACTGCAAACCATTGTTGTTGTCATTTCATTTTTCCTTATCATTCTGAGCAAATACACTCTTGGAATTGGAAAAAAGAACACATTGACACCGGTGTGTCATACCCACCATACTTGCTCCGGACACTGCGAGAGGGCTGTACAAGCAATGATCACACGCACGGCACAGCGGACACACCAGGAACCGCGGTGTTGGCCGTCGAATGGCGCTAGCTGCGCAGCATTTGTGCACCGCCGCCGTCAGTGACAGCCAGTTTGCCGTGGCATACGGAGCTCCATCGCAGTCTTTAACACTGGTAGCATGCCGCGACAGCGTGGACGTGAACCGTATGTGCAGTTGACGGACTTTGAGCGAGGGCATATAGTGGGCATGCGGGAGGCCGGGTGGACGTACCGCCGAATTGCTCAACACGTGGGGCGTGAGGTCTCCACAGTACGCCGATGTTGTCGCCAGTGGTCGGCGGAAGGTGCACGTGCCCGTCGACCTGGGACCAGACCACAGCGACGCACGGATGCACGCCAAGACCGTAGGATCCTACGCAGTGCCGTAGGGGACCGCACCGCCACTTCCCAGCAAATTAGGGACACTGTTGCTCCTGGGGTATCGGCGAGGACCATTCGCAACCGTCTCCATGAAGCTGGGCTACGGTCCCGCACACCGTTAGGCCGTCTTCCGCTCACGCCCCAACATCGTGCAGCCCGCCTCCAGTGGTGTCGCGACAGGCGTGAATCGAGGGACGAATGGGTACGTGTCGTCTTCAGCGATGAGAGTCGCTTCTGCCTTGGTGCCAATGATGATCGTATGCGTGTTTGGCGCCGTGCAGGTGAGCGCCACAATCAGGACTGCATACGACCGAGGCACACAGGGCCAACACCCGGCATCATGGTGTGGGGAGCGATCTCCTACACTGGCCTTACACCACTGGTGATCGTCGAGGGGACACTGAATAGTGCACGGTACATCCAAACCGTCATTGAACCCATCGTTCTACCATTCCTAGACCGGCAAGGGAACTTGCTGTTCCAACAGGACAATGCACGTCCGCATGTATCCCGTGCCACCCAACGTGCTCTAGAAGGTGTAAGTCAACTACCCTGGCCAGCAAGATCTCCGGATCTGTCCCCCATTGAGCATGTTTGGGACTGGATGAAGCGTCGTCTCACGCGGTCTGCACGTCCAGCACGAACGCTGGTCCAACTGAGGCGCCAGGTGGAAATGGCATGGCAAGCCGTTCCACAGGACTACATCCAGCATCTCTACGATCGTCTCCATGGGAGAATAGCAGCCTGCATTGCTGCGAAAGGTGGATATACACTGTACTAGTGCCGACATTGTGCATGCTCTGTTGCCTGTGTCTATGTGCCTGTGGTTCTGTCAGTGTGATCATGTGATGTATCTGACCCCAGGAATGTGTCAATAAAGTTTCCCCTTCCTGGGACAATGATTTCACGGTGTTCTTATTTCAATTTCCAGGAGTGTATATCTGAAGAGTGCCGATGTGAAGAAATAGCATACTAGTTGCTATAAAAATCGTTTTTTAAAGCAACTCAGTGCTGTTTCTTCACATCGTAAATCTTGTTATTGCATTCACACAATCATCCCCCTACCCCAATGCATTGGGACTTCTTCTTCCGTGCCACCTATCCTCGCTTCTCGCAGTCAAAGAGAATGACTGGACGTGATGAAAGCTCAAAAAGTAGTAAGACTTACGTAAGTCTGCAGGCTTTCGTGGCCGTTGTCACTGAAGTTAAAATCTGGGTTCTTCGGCCGTGTCATGTTTCTTCTAAAATGTTCGACGCTTCGACCCATCTGCTGGGATCTTTCTCAGGATCTTTTAGTGTCCACTATTCCTAGAACACTCTAACCCAGAAGATTTTAACTTCAGTAGTAAGACTTTATCACGCAGTGAAAGTAAATTTATGTTCTATTACAATTTCAAAAGAAGAGTTTCAAATATTTACCGAAAATTGTGAAAAAAATATAACATAAAAATACCGGAATTCGATATTACTATTTCGGAAAAAATATCGCCGCTATGTATCGACGCTTTCTGGAGAAGGTATCGACGTATCGATATATCGATGTTTCATCAATAGCCCGCTGCCGGTACTAAACCGGCTGAAATAACGGAATACATTTTAAACTGTTATTGCCTACCTAAGATTTGTATTTCAGAATAAAATGCTCTCGCCAAGGATCAAATCGTTTGCTGCTTAGGGTTATTTTCAGTTTTGAATGAGAAAAAACGTCACCATTGGACCACACACATAAATAGTTTAAAAGATAAGATTCTATCTATTGTTATCCTTCGTAGCTCCTGCTGCTATGCGAAGGACCCGGGTTCGATTCCCGGTACTGACAAGAATTTTTCCTTGGCGTGAGGGATGGAATGGAGTGAAATCAGCCTTGCGATGCCAGCTGAACAGCTACTTAAATTAGAAGTAGCGGCCCCAAGGTCACGAAAGCGGTGTACTGAGCCCAAGCCCCTCCCTGACACACCCAATGGCGCCATTGGGAGAGGGTGACACGGCGATTCGTCGGTCCCGAGTGTCCCATCAGGACCATACCACTAAGTTTGCTAGCCTGTATAAATTCCCTCTTGATGTTGTTTTGCAACAAATCCATCATAACTTTTCGGTGTGGTTCTCTATCTTACCATGGTGTGAGGTATTGGTTGTGGTCGCAGCATACCCCTGAATGCACAACGCCAAATTATGGTACCCAAGAGAATGAGGAACTGCGCCAAAAATCATACAAATTAACTGAAAACAGGGACACTGTTACGCAACGGAAAAGAGATGAGTACTTTACAAAAACCTAAAACAAAACGCTCATCACCACACGGACATGTAAAGCAGAGTGATTGCTCTACAATAACATGAGAAGAAGTGTGTTTTCCAAGTGGCGTCTGAAACTCGGCTGTCCTGTTGTCAGAACTGGAAATCGCGGCCAATGAGGGCAGACATTCTGTGTTCCGACGAATGAAAAATATGGAACAGAGTTAAATAAACTCTCTCTCTCTCTTTTCTTTCTCATTGTCTTTCAGCCAATCGCTAAGGGATGGGAGCTAGAGCCAGGAGACTAATACTACTCCACGACGTGGCAATTGACCACTGAAAAACGCTGCACTCAGGTACAGCGCAAAAGCGGGGGCTCTAAAGAAAAATACGAAGTGATCCAGTGACAGGCCAGTATTCTGAAAGTTTAAAGTGTATGTTACAGCGAGGCATTCTATCGAAAATTCACACACCTAGAAGGAAGCCACACCTGCCTAGAGAATTTTTATTTGATGAAAAGGTCTTCTGCGAGGAATTTCATGTTTGCTTTGATAAAGGAATGCATGTCCCGCAACCCTCCTGCAGTGCTTGGGGAAAGACAAAGCCAGCCTCGCTACCTGCGGATAAGGGCTTGCCCGGAGTACAACAGTTTTATGATGGCAAATTCCAACTTGTGAAGCTTCCACCAAAACAAAAATACAAACAGGGAAACGAAAATAGCCACATGGCCACAGCAGTATGCTGCTTGCTTGTTATTGTTAAGACTCGTAAATAATGCGCTAGTAACAAACTTCTGAAGAAGGGCAGTAAGTGCCAACTAAGGAAATAAAATTTCTTTTAAGCAACAGGTTGCTGGCTATTTCGATATATACAACTACAGTTGCTGAAGGTGGATAAAACACGAAACTAATCCAGATCTGCGATTACAGAGCAGTTACGGCAAGAAAGGAAGGATGAATTGATTGTTGGTTTTAATAACGATCATCCTCCTTTACCTCCAGATGACGTGTCACTGAGCACATTTGTTCTGTGCATGCAGTACACGTGAGGCGACTAGTTGTTTCCACTGCACTGTGTGGAATACAAAGGTTCTGTTATAGTTCACTAACCTGCCGTCTTCAAGTTGATGTCCCCAGCGCAGAAAACATCACGCAGGTCGTAGGTTCTGTATCTTGAGGCTGAAACTGACTTTTAGCGAGATTCTGTTCTCAAATAATGTATCACTTCTGTGGGGTGCCACTCGCGTATTTTAATATAGCCACACGAGAAGACTACATGATCTTAACACAACACCTTCTGATACAGCAAAGTACATGATCAAGCACAATGTTTAAGAAAAAGTATCTTTACACTATTTGTGGCACGTGTCTGTGCCTCGTGACTACCGGGGTGAATCATTTAATACTGAATACTGGCAAACACATCCTGCCACAAACAACATGACTGTTCATGTCGGCTGCCTAATCCAGAGTGACGAAGAGGAACTTAAATAAAAATTGGAAACACATCCTACGACAGACATCAAGTCTGTTCTTCTAGACTGCCTAATCCAGAGTGACGAACAGCCCGAAACACTTAGCGCGCCATACCAGAAAAGGTGTGACCCGAACGCTTCCGCAGTGCTTCGTCTGCCATTTCGTCACTCTTTTGTTTTTGATTTAAACTGTTATTAATAATTATAAAATGACTGATTTGTAGTCAGCTGTTGAAAGATATTTATATTAAAAAGTGGAGTCATTCCAATGAGTAGTTTAACTAATAATAATAACTATACTTTAACGTTTTGTCGTCCTTGCTCCGAACACAGCAGCCAATCACAGAGCAGTAGCATTATGCAGGCGGTCTTTCCCACAGGAATGGTACCGAATCTAACATCTGTCACAGGTAGTTCACACCATATTTCGTCATATATATACTTCTTGCATCTCCACTGCTTTGGGAACAGCTTCTTGGAGCCTAATATGATGGCTGACTAAGCCAGAAATATTACTCAGTGCAGTGAACGGCTACTTGATAAAGGAAATTTGCGTATAATCCTCTGAAATATATTAGTGGACATTCTGGAGGAAAATGGCCACTTTACAATGCTGCTCTTGGCCAGATGTGTCCCCCATTTCAGAATATTTCTTCACTTTTACAGAAACCAATTTGAAACCGGCTTCATCTACCGCGATTTTGTGAGATATGAGGAGATGGAATGTGCTGACAATTCTGCAGAGTACTAGACGTCGTAGGAAGTTTTTCGCTTTCACATTCCTTGGCTTCGCCAACGGGCAACCAAAGTTATATTCATACATAAGCTAGACCTCGTCCGATTGGTAAATCAGCCATAAACTGGAAATGATATTAGAAATTAATCCTGTCATAAGATAGTGGTCACAGTAACATGTGTCGCGGACTACAGCAATTTGTGCTCCACTGCTGTACAGGAAACAAATTCATAGCGTGCCTGCATGCCACCTCGAAAATCATACAATGAAGGCTTTCGCGACCGGATGTTTCAGCTGCCGAGAATTCTTCCGGGTTGTTTGACCGTGGTGCAGGGAACTCTTCTATACCTGACGTTTCGTCCAAAGCTACGTTGGGCATCTTCGGAGGTGCTCCTGGTTGTGCTGAGTCTTGACAACTGACGAGTCGGACATCGAACGGCCTAAATACCGTGGAAAGAGTGGTCATGGTCTGGATTTCACGTGATAGCAGAGATGAATCTTGTCAAGGACAAAATATAACTATCGACCATAGTATGTCAAAGATAATAACTTCTCATCGATTCTGTAGTGCCACTGTCCATATGTCGATGAGTTTCATAGCTTCTTCTTTTCTGTTAAAATTATCACCAAGTTTATATATTTCGGTGGCTTCTCCAATATCCGTGGGTAATAGTTCGTTATGACGAACATAAAAATTCAGTTTCCGAAAATTTTACTATTTGAACACCAGACTGAAGAACAATTTCCGCCACGGCTGACTTGTCGGTTTTCCCTAGTCGGCAAAGCCTTATGTTCCTTCAACCGTGTATTCACACTTCTCTTTGTAGTTCCAATGTAGACGCTAGCACATGTACACGTAATCTTGTATACACCACTTGCAGGCAGATGTGGACGTTTATCCTTAACGGAACGAAGTGCTTGGCCTGTTTTCTTTGTTGGTCTGAAAATCGGTCGAACGTTATGTATCCTTAAAATCTTGCCCATCTGATGAAGTCTGGCCTACCTGAAGTTTATAAGATTAACGTTCCTCTGAGACCCATTGGCAGTGCTATTAATTCCATAACGTACCAAATAGCAAGATATCTGGCATTTTGTTTACAACCACATATTGGTCGAGCTGACTCTTATGTAAAAGACTCATGTCATTTTATTGAGAAACGGAAGGGACTAACGTTGCCCCTCGGGATATTCTTGTCAGTTTTGACATTACTTACAATGATTCCGCTTACCGAAGTCATGGTTTACATTGCGGATGTTTACCCAGCAGATTTAACCGCTCTTTTCAAACACTGTCTCAACTCTAGTCAGTTCCTGTGGGAGGATGAGTTTTATGACCAGGTTGATGGTGTGGCCATGGGTATCCCATTGAGTCCTACGATCGCCAATTTTTACATGGAAAAAATCTAACAATTAGCTCTGGAATAAACGAATAAGATATCATATCGATGGTTTTGATACGTGGATGATACATTTGTGGTTTGGTCACATGGAAAAAAAAACTTTAGAGGAATTCTTTCGTTATTTCAATTGTATAAAACCTAAAATGCAGTTCACCATGGAAATGGAGAAAGACAATGCAAAATCCTTTGTTGGTGTCTTCTTTATTTGGCAGACAGATGGCAGCTTGAAACATAAAGCCTTTCAGAAGGTTACACATACCGACAGATACTTGCATAAGTATTCCAGTCGTCATCCACAACAGAAAAGACGTGTAATTAAAAGTCTGGTGGACAGAGCTAAAAGGATTTGTGCGCCGGAATACCTGGACGCCGAGTTAAAACATCTAAATTAGGCTTTTGAGAAGAATGGGTACTCTAGTACGGAAATAGAGTTTGGCGACCGAATAACAGGAGGCCTAAGAACAACGACAGGACACAGCGATGGACGAACACTGTTTGCCCTACCTTTCATCAAAAAGTAACGGATCAGATCGGAAAGATTGTAAGGAAACATAACGTTCGAACGATTTTCACACCAACTAAGAAAATTGGCCAAGCACTTCGATCCGTTAAGGATAAACGTCCACCTCTGTTCCACCTCTGTCTGCAAGTGCTGTATACAATATTCCGTGTACATGTGCTAGGGTCACATAGGAACTACAAAGAGAAGTGTGAATACACGGTTGAAGGAACATGAAAGTCTTTGCCGACTAGGGAAAACAGACATGTCAGCCGTGGCGGAACATGCTCTTCAGTCTGGTGGTCACATAGTGACATTTTCTGAAACTGATGTTTTATGTACTATGACGAACTATTATCCACGGCTATATAGAGAAACCATCGAAATATATAAACACGGTGATAATTTTAGCAGAAAAGAAGCTACGGAACTCAGAGATATATGGAAAATGGTGCTACAGAATCGATGAGAAGTGTTTATCTTTGACGTACTATGATGGATAGTTATATTTTATCCTTGACAAGATTCATCCCTGCTATAACGTGAAATCCACTTTCCACGGTATTTAGGCCGTTCTTCGACGTCCAGCTCGTCAGTCGACAAGACTCAGCTCAACCAGGAGCTCCTCCGAAGATGTCCAACTTAGCTTTGAACGAAATGTCAGGGATGGAAGAGTTCCACGGTCCACAGCCTTACAACCCGGTAGAATTCTCGGCAGCTACCTAGAAAAGTCGCTTATCTCAGCTGCAGCCCCCTCAAAGGTAGGCTCTTGCAAGGTTGATCTGCTCATTACTAGTGGCTGCTGCTTCACGGCGAACGGCAGTGTCCTCCCGGTTGAGTTCACACCTCCATTCCGTTGCACGCGCGCGTTCCATCGTTTCACGTGTACTGCTGAAATGCGAGAGGAGGTGACGCTGCGAAGGCGCGATAGCAGATCGCTCGCATGCGTCGACCCTGAGAGCGTGAACCGCTCCACAGTGTCTGCTGCATACCTAGGAAGCACAGACTATTTCGAGATTTGGCAGTAGATGCTGGGAGAAGGCATCACCAAACGTCACACTAATTATGATCTAGCTCGGCTAAGAAGTCTGAGAACTTAACGGCTGAAGAGCCACCGGGAAGCGGTGGTGCTGGTGCTGCCACTCACCGTCGCGCAGCAGGTGCCTGCCGCAGCCTTGCCGGCGCCCGCTGCCGAGACGTGGCCAAAGGCGCGCGCGCCACGTGGACGCCGCCTCGTCGCCGAACACGTGCAGCCGCCGCCACAAGTAGCCGAGCCCCGGCGGCGCGGGTTGCACCTGCAGCGGCCGGCCTTCCGCCGGCGGGCGCTCCGGCACCTGCTGTCCACCGTCCGACGTCGTCACCGTGGACGACGAGGAGGAGTAACCCTGCGCCAGCATGGACAACAGCCACAGCGTTAATACATTGCCGGAGGAAAATGCAGCAAACTCGAGGTCAACCCCATTTGGTAGGTTAATTGGTTTGGGTTCAGGGGCCGAAACAGCGAGGTCATCGGTCCCAAAAAAGAATGGTTCAAATGGCTCTGAGCACTATGGGACTTAACATCTGAGGTCATTAGTCCCCTAGAACTTAATACTACTTAAATCTAACTAACCTAAGGATATCACACCCATCCAAGCCCGAGGCAGGATTCGAACCTGCGACCGTAGCAGTCGCGCGGTTCCGGACTGAAGCGCCTAGAACCGCTCGGGCACCGTGGCCGGCTCATCGGTCCCATCGGATGAGGGAAGGATGGGGAAATAAAATCGGCCGTGGCATTTCAATCCCGGCATTTGCCTGAAGTGATTTAGGGAAACCACGAGAAACCTAAAACAGGGTGGCTCGACACGGGTTTGAACCTCCGTCTTCCCGAATGCGAGTCCAATGTGCTAACTACTGCCCCACGTCTCTCGGTGACAGGTAGTTCACCATTGTAGCAGTACACAAGGAATGTTCAGAAAATAAGTGTGCTAGATTCTTATGTCCTTTTAGAAAAAGTTTTTTTTAAAAAACAGTATATTGTTGATAAACATGTTGTCTACTTTTCGACATAATCGTCATCCCGTTCAATGCTTGTGGTGAGCCGTGGCACAAGCCTCTTTATGACCTCCTGGAAGTACATCTACATCTACATGGTTACTCTGCAATTCACACTTAAGTGCCTGGCAGAGAGTTCATCGCCTACCCGAATGAGATTTTCACTCTGCAGCGGAGTGTGCGCTGATATGAAACTTCCTGGCAGATCAAAACTGTGTGCCGGACCGAGACTCGAACTCGGGAACTTTGCCTTTCGCGGGCAGGTGCTCTACCAACCGAGCTACCCATGCCCGACTCACGCCCCATCCTCACAACTTTACTTCCGCCACTATCTCGTCTCCTACCTTCCAAACTTTACAGAAGCTCTCCTGCGAACCTTGCAGAACTAGCGCTCCTGAAAGAAAGGATATTGCGGAGACATGGCTTAGCCACAGCCTGGGAGATGTTTCCAGAATGAGATTTCTACTCTGCAGCGGAGTGTGCGCTGATATGAAACTTCCTGGCAGATCAAAACAGTGTGCCGGACCGAGACTCACACTTAAGTGCCTGGCAGAGAGTTCATCGCCTAACCGACTGAGATTTTCACTCTGCAGCGGAGTGTGCGCTGATATGAAACTTCCTGGCAGATCAAAACTGTGTGCCGGACCGAGACTCGAACTCGGGAACTTTGCCTTTCGCGGGCAGGTGCTCTACCAACCGAGCTACCCATGCACGACTCACGCCCCGTCCTCACAACTTTACTTCCGCCACTATCTCGTCTCCTACCTTCCAAACTTTACAGAAGCTCTCCTGCGAACCTTGCAGAACTAGCGCACCTGAAAGAAAGGATATTGCGGAGACATGGCTTAGCCACAGCCTGGGAGATGTTTCCAGAATGAGATTTCTACTCTGCAGCGGAGTGTGCGCTGATATGAAACTTCCTGGCAGATCAAAACTGTCTGCCGGACCGAGACTCGAACTCGAGACCTTTGCTTTTCGCGGGCAAGTGCTCTACCATCTGAGCTACCGAAGCACAACTCACGCCCCGTCCTCACAGCCTAACTTCCGCCAGTACTACTGTCGTAGGCGTGGGCTTCGTGTCTATCTTGGCTACAATAAGGCGTTCGCTGTGCTGTTTGTAGTAGCTTACCCGCACTTCTATTTTTTTATTCATTATTAAACCTACTCCTGCATTACCCCTATTTGATTTTGTATTCACGTGACCAGAAATCTTGTTCCTCCTGCCACCGAACTTCACTAATTGCCACTATATCTAATTTTAACCTATCCATTTCCCTTTTTAAATTTTCTAACCTACCTGTCCTGTTGAGGGATTTGACATTCCACGCTCCGATCCGTAGAACGCCAGTTTTCTTTCTCCTGATAACGACGTCCTCTTGAGTAGTCCCCGCCCGGAGATCCGAATGGGGGATATTTTACCTCCGGAATATTTTACCCAAGAGGACGTCATCATCATTTAACCCTACAGTATAGCTGCATGCCCTCGGGAAAAATTACGGCGTGAGAGATAGGAACAACTAAATCTTCCTGTTCGAGCTCTGATTTTTTTTATTTTATTATCATGATTCACTTCACCCTACGTAGGGGGGTGTCAACAAAATATTTTCGCATTCGGAAGAGAAAGTTGGTGATTGAAATTTCGTAGATAAATTTCGCAGCGAAGAAAACCGCCTTTATTTCACTGACTGCCACCCTAACTCGTGTATCATATCAGTGACACTCTCACTCCTGTTGCGCGATAACACGAAACAAGCTGCCCTTCTTTGCACTTTTTTGATGTCCTCCGTCAATCCCACCTGGTAAGGATACCATACCGCGCAGCAATATTCCAGCAAATGACGGACAAGTGTAATGTAGGCTGTCTTTTTAGTTGGTTTGTCGCATCTTCTAAGTGTTCTGCCAACAAAGCACAGTCTGTGTTTCACCTTCCCCACAATATTATCCATGTGGTCTTTCCAATTTAAGTTGCTCGTAATTGTAATTCGTAGGTATTTAGTGGAATTGACAGCCCTTAGATTTGTGCGAGTTATCGTATACCCAAAATTCATCCGATTTCTTTTAGTACCCATGTGGATGACTTCGCACTCTTCTTTGTTTAGTGCCAATTGCCACTTTTCGCAGCATACAGAAGTTCTCTCTAGATCATTTTGTAATTGGTATAGATCGTCTAATGATTTTACTAGACTGTAAATTACAGCGTCATCTGCAAACAATCTAAGGGGTCTGGTCAGATTGTCACCTAGATCATTTATGTAAGTCAGGAACAGCAGAGCGCTTCTGACACTACATTGCGGATTGCGCAGCCCACGTTTCATATCCAGTCACAAGAGAGTTCAGAAAATCCTGGCCTTTCAATTTATGTCACTCAAGAGACCCGCAGGTGGTACTGACTTTATTTAAATTGTGCTACTCTGTCAGCTGCTTTGGACACTTGTCGTGCACATTTCCTGGTGTTCCACCTTTTCTGTAAGTGTCTGGTATAAGAGAGTTCTGGAGAGTTGTAGAAAAATCGCAACAATTGCACCCACAATCAATCAGCAGTCTTCATGCTCAGTTTCCTCGATTTTTTTTAACTTACTCATCAGTCTAAATGGAAGGCATTTCACTCCTTGTAATGCAGCAAGTTATTACGAGATGACATTCGTTCCAGTAAGGCACGCAGCCGCCTAGTACGGAGGCTGCAGGATGGCTATGTTTCTTTTTTTTTTTTTTTTTCGATTTGCTCACAGCACAGCTGACGCTGCCTCCCGTGAGAACTGCATAGCGCAACATTCAGTCTTATATGAAGATTCATAACCTCTACGAATTTAAATAATCCATATTAGTTATTATTCCATTTTGTTCAAATTTTGTACACCGCCTTTTGTTATTAATCGAACGATGCTGTCAAAATTTCAGATTTTTATTTATTATAGTTTTGGAGATAAAGAGAATTACCTAAAACTCCTAAAACCAAGTTAGGAACAATAACAGATTGACCTGAGTTTCATTATCATTTAAAGCCATTCCAGAGTAATCAGTGCATAAAAATCATTTAATTAGACTTTTCTTTTTAAAACTTTAGTAACTGTGCATTACGTAATACAAAAATCGGTCAAAATTATTATATGATTATATTTTGCCGTGTGAGTGGACGAGAATGATTTAGAGACTGTCTGTGGGACATATGTTAAAGTTTAATGTTTCATTTTTAGGTACAACCTTGTACAACGGAACTGTGGGAAAGTTATGTTACAACCACGATTCAGGTGACGCATATTGGTGTTTGCTTGCTTTTGTATAAAAGTAGCCAAAATGAAGCTAGAGGCGGAATAAGTTTATTTATCAATTTGAAGAATATTTCGCACTTAGTTTATTTTGATTAAACAAAATACAAGATTTTAAATACTATCAAGTTAGTGATTGGATACGGCAAGGTTTGCAACGAGAATGATCTGGAAGGAACGTTCTGATTGGTGGTTTAAATCAACAAGCAATCAGAATTAAGCTGTTCCGCGCGAAAAGAGGAGTAGGCATATAGGAGAGTAGCTCGAGAATAGTCGCTTGCTAGCCGGTCTACGGATAACACGATGTCAGATAGCTCCTTAAAAATACTCTGTAAGATGAGGAAATAGTGAGCTAATTTCGGTTCGAACATATCGTGACTGAAGCGACTAGAGTTACGAACATTTTAATGAAAGTTTGGTGTTTCTAAATTAAATAGTTTGAGAGACACAAGCGTGTGAACTTTCTGGTCGTAGTAACAACTCCGGTTGTGTGTTTCGTGCTCTGTACGGAATATATTGGCGAGCACCTGTTATGAAGCAGACCATTGAAACGACCGAATGTTTAACTCGCGGATAGTTGTGGGTCTGTGACTGGTGTAACGTGAAAATTAGTCGGGTCGGACATACTAAAATTCTGGCTGCTTTTGGATTGAATATTTGTTATACAGACAGTGAACTTTGAATGATAACGTTTTACCATATTACACTCCTGGAAATTGAAATAAGAACACCGTGAATTCATTGTCCCAGGAAGGGGAAACTTTATTGACACATTCCTGGGGTCAGATACATCACATGATCACACTGACAGAACCACAGGCACATAGACACAGGCAACAGAGCATGCACAATGTCGGCACTAGTACAGTGTATATCCACCTTTCGCAGCAATGCAGGCTGCTACTCTCCCTTGGAGACGATCGTAGAGATGCTGTATGTAGTCCTGTGGAACGGCTTGCCATGCCATTTCCACCTGGCGCCTCAGTTGGCCCAGCGTTCGTGCTGGACGTGCAGACCGCGTGAGACGACGCTTCATCCAGTCCCAAACATGCTCAATGGGGGACAGATCCGGAGATCTTGCTGGCCAGGGTAGCTGACTTACACCTTCTAGAGCACGTTGGGTGGCACGGGATACATGCGGACGTGCATTGTCCTGTTGGAACAGCAAGTTCCCTTGCCGGTCTAGGAATGGTAGAACGATGGGTTCGATGACGGTTTGGATGTACCGTGCACTATTCAGTGTCCCCTCGACGATCACCAGTGGTGTACGGCCAGTGTAGGAGATCGCTCCCCACACCATGATGCCGGGTGTTGGCCCTGTGTGCCTCGGTCGTATGCAGTCCTGATTGTGGCGCTCACCTGCACGGCGCCAAACACGCATACGACCATCATTGGCACCAAGGCAGAAGCGACTCTCATCGCTGAAGACGACACGTCTCCATTCGTCCCTCCATTCACGCCTGTCGCGACACCACTGGAGGCGGGCTGCACGATGTTGGGGCGTGAGCGGAAGACGGCCTAACGGTGTGCGGGACCGTAGCCCAGCTTCATGGAGACGGTTGCGAATGGTCCTCGCCGATACCCGAGGAGCAACAGTGTCCCTAATTTGCTGGGAAGTGGCGGTGCGGTCCCCTACGGCACTGCGTAGGATCCTACGGTCTTGGCATGCATCCGTGCGTTGCTGCGGTCCGGTCCCAGGTCGACGGGCACGTGCACCTTCCGCCGACCACTGGCGACAACATCGATGTACTGTGGAGACCTCACGCCCCACGTGTTGAGCAATTCGGCGGTACGTCCACCCGGCCTCCCGCATGCCCACTATACGCCCTCGCTCAAAGTCCGTCAACTGCACATACGGTTCACGTCCACGCTGTCGCGGCATGCTACCAGTGTTAAAGACTGCGATGGAGCTCCGTATGCCACGGCAAACTGGCTGACACTGACGGCGGCGGTGCACAAATGCTGCGCAGCTAGCGCCATTCGACGGCCAACACCGCGGTTCCTGGTGTGTCCGCTGTGCCGTGCGTGTGATCATTGCTTGTACAGCCCTCTCCCAGTGTCCGGAGCAAGTATGGTGGGTCTGACACACCGGTGTCAATGTGTTCTTTTTTCCATTTTCAGGAGTGTATATATGGACTTGATAGCTATTTCATGTGACTCAATATGAATAAAAAGCAAAGTTAATCTAATTTTAAACCATTTTTTGCAAGTAGATTGAAGATCCCGAACGTCCGATTTTTTAATCGTGAACTTCCAACTAGAGTTACGCAGTCTCTGTGGGGTAGGTATTAGCTGGTGGTTTCAGCAACGCTTTTTTACACTGAATAGCCCGTATCTGCTATGACAGATTGATGGGAGCTCGGCAAGAATCCTATCGAGGTATGTGGACTGAACGATAGCGTTGACAGAAACGCAGACGACCGAGCACGCCCAGTAACATCCTCTCTTCGTCATGAACATTTTTTCTGCCTCCAGTAAACTCCCTGAACCGCTTAAAACACACTCGTTCTGTTCAAAACACCTTCGCCACAAACCGTTCTGCTTTATGAAAAAATCTCGGTAGGTGTTATTCCATCCGCTGGTAGGAGGCAGATCACACCTAGTGGCTCGAACTTGACGGGACTGGTTACCAACAACATCTTTCACGCAATCGGACTCTACAATGAGTGTATACGTACAGCCGTGTTTCTGTGACGCACGCTCTGGTCAGGAGATCCCCTTCTACCACTCAGTGTTGCCAAACATTAAAAAGAAAAGTAACCACAGCCCGTTACGATTTCAGAACATGCCTTGTGTCATAGCAAATTCAGACCAAATGAAACAAACATGTCATAGTAAAGGGTGTCCAAACATCGCAACAACAGACAGTGTATCCACCTCTTCCGGCAAATCAAGTGGGTATTCTCGGATGCAAATATTCATGAATTTGACGAGTTTCATCCTGCCATAAACTGTCCCAAGCATATTGCACATATTTTTGAAGTTCGACAATGGTTCTCGCTTCATCGTGTGAAATGCGTGTCCAGTTGGCGAGAGATTTGGTCATCTTCCTGGCCAAGCCAGTTACACAAGACGAAGATCACGTTGCGTAGGAGCGGTCAAATCTGGTGGTGCACTGTGCTTCTGAAAAAGCACGCCACCTACCCTCGAAGAAATGGAAGTAGCAGGGGCACTGATGTACAATGTAGCGGGCACTGATTACTTTGCCCTACAGAAAATTCAAATGTTACCGTGAGTAATAACTGATGACATTCCGCACCTTGAAGGTTGTGATGGGACCTGTGTGTTGTGGGTGAATGCACTCTGGACTAGGCGGTTCAACAGGTTTACGCCATACACGTCGTCCAAATCCTGGAATATGTACTCAGTTTGAATACAAGCAATTTCCTTGAAGTGGAAAGCTTCAGTCCACAAATCAACACGGCTTTAGATAACATCGCTCGTGCCAATCTCAGCTTGCCCTTTTCTCACAAGACATACTGAGAATTCCATATTCGTAGATTTCCGTGAAGCTCGAAGACCTTTTGAGTAACAGAAACCATTATGTTGTCCTCGACTGCGGGCCTCCATCAGAGACAACGGTATCGTCAGGAATGCCACAGCCAAGTGTAATAGAACCGCTTTTATTCTCTACATAGATAAATGATCTGACAGACAGGGTAAGCGCCAGTCAGCAACTGTTTGCTGATGACGATGTGGTGTACGGGTCAGTGTCAGCGTTGTGTGACTGTAGGATGATACAAGACGAATTAGGCAAAATTTCTAGTTGGTTTGATGAATGGAGGCTAGCTCTAAATGTAGAAAAATGTAAGTTAATGCAGCAGGATAGAAAAAAGAAACATATACATCTACATCTACGTGATTACTCTGCTATTCACAACAAAGTCCCTGGCAGAGGGTTCAATGAACCACCTTCAAGCTGTCTCTCTACCGTTCCTCTCTCCAACGGCACGCGGCAAAAACGAACACTTAAATTTTTGTGTGCGAGCCCTGATTTCTTTTATTTTATCGTGATGATCATTACTCCCTATGTAGGTGGGTACCAACAGAATGTTTTTGCAGTCGGAGATGAAAACTGAAATTTCATGAGAAGATCCCGTCGCAAAAAGAAACGCCTTTGTTTTAATGATTGCCATTCCAATTCTGTCCGTGACACTATCTCACCTATTTCGCGATAATACAACACGATCGGCCCTTCTTTGTACTTTTTCGATGTCATCCATCAGTCCCACCTCATGCGGATCCCACTCCGCACAGAAATACTCCAGAATATGGCGAACAAGCGTGGTGTAAGCAGTCTCTTTAGGAGACCAGTTGCTCCTTCTAAGTGTTCTGCCAATGAATCGCAGTGTTTGGTTTGCTCTACCCATAATACTATCTATGTGATCGTTCCAATTTAGGTTATCTTTAATTGTAATCCCTAAGTATTTATCTGAATTTACAGCCTTCAGATTTGTGTGACTTATCGCGTAATCGAAATTTAGCTGATTTCTTTTAGTACTCATCTGATTAGCTTCACACTTTCCCTTATTCAGGGTCAATTGCCACTTTTCGCACCATACTAA
Organism: Schistocerca piceifrons; assembly: GCF_021461385.2. Taxonomy (NCBI): domain Eukaryota; kingdom Metazoa; phylum Arthropoda; class Insecta; order Orthoptera; family Acrididae; genus Schistocerca; species Schistocerca piceifrons. Next base: position 920,157,812 of record NC_060140.1, read on the forward strand.
CATCTTATCGACATCATTTTTAAAGTCGTTTTGACCATCTGATGACTTTATGAGACGGCAAATGACGGCATCATCTGCAAACAAGATTAGACGGCTACTCAGATTGTCTCCTATGTCATTAATATAGATCAGGAACAATACAGGGCCTATAACACATCCTTGGGGAACGCCGGATATTACTTCTGTTTTACTACATGTCTTTCCGTCTATTACTACGAACAGTGAACTTTCTGACAGGAAATCACGAATCCAGTCACGCAACTGAGGCGATACTCCGTAGGCACGCAGTTTGGTTATAGGACGCTTGTGAGGATCGGTGTCGAAAGCCTTCTGGAAATCTAAAAATATGGAATCAATTTGACCTCCCCTGTCGATAGCACTTATAACTTCATGGGAATATAGAGCTAGTTGTGTTTCACAAGACCGATCCCCGGTGACCGTGATAAATACACTCCTGGAAATGGAAAAAAGAACACATTGACACCGGTGTGTCAGACCCACCATACTTGCTCCGGACACTGGGAGAGGGCTGTACAAGCAATGATCACACGCACGGCACAGCGGACACACCAGGAACCGCGGTGTTGGCCGTCGAATGGCGCTAGCTGCGCAGCATTTGTGCACCGCCGCCGTCAGTGTCAGCCAGTTTGCCGTGGCATACGGAGCTCCATCGCAGTCTTTAACACTGGTAGCATGCCGCGACAGCGTGGACGTGAACCGTATGTGCAGTTGACGGACTTTGAGCGAGGGCGTATAGTGGGCATGCGGGAGGCCGGGTGGACGTACCGCCGAATTGCTCAACACGTGGGGCGTGAGGTCTCCACAGTACATCGATGTTGTCGCCAGTGGTCGGCGGAAGGTGCACGTGCCCGTCGACCTGGGACCGGACCGCAGCGACGCACGGATGCACGCCAAGACCGTAGGATCCTACGCAGTGCCGTAGGGGACCGCACCGCCACTTCCCAGCAAATTAGGGACACTGTTGCTCCTGGGGTATCGGCGAGGACCATTCGCAACCGTCTCCATGAAGCTGGGCTACGGTCCCGCACACCGTTAGGCCGTCTTCCGTTCACGCCCCAACATCGTGCAGCCCGCCTCCAGTGGTGTCGCGACAGGCGTGAATGGAGGGACGAATGGAGACGTGTCGTCTTCAGCGATGAGAGTCGCTTCTGCCTTGGTGCCAATGATGGTCGTATGCGTGTTTGGCGCCGTGCAGGTGAGCGCCACAATCAGGACTGCATACGACCGAGGCACACAGGGCCAACACCCGGCATCATGGTGTGGGGAGCGATCTCCTACACTGGCCGTACACCACTGGTGATCGTCGAGGGGACACTGAATAGTGCACGGTACATCCAAACCGTCATCGAACCCATCGTTCTACCATTCCTAGACCGGCAAGGGAACTTGCTGTTCCAACAGGACAATGCACGTCCGCATGTATCCCGTGCCACCCAACGTGCTCTAGAAGGTGTAAGTCAACTACCCTGGCCAGCAAGATCTCCGGATCTGTCCCCCATTGAGCATGTTTGGGACTGGATGAAGCGTCGTCTCACGCGGTCTGCACGTCCAGCACGAACGCTGGTCCAACTGAGGCGCCAGGTGGAAATGGCATGGCAAGCCGTTCCACAGGACTACATCCAGCATCTCTACGATCGTCTCCATGGGAGAATAGCAGCCTGCATTGCTGCGAAAGGTGGATATACGCTGTACTAGTGCCGACATTGTGCATGCTCTGTTGCCTGTGTCTATGTGCCTGTGGTTCTGTCAGTGTGATCATGTGATGTATCTGACCCCAGGAATGTGTCAATAAAGTTTCCCCTTCCTGGGACAATGAATTCACGGTGTTCTTATTTCAATTTCCAGGAGTGTAATTCACTAACACTACAACCCCTCAACCGCTCTGACTATGTGTCAATAAATCGTTTTCTTCGAGGTACTTCATAGTGTTCGAAAACAGTAAATGTTCCAAAACCCCTCTGAAAATCGACGTTAGTGACATAGGCCTTTAATTCAACGGATTACTCCGACTTCCATTTTTGGGTATTGGTGTGATATGAGCAATTTTCCAGTCTTTAGGTACGGATCTTTTTTGAGCGAGTGGTTGTATACAATTGCTAAAAGTTGCTAAATATGGATCTACATAATTCTGGATGATATTTGGTTGGCCACCATTGTTCGCACAATGCGTCGATCTAGACATGCATCTGTACTACTCGTACGTCCAGAACGCAGTGTACACGTCTAGCTACATTCCACTCACCACTGTTGAAACCAGCGACATACAACCGATGCAATGTGCTCAGCATGCACAGCAATCCGTCGATGCACCCAACGAGTTCCCCACACGCCGGACAATGCAACCTTTCAAATATCTGAAGCTTTCCAACGAGAATATACTCATCAATGTGAAATGGTTATATCATAGAGTGAATGTTGCAAACACAAACTCAGCGCAATTATTGTCTGCAGAAGAATCAAAACAGAGGGTGCGCAGACAGGCCTCCCCAGCTCCATCTTATCCCCGATGACCGTGACAAATGAATCACTAACACTACAACCTAACCCTGAAAGAGTTTTTCGGTGTGGGGCGGCGGAGGGGTGAAATGGACCACTGCGGCTGCGGCGGGGACAGAGCCTCTCCGTCGTTTCTACGCCCCCAGTTAACATACAGTGCATTACAATACAACACTACAACCCCTCAACATGCACATATTATAACCTAATGACACTAAACACAGTCCTGACGGCCTTGCATTTTTTCCCGATAGTGTATGCTCCATAGACAGAGCGCCTTAAGCACCTAAATGTACTGTTTTCTTTCCTTCCTAAGTTATTGACACAAAAGGACACAAAAGCCCACTACATTTCGTTGGCAGCGTTAGTAACAAGTCCATCCAATGAAATAATATTTATACCACTTTAAGAACCACACTTGCCGCTTTTGTGCACCGTAGATGGTCTACTGGGAACAAAAAGTTTCCGAGGTCAAGAGCAAAGTGCTCGAAATAAATAGGGGATAAGACAAGGATGGCATCTTTCTCCCCTACTTTTCAGTCTATATATCGAAGAAGCAATGCAGAAAAGAAAGGAAAGTTTCAAGCTTGCCACTAAAATCCAGGATGAAAGGATATCAGTGATGAGTTCCGTTTGATGACACTGCTGCCTCAGTAAATGTGAGTTGAGAGTGCAGTATGTGTTGCGTGGAGTGAAGAGTCTAATGAGTTCACAATGTGGATTGGTACTAAATTGAAAGAGGTAAGTAATGGGTAGTAGCAGAAATGGGATTAGCGACCAAATTGAGGACTACGAAGTACATGAAACGAAGCAATTTTCCTACTTCACAAGCAAAACGAGACGAATCGCACGTATAAAGGAGGACACGAAAAGCAGAATTTCCCGGCGGAGGTTCGAGTCCTCCGTCGGACATGGCTGTGTGTGTTTGTCCTTAGGGTAATTTAGGTTAAGTAGTGTGTAAGCTTAGGGACTGATGACCTTAGCAGTTAAGTCCCATAAGATTTCACACACATTTGAACATTTTTTGAACAAAAGCATAATATCATAGACAAATACGGAATTTTTGGAAAAAAGGACCTCTTCTTGTATAAAACATTGGTTTTAATTTGAATAAGAAACCCTTAGAAACTGCTATTGGACCACAGCATCGTATGTAAGTTAATCATGGACCATGGGAAACCGAAAAGCAGAGATTCAACGTGTTCAGGATGTGGTGAGATTGAAATTCTGGTAAAATGATATCAGCGGTAAGAATCGCTGACGACATTGCTATCCAAGCAAAAATGGAACAGAACTGCAGCACGTATTGAATCGAATGAGCAGACTAATGAATACAAAATGTGAATTGAGAATAGACCATAGAGAGATGAAAGTAATGAGGAGTAGCATGAATGAGACTGGCGAAGCAACAGGGACATAAAAAGCACCCTAGCAGAAGGAAAGAGTGAATACTTGTCGATATGGGTAGCTTTGAGGGATGAAGTAGTGAAGGCAGCAGAGGATCAAGTAGGTAAAAAGACGACGGCTAGTAGAAATCCTTGGGTAACAGAAGAAATATTGAATTTAATTGATGAAAGGAGAAAATATAAAAATGCAGTAAGTGAAACAGGCAAAAAGGAATACAAACGTCTCAAAAATGAGATCGACAGGAAGTGCAAAATGGCTAAGCAGGGATGGCTAGAGGACAAATGTAAGGATGTAGAGGCCTATCTCACTAGGGGTAAGATAGATACCGCCTACAGGAAAATTAAAGAGATCTTTGGAGATAAGAGAACGACTTGTATGAATATCAAGAGCTCAGATGGAAACCCAGTTCTAAGCAAAGAAGGGAAAGCAGAAAGGTGGAAGGAGTATATAGAGGGTCTATACAAGGGCGATGTACTTGAGGACAATATTATGGAAATGGAAGAGGATGTAGATGAAGATGAAATGGGAGATACGATACTGCGTGAAGAGTTTGACAGAGCGCTGAAAGACCTGAGTCGAAACAAGGCCCCCGGAGTAGACAATATTCCATTGGAACTACTGACGGCCGTGGGAGAGCCAGTCCTGACAAAACTCTACCATCTGGTGAGCAAGATGTATGAAACAGGCGAAATACCCTCAGACTTCAAGAAGAATATAATAATTCCAATCCCAAAGAAAGCAGGTGTTGACAGATGTGAAAATTACCGAACTATCAGCTTAATAAGTCACAGCTGCAAAATACTAACACGAATTCTTTACAGACGAATGGAAAAACTAGTAGAAGCCAACCTCGGGGAAGATCAGTTTGGATTCCGTAGAAACACTGGAACACGTGAGGCAATACTGACCTTACGACTTATCTTAGAAGAAAGATTAAGGAAAGGCAAACCTACGTTTCTAGCATTTGTAGACTTAGAGAAAGCTTTTGACAATGTTGACTGGAATACTCTCTTTCAAATTCTAAAGGTGGCAGGGGTAAAATACAGGGAGCGAAAGGCTATTTACAATTTGTACAGAAACCAGATGGCAGTTATAAGAGTCGAGGGACATGAAAGGGAAGCAGTGGTTGGGAAGGGAGTAAGACAGGGTTGTAGCCTGTCCCCGATGTTGTTCAATCTGTATATTGAGCAAGCAGTAAAGGAAACAAAAGAAAAATTCGGAGTAGGTATTAAAATTCATGGAGAAGAAATAAAAACTTTGAGGTTCGCCGATGACATTGTAATTCTGTCAGAGACAGCAAAGGACTTGGAAGAGCAGTTGAATGGAATGGACAGTGTCTTGAAAGGAGGATATAAGATGAACATCAACAAAAGCAAAACGAGGATAATGGAATGTAGTCTAATTAAGTCGGGTGATGCAGAGGGAATTAGATTAGGAAATGAGGCACTTAAAGTAGTAAAGGAGTTTTGCTATTTGGGGAGCAAAATAACTGATGATGGTCGAAGTAGAGAGGATATAAAATGTAGGCTGGCAATGGCAAGGAAAGCGTTTCTGAAGAAGAGAAATTTGTTAACATCCAGTATTGATTTAAGTGTCAGGAAGTCATTTCTGAAAGTATTCGTATGGAGTGTAGCCATGTATGGAAGTGAAACATGGACGATAAATAGTTTGGAAAAGAAGAGAATAGAAGCTTTCGAAATGTGGTGCTACAGAAGAATGCTGAAGATTAGATGGGTAGATCACATAACTAATGAGGAAGTATTGAATAGGATTGGGGAGAAGAGAAGTTTGTGGCACAACTTGACCAGAAGAAGGGATCGGTTGGTAGGACATGTTCTGAGGCATCAAGGGATCACCAATTTAGTATTGGAGGGCAGCGTGGAGGGTAAAAATCGTAGGGGGAGACCAAGAGATGAATACACTAAGCAGATTCAGAAGGATGTAGGTTGCAGTAGGTACTGGGAGATGAAGAAGCTTGCACAGGATAGAGTAGCATGGAGAGCTGCATCAAACCAGTCTCAGGACTGAAGACCACAACAACAACAACAAGGTGCAAGTGGGTCAAGGAATGTGAGAAACCCGGAAAAGGAGAGAATCGAAGCGTATGACATCTGGTGCTACAGAATAATGTTGTAAATCACATGGCTTGAGAAGAAATGAGGAGTTTTTCCGTTGAATCGACAAGGACAGAAGCGTATGGAAGACATTGATAAAAAGAACATTATAACAGGGCATACGTTAAGACAAAAATTTACTTTTGCGTTGTTTAAGGGAGCTGAAAAAACTGAAGGGGATGACAGAAATTGGAGTGTATTGAAGATACGATCAAGGACTTTGGTACAAGTGCTGCTGTGTGATGAAGAGGATGCATCAGGAGAGGAATTAATTGTAGGTCGGATGGAAGTAATCAGAAGACTGATGACTAAAACACAAATAATGGTATACATCTGGTACAAGCGGGTTATGTGAAAAACTGCCGCTGGTGGGATTATATGCCAGTGTATTGTACGGAATCAGAACCGCAAGATGGATCGACGTGGAGATGTTACGGAATAGCAGAAAGAAGATATCGAGAAATTCCAGCATGCTGGAGGAGCTGTAGGTCAGCAATTTCTGTTATTCAGCAGAAAAAAAAAACAGTCCAAAGTTGCGAATTTTACTTTTTTATTCACTCGCATCGAAACTAGTATCGAGTGAATAGAAAAGTAAAATTGGCAAACTTTGGACTGGTTTTTCGTTGTACTGAGACGTTATCGCATATGGACGTGTCCATGGCCACAACGTAAACCAAATTGCTCGATTTGTTGGAATATCAAAGGGTTCTGCCCAACTTGTCTTCAAGGAATGATGAACCACTCGCAGCCTTTTAATACAGCGTGACTGGACGCATATTGTGTATTCCTACAAACCGCGATTTCGCCTCTTTTAAGATGATAAGGATTGGAGAGCCCCGGCAGCCTATGAGGTGTTTAACTCACAGTTTTTGGAGGGTGCAGCAGAGGCCACAGTTGGTTCTGTGACATATTGCTAGTGTTATTCGTTCCATTACTTGGTCCCAAAGTGACTTTTCATCGCCAAGATGACAGAGTACCAAGAATGCGGCTCCCAAACCAGACGCGCCATAAGTATCAGCGAAGAAGACCTGCGGAAGAACATGTATTTTAAGTACCTATGGTCTGTCGTCACCTAAGACTGCGACACAACTCTTGATACTCGGATGAGGGCGAATGCGGCTTGGCTCACGCGGAGACAGGTCACTGGAGTCCTCTGCGGTAGAAAGATGCCTCAGTATCTAAAGGCAAAAGTACAGGGCTATTACAAATGATTGAAGCGATTTCATAAATTCACTGTAGCTCCATCCATTGACATATTGCCACGACACACTACAGATACGTAGAAAAATTCATAAAGTTTTGTTCGGCTGAAGCCGCACTTCAGGTTTCTGCCGCCAGAGCGCTCGAGAGCGCAGTGAGACAAAATGGCGACAGGAGCCGAGAAAGCGTATGTCGTGCTTGAAATGTACTCACATCAGTCAGTCATAACAGTGCAATGACACTTCAGGACGAAGTTCAACAAAGATCCACCAACTGCTAACTCCATTCGGCGATGGTATGCGCAGTTTAAAGTTTCTGGATGCCTCTGTAAGTGGAAATCAACGGGTTGGCCTGCAGTGAGCGAAGAAACGTTTGAACGCGTGCGGGCAAGTTTCACGCGTATCCCACGGAAGTCGACGAATGAAGCAAGCAGGGAGCTAAACGTACCACAGCCGACGGTTTGGAAAATCTTACGGAAAAGGCTAAAGCAGAAGCATTTCTTAAACAGGAGATTGGAAAACCGATGGATCGGTCGTGGTGGAGATCATGATCAACAATTCATGTCATGGCCTCCACGCTCTCCCGACTTAACACCATGCAATTTCTTTCTGTGGGGTTATGTGAAAGATTCAGTGTTTAAACCTCCTCTACCAAGAATCGTGCCAGAACTGCGAGCTCGCATCAACGATGCTTTCGAACTCATTGATGGGGACATGCTGCGCCGAGTGTGGGAGGAACTTGATTATCGGCTTGATGTCTGCCGAATCACTAAAGGGGCACATATCGAACATTTGTGAATGCCTAAAAAAACTTTTTGAGTTTTTGTATGTGTGTGCAAAGCATTGCGAAAATATCTCAAATAATAAAGTTATTGTAGAGCTGTGAAATCGCTTCAATCATTTGTAATAACCCTGTATGTAAGATAATGGTACGCCCGGGAGCAATGTATGGGACTGAGCGTCGCTCTATGACGAAACAACAGGAGCAAATGTTACACACCATGGAGATGAAGATGCTTCGATGGTCCATGGGGCTGACACGATGTGACCACGTAAAAAATACAGACGTTCGACAAAGGTTTGGTGTCGCGCCGTTCACCGACAAAGTGAAGGAAGCCCGTCTCCGCTGGTACGGCCACGTCACGAGGAAGCAAGACAACTCAGTTGCAAAAACAGCGCTCCACATCAACCCAGGAGGAACAAGACCACCGCGAAGACCGGCAAAGAGATGGACTGACAACGTCAGGGGAGACATGCAAGTTGTTGGCTTAAGACCAGAAGATGTCAACGACAGGGAGAAATGGAGGAGATGTAGCAAAACAGCAGACCCCGCAAGTCGGGATTAATGCTTGGAAAGAGAGAGACTATCACTTCTCAAGTTTCGTCTTCCAATAACGAATGGCGTGTGAGCAAATGATTATTAGTAAGGCTTCGTGTGAGCTTGTGATCTTATTTTTACCTCGTGAGATATACACAGCCAGAATCAAAATATTGATTCACCCTTCCAAGAGCATAGGCTCTCGGAATTTTCGCAGTTTATCACAGGGTGATGCGAGACACCTTTGTTGTAGCGTCTGCCATTGTAGTTGGATGTACAACGCCGTCGCGCTTTTGCGCTTATTAAACGAACCTGTCGCGAAACGAGCGGCTGTTCTTTGGATCGTCTGTATTTCCTCCAGCAGTGCCATCTAATTAGGTACTAGGATGATGAGCAATGCCCATGTACCGCCCAAATGACTGTTTTGTAAGCTACCTCTTTCGTGGGTGGGCTAAACTCGGTGAGAACTCATCAAATGAATCTCAGTCTGGCGTCCGCCTTTCCTACCTTTAGCTTCATATGGTCGTACCACTTTGATCCGCTTTGCACGCACTCTCCTAAGATATGTACTGGATGTGACTGGTTCCAGTGACGCTGTCAGGAAAACTTCTTACACCCAAAGACATAATGAAAGATTAATACAGATACACATAAATTACACGTCAGACCACCATACAAGTAATCTATCATCAAACAGAAAGTGGTTTTGAGAGGTGCAGTGTTTTAACAGGCGTGGTCTTGTTGGAGGGTGTAAATTAGCAACCAACATTCCAGCAATGTGGTAGCGATAAGGAGTCTACCGATCAATGCATGGCTTCATCTAGATATGGAATAATTCAAACAAAACTGGGGAACGCCTTTCTAAACAGAACTAAGGCCACTATCCTTTTCTCCTGCCCCTGAACTGATCTACCAAGTCAGTTACAAAGGAACCCCTACAGTCTGAAGTGGGCTCAGCAACGTCGATGTTAAAGCAGGCCACGAGAGAAAATAAGTCTTAAGCTTACACGTAAAGTGCGCCCTTGCCAGTGATCGGGTATGCATCGCAGTTTAGGAATCTAATTAATCTTCCACAGCGACCGCAGTGTCAGCGACCTAGCGGAGTCCTTCACAGATGCCCAAAATTCTTCGTATACGCCAGGCGTGTATGAAGTCGATCCAGAGGCGGAATCAATTGTGATGACCCATTGCGCCCGTGCTCAAAATGTACGATGAACAAGGAGAATTAAAAATACCCTGTAAATGTAAGACACTATAAAATGTTGTGCTGTCAGTTTATTAGTAGATATCTAAAACCTCAAACATGTCGTTCGACTCAGTAGCATTGTTTAAGTTATTTAAATAAGTGATGCAAATGTTCATGGAGTCTGAGTTCAGAGCCAATGTTGTGAAGATTATAATTCTACGGGAGTTCAGAGCCCATGTTGTGAAGATTATAATTCTACAGAAGCATGAACACGCTCTGTAATCCTAAACAACGACAGTTTAATGCCAATCCGCTGTAAATTCTGTTTCTTTAATACCCTGGGTGAAGCAGAACTCCAGCAACAAACTTTCAGAGAGAGGAAGATCAAGTAAACATGGCTGTAAAATGCGTACCTCGGTATGAGAACCTCTTTATCTTCATTATTGTAAGACACATCTCTTCCACTCAAAGCTCTTCGCTTGCCGTGTTTCGAGAGGTGAAGTCGGGACCAAAACAAGAAAGAAATGTCTTGTTAACGTACGCCCTAAAGAGCATGTCAAGTGCTAAGACCACTTGTTCATCTTCGCTTCTGTGAAACACATCTCTTCTGCTGTGCAAGTGACCATAGCTCTTAAGGTATGCATTTCAGAGCCAACGAGTACTAGGCTTTTTTTTCTTTTTTTTCGGTTAGTAGTACCACGCCTGAAAACTACTCGGTGGGTATCTGGCTCACTCTGTTCATGAGCACAATCTGCTTTGTACAAAGTACTTGAAATGACACCTGAGACTGTTGATTTGGAACGGAGTTGAAGAAAAAAAGTACAACTCCTAGAACATTTTTATCTTGTGGCCCACAGATTCGAAGCTTCGTATTACTCACATGCGAGAGTACGTCAAAAAGCACCTATATAAAATTTTTCTACTTTATTACAACAATAAAAATTTACGATATTGTTTTAAGGGTTCCGTAGCTCATCGGGGAAAAACAGATCACTTGTCCTCATTGTTGTCCATCTGTCTGTCCGTCTGCTGTGGCCACATCTGCTCAGGGACCAGGTAGAGGTATCGATCTGAAATTTGCGTTAAAAACTATTGTCTGCGGTCCCTTTGCGTGCAAGAATTGCAACTAAAATATACGGCCATTTATGTCACATTTTGATAGTTGCAAACTCACCCACACATCAAAATCTGTAAATGAACTTTCTACACACAATTAAGGTTATACGGAGCTCTCACAGTCACACTCGCACTCGCCCGTTTTTCAATAGGTCTCCACATGTGACAACATAAATCTAAAGTAGAAAATCCAGATAGCAGATAGTGATTCTTAGGATGAATGCTCAGGGAGCACAGTCCATCAACAGAAGGGGCACTTACAAACCCTCGCTCGACCTGTGCATCAGTACTGCAGTAAATGTGGATACAGTCCCCACTTCGTCTATTATCGCTTGCTTACGGACTACGAGAAAACAGAAACGAAAAGTACGAGAATTCGCTGTTCCTCAAAATGTAGAATCACAGCTGAAGTTAATTTCGTATTCGGGTCACGTCCTAGGAGGTTGTGGAAACATTATTTCCTCTCCTTTTCTCGACGCAAACGAATGCTAAAGGCTGCAGCCCGGGACGTAAAACCACGGTAACCAAGCCGCAGCACTCAGCGATGTGGTAGCACGCACGGACAGCTCGCTCCCGTGAGAGCCGCTTCTGCTCTGAAGTCACACTCGGGCACGCAGACCAGAAACCCGAGAGCTCCCCCAGGATTCCATCACCTTCCGAGCCCTCCTAGAGCACAATCCACAAGGAGAAACGAGAGCACAGGGTTCTGTAACCTTCGTGTCCATCACAGTCGCCATATTCGCTTATACAGTGAGGTGCCAAAGTCGTGGGATAGTGATAAGCACATATACCGAGAGCGGTAGTATCACGTACACAAGGTACAAAAGGGTAGCTGTCGCTTGTATTCAGTCGAGTCACGTGAAAAGATTTCCGGTGTGATTATCGCCACACTATGGAAAGTTCATTACATTACATTTATCGTTTTCCATGGATCCCTTGGAGAGGAGTCTCTGGGATGTGGAAAAAGTTGATGGTGCTTTTGTTCTCTTTTTTACCCAGATACATGGACATTGTACAATTCTAATGCAGACGGAGTTATGAGCTATAATAATTGCGAAGATATTCATAGATGGAGTACAAGGAGTTGGTCAACCGGAAGTTCTTTAATTCACTCTGAAGCCGATCTTTATCACTTACAAGAAATTTGATATGCTCTGGTAAGTTATTGAATATATGAGTACCCATGTATATGACTCCTTTTTGTTCTAATATGAAGCTTTTATACTCCTTATAGAATTGTTTTTGGTTCTGCTATTATAATCATGTTTTGCACTATTTTGTGTAAAATGCTGAAAATGACAAAGGACATCAGTGAGTATATGTATTGAGAAGTAGTAGTTAGAATACCAAGTTTTTTAAAGAGGTCTCTGAATGATGACTAGGACTGACACGACTTGTTTCTGAATTTTGAAAATGTTCTCTTTGTGAGAGGCGTTTCCCCAAAAGATCATTCCATAACTCATTAGTAAATGGAAAAATAACTTCTTCATTTTTAAATCACCTATTTCTGCTATCATGCATACTGCAAATGTAGCTGAACTAAGGCGTTTCATTAAGTATAGAGCGCGAGTTTTACAATTTAGGTTGTGGTCAGTTTGTAGCCCTAAAAGTTCGACACTGTCTATAGCTTTAATTTCATTGTTTGAATAAATTATACTTATAGAGTCAGGTATTCTTTGTGAGATTCTAAACAGTATGTACTGGGTCACGTCAAAATTCAGTAACAATCCATTTGCTTTGAACCTCCCATCGATACTTCCAAATATTTCATTAGCTAATTGCTCAGTGAGAATGCGGAGTGGTAGTTGGAACAAGACGCATTCCTTTCGGAAATAGTTAAGGAATTCAATATTCCGATATTCACCGTGTCAAGATTGCACGAGAACACCAAATTTCAGGCATTAGCTCTCGCCATGGACAACGCAATGGCCCACGTCCTTAACGAACATAACCAGCCGAGTTTGTGTAGAGTGTCAGTGCTTTCAGACAAGCAACACTTCTTGAAATAACCGCCGAAATCAACGCGGGAAGTACGAAGAATGCACCGGTTAGGATAGTGCAGTAACACGACAAAGCCTGTAGGCCTATCTCGGGATCGGGACCATATGAGTTGGACCCTAGACAACTGAAAATCCGTGGTATAGTCAGATGAGTCTCGATTTCAGTTGGCTTACCAACGGTATCGAGTGTGACACAAGCCCCACAAAGCCACTGACCCAAGTTGCCATCTAGGCACTGTGCAAGCTGCTGGTGGCTCCTTAATGTACGCTGTGTTTACACGGAATGGACTGACTCCTCTAGATGTTCGGCTACTTTGCGGCCATTTTCATGGAAGTCATGTTCCCAAACAACGACGGCATTTTTATTTATATCAATGCACCACGTGACTAGGCCACAATTGTTCGCAGCTGGTTAGAAGAACATTCTGAATAGTTCGAGCGAATGGTTTTGCTACGCAGATCGCCCAACATGAATCCCATCGAACATTTATGGCACATAATAGAGAGATCAGTTCGTGCACAAAATCCTGCACCGGCAACACTTCAGATTTGTGGACGGCTATAGAGGCAGTATGGCTCATTATCTCTGCAAATTGCTTCCATTGACTTGTTGAGTCATGTCACGTTGAGATGCTGCACTAAGCCGGGAAAAAGGAGAACTGACACAATTTTAGGAGATATGACTTTTGTCACCTCAGTGTAATTGTGGAACGACATCATACATGACCATCAGCTGTTTATCTTCATCCTTAATTCTAACGGTTTCTATCATTAGGCCAGTATCAAGTCGCAGCAAAGCGTAACCAGTTTGTCATTACAAAATTTGAGCTGAACAACTTCGATGTAGAATGATATTTTCACTCTGCAGCGGAGTGTGCGCTGATATGAAACTTCTTGGCAGATTAAAACCGTGTGCCCGACCGAGACTCGAACTCGGGACCTTTGCCTTTCACGGGCAAGTGCTCTACCATCTGAGCTACCGAAGCACGACTCACGGCCGGTACTCACAGCTTTACTTCTGCCAGTATCTCGTCTCCTACCTTCCAAACTTTACAGAGGCTCTCCTGCGAACCTTGCAGGACTTGCACTCCTGAAAGAAAGGATATTGCGGAGACATGGCTTAGCCACAGCCTGGGGGAGGTTTCCAGAATGATATTTTCACTCTGCAGCGGAGTGTGCGCTGTAGATACGAGGGCTATCCACAAAGTACATTACGTTTTGGGATTAAAAATAAATAAAGTACTGGAACATTTTTTTATTATATACAGATGAAAGCCACTACTTTTCTACATATTTGCCATTTAAATTAAGGCACTTATCGTAGCGATGGACGAGCTTGGAAATTCCTTCGTCGTCAAATTCGGCCGCCTGCGCCTTCAACCACGTGGTTACCTTTTCTTTAGGGATAGAAAAGGTGTGATTTTTGTGGATTTCCTGGAAAGAGGCACTGCAATAAACTCTCAAAGGTATTGTCAAACTCTGCACAACCTCAGAAGAGCAATACAAAACAAGCGCAGGGGTACGTTGGGCTCAAAGATCTTGCTGATTCACGACAACGCCCGGGCCCACACGGCAAATGCCACTCGTGAAGTTCTCGAATCTTCTTTGTGGGAGTTGTTTCCTCATCCGCCGTGCAGTCCCGACCTGGCACCGAGCGACTTCCACTTATTCCCAGCAATGAAGAAGAGGTTGGCTATGCAGCGTTTTGATGACGACGCACAGCTTGAAGAAACGGTAACCACGTGGTTGAAGACGCAGGCGGCCGAATTTTACGACGAAGGAATTTCCAAGCTCGTCCATCGCCACGATAAGTGCCTTCGTTTAAATGGAAACTATGTAAAAAAGTAGTATTTAAGTGTGGCTTTCATCTGTATATAATAAAAAAAATTCCAATAATTTATTTATTTTTAATTCCAAAACGTAAAGCATAGTTCCTGTTACAGTAAATAATCTCCAGTGTACGTTGATGTTCGTTCTACGACAGCAAAGTATTTATGGCATCAGGCACTACACGTACTCAGCTTAAGAGTTGGCATATGTCCTGAATCGCGCAGGATGTACCTATTTTTATACGGGTAATAACGCGTCTCGTATAAGCCTCAAGCAGGACTTCAAATACCTCGATTTCTTGACAGTCCCCAAAAATTCGAAATACAGTGCGTATTCTCTTCAGAAATGGTGGAGTGTATTAAAGTTCCGAAATGAGTTTCTGAATGCGTGGATGGCAGTAACCAAGATACGATAGCTATTCAGGAAGTAACATCCGATCGGTCGTGGAGTGGAAGTCATAGTGTGAATCGAAACGGTTTTATGAAACAGTTTGCTACAACTTCCAACATTTCTACATAGTCGCCACTGCCATTTACGCATTTGCGGGAGCTTTGTACCAACTTTCCAATACCCTAGTCATAATAGGCAGACGCCTTTGCTTTAGGCCACTTCTCTGCATTGGTGCCAAAATGTTGTCTTCAAGGCCGGAGGGTCATGTGAGCAGAGATGCATCCAGAGCGAGGCAAGTCCAGGCTGGATGGTTGGTGTTCAAACACTTCCCACTGAAACCGCCGCAAGGTCGTCGTCCTTGCTATTGCAGTGTGCAGCCGAGAACCGTCATGAAGAAAGGTAGGAAATGCACGACAGGTTTGTTGTGTGGGGTTGCATGAAATCAGGCGAATCCTCGTAGCGGGCACCCATACTTGGAGGATATCACTATTGTTCTAGGCATCTGCATGCGCTCACTGTGTTCTCTGAAATGAGAAGAGCGACATAACGCGATCGCCAAGACAGAGGCACTGTCCAACAAATCTGCGCAAAACTGTCGTTCCCATTTCGCCACCTATAGGACCTTACTTTCTGAATAGCCCTTATGTTTAGAATGTGAGCTGGCGGAGCGCTATCAGTCGATTTACTAAAGTGATGCTCAGTGCTTGCAATAACACTCTGCAGCATTGCTTCCATTGTTTTCTCTTACCACCATGCCGCTTTTTTTCTGGGATGTCTCTGCTCCGCCACCTCCACCACCCCTTCCTTTCCCTCCTTTCTCGCTACTGTATCGCCTACTGACCTGGAGCGGTTTGTCGGTACTTCTATTCCACGGCAGTGATCACCCATCTTGCCCGCTCTCTTGTTCGCTGTTTTCGTTTGCGGTGGGAAACAAAACGGTGGACGTAGACGACCTTTAGGTGTCGTCTTACTCTGTAAAGTATCCTTAAGAAACGCAAGGAATGCTATTCCTCGTTGTGTGTTGCTTTGATCATATTTAACACTATAATGTGCGATATTCTTGACTTACGGTTTTTTTTTTTTTTTTTTTTTTTTTTTTTTTTTTTTTTTTTTTTTTTTTTTTCTCGCAAAATTTTGTAATATTTGATTACACTGAACTACAATGAATTTCCTTGCTGTGTTACAAATGAGAATGATAAATGGCATGTAAATACAACTCTTATCGTTCCTCCAATCTATTAACAGTTTAGTGTTTTTCAGTACATCTGTAACTCTGTAGCCGGCCGGAGTGGCCAAGCGGTGGCCAAGCGGTTCTAGGCGCTTCAATCTGGAACTGCGCGACCGCTACGGTTTCAGGTTCGAATCCTAGTTCTAAGTTCTATGGGGCTGATGACCTCTGACGTTAAATCCCATAGTGCTCAGAGCCATTTCATTTTTGTAACACTGTACAAACTTTCTTCATAATACATTTAAAGAAGTACTTATCAAATCATTCAGATTAATTTTTCTTTTAAAGTCGCTGCAGATTTTTCAAATGACCAGTGTCTAACTACCAATTTTGTGCAAATTGGATCTGGCAACACTGGCTGTAAGGGCACAGTAGATAAGTTTCTGAACCTTTGTTAGTGAAGACATAGAGAAACATAGCCTGTCATTTATATACACACAGAACAAGCACTGTAATTAATATGAGCAGATATAACAGTAATACTTCCAGTGTGATAAAGTATCGTAGACTTAATGTCTGAACAGAATCGTTTAGGAAGGCGGGAGTAGGGAGGGAAGGGGAGCGAAGTGCTGTACTGAACTGGAGAAAAGCCAAAGAGTCCAGAAAAATTTGGGATGACTCGAGGAAATTGTGAATCTGTGACGTATCTTAGACAATAATATGACACAGCAAGAGTGGTCGACCTACATTTAAACTGTGTAAGTGACCGTGTAGTCAAGTAGTGATCTAAAATCGTCGCTGACTGGATTTAATCGCTTTAGTTAACAGTGACTAACTCCACTTGTGCATTCTGAACGAAAATAATCGCCCTGCAACTTTACTGAAACGTACAAACCAAGCATCAAGCAAAATAAACATCAATTTTTTTACCAGTAAGTAAAGTTGCCAAAAGCACCCTATATCGGGTTGTTGTATAACAAGTACGCATGCACCCAGGAATGGTCTCAGTTATTCGAAAAACACTGATGCATCTAGTCCATGCAAATCTGGTAATATTTTAAACAAACCAGCTCGAAACACTTAACCAGCTGCCAACTGCGAATACTACACGGGCTGCCATTCTCAGCCGAGCACAACGGAGTACACTTACTATAGCATCGCGTGCGCGAAGTATAATAGCGGGCTACAAATCTGTTCATTGAATTTCTTTTTTGAGTGATAAACCGTAATCTGTAAACTTGGCATCCACACTGAATGGGGGACAACAGAGGTGACTATTATTTCACTAAATTGTGCAAAAATCGTAGCGAAGGAGATGGAGCAAACATTACATTTATGCAACGGGAAGAGTGAATGCCGCACTTGGAGTTCAGCATGCGGTTCTTTGTCCCAATCCAAGACAAAACTGTATTGCATAACCTAGTCTCACCAATCGGTTTAATAGAAATGCGATTCCAAAAACGAAGCTCTGGCAACGCTGTAACACCAGCCAAGAACAGGTAGCATGAACTTTACGCGGTCCCAATCGCTCAGAGGACGAGGCAGTGAGGTGGGAAATGAATACGCAGACTCGTCGATGTTCGAGTCGCGCTCACGACAAACATCCTTTTTTTTCAGTTAAAGCATCAAATTTTGTATGCCATTTACACCTCCACCATGCGGTATCTTGCGTATTTACTTCTGTTACTGTTACCTTTCTTTAAACATAACTTGAACTTCTTATACACGTAAACGACCGTTTTGTTTCGTCCAAGACACAAATAAAGCCAATAGAAAGTAATAGTGGATTCAGCAACATCGTCGGTATCCAATGAGTACAAAACACCACAGATAGGCTGCACTGGAATGCACATTATGCTGAGCACAGTAATTCCATTCTGTACGTCTGACGTCCAGGCTTATCTACACATAGCCAAGGGTGACATGTGGTTTGTGTTCAGACCAATTACGGATGTTATGGAGGTCGAAAATACCTTCAAGAGCGAAGTTAGATCCGTCAGTCCACATCTCCTTATTTATAAAATGTTCTTTATCTTCCACTTGGTGCGCAAGCCATTCACGAAACTGTGCTCGACGAGTGCGGTCTACTGGTCGCTGGTGTTGAGTTAACTTGTAATGATATGGATGCAGTTCTTCATCGTGCAACAGTTAAACAATCAGTCCTTGAGATATCTGGAACTGCCTTTCAATATCACGGGTATTTCGACAAGGTTTCGAGAAACTCACACACTGTCTGTCCAATACGTCTAGCCCTTGGACGAGCCTTGAACGACCTCTGTCCATTACTTGTGGACGAAGATTACTAGTTTCCCGAAGGTGTTGCTCCAGGCGGAATGGCGTCTTTCAAGGTGCTCAAAAAGTGATTCAAAAAGCTCTAAGCACCTTGAGACTTAACATCTGAGGTCATCAGTCCCCTAGACGTAGAATTACTTAAACCTAACTAGCCTAAGGACAACACACACATCCATGCCCCATGCAGGATTCGAACCTGCGACCGTAGCAGTAGCGCGGTTCCGGATTGAAGCGCCTAGAACCGCTCGGCCACAGTGGCCGGCTTTTGAGGGTGCCATTCAGGTTACGCACGAGCAGCAACAGCAACACCAAAAGCATATCGACGTGTTCATAGTTTGTATATTTCGTAGGGAAGGCGCCCTACCCGAACTTGAGCAATTACGGTTGTGGACTACACGGTTAGTAGACACAAGCACGGGCTTCAATGGACCCCACTGTCACATGATAGGCTATTGCCATGTATCAAGGGGATGTCCTGTTTACAAACGAGAAGCACCAAGGAACGGACGTCTAAAACATCAAAAGTAAACTGACGATGATTCGAAATAGCACCGTGGTGGATGTGGGTTTGATGCCCCACTAGCCTACTCAGAGGGCTACGATGGCTAATAGGGTAATGCAGCGTGGTACACGTTCCTCTATACATTCCCATGTGCTGCACGATGTGATAGTTGGCCAGATCTTCGTTTTCATACATTTTTCAAAATTTATTCTATCTCATTTGGTTGGATAACTTTTGTCTTGAACCTGGAAGAGGAATCACATACCGACCTCCAAGTGCAGCATTTTTTCTTCACTTAGGTGCCAATGTAACACTGTACAGCATCTCTTCGACATCTGCTGTGCCAACACTGAATAAACTGTGCAAGCAGCGGTTAATAATAATATCAGCACCATGCGTTTCTCACGCGTTTGATCATTTCCACCAACGTCCCTTTCGTAATCAGATATGGAATCATTTCTATACGTCTTTTTCGCATTCACAGCGCCACATTTCCACCTGGTGGACAAAACTGGGACTAACTTTTTCCCGGTGTGAATCGGTTCCGCATTAACCCATCAGAATATCCAACAACCTTCGCCGCCGTACAGTAAGTACAGCCCACGCTGGACCTCTGTGAGTAGCTGTACTTCAATCATAGTCGCCCAGTACTTGTATACACACTCAAATATTTGTGTTCTACTAATATCAAAATGCATCGGCATTTATTACTAAGAGTAGTGAATAAAAAAATAACAAAAGGAAAAAGATCTGCATCTTTACAATAAGTTAAGCGAAAAAACAACCTACTTTTAGGGAATTTGTAGCTTTAGAGGATTGACAATAATGACGTGAATACGCCATTTTAAGGTTGTAGGAATAAACTACAAGACTCGAAAATGTGTCAAAACTTTTGGCAGATACCATAGTTGTAAGATTCTAAGGATGTGAAGGGGAAGCTGTAGTTGATAAGATAATGAGACAGGATAGTAGCCTACATCAGACGTTATTAAATCTCTACACAAGCTGAGGAGGAAACCAACGAAAAATTTGGAAACAGATTTATAGTTCATCGAGAAAGAAAAATAACTTTGTGGTTTGTCGATGACATTGTAATTCTGTGGGAGAAAGTAATAGGGACACAAAGCAATTGAACGGAATGGATAGTGTTGTCAAAAGACGCTATAGGATGAAGATCAACAATAAAACAAGCATAGTGGAATGTTGATAAAGTGAATAAGGTGATGCTGAGGGAAATGAAACTATAAAACTGATACAAATGTGTTGCTATTCGGCAGAAAAATAGCTGATGATGGCAGAAGAAGAGAAGGCATGGAATGTGGACTGCCAAAACACGAAAAGATATTATGAAATAGAAAAATTTGTCATCTCCGTATAATGTTCTGGAAGATATTTGTCTGGAGTTTAGCATTGTACAGAAGTGAAACGTTGACGATAAGCAGCTCATACAAGAAAATAATAGAAGTTCTAGAAATGTGATGCTACATAAAATTGCCGAACACTAGATGCATAGATCAGATAATTAATGAGGGCGTGCTGAATCGAAATGGGGCAGGGAGAGGGGGGGGGGAGGGGTGGCAGGGAAGAATAGCGGGTGTTTGACTGTCACAGGTACAAATGAAAAGAACAGGTAGCGGACAATGACGTAAACAAATAATCCTAATGACCTTAAGTCCATAAACCAGTGCTTTCGCTGATACGACTTATTACGACTGAGCATGTGAACACCTTACAACACAGTCTCCGAGGATCCAGTCAACAGATACGCACTTGACGACAAACGCATTACAAGAAGCGTTCCATATGACCATAGTTCATGTGGAGGTAGGCAGCAGCACCCCTCCTAGTCGATGCCTGTACGTTTTCTAATATCCCAGGCGTGTTCCACATGTATTGACAACTATTCACAATGCGCTCCCGTAGTTTATCGAAACCATCAATAGGGCTGAATACACGAAAGCTCTTAAATACTATCCCCATCTAAAAAAAATCCTACGGTTTCAAACTGGGGGACCTGGGAGGCCATGATACTAGCGAGCCACGACAGATATACTAAAAAGCTTCAATCTGAACCAAACAAAGAGCTGTTGATGGGAAGCAAGTGGCAATAGCCGTTTTATTTTTTCCTCAAGAATATTATTTTCAGACAGTACTACTCCTCTCTGATACCGATGACTTACAATCAAAAATGTTACTCATGAAAAAATTGTCGTTGGCTTCTTCTGGAAATACCGTTCCATGCAATAAAGAATGTTTATGTACACTTTTATACTACCTTCAGTATTATAAAACTGTAATGAAAGTAAGGACGAGTGGAGAGAGAAATAGCTAACTGAAGTTCTTACGATAGAGTAATATCATTTATGGCAAAATCCCATATACTGACTTCGAGTTTAGGAAAGTTTAACAGTCTTGACGTAACCAACGTGAATTCGAAATCCGCTCTGCAACGGTAGCTGCTAAAGTTGACATGCCGCCATTGCTCCTCATTACTGTTGTAACTGGTAGGAGAGCCGTTAATGACGCATTTCCGGTGGCGTTCATTGATACTCAGAGGCACGCCGCCGACTCGGTGGACGGCCGTAGTGGAGGAGGAACCGGTCGCACTGCACAGCACTCGGCGGAAAGCTCGCCGTTGATGCTTACGATAAAAACGCGGGCCCAGAAACTAGTTCTTCAAGTAAAACTACAAGTCAGCTTCAGAACTTATGACTTTTATCCTTTAAATTCGAAGTAATTTCAAATTCCATCTCTGCAACTACAAGAAAATGATTGTTTTCTCACCAGACCCTGTTCTTTATTGAAATAATGCATCATCAGTGGCCTGTAATGAAATATGTTTGCAGATTGATTACCTTCCTACTTCGAAAAACAGTTCGATAAGACAGATGTTGGTTTAATTTGCGGTATTTTATGCCTGTTTGTCTCTCACATCACGAAACGGCACCTTCTAGCGCGTTTTTGAGTTATTCTTTAGTTTGCTAATTCTGGCCTAATCCCATACTGCTTTCCAGAACTATGCCTTTCTTGATTCGCTACACAACATAGTATAGCACCGTTACTGGTTTTATGTTTCGTGTGGTGTTACCAACTTAACCGATAGTTTTTTCGTTGATTTAAGAATGATCTCTTTCTCATGTTCGTCATATGACTGTTACGTCGTTCAATTATGATTTATTTCATGCCTAACAGAAATGAAAGTGTAATGACTGAGTTCAACGTTTAGGTGGTGAGTAGGTGTCGGTAGTGGAAGGGGGTCGGTTGGTGGAGGAGACAGGAGGGAGGAGAATCTGATTCAAAGGTGAGTGAAAAATTGTGGAATGAAGAGTGTGTTGGAAAGAAAGGGGTAAGGAGCTATAATTAAACATGAAAGAGAGGAGAGGTGAAGGATGAGAGAATGAGAGATGGGAAAGGACACGATTCTTTTCCTCACAAGGTGACTTTTTTGTGTTATCTTATATAGCGTTTAATTTCCAGAGTTTATGTGGCCATGGTTATTGAATAACTTTTGATTTTGTATTATTGCTTTGGCTATATGGAAGTTTTCTCCAACACATTCTCCATTCCACCACTTTTGCATTCACTGTTCAGTCTTGTCGACACATTAAATAAATAAATTAATTGAACTACATGACATACATATGAGAAAGCATTAGAAAAGAGGACTTTGTAGACCAAATAAAAAACTAGTGGTATAACTGGTAATCCTACACAAAACAGAAATATACAAATAAATATTATTATTGATATAATTATGTGGTTTGTTTCAGATTAAGAAATATATAGTTCTCCAAAGCAATCAACAATGCCAGACTAAAGAATAGCTCGAAATGTGCAGCAGACGCCGTTCCCTGAACGAAAACAAGACATAGAATACTAAAAGTAAAATCAACATCGGTCTTAACGAACTGTTTTTCGAGCTATAAAGAAAGCCAATTTGTATATGTCTTTCCTTACAGCCCACTGATAATTTTTTATTTCAATAAAACGAAACGAGTTCAGTGACAAAACACACATTTTCCTGTATTGCAAAGATGAAACTAAAATACCTTCAATAATCATAAAGCAGATGCGCACAAAATAGCCACACAAATGGAGAATATATACCCTTTAAACCCAGTGGATTATACGAGGATTTGAACTTTAACAGTGGCAACTATTTCTTTACAGCTCGTACAAAATAGATACGTGCTTCGAAGTTTTACTGACGTTCGAAGTAGTCACCAGCATTGTGTATAACCCGTTGCCAGCGATGTGGAAGTCGCCGGATACTCTTAGCAGTGCCAGTTGTGTTGACAGTTCGAGCGGCGCTGTCTATTGCCCGACGAATTTTTAGCAGTTCTGAAGCGAATGCCATGAAGTGTTTCCTTCAGTTTAGAAATCGAGTTGAACTCACGATGGTTTAAGTCGGGGGAGTGCTGTAGTTGGTATAGCACCTAGCAGCCCCATCAGTCAAACAAATCAGTAACAGCTTGCACTGTACGTGCGTGAGCATTGCCCTGCAAAATGATGTTTAAGTCCTTCGGAAAGTGTCGTCACTTCTGTATCTAAGCTGGTCATAGGTTCTCTTCCAAAATGAACAGCATAGAGACAGATGTGATGACTCTTTCTGCAGGAGCTGACCATCATTTTGCAGGACAATGTTTAAGCAATAAATGTACCAGAACCACTGTTATCATGTGATCTTTCCTCCCCTTTCATGCACCCATACCACATTCTGACTGCTTACAGCGCCATATTTTCACGTAGTGCCACAAAGCGGAACCGTTGTTTTTTTTTTTTTTTTTTTTTTTTTTTTTTTTTTTTTTTTTTTTTTTTTCTCCTAGCATACTCCACGAGCGCATCGATTAATGAATATATCTACCCTACGATGTTTCAGCGTCCTGCAATGTATACAGCCCGCAGTGCAGCACTCGGAACACCGTCAGTTTAATTATAACCATCCGCTCGTTGTTCAGATCGCAGGGCACACGGCTTCTGCTGTACAGAAACAGGTAGGGTGCAAGGGCGGGACGAAGACCTACCGGACAACTAAGCTGCGACGCCCAGAGCTCAGCTTTCCATGCCGTGCGCAGGCAGCGGAGGTAATTTGAGGCATTGCTGGGGCAACGTCCGTGTAGACGGGAAGGTCCTGCCATCCGTTAGCGCGAGCGGGTGGAGAGTGCGGGGGCGTCTCAGACGAATAAGGCGGCCTCACTCGCTGATGGACGCGCTGACGAGAACGGAGCAATTAAGAGAGAAAGCTCCCGCATTAGACTACTATTCAGATTCGGACGATCTGAGAGATCTATTATTCCTTATGAGTGTACAATACCTTGCTCTTTTCATCAACATTTCTTCTGTTGACGCATCATTTTTTATCACGTTTGCAACCGACGACAAAGTACTATCATTGCTCAGTTCCATTGAGAGAAAAGTGATAACTAGCCAGAGTGTTCTTCCGCATTATACTGATCGTTATTCAAAACTGGCAATATATTGTTGTCGCAATTTCTCTGTAAACTCTAATCTTTGTCGGAATTAAACATAAGGAATGGTGGGGTGTAGCGGTTTCTCTAGACTAAAATTATACAGCAAGAATTTACGACCCACTACACCTTCTCAAGGACATGATTTTTCGCTTTCGTGTCCTGTCACATACTTTCAGCAACCACACCTGTAAATGCGGAGCGTACGCAGGTGGATATTCATGGCCTAGTAACAACGAGCAAGGAGATAAAATTTTAAATATATGGATTGATAGACGAAAATGGTATCTACAGATTGAGAACGAACACTGAACTCTATATTCCCAAACTTTCCTATACAAGGCGGATCAGTTTCCTTGAGCATGTGAAAATAATCGAAAACAACAGATTAATTAATAAATTCCTTTAACATTTCAATGACAAAAAGTACAAAAGTCATTGGGTCAAAAGATAAAAAAAAAATATTTAGGAGAGGTGAACATAACTGAAGAAGACATTCAAAACGGAAAAAAATTCAGAACCAAAATAAAAAACTGCAGCGTTATAAAAAAAAGAAAGAAACGTGAAGAGTCTTCACCAAAAAACAGAAACGACAGCTGAACAAAAGAATGAAAAAGTGAAGAACATTAATCGAAACAACAGTTCCTCTGAGTAACTGTTTTGCGTGGCCCACAGCTGACTGGAGTCCACAAAAGAAGTAGAGCATAGAGAAATTTATTGCTCCATCCTCTTCTATATTTCTTGCTGTCTATCTCTTTCTCTATCATCTTACGCTCTCATACGTAGATAACTGATGGAATGAATTAAAATTACTTTAATTGTTGACTATGATAACGTTTAGAGCGGTTGGAACAGAAATATTAAATTATGATCGACGGTAAATTAATACAGACAAAAAGTAGAGACTAAAAAAATTTTAATTATCAGACATTCTTTTCAGATTGAAGTCCATTGACTCTCCTAATTGCTAAAAAAAAAGTGTAGGAATGGGGACATCTGTTTACTAGCAGGATGTATAGCCTATACTACCGAAACGAGAAGAAGGTAAAAGACCAACTATTATCCTGCAAAAATGGTAATGTTTAAGAGTAATGGTCTAGAAGTTGTAAATCTACAGTCTGAGGAAACGAGGCAAATTTAACTAGTGAGGCACATGTTAAACAGCGTTTCTCGTAAGTGGGAGAGGAAAACTAGCAAGTAAAATCATACTTTTTAAAAATACAACGAGGTCCTGAGTATTTATCAAGTTTTTAAATCAGAACACGGCATTTTGGTCCTGTTTGCAGACTAGATAAAACATTTTGGCAATTGTAAAGTAGTCTCTCTCACGCATGGATGTTACAGGAAGGTAATTCAAGCATTGTATGATCCGAAGCAGAAGACCGACGAGCAATCATCCTTAAGACCAATGTTACGTAATATTAAATATCAAGGAACTCTTTAAGTGACTCCCAGGCAAATGTCTTAATCCAATCATCTTAACTTAATATTTTTAAGTAGTTAGATGTTTCATAGGTCATTTGAATGATTCGTTTATCGAATAGATGTGGAACCAGTCATTTTACAGGATATGTGCACGGTTACTGTTAACTTTAATGAACACATTATCATTTAATTTCTACTCATACACCTCCACTCAAAAACAAGTTTTTTTTTACTGGATAGCAGTTTTTAAGCAGAATATCTTTAGTGGAATAGAAGGAGTTGTTCAGGAGAAATTAATTTGAATTAGATTCAAACCTTCCTTAGCCACCTGCCAGACATGTTACGTTATTAGGGAAACGATCAAAAATTTTTGTTGCTGTGTAATGAACTCATTTTCCAGCCACTGACAGCTTTAACAATGGTTAATGAAGGTCATTTTCTCTCTAGTGTTGTAGGTATCGATATTACAGTTGTTCTTAAATTCTGGTGAATTATTATGTCGTCTGTATTCTGAATATTCTTTTCGTTCTTGATACTTGACCTCCTGTTTCTTCCCACTCTTTATCACATACTCACTGTATGCTGTGGTATTCTGTCCAGCAGTGATCTAAGAAATTTCGTCTCTATGTTTCTTACTATTCTAGCCAGTTGATTTTGTTTTTAGTCCAACATTAACATAAAAAATGAAGCATAGGCTAAAACTTTATATACTACAAGTATTGTTTTCTGTGTCCTGTTTCAAAAGCTACAAATAATACTGGGACACGTGCAGTGTCAGTGGTATAGGTGTAGATATTTTTATTGTTGGGAGGGGTAGTGAAGAACAGTAAATTTATTCATTTGCAGACTAATAGTTATAGCTATTTGGAGCTGTGTGTTTTTAGGTTGGTTAGTAC
The DNA here is from genome assembly GCF_021461385.2 of Schistocerca piceifrons. Taxonomy (NCBI): domain Eukaryota; kingdom Metazoa; phylum Arthropoda; class Insecta; order Orthoptera; family Acrididae; genus Schistocerca; species Schistocerca piceifrons. The sequence goes on from NC_060140.1 coordinate 920,184,640, forward strand.
CTCCAAAACATGTGGCAAGAGAAAGCCAGTAATGCTCATTTTCCTCTGGGCAGGAGGTCAGGTGTTGAAGTTTGGATGCATTGATGCAAAATAGTTAGCCCATACTCGCAGACATGATCCATACAGAAAACATCAGGCTGCAAATTATGTGACATGTTAATGTGAAGACCGTTGGACGCAGAGGAAAAACAACTAACACATTACAGTTGGTTCATATTAAGGTACCAACGATCAAAATATCTGCACTTATACTGCCTGTAAACTGGTATTTTCAAGTTTTTTACTAATCTGTTATTGAACGAGTACGTGTTGTTGCTTCCTAGATAAAGTTATGTATGAACTATTTCTATGTTCGGTATTTAATAACTATGAGCCAATATATTCATTCACTTCCTCTAAATGCCACAGTGTTAGTCTGTGCATTATGGAGATTCTAACCGTAAACCTGTGCTACTTTTATCAGTATTTATTTCTAAATCATTCTGCAGTTCGGCTAGAACTAAGTAAACGTATGAAAGAACTTAAAAAGAACGAACCACCTAAATTATCCTCATTAATTTTTAACACTGCTGGGAAATCCCTCTGCCATTGTGCAACGACGTCATCAAACCACCAAAATAAGAAGTACCAGAAAGGCACTAGCAGATGCACTTGTGTAAGAACATGTGTTATCCCTGCTTGTGTACTGTCATGTTTCTGATAAATCCCCTGTCATATATATTTTGTGTATTTCTGGTTAAATTTATAAAGAACTCTGGAAAACAACTTTACACTTTTGAATCGTCGATAAGCAATAGTGAAATAAATAATATAATGAATATTTTTTCTCTTTATAGTAATCCTTAGTAACCAAATATTTGGAAGGCATTCTTTACAGGTGAATAAATATTGCTTCCAGCTAGAGTTGAAAAATGAATTTCAGAGGTTGAAATTGTGAGAGAAGATAGAATTTTGTGAAATTTAGGTGGACATTACCAAAATGAAAACTGGAAAATTTAAGATATGATACTACAGACGGACATTTAGCAGTATTAATGTAGACGGAAGTACAAAGGAACTTTTACTCGGCTATAATAGTAGAAAATACGTCAAAGACTCTGTACAGATCTAAGATAAATGCACAAATGTAGGATATAGCCATTGACTTCAGATGTTCAGCTGTTCAAGGGGAATGAACTTCAATGCAATGTTATAGAAGTAAAGGAGGAAGTAGATGAAGATACTGCGAGAAGGATTTGAGACAGCAATGAAACAAGTTATTAGAAAGAGCGTCCCTGGAATAGGCGACATTTCATCAAAATTGTTGAGGTTCTTTGGAGAGCCATCCATGACAAAACTATTTACCTGGTGTGCAAGATATATTAGACGAATTACCCTCAGATTTCAAGAACAATACAATGATTCCAGTTCCACAGAACGCAGATGATGACAGGTATTAATATTACCAATTCATCACTATAATAAGTCATGACTGCAAAATACTGACACGGATTACTTAAAGGTGAATGGAGAAACTAGAAGCCTACATAGGAGAAGTCAGTTTGGGTTCCAAAGGAATGCAGGAGCACGCAATGTACTACTGACCATAATTCTTATCCTAGTACACAAAGAAAGCCAAATCTACGTTTTCAGCATTTGTAGATTTAGAAAGAATTTTTAACAACGTTGACGCAAATACACATTTTAAAATCCTGAAGGCAGCCGGAATTAAATAGATTGAGATGGTAAGTTCCTATGGGACCAAACTACTGAGGTCATCGATACCTAGGCTCACACACTACTTAATCTAACTGTAACTAACTTAAGGTAAGATCAACACACACACACCCATGTCCGAGGGAGAACTCGAAAATCCGACGGGGAAAGCCGCGCGAACCGTGGCAAGGTGCCTAAGACCGCGTGGCTACCCCGCGCGGCAAAATAGAGGGAGTGAAAGACTATTTACGAGCTGTAAAGAAACCACTGGAGTTGTATGAATCAAAGGACATGAAAACAGATATTGTAGTTGGATAAGATAAAATTTTAGTCTGTTCCCTATGGTTTATTTAATCCGCACATTGAGGGAGTTGTGAAGAAAACGAAGGAGCAATCTTGACAGGAATTTAAAGTCCAAGGAGTAAAAAAAAAAAAGAAAAAAAACGTGTTTTAAGGTGACGTAATTTTGTTACACACGACTAAGGATGTGGAAGAGCAATTGAACGATATGGATAGTATCTTACAAGAAGGATATAATATGAACATCAACAAAATGTAATACAACGGTAACGGAATGTCGTCGAATTGAATCAGCCGATGGTAGGGGAATATAATTTGGAATGAGACAGCAAATGTAATATAGTTGATGAGTTTTACTACTTTTGCAGTAAACTGATGACGGCCGGAGCAGAGAGCATATAAAATGGAAAATGGCTATTTGAGTAAAAGTATTTATAAAATGAAAGTGGTTATTTCAAGAAACGTGTTTCTAAAAGAAAGGTACCTTTCACGTTTAATACAAATTTAGGCGTTAGAAAGCAATTTTGAAGCTATCGGTCGGTAACTGAAAAACATACGATAATCAGTCCGTACAAGAAGAGAATGGAAGCTTTTGAAACGTGGTGCTATACTCGTAGAAGTATGCTGACGTTTAGATCGGTAGATCGATTAGCTAATGAGGAAGTACTGAACCGAATTTCGGAAAAGTAAATTAAGTGACAAGTGGACTAAAGGAAGGGATCGATTGATGGGATATATCCTGATCAACGAATCGTCCGCTGGATAATGGGGTGGGGCAAAGAGATGACAACAGTAAATGGATATTAACGGATGTGGAATGTAGTAGTTGTTCAAAAGCGAAAAACTTGCACAGGATAGATTAGCGTGGCTAGTTGCAAACCAGTAAACCAGTCGTCGAACTGGAGACTACAATAACAACAACAATACGGATTATAGAGTATGAACTCCTGTTTTTCAGTGCACAATGCATTCTACGCATTTCTCTCTCTCTCTCTCTCTCTCTCTCTCTCTCTCTCTCTCTCTCTCTCTCTCTCCCTATCTCGCTTTCCGATTGCGGGGTTGTGGTCGCCGGTTGGAGACCACATGCTTGAGAAGCAAGTTTTCTGTAACACAGCTAAGGCGACCTTGCGGCGGGCATCAAGTTGCTGCCGTTAGGACACCAGGGGAGGGATCGTGTAGCATTTGCCGTTGGTGAACCAGGTGCTGGCTACAAGTCAACATTAATTTGTGAAGACGCGTAGGGATCAGTCATTCCTCCCTGCCGCCGTTGGATAAGCAACTGCAGCAGCAAGTCGTATACTCTTAGCTCATTTATTTGTTACATAGTTTAATTCTTAATTTCTTTGCGTGTTTTTGGTACTTGCATTGTTTAATTCATAAATTTCGGGCGTATTATAGTATTTGAGAGTGTAACATCGCGTTTTAGTACCTGAATAGTGTAAACTCGCGTAGTCTCCTTCCGCCGCCGAGCAGTGTGTCAGCAGTGCGCAAGAAGCAGCATTCCTGCATCTATTAGGAAATCTTGTATTTTAATAACCGTTTAAATTTTGTGTCGAATTGTTTGTGCTCTCTGTAGATTAGTTCAGACGTTCTTTGCACAACAGTTTTTAGCATGGGTAGGGACTGCAACTGCTGTGTTCGGATGCAGGCTGAGTTGGCATCCCTTCGCGCCCAGCTTCAGGCAGTGTTGGCTTCGGTCACACAGCTTGAGGCTGTTGCCAATGGGCATCTGTGGGGGTCCGTATAGGGGTTTGTCGGGGACGGCCAGCTCGTCCCAAGCATCCCTCGATCGCACTACGACTGTGGCTGCCCGGGATACTGCCCACATTGAGGCTGGTAGAGTGGGAGGTCGTCTCGAGGTGTGGCAGGAGGCGAAAGACATTCCGGAGGGCTGAACGGAAGGCCTCTCCAATTTGTCTGACGAACCGGTTTCAGGCTCTGTCTCAGTTTGATACTGATCTTCGGCCGGTCATGGATGCTTTGTCCTGTTCCAGAGGTTGCCCCTCAGTCTGCAAGATCCGGGCGGTCGTAGAAGTGGGTAGTTCCTGTGAATTATTACGGGTGGAGGTTACACTCAACAACCGAGATAGGTTAATAGTTGGCTCCTTTTACCGGCCTCCCGACTCAGCAGCATTAGTGGCAGAACAACTGAGAGAAAATTTGGAATACATTTCACATAAATTTTCTCAGCATGTTATAGTCTTAGGTGGAGATTTCAATTTACCAGATATAGACCGGGACACTCAGATGTTTAGGACGGGTGGTAGGGACAGAGCATCGAGTGACATTATACTGAGTGCACTATCCGAAAATTACCTCGAGCAATTAAACAGAAAACCGACTCGTGGAGATAACATCTTGGACCTACTGATAACAAACAGAACCGAACTTTTCGACTCTGTAAGTGCAGAACAGGGAATCAGTGATCATAAGGCCGTTGCAGTATCCCTGAATATGGAAGTCAATAGGAATATAAAAAAAGGGAGGAAAGTTTATCTGTTTAGCAAGAGCAATAAATGGCAGATTTCAGACTACCTAACAGATCAAAACGAAAATTTCTGTTCCCACACTGACAATGTTGAGTGTCTATGGAAAAAGTTCAAGGCAATCGTAAAATGCGTTTTAGACGGGTACGTGCCGAGTAAAACTGTGAGGGACGGGAAAAACCCACCGTAGTTCAACAACTGTAGTTAGGAAACTACTGCGAAAGCAAAGAGAGCTCCACTCCAAGTTTAAACGCAGCCACAACCTCTCATACAAACAGAAGCTAACCGATGTCAAAGTTAGCGTAAGGAGAGCTATGCGTGAAGCGTTCAGTGAATTAGAAAGTAAAATTCTATGTACCGACTTGACAGAAAATCCTAGGAAGTTCTGGTCCTACGTTAAATCAGTAAGTAGCTCGAAACAGCATATCCAGACACTCCGGGATGATGATGGCATTGAAACAGAGGATGACACTCGTAAAGCTGAAATACTAAACACCTTACTCCAAAGCTGCTTCACAGAGGAAGACCGCACTGCAGTTCCTTCTCTCAATCCACACACAACCAAAAAAATGGCTGACATCGAAATAAGTGTCCAAGGAATAGAAAAGCAACTGGAATCACTCAACAGAGGAAAGTCTACTGGACCTGACGGGATACCAATTCGATTCTACACAGAGTACGAGAAAGAACTTGCCCCCCTTCTAACAGCCGTGTACCGCAAGTCTCTAGAGGAATGGAAGGTTCCAAATGATCGGAAAAGAGCACAGGTAGTCCCAGTCTTCAAGAAGGGTCGTCTAGCAGATGCGCAAAACTATCTGTTGTAGAATTTTAGAACATGTTTTTTGCTCGCGTATCATGTCGTTTCTGGAAACCCAGAACCTACTCTGTAGGAATCGTCATGGATTCCGGAAACAGCAATCGTGAGAGACCCAACTCGCTTTATTTGTTCATGAGACCCAGAAAATATTAGATACAGGCTGCCAGGTAGATGCTATTTTCCTTGACTTCCGGAAGGCGTTCGATACAGTTCCGCACTGTCGCCTGATAAACAAAGTAAGAGCCTATGGAATATCAGACCAGCTGTGTGGCTGAATTGAAGAGTTTTTAGCAAACAGAATACAGTATGTTGTTATCAATGGAGAGACGTCTACAGACGTTAAAGTAACCTCTGGCGTGCCACAGGGGAGTGTTATGGGACCATTGCTTTTCACAATATATATAAATGACCTAGTAGATAGTGTCGGAAGTTCCATGCGGCTTTTCGCGGATGATGCTGTAGTATACAGAGAAGTTGCAGCATTAGAAAATTGTAGCGAAATGCAGGAAGATCTGCAGCCGATAGGCACTTGGTGCAGGGAGTGGCAACTGACCCTTAACATAGACAAATGTAATGTATTGCGAATACATAGAAAGAAGGATCCTTTATTGTATGATTATATGATAGCGGAACAAACACTGGTAGCAGTTACTTCTGTAAAATATGTGTGAGTATGCGTGCGGAACGATTTGAAGTGGAATGATCACATAAAATTAATTGTTGGTAAGGCGGGTACCAGGTTGAGATTCATTGGGAGAGTCCTTAGAAAATGTACTCCATCAACGAAGGAGGTGGCTTACAAAATACTCGTTCGACCTATACTTGAGTATTGCTCATCAGTGTGGGATCCGTACCAGATCGGGTTGACGGAGGAGATAGAGAAGATCCAAAGAAGAGCGGCGCGTTTCGTCACAGGGTTATTTGGTAACCGTGATAGCGTTACAGAGATGTTTATCAAACTCAAGTGGCAGACTCTGCAAGAGAGGCGCTCTGCAACGCGGTGTAGCTTGCTGTCCAGGTTTCGAGAAGGTGCGTTTCTGGATGAGGTATCGAATATATTGCTTCCCCCTACTTATACCTCCCGATGAGATCACGGATTAAATATTAGTTTTCTTCGAATTTCATACATGCTGCGCTTCTCTATCCTTTTTTTTCTTAATCAGTTAGGTCACTTTCTTTTTCCCTAATTTCATTAACTGTATTTTATCACGTTCGTCTCTCTCTCCCTCTTCTATCCTTTGTCTCATGCCCATTGCAGTTAGCGCACATACAGGGTGTTTCAAAAATGACCGGTATATTTGAAACGGCAATAAAAACTAAACGAGCAGCGATAGAAATACACCGTTTGTTGCAATATGCTTGGGACAACAGTACATTTTCAGGCAGACAAACTTTCGAAATTACAGTAGTTACAATTTTCAACAACAGTTGGAGCTGCGGTCTGGGAAACTCTATAGTACGATATTTTCCACATATCCACCATGCGTAGCAATAATATGGCGTAGTCTCTGAATGAAATTACCCGAAACCTTTAACAACGTGTCTGGCGGAATGGCTTCACATGCAGATGAGATGTACTGCTTCAGCTGTTCAATTGTTTCTGGATTCTGGCGGTACACCTGGTCTTTCAAGTGTCCCCACAGAAAGAAGTCACAGGGGTTCATGTCTGGCGAATAGGGAGGCCAATCCACGCCGCCTCCTCTATGTTTCGGATAGCCCAAAGCAATCACACGATCATCGAAATATTCATTCAGGAAATTAAAGACGTCGGCAGTGCGATGTGGCCGGTCACCATCTTGCATAAACCACGAGGTGTTCGCAGTGTCGTCTAAGGCAGTTTGTACCGCCACAAATTCACGAAGAATGTCCAGATAGCGTGATGCAGTAATCGTTTCGGATCTGAAAAATGGGCCAATGATTCCTTTGGAAGAAATGGCGGCCCAGACCAGTACTTTTTGAGGATGCAGGGACGATGGGACTGCAACATGGGGCTTTTCGGTTCCCCATATGCGCCAGTTCTGTTTATTGACGAAGCCGTCCAGGTAAAAATAAGCTTCGTCAGTAAACCAAATGCTGCCCACATGCATATCGCCGTCATCAATCCTTTGCACTATATCGTTAGCGAATGTCTCTCGTGCAGCAATGGTAGCGGCGCTGAGGGGTTGCCGCGTTTGAATTTTGTATGGATAGAGGTGTAAACTCTGGCGCATGAGACGATACGTGGACGTTGGCGTCATTTGGACCGCAGCTGCAACACGGCGAACGGAAACCCGAGGCCGCTGTTGGATCACCTGCTGCACTAGCTGCACGTTGCCCTCTGTGGTTGCCGTACGCGGTCGCCCTACCTTTCCAGCACGTTCATCCGTCACGTTCCCAGTCCGTTGAAATTTTTCAAACAGATCCTTTATTGTATCGCTTTTCGGTCCTTTGGTTACATTAAACCTCCGTTGAAAACTTCGTCTTGTTGCAACAACACTGTGTTCTAGGCGGTGGAATTCCAACACCAGAAAAATCCTCTGTTCTAAGGAATAAACCATGTTGTCTACAGCACACTTGCACGTTGTGAACAGCACACGCTTACAGCAGAAAGACGACGTACAGAATGGCGCACCCACAGACTGCGTTGTCTTCTATATCTTTCACATCACTTGCAGCGCCATCTGTTGTTGAAAATTTTAACTACTGTAATTTCGAAAGTTTGTCCGCCTGAAAATGTACTGTTGTCCCAAGCATATTGGAACAAACGGTGTATTTCTATCGCTGCTCGTTTAGTTTTTATTGCCGTTTCAAATATACCGGTCATTTTTGAAACACCCTGTAGATACAAACCTACTTTCCTGTAATTTGTATTTCTTATTGTACTTCTCATGACTGAAGGTAAACGTTCTGTTTCCTCTTTCACTACATCATTTAATAAAAATGGTTTTCTGTGTTGGCTGTAGCTTATTACTTGCTTATATGCAAGGTGGTTGGAAACAATCTGAAAAGAGTGTAAGAGTGTTGCAGAGTACGTTGTGCTAAGACATGATTGTTAATCAAATACTGATACATTACACAGTTTTGGAGTTAATCAGAACTGAAGTCAGGTCGGTGTGCTCGCTTATTGAAGCATCTCAACAGTGTGTGTCGTCGAGAGGGTCCTTCTTTCAGTTTCCCAAAACCGAAAAGGAGAGTAATACAAAATTTCGAAGTGGGACAGTAGTAATGGTCCAAAGGCTGAGTATCCGTGTGCTACCATCTACACTATGAGAACATTTGACACTAATTGTATCTGGCGAGTAGTCAGAATTTACGGGCACAACGAGATGATTGACAGACAATGCTAATTAACTCGCGAATGGCGAAAGGTACCGAATTTTTTTTCTAGAAATTATTTCTCAGCACAGTCCACCCGGAAACACTTTTACATGCTTTGCAGTCTGTTCCTGACCTCCCTATACAATGTAAACTATGCAGAACGCCTCACTGGATGTCAGATAGGACATGATGTCTCTAACAGTGCCAGGATGAATAAATCAATCGGTGAATAAATAAATATTTTCCGTTGATGTTTCATTTTGTGGCTGAAACTGCACGGACACATGTATCATTGTTAAAGAAGAATATTGTGATTTTAGGAAGCAGACCCTATTTTCGTAATTATAATATCTGAAAGCAAACATTAAGCATTTTCCGTAAGATGAATAAGGATTATATTTTTACCCTAAACGAATATATTACAAGAGTTTTATTCTTATATACTTTGTACTTTTAAATATACATGTTATAGACATACAAAACGTCAGGTAACGTTTTATACGCTCTCACATCATTCACGGTCAGCATGTGGTAGCTTCTCAGTTTGTGTGGGTTACTATCGTATTGGTACCTTTTCGTCCATGCAGGAAAGGAGATCTAACATGGTTTTTTTAATAAAATTTAAGCATTTGTGTTCACTGCACTGCTTTACTTGAGCCATGCGTGGCTCGTGTTCGTGGCATCTCTTATTTAACATCCTGTTTTTGCCGTACTGGCACCCCGTTATGTCAGTTTCAATTACTTGTGTCACTGAGTTACTGCTTTGCCTGTCCGTGAGCGGCAGGAGCAGCGCTTATGAATATAAGCCCTGCCATATTAGCTGGACTGCTATTACTTCCCGGTCGTCATGTGTCGACCAGTGAGTTGAAACGTGCCAGCAGTTAGTTCGGACCTGGCAGTGTTCGAGTTGGCACGCCGCACAAGTTCAGTCGGGGAGCGGCAGCAGTGATGGCCGGACCGCCATGACTCGCCCAACGGTTGCCGACACACATGACCGGAGTGGGGCGACTTCGGTTGGTCGTCGGTCGGTCTTCTTGCCGGACGACGTGTATTTGGCCGGCGTTCGCTTATGGGTTGGCTGTGTGTGCAAACTCGTGATTCGTCCATGTTATTGTACAGTGACTGCCTCTGAGGAGTCGGTCGGTTGGTTTGAATCAGCCAGGAAATCTCCTCGCAGCGAAGTGGGCCGGGCCCGCTGGCGGTCTCTACCCAATGTCGGGGTGTGTGAGAGCTGTTCTGACTGCTACGAGGTTTGTGGCTCACCGATCCAGGACATCAAAGTTGAGTGGTGATTTATACCGGAGCCAGTCTGTTCACATTGCGCCGCTGGTTTTCATGGTTGGCTGTTGAGGATATTCCCGTCAGCAATAGCGAGTGTTTGAGTTGGTGATAACTTGGCCACCATCCGGTGGAGATTAACTGTATTTTAGTTGAAACTTCCTGGCAGATTAAAACTGTGTGCCGGACCGAGACTCGAACTCGGGACATTTGCCTTTCGGGGGCAAGTGCTCTATCAGCGCAGACTCCGCTGCAGAGTGAAAATCTCATTCTGGAAACATCCCCCAGGCTGCGGCTAAGCCATGTCTCCGCAATATCCTTTCTCTCAGGAGTGCTACTTCTGCAATTTTCGCAGGAGAGCTTCTGTAAAGTTTGCAAGGTAGGAGACGAGGTGCTGGCAGAAGTAAAGCTTTGATGACGGGGCGTGAGTCGTGCTTGGGTAGCTCAGATGGTAGAGCACTTGCCCGCGAAAGGCAAAGGTCCTGAGTTCGAGTCTCGGTCGGGCACACAGTTTTATTCTGCCAGGAAGTTTCATATCTGCGCACACTCCGCTGCAGAGTGAAAATCTCATTCAGTATTTTAGTTATTAGTTCAGTTTCAGCCGCGCTCGCGAGTGGCCGCTGTTAACTGTTGCGCTGCACTTCAGTGTTTACATCGCTGTACTTGTGCTTCGCCGAGTGCCGTCCGTCCGTTAATCTCCGTGTTCGTTCCTGTTCCTTGTGATCTGATCGCTCTTTCTGGTCTTGCTGCTGCTACTAGGAATTTCGGTTGTTTAACCGAAATTGCTTCGCTGGATTAACCATGGCTACAAACCTCAGGAAGAATACTCTGGTATTTGCTTTTGACAAAGAATCCCGTCCTGTTCAGCCGACATCCCTGGAAATAGATGACTGGATTACACAGGTAATTGGTCTAAATTCTGAAACCGTTCATACCTGGCAACTGGATCAGGAAAAATACTGTGTTTTTGTCAAGTTAATCAGTGCTTCGACTGTTGATAAAGTGTTACGAAAGTGGGGCTATGAAGTAGATTTTGTGCATAGAAATGGTTATAAAAGTAAGGTTTCCATCTATAGAGCGGACATTCATTACAAAACCGTGTCTTGAATCTCCCCATTGAAATTGAATATGATAAGATTAAGGAAGCTCTTTTAAACTATGGAGACGTTAAATCAATTGCAAATGAAAGATGGTCGCCTCGCTTTAAACTGCAGTATTTTAACGGGGTCCGCTGTGTAGAGATGGACGTTAAGACGAATATTCCGTCTCACATAACTGTTTGTGGGTATAAGGCACAAATTGTTTATACAGGTCAGGAAGCTACATGTCATATATGTAACGAAACCGGCCACTTCAGACAGGAATGTCCGCGGCGAACTGTTGTGCTTAAAAGTAATTTGATACAGCGTCAGAAGCTTACCTTAAATGATCTGTTACCAAAGAATAGCCCGGAACAACTGGTTGAGGATGTTAACGCAGCGGGACAAGCTGATGTCTCCCTTCACGATAACAGTCAATTTCCCCCGTTAACAACAAAAGGAAACCCCGTTGCCACTACTCGTGAAACTGAAATGCAACCGAAAAAACGACCTCTGGAGATAACTGATAGTTGTTCAGAGGACGAGCTGTCTTGTCCCACTCCCTCACTTCGCAAGCAAAAACAGTGCGATGAGGAGGCAGAGGAACCTGAAGGCAAAATGCGAATGAAAACTAATGAACAGATAGATGATACACATACGGTACCAGAAAATGGAAGGGGTGTAAGCAGCATTAATTTGCAAGAAACAACAGGTACAGTAGCCGATTGCAAAGATCAGAATCTATCTGTTAATAAACAAATTCAGGGAGAGGATGCAAAACTGCAGTCTCCATTTGTTTCCCTAGATCAGAAAGTGAGTGAAATTAATAAAGAACGAGGAAGTGGTGGCCAAACTGAAATCACGGTCAACACCTCAGGGCAGGCGCCGGCAACCGATATTGCTAAAGCGTCTGTTGCTGCTCCAGATAAGCCGCGAAGTAAAATACCGACGCAACCAAATGAGAATGTAGCTCGTAACCAAGGGAAGGGAAAATCCAGTAGGGGCGACCCAAGCCCAAAGAATGTTCAGTCCGAAACGGTCGTACACGAATCACTGGAGGAAAAATCAGAAAGTTTACCAGGAAATCAGTCTGCTTGCGGTACAAGAGAAAACATCAGAAGTAGAAAAAAACGGGACAGTAACTAATAAACTGATTGAAGTGTTATTCCATGTTCAGCCTTCCGAGAAAACTGTTACAGCTTAATTGAACCCTGAACCACAGTAAACTAAATTAGTTCAACAAAACAACTACATAGTGACAGCACAATGACGCAATCTTATTCTGTCACCACTATAAACATAAATAAAATCACGACTGGTTTGAAATTATCGGCCCTTAAGGAATTTTTGTACGAATCTGCGACTGATGTTGCCCTGTTACAAGAAGTTCTAATTTCGGATTTGGTAATTCCCGGTTTTGTCAGTTACATAAATGTGTCTCCCGAAACAAGTGTTGGAACAGCTATTTTGGTAAGGGAAGGGATTACAGTAAGCGAGGTGGAACGACTGGAATCCGGAAGGGGAATAGGACTAAATATCTATGATGTGACTATCATCAACTTGTACGCCCCTTCAGGAAGTTCTTATCGAGCTGACAGGGCACGTTTCTTCAAAGATGACTTGATATACTTGTTAAGGAAATCTCCAAGACAGTTATTACTTGGAGGTGATTTTAACTGTGTTTTAAATCGAAAAGATCAGTTACCTAATTTTAATTTCTCAGGTGAACTAAAACAACTAGTTACTGGTTTAGAGTTAAAGGATATATGGGAAATCAAATACCCCTCCACTGTTGAGTTCACTTATGTCACGGCAACATCACGTAGCAGGATTGATAGACTATATATTTCTAAAAATCTTGTAACTTCCGTGACAAAAGTAGAAACCATTCCTACGTACTTTTCAGACCATTCAAGTGTCTTAGCTTGCATAAATATAACAAGACAGCCGGTTCGCCGATTCAAGAATCAGTGGAATTTGAACACTTCTTTGTTAGTTAATCATGATTTAGAAGATCTGATTAAAGAAACATGGGCAATATGCCTGCGAGCCCGTAGTAGATATGCCACTGCCATTGACTGGTGGGTTAAAATGGCAAAGCCAAAGTTGAGGAAAGTTCTTATTCAATACAGTGCCCAGAGCGCAAGGGAAATGAAATGCACTATAGGGTATTACTATTCCGTTTTGAGAGATCTATATGATCAAGTCTCAGCAGGTTCCTCACTTCGGATAGCAGACATAAAAAAAGTCAAAGCCAAGTTACTTAATATCAAGAGAAGTCAAATGGAAGGGTTGAAAATAAAATCGAAGGCAAATTCGGTGTCAGCAGATGAAACTGCTTCCCTATATCATTTAGTGAAGCATACGAAAAACGGGAGAAGGACTTTAATGAAGAAATTCGAACAAAAAACGGCACGATTCTCAGAACCCAGCAGGATATCATGGACGAGATTTATCGCTATTATTGCGAGCTATATTCTGTACATCAAAGTAGTGATGCTTCCTTGGAAGAATTCCTTGACATCCTAGCCCCACAGCTGACAGAAGATGACAACGAAAATTTTCTCGAGGTTGCCAGTGAAGAAGACGTGTATGAGACTCTGTGCGCCTCGCCACCAAAAAAATCCCCAGGACCGGATGGTCTGCCAGCAGAGTTTTACATCCGTTACTGGCCAATAGTAGGTGCGAAAATCACGGACATTGTAAATGAGGTTATTCAGGGTAAAATGATTCCGGCTGAGTTTAAGGAGAGTAAAATTGTTCTGGTATCAAAAAATAATGGAAACAAAAACTTAAATAATTTTCGTCCAATTTCACTGCTGAGTTCTGATTATAAATTAATAGCTAGAATAATAAACAAGAGAATTTCATGCCTTACAGATAAAATTATTAGTCAACATCAGAATTGTGCGCAAGGCAGAACCATTTTTCAAAATCTAGCGGAATTCAGGGATATCATTGCAATAACTTCCGTAACAAACATAAAGTGTGCTTTATTGTTTTTAGATTTTTATAAGGTGTTCGATGTAGTAAACCATGAATATCTTCTACACACATTGAAGAAAATAGGTTTCAACGATAGGGTTATACAGTTGATTAAGAACATAGCAACTGGAATAAATGCTAAAATAGCGGTGAATTGTCAACAATCCAGGCCGATGCAAATACAACGAGGTGTTCCTCAAGGAAGTCCTCTGTCCATGTCGCTTTTCGCAATTTCGCTGGAACCTTTCCTCCGACATGTCCATGTTACATTAAAAGGCTTAACATTATCAGGAAACAAAACAGTTATAAGAGCCTATGCTGACGATATAGGGGTCATTATAAGGAATAATGACGAGGTAACCACGCTAGCAACAGTGATTGATTCGTACTGTAGAGCATCTGGAGCCAATGCAAACGGAAAAAAAAGTAAGATGTTAAATCTCAGAGGTTTTGATAATATCAACGTCGAGTGGGCAAAATTAGTCCGACAACATAAAACACTTGGGATCACCCTGACAGCATGCCCTATGAAAATGACTGCTTTAAATTGGAAAGTAGCAGCAGATAAAGTGCAAGGAGCCATTGTAGAGAATTTAACTCGATATATGAACCAAGTTCAAAGAACACAGTATATCAACTCATGCATCCTTGCTAAGGCTTATTATACTGCCCAGCTGTTTCCAATACCGAGAATGATAGCGAGGAGAATAATGTCCAAAATCACAAAATTTTTGTGGAGAGGTGAAGTGTTCAGAGTACCTGCTAAAGTAGCCACTTTAGATCCTAAAAATGGTGGACTAGGATTAACTGATATAACGGATAAAGCCTCTGCTCTTTTTACCAAAAGGCAAGTTAATTTAATAAGAGACTCGCGAGAAAGCATAACCAGCCAACTTTTCGAGATCATTAAACCTCCAAGCCTGCTTCCCCCGATTGACGTGCAGAATATCAACAGTCGCTTACAGCACGTGAGGATTTTCTATGTTGAGTTTAGTTATGTCAGTGTCGAACTCAGGCAGTCCCGACACTTAACATCGAGAGCCATAATGCGGGAACGAAAGAAAAGCGAAGGAAGAAACAAAATAGAACGACAGTTTCCAAACATTGAGTGGACTGAGATTTGGAAAAACATTAGTTCTAATGTGCTCACGTCTAATATAAAAACGTCATGGTACAAGACAGTTAACAACATAGTTAGCACCAATGAAAGACTGCACGCAATCGGACTCTGTGAAACAAATTTATGTCAACAATGCCATCTAGTTGACACAGTAATTCATAGATATACTTGCAGTGGTCACATGAATAGTTGGAAGTGGATCCGGGAGCAAATAGCTCTGATTACAAGAACATCCCCTGAGTATATATCGCTGTCATTGATACACAGGCCTGAAGCACGCTATTTCCCAGAAGCAAAAAATAACGCTGTGTACTGGTTGCTGGGAAATTTTGTTAACTACGTCCTTAACAAATTAGGATCCGATAGCATCATAGAGTTCAAGGTACACATGCTGTGTGAGTTCCACAAAATTAGAAGCTATTCGAATCACAAGAAAAAGTTCGGTAATATGCTAAAAATTGTATTTGAAAGAATGGGCATTGGTTAATATAAAAAAGAAGACTGTGTTGACAGTGATGTATTGTAGTTACCTTAAGGATACTATTTTTAAGATTTTACAGTATATTTATGACGTGTGCTTTCTCTATTTCAGAGAGTAGTTTTTTGAAATTTATAAGCTAATGTACAGAACTTATGCGACATTGAGATTGTGTGTCTAATAGTGCCAAACACAAAACATGAAAGGTGCATTATTGGCTTATACTAGAAATTTGGAAATAGGCAGTTTTTATAGAAATCTCCTTATCGATTGGTTAAAACCATATTCAATGGCTGGCACATTGCGCTGTTCATTTTTGCAGTGAAAAGACTGATTATATAGATCTGATCAAATACTTAGATTCACTTAATGTCCAGAAAGTGTAGTTGGAAGGCTAGTCAACTTTGTTATGTATCTCCAATCCGCCATTCTCAAGTATTTGTGTTTAATTTAATTCTTCTGGTGATTTAGTCAGTAACACAATCTTCTGTTGTCTTTCCTTAATGTCAGCGCAATTGAAATGATCAAACCGCTTTGTTTAAATAACTACATGTATGTTTAACTTAGAATGTATTTGCAATGTGTAACATTGTTTTTTTTTATAAAGGTTTTATATATATATATAAAAAAAAAGATGGTAGAGCACTTGCCCGCGAAAGGCAAAGGTCCTGAGTTCGAGTCTCGGTCCAGCACAAAGTTTTAATCTGCCAGGAAGTTTCATATCTGCGCACACTCCGCTGCAGAGTGAAAATCTCATTCAGTATTTTAGTTATTTGAAGTCCAAGTGCGCCAGCGGAATTTTCTGCCTTGTGGTCGTTAGCGTTCTGATTACCTGCCCTGACCGCTGACGTAAAATGCAGGCAGTGTCCTTTCCTCACCGTGTTGTCGCTGTCCAACACGTGTGTGTCGTTTTGACATTTTATGCATACTTGGTTGTGGGCGGCTACGCCTTTTACGTTTTGACTTTGGTGTTCCTTGTGTGCTGGTCGGGTGGAAAGCAAGTCGCCTTGTCGATGGGTCCGTTGACTGTCTCTTGGTTGGGTTGCCGGTGGATCGGATATAGTTGGGCCGACTACTTGTCTCCCCTAAGCGAACGTTAAAATTTGAAGTGCACACCTACCTCCGGAAACTTCTGAGCGCCGCTGGCTGTACTGCCTTTTCTTATTGGTGTTTGATTGTGTATTTTAATGGCTTATAGCCGATGGTTTGAATTTGTATGTTTTTTAGTTGGTTTTTAAATAATGGCCCTTCAGCCGTTTTAAAATTAAAATTCCTTACTTGTCAAGCCTTAGAGTGTTTGGGCCTTCAGCCTCATTTGAAATATTATTGCCGTCCGCGGTGGCCGTGCGGTTCTAGGCGCTTCAGTCTGGAATTGCAGGACTGCTACGATCGCAGGTGCGAATCCTGCCTCGGGCATGAATGTGTGTGATGTCCTTAGGTTAGTTAGGTTTAAGTAGTTCTAAGTTCTAGGGAACTGATGACCTAAGATGTTAAGTCCCATAGTGCTCAGAGCCATTTGAACCATTTTTTTGAAATATTATTTACGGATAAGACCTAGCGATTTCTGCATATTGAAAATTTATTGTTGTTGTGTTTTAAATCATGAGCCATCAGGGGTTTTAAAAATCAAAGAGGTTGTGCCATTAAGTCATAAGGTTGAGTGACAAATTCTGTCGATAGCTAAGCTCGCAAATTTGCGCTGTAATGTTTGGGCAACTAAATAAAGTTATATGTGTTCGAGTGTAACTGATAGCCGCTCATTTTTGGCCCCTTCCTACAAAATCCAACTACCTGTTCTGTTCTGCAGATTTAACCAGGCGTTTCTTTACTATTGGTGCCAACTGCGACAAATTATACGCGCAGAGTATGCTGTAAACTGACATCTCCGATTTTTTAATGTGAAAACTATTAAAGTACTTTCAATAAAATCAACTTTATTGACTTCCTAAATCTTTATTCTTTATGACTATCGACGAACACTTTTCTCTCAGCAGGAGACCAGTTTGTTGATACCTTCACTAAAGACTGTTTGATGACGGAGCTACATCCTCACTTTTGCTTCATCACTATCAAAGTTAAGTCTCCGATGGTGCCCGTTCAGCTGAAAATAGGATAGACCCAAGTCGGGACTGTGTGGAGGATGATCGATGGCAGTGAACCAAATGTTCTAATGTGTGTGAAATCTTATGGGACTTAATTTCTAAGGTCAGCAGTCCCTAAGCTTACACACTACTTAACCTAAATTATCCTAAGAACAAACACACACACCCATGCCCGAGGGAGGACTCGAACCTCCTCCGGGACCAACCGCACGGTCCATGATTGCGGCGCCTCGGACCGCTCGGCTAATCCCGCGCGGCGGTAGTGAACCAAAAGTGTCGGATTGTTGCAGAGGTCGCAGCGCTCGTGTGTGATCTGCTTCGTCATGTTGAAGGAGAGGGTGCTCTATGTGTGGACGAATCTTAGAATCCAAAATTCGATCACAGTACACTGTTTCTCACGCACCGACGTAGCTAAGTTACGCACCCTTATGTTACACGCTACAATTCGGAGCCCTCTAGCGGCAGACTGCTGCAAATATGTAGACATGAAGAATAAAGACGTGGAATGCTAATAATGTTATTTTATATAAAAACTTTAAGACATTTTCACATAAAATATTCCGAGATGTTAGTTTTCAACAAGCTCTCGTATTTGATGTCGTACAACCAACACGCGAAGTGATTGGTTACTGTAAAACGGGAAATACTAATTTTGATTATGTGCAACATCGAACGAATAATAATAGGCCTTTGGTACAGCTCAGCTCACTAAAGATAAATGTCACTCATACAGTTTGAATACTATGTAACCTCCCTACATTTCCTTAAGGCTTTTCTAAAGAACACTAATGGTGTCACGATTTTAGTAGTGCAAAGCGTGCTTCTTCTTCCTTGTGAGTAGATATCCAACCAGAGTTCAGAGTTCTTCTTACCAGCGACATTATTTGCGACATATGCGAGGTGTTACTTCACGTTGATGCACAGGAAGTAAGGCATCGTCTCAAGTGCGTGAAAGAGAAGGCAGATTTTGGTAAATAGGTCACAGATGCAGAGAGACGCTGTGTAAACCAGAATAGGAAGAAGCGTTGCTGAAAGGCTTTCTCTCCGCACATTATAGTTTACGTTACAAGTGAAAACCTTAAAATTGTAATAACAAATCGAAATTTCGAGTCGTTGTCCTGTAAGTTGGTAAGCGCGCTACAAACAGCGTGCAGAATGGCCTGTAGGTGGCAGCATAGTGCAGATGCACACACACCGTCGCAGTATCAGTATAAAGATGGCGGCCCCACTTGCGGCTTGCACCAGGGAAGAACAGCGTTCTGTTATTTGGTTTTTGCGTAGTGAAGGTGTGAAACCTTTTTAAATTCATCGACGAACGAAGGTTCAGTACGGTGATGCACGTTTCTCAAAGCAGCAAGTCTACGAATGGAGTAGGAAGTTTGCAAATGGTGTGACTTCACTGGAAGGTGCTCCTCGTCCAGGTCAGGCACAACGAGTTGTGCCTCCAAAGAACAGTGCAGCAGTTGAAGCCATAGTGAAGAAAAACCGCCGAGTGACACTGAATGACATTGCAGCATGTTTACAGATTAGTCACGGTTTAGCACACCACATTGTGCATGATGTGCTCTAGTCAGCAAGATGGGTGTCACGGCAGCTGCCTCCTGAAATGAGGGAACAACGTGTTGATGCTTGTGAAGAACTTCTTCGGCGCTTTGAACGAGAAGGTGATGACTTCCTCGCAAGAATGCAAGAATCGTTACTAGGGACGAAACCTGGGTTCACTTCCACCAACCAGAATCGAAGAGAGCGAGCAAGGGAAGGCGCCATTTCTCATCACAAAAGCCAAAGAAGTTTCGAACAGAACCATCAGAAGGGAAGGTTATGCTGACTCTCTTTTGGGACAAAGAACGCGTGACTTTGGAGCATTACATGCCTAGAGGGTCCAATGTCACCAGTGCATCATACACAGATCTCCTAAAAAAATCGTCTGCGGCCTGCAGTGAAATCAAAGCGACGTCGATTGCTGTCAGCAGGTATCCTTTTGCAACATGACAATGCAAGGCCCCACACTGCCCGTACAACAGTTGCAACAATCACAGACCTGCATTTTGAGTATCTTCCTCATCCACCATACTCACCAGACCTTGCCCCAAGTGATTTCCATATGTTTGGACCACTCAAAGACGCAATGGGAGGAAAGAAGTTCCGTTCTGATGAAGAGGTACGCTCGTGGTGCATGCGTGGTTGTGCGGACTACCAAAAGAATTTTTTTCTAAAGGAATTTATGCACTTTGTAAGCGCTGGAGGACTTGCATTGAGCGTGGAGGAGATTATGTTGAAAAGTGATACAGCTTTGTACCACTTCTGCACGATAAACAATATTTAAAAAATATTTAAGGTTTTCATTTGACTCACCCTCGTACTTTGCATCCCAACAGGAAATTTCACCTATGTCTCTTTCGAGATGTTCTTGTGAATCGCAGGGATGTAATGAGATGTGGAAAGTAACAGAGCATAGAAAGAGACTACTTTCAGCAAGCACTTCAACTCCGACTGTAATGCTACAAATAGTTACGAAAATTCCAACTGTAAATTACAGACAACGTACTAAGAAAGGGTGCAACAGTGACTTATCTTCGTATCACCATAAAAGTAACTGGAGGCCTGACATTGGTAAGCCGACCGGTGTGGTCTTGAGGTTCTAGCGCTTCAGTTTGGAACCGCGTGACTGCTACGGTCGCAGGTTCGAATCCTGCCTCGGGCATGGATGTGTGTGATCTCCTTATGTTAGTTAGGTTTAAGTAGTTCTAAGTTCTTGGCGGCTGATGACCTAAGCAGTTAAGTCGCATAGTGCTCAGAGTCATTTGACATTGGTAATGTGGGACGCAGAACAAGAGAAGTATGAAACAACGTGCACGTGTCAATCTTTTCCGTGTTGTGGGCAGTGTGCAAAATAGAGCAACAAAGAAAGTTGCGCATTAGACGTGTGCGCTGAAGCTGCGAGAAAGCAGTAGCCCAAGAAAGGCCGTCGAATTAGTTCCTATAAAACCTCTACCTGTCTAGATTATAGGTTTCAATGGTAGTGTCATTAATGAAATTATCAAAACTAGGATAGCAGTAAAGTTTGTGAACTGAACCGGCAGTCTCAAGCTGAGCAATGTGTGAGACTCAGTATTCGTTGGTTGAAGACGGTACAGTGAACCCCATATGTAAACAAAACATTACAAGGCGATGCGTTGTATACAGTGATGTCACGAAGGCGATACTACTTTACAGGGTTCTTCAGGAGAAATTATAAATCTTTCTAGAGTTGGTTCAAGCCGCTATTTTTAATCGGCAAGTTCACGTAAATATTTGTCTCTTTTCTACTGCGGAGATAAAATATTTTGAAAATGACACGTATAGTATTGATGATTCCACTACGTTGGAATCTGATGAATTTAGCGTTCGTGCCTCTAATGAACTGACTGTGTCTGCAGTTTCACAATGAGATTGCAGTGGTTGTACAAGCATTTGAAACATCCTTCAACATCGCAGCGCGTCAGCAATCGTTGGTTAATACAGGGTGATTCAAAAAGAATACCACAACTTTAAAAATGTGTATGTAATGAAAGAAACATAATATAACCTTTTGTTGTACATCATTACAAAGAGTATTTAGAAAGGTTTTTTTTGCACTCAAAAACAAGTTCAGAGATGTTCAATATGGCCCCCTCCAGACACTCGAGCAATATCAACCCGATACTCCAACTCGTTCCACACTCTCTGTAGCCTATCAGGCGTAACAGTTTGGATAGCTGCTGTTATTTCTCGTTTCAAATCATCAATGGTGGCTAGGAGAGGTGGCCGAAACACCATATCCTTAACATACCCCCACAAGAAAAAATCGCAGGGGGTAGATCAGGGCTTCTTGGAGGCCAGTGATGAAGTGCTCTGTCACGGGCTGCCTGGCGGCCGATCCATCGCCTCGGGTAGTTGACGTTCAGGTAGTTACGGACATATAAGTGCCAATGCGGTGGCGCTCCATCCTGCTGAAACATGAATTGTTGTGCTTCTTGTTCGAGCTGAGGGAACAGCCAATTCTCTAACATCTCCAGATACTGTAGTCCAGTTACAGTAGCACCTTCGAAGAAAAAGGGACCAAAAACTTTATTGGCTGAAATGGCACAGAAAACGTTCACCTTAGGCGAGTCACGTTCATACTGAGTTGTTTCCCGCGGATTCTCAGTGCCCCATACACTGACATTGTGACGGTTGACTTTGCCGTTAGTGTGGAAAGTTGCCTCATCACTAAACACAATCTTTGAAACGAAAGATTCATCTGTTTCCATTTGAGCAAGGATAAAATCACAGAAATCGATTCTTTTAATCTTATCAGCTGCAGACAGTGCTTGAACCAATTTCAGACGATAAGGTTTCATAACTAACCATTTTCGTAGGACTCTCTATACAGTTGATTGTGGAATTTGCAGCTCTCTGCTAGCTCTGCGAGTCGATTTTCCTGGGCTGCGAACAAATGCTTGCTGGATGCGTGCTACATTTTCATCACTCTTTCTCGGCTGTCCAGAACTTTTCCCTTTGCACAAACACCCATTCTCTGTAAACTGTTTATACCAACGTTTAATACACCACCTATCAGGAGGTTTAACACCATACTTCGTTCGAAATGCACGCTGAACAACTGTCGTCGATTCACTTCTGCCGTACTCAATAACACAAAAAGCTTTCTGTTGAGCGGTCGTCATCTTAGCATCAACTGACGCTGACGCCTAGTCAACAGCGCCTCAAGCGAACAAATGTACAACTAAATGAAACTTTATAGCTCCCTTAATTCGCCGACAGATAGTGCTTAGCTCTGCCTTTTGTCGTTGCAGAGTTTTAAATTCCTAAAGTTGTGGTATTCTTTTTGAATCACCCTATATATTATAAAACTCGAAACCCGCCTCGATTGCGAAAAGAGCACCTAGTGTTACCATAGGTTTCGGCGTAGATAACTTCACCTGCAGCTGCAGTTTATGGCGGGTCATGGCCCATCGAACATAGGCCGGTGTGAAGTGGAGCGTACACCATTAAGTTAAGTAGTGGTTTTGACTTTGTACATGTGTAGTGTTTGTGTTTTCCTTTTTTTCGTTTATAAATGTATAGTTATGGTGTTCATTTAATCATTGACAAAGGTCTTCTTAGGCACTTGTGGGTTTTATTGTTCTGAAGAAGGTGTAGTTATCTACGCCAAAACCTAGGTTAACACTAGGTGCTTTTTTCGCAATCGAGGCGGGTTTCTAGTTTTTTAATAGTTTTTTAATTTGAAACATCTCTGCAGACTTCTAAGAGGACGGTGGTTGGTTTTATTACAAAAATAAAATCCTGATTGTTCCCTAACATCATCGATTAATTACACTAATTGTGACTCCACATAAACAAACAGCCGAGTTGCTATAATCGGATCGCGCAACCAACGTCCATATGAAGTATCTGCCCTCACTATTGCCGATTGAATGATTTACCCCACCACACGAATTGGTGAATTCCTACCGCTCTATGCGTCGGGTCGTGAAACTCAAAGCGTACGCTACCACGCACACATCTTCAGTTTTGAACACTGTGTTTCGGTTTCAACATATTTCGTCTGGATGTGAGATCACATCAGGATGTAATAACACCACCGATGTTTCAGCAATTACTGCAGACAGCCTACACAGGGCGTCCTGATGAAGTTTAACTAGAATATTAGACGAGATGAAACTTCCTGGCAGATTAAAACTGTGTGCCCGACCGAGACTCGAACTCGGGACCTTTGCCTTTCGCGGGCAAGTACTCTACCAACTGAGCTACCGAATCACGACTCACGCCGGTTCAAATGGTTCAAATGGCTCTGAGCATTATGGGACTCAACTGCTGAGGTCATTAGTCCCCTAGAACTTAGAACTAGTTAAACCTAACTAACCTAAGGACATCACAAACATCCATGCCCGAGGCAGGATTCGAACCTGCGACCGTAGCGGTCTTGCGGTTCCAGACTGCAGCGCCTTTAACCGCACGGCCACTTCGGCCGGCTCCACTCACGCCGGTACTCACAGCTTTACTTCTGCCAGCATCTCGTCTCCCACCTTCCAAACTTTACAGAAGCTCTCCTGCGAACCTTGCAAAACTAGCACTCCTGAAAGAAAGGATATTGCGGAGACATGGCTTAGCCACAGCCTGGCGGATGTTTCCAGAATGAGATTTTCACTCTGCAGCGGAGTATGCGCTGATATGAAACTTCCTGGCAGATTAAAACTGTGTGCCCGACCGAGACTCGAACTCGGGACCTTTGCCTTTCGCGGGCAAGTGCTCTACCAAGGCAAGGTTCGCAGGAGAGCTTCTGTAAAGTTTAGAAGGTGGGAGACGAGATGCTGCCAGAAGTAAAGCTGTGAGTACCGGGCGTGAGTCGTGCTTCGGTAGCTCAGTTGGTAGAGCACTTGCCCGCGAAATGCAAAGGTCCCGAGTTCGAGTCTCGGTCGGGCACACAGTTTTAATCTGCCAGGAAGTTTCATATCAGCGCACACTCCGCTGCAGAGTGAAAATCTCATTCTGGATTCATTAGACGAGATGTTAGTAGCGTTACCACATCATGACGTGGTCTCACATCCAGAACTATTTAATTTCCTTGGGCGATCGTTGAGGTTTTGGTTTTCAGAAGTCAGCACCCAGTATAACTTCTGACAGTGTGGCCTCGCAGGCATAATTATTCGTCCGAAAGATCCTGAACTATTAAACTCGATTTAAACAGGCCGTCAGAGAAGACGATGTCATTGTCATATGGTGGCGTCTTCACACTAGGCAGGGCGTAAACACAACATCGCTTTCAGCAGTTCAGTACTGAAGCGTGAAAGTGAAAAGTTATGACTTATCATTCGTGATGTAGGAAGTAGATTTGTATAGTACCAAGTTTACTGAACTATAAATGGGATAATGTATTAATGGTCAAACTGAAGTTCATAACGGATGCTCTTGATGTAATTTGTATGGTAAACTACTGAGAAATGAAACAACTGGAAAAATATCTTCCAGACGTTTCAAAACATTTGCTAAAGAACATATCGGGTGTAATTGTATTGTCTTCACAGACTTCGAGGACTTTTAGCGACCAGGACGGTTAAGTTTAACACAGAAACGTACCGTTTTCCCGCTACACGCGAAGTACCACAGCATGCATTCCTCCCTGACTACTGCTGCTTGTCGTCTGGATCCACTTACAAACAGGCCTCCATGTAATGACCACCGAAGTCAGCACAGATACGGTTTCCCCGTATTGCCTTCCGGTACACACGATCATACATCCCTGGTCTTCCAGCATCCGCCTCAGCCATAACCTGCGCCAGTAGGTCTTCCTCGGAGCCACAGCTGACGCGTAAATCAACGCATGTAAACATCAGGTGATCTGGGAATGACGTACTTAATATTGTATCCAGTGGCGCCGAAAATGCAGGAGATTTGGAAGTGTGTTGCGGTATTTTGCGTGTAACGGGAAGACGGTACGTTTCCTGACATGAGCTCCGACGCTAAACTTAACCGTCTTTGTCCTCACCCCAAGTCGTCAGAATCGGTAAAGAGAACAGTGTTACTCCCTGTATATAGGTTGAGTTGTGAGAAAAGGTAGAGGCTTTGAGGGATGACAATGTTAGTGATTCTGAACAAAAAGCGTCAGATGAACACATGTCCTGTTCTTAACAGTTTCCCAGGAAGCTAATAAAAACAATTGGGGAAGAGCACAAATGCAGGTCATAGTAAATGAAACACTGTGATCCAATGTTTTGTTTAGTTGTATAGATTTCCCCTCAAAAGATGTTCAAAGGTCCACCTCCACGTCAATGCATTTTGTAGGTCTTATACACAGCTGCTGTGTTGCTGATGGGAGCAACCACTGAAGGATTGAGACTTGAGGTCAACGACGTGTGCACTTGGAGGATTTTACGGCCCGCCATGCACAAGTGAAATGTACGTTCAAATGGTTAATAAAGACCAAACGACGTAGATTAATGTCATGCTGGTTGCATTCGCATGTGAGTGCTGATGATAAACGACATGCCACTGACTAACGTGATTTTAAAGCAGCTTTCGGAGCTTTTTGTTCGGAATCACTGATATTATGAACCCTCAAAACCCTCAAAGAATGTACCTTTCCTCGCTACTCATATTGCATATATACATAAACAAGAAACAGTTTTAAAAAGAAAAACACAAAACCTTTCCGCCTAATCCATTGGTTTCCTTTTTCGAGCAGCAAATAACCTAAAAACAACTGTATATTTCTTTCGGAATAGAGACGACTTTTCATTGTTAAAGAAAGATTATTGAATGCAAATTCTTTCATCGATTTGCGTACTTGTTTGTAAAAAGTGTAGGTTTTCCTTTTCTCCATATATTGCGAAGCCTGAATAATTTTTTGCTTTCGGATATCTGGCCTCGTTTGTTGGAGAATTCTCGCAGGAAAAATGTCGTAAACTTCATGGAAACACCACAAAACCGACCGGAACGGCGCAGTGGTTAGCGCAATGTATTCGCATTCTGGAGGAGGACGGCTCAAATCCGTGTCCCCCCTGATTTGGGTACTCCGCGATTTCTTTAAATCACTTAAGGTAAATGTCGGAACGGTTCCTTTTAAAGTGCATGGTGGTCTTCCGTCCCCACCCTCCCTAATCCGATGGGACGGGCGATCTCGCTGTTTGATCCTCTTCCCCCAAATCAACCAAATAACTAATCCTCACAAAGTGCGACGAAAATACAAGAAGAAGAAGACATAGAAGCAGAAATTATATGAGTAATGCATGAGCAAGGACGTCGAGACTCGGTGAACTTACAATGTGAGCAGACGATGCGCCGTCTCCTCACCAAAGTCGAAGTCGAAACTTACCCGAGAAACGTTGACGATCACGATCCGTTCCCTTCCGTCAAGTGTAAATCCATATTTAATCACTTGACATCGCCGGATTAACTGAAACGGGTATCACTGCAATCCTGCATGGTTGTAAGGAAAATGGTTCAAATGGCTCTGAGCACTATGGGACTCAACTGCTAAGGTCATAAGTCCCCTAGAACGTAGAACTACTTAAACCTAACTAACCTAAGGACATCACACACATCCATGCCCGAGGCGGGATTCGAACCTGCGACCGCTTCGGTCGCACGGTTCCAGATTGTAGCGCCTAGAACCGCTCGGCCACACAGGCCGGCTTGTAAGGAAACTTCAGAAGAATACCTGAATATGGTTTACAAAGCTAATGCCATCCCTCGATTGCCCAGAAACTTTGGTCACTGAGAGAGGGTTAAAAACTAGCCCACACGTGTCTCTCCTTATCCGTTGATGCCCGACAGTTTTTAAGAAAACGACGGTCGAAGTTTACAAGTACGCGATGTACCTTAACGCAAGGTTCATTGGACCGAAGCAATTGCACAGCTGCTAGCGTCGTGGCTTCACAATTATGCACACCGCGTTCGAAACCTGGAACTTGTTTTCGTTTTTCATTTATCTACCCATGTCCACAGAAGATTACTACACGAACGTTTTCCAGTGTATATAGAAATAACATTGTCTTTATAAGTCTAGCAACTGTCTGTCTGATGAATGAATTAAGAAAACGATAAGAGAACGAGTAAATCAGTTAAAACTGTTTTCTGTGAAATTCCTGTACTGTATCTTGATTCATAATCAATTTAAAGCGCCAGTTTTCGAAAAAAACATGTATTATTTGTTGTTTGCGCGAAATAATTGCCAAAGCGTGAAGTCTCCAGCAGTGTTAACGGATTTTCTATTCCAAGTGACGTTCGTACAAGGAAATGAATATCGCTCTGGTGCCGGCCGGAGTGGCCGAGCGGTTCTAGGCGCTACAGACTGGAACCGCGCGACCGCTACGGTCGCAGGTTCGAATCCTGCCGCGGG
The DNA here is from genome assembly GCF_021461385.2 of Schistocerca piceifrons. Classification (NCBI taxonomy): domain Eukaryota; kingdom Metazoa; phylum Arthropoda; class Insecta; order Orthoptera; family Acrididae; genus Schistocerca; species Schistocerca piceifrons. Next base: position 920,212,136 of record NC_060140.1, read on the forward strand.
CATGGATGTGTGTGATGTCCTTAGGTTAGTTAGGTTTAATTAGTTCTACGTTCTAGGGGGCTGATGACCTCACATGTTAAGTCCCATAGTGCTCAGAGCCATTTGAACCATCGACTTCCTGACATTTAAATCTATATTCGATGTTAACAAATTCCTCTTCTATATACTAAGATGGTATCTGTTCTTTCGGACATGTTCGTAGTAATAGACGGCAAATCATCGAGTAAAACTGAAGTGATATCAGGTGTTCCCCAGGGAAGCGTCCTGGGACCTCTGCTGTTCCTGATCTATATAAATGACCTGGGTGACAATCTGAGCAATTCTCTTAGGTTGTTCGCAGTTGATGCTGTAATTTACCGTCTAGTAAGGTCATCTGAAGACCAGTATCAGATGCAAAGCGATTTAGAAAAGATTGCTGTATGGTGTGGCAGGTGGCAGTTGACGCTTAATAACGAAAAGTGTGAGGTGATCCACATGAGTTCCAAAAGAAATCCGTTGGGATTCGATTACTCGATAAATAGTACAATTCTCAAGGCTGTCAATTCAACTGAGTACCTGGGTGTTAAAATTACGAACAACTTCAGTTGGAAAGACCACATAGATAATATTGTGGGGAAGGTGAGCCAAAGGTTGCGTTTCATTGGCAGGACACTTAGAAGATGCAACAAGTCCACTAAAGAGACAGCTTACCTTACACTCGTTGTTCGCAGTTGATGCTGTAATTTACCGTCTAGTAAGGTCATCCGAAGACCAGTATCAGATGCAAAGCGATTTAGAAAAGATTGCTGTATGGTGTGGCAGGTGGCAGTTGACGCTAAATAACGAAAAGTGTGAGGTGATCCACGTGAGTTCCAAAAGAAGTCCATTGGAATTCGATTACTCGATAAATAGTACAATTCTCAAGGCCGTCAATTCAACTAAGTACCTGGGTGTTAAAATTACGAACAACTTCAGAGACCACATAGATAATATTGTGGGGAAGGTGAGCCAAAGGTTGCGTTTCATTGGCAGGACACTTAAAAGTTGCAACAAGTCCACTAAAGAGACAGCTTACACTACACTCGTTCGTCCTCTGTTAGAATATTGCTGCACAGTGTGGGATCCTTACCAGGTGGGATTGACGGAGGACATCGAAAGGGTGCAAAAAGGGGCAGCTCGTTTTGTATTATCACGTAATAGGGGAGAGAGTGTGGCAGATATGATACGCGAATTGGGATGGAAGTCATTAAAGCGAAGACGTTTTTCGTCGCGGCGAGATCTATTTACGAAATTTCAGTCACCAACTTTCTCTTCCGAATGCGAAAATATTTTGTTGAGCCCAACCTACATAGGTAGGAATGATCATAAAAATGAAATAAGAGAAATCAGAGCTCGAACAGAAAGGTTTAGGTGTTCGTTTTTCCCGCGCGCTGTTCGGCAGTGGAATGGTAGAGAGATAGTATGATTGTGGTTCGATGAACCCTCTGCCAAGCACTTAAATGTGAATTGCAGAGTAGCAATGTGGATGTAGATGTAGAACAGATACCATCTTAGTATATATATAGTTAAGACTCACCTGGCACTTGACCATCTTCTTCTTCACAAACAGTGCCCGAACTCTTACGGGAATCGGCAACGCGCCGCGGGTAATGAGTATAATGGGCGGGGGCACTACGAATGTAGTGCGGGACAATACGTTGAGAATGTGGGTTTCGCGGGAGGCGTGGCAGAGATAAATCCCTGCAGTCGCGCTATCCTCTGTGTCCTCGGTGGCCCAGATGGGTCAGCGTGTTCGGTCAGAGGGTAACGTGCGCTCTGGAATAGAAAAACTCAGTTAACAGATCAACAACGAACTTAAATGGATGTCTTACGACGTCCGCCCCGAGCAGATGCACCGAACTAAAGCGAGCAAAATGAAAAAAAAATGGATAGAGCATCTGCCATGTACGCAGGTGATCCCGGGTTTGAGTCCCGGTCGGGGCACACATTTTCATCTGTCCCCGTTGACGAATGTCAACGCCTGTAAGCAGCTAATGGTGTTCATTTAATTGTAAATTCCTCTTCTTCAGAAACGCTTTCCTTGCCATTGCCAGTCTACATTTTATATCCTCTCTATTTCGACCATCATCATTTATTATGCTCCCAAAATAGCAAAACTCCTTTACTACTTTAAGTATCTCATTTCCTAATCTAGAGACTGTAACCATTGAAAATGCCGTACACACAGATGCTGTATAATAAAAGTATGACATTTATAGTGAAAGTCAGTTGCAGTTTTGTGTAGTAACCTTCTAAGAACGTGGGTAGATAAGTATAATAAGATAAAATTAAATTAAAAAAGAAAAAAATAGGTTTCGAACACAAGGGGCAATAGCGTGACGTCACGATTCTACGACGCTAACGACTCTGCCTCCGATAATTTTCACGCCTCTTCCACTGATCGAAGTTACTGGGAAATCGGACTGACGGCCCTCGCGTACTCTCCGTGAGTTCTGATGACGACGTGTCGCTACCGTAACGCTCACCTGTACGCGAGCGTCATCGCCGCCGGACAGCAGCGGTTGCGTCTCCTCAGCGGTAGGCATGCTGGCGCCAGTTGGCTGGTGTCTGGTCTCCGGCGTGCGGTGCACTGTGCACTGGCGGGCTTCCGCTGTCCGCTGCTCCCCCACCTCCTCCTCCTCCCGCTGCACTGTAGCGAGCTTCCCTGGTGGGGCGCTGCTCGGCCCGTTACGTAACAGCGCCTAGCCCACCGTAACGCACGCCCGAGTCGTCAGCCGGAGGTCCTTGACCGTTGAAAGTAAATAAATCGCCAGGTCCTGATGGGATTCCAGTTCGGTTTTACAGAGAGTACTCTACTGCATTGGCTCCTTACGTAGCTTGCATTTATCCCGAACCTCTTGCCCAGTGTAAAGTCCCGAGCGACCGTAAAAAAGCGCAGGTGACGCCAGTATATAAGAAGGGAGAAGGACGGATCCACAAAATTACAGACCAATATCCTTAACACTGGCATTGGCGGCCGAAGACTTCCGGCATAAGAAGTCAGCCTCATTCTGCCAACGGCCTTGTCAAAGAGGGCGGAGGAGCGGATAGAGGTTCAGGGCACTCTCTTGTCCTAGGGGTGGCAAATTTCCCCCTAAAGGCGGAAGAATCAGAAATGATAAACGACACGAGGATGCAGAAGGCAATGGAAACCACTGCATTAAAGACACGTAACGTGTATCCACAGGACATGTGGCCTGTATTTGAAGAGGTGTCATGATGATCTCTCCAAGATTCCAGAATAGTCCCCCATTCGGATCTCCGGGAGGGGACTGCCAAGGGGGAGGTTACCATGAGAAAAAGATTGAATAATCAACGAAAGGATAACGTTCTACGAGTCGGGGCGTGGAATGTCAGAAGCTTGAACGTGGTAGGGAAACTAGAAACTCTGAAAATGGAAATGCATAGGCTCAATCTAGATATAGCAGGGGTCAGTGAAGTGGAAGGAAGACAAGGATTTCTGGTCAGATGAGTATCGGGTAATATCAACAGCAGCAGAAAATGGTATAACAGGTGTAGGATACGTTATGAATAGGAAGGTAGGACAGAGGGTGTGTTACTGTGAACAGTTCAGTGACCGGGTTGTTCTAATCAGAATCGACAGCAGACCAACACCGACAACGATAGTTCAGGTATATATGCCGACGTCGCAAGCTGAAGATGAACAGATAGAGAAAGTGTATGAGGATATTGAAAGGATAATGCAGTATGTAAATGGGGACGAAAATCTAATAGTCATGGGCGACTGGAATGCAGTTGTAGGGGAAGGAGTAGAAGAAAAGGGTACAGGAGAATATGGGCTTGGGACAAGGAATGAAAGAGGAGAAAGACTAATTGAGTTCTGTAACAAGTTTCAACTAGTAACAGCGAATACCCTGTTCAAGAATCACAAGAGGAGGAGGTATACTTGGAAAAGGACGGGAGATACGGGAAGATTTCAATTAGATTACATCATGGTCAGACAGAGATTCCGAAATCAGATACTGGATTGTAAGGCGTACCCAGGAGCAGATATAGACTCAGATCACAATATAGTAGTGATGAAGAGTAGGCTGAAGTTCAAGACATTGGTCAGGAAGAAACAATACGCAAAGAAGTGGGGCACAGAAGTACTAAGGAATGACGAGATACGATTGAAGTTGCCTAACGCTATAGATACAGCAATAAGGAATAGCGCAGTAGGCGGTACAGTTGAAGAGGAATGGACATCTCTAAAAAGGGCCATCACAGAAGTTGGGAAGGAAAACATAGGTACAAAGAAGGTAACTGCGAAGAAACCATGAGTAACAGAGGAAATACTTCAGTTGATTGATGAAAGGAGGAAGTACAAACATGTTCCGGGAAAATCAGGAATACAGAAATACAAGACGCTGAGGAATGAAATAAATAGGAAGTGCAGGGAAGCTAAGACGAAATGGCTGCAAGAAAAATGTGAAGACATGGAAAAAGATATGATTGTCGGAAGGACAGACTCAGCATACAGGAAAGTCAAAACAACCTTTAGTGACATTAAAAGCAACGGTGGTAACATTAAGAGTGCAACGGGAATTCCACTGCTAAATGCAGAGTAGAGAGCAGATAGGTGGAAAGAATACATTGAAAGCCTCTATGAGGGTGAAGATTTGTCTGATGTAATAGAAGAAGAAACAGGAGCCGATTTAGAAGAGATAGGGGATCCAGTACTAGAATCGGAATTTAAAAGAGCTTTGGAGGGCTTACGGTCAATAAGACAACATTCCATCAGAATTTCTAAAATCATTTGGGGAACTGACAACAAAACGACTATTCACATTGGTGTGTAGAATATATGAGTCTGGCGACATACCATCTGACTTTCGGAAAAGCATCATCCACACAATTCCGAAGACGGCAAGAGCTGACAAGTGCGAGAATTATCGCACAATCAGCTTAACAGCTCATGCATCGAAGCTGCTTACAAGAATAATATACAGAAGAATGGAAAAGAAAATTGAGAATGCGCTAGGTGACGATCAGTTTGGCTTTAGGAAAAGTAAAGGGACGAGAGAGGCAATTCTGACGTTACGGCTAATAATGGAAGCAAGGCTAAAGAAAAATCAAGACACTTTCATAGGATTTGTCGACCTGGAAAAAGCGTCCGACAATATGAAATGGTGCAAGCTGTTCGAGATTCTGAAAAAAGTAGGGGTAAGCTATAGGGAGAGAAGGGTCATATACAATATGTACAAAAACCAAGAGGGAATAATAAGAGTGGACGATCAAGAACGAAGTGCTCCTATTAAGAAGGGTGTAAGACAAGGCTGTAGACTTTCGCCCCTACTCTTCAATCTGTACATCGAGGAAGCAATGATGGAAATAAAAGAAGGTTGAGGAGTGGAATGAAAATAGAAGGTGAAAGGATATCAATTATACGATTCGCTGATGACATTGCTATCCTGAGTGAAAGTGAAGAAGAATTAAATGATCTGCTGAACGGAATGAACAGTCTAATGAGTACACAGTATGGTTCGAGAGAAAATTGGGGAAAGACGAAGGTAATGACAAGCAGTAGAAATGAGAATAGCGAGAAACTTAACATCAGGATTGATGGTCACGAAGTCAATGAAGTTAAGGAATTCTACTACCTAGGCAGTAAAATAAGCAATGACGGACGGAGCAAGGAAGACATCAAAAGCAGACTCGCTATGGCAAAAAAGACATTTCTGGCCAAGAGAAGTCTACTAATATCAAATACCGGCCTTAATTTGAGGAAGAAATTTCTGAGGATGTGCGTCTGGAGTACAGCATTGTATGGTAGTGAAACATGGACTGTGGGAAAACCGGAACAGAAGAGAATCGAAGCATTTGAGATGTGGTGCAATAGACGAATGTTGAAAATTAGGTGGACTGATAAGGTAAGGAATGAGGAGGTTCTACGCAGAATCGGAGAGGAAAGGAATATGTGGAAAATACTGACAAGGAGAAGGGACAGGATGATAGGCATCCGCTACGACATGAGGGAATAACTTCCATGGTACTAGAGGGAGCTGTAGAGGGCAAAAACTGTAGAGGAAGACAGAGATTGGAATACGGCAAGCAAATAATGGAGGACGTAGGTTGCAAGTGCTACTCTGAGATGAAAAGGTTATCACAGGACACTAATTTGTGGCGGGCCGCATCAAACCAGTCAGTAGACTGATGACTAAAAAAAAAAATCCTTAACATCGTTTGCTGGACGGAGACTTGAACTCGGGACCTTTGCCTTTTGCGGGCAAGTGCTCTACCAACTGAGCTACCCAAGCACGACTCACAACCCGTCCTCGCAGATTTACTTCTGGCAGTACCTCGTCTCCTACCTTCGAAACTTTACAGAAGCTCTCCTGCGAACCTTGCAGAATTAGCACTCCTGAAAAAAGGATATTGCGGAGACATGGCTTAGCCACAGCCTAGGGGATGTTTCCAGAACGAGATTTTCACTCTGCAGCGGAGTGTGCGATGATACGAAACTTCCTGGCGGATTAGAATTTGTCCGCGAAAGGTAAAGGTCCCGAGTTCGAGTCTCGATCCGACACACAGTTTTAATCTGCCAGGAAGTTTCATATCAGAGCACACTCCGCTGCAGAGTGAAAATCTCATTCTGGAAACATCCCCTAGGCTATGGCTAAGCCATGTCTCCGCAATATCCTTTCTTTCAGGAGTGCTAAATCTGCAAGGTTCGCAGGAGAGCTTCTGTAAACTTTGGAAGGTAGGAGACGAGGTACTGGCAGAAGTAAAGCTGCGAGGACGGGTCGTGAGTCGTGCTTGGGTAGGTCAGTTGGTAGAGCACTTGCCCGCGAAAGGCAAAGGTCCCGAGTTCGAGTCTCGGTCCAGCACACAGTTTTAATATGCCACGGCTTTAGAAAGCATCGCTCCTGCGAAACGCAACTCGCCGTATTTTCACATGATATCTTGCGAACCGTGGATGAAGGGTATCAGACGGATGTCATATTCCTTGACTTCCGGAAAGCGTTTGACTCGGTGCCCCACTGCAGACTCCTAACTAGGGTACGAGCATGAGGGATTGGTTCCCAAAAATGCGAGTGGCTCGAAGACTTCTTAAGGAATAGAACCCAGTACGTTATCCTCCTTGGTGAGTGTTCATCGGAGGTGAGTGTGTCATCTGGTGTACCCCAGGGAAGTGTGGTAGGTCCGCTGTTGTTTTCTATCTACATGAATGATCTTTTGGATAGGGTGGAAAGCAATGTACGGATGTTTGCTGATGATCCTGTGGTGTACGGGAAGGTGTCGTCGTTGAATGACTGTAGGAGGATACAAGATGACTTGGACAGGATTTGTGATTGGTGTAAAGAATGGCAGCTAACTCCAAATATAGATAAATGTAAATTAATGCAGATGAATAGGAAAAAGAATCCTGTAATGTATTGAATACTCCATTAGTAGTGTAGCGCTTGACGGAGTCACGTCGATTAAATATTTGGACGTAACATTGCAGAGCGATATGAAGTGGAACAAGCATGTAATGGCAGTTGTGGGGAAGGCGGATGGTCTTCTTCGGTTCATTGGTAGAATTTTGGGAAGAGGTGGTTCATATGTAAAGGTGACCGCTTATAAAACACTAATACGACCTATTCTTGAGTACTGCTCGAGCGTTTGGGAACCCTATCAGGTCGGATTGAGGGAGGAAATAGAAGCAATTCAGAGGCGGGCTGCTAGATTTGCTACGGGTAGGTTTGATCATCACGCGAGTGTTACGGAAATGCTTCAGGAACTCGGGTGGAAGTCTCTACAGGAAAGGAGGCGTTATTTTCGTGAATCGCTACTGAGGAAATTTAGAGAACCAGCATTTGAGGCTGACTGCAGTACAATTTTACTGCCGGCAACTTATATTTCGCGGAAAGACCACAAAGATAAGATAAGAGAGATTAGGGCTCATACAGAGGCATATAGGCAGTCATTTTTCCCTCGTTCTGTTTGGGAGTGGAACAGGGAGAGAAGATGTTAGTTGTGGTACGAGGTACCCTCCGCCACTCACCGTATGGTGTATTGCGGAGTATGTATGTAGATGTAGACGTACACAGAGGTGATCGAATGTGATACTGGAGTAATGAAACCTCCACTCGATGCCAAGATATTTAGTCATCTGGGCCATTCACTTCAATTACACCCTTCTCCATACTCTAGTTTCAGCAAAAGAAATGTTTTTAAGTTATCAACTTAAAAGAGGAGCCTTCGTTTGCAGTCAGCCAATAGCGCTTCAGATAATTCAAACACGTCTTTGCTACAACTCAAATTGCGTGTTTATTTTACCTTCCGCATTTCATGCTATACACTTTTAAACCGCTACGGTGGAAGGTTCGAATCCTGCCTCGGGAATGGATGTGTGTGATGTTAGGTTAGGTTTAAGTAGTTCTAAGTTCTAGGGGACTGATGACCTCAGAAGTTAAGTCCCATAGTGCTCAGAGCCATTTGAACCTGTTTTTTTTTGCCTGGCAGAAGGTTCAGCGAACAACTCTCACAATAATTTTCTATTATTCCAATCTCGTACAGCGCGCATAAAAAACGAAAACCTATATCTTTCCGTGCGAGCTCTGATTTCCCTTATTTTATTATGAAGATATTTTCACCCTATGCAATCTGAGTCAACAAAATATTTTCCCATTTGGAGGAGAAAATTGGTGATTTAAATTTCGTGAGAAAATTCTGCCGCAACGAAAAACGCCTGTGTTTTAATGAAAGCCACCCCAAATATGGTATCATTGGTATGATACTCTCTACCCTATTTCGCGATAATACTTTTTTTGAACTTTCTCGATGTATTCCGTCAATCCTATCTGGTACGAATCACACACCACGCAGCAGTATTCTAAAGGAGGACGAGAAGCGTAGTGTAGGCAGTCTCTTTAGTAGGCCTGTTACAATTTTCTAAGTGTCATGGCAACAAAACGGAGTCTTTGGTTAGCCCTCTCCACAACATTATCTATATGTTCCTTCGAATTTAAGTTGTTCGTGATTGTAATTTCTGGGTATTTAGCTGAATTTACAGCCTTTAGATTTGACTGATTTATCGTGTAACCGAAGTTAGATTCCTTTTAGCACTCATGTGGGTCCCCTAACACTTTTCATTATTTAGGATCAATTCCCAATTTTTGCACTATATTTTTATCTTTTCTAAATAGGTCATGGACTGTGCGGCTGCCCAGGCAGAGGTTCGAGTCCTCCCTCGGGCATGGGTGTGTGTGTCCTTAGGATAAGTTAGATTAAGTAGTGCGTAAGCTTAGGGACTGATGACCTTAGCAGTTAAGTCCCATAAGATTTCACACATATTTTAACATTTTTTCTAAATAGTTTTGAAATTTGTTTTGATTTTCTGACGACTTCAGTAGTTGATAAACGAAACCATCATGTGCAAACAACCCAAGACGGATGCTCACATTATCTCCTAAATTGTTTATAAAGATAAGGAACAGAAAACGGCCTATAACACCACCTTGGGGGACGCCAGAAATCGAATCTGTTTTACTCAATGACTTTACTTCAATTACTACGAACTGTGGCCTCTCTGACAAGAAATGACGAATCCAGTCACATAACTGGGACGGTATTCCACAAGCACACAGTTTTAATACAAGCCGCTTGTCTGGTACAGTGTCAAAAGCCTTCTGGAGATCTAGAAATACGGAAATAATTTGAAATCGCTTGTCTATAGCAATTAACGCTTCAAGTGAGCGGGTTGTGGTTCACAAGAACGATGTTTTCAAATTCCGTGTTGACTGTGTGTCAATAGAACGTCCAGTAGACCGCTGCTTTCTAATTTCGATATTCCGTTTCCCAACACCCGTCTTAAAACCTATTATCCTTGCAATGACGCAGTTTTAGTAGACAGTTTTTGACAGTCATTTTCTACGTATGTTCTATTGTGACTGTTTTCTCGAGATAGCTTCAAGAGCGATCATTTATCGTGGTTCCCCACATTCCCATTCACTTTGAATACCGTTCAGTCATTGCAGTACGCGCACTCGCACATTTTCTTTTATACAAGCACATGCTGCTGCTCCACGTCCCTCTCTGCCTTTCACTTAAAACAGTCATTCAATTTTCATTTGATTTTACTAACATCCTTAATGTCGTTGACTAGATATTCCATCAATAACTGTTTTACTACGTTTCTTCTACTAAACACATGTGAAATGAGCTAAATGTAGTCATAAGAACGCAAATAGATTTCAGTAGTGCAAAGCTTAGTCGCAATTTTGCATCATGAAATGTTTACTTCTACTAGTCACCGTGATATTAGGCCAAAAACACTATCTTAAAACGTAAGAATACCTGGAATATTAGCACGCAGACGATACTGCTGGATCTAAGCAAGATACGACAAAAATGCAGTCGCTGACAATATTGTACACGAATAAAAGACATCTATGATAAAATAAACATGTATTTTACGAGTAAGTACAGTAGCTGCAAATACCTTAAGTAATCGTACAGCGAACACGCACGCCATGGGCTCACAGATTAAGAATCAAACAAGAATATTTATTTCCATGTACGTGCTACAGCAGTGAGGAAGGCGAACTGCGGAGGAGAAAATCAAGAACAACGTTCTCTGTAAACCTATGAGCAAATGCTGAGGAAGAAAAAAAATATCGAGAGTAAGGGTGAACGTTGCCTGTTAAATCGCTACTTTCAGTGCTCAGTTTTACGTTTTCTGTGTCTTCATTATTTCGCAAGATACGTATTGGAGCATTACTGAAAATATGACTCTGTACCCTGATTCGACTAGACACAGATGCTATCTTCAAATTTCCTCTTCGAGCTTATGGAAAGTCTTATGTTAGGTTTCCAGTTCAGCGCGCCAGTCGCGTCGTGCCTCGGTGGCGAGAGCACGCTGGTGTGGTTTGGTTTCAAGCGAGTTACTCTAGTGCGTTCCGTAGGGAAGCTGCGCGGGATTAGCAGAGCGGTCTAATGTCGCTGCAGTCATGGACTGTGCGGCTGGACCCGGCTGAGGTTCGAGTCCTCCCTCGGGCATGGGTATGTGTGTTCGTCCTTAGGATAATTTAGGTTAAGTAGTGTGTAAGCTTAGGGACTGATGACCTTAGCGGTCAAGTCCCGTAAGATTTCACACAACTTTGAACATTTTTTTCCGTAGGGAAGCCGACGTGTTTTGTATTACATGTGGCTGCATGCTGAATATGATGGCCTCGAATCCCTCCAAACATGACAGTAAACTCTCTTCGCATGGTCCACGACGCGGCAGCACGGACAGCAAGTGACCAACGGCCCACTCCGTTGCTTCGTTCCCGAATAAGATGTTTAATTAGCTTGCCTTTATGTGCATGTGACTGTGTAAAAACAAAAATTTCACCTTAGTGTCAAGCAACATTATCACACTGTTCCCAGAAAAAGGTAATCAATTTTCTTCATTTTCATGTTATTGTTGTAGGAAACTTACCAAGTAGAAAACCTTCAGTTTCATTCTAAAAAGTATTGTGAACTTATGCAGTATACGTAAGATACAACAATATTACAACAGTTTAAAAATATATCAAGACTTCCATTTACAGACTGATCCATAAAACATTTTAATTATTCCCTTCAGACATCTGGTGGAAAGTGAAACAAGTCATTTATTCCTTCTATCACATGAAACCCGCAGACAACTTTCAATACTAATGATGAAGAAATAACGTAACTGCCTGTACGACATTTTAATTTCTTATTGTTTCTGTGGAATCTTGCTTTAGGTGTACAACTTATTTCACCTATTATATAGTTATAATTTTGCTAAGAAGCGTATCGCTAGGAAACGTATCCCACTCATGGCAATAAAAGATGTTTTCCCCAATTCCCGTATTTATATAAACATTAATGTAAATTTAAAAAGCTACGCCGATATAGACAACTGTTAGGGTTAGTGTCCCATGAACGTTATGGTCGTTGGCTAAGCAAGCTAAGTTGCGCAAAAGTCGTGTTCCAAATCAATCACAACCTTTTCGAATAAACTATCCCAGTCCTCAAATAATCACTTAAGGAAATCACTGAAAACCAACATTCGGATGGCCGGAGGAGGATATGAGCCTTATTTTTTTCAAATTCGTCTTTAGTATTTTAATCTCAAAGACATTTCCTTCAGTGTGTGCACTACATAATGCTTGAGTAAGATACGCAACTAATTACTAGGTACCTTTACGAACTGTTTTCCGAACTGTTAATTCACCTTACGAGGAATTTTTTATGTACGGTAGTGCCAACTGTTGGTAATAAAATTACCGTGAGACTTGAACTAAAAATGCAGTGGTCACTTGCACTGCTCAGGTTTTCAGGGTCATGCTTTAGGAATTGTAGCACTTAGTTTTGCACCAATGTCCTACGTAGATGGATAATTGTTTTCTGGTTTATTGAGTATCTGTGAGCAGTCTGGCATCTTGTTTTGGGTTCCACAAAAGCAACGCGGTGTCTTATTCTTTCTCGAAACAGGAACGGATCAGTTTCGGGTTTCACTCCCTGGGCTCCTGCGGTCACCGCGTTACCGTATCCTTGTGTCCGAGAGTAAGGATCGGCGTGCGGTCCTACCTCTCATTTTACCACGAGAAAAGTCCTGGACGAAACACAGACGGTCACACGTCCCAAAAATGATGTGTAACTCTCCACCTGTAACACTATATTTACTCCCTGTTTGCTGCCTTAGATGTCAAATTCTGCTTTAAAATTGCGGAGTTACATAAAAGAACGTTTAAGAAAGTATGTTCAAATGTGTGCGTATTCCGAAGGGACCAAACTACTAAGGTCATCGGTCCCGAGACTTACACACTACTTAAACTACTTATGCTAGGAACAACACACACACCCATGCCCGAGGGAGGACTCGAACCACGGACTTAAGAAAGTATTTCTACAGATATAAGTGTAGTGCAAAAGACATGTTCTCTTAAAAGGAAGTTTGTTATTAATAACTTATATCGATGAGGGAAATCGGTGATATATTGCGAATAGGTTCAATACATTGAATGCAGAGACTTGTGTATAAAAGAGAACGAATAGTTACTTCTCTGTTGTACGCTTACCCATGATTTATTTCCATTTCTAAGATAAACACGAAGGGCGTTCAATGAGTAATGCAACACGCGCTTTCTTCTCTGGATGCAGGTTGGTTTTACTTAGTATTCCAATACACCTTATCACTCCCCACTCTTCTGGCTCCGTTCAATGGGACAGCCTTACGCCGCCTTAGTGGGAGGGACCGTATACCTGCATGGTACCAGTCTACTGGTCGACGTTGGAACCAACGTCTTGCTACATCCGTAATCTCCCAACGTCCACGTGCTGCTTCCTGCACAGTGCATCATTCATTGCGCCAAACAGATGGAGGTCGGATCACTGCCAGATCCCCCTAGATGTTCTGCAAGCGCCTATGAATATCTGCGATGCTCTGGTTTTTCGCAAAAAGCATCTCAACGACAGAGCTCTGCCTGGAACGCACGTCCGTCACTGGCGCCATTTCGAAGACTACTTACAGAGCCACCATCTGCGTATTATAGTATTTGAGAGTGTAGCATCGTGTTTTAGTACCTGAATAGTGTAATTTCGCTTAGTCTCCTTCCGCCGCCGAGCAGTGTCAGCAGTGCGCAAGTAGCAGCATTACTGCATTTACTAGGCAATCTTGTATTTTAATAACCGTTTACATTTTGTCGATTTGTTTGCGCTCTCTGTAGATTAGTTCAGACGTTGTTAGCAAAACAGTTTTTAGCATGGATAGGAACTGCAACTGCTGTGTTCGGATGCAGGCTGAGTTGGCATCCCTTCGCTCCCAGCTTCAGGCAGTGTTGGCTTCGGTCACACAGCTTGAGGCTGTTGCCAATGGGCATCACTGTGGGGGTCGGGATGGGGGTTTGTCGGGGACGGCCAGCTCGTCCCACGCATCCCCTGATCGGACTACGACTGTGGTTGCCCGGGATACTGCCCGCATTGAGGCTGATCCCTCACCTGTGGTAGAGTGGGAGGTCGTTTCAAGGTGTGGCAGGGGGCGAAAGACATTCCGGAGGGCTGAACGGAAAGCCTCTCCAGTTTGTCTGACGAACCGGTTTCAGGCTCTGTCTCAGGCTGATACTGATCTTCGGCCTGACATGGCTGCTTGTCCTGTTCCAGAGGTTGCCCCTCAGTCTGCAAGATCCGGGCAGTCGCAGAGGGTGGGCTTACTGGTAGTTGGGAGCTCCAACGTCAGGCGCGTAATGGGGCCCCTTAGGGAAATGGCAGCAAGAGAGGGGAAGAAAACCAATGTGCACTCCGTGTGCATACCGGGGGGAGTCATTCCAGATGTGGAAAGGGTCCTTCCGGATGCCATGAAGGGTACAGGGTGCACCCATCTGCAGGTGGTCGCTCATGTCGGCACCAATGATGTGTGTCGCTATGGATCGGAGGAAATCCTCTCTGGCTTCCGGCGGCTATCTGATTTGGTGAAGACTGCCAGTCTCGCTAGCGGGATGAAAGCAGAGCTCACCATCTGCAGCATCGTCGACAGGACTGACTGCGGACCTTTGGTACAGAGCCGAGTGGAGGGTCTGAATCAGAGGCTGAGACGGTTCTGCGACCGTGTGGGCTGCAGATTCCTCGACTTGCGCCATAGGGTGGTGGGGTTTCGGGTTCCGCTGGATAGGTCAGGAGTCCACTACACGCAACAAGCGGCTACACGGGTAGCAGGGGTTGTGTGGCGTGGGCTGGGCGGTTTTTTAGGTTAGATGGCCTTGGGCAAGTACAGAAAGGGCAACAGCCTCAACGGGTGCGGGGCAAAGTCAGGACATGCGGGGACCGAGCAGCAATCGGTATCGTAATTGTCAACTGTCGAAGCTGCGTTGGTAAAGTACCGGAACTTCAAGCGCTGATAGAAGGCACCGAAGCTGAAATCGTTATAGGTACAGAAAGCTGGCTTAAGCCAGAGATAGATTCTGCCAAAATTTTTACAAAGGTACAGACGGTGTTTAGAAAGGATAGATTGCATGCAACCGGTGGTGGAGTGTTCATCGCTGTTAGTAGTAGTTTATCCTGTAGTGAAGTAGAAGTGGATAGTTCCTGTGAATTATTATGGGTGGAGGTTACACTAAACAACCGAACTAGGTTAATAATTGGCTCCTTTTACCGACCTCCCGACTCAGCAGCATTAGTGGCAGAACTGAGAGAAAATTTGGAATACATTTCACATAAATTTTCTCAGCATGTTATAGTCTTAGGTGGAGATTTCAATTTACCAGATATAGACTGGGACACTCAGATGTTTAGGACGGGTGGTAGGGACAGAGCATCGAGTGACATTATACTGAGTGCACTATCCGAAAATTACCTCGAGCAATTAAACAGAGAACCGACTCGTGGAGATAACATATTGGACCTACTGATAACAAACAGACCCGAACTTTTCGAATCTGTATGTACAGAACAGGGAATCAGTGATCATAAGGCCGTTGCAGCATCCCTGAATATGGAAGTTAATAGGAATATAAAAAAAGGGAGGAAGGTTTATCTGTTTAGCAAGAGTAATAGAAGGCAGATTTCAGACTACCTAACAGATCAAAACGAAAATTTCTGTTCCGACGCTGACAATGTTGAGTGTTTATGGAAAAAGTTCAAGGCAATCGTAAAATGCGTTTTAGACAGGTACGTGCCGAGTAAAACTGTGAGGGACGGGAAAAACCCACCGTGGTACAACAACAAAGTTAGGAAACTACTGCGAAAGCAAAGAGAGCTTCACTCCAAGTTTAAACGCAGCCAAAACCTCTCAGACAAACAGAAGCTAAACGATGTCAAAGTTAGCGTAAGGAGGGCTATGCGTGAAGCGTTCATTGAATTCGAAAGTAAAATTCTATGTACCGACTTGACAGAAAATCCTAGGAAGTTCTGGTCTTACGTTAAATCAGTAAGTGGCTCGAAACAGCATATCCAGACACTCCGGGATGATGATGGCATTGAAACAGAGGATGACACGCGTAAAGCTGAAATACTAAACACCTTTTTCCAAAGCTGTTTCACAGAGGAAGACCGCACTGCAGTTCCTTCTCTAAATCCTCGCACAAACGAAAAAATGGCTGACATCGAAATAAGTGTCCAAGGAATAGAAAAGCAACTGGAATCACTCAATAGAGGAAAGTCCACTGGACCTGACGGGATACCAATTCGATTCTACACAGAGTACGCGAAAGAACTTGCCCCCCTTCTAACAGCCGTGTACCGCAAGTCTCTAGAGGAACGGAGGGTTCCAAATGATTGGAAAAGAGCACAGATAGTCCCAGTCTTCAAGAAGGGTCGTCGAGCAGATGCGCAAAACTATAGACCTATATCTCTTACGTCGATCTCTTGTAGAATTTTAGAACATGTTTTTTGCTCGCGTATCATGTCATTTCTCGAAACCCAGAATCTACTATGTAGGAATCAACATGGATTCCGGAAACAGCGATCGTGTGAGACCCAACTCGCCTTATTTGTTCATGAGACCCAGAAAATATTAGATACAGGCTCCCAGGTAGATGCTATTTTTCTTGACTTCCGGAAGGCGTTCGATACAGTTCCGCACTGTCGCCTGATAAGCAAAGTAAGAGCCTACGGAATATCAGACCAGCTGTGTGGCTGGATTGAGGAGTTTTTGGCAAACAGAACACAGCATGTTGTTATCAATGGAGAGACGTCTACAGACGTTAAAGTAACCTCTGGCGTGCCACAGGGGAGTGTTATGGGACCATTGCTTTTCACAATATATATAAATGACTTAGTAGATAGTGTCGGAAGTTCCATGCGGCTTTTCGCGGATGATGCTGTAGTATACAGAGAAGTTGCTGCATTAGAAAATTGTAGCGAAATACAGGAAGATCTGCAGCGGATAGGCACTTGGTGCAGGGAGTGGCAACTGACCCTTAACATAGACAAATGTAATGTATTGCGAATACATAGAAAGAAGGATCCTTTATTGTATGATTGTATGATAGCGGAACAAACACTGGTAGCAGTTACTTCTGTAAAATATCTGGGAGTATGCGTACGGAACGATTTGAAGTGGAATGATCATATAAAACTAATTGTTGGTAAGGCGGGTACCAGGTTGAGATTCATTGGGAGAGTGCTTAGAAAATGTAGTCCATCAACAAAGGAGGTGGCTTACAAAACACTCGTTCGACCTATACTTGAGTATTGCTCATCAGTGTGGGATCCGTGCCAGGTCGGGTTGACGGAGGAGATAGAGAAGATCCAAAGAAGAGCGGCGCGTTTCGTCACTGGGTTATTTGGTAACCGTGATAGCGTTACGGAGATGTTTAATAAACTCAAGTGGCAGACTCTGCAAGAGAGGCGCTCTGCATCGCGGTGTAGCTTGCTCGCCAGGTTTCGAGAGGAGGCGTTTCTGGATGAGGTATCGAATATATTGCTTCCCCCTACTTATACTTCCCGAGGAGATCACGAATGTAAAATTAGAGAGATTAGAGCGCGCACGGAGGCTTTCAGACAGTCGTTCTTCCCGCGAACCATACGCGACTGGAACAGGAAAGGGAGGTAATGACAGTGGCACGTAAGGTGCCCTCCGCCACACACCGTTGGGTGGCTTGCGGAGTATCAATGTAGATGTAGATGTAGATGTACTAGACTTTCATGAAACCATAGGGGCTGAAGCGAGAATATTCCACCATGTCCCCCAATGAATTCCGCATTTTTTTCAGCCAAAATTGTCGGAGAAAAAACATCTACATCTACATCAATACTCTACAAGCCACCTGACGGTGTGTGCTGTATTACTTTTTGAACGCCCCTCGTGTTTGGAATTATCACACCAACAGTTGATGTTGGAGAAGAAGAGTGACGTCCTACTGTGTTTCATCCTCTAGATTCGTATTGATATCAGAAACACAGCTCGGTGTTTCCTTCCAGATATTCGGCGGTTTACATAAATCCGGTAAGGGTAGGTTTAATATCTATTGGTTCAAAAAATCGATTTTTTTAAAAAATTGCATTTGTTGTTGTTGTTGTTGTGGTCTTCAGTCATGAGACGGGTTTGATGCAGCTCTCCATGCTACTCTATCCTGTGCCAGCTTCTTCATCTCACAGTACTTACTGCAACCTGCATCCTTCTATATCTGTTTAGTGTATTCATCTCTTGGTCTCCCTCTACGATTTTTACCCTCCACGCTGCCCTCCAATACTAAATTAATGATCCCTTGATGCCTCAGAACATGTCCCACCAACCGATCCCTTCTTCTAGTTAAGTTGTGCCACAAACTTCTCTTCCCCCCCCCCCCCCCCCCTATCCTTTTCAATACCTCTTCATTAGTTATTTGATCTACCCATGTAATTTTCAGCATTATTCTGTAGCACCACATTCCGAAAGCTTCTATTCTCTTCTTGTCCAAACTAGTTATCGTCCATGTTTCACTTCCATACGCTCCATACAAATACTTTCAGAAACGACTTCCTGACACTTAAATCTATACTCAATGTTAACAAATTTCTCTTCTTCAGAAACGCTTTCCTTGCCATTGCCAGTCTACATTTTATATCCTCTCTACTTCGACCATCATCAGTTATTTTGCTCCCCAAATAGCAAAACTCCTTTACTACTTTAAGTGTCTCATTTCCTAATCTAATACCCTCAGCATCACCCAACTTAATTCGACTACATTCCATTATCCTCGTTTTGCTTTTGTTGATGTTTATCTTACATCCTCCTTTCAAGACACTATCCATTCAGTTCAACTGCTCTTCTAAGTCCTTTGCTGTCTCTGACCGAATTACAATGTCATCGGCGAACCTCAAAGTTTTTATTTCTTCTCCATGGATTCTAATACCTACTCCGAATTTTTCTTTCGTTTCCTTCACTGCTTGCTGAGTATACAGATTGAATTACATCGGGGAGAGGCTACAGCTCTGTCTCACTCCCTTCCCAACCACTGGTTCCCTTTCATGTCCCTCGACTCTTATAACTGCCATCTGGTTTCTGTAGAAATTGTAAATTGCCTTTCGCTCTCTGTATTTTACCCCTGCCAACTTCAGAATTAGAAAGAGAATATTCCAGTCAACATTATCAAAAGCTCTCTCTAGGTCTACAAATGCTAGAAACGTAGGTTTGCCTTTCCTTAATGTAGGTTCTAAGACAAGTCGTAGGGTCAGTATTGCCTCACGTGTTCCAACATATCTACGGAATCCAAACTGATCTTCCCCGAGGTCGGCTTCTACCAGTTTTTCCATTCGTGTGTTAAGAATTCGCTTAAGTATTTTGCATCCGTGACTTATTAAACTGATTGTTCGGTAATTTTCACATCTGTCAACACCTGCTTTCTTTGGGATTGGAATTATTATATTCTTCTTGAAGTCTGAGGGTATTTCGCCTGTCTCATACATCTTACTCACCAGATGGTAGAGTTTTGTCATGACTGGCTCTCCCAAGGCCGTCAGTAGTTCTAATGGAATGTTGTCTACTCCCGGGGCCTTGCTTCGACTCAGGTCTTTCAGTGCTCTGTCAAACTCTTCACGCAGTATCGTATCTCCCATTTCATCTTCATCTACATCCTCTTCCATTTCCATAATATTGTCCTCAACTACACCGCCCTTGTATAGACCCTCTATATAATCGTTCCACCTTTCTGGTTTCCCCTCTTTGCTTAGAACTGGGTTTCCATCTGAGTTCTTGATATTCATACAAGTGGCTCTCTTTTCTCCAAAGGTCTCTTTAATTTTCCTGTAGGCAGTATCTATCTTACCCCTAGTGAGATAAGCTTCTACGTCCTTACATTTGTCCTCTAGCTATCCCTGCTTAGCCATTTTGCACTTCCTGTCGATCTCATTTTTGAGACGTTTGTATTCCTTTTTGCCTGCTTCCCTTACTGCATTTTTATATTTTCTCCTTCCATCAATTAAATACAATATTTCCTCTTTGACCCAAGGATTTCGACTAGCCCTCGTCTTTTTACCTACTTGATCCTCTGCTACCTTCATCTCTCAAAGCTACCCATTCTTCTTCTACTGTATTCCTTTCCCCCATTCTTGTCAATTGTTACCTTATGCTCTCCCTGAAACTCTGTAAAATCTCTGGTTTAGTCAGTTTATCCAGGTTCCATCTCCTTAAATTCCCAACTTTTTGCAGTTTCTTTAGTTTTAATCTACAGCTCATAACCAATAGATTGTGGTCAGAGTCCACATCAGCCCCTGTAAATGTCTTACAATTTAAAACCTGGTTCCTAAATCTCTGTGTTACCATTATATAATCTATCTGAAACCTGTCAATATCTCCAGGCTTCTTCCATGTATACAACCTTCTTTTATCATTTTTGAACCAAGTGTTAGATATGATTATGTTGTGCTCTGTGCAAAATTCTACCAGGCGGCTTTCTCTTTCATTTCTTAGCCCCAATCCATATTCATCTACTACGTATCCTTCTCTCCCTTTTCCTACTGACGAATTCCAGTCACCCATGGCTATTAAATTTTCGTCTCCCTTCACTATCTGAATAATTTCTTTCATTTCATCATACATTTCTTCAATTTCTTCGACATCTTCAGAGCTAGTTGGCATATAAACTTGTACTACTGTAGTAGGCGTGGGCTTCGTGTCTATCTTGGCCACAATAAGGCGTTCACTATGCTGTTTGTATTAGCTTAAACGCATTCCTACCTTTTTATTCATTCTTAAACCTACTCCTGCAATACCCCTATTTGATTTTGAATTTATAACCCTGTTTTCACCTGACCAAAAGTCTTGTTCCTCCTGCCACCGAGCTTCCCTAATTCCTACTATATCTAACTTTAACCTATCCATTTCCCTTTTTAAATTTTCTAATCTACCTGCTCGATCAAGGGATCTGACATTCCACGCTCCGATCCGCAGAACGCCAGTTTTCTTTCTCCTGATAACGACGTCCTCTTGAGTAGTCCCCGCCCGGAGATCCGAATGGGGGACTGTTTTACCTCCGGAATGTTTTACCCAAGAGGACGCCATCATCATTTAACCATACAGTAAAGCTGGTAAAGCTGCAGTTGCATTTATAGATCCATAAAAGTGTTTAGAATCCACCCCTGAAACGGTTTCTCCGAACACGGAACGGAAATGTTTGTTATTCGTAGTCGAACAAAAATGTGTACCTGCCTGAAATGGGCCTTTTTCACGCACGAGTTCTTTTCTTTAGAAGGACGAGTTATTGTTACGGTGCGTGGGAGGAAACATACAAAATTTAAATGAAAGTTTGAACGCGTGTGTTTGGAAGTTAGCCCCCAAGCATTTGCATTCTGGTGCGAAGACTTTGGAGATTGCAACTTTCCTGGCAGTGAGCAGCTTCAACGAAGGGTATTCAGCAATTCTGAAGACCATGACAACGATGGACGTCACCCTGGGAGTCTATTCGACGCAGTTCGCCAAGCATTCGGACTACCCTACGGTCGCAGTTTCGAATCCTGCCCCAGGCATGGATGTGTATGATGTCCTTAGATTAGTTATGTTTAAGTACTTCTACGTTATATGGGACTGATGACCTTAGAAGTTAAGTCCCATAGTGCTTAAAGCCATTTGAACCATTCGGAGTACCACCGGATTAAAGCGGCCGAAAACCACTAGTCACCGGCCGTACGAGCGGCTCTGGAGCAGCGCAATATGGCCCAGATCGAGCAGAACGCCTTCTATGAGGAAGACGAAGGACTAATTTATGGACCCGGAATAGCAGATTGAACTACGTTGCATAATATTGCATTTATATGTAGTCAAAACTTCAAACTCTTTTTTTTTTCGAAATGACAATTTTTTAACCTGCGGTATGGTAACTTCAAATCTACTACACCAATTGGCATGATTTTTTGTTTCCGACGAAGCTAACTAAATTGTCTAGGAGTTGTACCACTTTTATTCCGATCCATCAAACATAAATATTTTTACTTGGCCAACGAAGTCGAAAAATCGATGAAAAAGCCGTATTTTCTTCAAATGGCCGCCATTTTGTTTCCTATGGTCCAAATAACTTAAGCGAGGTACACCTCCTAAAGAATCTTATATACTTCGCTAACGTCAGCTCAGTTTTGATTTCAGACGAGCCGGCTGACCTGTGACATACCACGCGTGGTAGTCTACATCGAAATTTTGTTTCCTACCGATGGCACTTCCGCCTTTGCTCTTCGACGTTTACGGTCGAAAAAATTCAAGTGTGTCGAGGAAATATCAATAAACATTTTGACCAAATTTGACATTGATATCTATAACATATCTCGAGACAAAAATTCTCAAAAAACATGCTTTTTCGGGCCAAAGATAGTAAACTTCCCGTTAATGCGAACTTAGGCAACGTATCATCATAATGGCTGCGAACAATGTCCTGTCCATTCCATCCATAACAGAGCTTTCCGCTACATGTGGTCTGCGTGTTTAGCTATATCGTCTATTACTTCTTTCGGATTTCTGACAAGATAATCAGATCAGAAATTTGAATCGAGCGATTTGAACCACCCGTTTAAAGTTTGAAGCGACGTTCGGATCTGCTGTGTGTCTCATTCCTCCCGTCAACAAGTCCAGTGAGCGACATGGTTAAGGAATGTCAACACGTGTATACCCGCGCCGCTGAAACATGTCACTTCAACGTCACTCCCCAAATGCCGTAGAGTAAATAATATAACTAACAAACAAGTGAGGAACGCGAGGCGCCGCATCAACCAATAGCAGCAACGAACAAAAGCCGTTTCCGGCGTCGACGCTACCACGTTACCTGCTTCCGTGTAAACATTGTATGTCAGTGCGCGAACGCCTGCTGTTGTGTTGTATTACCGCCTCGACTACAGTTTTTGTTTGTTAAATAATGTCACTAAAACGATGTCGTTCGCCAAGCGGCAATCCGTTGCGCCGTGAAGTGCCATTAAATATTCAGGCTTTTGAATTGCTAAGGAGGACGCGTGAGTTTTATGAGCACGAGAAAGAATTTGTTTCTGTTCATGGACATGCATCGAATCCTGTCGATAACGTTTTAGAGCGTACCTCGAAAATTCTACGACTCAGTGAAAGAACATTTATAAGGGAAGGGGTGCCACTTCAAGACTTACAAGACAGTGAAGTAAACAGTGTGGAAGAAAGCCCCTGTGGGAGATGCAGTGTGTTTTTAAGTACGCCGGGAAAGAAAAAAAAGCAGCCTCGTCCTCTTATAGATATTGATTCTTTCCAATCCGATGCAATTCGTCCGCACATGTACGGACACTATAAAAGGAAAGAATACCCGACAATAGCGAAGCTGCTAATTTCTTTAAAAGAAACTGAACTTTTCTCAGGGGAAAGCGTCACTTAAGATGATATTAAAAACTATGGGCTTCCGTTTTAAAAAGTTAAATGGACGAGACCTATTACTTGAAAGAACTCATCTCGTTGCAGCTCTTATCATTTTCTTACACAAAATTGTAGGAAAGGACATACGCTCAGTCATATGTTTAGACGAAACCTGGGTCATCGCTGGACAATCAGTTGAGAAATGCTGGACACATGCTACTTCGAATAGCAGCGGTCATCAGCCAACCGGAAGAGGATCAAAAAATGGTTCAAATGGCTCTGAGCGCTATGGGACTTAACATCTATGGTCATCAGTCCCCTAGAACTTAGAACTACTTAAACCTAACTAACCTAAGGACATCACACAACACCCAGCCATCACGAGGCAGAGAAAATCCCTGACCCCGCCGGAAATCGAACCCCGGAACCCGGGCGTAGGAAGCGAGAACGCTACCGCACGACCGGAAGAGGATCCCTATTAATTGTGGCTCATGAAGGATCTTGAAACGGCTTTGTGTCTGAATGATTTTTATTTTTTCGGTCTAAAAAAACCGATCACTATCATAAGGATATGGACCAACCACGGCTTCTAGAGTGGTTTAAAAATTTGTTGCTCCAGTTTGGTGTTCCGACAGCGTTTGTGACACACAATGCACCGTATCATTCCGTGATTTTAGATAAAATTCCCGCCCCTAGTGACCGTAAGGAAACTATGGTGCAGTGGTTGCAGGCGACAGACATTGCTGCGGACATGGGCAAACCATTAAGAGTTTAGTTTCAGACAAGGCATAATTTAAACATAATTTAAAAGAATTTATGGTGGCCAACTCCTCCTATTCCATCCATGAGTTTCTCAACAAGTGCAGTAGACCATTTTAATGAAAATTTATTATTCTTTAATTTTTGACAATACTTGGTTGTAACAGCCAAGTAACTACCTACTGTGTGAATCATGGATGAATGGAAAACAGATATAAGTCTTAATCCTGTAAATAGTGGAAGTTTAATTTTAAATCTTGTAGATAATCTGACTGTTCTTAACTGAGGATAACTGAAATGAATAATTTACTTTAATTTTTGACAATACTAAGTTGTAATAGCCAAGAAACTAGCAAATGTCTGAATGATGGATTTAATGAAAGCAGATGTCAGTATTAAACCGGTAAATATTAGAAATTTAAGTTTAATTCATGTACATAATTTTACTGTTGATTGACTGAGGATCATTAAAATTAATGAAACTCAAGTTTTTATAATTACATATTTGTAATGTGTTTATCTGACATGTTCCACACCCAGGAGGATTCACTCTTTTATGGGTCTATGGAATGAATAATTAATCTAATCTAACCTAAACAAAGCTGCTGTTATACTCTCTCGTAAAACAAAATAAGCCTGTGACGCCTAAATACGTTGTAGATTAAATTGCAAGCAAATAGGGTCACCTGGTAATAAGGCTACCACCTTATCACTGCCATTTTAACCCAAATGAATTGGTTTGTAGTGAAATCAAGGCCTACATTAGAAGTAAAAATAAGACTTTTATTATAACAGAAGTGGAAAGAGTAATAAGTGAAGGTCTTGCTACTGTAGGAAGGTGAAGGTCTTGCATGGAGGAAAAAAGTAGACCATGTTGCTAAACTCATAAGAGAAGCACAGATTATAGACGGCATTATAAATGAAAACGAACAATTAATGATTTCTCTTAATGATGATGATGATGTTGTTGATGATGATGATGATGATGATAACGAAGACAACGGTTTTGGCGCCGATTCCTATGACAGTGAAGGAGAACTGGATGGAACTGCGCCGATGACATTGTAAATTGGTGAGTGTAAATGTATACATAATTAATTCTTTCTCTCTGCAATCGAGCAGGCTATGCATGTTTTGCTTTATTTCTTTCTATGAGTGTGGATAGAATGTTACTTGGTATTCTTAGGTTTACATTATTATACGATGTTTTACGAGAAGCTATTACGGTAACAGTTTGGAACGATTTTTCATAGATATTGTCATTAATTTCTGGTGTCTTTATTTCCCGATTTCGTATACTATCAAACGCTTAGTCTCCGTTGTCGTTCTTTCCATTGTTCGAAAAAGTCCTTTGTTGCACTTAACGTATAAACGTTGATTGTAGCTTACATTTACAAAACGTATTTTGGACTTGTGGGCGTGTGTGGTGGCAGCTATTGCAACCTCGCAGCTGCAGTATAGCCAACCACACGCGAGCTGTCAGTGACATGTTTCACCGGCCCGGGTATAGTTACTTCTCGCGCTGATTATTCTCCTAGGTAAACGTTGAGTGGTTGGAAACGTTTTGCTGCAGTGAACTGTCGTTATCTTAACTGCACATACAGCAAAAGAGCGCATTTGACTCTATACTCATGTTAATACTGTAAAATGGAGACACCTAGTGCTAGAAAGAATGAAAGGGTTGCACCCAGAAACGTAGGCTGCTGAGAAGGAAAATCTATTCATTCGAAAATTAATATGCGTCTTGTTTTGGATAAACGCTGCTACACAACTAAACTACATTCTGGGCAAGTTTAAGGAGTCAAAAGCTGTTATCATGACAAAGGCTTAGTCAGTCTTTATTGATCGATAGTCAACCAGCGTTCAGCCACAAAAGATCTGTCAGGCACCTGTACAGTACTTATAGTTATCCAGGTAAAGTACTCATTAGATTGCTGATTGTGTTCAATATGTCTGTCCTGCAAATCGCATGTAGTTTTCCCAACGTACCCCTAACTGCAATTTGTAAACACGGGCTGCAAATAAAAGCAAAAACCTGTCACATACCACGAGGGCAACAACGCCTCACGTGATTCCCTACATACGCGCAGCCTGACGCATCGGCAGTGTTGCAGTGCTCTGCATTCTGCGGTCGACAGCCTGCGAGTCGCCTACTTAGGGCGGGAAGGAGCCGGTTGTGGCAGCCGCCACATGACTCATGTACTCTCTCCAGACATGCGAGTAACCGCGCAAGGCCGGTTTCCTCGCTGCATTACACAATCGAAAACTTCCCTTCGTACCCCGAACAACCACCTCTGGCCGTAATAACGGCCTTGATACGCCTGGGCATTGAGTCAAACAGAGCTTGGGTGGCGTGTACAGGTACAGTTGCCCATGCAGTTTCAACACGATACCACAGTTCATCAAGAGTAGTGACTCGCGTATTGTGACTAGCCAGTTACTCGGCCACCATCCACCACACGTTTTCAATTGGTGAGAGATCTGGAGAATGTGCTGGGCAGGGCAGCAGTCGAACATTTTCTGTATCCAGAAAGGCCCGTACAGGACCTGCAACATGTGGTCGTCCATTATCCTGCTGAAATGTAGGGTTTCGTAGGGATCACATGAAGGTTAGCGCCACGGGTCGTAACACATCTGAAATGTAACGTCCACTGTTCAAAGTGCCGTAAATGCGAACAAGAGGTGACCGGGACGTGTAACCAATGGCACCCCATACCATCACGCCAGGTGATACGCCAGTATGGCGGTGACGAATACACGCTTCCAATGTGCGTTCACGGTGATGTCGCCAAACACGGATGCGACCATCATGATACTGTAAACAGAACCTGGATTAATCCGAAAAAATGACGTTTTGCCGTTCGTGCACCCAGGTTCGTCGTTGAGTACACCATCGCAGGCGCTCCTGTCTGTGATGCAACGTCAATGTTATCCGCAGTCATGGTCTCCGAGCTGATAGTCCATTCTGCTGCAAACGTCGTCGAACTGTTCTTACAGATGGTTGTTGTCTTGCAAACATCCCCATCTCTTGACTCAGGGATCGAAACGTGGCTGCACGATCCATTACACCCATGCGGATAAGATGCCTGTGTTGTCTACTGCTAGTGATACGAGGCCGTTGGGATCCAGCACGGCGTTCCGTATTACCCTCCTGACCCACCGATTCCATATTCTGCTATCGGTCATTGGATCGCGACCAACGCGAGCAGCAATGTCGCGATACGATAAACCACAATCGCGATAGGTGACAATCCGACCTTTATCAAAGTCGGAAACGTGATGGTACGCATTTCTCCTCCTTACACGAGGCATCACAACAACGTTTCACCAGCAACGCCGGTCAACTGCTGTTTGTGTGTGAAAAATCGGTTGGAAACTTTCCTCATTTCAGCACGTTGTAGGTGTCGCCACCGGCGGCAGCCTTGTGTGAATCCTCTGAAAAGCTAATCATTTGCTTATCACAGCATATTCTTCCTGTCGGTTAAATTTCGCCTCTGTAAGACGTCATCTTCGTGGAGTAACAATTTTAAGGGCCAGTAGTGTATCTTTCGTTCGCTACGTCTTTCTCTTTTGACTACTAATGTATCGTCCCAAGAGCGCTATTGTGCCAGAATTAACCGCATACAGCAAGTGGAAAATAATTTGATACATCACTCATTTCCAGACACGTGATTATTTCTACTTGTGAGTGATAGAAAAATAAACATACACCAAATAAGTACTATTCCACACATAAAGAAAACATACGTAGAACATTTTATATTTAGCATTCATACTTGAGAGAGAACATTTATAATTGCTGTTTATCATTGGCAGATGATTGTCACAGTATAGTCTTAATCCATCACCTCCCAACTTGAACACTTTTTTATGGTTCAAATGGCTCTGAGCACTATGGGACTTAACATCTGAGGTCATTAGTCCCCTAGACTTAAACCTAACTAACCTAAGGACATCACACACAGGGTTCGAACCTGCGACCGTAGCGGTCCGCAATTCCAGACTGTAGCGCCTAGAACCGCTCAGCCACAACGGCCGACAAACAGTTTTTTAAATGAAACTTCCTGACAGATTAAAACTGTGTGCCGGACCGAGACTCGAACTCGCACCTTTGCCTTTCGCGGGCTAATGCTCTACCAACAGAGCTACCCAAGCACGACTCATGACCCGTACTCACAGCTTCAATTCTGCCAGTACCTCGTCTCTGCTTTTTTTTCTATGTTTATATAATATTTTGACGTCGAATAACATAAACAAATCCTTCATTTATTTTTAACATACTCAGATGAACAAAAATGTCTGATCCGTAAACAGTTTTCTGGGATGACAGGTGAATGGCGTTTATCACAGACATTTATATTTTCGTATTTCTGATGAATATTCATTTTCATAAGTAAATTATTACAGCTTTATTATGTCCAAAGGTAAATTCTATACATTAAACAATATTATATTAATTATATTACTGATTGTTATTATATTTTTGTATTACACATATCTTTCAGTTTTAGAAGGAAAAGCTTTTTTACTTTTATAACTTACTTTACTAACACATATCACTATAAAAACCAATGATTTTCAGTTCTACCAGCAATTTATGCTTTTATATTGTTGTATCTTATTCTGTAACGTAAGGTTTAAAGCACGTTGCTTTACATTTGTCAATAAATATCAGATTAGATTAGCTTAGTACTTGTTCCATGCCGGCCGGAGTAGCCGTGCGGTTCTAGGCGCTACAGTCTGGAGCCGAGCGACCGCTACGGTCGCAGGTTCGAATCCCGCCTCGGGCATGGACGTGTGTGATGTCCTTAGGTTAGGTTTAATTCGTTCTAAGTTCTAGGCGACTGATGACCTCAGAAGTTAAGTCGCATAGTGGTCAGAGCCATTTGAACTTGTTCCATAGATCATGAATACAACACTTCGTAATGATGTAGAACGTGTCAGGATAATAAAAGGTGTCTATACAAGATATTGCATTACACAAAATATTACATGACATTTAATATTTTTAATTTTTTTGTGGGGGTTGGAGAAATTTCCCACTTCCTTTATCCAAAAATTCATCTAATGAGTAGAAGGAGTTGCCATTAAGAAATTCTTTTAATTGCCTTTTAAATGCTATATGGCTGTCTGTCAGAGTTATCAGTGGCCTGCACCAGACAACGTCTTCGGGAAATACGTGTTGACATAAACTGGTCTTTTCCGTCATATTTCACTTCATGGAAAGCTCTTGTTGGTGTTGATAACGGACATACCACGCTGCGATAGGTAGTCATTTTCAGATACTGCACAGCAAACCGTCGTCAGAACTCCAATAAAGCCACGCATCTTGCTCCATGTACTAAGCGGTATATGATCCTGCTGTTCACAACAGCCATATCAATTATTCTTGTGAAGAGAACCCGATACCACTTTTTGGTGTGTAAGGAAGTGACATACGGCTTACACCTTGTATATTTATATTGTATTTTTTTCCAAGTTCTGGCTGTTAATTGCTGGTTTTCTGCACAGCTACTCTATTCCACCTACGTGCAGAAGTGAGTGGCTGCACAGCGTCGAAACTGGTACCAATATAAAGACACTGATCGTCATTCCATTTGACAGTTTTTCACCACATACATCAAAGGCAGTCATACGTGCCACGAGGCCATTTTTGCAGCTGCTTCGTTTATTGAAGAGGCACTTTTTGAGTTCTGTACCTGTTACCGTAAATCCAAAGGTTCTCAGATGCAGCAGGGAAACCCTACTAGTTAAACAGTTGTCGAAGAAGAGAGTATGATCGTGAAGATTTTCAGTATATTCATGCACACTTAACACTACCACAGATCCAAAGCAATGTCAGTATTTTTGTTTGTTACTTTCTTGTGACAGTACAAATCAAAATTGAAACCGTAATCATTGGAAGACCACAATGCTCATAGTTTACAGCAAAATCAAACAGGCTTGCCAGAAATTAATTGTTTTAACCCTTTGTTTCCTGACGTAAGAAAATATTTGCTTTTTAACATTTTCTTTGCAGAATTTATGCTATTGTGGCCTCAAATGACGGTAGAATTTTTTGTAAAATTTTATTTTATTTTTCACAACTTTTTTCTCTCCTAGTACTCAGAGGTACCGTCAGACTCCATGGACAGAATCACAACATGCGCAGAAAAATGCTCCAATTTTTATAACTTGTACTTTATTCCACATAAATATTAAATATTTTTACATTAGAAAATTAATTAAGAGAAATACGATATTTCTGATTTTTTTTTTAATTTCGCATAAATTTATTCTAGAGCAACTTCACAATACATAGTAACTTAGCTATACATTTTTGACAGTATATACATATCACGTATTTAGTGATACCTCATGAAATTGTAGGAAACAGTTCTTTTTCTCATTGCAGCACAAATACACTTTACATGTACTACATTGTGAATGTGGTCTCGACTGAATTTTATTTTTCGCACACATTTCGCATCGTCCTCTTTTACAACTGAACACTACAAAATGGTTTCCTCGGTTGCCAAGACGTACATCCTTCAGAACAGAAAAATTATTCTTCCTTCTCTTTGGAAGAGTTATTTCATCTTTACCAGAGTTTCTCTTTTTGAGATCTGACACTTGCTGTTCATTCATTAGCCCTAGTGCCACAGCACGCCTGAATTCCAGCGGTGGCAGTGCCCCATGTAGATCACTGAAAATGACGTAAGCATTGACAAAAGCAATTTCTATTGCTCCCCAGAAGAGACGGTGCCACCATTTCTTTGATCGCTTGTCAAGACCATAAATTGAACGTAATCTGTCTGCGTGATCCACACCACCCATGTTTTTATTGTAATCACATACAATAACTGGACATGGTGTAGTCATAATAGTTCTATCTTTCTGTTTTCTTGTCACTACTCTCTGTTCAGTGCCATGAAAGTTTGACGCAAAATACACTACTTTATTTTCCTTCCATTGAAATACTGTTAGGTCTAAAGATGACTCTCTGTGATTTGATTTAGACATTTTTCTTTAGGTAAATTCCCTGGCAAACCTTTCCTGTTTGTTCTAATTGTTCCACAGGCAAATGTATTTACGGATTTCTGTGTGAGAAAAAGTGGACAGAACAACTAGTGAGAGGTAACGCACTGTTGCTACAACAAAGTGTTCGCACAACCTGACGGTACTAATAACTCCGCCTTATATTTTCCACTTTATCTCATTCACTTGTAACGTAATGCTTCAAACTATTATAAAAAAACAAAGAAGGTAAGTACGTACAATGGAAAACTCAACGGAAGTTTCAATAAACTGCGCACAAATTCAGGCAATACCATGGAAACAAGGACATACAATCTTCTGTTTTCACAGCAGCGCGCGAAAAAGAATTTCAAGCTCTGACCGCCAGTGAGATCTATGTATTGCACAATAACATCTATGAAACAGTAGAGCAGAGTTACTGTTACGTACCGACCGGCTCTCAGATTACGAAATTGCACCACGAGAAAATAATGAGAGTCAAAACTTACTGGTACTTTTAAGTACCGTCAGGCAACAAAGGGTTAATTTGTGATAGCCGTAGTACTCGTACTTCACAATCGTTTCATCGACATTCACGTTTTCCGAAAATATATCGAACTGCTTGAAGGACATATTAGTGGCGTGGTATAACTTTGAACCTTCTGTCATGTTTGTTCTCTTGGTCTTGATCATTATCATTGAAGTGAATTACAGGTTTTACTTTCTGATTTCTCTTCGGCGACATAGTTTCCTTGACGATTTCCAGTTCTAAGTCATCGTCTTCAGACCAATAATGCGTTTCTGACGGAAGTTTCTGGACTTTGACAAAAGTTGTAAGCCTAGGAATTCTCTCAGTTCTTCAGCGTCAAACGAGAAGTCATATACGTTTCGGAGCAACTTGCATATCGCACTGATTCTCTCACGATATAATCGAATGCATGATTGAAATTCAAGGCGTTTTCTGCAATTTCAAGTGTTGAGAGATCGTTTATTTTGTTTTTATTTTCCTCTACAGCTACATCAGCTGAAACGTCATTTTTAGGAGCTGCAGTATGTATTGGCTTTATTTTACTGTAAATCGTAGATGGCTGCGAAGCTTCTTCTCTTTTATTGAATTTACACGTACTCTGTCTTCAGCAGCGGTAAATTCATTATCTACAGTGTCCTAGCTCATATTTTCAGTACATTGAAAATGAACTTCCACCGATCCAGAAACATACAGAACATTCAAAGTACCTGTTGCACCATCATCTGCCTCATGATCATCTATCAAAGCATGAATTAAACATTTATGCTGTCTTCGTCAATCAATCCTTCAAAAGTATAATTATTTATAGTGTCTAAAATGTCATCCGTTGTAATGCCATCGAACAGTACGTCATAGTTTTTCTTGCATTTGCTCTGTTCTATTGTGCTACACTGAATAAAGCAAACTTCACTCACCAACTCCGCTACTAGATCTAAATGCTATTATTACACTATATTTATTACAATTGTTTCAGCAGACGATACTGTTTCCTCCCAGTCATCTAAAATAGGATCGTTTCTCTTTACGTTTACTAAACAACAATGTAGGTGAATAACTGCCATTTATTTAGTTGCAGTTTCATTGTGTGAACCTTTCCCTGCACAATCAAATTCAACAGACACTAAGGAGTAATAGACAAACACAGAAAGGATATAAAAAGTAACCTGTTGCACTTGCGGAAATTTTGGCCTCATTGTAAAATGTGAGAAAAATCCCATTGTTTGTACGTTCACTAATCATAAATTATAATAATTACTGTAAATAACAGGTTTATAGCGTAAAAATTGGAATTCTATATAAGTTAGCCCTTTATTAGTAATAAGATAGAAATCAATAGAGTGTAAAATTAGGTAACTGGGAGATAGTCGGTTGGTTAGCTAAAGTAATTTACGATTGTTAAAGACATTTCAGCATCAAAAAGGAATTATTCACTGGACGCACTTACTGTTGGGTACATAAAACTAGTCTTGCAGCGGTAGCCAGCCCTGGTAGATGTTTTTCGTGTCTGCTCCACCACTTTAAAACATCATTAACATCTCCAGGCTGCATAAAATTATAGAGACCTACTTCTTATCTGCGAACAACTAGTTATACTTCCAGTCCCCCAAATAATCTCACTTCCTGAGTGTCGATATCACTGAACTTGAAGGTATTAATTAATAAGAGGTGGAAGTAGTACACAATATGTTCAAAATAAACAAAATTTCACGTGTTGGGAATGCCCACAACCTAAAAAAAAAAAAAAAAAAGCATAAGGAATTTATTCGCGATGTTCTAAGACTAAAATGTAATATTGGCATCCTGCTCGGCGACAAAAACGAAATTAAGCAACATGTCCGCTGACATGTTCCAATCAACCGTCGATAGAATATTCAATTCAATCTTTTAACGTAAAAGACGTTAGACGTAAATAAAGTATTATGCGCTCTGTGGGTATGTAATGTTCTGTAAGTACACCTGACTGCAAATCTGTCGCAACACAACTTCCCTAATAATAAAAAGGAGTATGAAACTTTGAACTGCAGGAGCCCATTTTGTGCCAAGTCTATTTGTATTAGATGGATATGAAAACTTAATTTCTCAATTATGTGCACCCACATCAATTAATTCTTGGTCTAGTTCTTCGGGGCTTTGCCAGAAACAGCATTAAAAGGTCTTATAGCTGTAGCGCAAATTGAAACAGAAGTTGCTGTAGTACTACTTTTTATGCTAGCGATACTCCTGACGAAACAGCGCTAGAGAGGAATTTCTCACGACTGTTTCCTTAAACAAGTCCTTCCCGAATGGAAACGGAGTAATATCGAGTAACGTATGTGCGATACGAAGGCACTAGGCCTTCTGTTTTCAATTACAACGAACATAAACGTCGCTTTTAAGATCCTCTCGTTTCTTCACCGTGTACGTACTGATTTCATTCGTACTTCTGACTGCACTTGTTTCCGCACGCAGGACAAGCACAGATGCACCACGAATGACAAGCATGTACTGACAGTAGTCGCGTACAGGTATAGACGCGCTTATAGGGAGACGTTACCTAGGATTCAGTAGCGTCTTCTGTGCTCGGCTTCAATATCGGGCAATGACAGCCTATCCAGGTAGCCTATGTTTGCCCACTTTCACATATTGTGCCCGCTTACTTAGTCATAGAAGACTACAATCAATGACTTACTTTTCTTATCATAGCAGGTGCAACGCATGGTTCTGAAACTTAACCCATTTAAAACGAAATGAACCTTAGCCGCTTAAAAAAAGTGTACCATCCCTCAGTTCACGGGATATAGATTATTGCATATGAGCTGGTGCGTTTCTGGCCCCGTTTCCATCGATCGTCATTTTGATCTCTGAGTCGACTTCGATGCTTATTTGTCTTCTGCTCATCCTTTGGCGGTGCGGATTTAACGGCAGCGCGTCAGCTCTGCTGTGGAAGTGTGTCGGCATCGGCGGTGAGCGAGAGTGACGCGGGACTGTGTACGTGGGTAGGACGGCAAGAGGACGAGTCGGACAACGAAGGAGCAGCGCCAGCGGCTACGGCGTGTTGAATCGTGACGGCAGCTCCACCGTCCGTGGTGATTTGGTTGTCCTAGAGGTCGGAAGGACGAGCTCCTTCGAGTCTGTTATAAGCTTCGCCGGCTGATTGAATTGGAGTCGCAGAGTTGCTTCGGTGGGTTGCGTGCGGTTTAATTGGATATGCCAGTGTACTAAAAACCCTTTGGAATTGTTTTAGTTGTTGATCACTTATCTCGGTGTCGTGACTGACTATCTTGACGACAGTTGAGGAAGTGTGGCTACGCCCAACCAACGGACATGAAGCGTGGTTAAGGAAGCAGCTAGAAGTTTAACGAGTAGTGTGTAAGTCCGGCTCTGGCGTTTCAAGAACCGCCGAGATACGTCCTCTATTCTATCTTGTAGTTCATTTGCTACTTTGGCGTGTAAATGTGCGCCGAGATAATTCTGGTCATATTAACTTTACGGCATGATTTTTAGCGAACTTATTAACCGAAGTTTAAGGGCTGGCACTGGCCAAGTAACTCACGGAGGCTAATTTGTTTCTATTCGGATCTATTAATCACCTGTTCTCTAAATAAGATTGTGTAGTTTATGTCTCAGAATATCGTCTGCCTTTGATATGTGTTATGTTCCAGATAATTGGCAGCGGTCGACGCGAGCATACTGGGAGCAGAGCATCACCGGGGTGGAGATATATTTAAGTCCCTGTCCGTTCCTTTACACCTTCGGTTATGTTGTCACTGTTGCGTGATTCCATCTTTCCGGTGGAGAACTATAGCATCTGAAGTTCGGTTGCAGTGCAAAGCTGAGTACATTTCTACGTCATTTCCCGTCTCGTGGATCTCTCATATTGATTTGAATCCTTGTCTGCTCGCGTCTATCGCTAATTCACACGTAATATTGAAGCAACCGCATTTTAGGCGTATTGTCATATGGGCATGTTCTAGGTGTAATCATTCTAAGAATATTGTTGATTAATCAACTGAGTAAATAAACTTGAAACACCCCTTTAATTGATTTAGTCATTTGTACATAGCTTTGTTTAGGAAAGTTGGCTAGCCAAACCTTAAAAGATCTGTGTTCTTACCCCTAATCTCTTCCTCAGCTGATTGGAAGTAATGAGAGTTCTGATGGGAATTGTGTGGACATTTGTACCATTTAAGTAAAGCTTTACCTGAGTATATTTAAATTTCAAGTTTTATGGGTCTTGTTCCAGTTATAGATATTCATTTGTTATTCGTCCAAGTGATCTGGCCTTGTAAGACAGTCTTCTGTATCATTGTGATTGTAATTTCATAATGCTTTTCATTGTAATAAAATATATAGCAACTACAACGGATTACTATTGTGATTTTAATGTGTCACTACCATAATCACATTTCACCATACTTAAACGAGACGATTAAATAAATAATATCTTGAATATCAGCTGTATATTTTATTGTGGTATTAGTTATCAGTTTCCTATGGCCATTTGCCCTCTGCTTAACTTATTACTTTTTGAACACTAATCTTTCCACTAACTGTAAGTTACGGAACTAAGATTTCTTCGTTACCTCACTGTGAACAGTCGTGCATTATCACAAGTAAGTAAGCCGTTTGCCATAATTTTTGGAAATTTGTGGTAAGGTCTTATGGGGCCAAACTGCTGACGTCATCGGTCCCTAGCCTTAGGCACTACCTAAGCTAACTTAATCTAAATTACGGTAAGGACAACACACACACACACACACACACACACACACACGCATGCCTGAGGGAGGACTCGAACCTCCGACGGGGGAAGCCGCAGGTACCGTGACAAGACGCCTAGACCCAGCGGCTACCCCGCGCCGCACCGTTTGCTATAAATCTTTTATCTGCTGTAATGCAGCAACAGAGTTATTGAGATCGGCTGTAAAGTTTAGCTGAGTTAAATTCATGAAGTTTCCCGTTATGGGTGTGTTATTTAACTATTCTTAGATGTTTCACTTTAAAGATGGCAGTTCGATTTCGCCATGCCCACGACGAAAACAGCATTAACGACCCTTGCTGGACCAGCGGTGAAGGCGGCAGTTGGCAGAGCTCTGAACTGCTTAGCTTTCTAAGAGGAGGGGCCCTGCTAGGTGTGGAGTGAGAAGTTCGCGGCAAAGGGAGCCTTTGGACCGCCGTGTTTTTGGATGGACTTCCATCATACAAGGGGCAGGGAAGGTAAGTAGAGCGTCACCAGCAGGTTTTATGGTCTTAATATAGGGCAGATATTGCTGAAGAGAAAACTAACTACTGCACGTCTCTGCCTCGTAGCGCCGACTGCGCAACGAAAACCACACTAATTAGAGAAGCGGGCTCATGGTGGAATGTGGCCACCGCTGTGGAAGAGACCATATAGGAAAGTTATTTAAAATACTGTCGAGTGGCGCAAGCGTTCTTCTGGAAAAAGGACGACCAGCGACTGGGGAAGTGCTATGTGATGTCTGAGGACAAGCACCCAACTTGTGTGGAGTGACATTTGCTGGAGGTAGAACGCTTGTGAGTGGCGCAGGAAAGTGCCACAACACTGTCATTGGCGATCTAGCATTCTTGTGACGCCTACTCGTGGAAGAAAAATTTACGGGACGAACATAAGATGGTACACTTGCATTTTGACTTTGGTCAGGGGCGCCACTGAGAGCAGACTCTGGCCTGGGATGACATAGAGAGGGGGCGTCGGCCGCAGCAGCCATCTTGAGAGGATTCCGGCGCAGGCGGACATTCGAGCTTTAGAAAACTTAAAATCAAATAATGCAGAAGGCACAGACAACAAATCATCATAATTTCCAACATCATTGTGTGAAGTGGCTACAAAACGATTATTCACGTTGGTGTGTAGAATGTATGAGAGTGGCGAGATACTATCAAACTGTTGGTGAAACATCATCCATACATTACCGGAGATTGCTAGAGCCGACAAGTAGAAGGAGAATTGCCGCACAGTAAGCTTGACAGCTCATGCATCCAATTTGCTGAGAACAATAATATTGAAACGAATGCGAAAGAAAATTGAGGATATGTTACATCACTAATAGCTTGACCTTACGAAACGTAAAGCAGCTACAAAGGCAGTTCTGACATTGCGACTGGAAATGAAAGCCAAACTAAAGAAAAAGCGGAACGTTCACAGGGTTTGCGACGTGGAAAAAGCTTTCGACCATGTGAAATCGTGTAAATTGTTTTAAATTCTCAGAAAAAAAAGGTTAAGCTATAACGAAGACTTGTAATGTACACTAAGTTCAAAAGCCTAGGGGGAACTATAAGGGTGGAAGACCAAGAACGAAATGCTCGGATTCAAAAGGGTGTAAGACTGGGTTGTAGTCTTTGACCCTACTGTTCAACCTACACAACGGATAAACAATGAAGGATATAAAGGAATGTCTCAAGAGTGGAATTAAAATTCACGGTGAAAGGATATCAATGATAAGACTTGTTGATGACACTGCTACTCTCAGTGAAAGTGATGAAGACTTGCAGGATGAGTTTAATGTAATGAACAGTCTAATGAGTAAAGAAAATGGACTCAGTCGAGGACAGATGAAAGTATGAGAAGCGCCAGGAACGAGAATAGGGAGAAACTTAACGTTAGGATTGGTGAACAGAAAGCAGATGATATTAATGAATTCCGCTACCTGTACATCAAAATTAAGTGTGAGGGACGGAGCAAGGATTACATAAAAAGTAGACTAGCACTGGCAATGTTTCTGACGACCTTGTGTATTTAAAATTCTATAGCAGCTGTTAAAATACATAATTATTTCGTATCTAGCGTGCATGAAATACGTTTCTCAAAGTAACGGAGTGCTTCAACAGTTCCCTAAAAAGCTTGACGTAATTAGTTATGAATTGGTGACTGGTCATTAATTTTCATTTCAGAGGAATATATTTTGTGTTTTAGCTCATTGGTGGAATTATATAAATAGTAGACAACGGCTAACTACAAAATGATGGAGTAAACCAGTATGGCTTTTTGTTAGTCGATGTCTATTAATGGCATCATTCCGCTGCTATGTACTTTGAAATGAAATTTAATGAATAGTCACCATTTTACTATAGATAACATCATGCATTTTCAGTGGAATTAATTAATAACTCTGTTATTTTGACGATTACTGCACAATACACTAGTGAATAAATAATTGAATTTTAATAGCTGGTATAGAACTTTACGTAATGTTCTTGGTTTATACCACAACGATTATAATATTATACGTTCACCTACAACCGTTTAATGTCTCCTTCTTTTGTCCTTCTCGCGTGTTCATTTTGTATCTGTCCATGTTAACAGCTTAGTTAACTTGAAAGATTGACACGAAGGTACCAGTGTCGATTCCACTCCTCGTCTGTTTCTCCAATCGGGAAATCATTCGCGTTCCTTCAGTAGCTCACTGCTAAACGGACCGTAGAGGAGTTCATTGAGGACAATTCATGAAGGGTCGCAATATGCGCCAAAAGCCAGTTCGAGCAGCACTTTGATTTAGAAAAATCCCGTATGCCACAGCGCCCAATGAATTTCTCCACACTGAAATTTCACGTGTATTGCAACCACTGCGTCACTATAATGTGTCTTTCATCTACATCTACATATACATGTACATGACTACTCTGCAATTCACATTTAAGTGCTTGGCAGAGGGTTCGTCGAACCACAATCATACTATCTCTCTACCATTCCACTCCTGAACAGCGCGCGGGAAAAACGAACTCCTAAACATTTCTGTTCGAGCTCTGATTTCTCTTATTTTATTTTGATGATCATTCCTACCTATGTAGGTTTGGCTCAACCAAATATTTTCGCATTCGGAAGAGAAAGTTGCTGACTGAAATTTCGTAAATAGATCTCGCCGCGACGAAAAACGTCTTTGCTGTAATGACTTCCATCCCAATTCTCGTATCATATCTGTCACACTCTCTCCCCTACTACGTGATAATACAAAACGAGCTGCCCTTTTTTGCACCCTTTCGATGTCCTCCGTCAATCACATCTGGTAAGGATCCCACACCGCGCAGCAATATTCTAACAGAGGACGAACGAGTGTAGTGTAAGCTGTCTCTTTAGTGGACTTCTTGCATCTTCTAAGTGTCCTGCCAATGAAACCCAACCTTTGGTTCGCCTTCCCCACAATATTATCTATGTGGTCTTTCCAACTGAAGTTGTTCGCAATTTTAACACCCAGGTACTTAGTTGAATTGACAGCCTTGAGAATTGTACTATTTATCGAGTAATCGAATTCCAACGGATTTCTTTTGGAACTCATGTGGATCACCTCACACTTTTCGTTATTTAGCGTCAACTACCACCTGCCACACCATACAGCAATCTTTTCTAAATCGCTTTGCAACTGATACTCGTCTCCGGACGACCTTACTAGACGGTAAATTACAGCATCATCTGCGAACAACCTAAGAGGACTGCTCAGATTGTCACCCAGGTCATTTATATAGATCAGGAACAGAAGAGGTCCCAGGACGCTTCCCTGGGGAACACCTGATATCACTTCAGTTTTACTCGATGATTTGCCGTCTATTACTACGAACTGCGACCTTCCTGACAGGAAATCACGAATCCAGTCGCACAATTCAGACGATACCTCACAGGCCCGCAGTTTGATTAGAAGTCGCTTGTGAGGAACGGTGTCAAAAGCTTTCCGGAAATGTAGAAATACGGAATCAACATGAGATCCCCTGTCGATAGCGGCCATTACTTCGTGCGAATAAAGAGCTAGCTGCGTTGCACAAGAACGATGTTTTCTGGAACCATGCTGATTACGTATCAATAAATCGTTCCCTTCGAGGTGATTCATAATGTTTGAATACAGTATATGCTCCAAAACCCTACTGCAAACCGACGTCAATGATATAGGTCTGTGGTTAGATGGATTACTCCTACTACCCTTCTTAAACACTGGTGCGACCTGCGCAATTTTCCAGTCAGTAGGTACAGATCTTTCGGTGAGCGAGCGGTTGTATATGAGTGCTAAGTAAGGAGCTATTGTATCAGCGTAATCTGAAAGGCGATATATGTAATTTCACTCCGGTTATAGCAAACAATGCAGTCCTAAGTATGTCAGTATCTCAAAAACAGTCCCATCCAAATGGATGTCATTTAAATATTACGCCCACCTCATGCGCAGTACGACAACTCACAAACACTTGTAAGGGGGTAATATTTGTTTTAACTGCAGCATATAGTTTAGCCAGTTGGCTTTGCACCCCTGTCGATACTCAATATGCAGCCAACTGTAAAGAACACTCTTAGGAAATGTCAAAAAGTATTAACTGATATGACGTATGAAAGCATAGGCTACTCAAAAACTGAAGACGTACGAACAGAAATTTGTTTTTATGAACTCCGCTTTAAAGAATTTTCGGATTTTTCGTGTTTGCATCATCAGTTCTTCAGTTTCGGCTCAAAGGGAAGAAATGGAAGAAGGCAGGAAGATTAGGACGTAACGTCCCGTCAAGGCACAGGCTGAGACGAGGTATGTAGTGAAGGATTGAAGAAAGGATTCGGATTGTTCCTCTCAACGGAACCATCCCTTGGTTGCCTTAAGTGAGTTAATAAACCAAGGTAAAACAAAATCTGGATGGTAGGATGGTGATGTGAAACGCGACTCTCCTTCGAATGCCAGTCCAGTGTGCAAACCACTTAGCCATTCTGTTGCGTGAAATGCTAAAAAAAAACATTCAATCAAAATCACAATAACAGAACTCAGTAGTGAGATACGAGTAGAACAGACTCCCGTCAATGTTACAGAGCCTAAAACTCGACAGCGTTCAATTACGTAACGGCAGCTGTCTGTCGTACTGAAATACAAATCCAATCCGCTAGTAGAAACTGCTAAATATTCATCGCTGACCGCTGCGTGCGAGAGTACAATGCCGTGTACGTTGTCTTCTCTACGGACTGCTTGTGCTTTATTGATGAGAGCGAAACCTAGTCAGAGTGAACTGACATCATCAACACTTAATGCTAGCGCATTCGTTCAGAGTGATACTAGCCGCACATGAAGTAAAAATTGCAATGCCAACATATGTCTTCTGTTGCCTTAAAGCGATAATTCACATGTTAATTCAGTCCACTTCATCATACTAACGACAGAAGCAATTGCTTGGATGTTTTCAACGATTTTGCTGCTTAAACAGATAAGCAACTAATGGTCGGAAATGAATACCTAACTTTTCATTACCACACTAAAATTTACGCCTGATGGAAACTGCTCTAGTTCATAGGATCTGTTCAAAGTAACGATTGCAAATCTCATTGATTTCATAGCCTGAATTAATTTTACCACATCCTTGCAAGCGTCCCTGTAAACTGTTGCACAATGAGGCAGTTGCTAGAACCAAACGATTCCTTCCCGTTTGAATGATTCACTGCGCTATGTCGATAACGTTGTGTAAACTGTAGAATATTTCCACGAGTGGCGGCTG
Organism: Schistocerca piceifrons; assembly: GCF_021461385.2. Taxonomy (NCBI): domain Eukaryota; kingdom Metazoa; phylum Arthropoda; class Insecta; order Orthoptera; family Acrididae; genus Schistocerca; species Schistocerca piceifrons. The sequence goes on from NC_060140.1 coordinate 920,254,102, forward strand.
CTTGTCATCTCCAGATGCTACTGATGGATATTTTTTTCTTTATCGCTACCTCTTCCTACTACCCCGATATGGGCAGGGGAGAGCTACCATTAGCACTCTTCTGCCTACAGATTTTACAAAATATGTCATTTCAAATAATGTCTATGGACGCCAAATTTAAAAAGGTTTTTAAAATTTAGTGAAGGAATGATTACACGTAGAGTGTTTCTTTCTTCATGTTGTTGTTGTTGTCGTGGTCTTCAATCCTGAGACCGGTTTGATGCAGCTCTCCATGCTATTCTATCCTGTGCAAGGTTCTTTTATCTCCCAGTACCTACTGCAATCTACATCCTTCTGAATCTGCTTAGTGTATTCATCTCTTGGTCTCCCTCTACGATTTTTACCCTCCACGCTGCCCTCCGATACTAAATTGGTGATACCTTGATGCCTCAGAACACGTCCTACCAACCGATCCCGTCTTCTGGTCAAGTTGTGCCACAAACTTCTCTTCTCCCCAATCCTGTTCAATACTTCCTCATTAGTTATGTGATCTACCCATCTAATCTTCAGCATTCTTTCTTCAATTCATATTTAAAAAGGAAGTAAAATGCCCATTTAAGAACAATGAAAAGAACTGCCACGAAAAATCTGGAGGGCTTGCGCTGGGTAAAATAGATGTGCAGTGATTAAATGTTGGGTGTTCTATAGGGCAGATGGATGTGGGTAAACGTCTATAAGCTGTTGGGTAGTTGTGGAAAGAGGGTTGGTGGTAAGATGGTTGTTGGGAATACGAAGGGATGGATATGTGTGGTGGGTGAGCAGGACCGTGGTATCGAGGGAGGAAGGTGTGAGGTGAAACGGAGAGCGAGAAGGGAGGGGGAAGCCCTGATGTGAAGTGCAAATAGCTATGCTGGTAGGATGAATAAATATGGTAGCGGATTTCATTGTCTGAAGAGGGACTCGGTGGAACTTGCGCTGGGGTTGGATATGGACTGTTTGTAGGTGTAGAGACTGTGGGATGTGCTTGTAAAGGAAGTATTGAGATCATTCGAATATACTTTATGATGAAACTTGCTCTTTGTATGCAATGTCAGTGCTGGAAAAACTCTTACATTATTTGATTTTCAAACAGCTGAGCAAAACTGAACGTACTCAGAGAGTTCTCTCTTTACTTATTCTGATCATCACTAAACTGACAATCAATATTTTTAGCCCAACGCAATCTGACTTTCAATAATCCGTACAAAATAATGGCCTCACTAACAATAACCTATACCTTTCATGAATCACTTACCTCACAAAAATCATCGTTACTCGAACTACTGCAATACGGCGAGCGCTAATACTGCCAGCTAAATAAAATATTCTAATTACTGAAGGCACTGACTACTGATAGGCATAGCAAATGAAAGATTTTGATAGAAAACAAACAATGTATTTACCTTAATAGTGTTCAAAAGTCATAATATATGTATCAGTTTATGACATACAGTCTTACAAATTTCCTTTTTTTGACAGAAACACGTCCAGATCGTCCTCTCATAGTAACTCCTCATAACTCTGGCATCTCTCTCCCCACATCCACCACTGCAGCCGGCTCACCTCCAACTGCCCAACGCTATGGGCTGTTCACATCCAACTGCCCAACACTACGCTAGCGAATATTCCAACAATGCGTCCAACCAGCCGCAGACTGGACACAGCCCAGTCAGTGATTTTCATTCGGAGCTCTACGAGGCGTTACCAACATAAAAACCTAAACAGCCCACTTACAGTGGTTAGTATAGGACAGGGTGCGAGGGTAAGGAGAGTTGGGAATTTGATGAGACGCTAGAGGATCTTCATGACGGAAGGTAAACAGATGCAGAAAGTGAGGTAGGGTGTATGGTGTTCGAGGAATTGGTGGGACTAATAGGACTTTGGAAGGACAGATAAACTTTGCAACACTTTCATAGTACACGATCGGTCGGATCAAGGTTTTGGTGCTGTGGATGATAGTGGAAGAGTGCAGTCCTCAAGTTATGCACAGTTAGTAGTTTTAGTCTATTGTGGGCTTTTTGTTGGATGGTTATGAGGTAATATTTCGGCGTTTTGTGTCGATCGAAGATCAGTTGAAGATAGTTTAGCGTATTGGTTGACTGGTATGGACAGATGTAAATGCTAAGGTAAAAGTTATGGAGAAATAAGCTGCTGATGTGCTCGACAGTTTACACGCTGGCTCACGAGAAAAACGCAGGCCTGAACAGTCGGGGTAGTGTCATCGTAGAAGAATCATAGATTGCGTAGACAGCCAGAGAAACGGGCCTCGGCTGTCGCATGTGCAGTGCAGGAAAACATGGACGCAAGACGTGGACGCAAGTCCCGGACTCCCGCATATGAGCGCTAGCGATTTGCTGGGGCTTTGTTTAGCCGTACTCATTTCGTTTCCGCATCTGTGTTGAGTCCTTGCAGTTGTCTGTCTGCAGCCGACAATGCTTTAGTGTCGCCAGTGCTTTACCGAGTTGAAAAACCTTGTCTCTGTTAGAGTCGTTGCTTACACTTATTTCGACTGCCTTTGTAATTATGGAGTCCCAGTACGTAGAAGCGGTCGAGAGCATCTTTGTATCTTTGCAGTTCAAGACAGTGTTCAGCAAAAAAAGATTTTATTGGTTGACCAAATCTGATGTGGCACTTTTGTTCGTCGTGTCTTTAACAGTGCGACATATCTGACACATGTAATATTTCCCACAAAGGCGCGGGATTTTATACACTGCCGTTCTCCTGAGACCTAGACTGTCTTTAACGGAACCTAGCATCGTCATTCACAGGGCAAATCTTGAATTGGTGAAAGTGGTGAAGTTTTGAAACGGAAAGCAACAAACAGAACGCTGAAATATTCTGCATTTGGAAATGATGCTGTTGTGGTCTTCAGACTGGTTTTATGCAGCTCTCACCACCCTTCTACCCTTTCTAAAGTATCTTCACTTGTTAATGCTCGCACTTCTGTATTTATAGGTAAATTATTCGACTATCTACGTCTAGTAGTCGTAATCCGTCACTTTCTAGATCTTGCTCTGGGGTTCTCACGACGAGCAACCATCTACTATGAGTAAGAGCACATCCTGTTAGCGGCGGAATAAATGAAGTGCTGCCAGAAGTATATTAAAGTCGTCTGTGATATTAAGTTTAATACAAGCGACTGTGTTCAAGCAATAGCGAAAATAGCTGTGACAACCCAGCAGCTACCAATAAGATTGACTGTTGTTCACATGAAATGAATTCTTTGGTGATCAAAAACGTGAACGTCAGAGATTTGTCTGCTCCAGATAGCCGTTAGTATCACAGCAACTGAGGGGAATAGGGCTGTGGGACGTGCAGCTGTTTCCAGACTTCATATTGCAATATGAATAGCGAGCAGACATCGTACACCTAATTTAGTAAATTATTACGGAGCCGCGTCGCCGTGAGGTCAGCAGCCGACGTCTGCTGCACCGGCGGTTGGGAAGCCGTCAGTCGCGTTGTCCGCGAGGTGCCGCCATGGACGGACTACGCGCCATGGGGCCGGGTTCCTGTGAAGTCCGGGCGTCAGTCCCCGGCGGCGCGCGTGACCAAGACCACGCTGCGGCCGGTCCTGCTAGAAGTTCTCGCTGTACTTAGTCAGCCATGGTGCCGACCGAACTCGGCCCGACCTCCACAGCTGAAGCTGACATCTGGCGGCGAACGGATGACTCCTGCGAGCTGGAACAGACTTCCGGAATCGTCACCTACGAAGATTGAACATTCGTCACGGACCACGTCCGTCCTCAGATCCAAGCTGCTTCCTAATGGCTTCTGTCTGTTGCTGCCTGCGCTCCACTATTTATATCCGGCAGGAGTACGTTTTTTACCCTCGGTGGTAGCTTTTTGTTATTACTCCCGCAGTACATTGCAGCATAACTTAGTGTGCTGGCCTCACTTCTCCTTACTCAGCAGTCTCCAGGCTTCGCTCGGCGCCCGGTCTGTTTGTGTCCTTGCGTCAGTCTGTTGGTAGACTGCTGCTATCAGCAAGGCTATCTGTGCATGCCTATATCGCAACAGCTCTGTCGCCGGTGTGCCTCTGTTTTGCCATTCTCCACCGCGTGAAGCAACGCTTACTACATGTGGCCTGCAACAGGCGGTATGTAGGGCAGCACTGGAAAACACACCCTGGAATGCTGCAGCACAACATGTCGAACCACCAGATTGACGTACAGTTTTGCAGTCAGGGCGTGTGGAATAACCACAAGAGTGTTCTTGCTGTCATATGAAATCACATCGCAGATCACAATTCTAGGAGTATACTCAGTGTCTGGCATGCAGACAGATAGATTGCAGGTCCTCAACTGGCCTCCTTCTAACCAACACACTGCCAACACTGGCACCAAGGCAGAACCAGCTATCGTCAGAAAACACAACAGACCTCCACCCTGCTCTCCAATGAGCTCTCGCTAGACACCACTGACGTTCTAAATGGCGGTGATTGGGGTCAATTGAATGCACGATACAGGGCGTCTGGCTAGTAACTGACTTTGGAGTAACCGATTTGCAACAGTTCTACATCTACATTTATACTCCGCAAGCCACCCAACGGTGAGCTGTGGAGGACACTTTACGTGACACTGTCATTATCTCCCTTTCCTGTTCCAGTCGCGTATGGTCCGCGGGACGAACGATTGCTGCAAAGCCTCCGTGCGCGCTCGAATCTCTCTTATTTTACATTCGTGATCTCTTCTCGAAACCTGGACACCAAATTCCACCGCGATGCAGAGCGCCTCTCTTGCAGACTCTGCCACTTGAGTTTGCTAAACATCCCCGTAAAGCTATCCCGCTTACCAAATAACCCTGTGACGAAACGCGCCGCTCTTCTTTGGATCTTCTCTATCTCCTCTGTCAACCTGACCTGGCACAGATCCCACACTGATGAGCAATACTCGAGTATAGGTCGAACGAGTGTTTTGTAAGCCACCTCCTTTGTTGATGGACTACATTTTCTAAGGACTCTCCCAATGAATATCAACCTGGCACCCGGCTTAACAACAATTAATTTTATACTATCATTCCACTTCAAATCGTTCCGTACGCATACTACCAGTGTTTGTTCCGCTATCATATTATCATATAATAAAGGATCCTTCTTTCTATGTATTCGCAATACATTACATTTGTCTACGTTAATGGTCAGTTGCCACACCCTGGACCAAGTGCCTATCCGCTGAGCTGTGCTGCGGCTCGTGTTGGTGCCGTTGGTAGGTTGGCATCGTTTAGTTGGTATTGTTACGTCTGTCGTCTTCTGGTTGTGTTCATTAGCACCACTCCGTTTGCAAGCGTTGTCCGTCTGCTAGTGGTAGCAGCGGCGGTTATCGATATCTAGCAACGCTGGTACTGTCTTTGGGGCGACTTTGTGGTGTTCCTATGTGGTGTGAGTCGGCAGTTCGGTTGGGGCGGACGAGCAGCCAGGTCCACGCAGCGCGAGAACGCGCCGGGACCACTGGCGGCACGCTTGCACTGCCGGATGGAAGGGATGTAGTCGCGAGGGGTACAACCTCGTTCTCAACTCGACCCAGGAAGTTTAAGTTTGGTGGGCCTTAATTCAAGTAGTGAAACCTCCACCATTGTGAGATATCACCATTTGCTTGGTGTTGCTGCTTGCAGTGTCGCCGAGATGGAAATGGTTAAAATGGCTCTGAAGACTATGGGACTTAACATCTGAGGTCATCTGTCCCCTAGAACTACTTAAACCTAACTAACCTAAGGACATCACACACATCCATTCCCGAGGCAGTATTCGAACCTGCGACTGTAGCGGCCGCGCGGTTCTGGACTGAAGCGCCCACAGCCATTCGGCCACAACGGCCGGCGCCGAGATGAGCAGCGAGTGAAGGGTTTGGGGAAGGCGAACCTAATTAGCCTTCCTCCACTTCTTATTATTAATTGTTGCATTCTGTATGTTATTATTTGTGAAGTTTCGCCAGTGGTATTTTCCAGCCTAGTGGCCGCTTGCCTGCCCTGGAGCGTATTGTATGTAACGGCAGTGTACTTTTCCTCGCCTTGCCGCTGCTATCCGGTAAAGCGTGTAGTTCGACAGCTTCCTTGATTGGTGGGCTGAGTGGTGTTTCTTTTTCTCTTTTTCTTACTCTGGTAGTAGTGGTTCCTTTCTGCTTCTGGATGCTCTAAACACCGGAGTCTGAAGACGTAGTGCTGACCACCGGTTCGGGCTTGTTTGTGTTATTCCATCGTTGCATTGGTCATCCCACGTTAGGTTTATTCGGCAAATGATTATTGGTAATCTGCTTAAACTGCCACTAATCTGAGTTACTATCTCGTGAAGTGAATGCAACTCTTGGCTACCTGTCGCTTCCCTTGCGAAGTTTTGAGGGACTTTCCCAGGTCGGTCCTTGGAGCAACATCTTCGCCACCCCCCTCCCCACCCCTTTGCTTTGGTCAGATTTGATGAATGCTTTTTCAAAATTAAAAATATTTTAATAACTGTAATTGCAACTTGAAGAAGTTAACTGGTTCTTAAAAGATTGCTATTGAGGCATTCGCCCGTGAAACAGTTTTTAAATTATTGCTATTGAGGCCTTCAGCCGAGAAATATTTTGAATTTGTTGTCATAAAGGCCTTCGGCCGTGAGTATTACTTGTCTTACAATTTTAATTAGACAATAGTATTCTAGCAGTGAGGTTTTGATGATTGTTCTTAAGAAAAGATTTTAATAACTGTCATTGCTCGTTGTAGTAGTTTAACTGGTTCTTGAGATTGCTATTCTGGTCTTCAGTCGTGAAACAGTTTTAAATTATCACTGTTGAGGCCTTCAGCCGAGAAATAGTTTGAATTTGTTGTCAATAAGTCCTTCAGCCGTGGAACACTTATTAATTTATTGTCAAATTTTATTTGTTTTTGTTTCCAAATAAAGTGTATGTGAAAAAATAAACTAATCAACACTAATTGATTACAGCCCCGTCCACAATCCCGACCCAATCCTGCCTTCCCTGGTAACAGGTCTCAGGTTCTTTGTCTCATTGAGGTGCTAATTACTGCTCTAATTGCTGTTACAAAAAAATGGTTCAAATGGCTCTGAGCACTATGGGACTTAACATCTGAGGTCATTAGTCCCCTAGAACTTATAACTACTTAAAACTAACTAACCTAAGGACATCACACACATCCATGCCCGAGGCAGGAGTCGAATCTGCGACCGTAGCGGTCGCGCGGTTCAAGACTGAAGCGCCTAGAACCGCTCGGCCACACCGGCCGGCGTTGTGGTATAAGGGTACTAGTCTTAGAGTTCAAGTAATTGATTAATGTGGTAAGAAATACTTATACAAAAATTTTAAAAATCTGTGGTTCGAAGCATATTCTTTGATCGGTAAGTTGCGAAACGAATATGATAAAGAGCATTGCTTCTTTTACTGCCGCCATTTGTCACCAAATACAACTAATAGTTACGCTACATCGGCTACAGCAACGAATTTCGTACGCGAGGCATGCTTTGGCTATTGTGCCACAACGCTTAGCCTGCCTGCACACCTTCCCCACTGACACACAACTCCAGAGCGTGAAGAGGGGGAAGAGGGAACACCAGTGAAAGCGCCGTAATTTACATTTCATATTTCTCAACAACACAGACAACAAACGAAACAAATTCTTAATGTTATTTAATTATTTTTGGTGCAATGTAGTTCACGTGAGCTCCCGAGACCCACCACAAGGCGCCCATGGAGACGAGCCGCACGCCGGAGCATAAGTCTTGGTGGTGACTTAGTACCTATGTACCGCATATTTAATATGTGACCACGCCTAAGCACGCTGTTTCACTTTTATTTCTAGACTATGCCCTCGTAGCCATATTATAGAATCAATTTTATCTTCTGAAGAAGGCTCAATTACTTGGGTTGAAACCTTGGTAAAGGTTGGTCTCATTACTGCATTCGACGATGATAGTTTCTTATATATTAGATTATCACGATTGCTGACTGGGCTGCAATGTTGAAAGTACTAATATTTTTCATAAGCTGACTACATACAGTTTCAGTCTTATTGTAATTAATTTGGAGGTTTAATTTCAACCTCCCTCTTCAATGCTTCAACTACACTATTGGCCACTAAAATTGATACACCACGAAGACGACGTGCTACAGACGCGAAATTTAACCGACAGGAAGAAGATGCCGTGATATGCAAAGGATTAGCTTTTCAGAGCATTCATAGAAGGTTGGCGCCGGTGGCGACACCTACAACGTGCTGACATGAGGACAGTTTCCAACCGATTTCTTATACACAAACAGCAGTTGACCGGCGTTGCCTGGTGAAACGTTGTTGTGATGCCTCGTGTAAGGGGGAGAAATGCGTACCATCACGTTTCCAACTTTGATAAAGGTCGGATTGTAGCCTATCGCGTTTGAGGTTCATCGAATCCCGACATTGCTGCTCGCGTTGGTCGAGATCCAATGACTGATAGCAGAATATGGAATCGGTGGGTTCAGGAGGGTAATACGGAACAGCATGCAGGATCCCAACGTTCTCGTATCACAAGCAGTCGAGATGATAGGCATCTTATCCGCATGGCTGTAACGGATCGTGCAGCCACGTCTCGATCCCTGAGTGAACAGATGGGGACGTTTGCAAGACAACAACCATCTTCAGGCACAGTTCGAGGACGTTTGCAGCAGCATGGACTATCAGCTCGGAGACCGTGGCTGCGGTTACCCTTGACGCTGCATCACAGACAGGAGCGCCTGCGATGGTGTACTCAACGACGAGCTTGGGTGCACGAATGGCAAAACGACATTTTTTTCGGATGAATCCAGGTTCTGTTTACAGCATCATCATGGTCGCATCCGTGTTTGGCGACATCGCGGTGAACGCACATCTGAAGCGTCTATTCGTCATCGCCATACTGGCGTATCACCCGGCGTGATGATATGGGGTGCCATTGGTTACACGTCTCGGTCACCTCTTGTTCGCATTGACGGCACTTTGAACAGTGGACGTTACATTTCAGATGTGTTACGACCCGTGGGTCCACTCTTCATTCGATACCTGCGAAACCCTACATTTCAGCAAGATGATGCGCGACCGCGTCTTGGAGGTCCTGTACAGGCCTTTCTGGACACAGAAAATGTTGGAATGCTGCCCTGGCCAGCCCATTCTCCAGGTCTCTCACCAATTGAAAACGTCTGGTCAATGGTGGCCGAGCAACTGACTCGTCACAATACGCCAGTCACTACTCTTGATGAACTGTGGTATTGCGTTGAAGCTGCATGGGCAGCTGTACCTATACACGCCATCCAAGCTCTGTTTGACTCAATGCCTAGGCGTATCAAGGCCGTTATTACGGCCAGAGGTGGTTGTTCTGGGTACTGATTTGTCAGGATCTATGCACCCAAATTGCGTGAAAATGTAGTCGCATGTCTGTTCTAGTATAATATATTTGTCCAATGATCACCCGTTTATCATCTGCATTTCTGCTTGGTGTAGCATTTTTAATGGCCAGTAGTGTATTTAGGTTGATTTGCAGTAGAAGGAAACCATCCACCACGATAATGAAAGCTGAGATGGCGCACGATTTAGTTATGTAAAACACTGAGAAAGAGCCCATAAGTGATATAGAAACAGTTATTCCTCATCACAATAGTGGCAAAAATCGCTGTTGTGAGCATTCATATAAAGAGACTCCGTAACAACAAGTCTGGTATAGACATACCCAGGCGATATAATTTGCATTAGAAGATACAACAATCGTAAAAATAAGGCCAGTAACCAGAAGGACGGGGGCTCATTTCAATTCGTTTCTTAGGTCCATACACATGTCTCCCAGCGTTCATATACATGTCTTTGCCTCATGCCTATTCGGCTTTTTGGTGTTTCATCGTGTAATCAGCCAATTTAGGTGGTTCTGGCAATTCTAATGATATCAGAACGTTGGGAGATCACGTATTTTTAACAAAACAATGTTAATTTAAAAATACAAGCATTTTTTCCGCTCTCTTTTTAGTTACTTTCTTCATTTTTACCATTATTATACCTTCTAAACCGTATTAAATTATTTTATAGATGTTTTTAAATTATTGCGAAACCGGTTGTGTATGATCCTGTACTAAATGAACTACTGACAGTTAATGCGGCTATCAAAAGTTTTCAGGAGATTTTAACAGTTTTGGTCTTGCGTAAAATCAGTAAGCGGATCGAGATCATCTGTTTAGACACTCGGTGACCATACGGACACAAAACTGGCAGATAAGAGAGGGAAGGCCAAAATACTAAACATCGGACTTCCTAAATTCACCACGAAACTTCGTAGTACTTACTTTCACCATCGCACGAATGTCGAAATGGCAGATATTGAGATAACTGATTGCGGGATAGAAAAGCAACTACAGTCGCTAAGTAGTTGAAAGGCATCAGGACCAGACGAAATACCTGTAAGATTCTACAAAGATTATGCGAAAGAACTTGCTCACTTTATGGCAGCAATTTATCGTGGCTCGTTGAAGCATCGAAGGATACCTAGCGACTAGGAAAAAGCGCTGTTCATTACAGTTATCAAGAAGGATCATAGGACAGATGAGCATAATTATAGGTCTACATCGTTGACCACTATTTTAGAATTATGGAGCATGTTTCATAATCAAGAATTATGACGTTTTTGGAGAGCGAAAATGACCACTATAAAAATCAACATGGGTTCCACAAACAGAGATCTTGCGAAACTAAGCTCCCTCTGTTTCTCCATGACATCCACAGTGATGAGAACACCGGCGCTGAGGTTGATATCGGGTCCCGCACTGCCACTTAGTGTAAAAAATACGATCTTACAATGTATCGGGGATTGGATTCAGAACTTCCTTGCACACAGAACTCAACATGAAGCCCTTGATGGAACAAAAGTTAGAGATTTAAAGGTAAGGAGTATCCCAAGGAAATGAGATAGGACCGTTACTGTTTACAGTGTATACTAACTATCTAGTAGAAGGCGTCGGAGTGTCTTTAAGACTGATCGGAGATGATGCGGTTGTCTATAAGGAAGCAGTCACTCCAGAGAACGGTATAGATTTACGCGAAATGACCTACAGATGAATGATGATTGGGGCAGTCTGTGGCAGTTCACTCTGAACGTAAGTAAATGTAACACACTGCGCGTCCGTAGGAAAATAAATCTACTACTACTACGCAACTACACTGTTGATGACAAATTTCTGAAACAGTATACACCGGAAAGTAGCTAGGAGTAACTATGTAGAGCAACCTTAAGTGGGGTAACAACATTAATCAAATCGTAGGAAAAGCAGATGCCAGAATCAGATTGATAGGAAGAAAACACGATATTTTGTTAATGGAGTAAGTAGTTGATTATTTTGTAAAAATTTTTTGTTTATTTATAGACGCAATCACATTCTTCTAACACAGTCATAACCAGTTTCGGCCATACAATAACCTTCTTCAGATTTTATAATAATACAAAAGAAAATTTATATTAAAACCTAAAAATAAGTGCAATATTTAATCAGGCTAATTAGTAATCTAGCTGAATTTATGCGAAATACATATAGTTCATACCTAAAGGCGGCACACACTGAACACAGATTCATGCGTATAAAATGTAAACACCGGTGTTATGTAGATACAAAATTTGTTAGATATTATTCCCTCTCTTTGAGCTAGATGCCCGCGTCCTATATAACGTAGTCTTCATTTTTCAAAAGCCTAAAATATGACAAATTTACTAGCAATATTTAGGCTACTGCGTCTATTTAGACTAGTGCGTTATAACTTGCCATGGAAAAGTAATAAATATAGTAAATCGAGGGTCTACAAAATATCATGTCATGAATGGGAAAAAAGCTTTATCGGAAGACAGGCAGGACCTTCGATGTAAGGTTTAAACAACACTTATTTTTAGGTTTTAATACAAATTGTTTTTTCATTGTTATAAAATCTGAAGATGGTCATTATATATCCGAAACCGGTTATGATTGTGTCATAAGAATGTGATTGCGGCCGGCCGATGTGGCCGAGCGGTTCTAGGCGCTTCAGTCTGGAACCGCGCGACCGCTACGGTCGCAGGTTCGACTCCTGCCTAGAGCGTGGATGTGTGTGATGTCTCTAGGTTAGTTACGTTTAAGTAGTTCTAAGTTCTAGGGGACTGATGGCCTCAGATGTTAAATTCCATAGTGTTCAGAGCCATTTGAACCAATGTGATTGCGTCTACAAATAAACAAAAAATTTTTACGTAAGTCATTCACGAAATAAGTGGCTTACAAGTCGCTTGTTCGGCCGATTATTGAGTATTGTTCATCAATCTGGAACCCTTATCAGGTAGGACTGATGGGAGAGCTACAGGGGTCCATCGAAGAAAGGCACGTATTCTCAGGGGATCGTTTAGTCATTGCGAGGCCTTTAAAGAAACTCTCAACAAACTCAAGTGGCAGGGGCTACAAATGAGGTGTTGGGCATCTCGGATAGGTTTTCCATTGCAATTTCGAGAGAGTACTTTCCGAGTCGGCCAACATATTCATTTCCTTTAACATACATCCCACGAGATGACCACGATTAAAAATTAGAGAAATTATGGATAATGCAGGGGCTTCCCGACAATAATTCTCTCTCCTATTACCCTCGCACACCATGGTTACGGAACTTCGGCACTTCTAGCACTTAGTTTGCAAAACAGATGCGAGAAACTGTAGCTGCAGTCTTCTAGCTGAAGCTACATAGCGAAGATAGGGGGCCGCAAGGTGCACGAAGGAATGGATGGGTGGCATACAACGACTTCAGCAACGAGAAATAATTAATTAAAACAGCTTATTCTAGTGATGCGACTTTTTAACTGCCTAATTGAAACTAGTAATTGTAAAGTGCCAGAACAGATAGACACTTCATTAAATTTTACTCACTCTTCTACTTGCGTCCGATAAAGTTCGACATCGACACTACGTTTATTTAAAGAAACAGTAGTGTTGAAAAAAGGGCAAGAATGCTGCTTCGAACGTTTTGGTGCGGTAAAAAAAAGGCACCAGTTTTGGTCGTTGGACGGCGGGGTGCCACGATTGTGACAGCCTCAACTCAAGTCCACGGGTTTTGGCGCTATATTCCTATGCCCGGTTACAGCCTAAAATGAAAGATAAGTGCGCTGTCATGGGCAACGAATGAGTTGGTATTCTTAGCCATGCGGTCAGAGAACTAATCAATCAAAAAATTAGAAAGGCGAAGCTGTAAATCCGACTGTGTATCTTTGTCAAAAGATCTGTTACGCAGTCGTTTCCGGTCTATCTCCATCAACGCCATCTTGCGAAAATGAGAGCAGTTTTCCAATAGGTGATTCCATCTTGTCATTGCCTTTCCCTTCTGTCTCCTCAGTCCTTTATCTTCTGGTTAGACCTTTGTTAAAGTGCTACTAGAGACGGATAGCTACAGTGGAGCAAGGCGTTGATTCCAGGTTCTCTTTATAATATGTGTGTGTGTGTTTGTGTGTGCAATCTCTACTGTATTGTTTCATTTCATTACAGTGAACCCTTTGCGCACGGTAGGATCGTAACTTCAGACTAATGAAAACGATCCTTCTAGGCCAATCTCTTCTACGCTTTCGCTACTGAAGACATTATTAAACTCCTGTTAACGATTTTTCTCTGGTCAGCATAATTTTTTATTGTATTGAGTCACGGCGGTAGGAAAGTGAACCCTTATTCTTTCCGACGAACATGAAGTCCCCTGCTTCAAGAACGCAAATAAGGCAAATTATTTCATCATTATCGGTACCTGTGAATTAATGTCACATTCACGGTAACATATCCCCGAAATACTATCTTTCCCCCGGCCTTCCCCAGCTACCACCACCCCCGTCATAACACACAGTGTCGTTCATATTGATCTCCAAACAGATGGTGAGAAGATGGTTGCGTGCGGTCTAGATTGACACAGCCCTTCCATTTGCCTCCAAAAAGAGAGCGCGCTGTTCTACATTCTGCAGTATTCGCCACGATTATCTAGGATTCATAATTGCTAGGTACCGTCATTAACGAGTGTTGTCGATCGCGGGAGATCTCTCCACAGCAGATGTCCAGTGCTTTGTGTGTCACAGCAGCGGATGAATATTTTGATTACGTCGCTGTACTGTACGCCCGTTCGACAGATAACGTCCTGTTCTGACAGCCATTCTTCTGTGCTTGAGCTATGCTCTAAATGAGCTGTCAGGGCACTATCAGACTTCATAGTGTACACAAGCTGCGTTGTCTAAATCACGATAACAGACAGAGCGCTCTACCGAACTTCACAGATCATACTGGTTTCGTTTTTACTGTAATTACACACAGTGAACAGACGAAACATTATGATCACCCACCTAATCACGTTTTGGTTCACCTTCGGTACACAAAGTAGCAGTGATTCTACGTTGCATGTTTTCGACACGTCCTTGGTATGTTGCCAGAGCTAGGCGGCACCTTATATCTACACACAAGTACACAAGTCATAAAATTCCCGTATGTTACGGGACAGTAGTGTATGGACGCAGAACTGACGCCCGATAGCGCCCAAGATGTGTTCCATCGACTTCTCAGCAGGAGAATTTGATGCCAAGACATAAAGGTGAGTCGACTGTTACGTAGCTGAAACCACTGCAACACGATTCTGGCCTTGTGACACTGAAACCCTGCTGGAAAATGTCATACCTTTGTGGGGAGACATCAAGCACCAAGATGCTCCGCATAGACAAAACATCATCAGGGGGCTGCTTCTGTCCTCCGATTCCTTGAATGCACCTGGTGGTGCTGTTGCGGACATACGACGTCGTAAAGTAAGTACACAACCAGAGTGCAATTGTGAATTATTCTAGCGGCGATATGGGCACGCCGTCAGTATCTATGAAAGAGTATTAGAGCACGCTAATACCAGGCCTAACCAGAGAAAGTGTAGACCAGAGGACTGCCCACTCTGTAAAGCAGGATAGGCGGCCATTTGTGGCAGATCTGACGACATCTACTTCTACATCTACATCTGCGTGATTATTCTGCTAGTCACAATAAAAAGCCTGGCAGAGGGTTAGGTGAACCACTTTTAAGCTGTCTCCCTACCGTTCCACTCTCGAACGGCACGCGGGAAAAACGAGCACTTGAATTTTTCTGTGCGAGCCCTTATTTCTTTTATTTCATCGTGGTGATCATTTCTCCCTGTGTAAGTGGGTGACATCAGAATGTTTTCGCAATCGGAGGAGAAAACTGGTGATTGATGTTTTATGAGAAGATCCCTTTTCAACGAAAAACGCCTTTGCTTTAATGATTGCCACTCCAATTCACGTATCATCCCTGTGACACTGTCTCCCTTATTTCGAGATAACACAAAACGAGCTGCCCTTATTTGTACTTCTTCGATGTCATCCGTCAGTTCCACCTGATGCGGGTCCCACACCGCACAGCAATATTCCAGAATAGGGCGGACAAGCGTGGTGTAAGCAGTCTCTTTGGTAGACCTGTTGCACCTTCTAAGTGTTCTGCCAATGAATCGCGGTCTTTGGTTTGCTCTATCCACAATATTATCTGTGTGATCGTTCCAATTTAGGTTATTTGTAATTGTAATCCCTAAGTATTTAGCTGAATTTATAGCCTTCAGATTTGTGTGACTTGTCGCGTATTCGAAATTTAGCTGATTTCTTTTAGTACTCATGTGAATAACTTCACACTTTTCCTTATTCAGTGTCAATTGCCACTTTTCGAACCATACAGATATCTAAATCGTTTTGTAAGACGTATTGATCATTTGATGACTTTACAAGATGATAAATGACAGCATCATCTGCGAACAATGTAAGACGACTACACAGATTGTCTCCTATGTCGGTAATATAGATCAGGCACAATAGAGGGCCTATAACACTTCCTTGGGGAACGCCGGATATTACTTCTGTTTTACTCGATGACTTTCCGTCTATTACTACGAACTGTGACCTTTCTGACAGGAAATCACGAATCCAGTCGCACAACTGAAGCGATACTCCGTAGGCAAGCAGTTTGGTTAGAAGACGCTTGTGAGGAATGGTGCTGAAAGCCTTCTGGACATCTAAAAATATGGAATCAATTTGACATTCCCTGTCGATAGCACTTATTACTTCATGAGTATAAAGAGCTAGTTGTGTTTCTCAAGAACGATATTTTCTGAATCCGTGCTGACTATGTGTGAATAAATCGTTTTCTTCGAGATCCTTCATAATGTTCGAAAACAGTATATGTTCCAAAACCCTACATCAAATCGATGTTAGTAACATAGGCCTGTAATTCAGCGGATTACCCCTAGTTCCCTTGTTGGGTATTGGTGTGACTTCAGCAATTTTCCAGTCTTTAGGTACGGGTCTTTCTGTGAGCAAGTGGTTGTATATAATTGCTAAATATGGAGTCATTTTATCAGCATACTCTGAGAGGAACCTGACTGGTATACAATCTGGACCGGAGGCCTTGCCTTTTTTAAGTGACTTAAGCTGCTTTGTTACACCGAGGATGTCTGCTTCTATGTTTCTCATCTTGGCAGTTGTTCTTGATTGGAATTCAGGAAAATTTACTTCGTCTTCTTTGGTGAAGGATTTTCGGAAAACCGTGTTTAATAACTCTGCTTTAGTGACACTATCATCGGTGACTTCACCGTTGTTATCGCACAGTGAAGGTATTGATTGCGTCTTGCTTTATGTATGACCAGAATGTCTTTGGGTTTTCTGCCAGGTTTCGAGGCAGAATTTCGTTGTGGGATTATTATAAGCATCTCGAATTGAAGTATGCGCTATATTTCGAACTCTGTAAAAGTTTGCCAATCTTAGTGATTTTGCGTCGGTTTAAAATGGCATGCTTTTTTCGTTTCTTCTGCAACAACGATCTGACCCGTTTTGTGTACCATGGGGGAAGCAAAGAGTACGATGCTGGGTCCGGTACGAGTGTTTCGGAGCAAACCGTCCGGTGCCCATTGTTGAACGTGGGACTCCGTAGCAGACAACCCCTACGTGCTTCCATGTTGACCCAAGGGTAGCGTCAGTTCCGATATCAGGGGACAGAAGATCATCCAGATTGGATCGTAGATCAGTGTAAACGTGTAGTATGGTCGGTTGAATCACGCTGCTAGTTGCACCAAGGCTAAGATTATGTCCGGTCCGGCTGCTCCAGACATGCATCATGCAACGGTTGCAGGACCGCGGGGGTGGTATTCTATGTGTACAATTTACCTACGCTTCCATACGACTCGTGAAGGTAACAGAAGGCAGCGTGCCTGCTTGAACATTATAGAAGACCGCTTCTAAACCGGAACAATAGCAATTCTAGTGGTTGGAAGCTGATGGTGTCATACACAACTGGACATTAAAATTGCTACACCAAGAAGAAATGATGATAAACGGGTATTCGTTGGACAAATATATTATGCTAGAACTGACATGTGATTACATTTTCACGCAATTTGGGTGCATAGATCCTGAGAAATCAATATCCAGAACAACCACCTCTGGTCGTAATAACTGCCTTGATACGCCTGGGCGTTGAATCAAACACAGCTTGGATGGCGTGTTCAGGTACAGTTGCCCATGCAGCTTCAACGCAATACCACAGTTCATCAAGTGTACTGCCTGGCGTATTGTGACGAGCCAGTTGATCGGCCACAATTGACCAGACGTTTACAATTAGTGAGAGATCTGGAGAACGTGCTGATCAGGGCAGCAGTCGAACATTTTCTGTATCCAGAAAGGCCCATACAGGACCTGCAACATGCGGTCGTGCACTATCCTGCTGAAATGTGGGGTTTCGCAGGGATCGAATAAGGGGTAGAGCCACGGGTCATAACACATCTGAAATGTAACGTCCACTGTCCAAAGTGCCGTCAATGCGAACAAGAGGTGACCGAGACGTGTAACAAATGGCACCTCATACCATCACGCCGGGTGATACGCCAGTATGGCGATGACGAATACACCCTTCCAATGTGTCTTCACCGTGAAGTCACCGAACGAGGATGCGACCATCATGATGCTGTAAATAGAACCTGGATTCATCCGAAAAAATGACGTTTTGCCGGTGGTGCACCCAGGTTCGTCGTTGAGTACACCATCGCAGGCGCTCCGTTCTGTGATGCAGCGTCAAGGGTATCCGCAGCCATGGTCTCCGAGCTGATAGTCCATGCTGCAGCAAACGTCGTCGAATTGTTCGTGCAGATGGTTGTTGTCTTGCAACTTCCCCATCTGTTGACTCAGGGATTGAGACGTGGCTACACGATTCGTTACAGCCATGTAGATAAGATGCCTGTCATCTCGACTGATAGTGATACGAGGTCGTTGGGATCCAGCACGGCGTTCCGTATTACCCTCCTGAACCCACCGAATCCATATTCTGCTAAAAGTCGTTGGATCTCGACCAACGCGAGCAGCAATGTCGTAATACGATAAACCGCAATCACGATAGGCTACAATCCGACCTTTATCAAAGTCGGAAACGTGATGGTACGCATTTCTCCTTGTTACACGAGACATCACAACAACGTTTCACCAGGCAACGCCGGTCAACTGCTGTTTGTGTATGAGAAATCGGTTGGAAACTTTCCTCATGTCAGCACGTTATAGGTGTCGCCACCGGCGCCAACCTTGTGTGAGTACTCCGAAAAGCTAATCATTTGCACATCACAGCATCTTTTTCCCGTCGGTTAAATTCCGCGTCTGTAGCACGTCATCTTCGTGGTATAGCAATTTTAATGGCCAGTAGTGTTGTAACCTCCCCACAAAATATTTTCTCATTTTAGTGTAACGTCCCCACAAAAATTTTTCACGTGTAACCTCCCCACAAAATTTTATTCACAATGTATCCTCAAAACAGAATTCTTTCACATTTAACCTCCCCACAAAAATTCTTTCACATTTAATCTAAGCTCAAAAACAGAAAGTTCCTAAACTTCTCAACAGTAAAAGATTGTAATTACGTCGTTCACATTCAGTGTAACGTCCCAACAAAAAAAATAAATTCAGTAACCTGGTAATAATACAATGTAACTAACCTCTCAATTAAATTGTCACTCACTTATGACTTTTCAATAACTGACTGTGAATTTAACCTGGTAAATTTTGGACGTCAGCAGTGCTGCGTCATGGCCCTGAAAGATCATTCTGAATAAAAAAGAGAAAAATTCTTACCTCATTGAAGTCGCCGGATAACGCATATATATCTGCTCTTAAAATAATGTTTTCTGGCACAGCCCTGTGCAATGCTGGCCGATAGATTTGTCATTTATGAAAGGAAGCAACTGATTTTTCATTTGCAACAATCGGGATGATCATGGATGGGGGAAATTAGTAAATTCTTTAAATTGAAATGAATGGTTGTTAAAAGTTACTTTTTATGAGAAAGATTATTACTAAGAGATTTTAAAAACATTTACATGGGACTTGAGATGACATTACTACATATGCGCGAGGCTGATTTTTACCTTATACTATAATACTCTGGCTCCGACATCGCTTCACCGCGACCGGCGCAGCCAACACCATACACCAGACCAGACGAGAGCAGACTGCAGACTAGCAACAACATACTGCTACAGCTACACAGTTCGTATTACAGTCAACACTGCTCTCTGGTCAGAGATTCTCTTACACCTTGCATATCGCAGGCAGCGCATGAGCAATACATCGAAATTACTTCTGCTCGGACCTCTTACATAACCCTCCACTGGGGGGTGCAAAAATTTGGCAGCGATGGTGAGTCAATTGGACTTGCCATGAGCAACAAATTTTTCTATAATCTACTTAATTAACTAAGTCTACAGTCACAGAGTATATACATATATATATAAGTGCAGAACATGAAATGAAGTAGAGTGCACATGCACTGAGTACAGAACATATCAAGAAATGACAAAACGTATCCGCAATGAGAACAAAACATATTAACAAATGACATAAAGGGCACACGCACTGTATATATTTTTACCAATTTACAAGAACTAGGATACGCAATGAGTACAAAACATATTAACAAATGACATAAAGTGCACACGCACTGTATATATTTTTACCATTTTACAAGAACTAGCAAAGGAATGGGAAGGATTGCATCATGGTTGTAGCACAGTAGGTTGCACGTAGCTGCACTGAAAGTCCATATCTTTCTACAGAAGCACAACACCAAGCGAGACAATCTGAAGTTCTCTTCCCTGAAGTATTAATCAGTGTAGCCAAGACACTGAAATGTCGTAGTAATATTCCATGCTATCATTTTGGTAGTACATTAGGTACACCAAACAGTGGGACCATAATAACATCTCCATCGCTCAAGGTGGTGGACAGCATGTCGTGTCAACACCACGTTCTTGTAAGGTGCACCAACGTAGAATTAGTGCAAAAACCATATATAGTGCTCCATGATCATGAGGATAGACAGGACAAACGGATATTGCAGTAATTTCTGGTAATTAGGTCAGAAGGTGAAGGACTAAGTCTTATGCTAGTCATCATTGACAATTACACTAGTCTATCAACCGATTTGACTAATTGTTGGCACTCATTGCCTAGTTACTAAACATTTCTGTACTATGTATGGAGTATTACAGAACATTATTCATAAGTCATCTAATTATAGTAATCATTGGCACTCATTGGCCAGTTACAAACCATTTTTATGCATTATTCTGAAGTGGTCATTAAAAGCAAGAGTTAATTAATGGCGTAGCATTTACATAATTCATCCATTATAGTAATCATTGGCACTCATTGGCCAGTTTCAAAGTATTCATATAGTTTTATAAAACATTATTCAGTATTATTCAGAAGTCGTCATTCAAAATGAGAGTTAATTATTGGCATAGCATTTATAGAGTATAACAAAAATATTATTTACAGAAATTATTGGCATATCATTTATGCATTATTACAAAACATCATTCAGTATTACTCAGAACTCATGATTTAAGTGACATAGGACATATTTAAGATGTAACACACTGTAACTATTACTCAAGGTCTGTGGTCCAATAATACATAGATATAATGGATTCAATACATCTGAGAAATTTGCACTATATTTAGAACTAGAAATACATCTTAAACTAGTAGCATTATTTGGTTGTATACTGGTAATAGCTGGGACTGGAAATTTTTTTTTTGTGCTAGCAATGCTTTGCGTTGAGATCGATAATTAATTGCTGGGGCATAAAAATATTTGCTTTTGACTGGTTGCTGGATATAAGGATTAGTAACGTTATGAGTCAGCTGTAGCAAGGTTATGAAAGAAGTAGAGTATATGTGATCACATTCATGAATGACACACACAAATGGGTAAAAAAAATGCAAGTACTAGAACAGGTTTAATGACTAACTCCTTATAGCACATTAATTTCATGAATAGCTTCTCCTGGAAAAAATACAAAATGGATTATTAAGCTGAAAGAAGAAACGCGTATTATGCTGAAAAGTAGTGAACTTAGAATTAACAGGTAATGAAACGTGTACTCAATATGTATGTACTCTAGCCGTCCTTTCCAAAACATTCAGTCATTGTACCATGCAAAATAAGACATTCTGTCAAAACGAACTGCAACAAATACTTAAATAACTACATAGCATTTCTTAACTAACAGTAAATATATAAACTTCATCATTATCCTCATCTGCAAAGAAAAGCATCATTATTCATATTACTATTTACTTTATTACTATCATCAGCTGCAAAGAAAAACTTCATTACTCATATTAGCATATTCTTCATATAACTATTCATCATCATTCATTATCATCTGCAAAAAAGACACTTCATTATTCATTATTCATTATTCATATTACAGTTTATTTCATACAGCTATTCATAGTATAGAGTTTCTTATTTCTAGCATATTTCATCACTAAAACTAAGATGTGTAGTTCTGTCTGACATCCTGCATCAATCGCCTCGTATTCTGAAAGAAAAATAATTAGTTAAGACTGCTATCATACGATGTGTATAGTATATTCTTGTTAATGCTTGTTAATTCTGATCCATTTACTCATCATGACATGGTATTGCATTTTCTTTCGTTCATTCCGAAGGTGAAATTCCCATTTCATAGTAATCCACTGTGGTTTGTTTAATTTATTTCTTTTACACGATATCGCTTTCTGAAAATGATGAAAATGGATTAATATCTTGCCTTTAAATCATATACTCATTAAATAAAAACTTGTTTCTAGTGATATAATTAAGTATACAGCATAGCACGACAGAAAACGTATTATGTCAAAAACATACACAGTTTTCAAGTGCAAAAAATGTACACACAGTGTGATAATGTAGTGGCAAAAACTGTAGAATAGTCAAGATATTGAGATATCATAAGGAAAAATGTTAAAGCCAACTGGTGTTTGTTATATCTTAAAGATTTCGTAGTGCATACAAACAAAACAGGAAAACAATCATACATACACGAAAAATGGAAAACGTGCACGGTCTGATGTGTAACGACAAGAAAAGCGACCTGCTAACCTTACCTCGCCGGGCACTTGCCAAGAAAAAATATGATAATCATCAGCAAGTGTTCATATAAATATAATGGCATAATTGGTCATAAAATATGTAAGTTTATCTGGAAAAATGTGCACGGTCTGACGTGTAACGACAAGAAAAGCGACCTGCTAACCTTACCTTGCCAGGCACTTGCCAAGAAAAAATACGATCATTATCAGTAAGTAGTCACATAAATATAATTGCTTAAGTGGTCATAAAATATGTAAGTTTATCTGGAAAAATGTGCACGGTCTGATGTGTAACGACAAGAAAAGCAACCTGCTAACCTTACCTTGCCAGGCACTTGCCAAGAAAAAATATGATAATCACCAGTAAGTGTTCGTATAAATATAATTGCATAAGTGGTCATATAAAAATTAGGAAATGGCATTACAGTGTGATAAATCATAAAGTATGTTCATTCAATAAAGGGTTTAATATTGGAGACATGGTGATTGCCTTTGCTTTTTCTGGTTCTCATAGTTTCGACGTATACTACATTGGGGTGAGGAATGCTGCGAATTCGATATGGACGTGCGTATAGAAGCTCAAATTTACTGCATCTACTCTTTCCTCTGTTGGATAAATAATGTGTGCGTACTAATACCTTCTGTCCAACGTGAAAGTCACGGCGTGTACAAACCAGTTTTTGCTGTCTTCTCCGGCGCTCTGCGGCACGTTTGATGTTGTTGAGTGCAATGTCAATTACTTCATGGTGTCGTAATCGACGAGATGTAGGAAAGGATACTAATTATTTAGTTTTATTAGGTGTTTCAACATTTTTCAATATAACAGTCGGAGATAGCATAGTAGATTCATTTGGTATCGAGTTAATTACATCCTGGAATGACAGTATGTGTCTATCCCAATCAATATGTTTTTTATGGCAGTATATTCTACATAGTTTACCAATTTCTTTCATTAGTCGTTCACAAGGGTTCGAAGAAGCGTGATACCTGGATATATAGATCGGAGAAATGTTTCTAGCTCGTAACATACGTGTCCATAACGCAGATCGAAACTGTAGTCCATTGTCGGAAATTACTTTCAATATATGTCCTACATGAAATAGAAAATGTTTTACAAATGCTTTCGAAACAGATTTAGCAGTAGCTTTGCGTAGCGGAGTGAAGGTAACAAATTTTGAAGTGAGTTCAACAGCGACACAGATGTAGCAAAAACCTCTATTAGTTCTGGGAATCGGACCAAAAATGTCTACAGCGGCCATGTGTCTCAATTTAACAGGTACAATGGGATGTAACGGAGGAATATGTGAAGTCGTGTCTGACTTAGCTTTCTGGCAGATTTTACATGACGCTAAAACTCGTCGAATACGTTTCTCCATTTTGGCAAAATAACAGTTCTGTCTCAGTATAAGAAAACATTTTCTGGCTCCGTAATGTGCGTAACTTAAATGAGTATACCAAATTAATTTGTTAACACGTTCGTCAGGAATGCAGAATAACCAATTGTTGCTGTCAGGGTGATAGCGGCGAAACAGAATGTTATTGCGTACAGTATAAAGATTTCTGATGGTAACGTTATTCCTATCTTGCCAAGGTGTTTGCTCTTGTGCTATATCTCGTAATGACGACGAAATGAAATTTTCAAATGCAACTTGTTAAATATACATGACGCTAAAATTTACTTGGCAGAAGTTCGTTGCGATGTCTTGCTGACTGTTGCTGAGAGAACGGGATAGTGCGTCTGCTACAGTATTTTGCCTACCGGGAATATGAACAATTGTAAAATTAAATTCCTGTATATAAAGTTTCCATCAGCTTAACCTGTCATGTGTAAATTTTGCGGAAAGTAAAATCTGTATCGCTCTATGATCTGTGTAAACGGTCATATGTCTTCCATAAAGAAAATGCCTAAGTCTCGTAAATGCCCATACAACACATAATGTTTCAAATTCTGTAACAGAATAATTGCGTTCAGCAGGTAACAGAATGCGACTCGCAAAGGCGATGTTTTTAATTACTGTAGTACTGTCTTCTTCAATTTCCTGAAAAATGTGTACTCCTAAAGCGGTGTTAGAACTGTCGGTGGCAATGGAAAAATTTCTAGTAAGATCTGGGTGTGATAAAAGAGGTTCATTCAACAAAGCTTGTTTCAGATTGACAAATTCAGAATGTGCTTGGCTATCCCACGACCAAATAGTGTTTTTATCCGTCAACTGGCACAATCTAGGGGTGTCTAAAGCAGAGTAATGAATAAATTTACGGAAAAAGTTAATTAATCCCAGAAAGCTGCGTAATTGTTTCTTCGTCGTAGGTACAGTAATGTCCCGTAAGGCTTGAAATTTTTCCGGGTCAGGCGCAATGCCTTCTGCTGAAATTACATGTCCAAGAAATTTTATACAAATTCCACCAAAGTGCGATTTGCTAAGATTAACTGTGAGTCCTTGTGCACGGAAATTTTGCAACAGTTGTTCAAGAATCAAATTGTGCTCAGACCAGTTAGCTTCTGCAATAAGAATGTCGTCTACATACGTTGTGATTCTGTCTTTAAGTTCTGTCGGAAGTGTAGTATTCAAACCGCGAATAACTGCTGCTTAAGAAGTTGTTGAACCGAACGGTAATTTGCAAAATTGATACGTCACCAAAACAGAGAAAAGCTGTGTACTTTCTGCAGTTCGGATGGAGCTGAATTTGCCAAAATCCCGATTTCAAGTCTAATGTGGAATAAACAACAGTACCATGAAATTTCTGTAGAAGTTCTTCTAGTGTTTGAGGGCGATCTGTTTCATTAATAATAATGTCATTGATGTGACGCGAATCAAGTGCGAAGCGAAGTAAACCATCCGTTTTCTTAACAATATGGAGCGGGTTTATGTACGGACTAACTGCCGGTTCAATAATTCCTTGGTCAAGCATAGCTTGCAATTCTTTCTTCACTTGTTCTCTGTGAATATACGGAATGGGATAATGTTTTGCTTTAAATGTATCGTGCTGTTTAACTTGAAATTCATACATAAATCCGGACATAGTACCAGGGACGTTGTCAAAAACTGGAGCTTGCTGTAAAAGAATTTTGCGTAGTTGAGTACGTTCGTCGTCTGTATTTGCATTGCTCTGTTTAACTTTATCAGAAATCATTTGCATAACGTCATAGCGGCTTCGTCTGGAGTATTATAGTTGTGTACGTACGTATCTGTGAACAATGTCAAATGACAGTCTATGTTACGTGATGCAGATATGACCTCTGTTCGATTAATTTTTTGTTCTTCTACAGATAAAGAGTGCTGAAATTCTAAAGCCAGTTGTAAATTTTCATCCTTTAACATTAAATAGGAATTTTGAAAGTCAATAATTGCGTCATGTTGTACCAGGAAATTCGTACCTAAAATAACGTCTGTTGTCAATAAGGGAACAATCAAAAAATTTGAGTGAAACGTTTGACCTGCAATACAAAATGATAAGTGTGTCTGTAATTTTACATCTACTCCTTTACTAGATACTGCACCTTTTACTTTAGTTTTGCCTAATGGTAACGTAGGATAGGTATTCTCTTTGTTACATTCGTTGGAAGTGTCCTCATTTATAACTGACATAGGTGACACAGAATCGATTACTGCCGAAAATTAGGATGATCCAATCTTTAATTCAATGACAGGGTGGGAAATGGTTTTTTGAATAACTGGTTTTTCATGCAAAAGAGTGTCTCGGATGTCGTCAAAAGTAATAACATTTTCGTGAACAAGATTATCTGTGTCAAAAGTATTGCTTGCGTTGCTGGAAGATGCAACCTGTACTGTATCTAGTCAAATTCTTTCTGACGTGCTGTTATTCGCGGGAGGATGCTCTGGCATTTCAACTATTTGTACTGTTCTGTTATTTCTTCCTGACGTATTACGTTCGGGATGATACCTACTGTCTGGTTCATTCACGATAATCTGTTGTTGTGGTTGATTATACTGCTGGTAAGACCAACTGTTATTAAACGTACGCTGAAAATTGTGCTCATTACTTTTACGTCTGTCATGATAGTCGTTGCTATACGGCGCGTTGCGATAGGAGTTGAAAAGGTGTGATTTCTGTACGTACTGATTTCCTTGTTGCTGTGCGTTACTATTTGGTGGAGCCGACGCTATACGTGTAGGCGGCGAAACATTAAAGCTTGGTTGACCTTGCACATTACATTGTTGGATAGGTATGCTAACCGGCTGGTTTTGTTGTTGTTGTGGGGAAAAGCCTCTATTGTTACCAAAATGCGTCTGCGATAGCTGAAAATTTTGTACATAATGATTAAAATTTTGTCTGTTATTAAAATTACGCTGATAGTTCTGGAGTGTCTAATGAAAATTGTCACTTTCGGTAAATCTTGTCATATCGGGTTTTCTTTACACGTTTCTAATCCTAGATAGATCGATAGTTGAAGAGTTGTTTTGATAGATATAAAGGATAGTAGAAGAGAAGGCAGCAGTGCAGGAAACTAAAGATGAAATAGCACTACTACAGCTCGGGGCCCTGTGCACGCTATGGCACATATTCATCGAAGCGTAATGAATCCCCTGAGGTCACTTACACGCTGCAAATAAATTTTAGTTTCGGCGTTACAGGCAATGGCGGTGAAAATTCAAAAACAAATTGTTCTATCCAGTCCAATGCTAGTTTCTGCATTACAGGAAATGCCGGTGAAAATTCAAAAGAAAATTGTCGTATCCAGTAGAAAGAGTGAATCTGTGTTCTGTCATTTTTAAATACCTTAGATTTTTTTACGGATAAAAACTACTTATAATCAAAATTATCGTCTCTCAATGTGTGAACAGGTTCAGGATTGTATGCTAATCTGTTTGTCTGTGACTGTCCGAAATCTAAGTCACGTACTCTCTGTAAATTACCTGAATTAACCTGGCTGTGTGAGTCTGACAAATGTTCGGAGAGTGGCGTATGCTGTGATGTGTTAAAGGCTGAAATATTTTTCATCTCTGTCACTTTAAAACGTTCGTCAATTTGGAGGTTTTTGTTGTTCAAATTTCTTATCGACTTCCGTATCCAGAGTGCGTGAAACGTCTGCTGACATTAATTTAAACTCGTCGCGTATCTGTGTTGCGTTTTCTGAACATTGTTCAGTGACTGCACTACTTTCATCTCTAAGTGATTTCGTTGTGGCTACACGTGGTACCACTTAATTCTTGTACAACAGATCTAATTTCCCCACTACTGTTCCTAGCACAACCCTTAATTTCCTCACGTAATTGTTCTTTAGTATCATGACGTTGCACGGTAACGGCTGTAATCTGTTCACTAAGTTGTTTGTTCTGTTCGTTAAGGTTGTCGTGTTTTTCATTCGACTGTTTGAAACTTTCATTAAGTTGTTTGCACGATACAGTAAGTTGTTTGCAATGGTTGTCGTATTTTTCATTAAGTTGTTTGAAATGGTTATCTAGTTTTTCATTCCACTGTTCGAAATTTTTATTACGTTGTTTGTACGATTCATTAATTTGTAGCAATACTGACATAACTTGATCCCAGCGAATATTACCTACTCTATTCTCCGTGCTGTTTGATGATGTATCCGCATTTGTCACGTTTTCTGTAACCATTTGGTCATTCTGTAATACTTGAAAAGGTTTGTCAATTGAATGTGCACTGTTCGTCACTACACCGGAATCAAATAAATCTGACGTACTTTGAGTACATTGTTCATCTTCGTTAGAAACATTCGTCTGTTCACTGTGTAAATTTTGCAAATCAGGCGTGTCAAACTGGGCAGCGTTCATTGTAATGGAACATGCCGCGTCAACAATTGTTACATTTACTGTGGACATAATTCAATTTGCTTGCTCATCTTTAGGATCAAAATCATTACTAGTGATCGGCACACACTGATTATCTGTAATTAGGCGATTATCACTATTACACTGAGTGTCGCAAGTATTATCGGACAAATTATTTGGGTCGGCTATTTCACTCATGGCACATCGCGATTTACTGTTAACAGTTTTTCGCGGCATTTTTCACAAATTAAAAATTAAGCACAAAATGAAACAAAGACGAAGTAAAAATGGAACAAACACAATTACAACAAAGAGCAATAAATTGCCGATGATCTGTGAAAGAAAGAGTGACAAATTAGTAAATGCGTTGCGCCAGATGCAAACTACATTTAAGTAATGACTGCTTCTCAGAAATTCACAAAGAAATACGATCCTGGCCGGTTGTCGCCAAGTGTAAGCTCCCCACAAAATATTTTCTCATTTTAGTGTAACCTCCCCACAAAAATTTTTCACGTGTAACCTCCCCACAATATTTTATTCACAGTGCATCCTCAAAACAGAATTATTTCACATTTAACCTCCCCACAAAAATTCTTTCACATTTAATCTAAGCTCAAAAACAGAAAAATTCCTAAACTTCTCAACAATAAAAAATTATAATTATGTCGTTCACATTCAGTGTAACGTCCCAACAAAAAAAATAAATTCAGTAACCTGGTAGTAATACAATGTATCTAACCTCTCAATTAAATTGTCACTCACTTATGACTTTTCAATAATTGACTGTGAATTTAACCTGGTAAATTTTAGACGTCAGCAGTACTGCGTCATTGCCCTGAAAGATCATTCTGAATAAAAAAGAGAAAAATTCTTACCTCAATGAAGTCGCCGGATAACGCATATATATCTGCTCTTAAAATAATGTTTTCTGGCACAGCCCTGTGCAATGCTGGCCGATAGATTTGTCATTTATGAAAGGAAGCAACTGATGTTTCATTTGCAACAATCGGGATGATCATGGATGGGAGAAATTAGTAAATTCTTTGAAATGAATGGTTGTTAAAAGTTACTTTTTATGAGAAAGATTATTACTAAGAGATTCTAAAAACATTTACATGGGGCTTGAGATGACATTACTACATACGCGCGAGGCTGCTTTTTACCTTATACAATAATACTCAGGCTCCGACATCGCTGCACCGCGACCGGCCCAGCCAACACGATACACGAGACCAGACGAGAGCAGACTGCAGACTAGCAACAACTTACTGCTACAGCTACACAGTTCTTACTACAGTCAACACTGCTCTCTGGTCAGATATTCTCTTACACCTTGCATATCGCCGGCAGCGCATGAGCAATACATCGAAATTACATCTGCTCGGACCTCTTACAGTGTGTATTGTAATTTTGGCTCTCTACGAACTTGTTGGAGGTCAGGGACACGCAGTTACCGATACTCTATAAACGTCGCTAATGACAAGTTTAAAGGTGATGCTGCTATTTATCTGAACAAATATTTTCTCTTCATAGCTGAAGTTATGACACTTTCCTGTTAACTTACGACGCCATCTGAACGACAGTAGTTGTTTTATTTTTTTCTACGCCGTCTGTAATAGTTTGTAGTCTTTCTTATTCCTAATGTTTTCAGTACTGAGTATTTTGCGTGGCTCGATTTTGATGTGTTTCTTAAATCCTATGATCTTTACTGTTTGAGATGTGTTTATTTTTGGAAATTATAACGCACGTTATGTAATTGTTTTAAAAAGGTAAATGTAAATGGGTCCATAGATCTGAGATTTTTAGGGTAATTTTAACTGTGTCCGTTGGCAACTGGCCAATGCCAAAATCAACTGGACAGATTTCTGTCTAAGTAATTCCGTTCTGTATTTTCTCTTAATGGCTGTGTTTTGTGGTCAATATTAGCTGTGTTATGGTTAACAAGCAAGGGGTGAAGGGTTGTGGGAGAGGGGGCATGGCCGTTTCTTTGATTCTTATTGCCAGTTAAGTTTTTATGTAATAAATAAAAGTGTTTCCTGATTGTTGTTGCACACCACCGAACCCTACACCACCACCCCAGTTACCACAACAGTAGCAAAATTTTCAGTAGTTGCAACAACTGTTCCATTTCCAGACGTTGAAACTGTTTCACAGTTCATCTGCTGATGCTTTGCGGAACTGATACGTGAACAAAACTGAACATCTCCTCCAACCGAAAGGAAAAGTTATCAGTGCCCCTGACTGTTATCCTGTCCCTTCTCCTATCCCGTATATTTCTTATTTCGCCGATACTGCAGAACTTCCTCATTTCTTACGTCATAAGTACACCTAATTTCGAACATCCTTCTACAGCACCATATTCCAAATGCTTTGATTCTCTTCTTTTCCAGTTCTCTCACAGACCATTATTCACCTCCATACAATACTGCGCGCCGGACGTACTGCACAACATCATAAATTCCTTCCTCAAATTGATAGCAGCGTTTGAGACTGGTAGATTATTTTGGCCAGGAAAGTCTCCTTTCCCTGTGTTAACCTGATTTTTATATCCTTCTTGCTTTGCCTCTAACGTGTTATTTTGCTTACAAGGTAGCAGAATTTCTTAGATTCTCTTACTTCGTGGCTGTCAACTTTAATGTTTATCTCCAATGTTCCTGCTACTCTTCATAACTTACATCTTTCTTCCACGCTAATTAGACTGTTCATTCCATTCCACAGGCCCTATAGCGGTTTCTAACTCTCATTGAGTATAGCAGTGTTATCAGTGAGTATTGTCATTGATATCTTCTCATCCTGTAACTAATCCCACTCTAGACCTGCTTATTCTGCCATTGCTTCTTGCATGTATACAGTACACAGTAGAGGCGAAAGACTGTATCACTGTTTTGCACCCTTTTTAATCCATGCACATAGATGTTGATAATTCATTCTAATTGTTCCTCAATGAACAATATTAATAAAAATTTTTGGGACAGTGATAAAAATTTTATTATTTTTCTTAAATTCAGTCTTAATCACACCACATATGTTACAAGAACATAGGTGACCGATTTGACCATCACATAACTTTTAATAAGCATGCCGAAGGGACGGTACAACAGAATTTTCAAGTCCTTCATTACGCTAATAAAGGCTTATTATTAAATATTTTGGAAGAGATGCCCATTATAGAGATGAACCGTTAGTGATTCTCAATGAACAGTTAGATTCTCGTAAAAAACATTTTTATGATCTCTTTGACGAAAGTCTGTGAACACATATGTACTCTTTTGTTCAGAAAATCATAGGACCCAGTTGTATCCATGGCAGAAATGTACCTTAGGACAGTACGTAAATATTTATACCTCAATTTTTGAACTTCCAACTAGAAATATTACGAAATATGACTCCATTTTTAATAAATCAGTTTTATGACATTTAAATAAAAGACAGACAGACTGTATCTAACATAGATGTATAGTTGCAGTCGAGTCACAACTCACATATCGATATGATGCCGCAATGCCAAAGATCTCCACAACATCGTTGACTTTGAAACCATTCTGGGAGTACCACCTTAGCCCATAGAGGGCACACTGACTATACATCGTCTGTACAGTTATTTTAAAGCTTTTAATTGATATTTTATACAACATTTAAGTAATTCCATGGTTGTAAAGAGATATTATACATAACTATTTTTATGTTATTATTGTACTTTGTTTTTTAACGTTTGACGATTATGTGAACCCTTTTATACTGATTGGTTGATGTGAGGTGGAAGGAGAAGAGGTATGCGGAGCATCTTCGTACTTAAGCGTATGCTCGTCACTTGCTGGCACCAGTTGACATCACAGCAGCTGAGAAGAGTGCTCCACCTACCATCTTTGAAGGATGCCATGGGTATAACATGTCTTATTGGATTTTATCCTTATAAGCATTTTGTCTTATTTTATTGTGAATCTAGTAAGGTTTCTATTACTTTCTAAATTAAATTACAGGTCTGATGATGGTCACGTGATATGACCGAAACCGGTCACCTATGTTCCTCTTTGGTTGTTGGACATATTCATCACCGAAGCATCTACAGCCTTAGACGAAGTCCAGAGATATGCGGACACGGAGTGTTGTGGTCACGCGGCATCGATCCTCAAGAGCTATGTGGGTGTCGCACTGGTGGAAACTTGGCACACAACGGTAAAAAGAGGTGGGCTACGTAGTGGTGAAGCAGCTGTTGTCGTATGGCCGCTGCACAGGAGCAGAAATGACAAGCGAACATGTAAATACAGTCAACAGAACTTTTACTTTACTTGTAGCTTTCTCCAAGCGTTCCGAAGAAACTTTACAAAACAATAAACCGCAATTACGTCCGGCAATTGCAAGCAATGATGTGTGGGGCTCCCGCTACCAATGCACGAGAGAACTGTCGACGATTGACTAAGAATGAAGCCTGTCAAAGACTGCGACGGATAAGGAACCCGTTGAGTGCGAGGTCGCAAAAGGGCAATGATGTTTACAGCATTCGACACTCCACATATTGTCTACTATGGAACCACAGTATTGGCTAGCAATGGCAACAGGAAAGGGGGGGGGGACTAGAGATATCCATATATGGGCACAGCATGAGGGTAGGGGCGTAATTTAACTGTCGACGAGTAGCTCACAGCAGTGTTTGAGTTGATACAAAGTAGAGCAGTGGCAACAATAAACAACACAAACACTGCACTATACAACAGTTGCCAAAGTTGACTTTTCGTCAGAAAGGAAACGAAAGAATTTCGCACAGTGAGAAAGAATTGACAAATGAAATATTAGCCTTACTGAAAGATGAATCCGCAGAATGTATGATGTCGTATATACTCGATTGTGTGGACAATATATATGAGGAGTACAATGATGTACAAGTGAAATTGATAATGCAATGGTTATCGAGCCATGTAGTTCATCACCCTTGTCGGGCAGGCATCCACGAATTATGTCTGTTGTGGAGCATACTAAAAGACAATATTTGTCGAAGGAGCGGACACTAAACTGTTAGATGACCGTCTGATTGTCACCCACAGAGAGCAAACTGAGACGCCAGGACGACAGTAAATTAACTGAAGCCCTCATCTGCCGACAGGTGTAGTTGATATACCTCGATGTGGACAGCTGAAAATGTGTGATCCGACCGCGACTCGAACCCAGGATCTCCTGCTCAGATGGCAGACGCTGTATCCATCTGAGCCACCGAGGACACAGATGAATGGCGCACCTGCAGTACAGCTTGGATTCCAGCTTTCTTAACAATTTGTGATAACTTCGTCGGACAGACCTGCAGTTCACAGACTAGCAGTAATTGTATAAATGTTTGAAGTGCAAGCCGTTTTCAGTACGTGTAATGCGGAGTACTGCTGGGATTTAATTCGACAAGCTAAAATTGCATTTCAATATTCAAAATGAAACAGTTTCCCTTAGAATAAGTTATAAACTACGAGGGTAAGTCAATTATTATCGGAAATGTAGTTTTATATTTCATTATTTTGGTAGCACTGTCTCCCATAAGTCCAACCCCTCGTCCAAGTCGTGGGAGATGGGCAACGGCACAAAGTAGGGGACTGCCTATAGGGGCGATGTACAGTGGGGACTTCGTGTGCCCCAGGACCGCTACGGTAGCTGAGAAGGCCCTATGGGAACCCTGAAACGTGACGGCTAACGGGGCTCTGGTGAAGCTGCGATAGGCGTAGCAAGCCAGTAGTGGATAAATCAACTGCTTTTAAAAAGGGAACATGCCTCGGATCACGAAACGGATTTAAAGGAAACCGACCAAGCAATGGAAAAGGATTACGAGATGGTTTACGACTGGGCACCTTTGGGAAGTTAGAAGAAATTGTAGAAATGATGGAAAGGAGGAAACTGGACATCTTGGGACTTGCTGAGACTAGGTGGAGAGGAGTTGGTGAAAAACCACTAAGTAAAGGATGTAAACTGTACTGGATAGGGAATGAGAGGGGAAGAAATGGAGTGGCAATAGTGGTCAGAGAGGGTCTGCAGGAGGAGGTGGAAGGTATCAATGATCGAATGATAAAAGCCAGGGTACGGGTGAAAGGAAAAAGCATTGAAATCATCCAAGCATATGCCCCACAGGTGGGGTGTACAAAAAAGGAGAAGGAGGAATTTGAAGATGACATGCAAAAGCAGCTAAATGGAGGAAATCAGATTATAATAGGGGACCTCAATGCACATTTTGGCACAGACAGGAAAGGATTCGAGGAGATAATGGGACCAGAGGGCTGGGGGAACCGAAATAGAGAAGGAAAATTGTTGCTGGAATTCTGCAAGAGGAATGGGCTGGCGATCGCAAATTCCTGGTACAAGAAGAGGAGTAGTCGCAAAATAACTTGGTACAGTGGGGACTGGTCCCAAACTTCAGTAGTAGACTATGTACTAGTGGATAGGCAGATGATGAGCAGCCTCACAGATGTTAAGGTCATTCCATCTGAGGCCTTAGACAGTGACCATCGGCTGTTGGTAGCCACCCTGTGAGAGAAAAAAGATAGGAGGGCAACAGATATACAGGAGAAAAGGTTGAAGACATGGATGCTGAAAGAGGATGAACGGAGGACCCAGTACCAGACACTGATCAGGAAGAAGCTGCCAAAGGAAGATCAGAGAACAGTGGAAGAAGAATGGGGAGATTTTAAGAGGGCTCTAGTTGAGGCAGCTGAGACTGTGTGCGGAAGAACTAGCACAAAGAGGAGTAGTAGGGGAAACCCCATGGTGGAACAACATATGTAAAGAGGCAGTACTTCGAAAGAACAAAGCCTTCAGAGAATGGTTCCAGACCCGAACAGAGGAAGCTAGGGTAAAATATAAGGAAAGCAAGAAAGCGGCACAGACCATAGTAAGGGCGGAGAAGAAGAAGTGGATGGAAAAATGGACAAGAATGTTAGAAGAGGACAGTGAAGGGAACAAAAAAGTACTTTACACCATGGTAAGAAATAAGAGGAACGACAGAAGCGAGTGCCTGAGGATCATGGATAATGATGGAAGAGTTGTGGAGGAAATGCATGAGCTCAAAAAGATTTGGAAGGAGTACTTTGAAGATCTGTTGAATGCCGCCAAGCGGGTAACTAACAGCGATGGAGAGCCTAAGGCAGCAGACGATTATAATAGTGGGGAAATTGATGATCTAACTTGGAATGAAGTGGAAGAAGCCATAAAGAGGATGAAAGGGGGCAAGGCACCAGGTTGGGACGAAGTAACAGTGGATATGATACGAGCAGCAGGAGAAGTAGGAACCCAGTGGCTGTACAGAGTGCTGAGGGTGGTGTGGAAGGAGAACAGAATTCCTGAGGATTGGAAGAAAGGAATTATAGTCCCGATCTTCAAGAAAGGGGATAAAAGGAGATGTGAGAACTACAGAGGAATCACCCTGCTATGCCACTGTGGAAAAATCTATGAAAAGATCCTGGAGAAGAGAATAAGAAGCAGTATTGAAAGTAGACTGCAAGAGGAGCAGTACGGTTTCAGACCGGGAAGATCAACAACGGACCTCATATTTGCGGTAAGGCAACTGCAGGAAAGGCACTATGAGTACGGGAAGGACTTAATCATGGCCTTTTTGGATATTGAGAAGGCGTATGACAGTATCTGTAGGGACAAGCTCTGGGGTGTGCTGAACGCAAAAGGGATAGATGAAGAGATAACACGAAAAGTCAGAAAAATGTATAAGGGAAGTGAGAGTTGTGTGAAAGTGGGGAGGGAACGTACTGCATGGTTCAAGCTGAAAAATGGGCTGCAACAGGGAAGTGCACTTTCGCCTTTATTGTTTATTATTGTTATGGATGAAATCCTACAGCAAGTATCAGATGCAATTGGAGATCATAAAATGAAAGCAGTGCTTTTTGCCGATGACCTGATGTTATGGGGAAATTGCGAGAAGGAGGTGCAAGAGCAGTTAGATGCATGGGAGGCAACGGCAGCACAATATGGAATGCATTTCTCTGCAAAGAAAAGTGATATAATCGTCACAACAAGGAAGAAGAATAGGCCAAATGTGGATATAACCTGTGGAGGGGAAAAACTACGAGTGGTTGAGAACTTCAAGTACCTGGGAAGCATGATTGAAAGTAAGGGGGGAAACGCAATGGAAATAAATTAAAGGTGCAGAAAAGCAGGGCGGTTCTACAAATGCATTAGGGGGCTTATTTGGAGCAAGGAGGTGCCACAGAAATCCAAGGGAATTATATACCGAACCTACTTTGTCCCCATATTGACATACGGAAGTGAGACATGGGTAATGCACAAAAGCGACAAAAGTAGAATACAGGCTAGTGAAATGAAGTTCCAGAGGAGCAGGTTGGGTGTAACAAGACGAGACAGATTGCGAAATGTGTATGTGAGGGAAAGACTAAAGGAGGAACCAGTACAGGACAGGATAGAAAAATCAAGACTGCAGTGGTATGGACACATGAAGGGAATGGATGAGGGAAGAATTCCAAAGAGGATGTTTGATCTGCAACTGGAGGGGAAGAGGCCCACAGGAAGACCAAGAGATAGATGGGTGAAGGGAGTGAAGGAATGTGTGATGAGAAGAGGAGAGAACTGGACGAAGGTGGAAGAGGGGGAATGGTGGAAAGACAGAACACGATGGAGAGGCTTGTGTTCCCGACAGACCCAGCCAGTGGCTGGAAACTGTCCAAGATGATGATGATGGTAGTACTGTCGTTTTACGTTGAAGGCGCATGCTTTGTTTATTTGTTTTATCTAGGCAATTTTCAAGCTGATAGTTTAATTTCATTATCGCTGCTGTGCTGGTAATCATGGCGGCTCCGCTGTCTATTTCCACAAAAGAAGACAACGTCCAGTGATCTGTTTTTGTGGTTGGAAGGTGTATCAGGGACCGAAATTCATCGAAGAGTGTCGATACGGGAACAGTGTTTTGCTACAATGGAGTGTCTACGAATGAATTGAAAAATTCCAAAATGGTCACACAAGTGTTATGCACGATAAAGGAGTCAGACGACCGTTTACCGCCACAAATGGAGAAACCATTGAGCCTTCACGTGAAATGATTCTCTTAGACAAACGATTAGCTATTGGCGAAGTGGCACATCGTCTGCAAATTAGACACGGTTCTGCCTACGAAATCATGCACAACAGACTTGGGTTTCATAAAGTTTGTGCAAGATAGGTCTCTAAACAACTCACACAGTTGCATAAAAAACGCACTTGGACATCTCCAAAAAACATTTCGATCGCTATGGTAACGGAGGCGACAACTTCTTAGACAGGATCATTACTGGTGACGAAACATAGATACAAAATTACGAGCCGGAGAGTATAGAACGGAGACATCGAAATTTGCCGTGGAAGAAAAAGTTCGAGTCCCAACCGTCCGAAGGAAAACTGATGCTTAAGGTTATTTGGGACGCACAAGATCCAGTACTGGAACATTATCGGGAAAGGGGCACAAAAATAGACAGTGTACGTTTCAGTGAGATGCTTACTGCCAGGCTAAATCCTAGAATTCGAAGCAAACGCCGAGGATTGCTGTCAAAAAGTGTTGTGTTTTTGCGCGACAATGCTGCCCACACTGCTGAAACGTTCCAGAAACTGAAAATTTGAAGTACGTAGTAAAGTGTTAATCAACATCTGAGTCTGTACCTATTTATGAATTTTATGACTGTTTGTTATATTTGCATATCTACAGTTACATCTACAAAGATTTTCCCCAAACCACCGTACGGCTCGTGGCGGAGTATTTGCTCATGTTCCTCTCGCAAACAGAGCCAGGGAAAGACGACTGTCTGCATGCCTCCGTATGAGCCCAAATTTCTCGTATCTTATCTCCGTGGTCCTCACACGTAATGAATGTTGGCGGCAGTAGAATCGTTCGGCAGTCAGCTTCAAATGCAGGCTATCTAAATTTTCTCCCTCGAAAAGAACGTCTCCTTTCCTCCAGGGTCTCCCATTTGAGATCCCGAAGTATCTCCGTAATACTTGTGTTGTTCGAACCTACCAGTTAAAAATGTAGCAGCTTCGTCGTCGACCTTTAATCCGAATACCGAATACGGAATCTTCATACTCAAGCAGCACTCAAGAACAGGTCGCACATGCATCCTACATGCGGTCTCCTTTACAGGTGATCCGCTCTTTGCTAAAATTCTCCCAATAAACCCAAGTTGGCCATTCGCCTCCCTACCACAGTTCTCACAAGCTCATTCCACCTCATGTCGCCTTACAACGTTAGGCCCAGATATTTAAACGACTTGACTATGTCAGGCAGAACACTAGAAATACTGTATCAGAACATTGCAGGTTTGATCTTCC
Source organism: Schistocerca piceifrons (assembly GCF_021461385.2). Classification (NCBI taxonomy): domain Eukaryota; kingdom Metazoa; phylum Arthropoda; class Insecta; order Orthoptera; family Acrididae; genus Schistocerca; species Schistocerca piceifrons. The sequence goes on from NC_060140.1 coordinate 920,292,583, forward strand.
TACTCATCCGCATGAATTTGCAATTTTACACATTTAGGGCTAGCTGCCATTCAGTACTCCAACTGGAAATTTTGTCTAAGTCGTCTTGTATCTTCCTACAAACTTGGACACCTCACCCTACACCACGGCGTCATCAGCAAACAACCGCAGACTGCTGCCCACCCTGTCCGCCAAATTATTTATGTATGTAGGGAACAACAGCGGTCCTATCACACTTCTCTGGGGTACACCTGACGATACCCTTGTCTCTGATGAACACTCCCCGTCTAAAATGGCGTTGATCTTTAATTACGCTTAGACATCTTGACTGCCTGAAATCACGTTTCCGTATGAAAAACCAAAGATATTCATGGTGTGATGGTGGCTTGAATATGTTGAATGACTGACAGTAGCCTATAGCATAGCTTCTAAACACTGAACGTGTAGATGCCCCTCATGTACCGGAGGTGAAGTGAGAGATGCAGACACAACTGACTGAAAGCGGAAATTTGTTGACACAGCCAGCGCGAAGAAAGGATGGATGCCCTAACTGCCTGGCACAGGTGGTGTCCATGAATCTGCGACAGACACTGCTGTCCACATACCTCAGTGTTCGCATTTATCTGGCTTTCGTCTTACTGGACTTCAAAAGCACCCAGCGAATGCTAAGAATTCTAGTATCCCACTTCTTTCCGCATTGATTCTTCAGGTCGATTTTCTTAAATTTGTCTTGTCTTCACTATTACTATATTGCGGTCAGAGTCTATATCTACTCCTGGGTACACCTTACAATCCAATATCTGATTCTGCAATCTCTGTAATCCAGCTGGACTCTTTCAATGACTCCTGGTATTTTCCAAGTATATGTCCTATTGTATTTTTTGAAAAGCGTGTTCGCTATTATCAACTGAAAATGCAGAACTCAACTGGCCGGCCGCTGTGGCCGAGGGATTCTAGGAATCACGCTGCTGCTACGGTCGCAGATTCGAATCCCACCTCGGGCATGGATCTCTGTGATGTCCTTAGGTTACTAAGGTTTAAGCAGTACCAGTCTAGGGGTTGGTTGGTTGGTTTGGGGAAGGACACCAGACAGCGTGGTCATCGGTCTCATCGGATTAGGGAAGGATGGGGAAGGAAGTCGGCCGTGCCCTTTCAGAGGAACCATCCCGGTATTTGCCTGGAGTGATTTAGGGAAATCACGGAAAACCCAAATCAGGATGGCCGGACGCGGGATTGAACCGTCGTCCTCCCGAATGCGAGTCCATTGTCTAACCACTGCGCCACCTCGCTCGGTCTAGTCTAGGGGACTGATGCCCTCAGATGTTAAGTCCCATAGTGCTTGGAGCCATTTGAACCATTTGAGCAGAACTCAATTAGTCGTCTACCTCTTCCATTCCTGCTACCAAGACCACATTCTTCTGTAAGTCTTTATTCTGCCCTTTCCCCTACCACAGCTATCTGATCCCCACGATTATTAAATTATCCCCCACACGCTTATTCCCCTTCACATGCTGACTTATCCGTACGATATCTTCATACTCTTTCTCAACTTCTTCATCTTCTGCTTATGACATTATCATGGATACCTGAACAATTTTTGTTGGCACTGATCTTTTGTCGATTCTGACGACAAATACCTTAACAATTAACTGTTATAAGTAACACACTTTCTCACCTACTCTCTTAACCATAACGAATTCTACTGCCTACTTTTTTTTGCTGCATTTTCCGTATATTCGTCTGAACAAAAAACTTTATCTTCTTTCTATTTCACGTCCAGGGTTCCCAACCATATCTAGAATGAGCCTTTTCATTTAACCTTTCAGATTTCCTAGCCTCTCCATCAAGTAAAGGCTTCCGAAATTGAACGCTTCGAATGGTATAATGTTATCTTTCTGGTTATCCAATATTTTTATCACGATTACCCCCCACTTGGCACTCCCCCACCGTAGACTCGAATACGGAAGTAATTCGTACTAGTTTTCCAATGCAGAAATAGGCACGAAAAATTTTTCATTTACAGTCTACATTTCTTGTGCATATACTCGTATATGAGTTCTTAATGCAGTGATTTCCATTACCTTCTGAATTCTCGTGACGTTTATCATTGCTGATTTTTCCACTTTTTATGTGCAGTTTCTCACCCCAAGTCCAAGAGTTACTTTGATCCCCACTCGGCTTCTCCACCCTCCTTTACAAGGGAGCCAAGTCAGGGAGGGTGATTAGTTACACGGGAAGTCTTCGGCTACCATTGCTGATGATTCCAAATCCAAGCAGTTGGTGGATTCCGACCCGAAACCCAGGACATTTTGGTGAAAGATGTTGCTCCTAGACCATTGGTATATGACAATAATGATGTCATAACCGTTAAGCTATTGTAAGCGTATCATCTTCGCACAGGCTCAAAGGAGGCGATGGGCGGTTTTTCATCCATCAGTGGTTCCCCTTAAGCTGTGACTTTCACACGAATAACTCGAGTTTGGGCATTGTTGCGACTCAGATCTAAAGCGTGGGTTGAGAGTAGGAGGCGTGTGGAGGAGCTTTAGATTTGCGATGATGTCGAGTGTATCAAGAATCTAGATACTGCCCAATACTACAGATAGATCTTATTTCACATGATTTCAATGAGTTACATATATTGTTGCACGCTTGGTAATGACCATACTGTGATTGTTGAAGAAACATAGATTGCTACAACATTGGGCCACTCGAGTGATTGGAGGAGCATGGCAAAGTCACGTTAAATTAATTTTGAGAATAGTGATAATTCCATATCTGTAGTAATAAAGCACTCACATAGAAATGCAGAGTTTTGGTATCTAGCCAAGTAATTCGGGCAAAGGTGATCAATGAATGTGAGTCCTGCTATTAGTCAATCAGTGCGGTGCCTAAGTTCTAACTCACTTCGGTATCAAATAAAACTGCGTTTTTTCCACCTTATTTCACCAGTATTTTCACCTGCTCTGCTGTAAATTGTACAACGCATTTGCTTGACGCTTATTAGATCCTGGTAACAATTACTCTAACTATTTCTCTTATTACTACTTCACTTGGCGGCCCCACGTGGAGCATACGGTTCGTCTTCTTGCCCTTGTACAGTCGTATGCTGCTGGTGGTTCTACATGGAATCTCCTCACGCAATCTGTCGTTTATCATAGCTCAAGCTGCCTTTTGGGAATCAATGAAATGCATGGCAGAGGATACAACGACCATTAATACCGATTTTCTGTGCTATTTCATTCACGTTTTGACGAAAGGCAAATGACTGCCCATATGCCTTATTACGAGCCCAAATCTTCCTATCTTATTGTTATGATGGCTATGCAAATTAGCGTGTACCATGGTGACAACGTAATGGTCGCTCACACTTCCTCGAATACTTTTTTACTAAAATTACCCAACAGGATCTGATGAAAACTAATTCTTATTTCTTCCAAAGATTCCTGTTTAAGTTCTTCGATCATTCCTGGTACATCCGTATAGCCTACACTATTCTGTTAGGGTCCTAACAGCACATATATGGATTCGATCAATTTCTATTGCCCCACATGATAAGGTCTCCCAAACTGAAACTGAATTCATCGCCCCAACATTTTGAATGTTATTTCCCTTACTGCCTCACTGTATTTTCCCACAACCTTTCCAACAAATCTTATTCCTCCTACTGTCTAGCCTTATCATACCACTGCATACCTCTTCTTGGTATTACCCATAAATAGTCACATAACACGACTTTCTCAACAAGTTCACCACTAATCCTGCACTGAGATACTATCGGGTTCTTCCTTTTCGTTACAGGTTTTATATTTATCTACTTCTGAAGACAGCTTCCATTCATGGAAATTTTGTCCATATTTTACTGCAGGCAACAGCATCATCAAATAATATTCCTAAGGCTACGGCCCCACGTGCGTCTTCGTCGGCAGAATATGAGCTGTAAAAAACGCAGCAGAAATAGAATTGCAGCTTCCAAGAGACGGCCGCCACATAGCGCTTGAATTCACGCGGCTGCTGGAGAAGGGGGAGACGCGTCTCCTAGGTCGCAAGCACCAAAATGCACCGCGGTTCATTTTTCTGCTGGAATTCCAGATGCCTCAGTGGCCTTATGAGCAGTTTTTCACGCACCGATCAGACCGCAGTTACGGTGTTCAACATGGAGCATGTCGACACCTTTTAATTCTGAAAGTGCTAAAATATCTATGTATTTATTATGTAAGGTCCCAGATTATAAACACATAAGTATGAAGATGCAGCATTACTATGGCACTTACTGGGAGAGAGAGAGAGAGAGAGAAAATGGAACCAGGAGAAGTAAATACGGTTGATACATACAAAAACTACGGAAAAAGTTTTATTTATTATTTCATTTATATTGACAAGGAAGTACTTCTTAAAGTTGCAGATTTACCCTGTGCAGCTGCTTTGCCTAGGCATGTATTCGTGACTAGGATAGTAGTAGTCTGCAAAGTGGTCTCTGACAAATTTTCCGCTTATGTGTCCTCTAGTTCCGCATGCAGACATCCATGTCAATGGACAAGTCAGTGTCTCCTCAAAGTTCAACAATCCTCACATAGTTGTGAAGTACTCGACATGTTTTAACTATACTGTTAACAAATTCTACCTTCACATCTATTGGTCGGTGCAAAATCCGCCATTGCATTGCTAAAATAACCAATGTTGATCCCGCCTTGTTCGCATTAAGTCCTGTATTGCGCATTACTCTACCTAACTGACTTCCTCTTGAAGGACTGGTGGCAGTTTCGTACTGCTCGATGCAGTGTAATATTATTATTTATTTATTTATTTTATTCACTATGGGACTTAACTTTTGAGGCCAGCAGTCCCCTAGAACTTAGAACTACTTAGACCTAACGAACCTACATCACACACATCCATGCCCGAGGCAGGATTCAAACCTGCGACCGTAGCGGTCGCGCGGTTCCAGACTGTAGCGCCTAGAACCGCTCGGCCACCTCAGCCGGCAGTGTAATACTGATGGGTGATAGAACGTTCTATGAAGGAAATCCGTTCCCAAGCGACTCGCCTTCCACGGTTTGACACGTGTATCCATGAATTACCTCCGCGTCTCCGGGGGTCTGATAGCGAATGCATCCCCTAGCAGAGCTGGCCACATACGCGTAGGTTCCCAGTCCCCTGTTAATTACTTCCTACGTGTTGTGCGTAAGGAATCGCGTTCCTCGATGCCTTCGGCCTAGTCTGGCATAGCAAGGGACACCGCAGGGCCACGCCGCCGCCAGCGCCGCTCGCGGCAAGCTCGCAAACCACTGTGCCCGCGGCGCGGAGGGGCCAACTCGGCGAAGTTGGCCAACTGTCAGAGAGCAGCCCGCCCGCACGTACGCAGATAGGTCAGGAGTGAAGGGCAGGCAGGCCGCCCATCCTACAGCCGATATATTTACGCAGCAGTCGCTCCTCGCTAGGGCACTTTCAACGGAGTGCCACTGCGAAGTACGTAGGGCGCAGGGAGTGCGGCGGGTGGACGGAAAGATGGGCGGGGGGGGGGGGAGGGGGGGAGGGAGAATGCGAGTCCGACTTTTCTGGCAGCAGCACGAACGTCTGTGAATCGACACACCCGCTCTGTGTAGTGCGCGGAGCAGATGGGGAGTTGCCGTCCAGGGAACGTCCGAGATTCTCGAATCAGATGAAAGCTGGCGGGCCCTATTCAGAACTGTATTACGCTCTCCGTCACTAACCTTACAATTTCTCTCCCTTTCATTCCCTCCCCCTTCACTTTCGTATCTACTGAACACGATCGTATTTTCCATCAGTTTCCGTCGTATTTTCCGTACATCTCTATTAGTTCGCAGTTCTTAAGTGCTCAGTCTCACACTTAATTTTCAGTTCCGCATAGGGGTGGGATGTAAGCTACTTACGTATTGCAAAGGCAAGACACTACTTCTAACCGTAACACTCACGCTTGTACTAAATTTTATTAAACAGGTTGCGGAACATGACGTGGATTATAATGGTATCAACAAATTCCTCCGTGACGATCCAAAGATGACGAACCCGTACACGCGCAGCTACGAGCAGATCTTGAAACACAATGCACAACGGACACCGTTGTTTGCACCTTACCCCAAGAGAAATTTGCTTCAGCCATTAAGAGGCTAAGGAGATGGAAAGCTTGCTACACTACAATTTTTCATTGCCGTTCTTTGATCAGGAACGGTTATATTCTCACTATTTCCTTGTCATGCTTATAAAATGTAATATTAGAAAATAAGTTTCATATAATTAAAAAAATTCATAAGTGTATGCAGACGCGCGGGCAACGTCATGACCTTGCTTTGTATAAAAACAGATATGTTGTTTGAATGTGGCATCCCGGAGAGAGTTACAAGATAGTCGGAAGTTACAGAGGGCGGAAAAGAATATGCGAAACACATAAACACATTAGCATGCATAATATGGTGTTCAAAATGGTTCAAATGGCTCTGAGCACTATGGGACTTAACATCTGAGGTTATCAGTCCCGTAGAACGACTTAAACCTGACTAACCTAACGTCATCACAATTATCGAGTAAAATTGAAGTAATATCAGGTGTTCCCCAGGGAAGCGTCCTGGAACCTCTGCTGTTCCTGATCTATATAAATGGCCTGTGTGACAATCTCAGCAGTTCTCCTAGGTTGTTCGCAGATGATGCTGTAACTTACCGTCTAGTAAGGTCATCCGAAGACCTGTACCAGTTGCAAAGGGATTTAGAAAAGATTGCTGTATGGTGTGGCAGGTGGCAGTTGACGGTAAATAACGAAAAGTGTGAGATGATCCACATGAGTTCCAAAAGAAATCCGTTGGAATTCGATTACTCGATAAATAGTATAATTTTCAAGGCTGTCAAATCAACTAAGTACCTGGGTGTTAAAATTACGAACAACCTCAGTTGGAAAGACCACATAGATAATATTGTGGGGAAGGCGAGCCAAAGGTTGCGTTTCATTGGCAGGACACTTAGAAGATGAAACAAGTCCACTAAAGAGACAGCTTACACTACACTCGTTCGTCCTCTGTTAGAATATTGCTGCGCGGTGTGGGATCCGTGGGATTGACGGAGGACATCGAAGGGTGCAAAAAAGGGCAGCTCGTTTTGTATTATCACGTAATAGGGGAGAGAGTGTGGCTGATATATGATACGCGAGTTGGGATGGAACTCATTAAAGCGAAGACGTTTTTCGTCGCGGCGAGATCTATTTACGAAATTTCAGTCACCAACTTTCTCTTCCTATTGCTAAAATATTTTGTTGAGCCCAACCTACATAGGTAGGAATGATCATCAAAATAAAATAAAAGAAATCAGAGCTCGAACAGAAAGATTTAGGTGTTCGTTTTTCCTGCGCGCTGTTCGGGAGTGGACTCGTAGAGAGATAGTATGATTGTGGTTCGATGAACCCTCTGCCAAGCACTTAAATGTGAATTACAGAGTAATCATGTAGATGTAGGTACATGCTCGAGGCAGGATTCGAACCTGCGACCGTAGCAGTCGCGCGATTCCGGAGTGAAGCGCCTAGAACCGGTCGGCCACCACGTCCGGCTAAGGCGGTGGAGGAAAACTCTTGGCATTCAGTATAAGTCCTAGTCTTTATGGATGGGTCCTGTTTGCTTTAAAGGGGAAACCTTATACCATTATACCGGCCAAATGGTGACAAATGGTTCAAATGGCTCGGGGCACTTTGGGACTTAACTTCTGAGGTCATCAGTCACCTAGAACTACTTAAACTTAACTAACCCAAGGACATCACAAACATCCATGCCCGAGGCAGGATTCGAACCTGCGACTGTAGCGGTCGCGCGGTTCCAGACTGTAGCGCCTAGAACCACTCGGCCACTCCGGCCGGCCCAATTGGTGCCAAGTTGAGATAACGACTACCGTAGTGCATGGTGATCATTTTCCCATTTCACTAAAGTAGAATACAAAGGCTTGATTATATTGAAATCTGGGGACAGTGTTTGCGAGCGGAGATGCGACAATTCATCGTCGTGCTCACAGAATCAGTCCTGGAAGATGCGAGCTGTATGAACAGGGCCCCATTCATCTTAGAACAGAGCATCACCACGGACGAACAAAGACGGTATCATGGAATGGGCCAGATAAGCCAAAATTGTCACATAATCCTTGACGTTAATGTGACCTTGAAGAATAGCCAGGCCGTCGATAGAATACTACGCTGTGGCTGCTCAAACGATAACCGAAACTCGGCCGTGTTCCAGTGTTGAGACTTCAACTAGGCCAGAAAACCTAAACAGAATGCAACAAGACCCTCCAACCAAATGACGGTCTTCCATCGTTCCGTAGTCCAGGTCTTATATTTTGGGCATCACGTTTTCCTCTGACGGGAATTTACATTTGGTTTTGAAATTCCCCCTCGCCCTGAAACTTTCTGAAGTGGGTGGTCGTACGTTCCTATGGGAGCAAACTGCTGAGCTCAAGCCGGCCGTTGTGGCCGTGCGGTTCTAGGCGCTTCAGTGTGGAACCGCTTGACCGCTACTGTCGCAGGTTCGAATCCTGCCTCGGGCATGGATGTATGTGATGTCCTTAGGTTAGTTAGGTTTAAGTAGCTCTAAGTTCTAGGGGACTGATGACCACAGATGTTAAGTCCTATAGTGCTCAGAGCCATTTGAACCATTTGTTTTTTTTTTTTTTTTTTTTTTTTTTTTGCTGAGCTCATCGGTCCCTAGGCTTACGAGCTACTTAATCTAACTTAAAATAACTTACGCTAAGGACGACACACACACCCATGGCTTTGGGAGGACTCGGACTTCCGACGCGGAGAGCCGCACGAACCGTGACAAAGTGCAAAGACCGCGTGGCTACCCCGCGCTGCGACCTTCTATTCTAGAGTGACTTCTGCAACTGTCGTCCCCTTATTTTTCGCCCCAGTCCTCTTCACTCACACTTCCGTCCGCATTGTGACTTAGCGGATAATGTTTTCCCACTTTCCCTGTATCCGATATAAATCTTCTATACGTTGCCTTTTGAAATACCACACACGTCGACTTCTTCCATATTGGAAGCACCCACCTTACAAACAACAACGATCTGCCTGCCGTCGCATTCGCTTAGCTCAGACATAATGCGCACTCAGCTAGACAGAACAATGTTCTGACCACGATTGACTCTTGCAACGTAGGGGATTGCTCAGGTGCCTTTCGGGGTCAGATACAACAGCGCAACGTGCAGGCTGGGCTAGCATCTGCATTTATGTTCAAGCATGCATTCCTCGCGGTGTTCCCCTAAGTTTGCCTAAGCTCTGTACCTGAGAAAGAGGTTGAACGTTATGTGCCCACAAGAAACAGAGAGCAAATACGTGTACCAGAATGAAAAATGGTCCCATCACAGCACAAAAAAGGCGATTATATCCTGGGTACAGTTAGGGGTATAAAAGAAGGCAACTACCTTTTCGAATTATCTAGCAGCTTCACAGACATTTGAATCAAAACGTCTTGACATCGTCACTTTTTTTTCTTTTATCTTGTTACTATCAGTACCCATGTCATACAATATAATGCAATATCTCCTCCTTGCATGTTATCATTTACGAAAAAATCGTTTCGATATTTTGGACCAATTTAGGAGATAAAATGGAGCTTATGAATATTTCTGTTTCTCTCAATTGTGTCATGTACAGGTGTAGCTGTGTGCTCTGCTTTCAGGATAGGAGATGTTATAAATATCCCAAGTTTAAAAACAAGTTCAGTATGTTAGCTAAATTTCATACACAGTAATGTGTGATCCAATTGCCAATCGCAAAAATCTTAGTATCCCTATTTCCCATTGCAACTAGTCTAATTTTGTTCAGTGATGTACTTAAATGTGTAGTATCACAGTAACTATGAAAGTTAACAACATGATCAGCACTTCAGTCTGAAGCTGATGTATAAGGCTACAGGATGCAAACGAGTCAAAGCATTTTATCAAATAGTGTTTTTTAATTATTAGAGAAACATTGCAGACAAGGCAGAGCTTCATCGACATTCAACTCATAGTGGCACTGCTGTAACTACTTGACTAATAGGATAAACAGCCTTCTTTGTGTTTATCAGTTGGTGCTGTTAACGGCGCTATACAGTGCAGTGAGTAAGCACGCAGACTTCCTTCGTGTTCCCATACTATGACAGTTTCATTTCAGATGATTAGAGCTGTAAGGGCCTAACTGGTGTTGGAGACATATATATCTCCCTTTACCAATTTCTTATCCAACTTATTATTACCGTAAGCAGGATCCTTTCTGTATCTTCTTAATGACCGTGTGTCACAATTATGAACGAAAAAGACTTTAAAAATATTAAATGTCCCAGACAGTAAAACTTAAGTTTTTCTCGGCCATTGAGAAATAATGGTTAACTGAAATAATTATGTGAGTTTTTTACTACATCGATGTAAATTACTTTCGGAGAAAGGATTCATTAAGTGACAAAATCAGTAATTCTGGCAAACTACAGCGAATTCTACTCTCTGGTTCAATCTAATATTGAAGTTTGTGGGTTTAGCGATTTTTTTGTGCCAGTCTTGGCTTTCGTACTTTCGACATTCTATCATTAAACTGCCACTTATTATGACGTAATTTGTACATAGCTATTATGGTTTTTGGTAGTGAAATTTCACTATATGAAAAGAAGTGGTCAGTTGGAATCAATGACAGTGCACATCATTGTGAGGTCACTCTTCTTAATTGTTACTGCATCAGATGAAGCAATACATCAATCAGTTTTGAATTCAAATTATTACGGAGTGTTGAATCTTATGGTAACTATGTAAAATTTGTGATACCTTTCTAAATTCAGTTGAGCCGCCATGTCTGTAATGACCAGTGTCGACCACATGCAGATATTTAATTGTAAGTTCAAATTCAGTTCAACAAAGTATCATAACTATTGTCCACTTTACTACTGGCAACCCTATTATTTCAGTATATAATTAGGTTTGCAATCAAATCCAAATTTCTTAATTAATGGTAAATTTGGCTACCTAGTCAAAATTAATCTTCGTAATCATGCATGTTTCTGTCTGATCGGTATTAGGGCTACACATTTCAGTATCATAGTAATGATCAATCGTACACTTTTCTACAGTCATTTGGTTTATGTTCTTCGAAAATTATCCCTTATCTGGTAATAAGGTACAGTCAATCAAGGTCGATTTCTGACATCCCGAAGGGCGTAGAAGTGTTAGAAGTTCGCGGTCGTGATGGAATTCACTCAGAAGTTCTGAAGCAGGCCGCACCACATATTAAAAAATGGTTCAAATGGCTCTAAGTACTGTGGGACTTAACATCTGAGGTCATCAGTCCCATAGACGTAGAACTAAGTAAACCTAAATAACCCAAGGACATCACACACACATCCATGCCCGATGCAGGATACGAACCTGCGACCGTAGCAGCAGCGCGGTTCCGGACTGAAGCGCCTAGAACCGCTCGGTCACAGCGGCCGGCACCACATATTACCCAACAACTGACAAATCTTCTTAATGACGCCCTCCGGTGCGCCTGCAGATTCGAAGATGACGAATACAATTAGCATTAAAAATCTGTGGACAAAATTCCGTCAGAGCTCCAGTCTTGTCGACTGATTTGCCTTCATTTTAAATGCACTAGGTGATGTCCAGGAACGACTCCTTTGTGATAGCCATCGGTCATCGGACATCCATGGTGCTCACGGGGATTAGCATATCAGCTCGTATGCACACCTGGAAAATCGACGTATGACGCGGTTCAGAGTGAACGAAAAAGAAATGTATAATAGCAGTGATAATGGATATAGGAGGGGCCCTCCATGTTTTCACGCCTTTGAGATCTTCAGCTCCCAGAAGTTGAATACGGTAGTCTTCTTTACTACTGTAGAGACAGAGTGGAGAAGTGCAAGCTGATCAGAAAGATCACTAAGGGGTGCACTCAAGAGTCAATTCGAAGGCCCGTTTCTTGTAACTGAAGAATGGAAGTGGACGATCGCACAGAGAAAGTTGTCGCATATGCTGACGATCTCCGTCAGTAATAGAGAGCACCTTGAAGCGAAAGCTTGAAGGTTACTACAGACAAAGAGAAATTTGTGTGCTAGAGATAGACTCACTATTGCGGCGGATACAACCCTCTACGTTATGTTTAAAGGAAAATGGAACCTACAGTTAAACTAGATGGATATAGCAAAAAAATAAATAAAAATGGTTACAGGGTAATTGGGCGTAAACCTCGACAGGTAATTAAGATTTAATCAACATATCTAAACAGCTACTGTAGAATTGTACAAGTTACTGCATAAATGTTCGAGGATCCAAACAGTGAACTATAGATGACTTACGACTGCGATATGAACGCACCTCTGCGCGCTCCTCCAGTGAACAATATGTTCTGCTGACAGAGTGTGAGCATATCGACGTTGCACCGTCGCTGTTAGTACAGTGATAAGGCACGGACAGAGGTGTGTATTCCTGCCGGGTTTTCGGTACGCCGTCAGTGGTGGCAACATGGTAAATTTAGCGCAGCAAAATATTTGCTGAAAGCGGCATATCAGACAATGAGAGAAGTAACTTTGGACCTTTAAGGAGCACATATGCAGGGCAAAAGGAGCAGGATAGCCGGCCGCTGGTGGCCGAGCGGTTCTGGCGCTACGGTCGCAGGTGCGAATCCTGCCTCGGGCATGGATGTGTGTGTTGTCCTTAGGTTAGTTAGGTTTAAGCAGTTGAGTCCCATAGTGCTCAGAGCCATTTGAACCATTTTGAGCAGGACAACTGCGGCCGGGTCGGATGATTTGTTATCGCTACGTTCGTACCGTCATAGCTGACACTGAGCTATTGAGGCGGCTGTATGGGCATGTACCGAAATTCAATAAAAAGGTAGTAAGAAGCTGCGAAAAGTCCCTAGGCTATACGCATTTTTCCCCAACATCAGGATGCGATAGGGGATGAAACATGTCAGTCAAAACCGGGACATTATTCATTTCTTAATAGGCCATGGATCATACCTCATGCATTTTCTGGGATAAATCACGGTGAAGAGGTTGACTGTGCCTATAGAGAGAGAGGGAACGCAGAAAACATATTTGTATACTGTGACAGTTACTCGCAGGAAAGACGGGTAACATACTCTCACGACAACATAAGACAATGAGAGAGCAGACCTTTTGGACGGATCTTGACGACTGTACAGACAGACTAACTGGAGCACTGCATAAACAGCAATTGCAGAGACCCCAGTACTGGCGGCAGTGAGCACAGGCGGTAAACGACTCCACAGACAGTACTAGCGAGACAGATCACGGAGGTAGTAGCAGATCAAACGACAGTAGCACACGTGAAACCAGACGGAACATGACATAAGAACTAAATGTTTAGTTACAGAGTGTCACGAAAACAAACGGTCGTTAGACAGTAGGATTAGATTGTAATAGGAAAGTATAAATAGATGACAGCTCGCGTTGCCGTATAGAGTAATCTAACCTAGATGTAGATCCGCTCCATCTGACAACAAAAACTCAAAGTACACTGCCGGAAAAATATAGCCCACCCTAGACCGAGGTAAAGATCGGTCCTAATTGCGTAATTAATCATGAAGTTCGGTCACAATTACACGACTATACGTATCGCCCTACACAAGGAGTGTCTAAAATCGCTATACAGCTCCAGTCTGGAACCCCGTGACCACTACGGTCGCAGGTTCGAATCCTGCCTCGGGCAGGGATGTGTGTGATGTCCTCAGGTTAGTTAGGTTTAAGTAGTTCTAAGTTCTAGGCGAATGATGACCTTCGAAGTTAAGTCCCATAGTGCTCAGAGCCATTTGAACCAAGTACAACTGGTAGCCTGGGGGAGGCCAGTGTGTCTTAGATAAACGGTTTCCAGCCTTCTTAGCTGTGCGGACCGTCTATTTTGTAAAAAAGATTATTGGTCCAGTGACTAAACATACAAGTAAGAAATGTAAAGGTTATGAAAAAGTAAATGTACACACTTCGTTGGTATAAAGTATGCACAGAATAAGCGTAAAATGTTAAATAAAATATCTTCTGAAATTGCTCTATTTTACAGTTATGAAGCAGAGTAAGGATCACAAGAGCAACACAAACGACACAAAATTAGTTCTTCCCAGAAAGCATAGAAACGAAGAGACGCGAAATTCAGCACGACAATGTACTGTACATTTACCCCAGAACATGTACAAAATAATGTCTGGGTAGAACTATGTCCTTGCAGACAAAGTTATATGTTCTATGTTACCACTCTCGGAATGTTTCAGGCTCCGTTCATCTCATTCTGTACAGTTCCGCACCCACTTTCTGTTCGCTGCTGTAGCTGTGCTACATCCTCAGTTGCAACATCATACACGAGCTCCTTGGCATGATCCCAAGGGTAGACGCCCAGGGGCTACTATCTGGCGAGGCAAGCAACTGGTCCTGCACGAACTACCTGCTTATCGAGATAAGCAACGTAGAGATACTCTCATGCCTCTCGACGAAATGTACACCGTCCTACGTACGTCATAAAATGGTCCGTGTAGCGAGTGGGACATCTTGAAACGAACCATCCTATTCATGTTGCTAGATGTGTCGACACTTCCTGCCACTTTGTAGTAACATGCGGTCCGAGTAACTGATTACCCACTATATCACACCAAATGATCACTGCAAAATGATGTCTATACTCTAGAACTGTAATTGCGTGATGATTTTTAAACTCCAGCACGTGCGCCGGCCGAAGTGGCCGTGCGGTTAAAGGCGCTGCAGTCTGGAACCGCAAGACCGCTATGGTCGCAGATTCGAATCCTGCCTCGGGCATGGATGTTTGTGATGTCCTTAGGTTAGTTAGGTTTAACTAGTTCTAAATTCTAGGGGACTAATGACCTCAGAAGTTGAGTCCCATAGTGCTCAGAGCCATTTGAACCTTTTTTCTCCAGCACGTGCACATTATGACCGTTCTCGCTACCCGCCCAGGTAAACAGGTCTCATCCGTAAATAGTACCGGACAACTGAACAGCGGATCAGAAGCATGGCGCTCGAGTAACTACTCTGTCTGTCAGTGGTTACTCTATAGGTGTCAGCTCCTGCACAGTCTGGAGGTCAAATGGGTGGAGTTGCTTTTTCCGAAGCAGGCGCCATGCAGGTGACAGACGAAAACACTAAAGTGGCGCTTACACGACGGCTACTTGTGGTTCCTATCTTCGTCTACCATTTGCAGGATGTTCTCAACAACCACCCGATCAAGTTAAGGCAGACCTAATCGTGGTCCACCACGAATTCCATATTCCCTTAAACGTCTGTTCACTGTTGTGTAAGACTGATGGTTTGGTACCCTTCTCTTTGGAAACATTTCTACATGACGTCGTCTTGTTATTCGCACACTGCCCTCTGCTGTACTGCAAAGGAGATGCCTATAAACCAATATTCGCCGTTTGCATACGTCATTGTACCGAGCACGATGGCTGCAGTCTATTAACTACCGACAGAAGGAGTGTATGTAGTACGTCTGTTGCCACTGAACTACATTGCCATAGAGTACAACGGACAAAACAGAAGTCATGTAAACAAAGGCATTTCGTGCCAGATTCAACAGAGAGTGCAGAGCCTTGTACAAAGCACAGGCTAAAAACCTGTACTGGTCAGTGGTATAGTGGCTACCACAAATGACGTTATGTATCGTAAATAGGGAATAAATCGATTGCAGTAACATTTGAATCAATATGTAGTACGTGTGTGTGTGTGTGTGTGTGTGTGTGTGTGTGTGTGTGTGTGTCTGTGTGTATCTGTCAATAGGCCGGAATGCCAGGATGTTTTCTTAAATGAATCATGGCCGCTCCCTTCCCCATTATTAGTAAGACCTGAGGGAGCCGTGTACAGCTCGTGTTCATCCATTAATTGTTTGTCATCGTCTATAGCGGTAGTGCGACCTCGTTTTCCTATTCCATTTACTGGCGTCAGTAACTTCCTGCCTTACTTGCCCGTGAGTGGCAGCAGCAGCGTGTATCGATAAGCGCACTGTCGTACCATCTCTGGAGTGACCGATAGTAATTCCAGGTCGTCGTGTGTCGAATAATCGGTGAGTGGGAGACAACACCAGCAGTGCAGTGCGACGAAGCAGCAGTTGCGGACGGACCAGCAGTCCAGTCGGTTGGTTGGCGTGGAACAGCAAGCAAGCTCCCCCTTCGGACGGTAGTTCACCAGCGGTATCTTCTGCCTTGTGGCCGTTGACGTTCTGGTTACCTGCCCTGGTCGTTGACGTAATTTTAGGCAGTGTATTTTCCTCGTTGTGCTGTTGCTATCCAGTGCAGCGTGTAGTTCGACAGCTGAGATGTTGCTGGTCGTTTTGGGCGCCAATATTCTGTGTGTCGTGCATTGAAATCTTGAGATTGTTTTGTTGGTTGCATGGAGCGGAACTGATTTGGTTGGTTGCTCGGTCGGCTGTCTGTCGATTGGGTTGCATCCAGATTAAGAAGTCGTTGGACAGGCAGGCTGCCTCACCTAAATGGGCGTTAGTGTTGCAATCCCAGCCCGACCCTTGGAAACGTCTGAGCGCCGTTCCTTGTGTGTTACGTAGTAATTTTCCTGTTTGGATTTTAGTTGTTTGGTTGATGTGTGACCTTCAGCCGAGTTTTAATGTCTCTTAAATTAATGTTCTTGTCTTACCCTTAAGGCACAAGATAGTTAAATTTTTGTTTTAAGATAAATCCTTCTGCCTTTGGATTGAAACTCTTCTCATTGTTTAATATGCGGCCTTTAGCCGATTTTTTTATATCTCTTAAAGTAATGTTCTTGTCTTGCCCTTAAGGCATATGATTGTTATGCTTTGGTTTTAAGATAAGGCCTTCTGCCTTTCGATTGAAACGCTTCCTATTGCATAAAATGCGGCCTACAGCCACGTTCCATTAAAACTAAACTGCTAAGGCTTTCAGCTTGTTTACACTGAATATTTAGAAATATTCTTGGGTAAAACCTCCAAAAGAGCCTTGTATTTCAATTTCTTGCTTAGGCCATGTGTCTTGAATTTTGAGTGTGGCCTTCAGCCGATCTAAGGTTAATCAAAGAGGGTCAATTAAGGTTTTACTTGTTCTGCATCCTTGTTGTACTATTTTATGTTGATGAATAAGTTTTGTATGTTGAGTGAAACTGACAGCAACATATTTTGGCCCCTTTCCACAACCTAATCCGCTCTGTCCTGCTAGCGCAGGCGTTTCACCGATCATAGCTCCAACTCTTGTAATCGTAGCTGTCGGCTGGACGTAAAACACCGACCGTCCTTCCCTCTTTTTGTATCAGGATATTAAATAGGCAAAAGTCAAAGCAGTGATTCTTGTGAACAGTTGTGTCTGTAAAACTACCACCTCGGAAAACGGAATTGTGAGGTGTTATATGTTCACGCATTAATAGCCAGCCAAGGCCGCATTTGGGCTTTTAGCACAGTCTCTACAGCTGTATATTTCTAGGTGCCTGACACAACCCGATATTGATAATTTTCGCACAAAAAAGTGGTAGTCCGTCTTAGCAACTTCTTTTGAGCTATTCTTTCTATTTGTATATGGAAAGAAACCAGAAAGAGGGGAGAGAGAGAGAGAGAGAGAGAGAGGGGGGGGGGAGGGAGGAACAGGTTAAGGTTCGATATATCAGAAAGGACCATCCACTTGTGAGTGGTTTAAAATAGCAACAGGACGTTTCGCCTCTTATTTCATTCTGTTCTTGCTGATTTTGACGACTGATGAGTGAATCCCCCGGTAATTTTGGTCTTGGGCTCACGACCAGCCCTCACAGTTCAGTGCCACGTATCCCAAGGCCCGCTGGTTGGCTGCGGTCCAATTTACTAGACTTTTTGCTTCGAATGATCCTTCCTGTTATATGGCCCAATATAGATCTTACCTACCGCAACACCTTGTATAGCACAGGAGCGTACCGCGTGCAAAATTCGTTGATTTTTGCGTTTTTTACAGTTGTAGAGCACGCTCCTAGCAGAAAGATAGAGCCTGATAATTATAGTGTACAGGAAGATAGCACTAGGAGATAGTACTCACAGGGTCTACATCGTAGGCTCTAAGGGTCGTCACTTTCGCGCAGGTACAATCTCCTTTCATCCCTGAAGACCACGGAGCGCCATTCCATCTTCCAGATGATACTCTGGTGGCAGCAGTCAAGCCGTGCACGTGGATGCTGAGGTGTGAGTTGGAGACGTAGTCCCACTGCTAATAACCGGTGCCTAAAAGTTCGTGTTGCCACGTCTGGGCTCACAAGCCCTTCTATTTGTGCCGTGGTAGCTGTGCGATCTGCCACAGCTGCCCTTATAATACGAAAGTCCTGGCCGGGGTCTGTGCTGTGTAGTCGTCCAGAAACTTTTCTGCAGTTGCGAGAATGGTCATGTGGCCACTGGCACCAGCATCGTTAACCAACTGACGCAGCAAGTCTAACTTACGTGGCATGACGCAGCAAGTCTAACTTACGTGGCAATTCTCCGAAAAGACGATCCCATCAGTCAGAGGGCCATAATATGATACTCTTCGAACTATCTCAGTTGACAGTAGGAAGCACGAGTGCGTCACTATGGCATAGTTGCCTCCTTGCTTTGCACGTTCACACTACACTGAGTCTTTTACCTGTGAGGGTCCTGTATTAAAGGGTAGATGGCGCTCCAATAGCTATGCCACTACGCTATCTCTTAGCGAAGGATGTCGAAACCATTATCAGTATTTCTACAATCCCCAGATGGCATACACCGTCACCAGATCAAAATCGATGTCGGTTTTCCAGGTGTACCAATGTTTCTTTTTTTTCTTTTTCAGGCTTTGTATTTGCTGATGTTCTCACTATCGGACGTCGAGTGGTAATAGATTGGACGATGGCTGTCCTGGAACAAGAGATACTCTGGGATACTCCCTTCTGGACAGCAACGCTGGTGGTACTCTATAAGACTAAACCCTTTACTGTCTTCCTACTTTCTTACCTTCTTAATATACAAACTGTTAATGTTAAGCATATTCTTTTCCTCTTTAGTTAGGAGTTAACAACGACTTAAAGTTGCAATATTGTCAGCCGGCCGGGGTGGCCGAGCGTTTCTAGGCGCTACAGTCTGGAACCACGCGACGGCTACAGTCGCAGGTTCTAATCCTGCCTCGGACATGGATGTGTGTGATGTCCTTAGGTTAGTTAGGCTTAAGTAGTTCTAAGTTCTAGAGGACTGATGACCTCAGAAGTTAAGTCCCACAGTGCTCAGAGCCATTTGCCAATATTATCAGACTCCGTTAAAACAATAAGAAATCAGAAAACTTGCCCCCGTCTTGCAGCGGTGTACCGTAGGTCTCTTGAAGAGCGTAGCGTTCCAAAGGATTGGAAAATTGCACACGTCATCCCCGTTTTCAAGAAGGGACGTCGAACAGATGTGCAGAACTATAGACGTATATCTCTAACGTCGATCAGTTGTAGAATATTGGAACACGTATTGTGTTCGAGTATAATGACTTTTCTGGAGACTAGAAATCTACTCCGTAGGAATCAGAACCGGTTTCGAAAAAGACGGTCGTGTGAAACCCAGCTCGCGCTATTCGTCCACGAGAGAACGCAGCATGTTATTTACAATAGAGAGAAGTCTTCGGAAGTAAGAGTGATTTCAGGTTTGCCGCAGGGAAGTGTTGTACGACCGTTGCTATTCACAATATACATAAATGACCTTGTGGATGACATTGGAAGTTCACTGAGGCTTATTGCGGATGATGCTGTGGTATATCGAGAAGTTGTAACAATGGAAAATTGTACTGAAATGCAGGAGGATCTGCAGCGAATTGACACATGGTGCAGGGAATGGCAATTGAATCTCATTGTAGACAACTGTAATGTGCTGCGAATACGTAGAAAGAAAGATCCCCTATCAGGTAGCAGGTCAGTGAATACAAGCAGTTAATTCCATAAATTATCTGGGAGTACGCATTAGGAGTGGTTTAAAATGGAATGATCATATAAAGTTTATTGTCGGTAAAGCAGATGCCAGACAGAGATTCCTAAGAAAATGCAATCCGAAAACAAAGGATGTAGGTTACAGTACGCTTGTTCGGCCACTGTTTGAATACTGCTCAGCAGTGTGGGTTCCATACCAGATACGGTTGATCGAAGAGATAGAGAAGATCCAACGGAGAGCAGCGCGCTTCATTACAGGATCATTTAGTAATCGCGAAAGCGTTAAGGAGATGATAGATAAACTCCAGTGGAAGACTCTGCAGGAGAGACGCTCAGTAGTTCGCTACGGGCTTTTGATGAAGTTTCGAGAACATACCTTCACCGAAGAGTCAAGCAGTATATTGCTCCCTCCTACGTATATCTCGCGAAGAGACCACGAGGATAAAATCAGAGAGATTAGAGCCCGCACAGATTCATACCGACAATCCTTCTTTCGGCGAACAATATGAGACTGGAATAGAAGGGAGAACCGATAGAGGTACTCAAGGTACCCTCCGCCACACACCTTCAGGTGGCTTGCGGAGTATGGATGTAGATGTAGATGTAAATATTCCATATTTATGCAATTTAATATTGTTATAACACGAGCTTTACTAGTACGAGGGCAGTTCAATAAGTAATGCAACACATTTTTTTTCTCGGCCAATTTTGGTTGAAAAAACTGGAAATTTCTTGTGGAATATTTTCAAACATTCCCGCTTCGTCTCGTATAGTTTCATTGACTTCCGACAGGTGGCAGCGCTGTACGGAGCTGTTGAAATGGCGTCTGTAACGGATGTGCGTTGCAAACAACGGGCAGTGATCGAGTTTCTTTTGGCGGAAAACCAGGGCAACTCAGATATTCATAGGTGCTTGCAGAATGTCTACGGTGATCTGGCAGTGGACAAAAGCACGGTGAGTCGTTGGGCAAAGCGTGTGTCATCATCGCCGCAAGGTCAAGCAAGACTGTCTGATCTCCCGCGTGCGGGCCGGCCGTGCACAGCTGTGACTCCTGCAATGGCGTAGCGTGCGAACACACTCGTTCGAGATGATCGACGGATCACCACCAAACAACTCAGTGCTCAACTTGACATCTCTATTGGTAGTGCTGTCACAATTGTTCACTAGTTGGGATATTCAAAGGTTTGTTCCCGCTGGGTCCCTCGTTGTCTAACGGAACACCATAAAGAGCAAAGGAGAACCATCTGTGCGGAATTGCTTGCTCGTCATGTGGCTGAGGGTGACAATTTCTTGTCAAAGATTGTTACAGGCGATGAAACATGGGTTCATCACTTCGAACCTGAAACAAAACGGCAATCAATGGAGTGGCGCCACACCCACTCCCCTACCAAGAAAAAGTTTAAAGCCATACCCTCAGCCGGTAAAGTCATGGTTACAGTCTTCTGGGACGCTGAAGGGGTTATTCTGTTCGATGTCCTTCCCCATGGTCAAACGATCAACTCTGAAGTGTATTGTGCTACTCTTCAGAAATTGAAGAAACGACTTCAGCGTGTTCGTAGGCACAAAAATCTGAACGAACTTCTCCTTCTTCATGACAACGCAAGACCTCACACAAGTCTTCGCACCCGAGAGGAGCTTGAGCTCACAAAACTTCAGTGGACTGTTCTTCCTCATGCACCCTATAGCCCCGATCTCGCACCGTCGGATTTCCATATGTTTGGCCCAATGAAGGACGCAATCCGTGGGAGACACTACGCGGATGATGAAGAAGTTATTGATGCAGTACGACGTTGGCTCCGACATCGACCAGTGGAATGGTACCGTGCAGGCATACAGGCCCTCATTTCAAGGTGGCGTAAGGCCGTAGCATTGAATGGAGATTACGTTGAAAAATAGTGTTGTGTAGCTAAAAGATTGGGGAATAACCTGGTGTATTTCAATGCTGAATAAAACAACCCCTGTTTCAGAAAAAAAATGTGTTGCATTACTTATTGAACTGCCCTCGTAATTACGTTGCAGGCTATTTGTAAATGCCAATAAATAATATAAATTAAATTAAATGTAAGGAAATAGTTTACGATCAAGTATTTTACACAATATGTAAAATATTACATAGAGTGCAAAAGTTCTTATGTGGACTCGTCGCGCTCAATTCCAGTGCCTTATATAAACGTCGTCCCAAGAGGAATTCAGGAATACGACAGAACGACCTTTCGAAGCGCGAAACTCTAGTAAACATTGGTTCCATACTGCAATCCTTAAGAGCTGTGAGCATTTCGTCATCTTCAATTCCGTGGAACAAGTCTATTCTAGTTCTAGCTCTTTGCTTCCCGTGTTTTATGAGGAGACAGTGTAAACATAGGTTCTAAAATGCATACCTTATGAGCTGTCAGCACTTGATCCCTAGAAAAGACCTAAGACGATAAAGAGCCCCTAGCCCTTAGGTTAAACACTGCAGAGCCTGTGTTTAAGAGACATTTTCTTGTTTTCGTCCATGCTATCCCCTCGCAAAATACAGAAAAGCAAAATTATTACAGTAGAAGAGCTTTATTTCACAATATTGAAGATGGAGAAGGGCTCAAACCTCGTAAGGCACCCATTTTAGAGCTCATATTTACTAGAATTTTTTCTTCAAATGATCGTTCCTCTTATATACCACGATATAGACCTTACCTCCTGGAACACCCTGTGTATCATAGGATTAAAAATTCTTTGATTCTAGCGTTTGCTACGATTGTAGAGCACACTCCTCACAGAAAGAAAGAATTCTTTTATTATAGTGTTTAGCAGTTAGTAAAGCGAAACAATGTATTTTGCCACTTCTAACACTCTTTCCTAACCGTACTAATAGTCCTACCAAGGGAAAAGTCACGTGCCCATAATGTCCCTTCTGCGAAAAGGTTTTAACTTGAACGAAATCTTGGGTATGATAGTTAAACCATCAGGCAATTTTCGTTTCACTAAATATTTCTATTAATGGAAACAATAGCAAAACAAACAGGAATCGATCCGTGGTCCTATTAGCAATCATATAAAGTGTAATTATGTAAAAGGAAACTGTCGTTAGCCTAATAAAGTAAAGTTGTATCAAACACTACCTCGGCTTATAAGGAAACTATTATGATTGACTTTACTTGATTCTGAAATTAAATTTTGCTTACAAGATACCAGGTAGTAGCGTAATTCATCAAGCAATGTAACTGTTGTTTGACATGAACAAAACAGAAGGAAATTAACCGTTTTCGCAACAAGTGGCACTCGATAATATCATTTGTATGTTAAAGCTAATGACTATTAATGTAGGTAAATTATTATTAATGGTTGAGCAATATTAATTTGGACAAGAGGTTCTTTTATTAGTTTACTTATTGGAAAATACTGTTCTCTAAATGATTGCCAAGTAATTAAATTCTCTATTCCTACCGAGTGAGGTGGCGCAGTGGTTAGCATATTGGACTCGCATTCGTGACGACGGTTCAAACATGCGCCGGGCCATCCTGGTTTAGGTGCCCCGTGATTTCCCTAAATCGCTTCAGGCAAATACCGTGATGGTTTCTTTGAAAGTGCACAGCCGATTTCCTTCCCTAATCCGATTGGACCGATGATCTCGTGGTTTTGTCCTCTCCCCCAAGCCAACTAACCAATCACTCTCTATTCCGATTATTATTTGTTTTCTCAAGGAGCATCTGCTTCCTTATATTATTTAGCTGAAATGAAACATTTGGTACCTGGATCTAGTACAGTTTTAATAGTTGTAGCCAGTTGCTTATTGCAGCATATAAATGCTAGAGAGCTGGTACGTGCACTTCATTGATTCTTTAATTGTAATATGGACTTTTTAGTCACTATGCAATATGAGAAACACTATTAACTATATATACACGAAATTACAAACACTATTACTTCCAAACCTACAGTATAATTAACCCCTATGCTGGCCCTTCAAAGTCTACTAGCCAGTAACTGTAATGAATCATCACAGTTTCTCAGTTAACTGTAGTACTGTACTGAAATTTCGGTAACAACAATCTTTAAGTTGAATACTTTAAATCTTATCTTGACAACTGAACTTTGGTGAAGCTTTACTTATCCTTTCATGAAAATTACGAAGAGTGCTTGAAAACTTACGCTCACGGAATAATTATGAAATTTACTACTCTACAAAGTTTATTAATTGTAATGAAAGTTTGCTGAAATGACTTTTCGGCTCAATAAAATAGAATACTCGGAATTATTGTAGCACTAGGAATAGGACCACGTCTAGGTAAATGACTAAGGATAAAATACGGGTTCTCAACCCAAAGTTCACGTTACACAAACTTGTTATTGAAAAAAGAAGTTGCATAACTGATCCAAGCAGTTATGCAGCACTCAACTCATGATTTGAGATGAAGATGATGGCAATGTCGATCTGTTGTGGATTTTTTTTTTAAAAAAAAAGGCGGTGAACTATCCACGGCTCTTGCAGTGTAACAAATTTTGAAAATTCTATTCTTAGCGTCGGATTTTCATAGTACAGATCTAATAAAAGTATGCCATGAATAATAAGCCAAATTACTTCCACATCCGAAGCTATGTTAAATAACCTCGCCGTTCTTTTAGCCTCGCCGAGTACACAAAATGCGAATACTTAGACTGCTAACCATCGACTAACTTTTGCCACAAAGGAGCCTTGTTATTCGATTGACAAATCCAGCCTCTTCTTTCCCGCCAAGCCAGTTTCTTTGCAGAGGACTGCCCTCCAAGTTTTACACGATTACAAACGTTCTTTTCCTAAGCATGAACCAATATTACTAGTAAAATTTTAACTTTTCCGCTCTTTTACGGAACATTATTTTTGAAATTACAACTATAAATTACTTACAATTACGTAACTGGCCGTTAATTGTGAATAAAATATTTACATAGGTGTTACATCAAAGAGCATGGTTATATAGAAATGACATTAAGTTAAAATCGACAAAGAAACGAGATAAGACAAACACAGGTTATATCGATACAGTGTTACACGTTGACTGTATATTGTATTTTATTTACGATGCCAGTGACGCAGGGTGGTTTTTGTCTTATATGACAATACAGTAATATACTTTTGAATGTACAATATCATAAACTTAAACCTTGAACTCGATGAGCCGATGGTTGTCGCAGCACTGTGTCGTCGACAAGCACATTACTGCGTGATTTTCTAGGATCAAACACATCTCACCTGAGACAGAGCTTTCGGCAGTGGCATTAGTCTTCCTTGGGCTGTCGGGAATCACCACGCTATGGCCTTGAAGAACCAACATTACAGATTTATAAAGAGCTTGTTTGGTGAATATAATTCACGTGTATATGCAGACTGAAGCGACAAATGAAAGTTGGTACCAAGGCCGAGATTCGAAACCGGACCTGCCCCTCACTAGGTAGGTGTGCTAACCACTACGCCACCCTGGCGCAGTGGCTTTGCCCAACTGCACAGTCTATCCTAGCACACCTTCTTCCTCAATTCAAATTCCCATTCACGCCTCAGCCCACTTGGCTTTCCCCATAAACTCGAACAGAATTGCTAAGGTTCTCTAGCTATATTGGAATAGCACCTCACCATCGAACGAAACAGGGGATCTCGCCTGAATACATGCACTGATGCTTTTAATCATATGAAAGTACATGGTTTCAGAGAAATTAACAAGTCTCAAACATGTATGATGTATATACGCAGACTGAAGCGACATATGAAAATTTGCACTAAGGCCACGATTCAAACGTGGATCTCCTCCTCACTAACCAGATGCGCTGACCTCTGCGACCCGATGCCACAGTTGCTTTGCACAACTGCACGCCTCCCTTCCCATCTATATTTCCATCAACGGCTCAGTGCACGTGACATACCCCGTAAATTCGAACAGCATTGCAGAGGCTCTTCATCTGTATTGGAATAGAACCTCAGCATCGAACGAAACGGGGGATCCTGCCTGATACCCAAGCATAGAAACTTTTCAACAAATGAAACATTGTGATCCGAGACCTTTTCAAGTTTCAGACATCTATGATGTATATATGCAGACTGAAGCGACAAATGGAAATATGTACCAAGGCTGGGATTCGAAGCCGTGTCTCCTCTTCACTAGGCACATGCGCTACCCACCTCGCCTCCACGGCACAGTAGCTTTCCGCAACTGCACAGACTTCCCCAGCATGCCTCCCTGTTCAGCCCCATTTTGCCGTTCACGCCAATGTCGTTGTGCAGGACTACTGTGCCAGGGTGGCATAGTGTTCAGCTCATCTGCCTAGTGAAGGGGAAATTCGGATTCTAATCCTGGCCTTGGTACAACTTTTCATTTGTCGCTTCAGTCTGTATATACAGAGTGAGTGGCCTAAAACTTGCACCGAAAATATTGCGGAAATGGAACTTGGTATTCACATGCGCGTTTCACAGAATGGATTGCTAGTCAGGGACTCGTATTGTTAGCCAATACACACACTGTAGTAACACTCAGAAACTCTTTTTAAATGGAGCACTGCCTATTGGCAATAATAGACTAAAAATAGGGTAAATTAGAATGACAGCGGTGTTTGTTGCAGGTAGTGTGAGTCGTTTACGATACATCGTATTTCGAAAAGTTTTCATACCGACACCTGTTTGTGCTGTTCAACGTACGTAATTGACAGGTACGATGTAGTTAAGTTTGCTTGCAAAGTGCTTGTGTGATCCTTGAGTGCATTGCGACTTTCTAGTACAGGGAGACAATTACAGAACTATATGAAATAAAGTCATCATAACTTCTGATCGGTTTGCGTTAGGACGTTCAAACTGCACCGTTGGCCGCGGGGCACGATAGGAATTACCATGCATAAGCATGGTTTGGTTTAGCGGCAAATGCAGGTTTCATTTGGATGGATTCGTCAATAAGCAAAACTGACGTACTTGGGGACTGAGAATCTGTATTCTTCCATTTATTATTTTAATACTTTAATTCCTTTATGGGTGCTGCCAACGAATCATAAACTTTTATCCTATCTTTAGATTTTGTAGGTTATCCTTAATTGTCGATATTTCCGTAACTTCAAATAAGTGACAACATATATGTGGATGAAGAGCCATGACATACCGCTACCACGTCAACGGACACCGTGGCCAGGGCAAAGGTAACACCATAGGAACACACCAGCTGCTACCATGACGACGGCGTCCTCGCTACACAGACTAGAGGGCGCCTGATATACGCTTTATAATCCATGACAACGGCGTCCTCACCACAAGGAATAGAGGGCTTTGTAGTCCGTCCATATTGGCCGCTTTAGTAAATTGACTTAAATGTACGAACAGATATATTATGACACAAGACGACACCAGTTTTTGTGTGTCACAAATTGTTTTACTTTATATTATGGCACATAATGTAATATACTTTTACGAATTTTACGAGTTGACTAAGGAACATTTGTTGTTTATTGTAACTCTTTTTAAATGGAATGGTTCCGTTTTCTGTTATTTATTGTCACTTAAATTTATGTTAAACTAAGGTGACTAGTAATTACATATAATAAGCTGTATTAAATGCCGTTGATCGCCGCTGGGGGTGATGCCGTCTATTCACGTGATCTCAGCACGCTATTTAAGCCCATACGATGGGTTAGTCTCGCATAGTCACCTACCGTCACCTCAAGGAATCCCCTCCATCCTTCCTGTCTGTCCTTGCTACCCTGTACAATATCCTCCTCTCCACTGGATTTTAGCCCGACCTGTGGAAGACATCCCATGTCCTGCTGTTCCCTAAACCTAACAAACCCCCCTCTGATACCTCTTCCTATCGTCTAATCTGCCTCACCTCCGTGTTCAGTAAGGTCTTCGAGGCCATCCTCTCTCGCCGTATTCACTGCCACCTTAACCAGCACAGCCTCCTTCCTCTTACCCAATGTGGCTTCCGGCCTTCCTTCTCCGCTGACGACCAGCTCCTTCTTTCCCTCCAACGTATCTCCTGTCACTCCGCTATCTTTGTTTCCCTTGATCTCCAGAACGCCTATGACCATGTCTGGCATCCTGGGATCCTCTTCACACTCCAGACCTATGCTCTCCCCATCAACTTCGTCCGTCTCGTTGCTTCCTTCCTCTCCCATCGTCCATCCTATGTGACTATCCACAATTCCTACTCCCGTACTTTCTATCCCTCTGCCAGCGTGCCCCAAGGTTCTGTCCTTTCCCCTCTCCTCTATGTCCTGTACACTGCTGATATGCCCAAACCTCCCCCTCCTGTTCATCATTTCCAGTTTGCTGATGACACCGCCATCTTAGCCCTTTATCCTACCCTTCAACGGTCCCAACGTACCCTCCAAACCCACCATGACCAATTCACCACTTGGTACAACCAGTGGTTCCTCCGTGTAAATCCCTTCAAGACCCAGGTGATCATCATAGGCTGCACCACCCGCTCCTTCCACCTCCATGATTTCTACCTCACCATTTCTGGCCGTCCTATCCACCTCTCAAATACCTTGGCTTCACACTCGACCGCCACCTCACCTTGACTCCCCATCTCCTTACCACCCAAAACAAAGCTCACAACCGCCTCCACCTCCTGAAACTCCTGACCGGCCAGACGTGGGGTCTGCACCCTTCCACCATCCTTCACACCTACAAATCCTTGATCCGCCCCATCCTCTGTTATGCCAGCGTAGCTTGGATTTCCGCCCCTCCCCGGTTCTATAAAGCCCTCCAAATCCTCGAACGCCATGCGCACTGCCTCGCCTTCCGCATCCGCCTTCAGTCCCCCACGCGCATCATCTACGACCTCGTCCCCTTCCCCCACCTTCTCCTTTTCCTTGAACACATCTGCACGCTATATATTGTCCGCAGCCTTGATCTCCCTCACCCCCTGGTGTCTCCCTTCCTCTCCACCCCCACCCAGTTGCTGCGCCTTTACCATTGTGTCCCACCCTCTCTCCATCTCTACACTCTCCATCTCCTTTCCCAACGCAACTTCCAACATCCACCCCTCCTGCATGATGAGCTTTGCCCTGACATCTGCCCTTTCTACCAACTCTAGCCCCATCTTGCTGCCTCCTCCTCAGGGCTCCCTCTCCTTCCCCTCCCTCCTCCTGAGCGGCTTCCCCCTCCTACTCCCCCTCCATGTCTTGTGCTTCCTTTCAGTGTCTCTGCACTCCCTCCTGCCCTGTCTTCCCTCTTCATCTCCCACCCCACGTGTCTCCTGCCTCTTCGTGTACCCACCGCTTCCCCTGCTGCCCCTTTGCTCTCCCCTCCTTTTCCATCCTCTCTTCCCTCGGCAGGTCCCTCCTGGCAGTTTTATTCATCATCGTGTGCACTCCAAGTGGGTTTTAAGTGTGTTGTTCCAGAGTGTTTTTACTACTGTGGCTGAATTTTACCGTGTGCATGTCCATTCAGCGTCTTCTATGCGTTTTGAAGAATAGCCAACTGTGTTTTTTAACTTTCTGGTGACTTTTTTTAACTGTCCTCCATGGACGTCTCTGTGTTAGTCTATTTTTTACCTCCATTTTCTCCCATTATTCGGTTTTAAGTTCCCCTTTATCGTCTTATGTATGTAACATTTTATTCTTATTTTATGTTGTCATGTCACTCGCCTGAAGAGCGGCTGATTGTGCCACTGACAGCTCTCCCCTGGCCATATGGGGCAGGGGAATGAAATCACAAAAAGGAAAAAAAAAGTCTCGCATAGTTTCCTGCCGTTATGTAGACAGGAGTGGCACATTTTAAATTTACGTAATTTTAGCTGTTGTATAATGGAGTCTTTATGACGGATATCTATAATTTCACAGTGTAAACGCCCAGAAGATGACCCCTACGTTGGGTTGAAATCGGTTGGTGGTATAATAATAATAAATGCGATTTTTGAATAATTGATTACAAAAAAAAAGACTGCTGTGTGCTTCTCCTTCCTTATAAAACGTTCCTCTGTAGGCGAGGAGGAACCTGTGGTACCAACAAGACGACTGTTCAGCCCATAGTACACGAAGTATTACAGCATATTTTCACGAACTGTTTCCATATCGTTGGATTGGGTGCAGAGGTCCAGTACATCGGCCACTCCATTCCTCAGTTTGACGCCTGTAGACTTTTTCTGTGGGGAAAGCGGAAAGGCGCTGTCGACAAGTACATACCAGCTACTCCCAATTATACGAAACGACATATTACTGCAGCCTGCACGAATATTTCCGCTGAAATGCTAGCACTTGTACGGCAGTCGTTCCATACCAGTCTGCAAGCGTCTGTTGCGCTGCCGGTGGTCATTTTGAACACAGCGTATTACGGTCAGTTGTCTCGTTACTGATCAGAATACACATCAGAAGTGTACGTACTTGCGTTATTATTTAGTTTGTTTTTTATTTTAAGATAAATAGAGAGATTATAAAAAGTTGTCTACTTTCATGTTGTCCATCGTATACCAAAGGTAAAATTCAAAAATTTTTACTGTTACACGTAAGTTTCCATTCTGTTGAGAATGAAAACACACGAGACTGTGTTGTCTCCAGAGCAAGTTTCGTTATCTGAAGTTGTTACATTTACGCATCTGCGTCACCCCTGATAAAGGGTGTCATCACAGGAACACGCTAAGCTTTTTGGTTATCATTAGACAAGAATAAATGTTATCTTTTGCTACCAACTCGTTATTATGGTATTTAACTACATGCGTTTCACCTATCTGTATTGCCATTATCTGTTGTTTGCAGACAATGAGATGGATGATTGTTTGGCTATACATATTTTATTAATAAATGTGTAACGTGTCTTAGCAACATATTTAGATTGCCTTACTGTTTTCATTTATATCACTGTGGTAAGTCCTTTGTTACCCTGCTATGCCCAAATGCTGGGCGGCAAATAGTAAATAGTGCGCCCAAGAATCAGCATATCCCAGCAACTGAGCCTGCCATTTGGAGAGGAAGTTTGGAAACTGCAGGTAATCACATTAGTATATTACTAATCCTCGACTGTGGATGGCAGTCGACTTTATTCTACATACAGCGAGTCCCTATGTACCTATATCTACATCCACACGATTTCTCTGCAATTCACAGTTAAGTCCCTGGCAGAGGTTTCATCGAACCATTTTAAAGCTACTTCTCCACCGTTCCATTCTCTAGCAGCGCGCGGAAAAAAATTAACACTTAAATCTTTCCGTAAAAACTCAAATTTCTCTTATTTTGTTATGATGTCATGGTGTCTCCTCTGCTGGTGGGCGGGGACAGAAAAGTTTTGCAATCGTAGGAGAAAGTTCGTGGTTGAAATTTCGCTACGAAAAACACTTTTATTTTAGTGATTGCCACCCAGTTAATCTATCATGTCCTTGGCACTCTCTCCCCTATTTCACGATAACTCAAAATCAGATTTTTCGATGTTCTCCGTAAGTCTCATCTGACGCGGATCCCACACTGCACAGCAGTACTCCAGAAAAGGGCGGCAAGTCTGTTTAATAGGCCTGTAGCATTTTCTAGGTGTTCTGCCACCAAATCGCAGCCTTTGATTTGCTCTCCCTATGAAATAAAGTAAGTGATCGTCCCACATTAATTTATACCTTAAGTAATTGTA
The DNA here is from genome assembly GCF_021461385.2 of Schistocerca piceifrons. Taxonomy (NCBI): domain Eukaryota; kingdom Metazoa; phylum Arthropoda; class Insecta; order Orthoptera; family Acrididae; genus Schistocerca; species Schistocerca piceifrons. Next base: position 920,323,981 of record NC_060140.1, read on the forward strand.
AACCCCTAAGTGTTCGGTAAATATGCACCCTTTAGATTTGTGTGATGTATGGTTTATATGAAATTTAGTGGATTCTTTTAGAGCTCATGCGGATAACTTCACACTTTTCACGATGAAGAGTCAATTGCCACTTTCTTACCACACGTATATCTTGTCTAAACCATTTTGATACGTTTCTTGGTTATTGATGCCTTTTTTTAAATGTTCGGTATACCGATTATAATAATCTGTCTTTACTCATAACCATTCAGTTGTCTCCATCCTGCTTTGATTAACTGATGGCTTTACATGACGGTAAATAGCATAGACTGCAAACAATCTGAGAGGGCTGCTCAGACTATCTCCTATATCGTTTATATTGATCGGGAGAAATATTGAGGCTATAACACTTCCTCGGAGAAAACCAGATGTTACTTCTGTTTTACCCAAAGACTTATCGTCAATTATTGATAACTGTGACCTTTCTGAACTAGGAGAGTGAAGGTAGAGAGAGACTCAACACTAATTAAACTGACAAAAGTTTAACAGTGAGATGTTTTCTTTGAAAACCCACTAACATGGAGTTGAGTGCAAACTTCACTGATATTTCACTACTACGTACGTACGAGAGAGGCAATGATAGGGAATAGTGTGTTGGAACTTATTTCTGCTGCTCATTGTCTCTCTATTTGTCGTCTATTAGAGATGGAGGTGCAGCCGCATGCGTATCTTACCGAACCATGCGCTTAAATCCTCTTACCTCAAAGTTTGACTGCTGTTCTGTACAGTAAATGGGGCTGTTTACAGACAAGTAATGTCCCACTAGCCATGTTATGGAAAGTGTGCCAACTATAATTGAAGAATAACTATCTCTCTTTGCCTTCGTGGTCGCGAGTTTGTGTCTTCATAGTCTTATCGTTTTCTGTTTCAGTTGCTTTGGGTTGTGGATCTTGAGCTGCCATTATTTTCCACCAAGAACAGACATCAGTCTTCTGACTAGTTTGGTGCGGCCCGCTACGAATTCCTCTCTATGCTAACCTCTTCATCTCAGAGTAGCACTTGCTACCCACGTCCTCAGTTATTTGCTGGATGTATTCCAATATCTGTCTTCGTCTATACTTCTTACCCTCTACAACCGCCTCTAATTCCATGAATGTTATTCTCTGATGTCTTGACATACGTTCTATCCCTTCTTCATGTTTGTGTTTCCCGTAAGTCCCTTTCCTCGCCGATTATGTGGAGAACCTTTACATTCCTTACCATACTAGTGCACCAAATTTTCAACATTCTACTGTAGCATCACACCTGAGAGGCTCCGGTTATCTTCTGTTCCAATTTTTCCACAGTCCATCTCTCACTACCAAATACTGCTGAGCTCCAAACGTACATTCTAAGAAATTTCTTCCTCAAATTAAGACCAATGTTTGATAATAAGAGACTTCTTCGGCCAATAATCCCCTTTTGTGCCAATACCAATCTATTTATTACGTCGTCCTTACTCCGTCCGCCGTGTGTTATTTTGCTCCCTAGGTAGTAGAGTTCCTCCACCTCACCTAATTCATGATCACCAAGTCTGGTGTTAATTTTCTCGCTGTTTTTCCTTCTGCTACTTCTCATTACTTTCGTCTTCCTTCTACACTCATGCTCGTAAATTAAGGATGATTGCAGAATGTGACACCACACCATACTGGCCCTAATAGCATAGGCACATACGGAACACACACGAAACAGATCTGTAAGGCCGCGGTATTGGTGATAAGTTGAGAAAACCGTCCCGAAACACATGTGCTACAAAACGCCACTGTTTCCTGCGCATGTAACCCGACATCAATATGGGACATGATCACCATGCACACGTACACAGGCTGCACAACGGGTTGGCATACTCTGGATCAGGTGGTCGAGCAGCTGCTGGAGTATAGACTCCCATTCTTGCACCAGGGCCTGACGAAGCTCCTGAACTGTCCTAGAGGTTTAAAGATGTGCAGCGATACGTCGACCGAGAGCATCCCAGACGTAGGAAACAGGCAGGCTACGCCATTCGCCTGATATCTTCTGTTTCAATGTACTCCTCTTCGATGGCAGCTGGGTGGGGCCGTGCGTTATCATCCATCAGGAGGAATCAATCATTCAAAACAGTCTTCATCGCATTTATTATTATTATTATTATTATTATTATTATACTCCCAACCGTTTTCAACCCGACCTAGGGGTCATCTTCTGGGAGACACTCCTGTCAACGGCAGGTCTCCGGGCGAATAAACCATGTCTGTTCAGTCGTCTGTTCCCCAGGGGAGCGTCCTGGGACCTCTGCTGTTCCTGATCTATATAAATGACCTGGGTGACAATCTCAGCAGTTCTCTTAGGTTGATCGCAGATGATGCTGTAATTTACCGTCTAGTAAGGTCATCCGAAGACCAGTATCAGTTGCAAAGCGATTTAGAAAAGATTGCTGTATGGTGTGGCAGGTGGCAGTTGACGCTAAATAACGAAAAGTGTGAGATGATCCACATGAGTTCCAAAAGAAATCCGTTGGAATTCGATTACTCGATAAATAGTACAATTCTCAAGGCTGTCAATTCAACTAAGTACCTGGGTGTTAAAATTACGTACAACTTCAGTTGGAAAGACCACATAGATAATATTGTGAGGAAGGTGAGCCAAAGGTTGCGTTTCACTGGCAGGACACTTAGAAGATGCAACAAGTCCACTAAAGAGACAGCTTACACTACAGTCGTTCGTCCTCTGTTAGAATGTTGCTGCGCGGTGTGGGATCCGTGGGATTGACGGAGGACATCGAAAGGGTGCAAAAAAGGGCAGCTCGTTTTGTATTATCACGTAGTAGGGGAGAGAGTGTGGCAGATATGATACGCGAATTGGGATGGAAGTCATTAAAGCAAAGACGTTTTTCGTCGCGGCGGGATCTATTTACGAAATTTCAGTCACCAACTTTCTCTTCCGAATGCGAAAATATTTTGTTGAGCCCTACCTACATAAGTAGGAATGATCATCAGAACAAAATAAGAGAAATCAGAGCTCGAACAGAAAGGTTCAGGTGTTCGTTTTTCCCGCGCACTGTTCGGGAGTGGAATGGTAGAGAGATAGTATGATTGTGGTTCGACGAACCCTCTGCCAAGCACTTAAATGAGAATTGCAAAGTAGTCATGTAGATGTAGTTGTAGACTGTGTGTTTGGAGATAACTGTTCCAGTGGCAGCAGTAACGTCCGGAGCAAGGCTACCTGCAGTACTCCGTGGCCGTCTGCGGACACTGATGGTGAAATATCGGTGTTCTTGTGGTGTTGCACACTGTGGACGTCCCGTACTGTAGCGCTTGGACACGTTACCTGTTTGCTGAAATCGTTGCCATAATCTTGAGCTCACACTTTGTGCCACTTGATACGTATCGTAATTCTCCTTCACTTTCCTTGACGAAAAAAAAATTAACAGCGAACTTATCGTTTAATTAAAATTCTTGATGAAAGGTGATCTCTTATTCTTCCCTCTTGAATCTTGTACATATTGCTTATCATACGTCTTTCCCAACAGCTTATACTTATTTTCTCAGAATTTCGAAAATTTTGCACTGTTTTACATTGTCGAGCGCCTTTTCCAGGTCGACCAATCCTATGAACGTGTCTTCATTTTTCTTTATCCTTCCTTCCATTATCAACCCCAACGTCAGAACTGCCTCTGGTGCCTTTACCTTTCCGAAGCCGAACTGATCGTCATTTATCAAATCCTTAATTTTCTTTTTCGTTCTTCTGTATGCTATTCTTGTCAGTAACTGGAATGCATGAGCTGTTAAGCTGATTGTATGATAATTCCTGCACTTGTCGACTCTTTCTAACTTCGGAATTGTATAGATGACACTTTTACGAAATTCAGACGGTATGTTGCCGGTCTCATACACTCTACGCACCACCGTTAATAATCTTTTTGTTGCCATATCCCGCAATCATTTAAGAAATTCTGATGTGTTGCTCTCTATCCTTTCTACTTTATTTTATCTTAAGTCTTCTAAAGGTCTTCTAAATTCTAGTCTTAATATTGGAGCCCGTACCTGTCCGCTGTCGACTTTGTTTCTTCTTCTATCACGCCATCAGACAACTCATCCCCCTCGTAAAGGCTTGCAGTGTACTCTTTCCAACTATCTGCTCTCTTCTCTGCATTTAACAGTAAAATTACCACTGCAGTCTACATGTACCACCCTTGCTTTTAATTTCACCGAGCTCTGTTTTGACCTTTCTGTATGCTTAGTCCGTACTTCAGATAAATATTTATTTATTTATTCACATTTTTCACGCTTTGGTCTTCCTGTACTTCCTGATTATTTCATTCCTACATGACTTGTATTTCTGTAAAGCCGGATTTCCTTGAACTTTGTTGTTCTTCTGTCTTTTGTCGATTAGCTGAAGGTATTTCTTTTGTTATCCATGGTTTCCTGGTTTCCTCGCAGCTGCCATCCCTGTACCTACGGTTTTATTTCCATCTTCTGTGATTGTACTTTCTATAGAGATGTCCATCGTCCTTCAATTGAACTGCCTACCTAGCTATTCATTATCGCAGCTTCTTTAGCCTCAGAGAACTTCAAGGGTGTCTCTTCATTCCTTAGTACTTCTCTATGCCACTTCTTTGCCTGCTGATTGACCCTGACTGGTCTCTTAAACTTCAGTCTACTTTTCATCCTTACCAAGTTGCGATCGGAGTCTGTATCTTCTACCGGGTACACCTTACAATCCAATGTCAAATTTCGGAACCCCTGTTTGTCCAGGATGTAATCTGATATATTCTAGTATCTCCAGACCTCTTCTAAGTATACCTCCTCTCATTATGATTCTTGATCAGAGTGTTCGCTACCGTGATTACTTCCTTTTTCATCCTCGTACAGTTGATCTTTGCTGATTCTTCCGCTTTTTATCTGCATTCTTCCACCCAAAGGGCAAGAGAATGCCATGAACCGCCGTCCGCTCCTCCGCCGTCTTTGACAAGGCCGCTGGCAGGATAAGGGTGACTTCGGCCTCCATTGTAGATGACTTTTATTCAAAATTTATGAAGTGGTGGTGTTCGAAGCGGAGATCGAAGACGTTTTTGTTACTAGTTAAAGTAACTGCTTCCATATCACGCTTGCCTATCATTCGAGAAACCTTGTTCTCTAAGCTGGGCTTCGCTATTGAAATTTAATTCAGGTTCTTGCGTGTAGCACTGTGAAGCTGTGAATAACGAGTTTTGTTTTGGTCGTAGTCCCCCAATGTGGATCAGTATTCTGGGTTATCACCACAAGCCCTTTTTTTTTTTAAAGGATGCTAGCAAAAAGCAAACAGGATTTTGGTTTTAACTTTACTGTTTTACGGAAATCTTGTTTCTGTAATTGTTTCCTAACAAGAATTTTTTTTTATTCGTGTGCTTCTTTTAAAGGTTCATATGTTAAGACTTGGAGAAGTTTAATAATTGAAATACTTACATGTTAAATTACTATTTCTTATTTTTCCTTTTGGCCTATGTTAGACTATGGTGCTCGTTTTGACTATTCACACGGATCTTATGTTTCTCCTTAGCCCAGAACTTCTTCGTTTTCTAGCTGTGAGCAAGCATCAGCTCCTCTCACCACTTCACTCTACTGGATCCTGTGCTTTCTTTTTTTTTTTTTTTGTTTTGTTTTGTTCGTAGATCGATCTTCTGGACTCTGGGCTCGTTCTGCAAAGTTTCTAGGGAAATTTCAAGATGCTCGAGATCTGGTTTCGCTGATATGATCCCTGTTGTGTTCTGAAGGCTTTCCCTCTACATGTTGTGGTGAAGACCCTGTTCGTGAGTGTGCAGGGGTTAGTGCGGGACAAATGCTAATAGAAGGCCAGTAGCCTTTTCCTCATAGATGTGACTATGCCTTATTGGAGATGGTACAGCTCACTGTTGTGTCTGATCCTGTATGTGCAATCCCCTTCTCTTGCATTGTCTTTAGTTTCTTCCGCTCCTTGAGATCTAGTTTTCTGAATGGATGGTCCTTCTAGTGCTTTAAAGTTTGAGTTTATGTTCTCGGAAAAGAATTTCAAAATGTTCTTGCTGAGTATGTGCCCTCTCCAACTGGGCAAATCTGGTACCTATTGCCATTTTCCCGCTCTCATTTGCTAAAATCGACTCTCCTAAATATTTTATGGCAGAGATGTTGCGAAAGTTAGTGCCTTCTAATGGAATTGCAGAGAGGGCTCCGTTCACCCTAGTCATGAACATTTTCGTATTTTGACCATCAAACTGGTCTTAGCTGATATGTTGCAGCAGGTCTGCAGTTGGTGAGTAGACTCCTCTGAATAGAGGCCTAAGAAGTAAATGTCATTTGCAAAGGTTAATCAGGGTACAATGAGGTTATCATCTTTATATCCCATCTTCATTCCAGGTTCAGGTGATAGAAAGCCAACTCCCTGATAATTTTCTCCAGTACGCAGTTGAAGAGCATGCCCAAGTGGCCATCACCTTGGTCCAACTCCCGTTTGAATGGAGAAACACTCAGAGAGTTAACCTCTAAATTAGAAATCGCGAGTTGTGGTCATCAGAGAAACATAGTCTAGGCACAGATCTCGCAGGGTAGAAATCGTGGTATACCTTTCTGTCGAACCAGAAGCCCTTCAAGAATCCACTACGATGACTACCTATAGACGTCTGCCACGACTCCGGTATGTAAGGATACCTGCTCTGTGCAATATTATTACTTTGTCGCAGTTAAAGCCTAAGAGAGCCTTAAATAGTGGCAACTATTTATTCACAACCGATACAAAAGAGTTACGTGTTTGCTGCTGTTACTTTCCTTCAAAGTAATCACCACTGTTGTGTAGAAACCGTTGCCAACGATGTGGAAGGCGTAGTATACCGTTAGCAGAGCCTGTTCTGCTGATGGTGTGAATGGAGCGGTCTACTGCCTGTCGAATCTTTGGAACAGTTCTGAGCGAATGCCACGAAGTGGTTCTTACGTCTTCGGAATCAAATCCAAGTCACAAGGACTTACGTCCGGAGAGTATGGTGGATGGTACAGTACTTCCCAGTCCCATCGACCGAAAAGAGCACCCACAGCTCGTTATCTTAACGCATTACGTTCCTCCACGGCAGATCGTGACTGCACAGTATTACTGTGCGTTTTTGGAGCATCCCTGCGACCAGTTTTGCGAAAGAAACGGCGACACTTTCTGCACAACCGACCCATCATTTTGCACGACAGTGTGAGGGCGCAAACAGCACAAGCTGTGGCTGCTCTGTTCTGTCGACGGGACTGGGAAGTACTGTACTATCCACCACACTCCCCGTGCGTAAGTCCTTGTGACTTTGATTTGATTCCGAAGATGAAGGAACCACTTCGTGGCGTTCGCTTCAGAACTGTTCCAGAGATTAGACAGACAGTAGTCCGCTCCATTCACACCACGAACAGAACAGGCTGTGATAACGGTATACTACGCTTTCCACATCGTTGGAAACGGATTCTACACAACGCTGGTGGCTACTTTGAAGGACAGTAACAGGTGCAAACACGTAACTCTTTTGAATTGGTTATGAATAAATAGTTGGCATTATTCAAGTTTCAACTCCCGTATATTTCTGTCGTGATTACCTTGTCCTTGTTTTATATGAACGAAGGTTCCGAGCAATTCCTGGATTAATCTGAAGCTGGTAACCTTATGTGCCCGTCTAATTAACAGTTAAAATTTTGTTAAAGGTGTTGTCTTATCGTTTATCGTACCGTAAGAAAATGTGTGTGCCTGACGAAAAAATATCTTTAATTATTAAGCCACGTGAAGGATATTTTTCATTGCGACATCTGTTAAATGGTTTATAGTTGCTTTTTTAGTTAATTTGGTTAAAGGTTTGCTGAGGCAAATAAATATTGTTATATTTTTTATATCTTTGGCTCACTACCTTGCCACTCCACTCCAGGCTCCCTACCACAGTCACACTACGAGAAGTCGCGCGTCAGCTGAAGGTAATAAACAGAGTGTAAACTGATTCAAGGCGTAAAGTGTCAAGAGCCAATCATGCTCGCGTAGGAGTCGTTTGGTTATAACCGTTTGGTCTAATAGAAACCAAGAAAATCGAGCTGGGTCGACTGTACTTTAATTCCGCCAGTACCTCGTCTCCTTCCAAACTTCGCAAAAGCTCTTCTGCAGACCTACTGTGAAAACGCGTCGTGAGTCGTGCTTGGGTTGCTCAGGTGGTAGAGCACTTGCCCGCGAAAGGCAAAAGTCCTGAGTTAGCGTTTCGGTCCGGCACACAGTTTTAATCTGCCAGGAAGTTTCATATCAGCGCACACTCCGCTGCAGCGTGAAAATTTCATTCTGGAAACATTCCCCAGGCTGTGGCTAGGCCATGTCTCCACAGTATCCATTCTTCCAGTTTTTCAAAGTCTGTAGAAGAGCTTCTGCGAAGTTTGGGAAGTAGGAGACGAGGTACTGGCAGAATTGAAGCTGTGAGGACGGCTCGTGAGTCGTGCTTGGCAGCTCAGAGTGTAGAGCATTTGCCCGCTAAAGGCAAAGGTTCCGAGTTCGAGCCTCGGTTCGCCACTCTTTTAACCTGCCAGGAAGTTTCCAACGTTCGAATTTCAAATTTAGGGAAGTTAGAAATGAAATTGATAACAAGATAATAATTCAACGAGCTGGTTACTCACTAAGAATGGATTTGGAATTCGCAGTTGTAAGTCTGGATTATTAATTATTCTGGGTCTCTTTCTTTGTTAGGTGCCTCATTCCAAAGCAAATTTACTTATCAGGACTCTTTACAAGCCTGGTTGAGGCCATCGTGTTACATGTCTCATTTTCATGTGTAAATACCAAATGATCACAAGATAATGCTACCGGTTAAATGTATCTTACAATTAGAGATTTTAAGACGATTAGAATTCACATGATCTTGCTGTGTGCAGAGATCATTGAATATCCAACGAAGAGAAGAACAGCAATCGATCACGAAATCCGTCGTTTTGTTACGACAGATCTAAATGTCAACTGTTACCCAGTCGTTGTCAGTCCATATAACAAAAGGTGACATTAGTGCAAACTGTCGTATTGCAAACAATATTGGCTGGTGTACAGCGTAGAGAATTATAACATGAACGCAGACTCCTGCATGCTGTACACCAACTAATATTACTTGTTACGTGACATTTTGGACTAATGTTATCTGTTGTGCCGCGCGGGATTAGCCGAGCGGTCTAGGGCGCTGCAGTCATGGGCTCTGCGGCTGGTCTCGGAGGAGGTTCGAGTCCTCCCTCGGTCATGGATGTGTGTGTTTGCGCTTAGGATAATTTAGTTTAAGTAGTGTGTAAGCTTAGGGACTGATGATCTTAGCAGTCAAGTCCCATAGGATTTCACACACACTTGAACATTTATCTGTTGTGACCATGACTGTGTAATAGTTTGGATCTAGATCTGATGTAATAAAACGAGGGATTTCACGATCGACTTCTGGTTCGTTTCTCTGTTGTCTATTGGGCATTTCTGAGGGCATATCTTGTACATCGCACTTGCTGTAAGTTTACAGAGAAACCATAGAAACCGCCTATGGCAGCAATAGAATGGAAATAGGGATTGGGAAGGAGTGCTCGTGTCGGTGGGAAGGCACTCTGTGTGTGTGTGTGTGTGTGTGTGTGTGTGTGTGTGTGTGTGTGTGTGTGTGTGTCATGTTGTCCAATAGTAATCGGCGAAACATTCACTTGCAAAACATCAAAACATCGATAATATCTACTATCTCAATGATAACTGTAATTTGAGGAACAGCTGAGGAAGAATGACTGCAAAAATCAACAACGTACCATTTTGTTTACTTGTAGTATTGTAATTTCATTTTATTTCATATACGTTCCTTTCTGTCATTTATTTACGTAACATTATAATCGAGGATGCTATGATGGTCGTGCTGGTCAATTAACGCAACCATTGTTGGTGGAATGTCGTATTAAAAAAAAAAAAATGGTTCAAATGGCTCTGAGCACTATGGGACTCAACTGCTGAGGTCATAAGCCCCTAGAACTTAGAACTACTTAAACCTAACTAACCTAAGGACATCACACACATCCATGCCCGAGGCAGGATTCGAACCTGCGACCGTAGCGGTCACGCGGTTCCAGACTGTAGCGCCTAGAAGCGCTCGGCCACTCCGGCCGGCAATGTTGTATTCATTTAGTTGTATCATCTTACAGATGAAATAAAGTTATATGCTTCGTGTTAACCTGCAGCATCTCAAAAGAATATCAGAACGTGTCCTTTAGTAAAACTACATAGTTGTTTCGTACCCTTATCTAACAACCAACCGAGTTCTCCGTGTGTAATTACCACGACGTCCATAGAGAACTTCTATCTGTCTTAAGCAGCGTCACTGCTTTTGACACTTCCTATTATTATTACGAAACTTTTCTATTTCACTTGTAAATAACCATACCACATGTTCACTACGGTATAGATAAATGTGTTACTATGTATGATATACACAGCACTCAAACGATTGACGCACCTTAAACGCACACGATGTTTGGAAGTAACGAGTTATCACGATAAAGTTTGTCACTTACCAAGAACGGGAAACGATGTGAAATACGTTATGCACTGCGCAAACCAGTCTGAAATTTCAGTATTTGTTCATTATAATAACACGATTTAGAAGAGCTGAAATATCGGCGAAGTTTTTACTTTTATAAGAAACGTATCTTGTCAGTATGCAGATTTTAGTCGGTGAAAAATTTGAATAGACTAGTTTCGATTGTGTTAGTCATATCTACAAACGAATAGTGTAAGTTAAGAACGTTGTCACGTTTGAGATTTGTCAGAAGAATGAAAAAACAATGTATCTCTCTTTGTGTGTAACCGATTTGTATCCTAAAAAATGGCATCATATCCTAATATCATGTAACTATACTGCTCACTGCATCACGGCAAAAAATTATGGGATAAGTATGCAAATAAAAATTTCATGGAGAACCTTCTAAGTGCTATAACGAGAAACTGACTGGTTGTAACTGCTAATAAGAAAGTTTTTACAGCCGATTCTTGCTCGAAAGAAAACAGCAACCAGCCACTGTTAAGAATGCAACTTTTTTTTTTTTTTTACAGAAATAGCACCTTTTCCAGTTTCGAACCAACAGGTTCATCTTCAGATGGCTCTTCACGTTTGTGTTACATCTGTTACAGTTGACATTAGTTGCTGGCTCTTCCATTACCACAGTAAATGTAAACACCAACAAATACAGAATAAAAGTAAACAGCTGTTTTAAGCTAAACTTGCTCTTTCGAAATCGGCAACGCCGCTATTTTCTAAAGAAATTGCATTATTAACACTGCAAGGTTGGAGTTCTCTGTTTTGGAAGTATCAAGTTGTGTTTTGCACACTGGCATGGTTTCGAAATTTCAATTTGTGAGAAAATAGCAAGAAGAAAATTTTTGTTCCAACTACCATCAATTCTGAGACAACGTTTTATTTGTGATAATACATGTACAGAAATAAAGCATTAGTTTTTTAAGTAGTGTAACTGTAGTCAACAAAAAGCACTCCTCATACATTTTAAATTTGGGATCTGCAGAGTAAAGCACAGCTTCGCACAAAAACCATGGGCCATCTAGTAACGCATTTTTGAAAGACTTTTTTCATGGTTTGGCACCCGGATCATTTCCAGGAACTGAGAACATAATAACGCTGAAAACACGTTTTGTGAAAAAATGGCACTTAGATCGTCTTCCATTTTTACTCTTGATATACCGCACAGCCCACTTCACTTAGAATCGTTTAGAACCAAGAAAACCTTTTATGTTACCTTCACCCGCAAAGACTTTAGTACTGATGCTGGCCACGCAATAACAAATACCGCAAATCGGTACAACAAAATATCTTCAAAAGTAACTTACGCACATGCTAGTAACCACATTAACAAACTTCTGGTTCACAGAAAGTATTTGCTTACATGACGCTGGATATATAATTGAAGGATTATTAAATGAAATTATGCGTTGCAAATTCTAATAACAGGAACTGAAATCTATTACAGTAGTTAATTTAGTGATACAATATCGGTCATCATCATCACGCGATCAGGCCCAGAGGACCGCGCGCCACCACAGTTAGAGCTGTCCATCCGTCTCTGTCTTCTGCTATCTGTCTCCAGTTTTCCGTGACTTCCAGCTGCAACAGGTCTTCTCTCACTCCATCGATCCACCTCTTTCTAGGTCTTCCCACTGGTCTGCTGCCTGACGGGATCCAGTCCATGGTGATTTTGGGCCATCTTGTTGCCTCCATTCTAACAACATGTCCAGCCCATTGCAGTCTTTTGCTTCTCATCACTCCCAAGATGTCAGGCTCCTTGTACAGCTCTTCTAATTCAGTGCTATGGCGTCTTCTCCATTCTCCAGTAGTCTGATCTCTGACTGGTCCAAATATTTTCCTGAGGACTTTCCTTTCAAATGTTAGCAGTCGCTTAAGGTCTTGTTTTCGAGTGCTCCTGGTTTAAGAACCATAAAGTACTACTGGCATTATTACTGTCCTATACAACCGTAGCTTTAGTTGTTGCGAGACACTTCTACATTTTAATATAGGGTCTAGAGAGTGATAGTATCTGTTCCCCGCCTGCAGTCGTGCTTTTATCTCTGCTTCAGTTGATGTTACTTGTGTAAAAAATCATCCAAGGTATTTAAACTCTTTCACATGTTTATACCTGGTGTTGTTCACAATTAAATCTTGAGAGTTCTGGATCTTTCTTCCTATGGTCATATACTCTGTCTTTTCAGAGCTAATTTGTAGACCGATCCTAGCTGCCAATAACTCCAAGGTCTGGATACTTCTCTTCAGATCTTCTTGTGTGCATGCTAATAGTGCAATGTCGTCTGCATAGGCCAGATATGTAATGTGTTCATCACCAATTTGAATGCCCTTGATGTTTTCTTTGTTGAAATCCCGCATTACCTTCTCAAGTGCCAGGTTGAAGAGGACAGGTGATAGCCCATCTCCTTGGCGTAATCCTGTTATAACTTGGAAGCTTTCTGTCATTTGATTGCCTACCTGAACCTTAAGTTTTGTGTCATTTAGGCATACCTCTACCAGTTTGACCAACTTCTTTGGTATACCAAACTCTGTCATAGTTCTAATCAGGCTAGGTCTATGTATACTGTCGTAAGCCTTCTTAAAGTCTACAAACAGGAGATGTATCTCTCGTCCGTATTCGTACATTTTTTCACAGACCTATTTTAGGACAAAAATACAATATCGGTACACTCTATTATCAGATGGAGAATCATGACGAATGTTTAGCGCTTCCAAGTAAATGAAGTATTACAAATTTTAATTTTTCGAATATATTGACACATTCAGCAACTTCGCTGGTCCATGTCACGATACATTTGTACTGAAAGCGTAAATTTGGCCTTTATGAGATGCAGTTGAGTTGCAGGCAGTCTTAAGGAGAAGCTGTTACTGTCGTCAACATATTATTCCATACAATGCAGATGACAGCTTTTGCATTAAGATTGAAGGTATTGCTCATGTATCCACTGGGGCAAGTTCTTCACTTCTATGAGCTCTCTAATTTTGTAACCTCCCAACAGAAAAAATTTGTATAACATTCACATTCAGTGTAACCACCCAACAGTTTATTATTCCGTAACCTCGCAATAATAACGTGACTAACCTCTCAATAAAATTGTGGCTCACTTATAACCTTTAAATAATTGACTGTGAATTTAAACTGGCAAATTTTGGACGTCAGCAGTGCTGCGTCATGGCCCTGAAAGATCATTCTGAATAAATTGAAAATTCTTCCCTCAATGAAGTCGTTGGATAACGCGTATATATCTGCTCCCATAAGAAATTTTTCTGTCACAGCCCAGTGCAATGCTGGCCGGCTAGATTTGTCTTCTATAGAAAGAAACAAATGATTTTTCTTTATGATAATCGGGATGACCTTGGACTGGAGACATTTGTAAATTCTTTAAAATCAGATGAATGATTGTCAAAAAGTTAATTATATGAAAAAAGATTATTACTGAGAGATTTTTGAAACATTTACATGGGGCTTGATATAACAATAGAACAAATTTAGTTTAACAAACTACATAGGCGCGTGGCTGTTTTTACCTTATACTGCATCGCTCAGGCCCCGGCATCGCTCCCCATGACCGGCTCAGCCAACTCCACACACACGACTGCCAGCTACTACGTACTCCTACTGACACTGCTCTTGCTGCAGCCAACACTGCTCTCTGGTCTGAGATTCTCTTGTAGCTTACATAACGCAGGCAGCGGGTGAGCAATTCATCGAAATTACATCTGCTCAAGTGCGCTTGCAATAAATTTCTTAGTCATGTACCTCTTACAAAGAGGATTCTACTGAAAGTCTTCATAACCTTGCGGCATCTGAGGCTATGCCTTCCACTTAAGCTTAGTCTGACCGCTCGTAGCTGAGTGCTGGCACATTCCCTCGCCGTGCCCTGGCATTTCTTCAGAGTACCAATTTACACTTTCCTTAAGGAGCACAGCAAAGCGTGCACAAAAAACAAATGAAAGCAGTAGCGTGTACGTAATATGACGAAACACCTTCATCCGTCGTTTTCATGTTACTTTATCAGAGGGAATCTAGTTTCAGTGACTCAATACACTATCTTCAGGCCAGTACGCATGAACAGTTATGATAGAATCGTCAACTTACAAACGAGGCAAATAAAATGCCAGATTGAAAATATAATAAGAATTATGGGCAATACTATGTAAATGAATATACAATAATCATTTAACAGAAACCAACAGATAAATCCATTGTCATATACCTAAAATAGAGTTGTATATAGTGCACTATAATGAATTTCCACTTTATATTTTGTACATATGTTTATTAACAAAATCATGAATGAAATATTGCATGATTAAAAACTCATGAGTTAGCAGCTTTACTTAACTATTAAATCTTAAAACAAGGTACAAGTCTATAAAAATAACTGTATAAAACGGCAGATGTATGAAACAAACTACATCAATATCAGAAATAAGTAAATCAAACAAATACGCTTCTTTGTCCAAGAAAAGGTTGCGCGAGAACAGTATCAACAATATACATGTGTCAAAACAAGTAAAACTATAAAAATGAGAGTATAGATATATCTGTAGGTCACGTCGAAGCTATAAAATGCTGAGGTGAAAACCGTATATGGGAATATGTATGACACATGCATAAAATTAATGTCCAAGAATCAGGATGAACAACATATACACATCAATGTGCGAGTAGTCCTTGCTAAATCATAGCATCAACAAACTCTAAGTGTTACTATAGAGAAAGCTATCAATATGACAATATAAGTATATCTATACGTCACATTAAAACAGTAAAATGCTCAGATGCAAATCGTAGAGGGACATACTTACATCGCATGCATAAAATGAGTATCCAAAATGTGTCAAAAGACAACACGTACAAATATATAGAATATATGAAAGAAACCGCAACATATTATTACTGAGAGTGAATAGTATTCATATATGAATGCGTCTATACATCATGCCGTACCATAAAACAAATATCAAACGAGAACTACTACCTAACACGTGTAAATGTCAGAACCTATAATATACATCCACATAACTCGTAGTACCTATGGATCATGTGATAAGTTATCAGTCATATTAATGGTGAAAAAACTTCTTATGTATCCAACGTTGTATGTATCCAGCGCCATAGACCGCTCGGATAATCTCGCGTGGCCTTGGCAATCCGATGAAAGGGTATGGGTTTGGCGAATGCCAGGACAACGTTACCCACCATGAAGCGTATCACCACGGAAAATGCTAAATATAGAAGGATATGAACTCATTTGACATAATTATGTACTGTATACTGTAGAGGAACAGTTCGGAGATGATGACTGTATCAGTACGACAGTGCACCCTGCCATAAAGCACCATGTACAACATTCCTGGAATGGACTGACTTGCCAAGAGTCCCGAGCTGAAATCAGTGAAACACTTCTGGGATGAATGACAATATCGAATTCACTTCAGACGTCAGCGTCCAACGTCGTTACCTTCTCTGCTTTCGGCTCTGGAGTAAGAATGGGCTGCAGTTTCAATTCAGATCTCACGATACCTCATTGAAAGTGTCCTTAGCAAGGTTCAAGCCGTCGTAAAATCATGGGTGGACACACAGTTGTGTGTTAATAATAGGCCTATCCTGTTTGTGATACAAGATATGACCGTGGATCGCGCGTATGCCTAATGGATTTTTGTAATTGGATAAGGCTATCTTTCCCAAAGAAGTGACACCGATAAGTAGGTGGAAGGTGTACAATCGACCCTTCTGATCGAAAGTCTACTAAAAATAAAAAGTAATTAAAATGAACAGGGCTATAATTTGGAAAATGAAAGTTATGTTGTGCATTCACTCACTAACAACCCTGGAAAGTAAAAGAGTACCATTGATCATGAATCCAAAAGTTACACTATTGAATGAAAAGGTAATAATTAACGGTCGTCAGCCCACTAGAGCAATTTACATCAAAAATCCTGTAGAAGATGGTGGGAAAGAAAAACATGTATTATTGAACACTCACGTGGCAACAGAGGGTTGTCACGTTTTTTGTTTATACTAATTTTAAGTGAGTATGTAATAATAAAGAAAACTGAGAAGTCACTCTTACGTTTGGCATTAAATTTTGATAAAGGCAATCGAGTAATGATTTGAAAATATGTAATTAAACCATATGTTAGTATTGAACTTCGCTACGCGAACAATGACTTTCAGTGACCTCAACGTAACGTCATTAAAGAAATTTACGAAAAAAGCAAGCACTTTATACTTTGCCATAACTTGTTTGCAAATTGGATTTCATATTATTGTCTGAACAACTGGGCCTTTTTTTACTGACTTGAACAGAATGAAACACTAGAATACGTACCAAACCAAACAGCCATGTGCTCCAAGGTATATGTAAAATAAATAAAACTTCGAAATTTTTAACTTGTGCATTTCTTTAGATTTTGATTTTTTCCAGTTATTGATTCTCAAACTTGAAAAATGAAATCACATTACTTTAGTCATATACTGAAGCCTCTGTTGTACAACAGTTAATTGAAAGTAGACTGAGGCAAAAATTCTTAAAAGTGAAATTATTCATTAACAAACTGTCGGTAACTATCCAATTTGTTTCTTATGACACTCAGCGTATAAGGAAAAAAAGGAACAAGGATACTGCTTGGCAACAATGTCTGGGAGGCAATAAGGACACAATCGCCATGAGTTTAACTGATTATTATTTAAATAAATTTTATCAATCAAATCACATTCAGTTGTGCTGCTGGGTTAGACGTTAATACTTTCTACCAATGAACAGTCTTACTTCACTACTGTGCATACGACGAAACTCGGAGCGGACGACGAAACTGTGATGCTGGAACTGCTGCTGTTGTTGAAGACGGTAGCATCTTATGGAGCCCCAGCTAATTATAGGAACGGGCAATCGTAAGTAATACAGCCTCTTCCGCCCGTCCACTGTCCGTACTCCTTCCTGCTCTAGACATCTGGCCGGCGAGCATACATGATGCGGCCGAAATGGTACCCTCTGCTGCGAGAGCTTTAACACCACACTTCCGCACACTACAAGCGCTGGGACCCGTCTCCCGCTCCCTCCGCGCGCTCCGCGCAACAACTCCCTACACAAAGATTTCACAACGAACAAGCACTGCTATTATCGTTGCTAGTCGATGCAAATAACAATTCCTTTGGCTTTTTCCCAGAGCTTATAAGTTTCACAGTAAGACACAGATAATTACAATGAAACGTCAACAGACTTCTAACCTAAATTTACACATACAGTGAAGCAATGTCCTTACTTATTAAAAGAAAGCCTTTATATTACAAATATTTACATAAAATTCAGAAAAAAATTATATATCGGTAGCAGGTGCCACGCATCCTGCACTTTAGGTGTTACACAGTGATGATACGATAGTTAACGACCAAATCATCGATAATTTTCCGCCACTCGGTACACGGCAAGTAAGTGTTACAAAGAATTTGTATATGTTTCAGTATGAGTATATGATGCTTTAAAAATGTGTTTTATATCGTATGTTTCATGTCTCCGGCGTGGTGTTTGTCGGAGACCGAAAGACCAAACTTAACGTCCAGGCGAGAAAACCGTCCACGGACCCCTACTGCCACCGAATCTACAACCGCGTGCCAGAAAAGACATCCCGAAGCAATACACTGGACACTGCGCTAGCAATGAAAACAAGCGAAAAGAATGCACTACGAATTGTAAAATTATGAACGCTGTTCATTTCAAGCTCATCCTTATCCACGCTTTGAGGAAAACCTATAAGGTATTGGAGTAGTGTTTTAGACGTGGTAATCATTTCAGTAAGTAAGGTCTATGTAATAAATGTTTTAAAAATGTGTAAAAAATTATTAATATGATTTTAATTTCTGACTGAAGACCACTGACTCAATAATTGTGATTACGCGATGATTTAAAATCTTCTGAAGTTACATACTCTGAAACGAGTTTCGAAAATTAACACCAATGAACTTAGTCTTCAGAAAAGCATCTCTGAAATTAGGGAAAGTACGTTGCGGGGTACTGTATGACCTTATGCCTCGAATTGCCAGCATACACCTTATGGAGACTTTTTTCCAAAATATAGGTCGATTTTCGGTTGCATTTGAACTAAGTGGTTTCATTAACTATGGAAAAAGTGTAGAAGTGATGGTTTCGCTTTGATGGAACAGAGAATGTGATTGTCTGTAGAGATCATCTGAAATCAGCAAGGCTAATATTTGGCTGGCTATTATACCTTACGATAAAAGAATTATTAATGGCGAAAATTGTATGCATTCGGAAGGAGGGTAATAATATCATAAATTAAAGTTAAGGGCTTTGCACATGATTAATTGCACAGAATAAAGTATGTTTATCGTTCGTAGATCGACTGTGATTAACTTAATCCTGCTAGTTGGAGATTCGGAGATTGTAAATTGCATCAGTAAGAATAAACTTCTCGGATACCGGATACTGGGTACTATGTGGATTACTATAACGACGAATTAACAATATCATAATAAGACAACCAAATTGTGAATTTATTGACTGCTATAACAAAACAAAAAAAAAAAAGCTTAAGCCCTCGAAGGTCGAACGCGAGAATAGAACGTGCGAAATTAATGAAAAATGTCTTCGGAGCGATACAGCTAAATGCTCCTGCCAGTCCAGTTTCTCATTACAAACGCAAAAACGTCAGTTTAGCTCATCGCGGGACGGCTTACTAAAATCCACGGGCTGTTGTCACACCCCATATTAATTTCTACTAATAGGTAACGGGATACTTTTGGTGAGATGGTGTATGCCTTGGTAGTGGACAAAGCTGCAAGAAAACTGACACCAGAGGCGGAAAAATGGATGAGTAAATGGGAAGATAAGGAAAACCTGAGATATCTTCGCTGAGAACTAGTAGAGGGCGTATCATTCAACTATTATAATAAAAATTCCATATTGCATGAAAGGTTGCTAAACACTTATTTTACATATTAGCTTTGTATTTGATACACTGTTCCTACCTGCTAAGTTCGTGTCAAGCAAACTAGGTCGATGAGAAAACCATATTTGTGGCGCGTAAACATCGTCACCGTCAACACGACTTCGCTTCGAGGCCTCGGTGTGATACGTCTTCCTTGGATGGCCGTGCGGTTCTAGGCGCTCCAGTCTGGAACCGCGTGACCGCTACGGTCACAGGTTCGAATCCTGCCTCGGGCATGGATGTGTGTGATGCCCTTAGCTTAGTTAGGTTTAAGTAGTTCTGAGTTATAGGGGACTGATGACCACAGATGTTAAATCCCATAATGCTCAGAGCCATTTGAACCATTTCTTCCTTGGAAGTATTGTGAATACAGAATTTTAATTTTGTATTTAATGTCTACTACTTTTAATTTTCTATTTAATTTCTACTACTTTATTTACGGTTGCTGCTCTTTTAACACACAGTATACATCGTAACACTATGTCATGCTTCCTCTTGTATAATTTTTATTCCTAATGTCAGAAACAGGGCTGTAATTCAGATTCTTGAATTTAAATCGTCACGTGTTCTTCATACCGAGTCGCCGTACTCTGTCTTCTTTCCTCTCGAAATGAGTTGGTAAGATCGCATCCACAGGCAGATCGTTGATTATCTGTGTGAAGAAATCGTCGAAGAGGTACCAGAAGCGTACATAAAATTCTCCCTCCTCGTATATTTCCCCCGTGTGCGGGTTTGTAATGTTGGGTACAGTTTCTCTGCAGTGAATTGTGCGGTTCGCGTTCTATTTTCTACGCCGGTAGGGTTGCCTTCGCTTCCGTGTGACACACAGAAGTAGGGTAGTGGTAACGAGTTGAAGCAATCTGCGAAACTCTGCGGACTCGTTTTGTGCATTAAAATGTCTATCCACACGTGGCTTTGGTTTATACATTGTGCTTCCTTATTTTTATCATATTTAATAGATCTTAGTGTCTCGTTATTCTGTAATCACAATCTCTGTCTTCCCGTCTGGTGGCGCCACCAACTACGTTGTCGGTGACTTTCATTCATAGCTCTGTCGTAGGAGCCGCAAACGTGTGCAATAAGGACGCGCAGTACAGGTACACCTGGCCTGTGTTGTAAACGTGCCTTGCGTTGTTTTAGGAGTGAATACGCGTAACACGGGTGTCGTGTGGCTCTTGCTCGATTTAATTCTTTATATTACTCATATACTCCGTGAGCCAAGGCCTCTTAGCCCTCAGTATTTGTTCTTTTATCTCCACCCTTATTTAATGGTTTCTAATGTTTGCTCCACCTACCACTCTTCACCTTGAAACATATGCTTATTTATTTCCGTGGGTGGATGTCTCAGGTATGTTTTTTGTATGTTTTATTGGACGACATGCCATTTTTGGCGACTGCGGGGTGTTCTGTACTCTTGCCAGTAATCCTAGAGTGGTTTTACTCGGTGTGTGTCTTGTGTAAATTTTTATTGAGAAAAATGCAGGACTGCAGGACTTTTTGTAAACTTCTCAGTGGTCCTAAAGTGTTTTTGCCTGGTGGGTTTGTCTTTGCTTACGCTCTTTCCGAAACTCCGATCGTGGTTTCCAAGTTGTTTTATTCAGCAGACAATGTAGCTTTGTAGCTGATTCCTGGCCTACAAATTTCTACCAGGAAACCTCCAAGATGTCTGATGATGCTCCTGTGAGAGTGAAACGCGTCACAAATGAAATAAATAGAAAACCATTTCGCATCTGAGGCTTCCTATTCTTTCTTATAATGAGGTACAGCCGTAGACAATTTATGTCCACGTACTCAAATATCAGATTTACAAGTTCGCATATCATATATGTAGCTAAGAACATGTTCTTTAGCTGTTGTTTCATGTCAGGTTGTCGGATATCATATCATATCTAACACAGACTCAAAATGCTTAGGATATAGTTCCCTGCATAATACACCATTCATACTGCCCTGCACATCTTGTTTCACGAATGTTTAATTCTCCAAAGATTTCTGAAAGCCATTAGTGCCATACTAGGGTACAGAGACTGTATCAAGATTCATAATTTTCGATTCATGTCAACTCTGCTACTCACGTCCCAGAAGGATCCGTTTCGTGGTTTTCGAGAGGCAGCTAATGAAGCAACTTTGAAAGGCAGTGGCAATGCAAGAGACCCGCCGGTAACGAGATCGTTAGTATTACGGCAAGACTCAGACTCTACAAGAGCAACGTCAAGAAGAAACGGATAGCCGCTCATCACCAGACAGGATACTGCTGCAAATATGCTTTGTGGCTTCCTGAATCACATCTACGCTGTTTGCATGCGGTAGCAATAGTTTTCTAGTTTCTTCTCATGTGTGGGGCCGTATTAAAGGTATGAAGACGGTATCGACTATGGAAGCTGATAACAACTGCATTAATTTTCTGTAGCGTGTTAGATTCCTTTGAATTCAGTTGTGCACGACTCCGTGGCATAAAACAGATTTTTTGTTATGATTTACTGTTCTGAATATATCACGATGTACTAATCAGTTAGCCGGCTGCGGTGGCCGAGAAGTTATAGGCGCTCCAATTCGGAACCACGCTGCTGCTACGGCCGCAGGTTCGAATCCTGCCTCGGGCATGGACATGTGTGATGCACTTAGGTTAGTTAGGTTTAAGTAGTTCTAAGTCTAGGGGACTGATGACGCAGATGTTAAGTCCCATAGTGCTCAGAGCTACTTTACTAATCAGTTCCGTAATCGATATCATTTACTGCGCGCTGAAGCGCAGTTCCTGATAATTTACAAAAGACGTCTCTTTGATTGCGGAACAGTAGTATGAGTATTATGTAACATCATGCCAAATACATACGCACACACATATACACACAACAGGTATGAACGTTTTTTAGTTTTTAATTGAGGTGAGATGATTTCCATTGTACAGGGTGATTCAAAAAGAATACCACAACTTTAAACATGTGTATTTAATGAAAGAAACATAATATAACCTTGTGTTATACATCATTACAAAGAGTATTTAAAAAGGTTTTTTTTTTCACTCAAAAACAAGCTCAGAGATGTTCAATATGGCCCCCTCCAGACACTCGAGCAATATCAACCCGATACTCCAACTCGTTCCACACTCTCTGTAGCATATCAGGCGTAACAGTTTGGATAGCTGCTGTTATTTCTCGTTTCAAATCATCAATGGTGGCTGGGAGAGGTGGCCGAAACACCATATCCTTAACATACTCCCATAAGAAAAAATCGCAGGGGGTAAGATCAGGGCTTCTTGGAGGCCAGTGATGAAGTGCTCTGTCACCCATTCTCTGTAAACTGTTTATACCAACGTTTAATACACCACCTATCAGGAGGTTTAACACCATACTTCGTTCGAAATGCACAACTGTCGTCGATTCACTTCTGCCGTACTCAATAACACAAAAAGCTTTCTGTTGAGCGGTCGCCATCTTAGCATCAACTGACGATGACGCCTAGTCAACAGCGCCTCAAGCGAACAAATGTACAACTAAATGAAACTTTATAGCTCCCTTAATTCGCCGACAGATAGTGCTTAGCTCTGCCTTTTGTCGTTGCAGAGTTTTAAATTCCTAAAATTGTCGTATTCTTTTTGAATCACCCTGTATTTAACCATCCCGCTGCGAAGCCTTCCCGACGTTTTTTCGAGTGGAGGATATTAATGTATGGTTAATTTAATTAATATTATAGTCAGAATTAAGAATATGACAAAAAGCTATTTCCCGCCGTTTCGTTTTCGAACATGAGGAGAGGTAGGACATACATACAAGGTTATTCATAAATACCGCCAGAGTTTCAGAAAACAACTGCGTAGAAACTACAGGACACACAAAGACAGACATACATCGGTGGTTAGAACTCCTCTCTAAGTTTTTAACTCACGTTACAGGTGCTCAGTATGAGCATCGTTTGTAAGGCGGAAACCGCCAGTACATTACGCGATTCATTGACAGGAATTAGTGTAAGAAGGCGTGACACCAGCCCACATTGCAGGTCTGTGCATTGTATTGTCTACCTACAGGCACCAGCTAATTCAGTGCGACAATACAGAGCAAAGTGTTCGCAGTGAAGCTAGGAGACAGTAAAACGTTCTGTCGCAGGCTGTAATTGTAACAGTTCTGTGTACAATTAGAGGCTTTCCTTTATCAGTGAGACATTGATACACAGCAATAACACGCAGAAAATCACCACTGATTCTCAGATAACCATTCATGGGGCGCATACATCATTGTGGTAGTGCAGGGGTTAACAAAATTTACCATATATTTTTTAAAAAATTGTTATTGTAAAAGAATGAATTATCCAAAATAATCTTGAAAATTCCTTTAAAAAGTTTAGAAAATGAATGAAAATTTTTAGAGGTTAAATTAGCTGTTTTCACTTTTCTTCATTGGGGAAAAAATCAGTTTCTCACCAGTGTAGGTGCAGATGCAGGTGATATTCTGTGTTGAATAGAAGAAACGTTTTTATAAAATGCTGTTCATATATATTGTGTAGACCCTAGAAAAAGGAACATGCTCTTAGTTGCAAATTTCCACTTCACAAGGCGAGAGAGAATTTACTATCTCCCAAAGTTCAAGCTGTAAACCGACGAATAGTGTAATGTCTAAAAGATTGATCATCGAATGGCTAAATTTGGAATTTATGCACCGTAAGGCAGACGTCGAAAGACTCAAAACTCATGCTCCAATAATATACCAAAACTGTGTTATAACATATTTAGGGTTTAAAAAGTTGACCCTTTATGAAACATAACCCTAAAATGCAGTTCACATTAATAGAGGAGTGCAGTTAGCATACGCAGGATCTCCGACGGGTGGATAAAATCACTGTTCACGTAAATCACCAATAAAACATCACTAAGACAGTGGTAAAGCAGCTATGAAAGCTATACAGATAATGCGGCTTTGAAATATTTTCATTGACTTGCAAAACTTTTTAAACAAATTCTAAGATTATTTTCGAAAAATTATGAAGTTCTTTGCATTAACAATGTATAATCTAAGACATGGCTGCCCTAACTACAAAATAGTCTACATTTTTAACAGTTGTTATTTGGGTTGGTTTGGGTTGGGTTGTTTGGGGGAGAAGACCAACATAGAGGTCTTTTGTCTCATCGGATTATGGAAGGACGGGAAAGGAAGTCGGCCGTGCCCTATCAAAGGAACAATCCCAGCGTTTTCCTGTGGCGATTTAAGGAAATCACGGAAAACCTAAATCAGGATGGCCGGACGCGGAATTGAACCGTTACCCTCCCGAATTCTTATTTCATGAATAGTAAATATACAGTGTGAACGTTAATACAAGGTGCATTCAAGTTCTAAGGCCTCCGATTTTTTTTCTCCCAACTGGAAAGAGATAGAAACATGCGCATTGTTTTAAAATGAGGCCGCGTTCATTGTCAAAACGTCCCAAAGATGGCAGCACCGTACGGCAGATGGAATTTTACCGCCAGCGGCGAGAATGAGAACTGTTTGAAATACTTAAAATGGCGACGTTTTCCTTACTTGACCAGCGTGCAATCATTTGTTTTCTGAATTTGCGTGGTGTGAAACCAATTGAAATTCATCGACAGTTGAAGGAGACATGTGGTGATGGAGTTATGGATGTGTCGAAAGTGTGTTCGTGGGTGCAACAGTTTAATGAAGGCAGAACATCGTGTGACAACAAACCGAAACAACCTCGGGCTCGCACAAGCCGGTCTGACAACATGATCGAGAAAGTGGAGAGAATTGTTTTGAGGGATCGGCGAATGAGTGTTGAACAGATCACCTCCAGAGTTGGCATTTCTGTGGGTTCTGTGCCCGCAATCCTGCATGACGACCTGAAAATGCGAAAAGTGTCATCCAGGTGGGTGCCACGAATGCTGACAGATGACCACCTGGCTGCCCCTGTGGCATGTTGCCAAGCAATGTTGATGCGCAACAACAGCATGAATGGGGCTTTCTTTTCGTCGGTTGTGACAATGAATGAGACGTGGATGCGATTTTTAAATCCAGAAACAAAGCGCCAGTCAGCTCAATGGAAGCACACAGATTCACCGCCACCAAAAAAATTTCGGGTAACCGCCAGTGCTGAAAAAATGATGGTGTCAATGTTCTGGGACAGCGAGGGCGTAATCCTTACCCATTGCGTTCCAAAGGGCACCACGGTAACAGATGCATCCTACGAAGATGTTTTGAAGAACAAATTCCTTCCTGCACTGCAACAAAAACGTCCGGGGAGGGCTGCGTGTGTGCTGTTTCACCAAGACAATGCACCCGCACATCGAGCTAACGTTACGCAACAGTTTCTTCGTGATAACCACTTTGAAGTGATTCCTCAAGCTCCCTACTCACCTGACCTGGCTCCTAGTGACTTGTGGCTTTTTCCAACAATGAAAGACACTCTCCGTGGCCGCACATTCGCCAGCCGTGCTACTATTGCCTCAGCGATTTTCCAGTAGTCAAAACAGACTCCTAAAGAAGCCTTCGCCGCTGCCATGGAATCATGGCGTCAGCGTTGCGAAAAATGTGTACGTCTGCAGGGCAATTACGTCGAGAAGTAGCGCCAGTTTCATCGATTTCGGATGAGTAGTTAATTAGAAAAAAAAATCGGTGGCCTTAGAACTTGAATGCACCTCGTAAAACGGGCAAATTGCAATGATGGATTCATGACTGGAAATGAAGGAAGAAAGGCATATGAACATGAGCATGTGTCCGAAAATGCATCGTTACCATGATAAACGGCGTTGACGAACGACAGGTTCTCCAACCACGTTCCGTGTGATCCGTATGTGTTGTTGACTGATTGACGCAGCGTACTGTAAGCAGCAGAACGGCCCGGTATTCAAGTCGGTAAACAAGCCAACATGGTGTTTGTGTACGGCCAGGCAGATGAAAACGGTCGAGAGACAGCACAGCTATACCAAAACAAGTACCGTCACAGACAATAACCACACTACACAACATTTCAAGCATTTTTTGGGCGATTGTGTGATCATTGGTCCATTCGGTCAGACGAACGTGTAGGACAGCGGCGGATTGTGCGTACACCAGATTTGAGGACCGGGATCTACAGGACACCGAGAAGAACCCTAGTACAAGCTTCAGGCAAGATCCCCACTAACATAATGTAAGATAAAGTACCATTATTTGTATCCTGCATGGCAACCGCTACTATCCGTATCACTTGCAATTCCATGGAATGTTACGTGCATATGGAATACGTTCATAGATATGTGAGTGGTTGGTTGATTGACTGGTTTGGGGGAGTGGTCCAAACAGCAAGGTAGTCGGACCCATCGAATTAGAGAAGGATGGGGAAGTCAGTCGGCCGTGCCCTGTCCAAGGAACCATCCAGGAATTTTTGTCTGGAGCGATGAAGGGAAAGCACGGAAAACCTAAAACAGGATGGCCGTACGCGAGTTTGCACCGTCATCCTCCCGAATGCAAGTCCAATGTTATTTGAGTGGCTCGAAGACTCTTTAAGCAATAAATATTTTTCAGAGACAAGGGTATCGTCAGGAGTGCCCCAGGGAAGTGTGACAGTACCGCTGTTGTTCCCTATATACATAAATGACTTGCTGCACATTGGGGGCAACTATCTGCTGTTGATTGCTGAAGATGCTGTGGTGTACGATAGAGCGTCGGAGTTGAGTGACTGTAGGAAGATGCCAGGCGACGTAGACAAAATTTCTAGATGGTGTGATGAATGACAACTAGCTCTAAATGTGGAAAAATATAAGTTAATGCTGACGGGTGGGAACAACGAACCTGTAAAGTTCGGTTACAGTATTACTAGTGGCCTGCTTCAGACAGTTAAGTCACTTAAATATCAGGGCGTAACGCTGCAAAGCGATTTGAAATGGAACGAGAGTAGTTGGGAATGCGAAAGGTTGATTTATGTTAATTGGGAGAATCTTAGGAAAAGTGATCCACTTGTAAAGAAGACCGCATATATGACGCTGGTGCGACAAATTCTTGCATACCGATCGAGTATTTGATATCCGTACCAGGTCGGATTCATGGAAGCTATCGAAGCAGTTCAGGGACGGGCCGCTATATTTGTTACCGGTGGGTTCGAACAACATGTAAGTGTTCCGGAGATGCTTCGGAAACTCAAAATGGAAGAAAACGTTCTTTTCGAGAAATACTATTCAGAAAACTTAGTGAACCCACACCCTTCCACGAAGCATGGGATGAATGAATGAAGGCTTTCACGACCGGATGACATGGCTGTTGATATATTTCCCGGGATGTGAGGTCGTGGTCCAAGAACTTTTCTGCTCCTTACGTTTCGTCCAGGATTGCGCTGGACTTCCTCAGAGGCGCTGTTCCGCTTAGTCTTGCCGATTGACTGGTCGGGTGTCTGAGAGCGACTTATATATTGTGAGAAAGGGGGGCGTGGTTCAGGTGACACGTGATGAGCAGTGATAATCTTAGCAAAGATAAGGTTGACTATCGATTACCAACTTGTCAAAGATAAAAATTGTTAGCAATTTTGTAGAGCCACTGTCCATATATCCCTAAGTTTCATAGGAGCAGAAAAGTTCTTGGACCACGACCTCACATCCCGGAAAGTATATCAACAGCCATCGGATGACAGCAATAGAATGGGATGAGTGGGGGTCAATTGGTCCCGATTTTTCAACAGGGCTAGAGAGTAGAGCGGTGCTGTTTGCTTCACTATCTTGGAATGGATGGGCTTTGAAGCAGTCCGCCAATTTTTTAAAAAAACCTTTGTAATAACTGGGGTGCAATTTAAAATTTACTTGTCTCAGAAAGAATCTTAAAGAAGATGACAAACCAAGGTGTCTAAGGCCTGCCACATTATCGATTACTCTAGGTTGTCATAGAGCTGTCATTCGGCTGTTATCAAGGAAGTGGACTATGTTGGGGTAGGGGGATGCATACAGGGTTAGTCACTAACTATCGCCACCTGGAATAACTCCGAAAGTATGATAGTAGCTGAAAAATGTGTGCGCCAATTGTCGCATGGGACAACGGGGGCCATAATATGACGTTGGTTTTTTGTTTATAGGTGGGATCGCGTCAGAGATATGAAGGTGAATTTGGTTTTTTGAAATGGGATGCTATAGTTTGGTACTTATATTCTGATAGTGGCAATTGAGACGAATCCAATGATGTGTAACACTAAGGTCTTTGAAGGTCAACGAAGGTCAAAAAGGTGGCATGAACGTCTATTTACAGAAGGTGTTCGAAGTGTTGATCTTTGGTATCAATGCAGTGCTGCAATCTTGTATTCCTTATAACGTCGGCACTTATCGAAGCAAATGCCCAGGCAATTCTCTCTCGTATATCGTGCAAACAGTAAATATTCACCGTAAACGGCGTTTCCATCCAACATGGCATTGACATGTAAACACCATGCGATGGTTTCGCAATACAACGGTAAGACTAGTATCGTCGAATCAAGCGAATGTGAATGATGTATTCCTTCGAAGAACAAGTCGATACGCTTCTCACTTACGGAGAGTGCCAATGAAACTCAGTGAAAGCTACAGACTTATACACTGAAAGATATCCTCAACGTACTCACCCTACAGGGTCGTACATGTAAATATGTGTATGATAAACAGATAACAACTGGATCTTTAACGCATCCGAAACGTATACGACAAAGGAAAGTTACCAACGAGGAAACTGAAATTTGTACTCTTGCCACATTGGTTAGTTCGCGTCAAATCGTAAGGGAATCTGGCATGAGTCAGAGTAGTGTTGCTCGTGTTGTGCATCGCCATAAATATCATGCTTACCATATCAGTCTCCACCAGGAATTAACTGGTACGGATTGGATGCTTCGCATTGAATTCTGCCGATGGGCTCAACTTCAGATTAAGAAGGATGATACATTTATTAATTTGATTTCATTTACTGACGAGGATACATTCACGAACCATGGCAATGTTAATTTGCAAATATGCATTATTGGGCAACTAAAAATCCATGTTGGCTGCTGCAAGCTGCACACCAAAAACCGTGGTCGGTGAAAATATGGTGCGGGATTCTGGAGGACGGAATTATTGGCCCACGTTTAATCGAAGGAAATCTTAATGGTAGGAGCTACACCACTTTTCAGCAAGAAATATTAGGTTTGTTATTGGAAGACTTACCTGTAGGAACAAGGAAGACAATGTGGTATCAACACGATGGGTGTCTGACACTTTTCTCGCTGATGGCTTCAAATGAGTTGCAGAGACAATTCCGAAACGTTGGATTGGACGCGGAGGAGATATGTCGTGGCCGGCTCGTTCGCCACACTTGACGGGTCTGGATTTTTTGTTGTGGGGATTGTAAAAGACATTGTTTACAAAGACGTTCCAACTACACCTGAAAATATGCGGGAGAGAATTGTCGGAGCATGTGCTTCGATAAGTGTTGATGTGGTAAGGAATACCTCTCAGTTCATGCAAAGAAGATTGCAGCACTGCATTGATACCAATGGTGATAGCTTCGAATACCTTTTGTAAATGGACGTTCAGGCCATCTTTCTGACCTTCGTTGACCTTCAAAGACCTTACTGTTACACATCATTGGATTCGTCTCGATAGCCGCTATCAGAAAATAAGTACCAAACTATAGCATCGCATTAAATAGAAAAACAAAATTGACCTTCATACTTCTGAAGCGACCCCACCTTGCAACATAAAACCAACTTCATATTATTGCCCCTGTTGTCCCATGCAACTTTTGTGTAAGTTGTGACACAAACTTTTCAGCTTCTATCATACTTTCGAAGTTACTCTTGGTGGCAATAGTTAGTGACTCACCCTGCGTAACCACAGACTAGATTAGAGAGGAAGGACAGTAACAGAGGGAGATAGAGGCAGGTGGTCAGCAAGAAGTGAAGCTCTGGATGTGACTGTGGTCATCCAGAGAGAGCATGCCACTGCGAGACTAGTCGTTCCTCTACACTCACAGACAGAAGACAGAGTACGTACTCTGCGAGACAACTGGAGACGACAGTACTATGGAGAGAGCCTCGTCCGTTTGTGGCAGCGCCATAGGCCTAGATTGTGGCACATGGCTCTGAAACGCATCCAGCATGTTTGATGAACATTGGACCTGGTGACAGAACATGTTAAGTAAGCAATCGGTATATTATTTCTGAAAATCTTAAAAAGGGCTTATCAATATTTAAAGTTAGGTTTCTGCTCAAGAACATAACTAAATTGTACACTGAGACGACTATTGTCATTGGATAACGATATGCACATGTATAGATGAATGTAATATCGCAGACATCAGGTATCAAACGGAACTGCATTGGCGGAGATGTCATTTGTGCTGTCATGATTCATGTCATGGGGTCTAAAAGTTTGAATGATGGGTGGTGGTTGGAGCTAAATGCATGGGGTATTCCATTTCGGAAATCGCCAGGGAATTCAGTATTCTGATATTCACAGCGTAATGAGTGTACCGATAATACCGTATTTCTGGCATTACCTGTGACCAGTGACAACACAGTGGCCGACGGCCTTCATTTAACGATGGAGAGCAGTAACGTTTGTGTGGATTGTCAGTGCTAACAGATAACCAACATCCCGTGAAATAGAAAGATATCTACATCAACACATTACTCCGCAAGCCACTGCACGGTACATGGAGGAGGGTACCCTGTGCCATTGCTTGCCATTCCTTTTCCTGTTCCGCTCTCAAATAGAGTGGGGAAAAAACGAGTATCTATATATCTCTGTATGAGGCCTAATTTTTAGAATCTTATCTTCGTAGTGCTTTTTTATTTTTATTTTTTGTCATCAGTCTACTGACTGGTTTCATGCGGCCCGCCAGGAAATCCTTTCCTGTGCTAACCTCTTCATCTAAGAGTAGCACTTGCAACCTACGTCCTCAATTATTTGCTTGACGTATTCCAATCTCTGTCTTCCTCTACAGTTGTTGCCCTCTACAGCTCCCTCTAGTACCATGGAAGTCACTCGCTCATGCCTTAGCAGATGTCCTATCATCCTGTCCCTTCTCCTTATGAGTGTTTTCCACATATTCCTTTCCTCTCCGATTCTGCGTAGAACCTCCTCATTCCTTACCTTATCAGTCCACCTAATTTTCAACATTCGTCTATAGCACCACATCTCAAATGCTTCGATTCTCTTCTGTTCCGGTTTTCCCACAGTCCATGTTTCACTACCATACAATGCTGTACTCCAGACGTACATCCTCAGAAATTTCTTCCTCAAATTAAGGCCGGTATTTGATATTAGTAGACTTCTCTTGGCCAGAAATGCCTATTTTGCCATAGCGAGTCTGCTTTTGATGTCCTCCTTGCTCCGTCCGTCATTGGTTATTTTACTGCCTAGGTAGTAGAATTCCTTAACTTCAATGACTTCGTGACCATAGATACTGATGTTAAGTTTCTCGCTTTCCTCATTTCTACTACTTCTCATTAACTTCGTCTTTCTCCGATTTACTCTCAAACCATACTGTGTACTCATTAGACTGTTCATTCCGTTCAGCAGATCATTTAATTGTTCTTCACTTTCACTCAGGATAGCAATGTCATCAGCTAATCGTATCATTGATATCCTTTCACATTGTATTTTAATTCCACTCCTGAACCCTTCTTTTTTATATCATTGCTTCCCAGAAGTACAGATTGAAGAGTAGGGGCGAAAGACTACAGCCTTGTCTTACACCCTTCTTAATACGAGCACTTCGTTCTTGATCGTCCACTCTTATTATTCCCTCATGGTTGTTGTACATATTGTATATAACCCGTCTCTCCCTATAGCTTACCCCTACTTTTTTCAGAATCTCGAACAGCTTGCACAATTTTATATTGTCGAACGCTTTTTCCGGGTCGACAAATCCTATGAAAGTGTCTTGATTTTTCTTTAGCCTTGCTTCCATTATTAGCCGTAACGTCAGAATTGCCTCTCTCGTCCCTTTACTTTTCCTAAAGCCAAACTGATCGTCACCTAGCGCATTCTCAATTTTCTTTTCCATTCTTCTGTATATTATTCCTGTAAGCAGCTTCGATGCATGAGCTGTTAAGCTGATTGTGCGATAATTCTCGCACTTGTCAGCTCTTGCCGTCTTCGGAATTGTGTGGATGATGCTTTTCCGAAAGTCAGATGGTATATCGCCAGACTCATATATTCTACAGACCAATGTGAATAGTGTTTTGTTGCCACTTCCCCCAATGATTTTAGAAATTCTGATGAAATGTTATCAATTCCTTCTGCCTTATTTGACCGTAAGTCCTCCAAAGCTCTTTTAAATTTCAAATCTAATACTGGATCCCCTACCTCTTCTAAATCGACTCCTGTTTCTTCTTCTATCACATCAGACAAATCTTCACCTTCACAGCGGCTTTCAATGTATTCTTTCCACCTATCTGCACACTCCTCTGCATTTAACAGTGGAATTCCCGTTGCACTCTTAATGTTACCACCGTTGTTTTTAATGTCACCAAAGGTTGTTTTGACTTTCCTGTATGCTGAGTCTGTCCTTCCGACAATCATATCTTTTTCGATGTCTTCACATTTTTCCTGCAGCCATTTCGTCATAGCTTCCCTGCACTTCCTATTTATTTCATTCCTCAGCGACTTGTATTTATGTATTCTTGATTTTCCCGGAACATGTTCGTACTTCCTCCTTTCATCAATCAACTAAAGTATTTCTTCTGTTACCCATGGTTTCTTCGCAGCTACCTTCTTTGTACCTATGTTTTCCTTTCCAACTTCTGTGATGGCCCTTTTTAGAGATGTCCATTCTTCTTCAATTGTACTGCCTACTGCGCTATTCCTTATTGCTGTATCTATAGCGTTAGAGAACTTCAAACGTATCTTGTCATTCCTTAGTACTTCCGTATCCCACTTCTTTGCGTATTGATTCTTCCTGACTAATGTCTTGAACTTCAGCCTACTCTTCATCACTACTATATTGTGATCTGGGTCTATATCTGCTCCTGGGTACGCCTCACAATCCAGTATCTGATTTCGGAATCTCTGTCTGACCATGATGTAATCTAATTGAAATCTTCCCGTATCTCCCGGTCTTTTCCAAGTATACCTCCTCCTCTTGTGATTCTTGAACAGGGTATTCGCTATTACTAGCTGAAACTTGTTACAGAACTCAATTAGTCTTTCTCCTCTTTCATACTTTGTGCCAAGCCAATATTCTCCTGTAACCTTTTCTTCTACTCCTTTCCCTACAAGTGCATTCCAGTCGCCCATGACTATTAGATTTTCGTCCCCCTTTACATACCGCATTACCCTTTCAGTATCCTTATACACTTTCTCTATCTGTTCTTCTTCAGCTTGCGATGTCGGCATGTATACCTGAACTATCGTTGTTGGTGTTGGTCTGCTGTCGATTCTGATTAGAACAACCCGGTCACTGAACCGTTCACAGTAACACACCCTCTGCCCTACCTTCCTATTCATAACGAATCCTACACCTGTTATACCATTTTCTGCTGGTGTTGATATTACCCGATACTCATCTGACTAGAAATCCTTGTCTTCCTTCCACTTCACTTCACTGACACCTACTATATCTAGATTGAGCCTTTGCATTTCCCTTTTCAGATTTTCTAGTTTCCCTACCACGTTCAAGCTTCTGACATTCCACGCCCCGACTCGTAGAACGTTATCCTTTCGTTGATTATTCAATCTTTTTCTCATGGTAACCTCCCCCTTGGCAGTCCCCTACAGGAGATCCGAATGGGGGACTATTCCGGAATCTTTTGCCAATGGAGAGATCATCATGACACTTCTTCAAATACAGGCCACATGTCCTGTGGATACACGTTACGTGTCTTTAATGCAGTGGTTTCCATTGCCTTCTGTATCCTCATGTCGTTGATCATTGCTGATTCTTCCGCCTTTAGGGGCAATTTCCCACCCCTAGGACAAGAGAGTGCCCTGAACCTCTATCCGCTCCTCCGCCCTCTTTGACAAGGCCGTTGGCAGAGTGAGGCTGACTTCTTATGCCGAAAGTCTTCGGCCGCCAATGCTGATTATTTATCAAAATTTAGGCAGTGGCGGGGATCGGACCCGGGACCGAACACGATTTGATTATGAATCAAAGACGCTACCCCTAGATCACGGGTGCAATGTATGTTGGTGGCAGTAGAATCGTTCGGCAGTCGGATTCAGATGCCGGTTGTCCAAATTTTCTCAGTAGTGCTTCTCGAAAAGAACGTCGCCTTCCCCCCGCAATTCCCATTTGAGTCCGACGCATCGCTGTAACACGTACGTTTTGTTCTAACCTACCAGGTAACAAATCTATCAGTATGCCTCTGAATTGCTTGAATGTGTTCCTTGAAACCGGCCTGGTACGGATCCCAAACACTCGATCAGTATTTAAGAATAGGTTGCGCCAGTATCCTGTATGCGGTCTTCTTTAGAGATGAGCTACACTTTACTAAAATTCACAAAGTAAACGGAAGTCGAACGTTCGCCTTCGCTACCTAAGTTCCACCTCATATCACTTTGTAACGTTATGGCCAGATATTTAAACGTCCTGACTATGTTAAGCAGGACACTAGTAATACTGTATCAGACATTAGAGGTTTGATCTTCCTACTCATCTGCATTTACTTACATTTTTCCACATTTAGGGCTAGCTGTCATTCATCACATAAGTTGTAAATTTTGTCTAGTCGTGCTGCATCTTCCTACAGTCACTCAACTTCGACACCTTACCGCACACCGCGACATCGCTAGCAAAAAATACCAGAGATTGCTGCCAACGTGTCAGCAATTTATTTATGTATATAGAGAACAACAGTGTTACTATCACACTTTCCTGGGCACTCCTGTCGATACCTTTGCCTCTGATGAACACTCACTGTCGAAGACAACATATTGGGTTCTATTACTTAAGAAGTCTTAGAGCGACTCATATATCTGTGAACATATTCCATATGATCTTATCTTCGGTAACAGCCTGTAATGGCCCACCGTGTCAAATGCTTTCCGGAAATCTAGAAAATTGAATCTGCGTGTTGCCCTTAATCCATAGTTCTCAGTATATCATATGTGAAGAATGCAAGTTTAGTTTCGCACTATCGATGGTTTCTAAAACCATGCTGATTCGTGAGCATTCGTTTCCCAGTCTCAAGCGACTCACATATCTGTGAACTTATTCCATACGATCTTATCTTCGGTAACAGCCTGTAATGGCCCACCGTGTCAAATGCCTTCCGGAAATCTAGAAAATTGTATCAGCGTGTTGTCCTTAATCCATAGTTCTCAGTATATCACACGTGAAAAATGCAAGCTTAGTTTCGCACTATCGATGGTTTCTAAAACCATGCTGATTCGTGAGCATTCGTTTCCCAGTCTCAAAAAGGTATGGCAGATAAGAACTGAGGTTATGTTCAAGGATTCTGCCCCAAAAAGAATTTACGGATATTGGTATGTAATTTTGCAGGTCCGTTCTTTTACCTTTCTTATGTACTGCAGACATCTGTGCTTTTTTCCAGTCGCTTGGGACTTTGTGCTGGGCGAGAGATTCACGATAAATGCAAGCTAGGTTAGGAGCCAGTGCCATAGAGTACTCTTTGTAAAATCTATCTGTGACTTGGTGATTTATTTGCCTTCAAATCCTTATGTTGTTTCTCTACGCCAGGTATGCTTATTACTATGCTGCCTATATGGGTGTCTGTCCCATCGTCAAATTACCGTGTGATTGTACGATTCTCATGTGTTAACGAGTTCTTGAAGTGAAATTTAAGACTTAAGCTTTCGTATCGCTAACTTCAACTGCCACACCAGGTTGGCCAGCAGGGCACTGAATGGAAGCCTCAGACACGCTTAGTGATTTTACTTAAGACCAAAATTTTGTCAGGTTCTCTGTTACATCTTTTGCGAATATGTGATGGTGGTAGTTTTTGTCTGCTTCGTGCATAGATCTTTTCACAGACTCACGAATCTATACTAACCTTCGCTTGTCGCAATTTATACGTTCCCTTTTGAACCGAGAGTGCAGCAGCTTCTGTTTTCTCAGCATCCGTCGAATCTCGTTATTAAATGGGTCTTTCCCAACCTTTGTCCTCTTAAACTTCCTGGTACATTAAAACTGAGACTCGAACTCGGGAGTTTTGCCTCTCGCTTCCAAGTGCTCTACCATCTTATCTTTCCAATCACGACTTACGACCTGTCCTCACAACTCTAACTTCCACCAGTACCTCGTCTCTTACCTTCCACACTTCATAAAAGCTCTCCAGCAGACCTTGCAGAACTGTAAGAAAGGATACTGCGGAGACATGGGTTAGCCACAGCATGGGGGATGTTTCCAGAATGAAAATTCCACTCTGCAGTGGTGTGTGCGCTGATTAAAACTGCGTGTTAGCCACTTACTAGGCACATAACTCTCCAGACCACGATTTACAGTCTGCTTAAACTTTGCACGTAGTTCCTCTACATCCATCTTACTGAAACTAAGTGATAACAATTCAGTGCCTAAGTCAAATGTCAACAACTGTTGATCTGCTCAATCTAGCAGAAACAATCTCCTAGGCTTCTTGACTGATTTTTTATTAATCATAGTTGGTATAATGACATCACGATCGCTAATCCCCGTTTCTATGCTGACATAGTCGATAAGGTCCGGCCTATTTGTAGCTACGATGTCTAAGGCATTTTCGTTGCATGTGGGCCGCCGAGCTACTTGCTCAAGACAGTTTTCATAAAACGTGTTTAAAAGTATTTCCTATGACTGTCTGTCTGTACCCCCTCAATGAATCCGTTGACATCCCAGTCTATACACGGCTGTTTAAAGACGCCTCCAGCCAACACTGCATGCTCCGGGTATTTACGCACTGCTGACGGTAGACTTTTTTGAACGACTCTAGAACTGTCACAGCAGAATCGGGCCGCCAGTAACAACATCCACCAATTATCTTGGTTTCACTTAAACCTGTTATACCGTGACCAGATGACTTCAGTGTCACACTCAACTTTGATCTGAATAGAGACAATATTTTTTTCAACTGCAAGAACAGACCCCTTGTATGGCATCTGATCTATCTTACCGCTATACCTTCCACGTCCCGTAAACATCTCAGAGCTTTCCACTTCAGGTGTCAACCAGCTCTCAGTTCCAAGAATAATCTGACCGCGAGAACTTTCCTGGAGGGCAGTAAATTAGTGAACTTTATTGA
Organism: Schistocerca piceifrons; assembly: GCF_021461385.2. Classification (NCBI taxonomy): domain Eukaryota; kingdom Metazoa; phylum Arthropoda; class Insecta; order Orthoptera; family Acrididae; genus Schistocerca; species Schistocerca piceifrons. The sequence goes on from NC_060140.1 coordinate 920,361,602, forward strand.
GAATACTTCGACAGTTTACTGATAAAGTTGAGACAGTGGAAGTGTACTTATTCTGAACGCTGTTTGACTTCCCTTGCTGCATATCGACAGGCGAGTGTTCATCAGAGCACCTCATGGTAATGCCTTTCATAAAAAAACAGTCATGTGCATTCCAGAAGTACTCTGCTACCCGAGTACCTGCATCCATTGTATAGTGCACTCCTAACCTATCAAGGCGAGTCCTACGAATACCCACACGAGAAAGCAGGTCTAGAAATCTGTACCTAAGACCGTCACAGAGTCGACGAAGCCTTTGTTTGAGACCCTCCACTCGGTTCCAAACCAAAGAACCCCATCAGCTCTGGGAACGATGTGGCAAATTGCGAACTCTGTTTGTACCTGATGTGCGACGTCGTCCTTCACCACCACCGACAGCCGCCCTTACAAACAGAGGATCGCATCAGAACTCATGGGACAGGCGTTGATGGTGCCGACGTGAATCACAACATGCAGACGACTGCACCCTACACGCTCGATAGCCACAAGGCGAGACCACCTCCTCATCTCGGATGAGGCCCCCGGCAGACACACTGAGTGCGCATTATTTTATTAGACTACAACACTTTATTTATTTAATCGTGTCTGAGCTACATCTGTAATTAATTAATACGCTATATATACTAGATTACAAATACAAGTAAATGATAGTTATTCATTCATATATACATTCATGATCTTCACATATTGTAAGTCGTCATTATTGTCTAAAGCAAGGCTCATATCTCTCTCCAGTGTTCGGCACACTTCACTGCAGCGTCGTTGGCCAACCACAGGTCTTGGAAAGTGTATGGGGCCAGCAAAGATGGACCGGTCAGCAGGTGTGTCATGGTTTGTTTTCCTCCACATTGGCAGGGCTCTTCTTCGGCGTATCCCCACTTGATCAGGTTATCCTGTGATCTTCCCATTTGACATCTAAGTCTATTTAGGCTCTTCCAGACTCTCCATTCCAATTGTGATCCAGCAGGAAGTTTTTCTTTAATGTTCCAACTTTTCAGACTGCCTTTATCCAATTTCTGTTTCCACATTGATTCTCTAGTTGTAGACTGACTTTCGGTTAGTGGACGTTCAACTTTTACGAAGTCTTTCCTAGATTTAAGTCTTGCCTCCGCTGGCTAATGTGCGTACATGGGATGTCTTCTATCTTCGCACTGCCTGCTTCGTTCGGCCATCGCCATTTGCCGTCTGATCTGTGGGGGGGGCTATCCCAGAACACATATAAAGGAGATCACGGTTTGTAGGCTTCAGGCATCCCGTGATTAATCGACATGAGGCATTCAGTGCTGCGTCTAGCTTCTGAGCATGTGTCGATCTTCTCCAGACGGGGCATGTATATCCAGCTGGAGCAAAGCCAGGGATGTTGCACTTAGAATTTCAGGGTTTGCTCCCCAGTGTGAGTTGGTAAGTTTACGGATTATGCCGTTCCGTGTGTTGATTTTCGCTCTAGTTTTCTCTACGTGTTTCTTGTAAGACAATGTTCGATCTAACGTGACTCTAAGTTTAACTGAATTCCATTCCAATTGTAATTCCCTGTTTGCTTCCTTGTTGTTTAGATGAAATAAACAAGTCTGCGTCTTTGCTGGATTAGGTCGAAGCTGGTTCCCGTTGTAATATTCAGTTAGTTCTTCTAAGGCATCTGTTAGGTTTCTCTCAATCTGTTTGATTAATCTAGATTGGCATGCAATGGCTACATCATCAGCATAGATACAGCTTCTTGTCGTCGGTCCAACTGGTTGGTCATTTGTGTACAGATTAAAAAGTAAGGGGGACAAAACACTACTTTGTGGGAGCCCGTTCTTCTGGTTCCTCCAGCGACTTCTTTGTTCTTGAAATTCCACATAGTATCTTCTGTTGGAGATTAGTGATCTCACAACTTCAGTAAGGTGGTAGTTTCCCGTCATTTTGAAAATTTTTCCCAGGAGGATTTTGTGGTTTATCGTGTCGTAAGCTGCTGATAAGTCGACAAACACCACGCCAGTTTTTTCTCCCTTCTCAAAACCGTCCTCTATGTATTGTGTTAGGCAGAGGACCTGGCCAGTGCAAGATTTACCTGGTCTGAATCCTGCTTGTTGTGGAATGATTTGCCTTTCTAGTTGTGGTGCTATTTTATTCAAGATAAGACGTTCATATGGCTTGAAAGGGCAGCACAGCAGCGATATTGAACGATAGTTCTTAGCATCATCTCTTGGTTTACCTGGCTTTGGGATAGCTACTACCTTGGCCTTCAACCATAGCTTAGGTATCGTCTTGTTTGACCAGCAGAGATTATAGAGTTCTAAAAGCCATTCCTTAGCTATGGGCCCTAGGTTCTTTATAAATTCATTAATGACGTCGTCGGGACCCGCGGCCTTCCTGGGTTTCAAGGAACTGATAGCAGCTTCCAGTTCTATTGAAGTGAAGTATGGCTCAGGTGGTATTTCAGCCACTTGAGGCCTCTTATATGAGGTGGCAGTCTTACTGTTCCTGGTTCGTTTACCATTCAAAAGGAGCTGATGTGCAATTTGGTTAGCTGTTACGCAAACCTGATCCTTGGGGGCTGCCGGATCGCTGGACAATCGCTTTATGAGGTTCCAAGCTCTTATGCTACTGTGCTTCATGTCAAGACTGTCCAACGTATGTTTCCAGGACTCTTGTCTGTCTTTGCTTATAGTTTCAATTAGCTGATCCCCAAGTTTTATGGTTTCTTCACTGAAAGGGTCCATGCTGTACTGCTCCAGGTATTCGTTATATATTTGTTTCAAGTCGTTGGAAACTCCAGGAATGTAGAGTGTTCTGCAGCCTCTAGGTATGCTGAGTCTTGCTGATCTTTTAACAGCTTGGACGAACTTTCCGTAGTTTTCAGTGTTTGATGGTAAATTTACGATTTCCATGTCTTAATTGTCCGCAAATTTTTTCCAGTTGGCCCTTTTGAAGTTAAACCGTCTTTTAAAGGGTACTTTTTGTGGCAGTATTACTGGTCTAAACTTTAGCGTGATTGGTCTGTGTTGGATCTTTTGGATAGGGTTGAGAACGAATTTGTTGCATGACCCTGACAAGGTTTTGGAAACAAATATGAGGTCTGAGTTATACCCTCTCTTCCATCTTGCACTGTTGAATGACGCAGGCTGTTTCTGATCATGGATGAGATTCAGCTCGTGTTCTTCTGCCCAGCTTTCCAATAGTTCTCCATCCTCGTTTGTGTCTTGATAGTCCCACACTCTATTGTGACAGTTAAAGTCTCCCATTATTAGCTGTGGGTGACAGACATGTTGGCTGAAAGCAAACCTTTCCCCTGGCGGTTTATATATTGATGACACCGTAATGCTTCCGATAGTAACATAAATGATTACCGTGTTGTTAACGGTGTAAACTTGAATGTTGGATACTTTGATTCCAGGCCGAATAAACAGAGCACTTCCATATTGGTCGTGAGGGCACTCCTTCACCAAGGTCATCCCAGGAATATTTGGACGGCGTTGTAATGGCCCTCTATGTGTCTCCTGGAGGCTCAGGCAGTCGCAGGAATGAAGTTTACATGTGTTGGTTATAAGTTCTTCTTTTTCAGATGAGATGCCCTCGATGTTGAGAGATATGACTGTCAAACATGGCTCTGAAAAGGGCCTTTCCTTCGTTTTGGATTCTGAATACATGTCGTTTTAGACGTAGCTCAGTGTGTGGAAGGACCTGCCGGTATTTACCGTTGCTCAGGGGACGCCCGACTGTACTTGTACAATCTTCTGGGAGGCTCCTTCCTTGTCCCCCACTACAACACTGAGAAATAATTTCTATTACACCTAGCTGTGTAGATAGTAACGGGGTTCAAGATACTTAAAAGAGCCCTGGGCACACTTCATCGACATGTGCAGAACAATCTGTAGCGTGGATAAACAGTACCAAAAGGCTCCATTTTTATTCTGCCTGGCTTAACATCAATGATCATTATGGCTGCAGAAAATGTGATTGAATTTAATGTAACTAAAAGTGTAAAGAAACAGTCATGATGCAGCTGATATCATCATTAATGAGCAGAAAAATAAATCAGTGCATGATGGAAGTATTCACTGAATTGAATGAAGCTAAAGATTAAGTAGGAATAGAAATAGCAGTTATGATCAACAAAAATTGTACCTAACTGATACAAGGAAATTATTAGTGAACCTTAGGCTGAGAGTTTGTCAGTTGAAAAGCTCTCGACAGGCTTAGTGCGTTAGATGGCTTACTGGAGACGGCAGTAATACAGCTCGACACTAAAACCGTTATGTTCTTCGTGTAATCGAAACCATTATAAAAGCATAACCGAAGCAACAATAAATACAACTAGAATGTAACGAATGGAGGAATGGACTACGGACATTACATGGATTAAACGTCACAGTTGATCAGAATGGCATATGGATCACTAGAGAAATTCATCTGTAGCAAAGGTCCCAAGGCTTATTTGGAAAAATATCATGAAAGGCAGCTCTATAGGAATGGGAGAAGAAATGGCATCAGACTAAAAAAAGGAACCAATACAGAGAGATATTTTCAGTGGCGCACCAAAAGCTGACGATTAACCCCGCAGCGATGCTAACAGGGAACAGTGGGACCCAACCCTCACGAAGTTTTTACCTGAATTCAGCTCACGCTTTTTAATTAGAGACAAACTGCGTAAAGCGTCTCACCAAATTTATATCTTAACAGTCCTATGATGACTGTTGACTGTCCACCAAGAGGTCTCGTATCTTGTCTGTTGCCTCAATTAATATCGTTCGTAACGACAAGTCACTTTCTGCTCCACCGGGTCGCCACACTACGGTTTTTTGTCTCCACTGCCATTATCCCAAACTGTGGAGGCGGGCGACCTTTTGGCGTTGTTGCCGCTGCATCCCGAGACCGTTGCACTGGATCACGCTGCAAGCAAGAATTTCGCTTTCATTCTGCGGCATACCGACACTGCTAATAACTAACAAATAACGATATCAACTTTGAGTTTCGCTGGACCTGTGCGTGCCCTAGCTAGACTGCTGCAAACATAAGAAAGGCGATCGATCACTTATTCAAAGCCACTAGTAGCTGCAGGGATCGATCCTGAACTTCACCCACTATGGCATAAAAAGCACTGTCTTGACATTAGCTCTGCCTAGCTTCGATATTCCCACCCCCATTAACCATGGACCTTAAGGTTGGTGGGGAGGCTTGCATGCCTCAGCCATACAGATAGCCGTACCGTAGGTGCAACCACAACGGAGGGGTATCTGTTGAGAGGCCAGACAAACGTGTGGTTCCTGAAGAGGGGCAGCAGCCTTTTCAGTAGTTGCAGGGGTAACAGTCTGGATGATTGACTGATATGGCCTTGTAACACTAACCAAAGCGGCCTTGCTGTGCTGCTACTGCGAACAGCTCAAAGCAAGGGGAAAATACAGCCGTAATTTTTCCAGAGGGCATGCAGCTTTACTGTACGGTTAAATGATGATGGCGTCCTCTTAGGTAAAATATTCCGGAGGTAAAATAGCCCCCATTCGAATCTCCGGGCGGGGACTATTCAGGAGGACGTCATTATCACGAGAAAGAAAACTAGCGCTCTACGGATCGGAGCGTGAAATGTCAGATCCCTTAATCGCGCAGGTAGGTTAGAAAATATAAAAAGGGAAACGGATGGGTTTAAGTTAGATATATTGGGAATTAGTGAAGTTCGATGTCCTTGGAACAAGTCTACTGGTCAGGTGAGTACAGGGGTGAAATACAAAATCAAATAGGGGTAATGCAGGAGCAGGCTTAACAATAAGTAAAAAAATAGAAGCACGGGTAAGATACTACTAACAGCATAGTGATCGCATTATTGTAGCCAATATAGACACGAAGCCCACGCCTACCACAGTAACACATGTTTATATGCCAACTCGCACCGAAGACAACGAAGAGGTAGAAGAAATCTACGATGCGATGAATGAAATTATTCAGACAATGAAGGCACACGAAAATTTAATAGTCATTGGTGCCTGGAATTCGAGAGTAGGATAAGAAAGAGAATGAAAAGTAGTAGGGGAATATAGAATGGGGGGCAAGAAATAAAAGAGCAGGCCACTTGCTAGAATATTGCACAAATTATAACGTAATCATAGCTAACATTTGGTTTAAGAAATATGAAAGAAGGTTGTATACGTGAAAGAGGCCTGCAGGAACTGGAGGGTTTCAGATAGATTACATAATGGTAATACAGAGACTTAGGAACCAGGTTTTAAATTGTAAGACATTTCCAGGGGCAGATGTGGACTGTAGATTAAAATTGAAGAAACTGCAAAGAGGTGCGAACTTACGGAGATGGGACATAGATAAACTGAAAGAAACAGAGATTGTAGAGAGCTTCCGAGAGAACATTAGGTAACGATTGATAAGAACGGGGGAAAGAAATACAGTAGAAGAAGAATTTGTAGCTTTGAGAGATAAATAGTGAAGGCAGTGGAAGATCAAGTAGGTAAAGAGACGAGGGCTAGCAAATATCCTTGGGTAACAGAACAGATATTGAATTCAATTGATGAAAGAAGACAACATAAAAATGCAGTAAATGAAGTCGGCGAAAAGGAATACAAAAGTCTCAAAAATGAGATCGACAGGAAGTGCCAAGTGGCTAAGCATGGATGGGTAGGAGACAAATGTAAGGATGTAGAGGCATATATCACTGTGGGTGAGATAGATACTGCCTACAGGAAAATTAAAGACGCCTTTGGAGAAAAGAGAACCACTTGTATCAATATCAAGAGCTCAGATGGAAACCCAGTTCTAAGTAAAGAAGGGAAAGCAGAAAGGTGGAAGGAGTATATAGAGGACAATATTATGGAAATGGAAGAGGATGTAGTTGAAGATGAAATGGGAGATATGATGCTGCGTGAAGAGTTTGACAGAGCACTGAAAGACCTAAGTCGAAACGAGGCCGCGGGAGTAGACCACATTCCATTAGAACTACGGTCAGCCTTGGGAGAGCCAGTCCTGACAAAACTCTACCATCTGATGAGCAAGATGTATGAGAAACGCGAAATACCCTCATACTGCAAGAAGAATATAATAACTCAATACCCAAGGAAAGCAGACGTTGGCAGATGTGAAAATTACCGAACTATTAGTTCAAAAAGTCACGGCTGCAAAATACCAACACGAATTCTGTATAGACGAATGGAAAAACTTGTAGAAGCCAACCTCGGTGAAGATCAGTTTGAATGTCATAGCAATGTTGGAACACGAGAGGCAATACTAGCCCTATGACTTATCTTAGAAGATAGAATAATGGAAGGGAAACCTACGTTTATAGCAGTTGTAGACTTAGTAAACGCTTTTGACAATGTTGCCTGGAATAATCTCTTTCAAATTCTGAAGGTGGCAGGAGTCAAATACAGGGATTGAAAGGCTATTTAGAATTTGTACAGGAACCACATGGCAGTTATAATAGCCTAGAGGCATGGAAGGGAAGCTGTGGTTGTAAGGGAGTGAGAAGGGGTGTAGCCTATCCCCAATATTATTCAATCTCTATATTGAGAAGGCAGTAAAGGAAACAAAAGAAAAATGTATAGTAGGAATTAAAATCCAGGGTGAAGAAATAACCTTTGAGGTTTGCCGATGACATTGTAATTTTGTCAGAGACAGCAAAGTACCTGGAACAGCAGTTGAACAGAATGGACAGCGTCTTGAAAGGAGGATGTAAGATGATCATCAACAAAAGAAAATGAGGAAAATGGAATGCAGTCGAATTAAAGCAGGTGACACTTAGGGAATTAGATAAGGAAATGAGACACACAAAGTAGAAGGTGAGTTCTGCTATTTCGGAACGAAATAACTGATGATGGAAATTAGATTAGGAAATGAGATTCGTAAGATGGTAGGTGAGTTTCTCGATTTGGGTAGCAAAATAAGAGATGATCGTCGAAGTAGAAACGATATAAAGCGTAGACAGGCAATGAGAAGGAAACGGTTACTGAAGAAGAGAAATTTATTAACATCGAGTATAGATTTAAGTATCAGGTACTCTTTTCTGAAAGCATTTGTGTGGAGTATAGCCATGTATGGAAGCGAAACATGGACGACAAATAGTTTAGATAAGAAGAGAATAGGAGCTTTCGAAATGTGGTGCTACAGGAAAATGCTGAAGATTAGATGGATAGATCACGTAACTAATGAGGAGGCACTTAATAGAATTGGGAAGAAGAGGAATTTGTGGCACAACTTGACTAGATGAAAGGATCGGTTGGTAGAACACGTTCTGTGGTAAAAAGGGATCACCGATTTAGTACTGGGGGGAAGCGTGGATGGTTAAAATCGTAGTCGAGGACTTAGGGATGAATATACAGAGCAGATTCAGAAGAATGTGGGTTGCAGTAGTTACTCGGAGATGAAGAGGCTTGCACGGGATAGAGTAGCGTGGAAAGCTGCACAAAACCAGTCTCTGGACTGAAGGCCGGAACAACAACAACAAGAAGAACAACAACCACCTTCGATATCGTTTTGGTATCGTAATTATGTCTACTAGTCCACAGTCGAAGATTCCAGTTCATGAAAGAATAGTTTATAACTCTACTTGTATTATCCTCCTGCAATAAATCTAAGTATTCTTTTATTTTCTTTACGGTCGCCTAGCTCTGACGGAGCTAATTCACTTTGACTTAAATAAATTGAATTCTGGATAGTTAGTGGATTTTAAGTCCAGTTATTGCTACTCATTTTTTCAATATAGTAGTTACCATTCTCGTTCATACACATGCCGTGAAGCAACCATATGTAATTTTGTGTACCACTTAATGAAAATGGTTTTCTTTAGCTACAATATAGCTTTCAGTAGTTCTTTGAGGTTAATGCAGCAAAATAATTACTTAAGATAGAACTGAATACCAAAGCGACCAATTGACTCAACTAAAATCTCCGTTCTCCCTGAGTGAATTATCACAATCACTTCAGATGTCTTAATTTTATCGTTTTCGTTTCTTTTACATTATGGAACAACATACTTTAAAAGAAATATTTCAATTGGTTACAAAAGTGACTTGGATTCAAGAGAATGAAAAGATTTATATTGAATTTAATACTGTGTTTAAGAATTATTAATATATAATTTGCCAACATTACATAATCGAGAAGTCCTCCAAGCAGTTCTAATCTTTGAGGAAATTAACTGGAGAGTCTTGGTTGGTCGTGTCGTGAGGTATTTCCTTTACACTACATAACATTTTGGACTCACTTTTGCATACAACTTCTGCACAAAAATCTTTTTTTTACTTTAGTGCCAATTTATGCATTTTCGTTTTTAATGAGCTCCTTCTGTCTTTCTTTCATTAGATTATGGTTTCCATACTCCTTTTTATCTATAACACTACCTGAAATGTGCAAGAATCACTTTAGAAACTTGGCAGCTACAATATTTACAAACATATTTATAATGACATTAGTACATTTTTTACGCTCTGTACTATGTCAACTCAGAGTTGCTTCTTTTGTTCCTTCTTACATTTGTTTTTCTTTCAACTTAATTTGTTATCAGTAACTCTTGGTTCATATTTCCATAAATCTGTGGTATTTCTTACTCCTAATGGGTTTTCAGAGATCAGAAACTGCGTTGGTGTTTGGACTCTCATAATTACTAATGGACCATTATACACAAATTTGAACTTAGTTACTTCATGGCCAATCTCAATTTGTTTTTCATAGTTCTTAACCAATATCGCCATCATTACATGTTGTACTGTTTAATTTTTCATGATGCCTACGAGTGATGAGTTATGCCTTTTTACTCAGATTTAAGCATTTCTTTATTTTCAGCAATAGTACATTACATGGAGATAACTCCATTAACTCTTCTACTAAAGACTTGGATTTTCTCTCTCTCAAAATCTCTTCAGGTGAGAATCCTGTGCTCACATGTTTTAAAGTGTACACAGTAATGTTTTCAATTCCGGTTGATCTTTATCTCGGAGATTTCTAATTCCTCCTATCCACTTTGTCCTTTCTCTTTGTTGAAAATTATTTCCCCCCGACTTCGGGTTTCATCAGCTGTCGCCTGTCCTGTCTCAGAGGAAACCACTCAGCCTGCAAGATCCGGACAATCGCAAAGTGTGGAACTATTGGTAGTTAGGAGCTCCAACGTTAGGAGCGTTATGGGACCTCTTAGGGACTTGGCTCACAAGAAGGGTAAGAAATCCAATGTGCACTCCGTGTGCATACCGGGTGCAGTCATTCCAGATGTGGAAAGGGTCCTCCCGGATGCCATGAAGAGCACAGGGTGCAGCCAACTGCAGGTGGTGGCTCACGTCGGTACCAACGATGTGAGTCACTTTGGATCAGAAGAGATTCTCCCTGGTTTCGAGCGGCTAACAGAAGTGGTAAAGGCTGCCAGTCTTTCTTGCAAGATGAAAGCAAAACTGACAATTTGCAGAATATTCGACAGGACCGATTGTGGACCTTTAGTACAGAGCCGAATGGAAGGTCTGAATCAGAGGCTCAAACGGTTCTGCGACCGTGTAGGCTGCAGATTCCTCGACTTGCGCCAAAGGGTGGTTGGGTTTCGGGCTCCGCTGAATAGGTCAGGTGTCCGCTATAAGCAGGAGGAGGCTACACGGATAGCAGGGGCTGTGTGGCGTGGACCGGGCGGTTTTTTAGGTTAGAGGGTCTCGGGAAAATACAAGAAGGGCTTCACTCACAAAGGGTGCAGGCTGAACACAGCAAAAACGTAGATACAGGAACCACTGGTATAAGAGTTGCAAATTGTCGTAGCTGTGTTGGGAAAATACCAGAGCTCCAAGCGCTAATAGAAAGCACTGATGCTCAAATCGTTATAGGCACTGAAAGCTGGCTAAAGCCGGATATAAGCTCAGCCGAAAATTTTGCGAAGCATCTAACGGTGTTCCGAAAGGATAGTCTAAACACGGTTGGCGGTGGCGTGTTCGTTGCTGTCAGAAGTAGTTTCACTTGTCGCCAAATTGAAGTAGATACTTCGTGTGAGTTAGTATGGGCAAAGGTCATTGTTGACAACGGGAATAAAATAATAATTGGATCCTTTTTCTGACCTCCCAATTCAGATGATACAATTGCTGAAAGATTCAAAGGAAACTTGAGTTTGATTTCAAACACCTACCCGACTAATACGATAATAGTTGGTGGTGACTTTAATTTACCCTCGATATGTTGCAGAAAATACATGTTTAATTCCGGAGGTGGTTATAAAATATCATCCGAAATTATGCTAAATGCATTCTCTGAAAATTATTTCGAGCAGTTAGTTCATGAGCCCACGTGAAAAGTAAACGATTGTGAAAACACACTTGACCTCTTAACAGCAAATAATCCTGAGTTAATAACGAGCATCAGAATCATTTCAGGGATTAGTGAACACAGGGTTGTCGTAGCGAGATTGAATATTGTAATCTCCAAATCCTCGAAAGATATACCTATTCAAAAAAGCAGATAAAAATTCACTTACGCCTTCCTGAGAGACAATCTCCACTCATTCCAAATTAATACTATAAGTGCCTTAAATTCAAAGAAATAATATCGGTAGCAATTAAGAGATTTATACCAAATAAATTAACAAACGATGGAGCTGATCCTCCCTGGTACACAAAACGCGTTAGAACACTATTTCAGAAACAACGAAACAAAAATGCCACATTCAAACAGACGCAAAATCCACAAGATTGGAGATCTTTTACAGAAGCTCGAAATTTAGCTCAGACTTCAATGCTAGATGCCTATAGCCGTTTCCACAACGAAACATTGTCTCGAAACCTGGCAGAAAATCCAAAGAGATTCTTGTCGTATGTGAAGTATGTTAGCGTCAAGAAACAATCAATGCCTTCTCCGCACGATAGCAGTGGAGATACTATAGAAGACAGTGCTGCCAGAGCAGAGTTACTAAACACAGCGTTCCGAAATGCCTTCACAAAAGAAGACGAAGTAAATATTCCAGAATTCGAATCGAGAACAGCTGCCAACATGAGTAACGTAGAAGTAAATATCCTCGGTATAGCGAAGCAACTTAAATTACTTAATAAAAGTAAGTCTTCCGGTCCACACTGTATACCAATTAGGTTCCTTTCGGAGTATGCTGATGCATTAGCCCCACACTTCACAATCATATAAGACCGTTCGCTCGGCGACAGATCCGTATGCAAAGACTGGAAAGTTGCGGAGATCACACCAATATTCAGAAAGGTGGTAGGAGCAGTCCACTAAATTACAGGCCCATATCGTTAGCGTCGATATGCAGCAGGATTTTAGAACATATATTGTGTTCGAACATTATGAATTACCTCGAAGAATAAGGTCTACAGACATACGGTCAACATGGGCTTGAGAAAACATCATTCTTGTGAAACACAACTGGCTCTTTAATCACATGAAGTGTTGAGTGCTATTGACAAGGGATTTCAGATCGATTTCTGGAAGGCTTTTGACACTGTACAACACGAGTGGCTCGTAGTGAAATTGCGTGCTTATGGAATATCGTTTCAGTTATGTGACTGGATTTGTGATTTCCTGTCAGAGGGGTCACAGTTCGTAGTAATTGACGGAAAGTCATCGAGTAAAACAGAAGTGATTTCTGTCGTTCCACAAGGTAGCGTTATAGAGCCATTGCTGTTCCTTACGTACAGTGTAGTCCATTGATCGTGACTGGGCCAAATATCTCACGAAATAAGCATCAAACGAAAAAACTACAAAGAATTAAACTCGTATAGCTTGAAGGGGGATACCAGATGGCGCTATGGTTGGCCCGCTAGATGGCGCTGCCGTATGTCAAACAGATATAAACTGCGTTTTTTTAAATAGGAACCCCCATTTTTATTACATATTCGTGTAGTACGTAAAGAAATATGAATGTTTTAGTTGGACCACTTTTTTCGCTTTGTGAAACTTGGCGCAGTCACAAACATGTGGCTCACAATATTAGACGAACAGTTGGTGACAGGTAGGTTTTTTAAATTAAAATACAGAACGTCCAGGATACCGAGCAGCATTCATAGCACATGCCCGTTGGGCAATTTGATCACAATAGCCATACATCAACACGATATCGACATTTTCCACAATTAGTAAACGGCTCATTTTAACACGGGTAATGTATCACGAAGCAAATACCGTCCGCACAGGAGGAATGTTACGGGATAACACGAACTTATACGTTTGTGACTATTACAGCGCCATCTACCTCAAAGCGAAAAAAGTGTTCCAATTCAAACATTCATATTTCTTTACGTACTACACGAATGTTGTTGTTGTGGTCTTCAGTCATGAGACTGGATTGATGCAGCTCTCCATGCGACTTTATCCTGTGCAAGCTTCTTCATCTCCCAGTACATACTGCAGCCAACATCCTTCTGAATCTGCTTAGTGTATTCATCTCTTGGTCTCCCTCTACGATTTTTACCCTCCATGCAGCCCTCCAGTACTAAACTGGTGATTCCTTGATGCCATAGAACATGTCCTACCAACCGATCCCTTCTTCTAGTCAAGTTGTGCCACAAACTCCTCTTCTCCCCAATTCTATGCAATACCTCCTCATTAGTTATGTGATCTACCCATCTAATTTTCAGCATTCTTCTGTAGCAGCACATTTCGAAAGCTTCTATTCTCTTCTGGTTTAGACTCTTTATCATCCACGTTTCACTTCCATACACGGCTACAATCCATACAAATACTTTCAGAAACGGCTTCCTGACACTTAAATCTATACTCGATGTTAGCAAATTTCTCTTCTTCAGAAACACTTTCCTTGCCATTGCCAGTCTACGTTTTATATCGTCTCTACTTCGACCAATATCAGCTATTATGCTCCCCAAATAGCAAAACTCATTTACTACTGTAAGTTTCTCATTTACTAATATAATTCCATCAGCATCACCCGACTTAATTCGACCACATTCCATTATCCTCGTTTTGCCCTCTTATACCCTCCTTTCAAGACACTGTCCATTCCGTTCAACTGCTCTTCCAAGTCCTTTGCTGTCTGTGACAGAAGTACAATGTCATCGGCGAACCTCAAAGTTTTTATTTCTTCTCCCTGGATTTGAATACCTACTCCGAACTTTTCTTTAGTTTCCTTCACTGCTTGCTCAATATTCAGATTGAATAGCGTCGGGGAGAGGCTGCAACCCTGTCTCAATCCCTTCCCAACCACTGCTTCCCATTCATGTCCCTCGACTATTATAACGGCCATCTGGTCTCTATACATTTTGTAAATAGCCTTTCGCTCCCTTTATTTTACCCCTGCCACCTTCAGAATTTGGAAAAGAGTATTTCAGTCGACATTGTCAAAAGCTTTCTCTAAGTCTACAAATGCTAGGAACGTAGGTTTGCCTTTCCTTAATCTATTTTCTAAGATAAGTCGTACGGTCAGTATTGCCTCACGTGTTCCAATATTCCTACGGAATCCAAACTGATCTTCCCCGAGGTCGGCTTCAACCAGTTTTTCCATTCGTCTGTATAGAATTCGCGTTAGTATTTTGCAGCTGTGACTTATTGAACTGATAGTTCGGTAATTTTCACATCTGTTAACACCTGCTTTCTTTGGGATTGGAAATATTATATTCTTCTTGAAGTCTGAGGGAATTTCGCCTGTCTCATACGTCTTACTCACCAGCTGGTAGTGTTTTGCCAGGACTGGCTCTCCCAAGGCTGTCAGTAGTTCTAATGGAATGTTATCTACTCCCGCGGCCTTGTTTCGACTCAGGTCTTTCAGTGCTCTGTCAAACTCTTCACGCAGTATCATATCTCCCATTTCATCTTCACCTACATCCTATTCCATTTCCATAATATTGTCTTCAAGTACATCGCCCTTGTATAAACCCTCTATATACTCCTCCCACCTTTCTGCTTTCCCTTCTTTGCTTAGAACTGGGTTTCCATCTGAGCTCTTGATATTCATAGAAGTCGTTCTCTTATCTCCAAAGGTCTCTTTAATTTTCCTGTAGGCAGTATCTATCTTACCCCTAGTGAGATAAGCCTCTAGATCCTTACATTTGTTATCTAACCATCCATGCCTAGCCACTTTGCACTTCCTGTCGATCTCTTTTTGAGACGTCTGTATTCCTTTTTGCCTGCTTCATTTACCGCCTTTTTGTATTTCCTCCTTTCATCAATTAAATTTATTATCTCTTCTGTTACCCAAGGATTTCTACCAACCCTCGTCGTTTTAACTACTTGATCCTCTGCTGCCTTCACTATTTCATCCTTCAGAGCTACCCATTCTTCTTCTACTGTATTTCTTTCCCCCATTCCTGTCAATTGTTCCCTTATGCTCTCCCTGAAACTCTTTACAACCTCTGGTTCTTTCAGTTTATCCAGGTCCCATCTCCTTAAATTCCCACTTTTTTGCAGTTCCTTCAGTTTTAATCTACAGTTCATAACCAATCGATTGTGGTCAGAGTCCACATCTGCTCCTGGAAACTTCTTACAATTTAAAACCTGCTTCCTAAATCTCTGTCTTACCATTATATAATCTATCTGAATCCTTCTAGTATCTTCAGGTTTCTTCCATGTATACAGCCTTCTTTCATGATTGTTGAACCAAAACTACACGAATATGTAATAAAGTAGGATATAAAGTATGATACAAAGTAGGATCCCCTATTTTTTACTACACGAATATGTAATAAAAATAGGGGTTCCTACTTACACGATAAATCAGTCTAATCTAAAAGACGTAAATTCAACTAAATATCTAGGTATTACAAATATGAACAACTTAAATTGGAAGGAGCACATAGAAAATGTTGTGGGTAAGGCTAACCAAAGACTGCGTTTTATTGACAGCACACTTGGGAAATGTAACAGACCTACTAAGGAGACTGCCTACACTACGCTTGTGCGTCCTCTTTTAGAATACTGCTGCGAAGCATGGGATCCTTACCAGATAGGACTGACAGAGTACATCGAAAATGTTCAAAGCAAGGCAGCACGTTTTGTATTATCGCGAAATATGGGAGAGAGTGTCACAGAAATGAACAGGATTTGGGATGGACATCATTAAATGAAGGGCGTTTTTCGCTGCGACGGAATATTCTCATGAAATTCCAATCACCAACTTTCTCCTCCGAATGCGAAAATATTTTTTTGACACCGACTTGCATAGGGACGACCGATCACTAAGATAAAATAAGGGAAATCAGAGCTCGTTGTTGTTGTTGTTGTGGTCTTCAGTCCTGAGACTGGTTTGATGCAGCTCTCCATGCTACTCTATCCTGTGCAAGCTTTTTCATCTCCCAGTACCTACTGCAACCTACATCCTTCTGAATCTGCTTAGTGTATTCATCTCTTGGTCTCCCCCTACGATTTTTACCCTCCACGCTGCCCTCCAATACTAAATTGGTGATCGCTTGATGCCTCAGAACATGTCCTACCAACCGATCCCTTCTTCTGGTCAAGTTGTGCCACAAACTTCTCTTCTCCCCAATCCTATTCAATACTTCCTCATTAGTTATGTGATCTACCCATCTAATCTTCAGCATACTTCTGTAGCACCACATTTCGAAAGCTTCTGTTCTCTTCTTGTCCAAACTATTTATCGTCCATGTTTCACTTCCATACATGGCTACACTCCATACGAATACTTTCAGGAATGACTTCCTGACACTTAAATCAATACTGGATGTTAACAAACTTCTCTTCTTCAGAAACGCTTTCCTTGCCATTGCCAGCCTACATTTTATATCCTCTCTACTTCGACCATCATCAGTTATTTTGCTCCCCAAATAGCAAAACTCCTTTACTACTTTAAGTGCCTCATTTCCTAATCTAATTCCCTCAGCATCACCCGACTTAATTAGACTACATTCCATTATCCTTGTTTTGCTTTTGTTGATGTTCATCTTATATCTTCCTTTCAAGACACTGTCCATTCCATTCAACTGCTCTTCCAAGTCCTTTGCTGTCTCTGACAGAATTACAATGTCATCGGCGAACCTCAAAGTTTTTATTTCTTCTCCATGAATTTTAATACCTACTCCGAATTTTTCTTTTGTTTCCTTTACTGCTTGCTCAATATACAGATTGAACAACATCGGGGAGAGGCTACAACCCTGTCTTACTCCCTTCCCAACCACTGCTTCCCTTTCATGTCCCTCGACTCTTATAACTGCCATCTGGTTTCTGTACAAATTTTAAATAGCCTTTCGCTCCCTGTATTTTACCCCTGCCATCTTTAGAATTTGAAAGAGAGTATTCCAGTCAACATTGTCAAAAGCTTTCTGTAAGTCTACAAATGCTAGAAACGTAGGTTTGCCTTTCCTTAATCTTTCTTCTAAGATAAGTCGTACGGTCAGTATTGCCTCACGTGTTCCAGTGTTTCTACGGAATCCAAACTGATCTTCCCCGAGGTTGGCTTCTACTAGTTTTTCCATTCGTCTGTAAAGAATTCGTGTTAGTATTTTGCAGCTGTGACTTATTAAGCTGATAGTTCGGTAATTTTCACATCTGTCAACACCTGCTTTCTTTGGGATTGGGATTATTATATTCTTCTTGAAGTCTGAGGCTATTTCGCCTGTTTCATACATCTTGCTCACCAGACGGTATAGTTTTGTCAGGACTGGCTCTCCCACCGCCGTCAGTAGTTCCAATGGAATATTGTCTACTCCGGGGGCCTTGTTTCGACTTAGGTCTTTCAGTGCTCTGTCAAACTCTTCACGCAGTATCGTATCTCCCATTTCATCTTCATTTACATCCTCTTCCATTTCCATAATATTGTCCTCAAGTACATCGCCCTTGTATAGACCCTCTATATACTCCTTCCACCTTTCTGCTTTCCCTTCTTTGCTTAGAACTGGGTTTCTATCTGAGCTCTTGATATTCATAGAAGTCGTTCTCTTATCTCCAAAGGCCTCTTTAATTTTCCTGTAGGCGGTATCTATCTTACCCCTAGTGAGATAGGCCTCTACATCCTTACATTTGTCCTCTAGCCATCCCTGCTTAGCCATTTTGCACTTCCTGTCGATCTCATTTTTGAGACGTTTGTATTCCTTTTTGCCTGTTTCACTTACTGCATTTTTATATTTTCTCCTTTCATCAATTAAATTCAATATTTCTTCTGTTACCCAAGGATTTCTACTAGCCCTCGTCTTTTTACCTACTTGATCCTCTGCTGCCTTCACTACTTCATCCCTCAAAGCTACCCATTCTTCTTCTACTGTATTTATTTCCCCCATTCCTGTCAATTGCTCCCTTATGCTCTCCCTGAATCTCTGTACAACCTCTGGTTCTTTT
The DNA here is from genome assembly GCF_021461385.2 of Schistocerca piceifrons. Classification (NCBI taxonomy): domain Eukaryota; kingdom Metazoa; phylum Arthropoda; class Insecta; order Orthoptera; family Acrididae; genus Schistocerca; species Schistocerca piceifrons. The sequence goes on from NC_060140.1 coordinate 920,379,830, forward strand.
AGTTTATCCAGGTCCCATCTCCTGAAATTCCCACCTTTTTGCAGTTTTTTCAGTTTTAATCTACAGTTCATAACCAATAGATTGTGGTCAGAGTCCACATCTGCCCCTGGAAATGTCTTACAATTTAAAACCTGGTTCCTAAATCTCTGTCTTAGCATTATATAATCTATCTGATACCTTTTAGTATCTCCAGGGTTCTTCCATGTATATTACTTTCTTTCATGATTCTTAAACCAAGTGTTAGTTATGATTATGTTGTGCTCTGTGCCAAATTCTACCAGGCGGCTTCCTCTTTCATTTCTGTCCCCCAATCCATATTCACCTACTATGTTCCCTTCTCTCCCTTTTCCTACACTCGAATTCCAGTCACCCATGACTATTAAATTTTCGTCTCCCTTCACAATCTGAATAATTTCTTTTATTTCATCACACATTTCTTCAATTTCTTCGTCATCGGCAGAGCTAGTTGGCATATAATCTTGTACTACTGTAGTAGGTGTGGGCTTCGTATCTATCTTGGCCACAATAATGCGTTCACTATGCTGTTTGTAGTAGCTTACCCGCATTCCTATTTTCCTATTCATTATTAAACCTACTCCTGCATTACCCCTATTTGATTTTGTGTTTATAACCCTGTAGTCACCTGACCAGAAGTCTTGTTCCTCCTGCCACCGAACTTCACTAATTCCCACTATATCTAACTTCAACCCTTTTTAAATTTTATAACCTACCTGCCCGATTAAGGGATCTGACATTCCACGCTCCGATCCGTAGAACGCCAGTTTTCTTTCTCCTGATAACGACATCCTCTTGAGTAGTCCCCGCCCGGAGATCCGAATGGGGGACTATCTTACCTCCGGAATATTTTACCCAAGAGGACGCCATCATCATGTAATCATACAGTAAAGCTGCATGCCCTCGGGAAAAATTACGGCTGTAGTTTCCCCTTGCTTTCAGCCGTTCGCAGTACCAGCACAGCGAGGCCGTTTTGGTTATTGTTACAAGGCCAGATCAGTCAATCATCCAGACTGTTGCCCTTGCAACTACTGAAAAGGCTGCTGCCCCTCTTCAGGAACCACACGTTTGTCTGGCCTCTCAACAGATACCCCTCCGTTGTGGTTGCACCTACGGTACGGCTATCTGTATCGCTGAGGCACGCAAGCCTCCCCACCAACGGCAAGGTCCATGGTTCATGGGGGAGTCAGAGCTCGTACGGAAAGATTTTGGTGTTCATTCTTCCCGCGCGCTATACGAGATTGGTATAACAGAGAATTGTGAAGGTGTTTCGATAAACCCTCTGTCAGGCACTTAAATGCGATTTGCAGTTTATCGATGTAGATGTAGATGTAGAACCGGTATATTTTCTGGGTCTTCATGAGCGCCGGTAACTTTTGTAAATTCGTCTTGTACTAGAAACCTTTCTCCTTTGTTCTCATTACCCTCTTTATTCTCATTATACCTGGCTTCACTCTCCCTATTCCTACAAGATAACTAAATATATTTTGTGAGTTTGTACGCTTTTTTCTCAAATACACTCTCTTCTACCAAAAAGCAACGAGAATCGTAAATGACGTCATCATTATCTACCCACGTACTCGTTATACCATTAACACTGGCATATGTAACTAGAGTTGTTACTCCATTCTCTGACACGTCACCTTTTTCGCTTTCAAATGGTTCAAATGGCTCTGAGCACCATGGGACTTAACATCTGAGGTCATCAGTCCCCTAGAAATTAGAACTACTTAAACCTAACTAACCTAAGGACATCACACACATCCATGCCCGAGGCAGAATTCGAACCTGCGACTGTAGCAGTCGCCCGGCTCCGGACTGAAGCGCCTAGAACCGCTCGGCCACACCGGCCGGCTTTTCGCTTTCACTATCCTCTGAATCGCATTCGCTGTTGCCTGTTTCATTATACTTGTCTTGTTCAGGAAATATAAATTCATCATCACTGCTTCTAACTATATCGCACACATTAATATAACATTCTACCTGTACTTCAAACACATAAAAATCCGCATGGCTTATCCCTAATCTCTTCCACGCCACTTTATAGCTGTTAAAACTCACTTTTTACTACAAAATAAATTTTTACAGCACGAGCCATAGGCAACACGACTGGTCGGTTCAGAGCGTCACTATCATGTCCTCCCTAACTGCTGTGCATGATATCACTGTGCGCCCCAATGGGCAGGCAACAACGACTCTCGACTTCTGTTATTATGACCTTTAAATTCAAGTGTTTGTTGAGTAAATATTTGGAGTAGTGCAATAAATTACATTTGCAAAATCTATTATTACAGTTCTTTCTCCCTTTAAATTAATACATATTCATAAACTTCTTACTTTCCTCAGTTACAAAGACACCTGCTTTCCATTTGCTGACAGCCATGTATCAAAATTTATTGACTGACTACAACATGCTGAAAACATCTATGTAAACAATTACTGCCTGTTGGTGTCAGGTATAGTTGTTCCGTTACAATGGGGAACTAGTGGTGTATTGCAATCGATTCAGAAAACCAATGTGTCCATCTTCTGATGACAATCAAACTGTTGTTTATCTTTTACTTGGATACTGTAACTTGCTGTTATCGCAGAGTAACACCAGACTACACGTAGAAACGAACGCAGTTGAAGAATGTTGCAGAGTAAATAAACATTACATCACACCACCACAGGATTCGAAATGTATAAAGCTAAAAGGTAGATTCAGTTTGTACCGAAATTCTTTAATCGAAATTAATGATGTGCCCATGTATGAAAGCCGTAACTGTAAGTAAGTCAGGGTGCAGCAGTATGAGAAGTCAATTAAGGTAGCATATTCAAAGAATCTGACAATTACAAAACATTTGTTAAAATTGTATCACTACAGATTTGGTATAATTCTAAAACTTTTTCGCCTCCATCATGAAGCGATTCTAGCGGCCATAGAAGGTTATGGTAGGAGCGTATGTGTGGATTGATTGAAGTTGGGAACAGAGAAAGTGGCTGCGGTATGATGTGGAGTGCATTTCTAAGTCGTTGATCGACTACATTTGGCACAACATTATCTGCTGCATTGCAAGTGGAGTTTGTGGGTCTTTCCTCTCGATCTGTTTGCCGAAGTGGAGCTGCCATCTACGGGATGAATATGCGACCACATATGATAAATGGAATACATTGGACTGCCTGAAGTTCATCGAATCTCGGTCAGAACGAGTATTATGGGTCTGTAGGTACTGGACGGTGCACGTACACTGCCTGATAAAAATGCGAAGCATCCAGAAGACATAATCGGATATTAATATAACTTTGTGCACGTACACCTACACGTATAATAATAAAAGAGGGTAGCAGTTCTCTCTGAGAGGTAGGAAGGCCACCAGAGAGCTGCAGGCGGCGGATATAATTACAAAGGAGAATTACAATTCTCTGTGTTAGGTACAACTACCACCGGAATGCATTAGGGTGGTTGGTGTTTAGTGTTCTTACTAGGCTTCGTGGACTATCGAGTGATTATAGTGAAGTATACGGAAATGCTACAGGGTTAGCAATATCTGAAAGAGTTTGAAAGAGGCTCATTGTTGATCTCCATTTGGATGGCTGATGGAATCGTGTAATATTCAGATTTGTGGAGCACTGAGATGCGACGATTGACCAGCGTTGGGCTTCTTGGGAATGTGAGGGCAAGTATACTCAAGAATCTGGTTGACCGATTTTGACCACAACCAGAGAGGATCGCTGTATTGTACGCCAAGCACTTCGTAACTCCTTTACCTCTACTAATACCACCCGAGGGAACGGACTACCTACGAGATTCTGTGTCATGTCATACCAATGGTCGGGGACAAACAGCAGCTGGACTATGCAGTTACCGTCCTATGCGTAGGCCACCGTTAACGCCACAACAAAAGCTTCTGCATTTGGAACGGAGTTCTGACTTGGAAGCAAGTACTGGTGATGGATGTGGTGGCATTGAGTTCAGCGATGAATGGTGGCGCTGCATGAACCAGAATGAGCACCGTTAGTCACAATGACGGCGACCTGAGGGGAGATCCCATTCTTGGAAATGTTCTGCAGAGGCGTCATGGTGCGGGGAGCCATTGGGTATCACTTCAGGTCACGGTGGGTATAGACTGAAGGAGCACTGACGGTATAACGGTACGCCAGGAACGTCCTGCACCCTCATATTAGCTCTCATGCAACAATCCTGTAGTGACATATTTCAACAGGATAATGCTCGACCACATATGACACCTGCCTCCACAAACTATTTGCGTGATGTTGGGGTACTCCTATGACCAGGTAGGTTGTATAATCAGTCTCAGGGACCAGCTCGGAAGTCAACTCAGTACCAGTGCCAAAATCTAGGATATCAAGGGCAAACTACAATTGTGGGCCAGCTTACCTCAGGGGAGGATACAGTGGTTAAACGGCACGTTCCCAAGCGAATGAGCGCATACATCCAGACCTTAGGGAGTCCAACGTCATTTTGATTAGTGGCCACAAACTGAAATGTTGTTTCTAAATGTTTCTTGAGTTTGTAATCACTGAAGTACGAGTAATATGACATATCCTCTCAACCCGCTAAGATTCATTTCGTTTCCTCCTGCTAATCTCAATGCTTCCCCTTTTTGTCAAACAGAACATTACGTCTTGCTGTATGTCCAATGCGAAAACTGCTGTGGTGCATACTGGAATTACCTATATAGAACCCAGGGAAAAGAGAAACCCAACTGTGATTGCAGAGTCATCGGCACATCAGACACATCCACCTGGAATGTCGAATTTACGAGTCCTTATTGGCACAGGGAAGACATTAGCTTCAAGTCGTTCTTAAATGAAATATTTTCCGTCCTCCCACGGACAACAAAAAGAGATCACATAGACCAATAAATCTTCCCCACGTAAGAAGGATGGGATGTAGAGTGAAGGAGGAGAACGGCACGACGTTAAGATGGGAATGAAGGAAAAAACGTACAGTAGATCGGTTTGTCTTTGTTCCTGAAGCTGAATTTTCTTTGGTTGAGAAGACGAATCTGAAACCTTACAGGTTGTAAGTAGGCTGTTTAGGTTTCTTTATTGGTAACGCCACCTCTGTATGAAAATCACTGGGTGTGCTGTGTGCAGTCTGTGGCTGCTTTGCATTGTTGTAATACTCGCCATTGTAGTGTTGGGCAGAGGCAGCTGGCTGTGAACAGCGCGTAGCGTTGCGCAGTTGGAGGTGAGCCGCCAGCAGTGGTGGATGTGGGGAGAGAGATGGCGGAGGTTTGTAATTTGTCATGAACTGCTATATTTATATATGATGATATCAAGGTAAATACATTGTTCGTTCTCTATTAATATCTTTCATTTGCTAACTATCCCTATCAGTAGTTAGTGCCTTCAGTAGTTTGAATCTTTCATTTAGCTGGCAGTAGTGGCGCTCCTGTATTGCAGTAGCTTGAGCAGCGAAGATTTTTGTGAGGTAAGTGATTTGTGAAAGGTATAGTTTAATGTTAGTCAGGGCCATTCTTTTGTAGGGATTTTTGAAAGTCAGATTGCGTTGCGCTAACAAAATATTGTGTATCAGTTTAAGCACAGTCGTGTATAATTGTTCTAAGGGGAAGTCTCGTGTATAAATAGTTCTAAGGGGACGTTTCATATGTCGACCCTTAGCCTAGGATACCTCACTGGAATCTTCTGATTTTTTCTTGTAGTTTGTGTATTTAGTGTAGCTTTTGTTTATTGCTAGCCCGTAATTGTAGAGAGAATCTCCTTTGTAGTATCAGTCTTTCATTGTTGTACTGTAAAACAGTTGTGGCATGCATGTAGATTTGCACCAAGTATTTCGCAGCTGCAATTAACTAGATATTATTTTCAGTGCTATATTAATGTGTTCTCTTATTTTTGCTATTCAAATTGTGATTTTCTGTGTTATCGTGTGAAATATTGTGACAATAATGGCGTGTGAAAAACGTAACACTAGGCCCCAAACTAAATTGAGAAATAATAGTGACGATGAGCGTAGCTTATCAGCGCCGCCGAGTAATGAATTTACTAATGTTCAAAGTAGTAATTTGGTAACTGTGCACAGGGAAATGGAGCGGGCGTCAAATAATGGTGTAGACAGTGAAACAGGTAGTGAACAGGGAAGCATTATCGATCGATCGGTCGGCAACAGCTCGCCTCAGGAATCCGAAATGACAAGACACAATTTTGCAAATACTGTAGATTCAGGTTTTGCGTCCTCACCGTTTTCTCAAATAAGTCAAGACACATTTTCAGCTTGTCAAATTGTGAATGTTGCCGGTGCAAATGCACTGCCGAAAAGAGTAGAGGAACAGATTCCAGACACTAATGCATTGTTATTACAACTAATGCAACAAATGGAACAAAATCAGAGACAAACACAGCAACAGTTAGACACAGTGGAACAAAATCTTAAAAAGTTAGACACAGTGGAACAAAATCTTAAAAAGTTAGACACAATGGAACAAAATCAGAGACAAACACAGCAAAAGCTGCAACAGTTAGACACAATGGAAGAAAATCTTCGGAAGTTAGACACCACACTTGAACAAACACGTGAAGATTTAACTACTGAGTTACATAACTTTGAATCGAAATGTCAAAAAGTGTGTAATGACGTAAAAACACAAATTTGTGAGCATTTTCAGCCTATTTTTTCGCGGCATGAAAATGCATTACAGAATCACGAAGCAGCCATAAGAGAACTGCAAACTATTGTTCATGAAAATCATGAGACCTTGCAAACTAAAATGGACTCAGTTGCATCTACCGATTCGGTTACGCAACTTGCAAAAACTCAGGAAAACTTAAGGGACACAGTAGATACTCTGAAAATTGGTTCAGAAAGACACATGGAGGTAATTAGTTCATTATCAGAGAAAGTAGCCGAACTTTCGGATCAGGTCACTAACTTATCTACGAAGGTAGATGATAATCTGAATGACACAAAACCGGTAGTCTTTAATGACACAGAAGAGTGCGAACAAATTAGGAAACTGAAACAAAATCTGAATCAAATTAATATGCAACACCAAAGAGAAATCCGGGAAGTACAAGAACAGCTGACACAGGTAATACAAGAATTACGTATTTCAGAGGACACTCGCGCTCCAACACGGGAAGAGGAACTTAGAAATACGCAAAAGCCACAAAATAATAACACAGGGCATTTCGGTAATTATGAAAGAAATTGGCAAGGTACACCGAATTTTGAGATGGAACCGCCGACACGACGTAACAATGACCGATATGCTACTCGCCGACACGATGATTTTGACTATAAACTGTTCATTACTACACGTAAATTCAAAACATTTAAGAATTCTGGCAACGACATTCATCCACAAGCATGGCTCCATCAATTCTATCATTGTTTTCCTCCCAACTGGTCATTAGAGCACAGATTAGAATTTATGTGTGGCTACTTGGAGAATGAACCAGCTGTAAGAATGCGATCGGTAATTCACGATTGCCACAGTGAAGGAGAGTTTTACCATGCCTTCCTCTCAGCATATTGGTCTCAAGCCACACAAGGTCGAGTAAAACATAGCATCATAATGATGAAACGTTTCGAACAATCTGAATTTTCCAGTCTTGTGAAATATTTTGAAAACATATTGCATAAGAATCAATATCTTTCAAACCCATACAGCCCCTCAGAACTCATCCGAATTTGCTTACTCAAATTACCTGAACATTTACGACATATTATTTTAGCAGGACGTTGCAAAGACGACATTGAAGCTTTTCAGGGACTGTTACAAGAATTAGAAATTGACTCAGACAGTCGTGGGATGCGAAAACAGGGAAACAATCACTACAGGTCACATCCGTCACAATTCCGTGACGACAGAAATGATAACTGGACTCGAAAAGGCTATTCTTACAACGCAAATCGTGACCAAAACAGACACCACCCATATGACAACCGCTGGCAGAGTAATAATAGTTACAGAGAAAGATCGCATTTCCGTAGTAATGACTGTCACAGAGACAATCAGAGAAACAGACAATATGGGAACAAAAACAATTATTATCAAGGGAGGCAGAATAACTTCAGACGCAACAGTTTGGCGCACAGTTACGATTCAGGGAGAAATTCTCCACCATGTGACCGACAAGAAAGAAACTATGGAATCTACCGACATGACGACAGACGATATGATCGTAACGACAGACCTGAATTGCATCAGAACTGGCGGGATTCAAACAGAGCAGGGCCTTCTCGTCACGGTGAATTTGTAGAAGTTAGGTCTCCAAACCCCAATAACGACGCGCGCCAACAAAGGGACAGACAGTGACTCACACAGCATGCAGCAGGCAGCCGCGTGCGCCCGCTAGCTCCGAGAAAAATAACATAAGACGTTAACCTTGAGAAAATTTTTAGCATTCCTCACCGATGTATACCACATGATAATTCCGTTGAAGTTGAAAGTCTGCGTACTAGGAAGAGTAAAGGTTTACACCACATTTCTCATGTAAAACCATTTATTGACAGATAATCTGCCTTATAACTTTGTCTTTGCCATAAAACGTTTCACTTCACGTTACTAGTATGCTTTAGAAACTGTTACCATGCAACAATGTTTGAAGTTAAATATCCAGCCAAGAACCAAGAGAACTTATTTAAACAGAAATTACGAATGCATTGTTATAATGAACAGACGACACAGTGTTGTTAATTGTACATTCTTGCTTGTTAGTTGCACGATCACGTAACGACTATCAGGCTTACATACTTAGGACACATACTGGTACTGCTAATGAGATTTTAATGCAACATTTTGGTTTACTTGAAAATACATTCTGGGTTTAAAGTACTTTCTGTGAGATACCAGAGGACACAGTGGTTAGTTTATGTGACAGCTACACGATTTTATCACGATGCTGCTAATGCGTGACAATTTACAATGTTGCTTTTGCGGTGTATCTGTTTTATATCTGCACAGTTTTTTCTGAATTCTTCTATAAAGTGAGACATGTTTTAGTGGTGACTATTGTGGTATAGCTACAAGGAAACAGCCTTTTCTGTAGCACAACAATACGTTACAGCACAGTACTTTCTTCATCACGGCAATAAGCGTAATAACTAAGATATCTATACATAAAGCATTTCACTTTTGTTTATCATGAGGTAAGTACATTGACTTCTGCAGAACTTGGCTTTCGGAGGACGATAAGTACGACACTTCCACAGAATTATCTTACAGCAAGACGCACATTTAGCGCTACAGGACACGCATTTGAGAGATTTTGTACTTAAGCCATTTATTTTTCAAGATTTTTGAATTACAAAGAAAGTTTTCCGTGATATATTTCATTCTATTGCTGTAATCTGTAACACCTGAGGGTATAATTACATTAATCCTCAGGGGGGTACACTCCTACTTTGTGTACCATGTATTTGGCAAGCACAAGGAACCCTAGCTAATATGGTATTTGCTTATACAACTTTACACATCGGTACCATATTTCTCTAACACACAAATTACACAGCTATCTGATCATTTAACTGAGAGAGACAAACATTTATTTTACTATATCAGTGACAGATGTTTACGTAATTACACAGTTGGATAACTTCACACTTACGAAATTGTATTTTGTCTGTACTTTGTGAAATGCTCATATTTTTTCGGAACCATTGTGATACTATGAGAGCTTTGAATGATGTATTTGGTATGGATTCATGATTTTTAAAGTACATTTGAGGCAGATGACACTTTTGACATGAGCAGAGAATTTTTTTAGGTTTTGACATTATTGCAGAAAGCTACGACGTTTTTGAGATTTGACTGAGGTGTTATGATGTTATTTTTACGACGACGATGTGTATTATGCTGTTGAGGTATGTTTATGTCAATAAGATGATGCTACCATATATGAGGAATGTGATTACGTGTTTATATGTATATGAATAATGAAAGAAGTTAAGGACTCATGACTTGTGAAAAAGGATGTTGGAAACCGAGAATCGTACTTTAAGAGTTATGAAATGTGCGTGTAAATGTGTGAATGTATCACAATGCCGGCGAAAATTTTTTGGACACTGTTATATTCATAGGAATTTGTTTCTACACACTTGTGACGTAAATTTTCGACCTGTGAAATTTTCATATGAGACTGTCACTGTAGCGGAAACTGGTGTCGTAAATATTTCCGTAAGAAAGTGACCACCTGCACGTGCGTCGTCGGCACACAGCTGTGTCAGACACCTGGAGAACTAGCCATTAGGGTGTGCCTTTCCGGAAGCCTATACCCCCGCTAATGACATTCCTTTGTAGAGGGCATCGCTAATGCGACACGCTCGTTACTTGAAAACATATGATTTTTGTAATGCGTTGTGGGCACACAGCTGTGTCAAACACCTGGAGAACATGCCATTAGGGTGTGCCTTTCATCGCTAATGCGACACCCTTGTTACTTGAAAACATATGATTACTCGCACTTTGTGCTAATTATTGAAATGCTTATGAATTGATGGGAAATATTCGTACATCTGCACACCTGATTATGACAAGTGTCTTTCTCCGAGAGTTGAGTGCTACTGACTTACGAAATGCCACATGACTATTGAATGAAATTTTTATGCTTTGCTTTTCATAGTGGCTTATTTCATTAAATATCTGGTTTCCAGCTGTGTTGCAGCATTAGTTTTATAAAATAAACTTAGATGCATTTGCTAATGTGAACTCTTTCTGTCAACAGATCTATTAAATAATTATTTTATGATCCACATTCGTTAAAAAAAGGAGCACTTGGAAAGGAAAGAACAATAAGAAGGAACTAGTAACAGTAACACATAATTTTCTTTTCAAGTACATGGTAATATTTTTTTACAATCAGTTGTTATGGTGCACCACTTTAATTACGTAGACATTAAGATGTGAATAGACATTTCTCTTGTCTGCATTGTTGTTTTTACTGTAATATTTTTTCTGCTTGAGCTATGTCATGTTTAGGTATAAGTTGCTGCTGTTTGCCAGGCATAGTGTTATTGAATTTGACTTTTGCTAATTTATGCTGCTAGCTTTGCCAATTAGCATTTTTTGCATTGCTGTTTGTGTTAATTTGTTATGTGATGCTGCATTGCCTCGTCCCTTGGTATACATATCTCTGAGCTCAGTAGATTTAAGTTAGCTTAAGAGGGGGTAGACTATATAAGAAACTGACTATGGAGAATAGGTAAAGAATGCATTGCGAAGTTATATGAAAAAGATTTGGGCCCCAGTGAGTATTGTACAATCAGACATAATTATTTTGAAAGAAATATGAATAGAATACAGGAAGGAGGTATAGATAGGACTTTTTGGGAATAATGATGAATAAAGGGAGATCTCCGAGAAGTAAAGAAAGTTTTGTTTGCAAAATACTGCAGTAAAACAAACCCTGTCCTTTCCTTTTGTGTTATCCCACTACATGTTTGTGTACCCTTGTGTATTTGTGTTTTTCCTGTCTTTATGTGTTTAGCTGATGAGAGCTACGTTGTAGAATTTTTCTAATACTCTGTTATTTTCTTTGTAAAGATGCTTAGACTTTATTTATTCTGTTTTGTTTTAATGCTCATGTGTGAAGTTGACGTTTAAAAAGTGATTCTGATCTTTTATTTTTGTACTCATGTCATCATTCCTGTAACACTAATGTCTATGTTTATTTCTATTCTTTTGTAAAGCCTGTACTACAAATGTTATCTGTATTGTTATGTTTTTAATGATGTATTTTGTATCTTTGTAATTGTATTCTTATGTTATATAATTGTAATTGACGCCAGTCAATCAAATTAAGTAACTTGTAAGCATTCATTTCACTGCACACTTTTCTGTTGGTCATAGTATATGCACAATATGTGAGAAGTTGGGACTGTTAGTGTTTGCACGTGTGTTAATAATTCAGCAAGGGACTGGATAACAGCATTGCTGGTTCTAAGGACATTTAAAAAAAAAAAAATTTCGTGAGTGCACAAGTAGTGGTTTATGGACTTGCTATCTTCTTTGCAAGACTCTTCAATGGTGATTGTGCACCTGCACAGTCGCAACAGATGGCTGCTGGCCATCTCTACAAGGACTACAGTGGGTCTGCATCTCTGATGACCCACCAGTACCATTATTTCTACAAGGACTGCAGTGGGTCTGCACCTCTGGTGGCCCACCAATACCATACTCTCTACCAGGACTACAGTGGGTCTGCTCTGTGATGACCTACCTACCAATATTCTTCCAAACTACGACTGACTCTGCTGTGGGTTTGCTCTGTTGTGGCCCATTATCTGTCAGCATGTCAAGAGTCAGCACTGTCTTTCCGTTGGAAGGACAACACTACTTCTTCAAGGCTGCATGGAAATCCACTACTTCCGTGTGCATTTTCGTTTACTGCTCAGACTTTGAGAAAAACACTGCAATTTTACTGTGACGAATGATGAGGACTGTCTTTATGGACTGTGAGAAATTTTTAGCTTTTGACCAACATTGTATCAATAAGTGTGTGCATTTGATTTCTTTGTTATTGTAATAATGAAAATTTTTTTTCAAATCTGTATTGGCCACTGCCCAATCCAATTTGTAAAAAATTTTTTGTGGGGAGCATGGGGGCTATGTAAGTAGGCTGTTTAGGTTTCTTTATTGGTAACGCCACCTCTGTATGAAAATCACTGGGTGTGCTGTGTGCAGTCTGTGGCTGCTTTGCATTGTTGTAATACTCGCCATTGTAGTGTTGGGCAGAGGCAGCTGGCTGTGAACAGCGCGTAGCGTTGCGCAGTTGGAGGTGAGCCGCCAGCAGTGGTGGATGTGGGGAGAGAGATGGCGGAGGTTTGTAATTTGTCATGAACTGCTATATTTATATATGATGATATCAAGGTAAATACATTGTTCGTTCTCTATTAATATCTTTCATTTGCTAACTATCCCTATCAGTAGTTAGTGCCTTCAGTAGTTTGAATCTTTCATTTAGCTGGCAGTAGTGGCGCTCCTGTATTGCAGTAGCTTGAGCAGCGAAGATTTTTGTGAGGTAAGTGATTTGTGAAAGGTATAGTTTAATGTTAGTCAGGGCCATTCTTTTGTAGGGATTTTTGAAAGTCAGATTGCGTTGCGCTAACAAAATATTGTGTATCAGTTTAAGCACAGTCGTGTATAATTGTTCTAAGGGGAAGTCTCGTGTATAAATAGTTCTAAGGGGACGTTTCAAGGTGTTGTAATTGTAAATACTCCCATATACTCCTGCCCTACGTTACGATTAAAGGGGAGAAATACATGGAAGAGCGCAAGGGAAATGGAATAGAAGAGTAAATATTTATGAAGTGGGAGATAGGATACAGCGAGAAGCATTTGACCGAGAACTGAGATACCTAAGTCAAATCAAGGTCCCTGCGGCAGACGACACTCCTGCACAGTTGTTCAGATCCTTGGGAGAGCCAGCGATGACGAAACTACTCCATCTAGTGTGCAAGGTGTCTGAGGCAGGGATATATTCTCACTCTTAAAGAAGAATATATTAATACCAATTACAGAAAAGGTAGCTGCTGACAGGTGTGATTCTTACCGTACTGTAACTTCACTTATTCATAGTTGCAAACACCTGATGCGAATTATTTAAAGAAAAATGCGTCAGCTGGTTGACACCGCCCTTAGAGGCTATCAAATTGGATTCCAGAGACATGCAGGAATATGTGCGGTAATACAATAGGTTTATCTTACAACAAAGGTAAAAGAAAATCAGAATCTTATAACATTTGTAGTTTAAGAGAAAGCTAACAGCCCTGCCGCATTGGTAACAACGGTTCCCGTCAGATCACCGAAGTTAAGCGCTGTCTAGATAGGTGACCATCCGGTCTGCCTAGCGCTTTTGGCAAGCGTGGTGCACTCAGCCCTTGTGAGGCAAACTGAGGAGCTAGTTGATTGGGAAGTAGCGGCTCCCGTCTCGTAAACTGGCATACGACCGGGAGAGTGGTGTGCTGACCACATGCCCCTCCATATCCGCATCCCGTGAGGTCTGTGGGCTGAGGATGATGCGGCGGCCGGTCGGTACCGTTTGGCCTTCCAAGCCCTGTTCGGGCAGAGTTTAGATATTTTTGTAGTTTAAGAAAAAATGTTTGGTAATGAGTAGACTACACTTTTCAAAATCCTGAAGATAGTAGGGAAAAAGCAAAAAAATGGTTCAAATGGCTCTGAGCACTATGGGACTCAACTTCTGAGGTCATTAGTCCCCTAGAACTTAGAACTAGTTAAACCTAACTAACCTAAGGACATCACATACATCCATGCCCGAGGCAGGATTCGAACCTGCGACCGTAGCAGTCGCGCGGTTCCGGACTGAGCGGCTAGAACCGCTAGACCACCGCGGCCGGCCGGGAAAAAGCAGACTGAGCTAAAGTTTATTTACAATTAGTACAGAAATCAGCTTACAGTTACAAGAGGAGCATGAAATAGAGCAGGAGTTGAAAAGGTAATGAGAGAATGTTGTGTTCTCTCCCAGATATTGTTCAATCTGTACACTGAGTGGACAGTAAATGAAACGAAGAGAAATTCGTAAGGAAGAAACAAAAGTTTGAGATTTGCGGACAACAATGAAATTCTGTCAAGGACAACAAGGGACTTGCAAAAGCAATTGAACGGAATGGATGATGTCTTGGAAAGAGTCTATAAGATGATCAACAAGAGTAAATCAAGTGTAATGGGATGTAATCTAATTACATGAGGCAATGCTGAAGGAATTAAATTTGCAAATGAGATAATAAAAGTAATAGGTGCGTTTTTTCTATTTGAGCCACAAAAAACTATGATGACCGAAGTAGAGACGATGCAAGTTTCGTACTGAAGATTAAGCGTGTACATCACATAACTAGTGAGGAGGTACTGAACAGAAATGGAGAGGCAAGAAAATTGTGGCAAAGCTCAACTAAACGAAAGGATCGGTCGCTGGCACACATTCTGAGACCACAAGGGATCACCAGTTTGATATTGGTCGTATGTGTGGTGGTTAATAATCGTTGAGGGATACCAAGAGATGAACAGAGTAAGGAGATTCAGAAGGATATGTGTTGCAACAGTTATTCGGAGATGAAGAGGCTTGCACAGGATAGAGCAGCATGGAGAGTTGCATCAAACCAATCCTCAGACTAGAGACCAAAACATACAATACTGATAAAGCAAGAAAAACGTTTCTGTAAATGAGAAGTATGTTAATATCGAATATAAATTTAAATCTGAGGAAATGTTTTCTGGAGGTCTCTGTCCGTAGTGTACCCTCGTTCGAAACTGAAACGTGAACAATAAACAGATCACACATGAAGAAAGTAGAAGCTTGTGAAAAAAATGGCTCAAATGGCTCTGAGCACTATGGGACTTAACATCTGAGGTCATCAGTCCCCTAGAACTTAGAATTACTTAAACCTAACTAACCTACGGACATCACACACATCCATGTCCGAGGCAGGATTCAACCTGCGACCGTAGCGGTCGCGCGGTTCCAGACTGAAGCGCCTAGAACCGCTCGGCCACATCGGGTGGCTAAGCTTCTGAAGACCTCGGCTCCAATGCAGTTGGCAAGTTCAAACGAATTTTCAGTTCAACAAGAATGAAACGGTGAAAAGACTTGCACAAGAATGAGTAGTATCAAACCAGTCTTAGGACTGAACGTCGCAAAATAACTGATCCTTTTCTTTAAGTAACTTTATTTGGAGGACGATATTAATAGATCGTTTTAATAGTTAGTAATGGCTAGTAACTAGTCCTGCAAAGGAATTCCCACTGCGGAACGGTTGTAGGCCGGTGGATACTGACGTCATCAGCGCATACTGGACATTTTAGGAAATAGCGATAAATGTGTGTGTGTGGGAGCGGGGGGTTGGGGGTTGGTTGGGGGAGAGTGTATAAGGTGTTTCAGAATGTAATGTAAAAGATATTCATGTAGTGAGCTACATTATGGACCGTCGATAAAGATATAAAATAAATTTTAAAAGAATGTGTCAGCTAGGAGAGGGACATATTATGAAAAATGTAATGATGAAAGACAGAAAAGAGACCAGTTAGCCCTAATGTACTGCTACAACTCCTTTTTACATTTACTTCTATAGTTCTGTAATTCACTGGAATTTTAAATACATGAGCCTCTGCCATCAGCACAACAGACTCTGAACCTATTTTAAGGCAACAACCTGAGTAACATGAACCAGGTAACATTCAAAATATCTGCTCTATACCTGCAATAACTATTTAATTTAAGTAAACTAGCACGTGTAGTGTTACGTATGAATTAAAGCATGTTAGTCAGCTTGTTTTTCAGGCTACGGGTGGAAATTAATAGGTATATGTATATCCTTCCGCCCCGAGCAGCTCTACAACACCTGCACTGAGCAACATTTGTCACTCCCAGTATATGAGGACGCTAGTGTGTACTAGCTGGGGAGGGACCTGTCGTTCAGTGTAGCCTTAACGTCGCAGCAAAGCTCCAGGAGGATTTAGGAACTCTTCCTGGCTATGAAGTTTAATAGCAGCCAAGAGCTTCGTAAGCCTGTGGCAACGTGCCAGCAGTCAGGGGTGGAGGGGGAGGAGGTACGGGTAGTGTTTGGGAGGGAGGAGTAGGGGGGGAGGCTGTGCCTGGTGGCAGGCGTCTTGCTGCCGGTCCCCTGCCACTCGCACAATGGCGCAATCAGCCTCCGGCCACCAGTACGCCGCGCCTCTGAGCTCCCTGGGGACACACCACGCTAGACACTGCTGCCTGCATCCCGCATCCTGCCGTCCCGTCAACACTAAGGACCACGCGGTCCACGTCCCGAGTACTGAACTACTGTGTGGAGGAGGACTGGTATCTGACCATGAAGAACTGCAGTCGAACCTGACGAACGCTCAGTTTAAGACTACTGGATGGCACTGTGGAGCCCTTTGTCATCCTGACGACCACTTGTAGTGCTAGCCATTTACCTGTCTGTCACTATTGTAGCCACCATACACTACCAGATCAAGAGTAGCCGCAGACTACTTAGTAACGCGGAATTAACTACTAGATGTGACGAGAGATTAGATTTAGATTCGATCAGATTAATTATTTATTAAATAGACCCACAAAAGGGTGGATCCTCCTGGGTGTGGAACATGTCAAAACAAAATGTAGTTAGAAAAACTTGAATTTCATTAATTTTAACGATCCTCAATCAATAAACAGTGAAATTATGTACATGAATTAAAATTAAACTTCTAATATTTACAGGTTTGATGCTTACATCTGCTTTCATTAAATCCATCATTCACACAGTAGCTGGTTACTTGACTATTACAACCAAGTATTGCCAAAAGTTAAAGTAAATTATTCATTTCACTGATCCTCAGTTAAGAACAGTCAAATTATGTACAAGATTTGAAATTAAACTTCGAGTATTTACAGACTTAAGACTTACATCTGCTTTCCATACATCCATCATTCACACAGTAGGTACTTACCAAGTATTGTCAAAAATTAAAGTACAATAAATTTTCATTAAAATGGTCTACTGCAATTGTTGAGATGGATGGAATAGAAGCAGTTGGCCACCAAAATTTTTTTAAAATTATGTTTAAATTCTGCCTTGTCTGAAACTAAACTTTTAATGGTTGCTGATAACTTATTGAAAATATGTATTGCTGAATACTGGACTCCTTTCTGGGCAAGAGTAAGTGATTTGGAATCTTTATGTACATTGTTCTTATTCCTAGTATTGATACGGTGTGCTAAGCAGTTAGTTGGAAAAAGAGAGATGTATTATTTACAACAAACTTCATTAAGGAATAAATATACTGAGAAGCTGTGGTTAATATGACCAATTCTTTGAATAGGTTTCGACATGTTGCTCTTCAATTTACACTACTCATTACTCTTATTATATGCTTCCGTACTCTAAAAATTTTTTCTCTGTTTGGGGAGTTATCCCAAAATATGATGCTATATGACATAATGGAGTGAAAGTAAGCAAAATATGCCAGTTTTCCTATATTTATATCTCCTATGTCTCACATCATTTGTATTGCAAACACAGGCTTGTTAGGTGCTTTAGCAGTTCGTTAATATGTTGCTCCCAACTGAATTTATTACCATGTTGTAATCCCATGAATTTGGCACTCTCAACTTCTTCTATTTCCATGTCATGTTTTATACACACACTAAAAGGAAATCTCTTGGAAGTTCTGAACTGCATGTAGTGGGTCTTTTCAAAGTTTAATGACAGTGAATTGGCTATGAACCACTTATTAGTGTCAGTAAAAATTTGATTAGCTGCCCTTTCTAAATTTATATGTGATTTACTATTTATACTGTTTGTATCTTCTGCAAATAAGACAAACTAGGCATCTGGTAATGTAACAGATGACAGATCATTAATATACACAAGGAAAAGTAGTGGACCTAGTATGGAACCTTGTGGAACACCACAAGTAATTTCTTCCCATACAGATGATGTCGAGAGGGTTGACACGCCACACAAAAGGCGAAGGGATGTATTGTGTTTTCATCAGAGAAACAATAACAGCAGAATGGACACTCAGGCGAGCTCAGTAACTTCGAACACCGACTAGTCGTTGTACGTCACCTCAATAAGAAATCTGTCAGGGACTCTTGGAGATGCGATTGTGGAGTGGAAACGTCTATGGAGAAACCACAGCTTAATCGATAACAGTGAGACCGAATGTACTGACGGAAAGAGGCCGTCGAGCATTTCGGATGTAAAAAATCGCACGAAATAAGCGGGAGGGATCGCTCGTGAGCACTACCAGAAGTTCAGGTAGCCCAGCCATCGTGCGTAGGGAATTACAAAGACGTACAATGGTAGAGGAGCCCCACACAACAGATACGTTTCTGAGGTCAGCGCTAAGTGACGCTTGAGGCGGTGTAAAGAGCAAAGCCTCTGACCAGTGAATGACTGGAAACGAATTACTTCGAATGATGAATTACGCTGTATTCCGTAGCAAGCCAATGGGAGAGTTTTGGTTTGGCGAATACCTGAAAACGTTACCTGCGATGTAGTGGCAATAATGAAGTACAGAGCAGATGGTGGTGTGGTATGGGAGTGTTTATCGTGGTTAGGATGTGATCCCCTTACTGCCTAAAAAAAAAACGGTAAATGCAGATGGATAGGTAGGTACATATTGTTCAGCAATGTGTACTGCCTCAAGCAGAGGAATTGTTCTGAGATGATGATTATTTATATCAGCACGACGACGTAGCCTCTCATAAAACAGCCTCTGTGAGGCAGTGGGTTAAGGACAATAACTTTCATGAAATAGACTAACCCGCCTTTGTGTCCCGACCTGAAAGTAATGAAGCACCTTTGGGATGAGATACAATGTCGGCTTTGCTCCGGGCTCCAGCCTCAAACGTCACTATATCTCCGGTTGCGGCTCCTGTGGAAGGAAGATTTGCCATCCTCCCCAGTCAGAAACCTCATAGCAGAGTGCGAACCACTATAAAGAAGAAGGATGGACACAATTCATATTAATTTCCACTATTAGGTTTACGGATACTTTTGATCGGTTAGTGTAATTGTAGCGGAGAAACATATGATGACGTTGACGGCGATTATTAGAATGAAGTAAAGAAAAACAATTTTTCATGACAGTTATCCGGAACCGTTGCCGGATTCAAAAGACAAATAATATCAGACGTCAGCGATAGTTAGAAAAATTAGAAACCTAAATCAAGCTTTACAATTTAATTTCTTCAAAATACACTACTGGCGATTGGAATTGCTACACCACGAGGATGACCTTCTACGGACGCGAAATTAAATACGCTAATGATTAACTTTTCAGAGCATTCACACAAGGTTGGCGCCGGTGGCGACACCTACAACGTGCTGACATGAGGAAAGTTTCCAACCGATTTCTCATACACAAACAGCAGTTGACCGGCGTTGCCTGGTGAAACGTTGTTGTGATGCCTCGTGTAAGGAGGAGAAATGCGTATCATCACGTTTCGGACTTTGAAGAAGGTCAGATTGTAGCCTATCGCGTTTCGGTTTATCGTATCGCGACATTTATGCTCGCGTTGGTTGAGATCCAATGACTGTTAGCAGAATATGGAATCGGTGGGTTCAGGAGGGTAATACGGAACGCCGTGCTGGATCCCAACGGCCTCGTATCACTAGCAGTCGAGACAACAGGCATCTTATCCGCATGGCTGTAACGGATCGTGCAGCCACGTCTCGATCCCTGACTCAACAGATGGGGACGTTTGCAAGAGAACAGCAATCTGCACGAATAGTTTGACGATGTTTGCAGCAACACGGACTATCAGCTCGGAGACCATGGCTGCGGATACCCTTGACGCTGGATCACAGGCAGGAGCGCCTGCGATGGTGTACTCAACGACGAACCTGGGTGCACGAACGGCAAAACGGAATTTTTTCGAATGAATCCGGGTTCTGTGTACAGCATCCTGATGGTCGCATCCGTGTTTGGCGACATCGCGGTGAGCGCACATTGGAAGCGTGTATTCGTCATCGCCATACTGGCGTATCACCAGGCGTGATGGTATGGGGTGTCATTGGTTACACGTCTCGGTAACCTCTTGTTCGCATTGACGGCACTTTGAACAGCGGACGTTACATTTCAGATGTGTTACGGCCCGTGGCTCTACCCTTCATTCGATCCCTGCGAAACCCTACATTTCAGTACGATAATGCACGACCGCTTGTTGCAGGTCCTGTATGGGCCTTTCTGGATACAGAAAATGTTCGATTGCTGCCCTGGCCAGCACATTCTCCAGATCTCTCAACAATTGAAACGTCCGGTGAATGGTGGCCGAGCAACTGGCTCGTCACAATATGCGTCACTACTCTTGATGAACTGTGGTATCGTGTTGAAGCTGCATGGGTAGCTTTACCTGTACACGCCATCCAAGCTCTGGCTCTACCCTTCATTCGATCCCTGCGAAACCCTACATTTCAGTAGGATAATGCACGACCGCTTGTTGCAGGTCCTGTATGGGCCTTTCTGGATACAGAAAATGTTCCACTGTTGCTCTGGCCAGCACATTCTCCAGATCTCTCAACAATTGAAACGTCTGGTGAATGGTGGCCTAGCAACTGGCTCGTCACAATACGCCAGTCACTACTCTTGATGAACTGTGGTATCGTGTTGAAGCTGCATGGGTAGCTTTACCTGTACACGCCATCCAAGCTCTGTTTGACTCAATGCCCAGGCGCATCAAGGCCGTTATTACGGCCAGAGGTGGTTGTTCTGGTTACTAATTTCTCAGTATCTATGTACCCAAACTGCATGAAAATGTAATCACATGTCAGTTCCAGTATAATATATTTGTCCACTGAATACCCTTTTATCATCTGCATTTCTTCTTGGTGTAGCAATTTTAAAGGCCAGTAGTGTACACTTATTAGCACGCTTCAAAAGACCCTTGCAAGTTGCTGGTATCCATTCAGGAACTACAGGTGATATAGCTGTGTCGTCGGGTCCCCTTCAAATTCCGAAACACATTCTGCTTGAACAAAAGGCAATGTCGGTGCTCTTGGCGGACTGCAATCACGAAACCTTCCCCCTGTTCAATGTCGTTCCAGCTCGCCCCTTCGCTCGAATAGGCACATGGGCATCCCTAGCATCTGTCGGCACTGTCGTTCGATGCGGCCGCCTGGAATTTGAAATGCAATTCAGCCATTAACAGAGCAATGCCATGTTCATCACAGCTCAGTATGTATACCAAATTACAGTTACATTATATAAGCTGTTTAGGACAATTGTGTGCATGACGTGGGTACGTAGGCTTTACGTTATAGAACCACTTTAGCATTGTACGTTTTTAAAGATGTTGAATGTAATGAAAAATTCAATGAGAGTTTCAATTAGAAACGTTAATTTTCTATAAAGAGCGTTATTTGAATATGACGGTGAGGATAACCTGCATTACTCTGTGCAAAGACGGAGTACCTCTATTGTGCGCGTGTGTGTGTGTGTGTGTGTGTGTGTGTGTGTGTGTGTGTGTGTGTCTCACAGTGACAGAGAGTGTGGAGGGGGCCGCTAGAATACTCTAACATTTTCAGATTGCGCTGCGGTGTTGAGAATAAACAGAGTATAAATTTCTACTCTTTATCTGGCTTGTGTTAATTTTCAAGTCATCATGTTGAACTCTGCACTATTTTGAGCTGGTGAATATTTCCTGTACTGTGATCACCCAACGAACTTAGTTTCCGCGCGTCTTGAATAACTATTTAGCTTGGGGATTCTGCTTCCGATGCTCTCAGCGCAACTGTACTGTATTTCAATGTTATTTTGTGTCTGTATTGTAACTGAATATCGTAGGAACGCTTTACCTTTGTCTGACGTGCACTTTTTTGAGTAAACATTATTCAGCATAATTCTCCCTCATCTACATGAATTACAGACATTAGAATAGAAAGCTTTTCATGAAATTATTTTTCTTTTCTTATATAGTTCTGTGTATTCGATTAATTCAGTGCTAGCCAACACAGAGCCTATTTGACTACAGGACCAGCTAAATATAATTATTTGCAGCGCGTTAGCTGCTAGGCATGATAGCAAACGTGCGCAGTGTAACACCTCCGATTTATTTATCCCGCTCGATCGGGATCTGATAGCAGCCCAAATAAATATTAATTAATGTGACCGTGTACCTAATGGGGCTGGCAATCGGATTTGACTGCTACGGAGTTGTTACATTCCATTTTGTCCTTCTGAAATGCTGTAATAATGAAATGTCTGGTGACAAGAAGAACGCCAACACAGCTTCATTAAACAAGAACCTATATTCGTCTCTAAAACACAAGAAAAAGGAGACAGCCACTGCCTTCGTCATACATATTTAATAACGGCTAATCTCAGCACAGGCCTCTTCGTTATTCATTATCGCCACACGCAAATTCAATCACTGCAATCCAAATGATGCCGGCGCAGTAGACGCGAAACCAAAAATATCGGCACAGAAATATCACTGATCACTCTCGTAATTATACTTCTTCACTTTCCCGTATTATTCTAGTACAAAGGGGTTAAACCGCGGCGATGGCCACTCCCTTTGTCGGTAAAGCCTTGCATTACAGCAACAGGCCTCCACACGGCTCGGCCCGCAACCTGGGAACTGACTCAACTCTACACTCGCTCTCGCAACACGACACTATCGATTGTTTGCCCTATCGACCTGTGCCGAGTGCAAACTTATAGTAAGAGCCTACGGACCCCATATATCCCCGCCCTCGAAAACTTCTTTGGAGCCTCTGGCGTAAAAGAATCGGCAAGGGCATTAGACATTGCTACATCTAAACAAAACACACAATGTAAATAATTAATGAAATTACAATTCACCAAATAATTCCTCGACTCCGGTAGTGGGCTGCATCCACAATAACATTTTACAAAATGTTATTACATCTCATAAACATGGCATTGTCCAGATTACAATTTTTTTTTTTTTCAAGCAGCAATAATCCTCTATAGTCCATATTGAATGAAACACACAACATACAATCAAAAATCACTACTTGAACACATGACATATGAGCTATTTATATTACAAATTAGTTGTTACAGGTTTTTACATCCATTCTCAGGTAATCGTCGATATGAAATATGAAGTTCTAGTTATAATACATCAGAAAACACAATGTAAATAAACATTTCCCTTTTTCAAATGTCCGTTCAACAACTAAATGTTCTAAACATGTTCTACTCAACTACATCAAGGAGCTTCAACACACTCAGTTCAGACATTTGCCCTAATCGAGTTCCCCTTCCTCATCTGGGTTATCCCTGTTCTCGTGTGAGTAGTACCTTTTTATGTTTTCCACATGTTCCTTACCATGCACTCTCTTTGTCCGTGCATATTCCAACTCCACAGTGTTAGGATGACCAATTTTTATAATCCTGTATGGTCCCTTATAAACGTGGTTGAATTTATGTATTTCAGAGTTTATTTTCTTTGATTTCGTATGAACCTTTACTAGTACCAAGTCTCCCACTCGGTAAGTTATCGGTTTCACTAGCTTGTCGTGTCTTTCCTGTCTTTTTCTAGCCTTCTCCTTCATACTTAATTCCACTAGCTCCAATTTCCTTTCCCAAGTCAATGAACTTCCTGGTGGGTAGACTAGCAACTCACGAAAAATAATATCGGGTTCTTGATTGAGCAATACTTCACACGGTGCAAACCCTGTAGATTCATGTGGGAGGTGATTCCTGACCCGCTCAAATTCTTCCAGATATTCTTTCCATGAACCATGCTTCCTATGGCAGTATGTTTGGCATAAACGGTTCAATTCCTTCA
Source organism: Schistocerca piceifrons (assembly GCF_021461385.2). Taxonomy (NCBI): domain Eukaryota; kingdom Metazoa; phylum Arthropoda; class Insecta; order Orthoptera; family Acrididae; genus Schistocerca; species Schistocerca piceifrons. The sequence continues at coordinate 920,404,076 of NC_060140.1, forward strand.
TTGTTCGTTCTGCAGGGTTAGAAGCTGGCCTATACCTAGAAATGGCAATTTGCTCTATTCTGTGCTCATTAAGCATCTCTGTCCACTCCTTTGACCTAAATTGTGACCCATTATCACTCAAAATTCGCTTAGGAATACACACCTTTTGAAAATAGTCTTTCTTAAAATGGTTAATGATGGCTCTACTAGTAGCTTTCTTCAACGGGTAAAATTTTATGTACTTGGAAACCAGTTCTTCCACTACTAAGATTTATGTGTAATTCCCTCGTAAGGCAGTAAGTGGCCCAAAGAGATCCACTGCAACTATGTCCTTAATTGCTGTTGGTACAATTGGATGCATATATCCTTTGTGCTGTATTGTACTCGTTTTAGATTTTGGACAGGTGTCACATGTACTCAGTATCTTACGTATACGCCTTCCCATGTTGTTGAGTGCACAATCTAACTTCAACTTTTCCAGACACTTCTTTGGTCCATAATGTGCATTACTATAGTGCGTATACCAAATTAATTTTTCTACCACATGCTCAGGCACACAGAGTTTCCAGTTCTCCTCACTCTCCTTGTTTCTTTTATAAAGCATCCCATTGTGAATATAATAAAATGTGGGAATTCTTTCCTCTTCTGCACACCTGTATTTATTTTTAATTGTCTTTAATTTCTCGTCCTCGTTCTGTTCCCTGAGCACATTCTTTAGGAACTTCCTTATGAATTCTTCATATTGTTCTCCCTTCATCAGGTAAATTCCGACTCCTTCTCCTTCCGGCCTGTCCACCAACATTCCTCTCGAGTCAGCTGGTAATCTTGATAAAGCATCAGGTATTATATGTGTTGCTCCTGGTTCATAAATTATCTCGAAGTCATAGTCTTGTAATGCCAGGGCCCATCGCGTTAGTCTGCTATGCCTCAACTTGCTTGTGGTCAGAAATGTAAGGGCCTTATGGTCAGTCACTACTTTCACATGCCTCCCGGCCAAATAATACCGGAAACGCTTAAATCCCCACACAATTGCCAATGCCTCCCTTTCAGTAATCGAATATTTCCTCTCCCAAGCATTTAAACTTCTGCTACCGAACGCTACCGTTCTTACACTCTCACCATTTCCGCTCCTCTCCATTTGGTACAAATGTATTCCTAGTCCATAGTCAGAGCTGTCTGCTCCTAAATAAAAATCCTTGGAAAAATCTGGGTGGTACAATATATCTGCACTATATAGTGCTTCCTTGATATTCTCAAACTCGGTTTGGCACTCTGCACTCCAATGCCACGGCATCCTCGCCTTGGTCAATTCCCTCATACTCGGGGCATTAAGTACAGATCCTTTGACAATTTTTTTATAAAACTCACAAACCCCAAAGAATGCTCGCAACTGCTTCTTACTATGGGGGGTCGGAAAATTTCTAATAGCCTCCATTTTACTAGGATCAGGATAGATACCCTCCTCGGATATTATATGACCCAGGAATTTTATCTTTGATTTGCCAAATTCCGACTTGTCCAGGTTTACAGTTACCCCTGCGGTTTCAAAAGCTGCCAAGATTGCATCCAATCTATTCAAATGTTATTCCCATGATTCGCTTGCTATCAAGAGGTCATCCACGTAGACGGTGACCTTTTTAAGTAACTCCTCACCTTGTATCTTATCCATCGCTCTTATGAATTCAGACACTGACACATTAAGCCCAAATGGCAACACTCTAAATTGATAGCACCTTCCTCCATAAGTAAATGCTGTATACTGGCGGGACTCTGTGGCCAATGGTATTTGCCAGTAACCAGCAGTTAAGTCGATACTACTAAGCACCTTTGCTCCTCGGAATTTTTGAATCAGTTCTTCCATAGTCTCAGGTTTGTCCCACTCAGGCTCGATAATTTTGTTCACTGTTCATGCATCCAAAACTATCCTCACCTTTCCATCCTTCTTATCAACAACAAATAGGGGGTTGTTATATTGACTGTTGGCCCTTTCTATAACACCAAGGTCCATCATCCTCTGTATCTCTTCATCTACTGCTCTTCGTTTCGCCTGGGGAATGGAATACTGTTTTATATTGAACGGTTTATGGTTCTTTATCTTTAGCTTACACTCCACCCCTTTTTGATACCTGGCCGTTGAGAAAATACCTTACAACACCTGTATAATACTGTGGCTAATTTCCTCTTAGTCCCCTCATCTAGGTGTGTCATCTCCTCCAACTTTTTACTGATCTTATCCTCTTTATGTCTATCCTCTCGTGCTAATCCCTCAAGGTATATCAACACTTCTTCTTCTAGTTCCTCTTCCCCGTGTCCCATGGTGGGTTCCTCTTCATGACACAAATTTATCCTTCTGAATTCCTCCTCTTCTTCGTTTGCACTCCCCTCAGCAAACTTTAATCTCTTCTCTTCTCCCTTTCTTCCTTTGACCTTGATAGTACCTTCATCAAAACTCACTACTGTATCAACTTCATTCAACCAATCTATCCCTAAAATAATTGATGTGTTCAATCCAGCCACCACCAAAAATGTTGATTCGTATTCTTCTCCCTCTATCTTGAAGGTAATCAACACTTGTTCTTTAATAGGTTTACTCCTTGCACTCAATGCATTCACAATTCTCACTCCACTCACCGGGAAACTAGGCAAACTAATGTTTGCTTTTAGTACCTGGTCATATAACCTCTTGGACACTGCACATGCTTCACTTCCTGTATCGACTAACGCCTCGATATTCAGTCCACATAGCTTGATCCTTATCGTGGGTAGTATGGGTTCTTTGGGAATCCTACTTCTTTCCTCCAGTAGATCTTCTCTCAGATCTCCACCATTGTCGTGTCTTAGTAGGTTTACTTTGGTCCTTGTAGCTCTCACTCCTGACCGGACCTCATCTGGAGTGTCATTCAGTTTCCCGGTCTCTCCGCCTCTTCTATATGCACTGTATCATTCATTCACCTATCCCATCCTCTCTCATGATCTCTTAGTTCTTCACTCCTCCAATCATTTCTCCATTGCCGTTCACCACCATGGTTCCTGTACCTATGGCCACCAACTCTTCCTCTATAATTAGACGAATTACCAAAATGATTCCTTGGGTCATCACTTCCCCCTCGGTTTTGATCATTAGCTTGATTGTGTTCCTGTGATCGAACAGATTCCAACTGCTCCAGTATTTCCATCATGGCCTCCCTATCTTTAATTGGGCTCCCGGATACAGTTTCTTGCATTCTCCGGCTCATTCTTCTTTTTATCGCTGATATCATTACGTCATCACTCAGGGGTTGTTCCAAGGTCTCGTTCAATTCCCACAATGGTTGGCAAACTCTCTCAACGTTCCTCTCCATGTACTAAGTACTTGCGGTGGAATATGTCCTCAATTGCTGCACACTGACGACTTTTGGACCAGAATTTCTTCAAGAATTCCTCTTCAACCTGATCATAACTAGTAGTCCCTTCCTTCTTCCTGACTCCCCAAGTGAAGGCCTCACCTTCCATTCTATCTATTGCGAATTGAATCTTGTCTGAGTCTTTAAAATTTGCTGGGAAAACTCCTTTTAACCATTTCATAAATATCATTGGGTGCAACCCTCCTTTCGGTCTAAATTTCTGCCCTGTATTATTTTGGACGTACCGATTATCATTGCTCATCAACGTAACGACTCTACCTTCCCCAACGGTTAAAGTGGCATTGCTAATTCGTTTATCGATTTCTTCTGTCTTGCTCTCCAATTGCTGCACTCTCTGTTGTAATTGCCTGACCTCCATTGCAACCCTCTTGTTATCCTCTTCTCATTGCACGGCTATAGCATTTCTCAGATTGACAACCAATTGGTTTTGCCCATCTCCTATCCCCTTAACTGCATCATTGCATTGTTTCTGCATCTGCGTCACCTCGGCGATTCGATGATTGCAATTTGTTTCCACTTCGTTGATTCTTTCTCCCAACTCGGCTTTCATTTCTTCAATATCGTCTTCTATCTTTTTTGTTAACTTTCCTTCCATCTTCTCCACGTCTCCCTGGACTTGATCTATATTCTTCTGTAGCTTACTCTCTCTCTCGTTGATGTCCATCTTCAGTCGTTCTTCTAATTCCTGTATTTCCTTCTTCAGATTATATTCGATCTTCCTTTCCGATGTTTTGAGCTCTTGTGTTAGGGTTTCCTTAAATGACTTTTCTAAGCTTTCTCTAGTTTCTTGTAAACCCTTCTCTAATGATTCATGGAATATTTTTCCCTCTTCTCTAGTTTCTTGTAAACCCTTCTCTAATGATTCTCTGAAACTTTTCTCTAATGATTTTCGGAATATTTCTTCCCTTTCTCTTGTTTCTTGTAAATCCTTCTCTTTTGTTGCCTTGGTCTCCTTTAGCAACTCTGCTAACATCGACCGCATATCTGCATCCTCTGAAACTGGCTTATCTCTGGTCGTTTGTCCCGGTGTCTCGGGGTAACTAGTTGAATGTGCTGATGGGCTATCTAATGACAATCCATAATCACTGATTCCTGAATCATCTCTGTCTTCCTGTTCTATCCCTTTCCTTTCAACTACTGCCTCACAAACCTGCTTATCTTCAGTAGACATGTTTGGTTTATTTTTAATGCACAGGCAAGCAATACAGAATAACCTCTAGTAACCCAAAACACTCCTAATTACCATGAAACTAATCAAACAGTAACTGCAGTATCTTCAGTTAATCCCAAATTGATACAATATGCATGAGTACTGAACATAACGACCCTCAAAACCTAATAATTTCAAATATCAATTTTCATATACACAGTTTATGTAAAATGCTTTGTATAAGATAAATCACACCATTCATTAAATCTATAAATGTAAAATCCCCAAAAACTATAAGCATATCTGTATAATCACCATTTAGACTTCGCAACATGCATCAATAAGTATGCTATATTTCAGAGTATGTTTCGCAAACTTTTCGGAAATTACTGTAATTAGGCACTTTTCCTAATGTGAAACTCAGTTTAAAATTGTTTATTTACCGCGAAAACAGTACACTGCAATTAAATGTTATGCCAACCAGTCGTCTTCACTCACCAACTGACGTTACCACGAGTCGCAATGTTTTGACGTTCGAAGTGGGCGTGGCGCTGTACTGCCGCCGCAGCTGCGTGAAGTTGCGCTGAAGATCTGTGGCGAGTCGTCGTAATTCTCCGTCGGCTGCTCCGTGGCGCTGCAGGCGGGCGTAGTTTGTAGTTTGGCCGCTAGATGCCGGGTCGGCGCTCGGTGTCTCGAAGTCGCGCTGAAGACCGTCGGTGTAGTGCGTCTGCGCTTGACCTACTCCTTGCACAGGTAGTTGGGATGACGTGTGGAATCACCTCGTGGATCGAAGCTCTTTGGTGCAGCTGCTACACGGTTCTGCGTGACGTCACTCAACAATTGCGTCGCCACAATAAATTGTCGCCTGCATAACAGTTTATTGGTCCACATGAATTTACCCGATATTCACTATTCAAAAAGCAATTCCAGTCACAATATTACCACTAAACACTTCTTTAAAAGCTTTCGTGACGAATTCTTAGTTCGTTTTGCTGTTGTAATGTTCACAAGTGTCTTTCTTTAGTGTTCACTTTTCACAGTTTTTCACGCAGATTTACGCATTTGCACATTATAACACAGTTTATTGACACTATCATTCTTATCTAATATGGCAAGAAAAAAAATTTTAGTCACAATCGTAAGATACTATTACTTCGTATTGTTCAAAATGCACTGTTTCTTGTCGCGATTTCAAAGTTTATGCTCTGTCTCGATCCAAAATTGGAAAAAATATTTTCTCGCGTTAAGCAAGATAAAATTACCTATTGTTCTTTACGATTCGCCCGAAAATTGCACTTGTCCTTTCACAGTAAGCCAAGGATGTAACACCTCCGATTTATTTATCCCGCTCGATCGGGATCTGATAGTAGCCCAAATAAATATTAATTAATGTGACCGTGTACCTAATGGGGCTGGCAATCGGATTTGACTGCTACAGAGTTGTTACATTCCATTTTGTCCTTCTGAAATGCTGTAATAATGAAATGTCTGGTGACAAGAAGAACGCCAACACAGCTTCATTAATCAAGAACCTATATTCGTCTCTAAAACACAAGAAAAAGGAGACAGCCACTGCCTTCGTCATACATATTTAATAACGGCTAATCTCAGCACAGGCCTCTTCGTTATTCATTATTGCCACACGCAAATTCAATCACTGCAATTCAACACTGCAATCCAACACTGCAATCCAAATGATGCCGGCGCGGTAGACGCGAAACCAAAAATATTGGCACAGAAATATCACTGATCACTCTCGTAATTATACTTCTTCACTTTCCCGTATTATTCTAGCACATAGGGGTTAAACCGCGGCGATGGCCACTCCCTTTGTCGGTAAAGCCTTGCATTACAGCAACAGGCCTCCACACGGCTCGGCCCGCAACCTGGGAACTGACTCAACTCTACACTCGCTCTCGCAACACGACACTATCGATTGTTTGCCCTATCGACCTGTGCCGAGTGCAAACTTATAGTAAGAGCCTACGGACCCCTTACAGCAGCTCGAACCTCGCTGATACCTTCGCTGTTGAGCGCCCATAAGCTCCTAGCTCGACCCTGTGACCACATGGAGCAACTGTTTTTAAACAGAGCTGTGCGTAGCCCAATTACCTGAGCTAAAAGCAACATCAGATGAAGCCTCAACTGGTTTGCTCGTGTGGAATGCTGGTTAGAGAGCTACTACTCAGCAGCAAAAAACTGTTAGGTAACATCGCAGCTTCTCAGATACATTCTGAAGAAAAATTAGTATGTAATAACTATTCTCAGTTCATCTCCGTGCCTTAGCATCTGATGACAGAAAAGAATGGAACAGACATTTTTTGTAGCCTTCGCAGTAAAATCTCTTATGAACTGCGCTCATTTCGTTGTTTTTTATTTATTTTTCATATCTGAAAATTCAGATAAAGTAATGAGGGATCTAGTCAAACACGAAACATTAAAGGAACTATTCGCACACCACCATAATTTTAACGGAAATGCACTGTAATTACGTTTGTAATATCTTTAACCACTGACTGCGTCAGTGACTAGGAAATTAAGAAATGTTAAATATAAAAACTTTATCTCATCTCTGGTAATCTGTTCGAAAGGACCGCAGCCACATCAAGAGGTCTATACAGCGACACAGAATCATTACACGAGTTCCTATTGATTGTTACTAGCCAATATTATTGTCCATGGTGAACGCTTCTTCTACTTTTTTAAACTATATGCCTTACTCGTTCCGGCCACATTCGTAATCAGAATCACATTTAAAATTACGTTGATTTTGTGATAGAAATGTATATGAGAATTGACTAGATACAATGCATCGAGGTTTCAAGTTTGATTCTGATGATGGCTATGGCCGAAATGTGATATGGTTTACAGTATAAAAGAAAATAAAAATTACCATCAAGACGAACACTTATACTGACCAGTCCAAGAGAACTTCTATTCGTAAGTCGACTACAGAATGGAAGACAGCAACGTCCTCATTATTGTAATAAAGGCATTTATTTCACGTGAGCTGCCTGACAGAATATTTCTTTCATTGAATGGTACGAGTCACTGCCCAAGGAGAAGAAATCATTTGTCACTGTCGACTGGGAATTCTGCCATATACTCTTGTCCGAATGTGAATGAATGATACGGTCATACAGTTTTTTCAAATTTTCTTTGATGTCACAAAAAAAATGGTCAAATGGCTCTGAGCACTATGGGACTTAACATCTATGGTCATCAGTCCCCTAGAACTTAGAACTACTTAAACCTAACTAACCTAAGGACATTACACACATCCATACCCGAGGCAGGATTCGAACCTACAACAGTAGCGGTCGCGCGGTTCCAGGCTGTAGCGCCTAGAACCGAGCGGCCACTCCGGCCGGCTAGGTTTAAGTAGTTCTTAGTTCTGGGTGACTGATGACCTCAGATGTTAAGTCCCATAGTGCTCAGAGCCATTTAAACCATTTTTTCGAAATTCCCACTGTTTTTATTTATAACTGACAATATAATACGAAACTGAACTAAAAACCATCCGAACAGACCTTCGAAGGTCCAACGTTACCGACCGGCCGCCGTCTCATCCTCAGCCCACAGGAGTCCCAGGATGCGTATATGGAGGGTCATGTTGTCATCACATTGCTCTCCCGGCCGTATGTCAATTTACGAGACCGGAGCCGCCACTCCTCAATCAAGTAGCTCCTGAGTTTACCTCACAAGGGCTGAGTGCACACCGCTTGCCAACAGCGCTCGGCAAACCGGATTGTCACCCATCCAAGTTCTAGCCCAGCTTGACAGCGCTTAACTTCGGGGATCTGACGGGAACCAGTGAGAATATACATAACGAGATAGGATTTTTTGAGTGTATGCAGCACAAGTATTAGAAGACGATCAAACTGAAAATTATAATGGCTCTGAATGTACGTAAGTTATGTATTAATTAACAGATGGGATCAGCTAACGAAAGAAACTGCTGTCAGGATGTAATGGAAATAGAATAAGTCAGAACTCTTGAGAAGGACTGACAAACTGTAAATGAAATATGCGAACCTCAGTCTACTTATTATAGCGTTAATAAATTATTGTTAAGTACTGTTTAGGGTAACAGCACAGCTGTTATTGCTATGTTTGCTATTATTTCACAATGAGGATCACTATCCTTTAAATATCTACACTATCTGATCTAAAGTATGCGGACACTCTTTTCCTATATGAGTGCTGGAAAGGAATGTCGGACCTTTTGTTACGTAGGGTCATTTTTGTGCCCGGCCGGTGTGGCCGAGCGGTTCTAGGCGCTACCGTCCGGAGCCGCACTGTTGCTGCGGTCGCAAGTTCGAATCCTGCCTCGGGCATGAATGTGTGTGACGTCCTTAGGTTAGTTAGGTTTAAGCAGTTCCAAGTCTAGGGGACTGATGACCCCAGACGTCCCCATAGTCCCACAGCGCTTAGAGCCATTTGAACCATTTTGGTGCTGAGCATTTTCTAGTCTGTTACAGCTGTATTTATTATATGTATACCACACACCACCACTGTATATGAAAGCTGTTCGTAACAGTTGTGTGGACGTCGTTACACACCATTTGAGCAAGGGTTCCCAGACATCAATTAGTGAACACTCTTATGGGCTTTCTTCGCCCTTCGCCTTTATGATAGCCTGAACTCAGAAGCTGATACTTTCAGTGAGGTATCTGAATGTCGGTGGAAGAAATGCAGCCTGTTCCTCCTCAAGAGCCCGAAAAAGGGAAAGTAGTGATGTTATACGCTGCGGTCTGGAGTGAAATCAAACTTGTAACTCATCTCAAAGTTGTTGGACTGGATTCAGCTCTGGCCTCTGAGTAGACAGTCCACTTCAGCAATTTTGCTGTGCACATATCATTGTCTCTCGGTTGCTGCTTTATGAGAGGTTGCACTCTCATACAAAAATAACCATCTTCTGCTGCCCCTTCCTCTACTGTACGTAGCACACTGTGCTCTAAGAGTTGTTCATATCCTTCCGTATTTAGTGTTTCCTCAGGCGCAATTATGATAACGAATCTTAACCAAGAAAAACTCGCCCATGCCAAAACACAGCCTCCACCTTACTTCACTGTTGCCACTGCACATGGTGGCAGGTAACGTGCTCCAGGTACTCGCCAAACCAAAACCATTCCTTCGGAGTGCTACAGGTATATCAAGATTCATCACACGTAATCACTTGTTTCCAGTCATCCACTGACCAGTGGCATTGCTTTTTACCCAGTCCCAAGCGTCGCTTAGCACTGATTGCTGAAATGTGTGGCTTGCAAGTAACTCCTCGACATCGTACTAGATCGCTAGGCACGGTCATTGTGGTAGCAGGACTCAGCAGTGATTCTCTCCGCTGATTTCACGCTGTTTGTTTTATAAACACCCTTCCTGCCCGTCAATACAAAAGACTTTTCTGGTCTTTGTTTAGCAGCGGTTGTTTTTTCGCGTTTCCACTTCACAATCACGTCACCGAGAGCCGACATGGGCAGTTACAGAAGGAATGAACTGTGTCTGATATCTTTGTTACTCAGGTGACGTGCTGTGGCTAGATCACTTTAGAAGTTATTGAGCCCTCCTGACCGTCGATTTCTGTTAGCGCTTCTCTACTCACAACTCACCATTCTCTCCACCTTCTTTTATACATAAGGGGTCACCCCTGGTCAATTCGTCGTTACATGGCGGTAGCCGGATGCCTTTGATGAGATGTACCGTAAAAACTTCCATCGGCTTTGTTTAACTTAGGATTTCTGTCGTTACAATGACGGTGTCAGTGGAGTTCGTCGTAGTAACTCACTAATTGTCGAATGTATAAATTCTTCATGCTTAGCACCACAAATCAATCAGTTGCATACATGTAACGACGCTCATAAATGTTGCTTGCCATGATAGGGTTGGGTTGTTTGGCAGAAGACACCAAACTTGTCACATGAGATAAGTAGACGATTGACAGGAAGTACATAATGGCTAAGCAAAAATAGCTAGAGGACAAATGTAAAGATTTAGAAGCATGTATCACTAGGGGCACGAATGGGGGATAGAAATACAGTAGAAGACGAATGGGTAGCTCTGAGGGATGAAGTAGTGCAGGCAGCAGAGGATCAGGTAGGTAAAAAGACGAGGGCTAGTAGAAATCCTTGGGTAACAGAAGGAATATTGAATTTAATTGATGAAAGGAGAAAATAAAAAAATGCAGTAAATGAAGCAGGCAAAAAGGAATACAAACGTCTCAAAAATGAGATCGACAGGAAGTGCAAAATGTCTAAGCAGGCATGGCTAGAGGACAAATGTAAGGATGTAGAGGCTTATCTCACTAGGAATAAGATAGGTACTGCCTACAGGAAAATTAAAGAGACCTTTGGAAAAAAAAGAGGCACTTGTATGAATATCAAGAACTCAGATGGAAACCCAGTTCCAAGCAAAGAGGGGAAAGCAGATAGGGTCTATACAAGGGCGATGTACTTGAGGACAATATTATGGAAGTGGGAGAGGATGTAGATGAAGATGAAGTGGGAGATACGATACTGCGGGAAGAGTTTGACAGAGCTTTGAAAGACCTGAATCGAAACAAGGCACCGGGAGTAGATAACATTCCAATACGACTACTGACAGCCTTGGGAGAGCCAGTCCTGACAAAACTCTACATCTCATACATCTTGGGAGCAAGATGTACGAGACAGGAGAAATACCCTCAGACTTCAAGAAGAAAGCAGGTCTTGACAGATATGAAAATTACCGAACTATCAGTTTAATAAGTCACAGCTGCAAAATACTAACGTGAATTCTTTACAGACGAATGGAAAAACTGGTAGAAGCCGACCTCGGGGAAGATCAGTTTGGATTCCGTAGAAATGTTGGAACACGTGTGCAATACTGACCTTACGACTTATCTTAGAAAATAGATTAAGGAAATGCAAGCCTACGTTTCTAACATTTGTAGACTTAGAGAAAGCTTTTGACAATGTTGACTGGAATACTCTCTTTCAAATTCTAAAGGTGGCAGGGGTAATATACAGGGAGCGAAAGGCTATTTACAATTTGTACAGATATCAGATGGCAGTTACAAGAGTCGAGGCGCATGAAAGGGAAGCAGAGGTTGGGAAGGGAGTGAGACAGGGTTGTAGCCTCTCCCCGATGTTATTCAATCTGTATATGGAGCAAGCAGTAAAGGAAACAAAAGAAAAATTTGGAGTAGGTATTAAAATCCAGGGAGAAGAAATTAAAACTTTGAGGTTCGCCGATGACATTGTAATTCTGTCAGAGACAGCAAAGGACTTGGAAGAGCCGTTGAACGGAATGGACAGTGTCTTGAAAGGGGGATATGAGATGAACATCAACAAAAGCAAAACGAAGATGATGGAATGTATTCGAATTAAGTCGGGTGATGCTGAGGGAATTAGTAAATGAGACACTTAAAGTAGTAAGGGAGTCTTGCTATTTGGGGAGCAAAATAACTGATGATGGTCGAAGTAGAGAGGATATAAAATGTAGACTGGCAATGGCAAGGAAAGCGTTTCTGAAGAAGAGAAATTTGTTAACATCGAGTATAGATTTAAGTGTCAGGAAGTCGTTTCTGAAAGTATTTGTATGGAGTGTAGCCATGTATGGAAGTGAAACATGGACGATAAATAGTTTGGACAAGAAGAGAATAGGAAGTTTTGAAATGTGGTACTACAGAAGAATGCTGAAGATTAGATGGGTAGATCACACAACTAATGAGGAGGTATTGAATAGGATTGGGGAAAAGAGAAGTTTGTGGCACAACTTGATTAGAAGAAGGGATCGGTTGGTGGAACATGTCCTGAGGCATCAAGGGATCACAAATTTAGCATTGGAGGGCAGTGGAGGGTAAAAATCGTAGAGGGAGACCAAGAGAAGAATACACTAATCAGATTCAGAAGGATGTAGGTTGCAGTAGGTATTGGGAGTTGAAGGAGCTTGCACATGGTAGATTAGCATGGAGAGCTGCATCAAACCAGTTTCAGGACTGAAGACCACAACAACAACAATGTTCAATGAAAGAAAAGTGGATTCATCACCAGGGGAAAGATGGATACCGCCTAAACGAAAATTAAAGACGCCTTAGAAGGAAAGAGAAGCAGCTGTATGTATATCACGAGCTCGGATCGAAAACTAGTCCTAAGCAAAGAAGAGAAAGCAGAAAGATGGAGGGAGTACTCAAAGGATCCATACAAGGAGACTTACTTGGGGGCAATATTATAGAAATGTAGGATGACATAGATGAAGATGGTTTGGGAGATTTAATAGTGAGAAGACTTTGAGACAGCACTGAAATACGTAAGTCAAAACAAGGCCCCAGAAGTAAATGACAAAACTCTGCACGGGGTGTTCAATATATATGAGAAAAGTGAAATATCCTCAGACTCCAACAAAATGTAAAAGGAGAGGGGACCCAGCGACAGCATGGCTTAAACGTGTCTGCCTTACCCGCACAACACAGTTACTTGCCGCGACAGGAGTTCACGGTTGAAATGTGACGCAAGGGAGCCAATAAGGGAAAGTACATAGCCACGCGAGTGCAGTTCAGTAAGTACTCTAATTACACTGTCTAATTAAAAGTTAGACCCCAGGAGTAGACGACATTCGGTCAGAATTACTGACAGTCTTGTGAGAGCCAGCCATGAAAAAACTTCCATCTTGTGTGCAAGATAAATGAGACAGGTGAAATACCGTCAGATTTCCAGACGAATGTAATAATTACAATTCTAAATAAAGCAGGTAATGGCAGGTGTGAATATTACTGAATTATCACTATTGTAAGTCATGGCTGCAAAATACTAACACGAATTCCTTGCAAGAGATTGAACAATCTGCTAGAACCCGACCTCTGGGAAGACCAGTTTGGATTCCGGAGAAATGTATTAACACGCGAAGTAATGCTGACCCTACAATTTATCTTGGAAGACAGGTTAAGGAAAGGCAAACCTACTCTTATACTATTTTTAGACTGAGACAAAGGTTTTGATAGTGTTGACGGGAATACTCTCTTTCATACCCTAAAAGTAGCAGTGGTACAATATAGGGACCAAAGGCCATTTACAACTGGCACAGAAACTAGACGGCAGTTACAACAGTCGAGGGGCATGAAAGGGTAGCCGTTGTTGAGAAGGGAGTGAGACAGGATTGTACCTTATCACAGACCTTGTTCAACCTATACATTGAGCAGCTAAAAGAAAGAATTCTCCTGCTATTTATGTAGTACATCAGTACATTGTTCGAAACATGCAGTATTTGTGAAGCGTCACCTACAATAATTATCAACTTTTCGCAACGTTTCGTGTGACATGGTCTCTGGGTCTGAAGTTTTTAAATTTTTCTCTCCTGCAGAGTTCATAACCATGTTTCACGTATAGATGGTATAAATAGCTCTAGTTCCGGTCCATCGTTTCTATTGCCGCAGGCAGATAACGCTCATGGTCATTGCTTCAAAGTCAGAGCAGATATCGTGGTTGAGTAACTGATACCATTGAAGCAAGTTCTGTTAGGGAGGGCGACGCATGATCCCCCGCAGAGATCAGCTGTCAAGCGTGTCCAGTTTCAGAATGGCATAGGTATCACTGTATGACTTAGGGTTCTGTGTGGACTGCATCAATTAGCTGCAAATTTTCCACTGCGTATTTCCAAACTTTGAAGTGGAGTTGGGTAAATATGATCCGTGACAACTAGCAGCGCTCTTGCCAGCTTTCTACTGCAGGCGAAATCTATTGTCGTTTAATTACGACAACACTGAGGCGTTACCTAAAGACCCCCGTACAAGACCAAGGAATTTGTCAAACTTTGTTTGACAAATATTTGACCATTTACAGAGTTGTGATTCTCCAACAGAAAGGGGTTTCCACTCAATGGTCTGAAGATGACCACAGCAGTGGTCGAAACCGGTCACCTTATAAAATAAATTGTGATCAAGACTGTTTTTAATAGTAATTATTTACAATTTTAATTGATCACTGCTGTTCCCATAATGCATTCAAAAGATTTACAGAGCTGTTTGACATGTTTGTCAAGCATAAGAAGTGTTTGACATGTCTGAGAGAAATATAGACAGACGGTAAGCTTGACAAGATGGTAGACGTTGTTTATATCGATGTTTCGCTGCATATGTTTAGTGAAAAATTCTTTTATTACAATTCATCTCACTGGACCGTGAATTTTCATTAATATGGTAACTATGATAGAGAATTAAAATAAAATAGTACTGACAATTACTAAAACTGTGGAGACACCACACAGCTCCCAGCCATGTATTACGTTGGAAGAAAAAGGTCTATTGACACACAGTCAACATGCATTTAGAAAACATCGTTCGTGTGAAACACAACTAGCTCTTTATTCACATGAAGTGCTGAGTGCCATTGACAAGGGATTTCAGATCGATTCCGTATTTCTGGATTTCCGGAATGCTTTTGACACGGCACCACACAAGCGGCTCGTAGTGACATCGCGCGCTGATGGAATATCGTCTCAGTTATGTGACTGGATCTGTAATTTCCTGTCACAGTTCGTAGTAATTGACGAAAAGTCATCGAGTAAAACAGAAGTGATTTCTGGCGTTCCACAAGGTAGTGTTATTGGCCCTTTGCTGTTCCTTATCTATGTAAACGATCTTTGGTTGTTTGCAGATGACGCTGTCGTTTATCGACTAATAAAGTCATCAGAAGATCAAAACAAAGTGCAAACCGATTTAGAAGAAATATCGAAATGGCGCGAAAAGTGGCAGTTGACCTTAAATATCGAAAAGTGTGACGTCATCCACATGAGTGCTGAAAAGAACGCGTTAAACTTCAGTCACACGATAAATCAGTCTAATCTAAAAGCCGTAAATTCAACTAAATACCTAGGAATTACAATTACGAACAATTTAAATTGGAAGGAACGCACAGAAAATGTTGTGGCGAAGGCTAACCAAAGACTGTGTTTCTTTGGTAGGACACTCAGAAAATGTAACAGACCTACTAAGGAGACTGCCTACACTACGCTTGTCCGTCCTTTTTTAGAATACAGCTGCGCGGTGTGGGATCCTTACCAGATAGGACTGACGGAGTACGTCGAAGAAGTTCAAAGAAAGGCAGCACGTTTTGGATTATCGTGAAATATGGGAGAGAGTGTCACAGAAATGACACTGGATTTGGGATGGACATCATTAAAAGAAAAGCGTTTTTCGTTGCAACGGAATCGTCTCACGAAATTCCAATCACCAACTTTCTCCTCCGAAAGCGAAAATATTTTGTTGACACCGACTTACATAGGGATGAATGATCACCAAGACAAAATAAGGGAAATCTGAGCTCGTACGGAAAGATATAGGTGTTCATTCTTCCCACGCGCTATACGAGATTGGAATAACAGAGAATTGTGAGGTGGTTTGGTGAACCCTCTGCAAGGCACTTAAATGTGATTTGCACAGTATCCGTGTAGATGTAGATGTAGATGAACTGTCATGCCAACGACAATGGTACATTTATTACGTATTTCCCTGTCGTATTTGACGCGGGAAGTGGTTAAGAAAAAAATCAATAGTTTACACATAACATACAAGCGGGAAAGCAATGAAGTAAAATGAACCGTAGTTCTCTGGCTTTTCCACGGACGATGGGGGCTATATGTCAGCAAGTTGTGGATTTTTAAGGATTTGTCATTAGAGGACCAAGTAGAAAACAATAACTTTTAGCATACTTGTATTTTATTTTTCAGTGTGAAGGTAAAGTAACTCTAAACAGGTTACAAAATGTTTGACTGTCCATTCACTGAAAACTGATGTAATCATCAAGTTTTTTGAGTGTATCATTTCCATTAACATTTTTTCATGTCTATATTTCTCATTCATTTTAAACCATTTAATTTACCAGCGTCTTGTTTTCTTCTTCTTCTTTAAACACAGCGCCAGAGTCAATTTTAGAAATGCTGTATCCGCATTTGTAGCCACTCCAACTAACACAAAAATACAGAGGACACAGAAGCCTCTGCTCCAAAAGTGATATTAAATTGATCAGCTCTCTTGGTAGGTTTATGGGCTTGTTTGACACATTTGTGGCTAGATAAGAGCGAATTTGACAGACAGTTCGCTCTTTTACAGTGACCTTAGAGGGCTTTTAAAAGTTTCATTGTCCATTCTAAGACATTTAACGTAATCTTCGGGTTCTGAGACTAGTACTTCTTCTGGAGCAAATCTTTTTAAGCTGTTCCGTGACCCAGAGTGCTGTCTTTCTTCTTCTTTAAACAAAGAGCCCAAGTCAATGGCAGGACTGCTTTGTCTGCATTTGTGGCCATTCCCACTACTGTCGAAATTCTCATGAATACGATCAGCATCTGCATGAAAGTAAGAGTTAAAGTGACAAACTTTGTTGGCACCTGTTCGGGCTTGTTTCAAAAATCTGCCGTAGTAAGGACACATTTGACAAACAAGTTTTACTCGTTTATGGAGGCCCCTAGAGACGTATACAAAATGGCGTTCCGGGTTTGATCGAAATAGACAAGTGAAGTAGCAGCTCCAAGCCAACTGCAGCTGTCAGGGATCGTCTTTCTCCGGAATTTACTGTTCTTTCATTGAACATTGTTGTTGTTGTTGTTGTTGTCTTCAGTCCTGAGATTGGTTGATGCAGCTCTCCATGCTACTGTATCCTGTGCAAGCTTCTTCATCTCCCAGTACCTACTGCAACCTACATCCTTCAGAATCAGCTCAGTATATTCGTCTCTTGCTCTCCCTCTACGATTTTTACCCTCCATGCTGCCATCCAATACTAAATAGGTGATTCCTTGATGCCTCAGAACATGTCCTATCAACCGATCCCTTCTTCTAGTGAAGTTGTGCCACAAACTCCTCCCCAGCTCTATTCAATACCTCCTCATTAGTTATGTGATCTACCCATCTAATCTCCAGCATTCTTCTGTAGCACTACATTTCAAAAGCTCCTATTCTCTTCTTGTCCAAACTATTTTTCGTCCATTTTCACTTCCATACATGGCTACACTCCATACAAATACTTTCAGAAACGACTTCCCGACACTACAATCTATACTCGATGTTAACAAATTTCTCTTCTTCAGAAAAGCTTTCCTTGACATTGTTAGTCTACATTTTATATCCTCACTACTTCGACCATCATCAGTTATTTTGCTCCCCAAATAGCAGGACTCCTGTACTACTTTAAGTGTCTCATTTACTAATATAATTCCCTCAGCATCACCCGACTTAATTTGACTACATTCCATTATCTTCGTTTTGCTTTTGTTGATGTTCATCTCATATCCTCCTTTCAAGACACTGTCCATTCCGTTCAACTAGTCTTTCAAGTCCATTGCTGTCTCTGTCAGAATTACAATGTCATCGGCAAACCTCGAAGTTTTTATTTCTTCTCCATCGATTTTAATACCTACTCCGAATTTTTCTTTCGTTTCCTTTACTGCTTGCTCAATATACAGATTGAATAACATCGGGGATAGGCTACAACCGTGTCTCACTCCCTTCCCAACAGCTGCTTCCCTTTAATGCCCCTCGACTCATGTAACTGCCATCTGGTTGCTGTACAAATTTTAGATGGCCTTTCGTTCCCTGTATTTTACCCCTGCCACCTTCAGAGTTTGAAAGAGAGTATTCCAGTCAATATTGTCAAAACCCTTCTCTAAGTCTACAAATGTTAGAAACATAGGCTTGCATTTCCTTAATCTATTTTCTAAGATAAGTCGTAGGGTCAGTATTGCCTCTCGTGTTCCAATATTTCTACGGAATCCAAACTGATCTTCCCCGAGGTCGGCTCCTACCAGTTTTTCCATTCGTCTGTAAAGAATTCGTGTTAGTATTTTGCAGCCATGACTTATTAAACTGATAGTTCGGTAATTTTGACATCTGTCAACACCTGCTGTCTTTTGGATTGGAATTATTATATTCTTCTTGAAGTCTGAGAGTATTTCGCCTGTCTCATACATCTTGCTCCCAAGATGTATGAGATGTAGAGTTTTGTCAGAAATGGCTCTCCCAAGGCTGCCAGTAGTCGTATTGGAATGTTGTCTACTCCTGGGGCCTTGTTTCGAGTTAGGTCTTTCAGTGCTCTGTCAAACTCCTCACGCAGTATCGTACGTCCCATTTCATCTTCATCTACATCCTCTTCCATTTCCATAATATTGTCCTCAAGTACATCGCCCTTGTATAGACCCTCTATATACTCCTTCCACCTTTACCTTCTTTGCTTAGAACAGGGTTTCCATCTGAGCTCTTGATACTCATACAAGTGGTTCTCTTTTCTCCAAAGGTCTCTTTAATTTTCCGGTAGGCAGTATCTATCTTACTCCTAGTGAGATAAGCCTCTACACCCTTACATTTGTCCTCTAGTCATCCCTGCTTAGCCGTTTTGCACTTCCTGTCGATCTCATTTTTGAGACGTTTGTATTCCTTTTTGCCTGCTTCATTTACTGCATTTTTATATTTTCTCCTTTCATCAATTAAATTCAATTTTTCTTCTGTTACCCAAGGATTTCAACTAGCCCTCGTCTTTTTACCTACTTGATCCTCTGCTGCCATCACTACTTCATCATTCAAAGCCACCCATTCTTCTTCTACTATATTTCTTTACCCCATTCCTCTCAATTGTTCCTTTATGCTCTCCCTGAAACTCTGTACATCCTCTGCATTAGACAGTTTATCCAGGTCCCATCTCCTTAAATTCCCACCTTTTTGCAGTTTCTTCAGTTTTAATCTACAGTGCATAACCAATTGTGGTCAGAGACCACATCAGCACCTGGAAATGTCTTACAATTGAAAACCCGGTTCCTAAATCTCTGTCTTACCATTATATAATGTATCTGATACCTTTCATCTCAAGTGCTTCATGTGTGCATATCCTAAACAGTAGCTCACATACCACATTCCACGTTGAGTTCTTAAAATGCAAATCTGTTTGGCCTTTCCAGTTCCTCCAACTTTCCGCTGGCCCTAGTCACCCCCAGCCCCTTTTTCGGCACTCTTATTTTCTTTTCTGTGTACGGTACGCTTCTTCCCACTGTGGTTCTGCTGCTGCGTGAATTAGCTCGTCCCGGGCGCCACCGCCCCCCACCTACATGCTTTCTGTTAGCGGAACCGCGAAGCGCACTCTGGCGGTGGCTGCATCCGCGCCGTGTCGACCCCTGCAATCTGTGTCGCCCACCTCCCCCTCCCCTCCCCCTCGCCCATATTCCCTTTCCTAACCTCCCACCCCCCCTCGCTCTCTCTCGCGCGAACCCAGTGGCTCTCTCCGGCGCTAACCGCCGCATCTTAATTTTCCTGCCGGCGTTTTTGTCAGAAAGGGCAGAGGCGTACCAGCGACCGGGACACCGTCATTAAATTTCCTCGTTACGTTGCCTCTGTACCCTCATTTGAAAAATGTTCTCGCTAATTGATTGCTGTGTAATAAAAGCCTTTCGATCAGCCGCCAGCTTAATGGCTGAAAGTGGATTCCAGTGTGGCATTAACGCTCGCGCGAGAAAATGTTAAAAGCGTCATAATACCGTCTGCATTACTTTCTGGCCTCAGTACGTTTAATCACGCCTTAAGTCTTGCGTTTTTGTTTCTTCACATCGAAAACAGAGGTTTTATATTGGGACGCATATAAAGTTTTCATCGCTTTCCTCCTCTTTCAGTTATGGTGAAAATGATGGCTACATCAATATCAACCCTTTTTAACTAAACTGACGCGATGGATTTCAGAATCTGCCTTATTACACAATGTAAATAGTCGCTTTAAAGTTTCATAGCCGTATTCAATTTCTAGAAATGGCTGAGTCACAGCATTCGTTTGATTTATAAAAATGTGGTAAAGCATATGTACTCCCCTATTATGAAATACTGTTTGGAAAAAACTGCGTACATATTTAGTCAGAATGTCAAGTGGTGTGATGACTGCCAACATGCTTCAACTCAGGTATGTAAAAATTTTTCGCTTCACGAAATGTTGCAACGTAGTCTTCTGTGACTATAATATCTATGAATCACGAGTGGAATTAAAAAAAAAAAAAAAAAAAAAAAAAGAAAGACTCTCTGAGCACTATGGAACTTAACATCTGAGGTCATCAGTCCCCTAGAACTTAAAACTACTTAAACCTAACTAACCTAAGGACATCACACACGAGTGGAATTAACTCATACATTCGGATGTAAAAATGTGTAGGGATATAAACATTACATTACATGCCAATACATTAGCAGAATGCAATCAGTCTACAAATTTCTAGAAAATTTCTGTGGCATGTGGGTCTTATATCAAAAAGGAGGAGAAGGTTATACCGTGCTTATTGATGGGGGGGGGGGGGGTAGGGGAGGTATTGCAAGTGGTAATTTTATCTGGGACATTAGCACAAGTTCTTATTAACTTATTCATCTACTAAACGGCAAATTTAAAATTTAACTGCAAATACTTTCTCATATTTCATCATAAAAGAGCATTTACTGAATTCAAATGTGAAAGAAATATACATGAAATTAATTACAAGTACAATGTTGAGCTAGCTGAACTCATTAACAATTTTTATCTCAAACACCAGTGAAATCGTTAAACAATGAAAACAACAGAAAATTTCAAATTTATGTATTAATTAAACCAACCTGTTTCAAAATAGTAAATCAAGTACCTATACTTCTTATCCACTGGCGTTGGCATATATAGCCAACTGGCGCCTTGTAATGGTAATAACAAAGGGACAAAATAACACATACCAGATTACTTTAACAGCCAGAAAGTCTCAAAATTAGAAACAGCAATTAGACCATTAAAAACACCAACTTAAAAACAAATCGAGTCTGCCCAATAAATGCACGGGACATGCACAAACGTACTTGACTAAAACGTTTAAAAATTTAAAATTACAGCAAAATTCAAACAAGGATAGTTATGGCTGAGTGTAGTTACCTACATACTGCTTTACCACTCTATAAATCAACGTAGGTTAAGAACAATGAACAATACTTCTGTTAAAAGGATTCCACAGTTGAGATAATGATAACAATAATGATGATAATAATAATAATGAACGTGAAGGTGATGCTGAGAACACAAACACAAATTGTCTACCATGGCTGATCGCAATAAGTTAAGTTCCAATGCCAATCTACGGTGGCATCCGAAAGGACAATGTTTAACATAATGATCTCACGAAAACAATTTTCCTCTTTGACCGTCCTGGAATAACGACTTTACAACCGTTGTTGTTAACGCATTCGGGCTGACTTCCTTCTTAAGGCGCTTCTCGAACAGCAAAGCTTGGACTGCAGGATACGAATATTAAAGTGGGCACGAAGTCGAAGCCACAATAGGAAACGGTTTGGCCATCTATGGAGTGGGAATAGTCTACTGCGTATGTTCTCAAAATCTGTGTTAGTCACGTGATTTTGGGACGACACTGCTTGTCTAGAATACGAGATCATAGCAGAACTGGAATACCAGAGGTATTTACCTTATTTTGTATACGTTTCTGCACGTTTGAGTTTTACTAACAGCTATGGTGCAGTATTGTCGTTGCTACGGATGTAAAGACAAGTACGTGAAAGGAGCACCAATTACTTTTTATAGGCGTCTACAACCAACGTATAACTGAAAATGTCGTATTCGTATGAGGCACTTCATATGTTGAAAAATATTGAGGCATGGTATTGTAAAGTCTTGTATTGTAGAGATAATGTTTTCAACATTATGAGCATGTGTTTAGGTGAGAAGTGCTAGATCAATCTGCAAGAATGTCTGAGTGAACTGCCAGTCAGTGTGTACGTAGTGGTTCTATGTTCACAAAATGGTTCAAAAGGCTCTAATCACTGTGGGACTTAACATCTGAGGTCATCTGTCCCCTAGATTTAGAACTATGAAACACGTATGTAACGCAGCAGCGATGGCGAGGCATTGCAGCGTCTCTGACCAGAGAGCCATTTTATCGTAGTTAGTCTGCGCTTGACCGCGCGAGTGTTGCGAGCGGTTCTCAGTCGGTAGCTCGATTTAGTTGCGAGCAGTTCGCTAGTAGTAGTCGTGCAGTGCAGTGCAGTAGTAGTCGTCATGTAGAGCAGTTCATTCGAGTGGAGATGTGTGTGTAAGGAGTCGGGAAGCGTCGACATGGCATTCTGGTCAAGAGGCTGAATGAGGTATATTATTAATTAAGGTAATCTTCAGATAATGTAAAGTTTATTTATTGTAATTAATCTCCAACAAGTGCCCCAATAATAATTTTATTTCAAAAGCATTTTTTCAAAAAATTTAATTTTTTATTGAACTAAAGATTTAATTGCACTTCCCCTTTCATTCCACTTCCGTTAAAGAAAAATTTCAGTAAAATCACAAAAAAAAGGAATATTATTATTTACAATGCAGTTCCTCCAAGCCGTGGCGAAGAATAAGAGCAGAAATTTGACATCCAGTTATACTGAGGTAAGAATCTAATTCTGATTGTTTTACACAGGGCCAAAGACCGATATTTCGGTTTAATTGAATTTTCTTATCACTGAATAGACTTTAATTTTTTGTGAAGAACTTATATTTGAGTCAGATTGCTAATTTTTGTTTAATTGTCATTGTCAGTAGATTTCATTGTGGCGAGGTTACGCTTAGAGCAATGTCCATTAGCATTTCTAAATAATATTGTCATTTATTTCTTTTAAAATTTTTGTGGGGAGGTTACACTCGGCTCCCATTTGTATTAAGTATTGTCTTTTTTTCTTTTAAATTACGGTGGGGAGGTTACACTTGGCGACCCTGCCAGGATCGTATTTCGTTGAGAGTCTTTTGAAAAACAGTCAGATATCTGCTCTTATTTGCTTAAGTATAATTAGGATTTGGCGCTACGCTTTTATTAACTTGTGACTTTCTTTCCACAGATCAACGACAATTCGTTTGCTCTGTTGTATTTGTGTGTTTCTTTTGCATAGTGCTTATTTGTTTTGTGAATAATTGTGACTACTGTAAAAAATGCCGCGAAAGACTGTGAATAGTGTATCGCGAGGTATTGTGAACGAAATTGCCGACTTGAACAACATGACTGATGGTAATTGTGGCGCGCAGTGTAGTGATGTCAATCCTGCGTTCACTAACAATCAGTGTATTCCAACCACTAATGATGACTTTTGTCTTAATGATGAACAAACGAACTCGATTGTGTCTTGTGTTGATTTGACGACAATTGATGACGCGGGACGCTCCATTGTAATGAGCGGTACCCAGCTTAACACAACCGGTTTGGAAAATATAAGTAACATACAAACAGATTTTTCGAATGAAAATGGTCAGTGTAGTGAAAGTACGACGGATTTATTTAATTCCGAAATAGTGTCTGACAGTGTATGTTTAACTGGCAAACCTTTTTGTAAATTACAGAATGACCAAATGGTCACGCAAAACGAGACAATTCCAGATCGACCATTGAATAGCACAGAGAATAGAAATGCTAATTTTGAATCGGATCCAATTATGGCATTTTTGCGGCAAAATTTCAAACAGTTTAATGAAAAATTTAATGAACAGAACGAAAATTTTAGACAACTTAATGAACAGGTCAAACAACAGAACGAAAAACTGGACAATAATGCCGAAGATCTCAAACAACTTAGGGAACAGAACAAACAGCTTAATGAAAAATTAGACGACAATTCCAGACAGCTTAGTGAACAAATTAGAGCCGTTGCCGCGCAGTGTCATGACACTAAGGAACAGTTGCGCACGGAAATTGAGGCTTGTTCACAAAAAAAATAGCGAAGAAATTAAGTCTGTTGCGCAAGAATTAAGGGAAATGCAAACAGCCGCAACAGAAACACTCAGAGACGAAATTAGCGGAGTCGCCAAACAGTGCTCTGAAAAAGCTACACAATTACGGGACGAGTTTAAAGCAATGACGGTAGAACTTTCGCGCACAGTGGACGCAAAGATAGACGCGAAATTCGAACAGCAGAACACTCAGATTAACGAGCGCTTTAATCAGCACATGCAGAACAGTGATACGCGTTTCCGCAAATTTATTCAAGATCAAAACAAAGTAAAACGACAAGTCATGGAAACAATTACTGCTCAGAGACAAGAAGACAAACGTAAAATGTTCGCGAAAGCGAAGACGTATGTAGACAATAATATTGCTACAGTGTCCGACGAAATTAATACCATCAAACAGTCCAACACAGAATTACGTGACGAAATTTCCAATCTTAAGTCGAATACAGACACATACACAACCGATTTTCAAACAGTGACCGACAGACTAGAACAATTAGAACTAGCACATGATTCAGATGTCGTCAAAGCTGATGTTAAAAAACTGAGCGAAACTACGCGTAAGGTGCAAAAACAGATTAATGCGTCTGATTCTAAAACCGATGATCAGGTTAAAATACTGACTGAAAAATGTGATGAATTGGCCAGTCGTATTGATGTTATCGAAAATACTAATGACAATAAATCAGACGATACTGCACCAGTTTCATTTAACCAAACACCTGAATTTCAAAATTTACAGCAGACAATTAATGAGATCGATTCGTCTAATAACACGTTGCGTAGAAAGTTATCGAGTTTACAACAAGAAGTAACAGAGATGAAAAGCATTTCAGTTAATAACATACCACAACAGACGCCACTTTATGAACATCTGTCAGACTCACGCAGCGCGTATAATTTGGGTAATCTACAGAGAGTACGGGACTTAGATTCCGATCAACCACAGTTCAATAGATTCTCTTACGATCGTGAACCTGTTCCATCACACAGAGATGATAATTTCGACTACAAACATTTTCTGTCAGTGAGAAAGTTTAAGGTTTTCAAAAACGATAGAACGCAGATTCACCCACTGGATTGGATTCAACAATTTAGCTTTGCTCTTCCACCGACATGGCCTGTTACGCATAAACTTGAATTTATTTGCAGCTTTTTGGAAGGCGAACCGGCAACTCGTGTGAGACCGATCGCGAGGCAATGCTACTCAGTAGAGGAATTTCAGAATGCATTTCTGTCAGCGTACTGGTCGAAGACGACACAGCGCGGAATCAAAGATCAGTTAATTAGTTTTCCGAATTACGAGAACTCAAATTTTCCCAGTGTGACGCAATTTTTTGAGCACATGGTACAACAAAACCAATACCTGAGTGAACCGTACAGTGAATCCGCACTGATACAATTATGCATTTCCAAATTACCACGGTCATTACGAGTGTCACTTCTAACGGGTCAGCAAAAAGAAAACATTTCAGCATTCAGAGATCTTTTACAGCTCTTGGAAGTACAGCAATCCGATTATTCTTTTGTAAACAAAAACTTTTCTTATAATAACCAAGGTCAACAGAAGTACAGCAATTATGATCAGACACGTAATTTCAATAGGAAAAGTAACAGACGCTTTAGGAACGACAACTATCAGGACTTAAATCCCAGACAGAATTCAGATTATCAATATCGTCAAAATTTTCAGCAACAGGAAACACATTTTGGTAACAATAGACGTTTTCCACCACAACAGCATGAAAGTCAGCCGGTTGGAATACATAACCAACAATGTAATGCACAAGGTCAACCAGGCTTTAATGTTCCGCCGCGTGCGCATATAGTCCAAGATCCAACAAATAGTAATGCACGGCAGCAAGGAAACAATTACGTACAGAGAAGACAGTATTTCAATTCCTATCGCAATGCACCGTATAGGAATGACTTTCACGACAGACGTAAAAATAATGAGCATAATTACCAACATACGTTTAATAACAGTCGGTCTTACCAGCGACAAAGTAATCAACAAGAACATATTCTCATGAATGAACCCGACAGTAGGTATCATCCAGAGCGTAATTCGTCTGGAAGAAGTAATAGGACAGTTGAAATAGTAGAAATGCCACAGAACCCTCCTAATAATAATAACACGTCAGATAGAATCTGACTAGATAATGTACAGGACGCATCTTCCAATAATACAAGCACTACTTCAGACAAGCAAAATGTTGTTCACGAAAATGTAATTACTTTTGACGACATACGAGACACTCTTTTACAGGAAAGACCAGTTGTTCAGAAAACTATTTCACATCCTGTTATCGAAATCAAAATTGGTTCATCGAAATTTTCAGCAGTAATTGATTCCGGATCACCTATATCAGTAATAAATGAAGAAACTTTTAACGAGTGCAACAAAGAGAATACGTATCCGACATTACCATTAGGCAAAACAAAAGTGGAAGGAGCAGTACCGAGTAAAGGAATAGACGTTAAATTACAGACGCATTTATCATTTTATATTGGAGGTCATAGTTTTCATTCTAATTTTTGGATTGTTCCTTTATTGACAACAGACGTAATTTTAGGTACGAATTTTCTGGTACAACACGACGCAGTTATCGATTTTCAAAATTCTTATTTAATGTTAAAGGATGAAAATGTACAATTGGCTTTAGAATTTCAGCACTCACTATCTACTGAAGAGCAAACAATTAATCGCAGAGAGGTCATTTCCGCAACACGTAACATAGACTGTAATCCCACATTGTTCACGGATACGTACGTACACAACTATAATACTCCAGACGAAGTGGACTACGACGTAATGCAAATGATTTCCGATAAAGTTAGACAAAGCAGTGCAACTACAGACGACGAACGAACGCAATTACACAAAATTCTTTTACAGCAAGCTCCAGTTTTTGACAACATTCCTGGTACTATGTTCGGTTGTATGTATTAATTTGAAGTCAAACAGCACGATACATTTAAAGCTAAACATTATCCCATTCTATATATTCACAGAGAACAGGTTAAAAAGGAGCTGCAAGATATGCTTGATCAAGGAATTATAGAACCAGCAGTTAGTCCGTACATAAACCCGCTACATATTGTTAAGAAGAAAGATGGCTCACTTCGCCTTGTACTTGATTCACGTCACATTAATGACATTATTATTAATGAAACAGATCGACCACAGACATTAGAGGAACTTCTACAGAAATTTCATGCTACTGCTATTTATTCTACACTAGATTTAAAATCGGGATTTTGGCAAATTCAACTTCATCCGAACTGCAGAAAATACACAGCTTTTCTCTGTTTCGGCGACTGTTATCAATTTCGCAAACTTCCGTTCGGCTTAACTATTACTTCTGCAGTTTTTATTCGCGGTTTGAACACTATACTTCCGACAGAACTTAAAGACAGAATTACGACGTATGTAGACGACATTCTTATCGCAGAAGCTAACTGGTCTGAACACAATCTGATTCTTGAACAACTGTTACAAACTTTTCATGCACAAGGACTTACAGTTAATCTTAGTAAATCGCATTTTGGCAAAACTTCTATAAAATTTCTTGGACACGTAATTTCAGCAGAAGGCATTGCACCTGATCCGGAAAAACTTCAAGCTCTACGTGACATTACTGTTCCTACGACGAAGAAACAACTACGCAGTTTTTTGGGCTTAATTAACTTTTTTCGCAAATTTATTCATCACTCTGCTTTAGACACACCCAGATTATGCCGATTAACAGGTAAAAACACTATTTGGTCTTGGGATAAGCAAGCACACTCTGAATTCATGAACCTGAAACATGCTTTGTTGAATGCTCCACTTTTATCGCACCCAGATCTTACCAGAGATTTTTCCATTGCCACTGACAGTTCCAACACCGCTTTAGGCGTACACATTTTCCAGGAAATTGAAGAAGATGGCTCTACAGTAATTAAAAACATCGCATTTGCAAGTCGCATTCTGTCACCTGCTGAGCGAAATTATTCCGTTACAGAATTGGAAACATTATGTGTTGTATGGGCTTTTACGAGATTTCGGCACTTTCTTTATGGCAGACATACCACCGTTTACACAGACCACAGAGCGATACAATTTTTGCTTTCAGCTAAATTTACTCACGAAAGGTTAAGTAGATGGAAACTTTATTTACAGGAATTTAATTTTACAATAGTTCACATTCCCGGCACACAAAATGTTATAGCAGACGCACTATCGCGTTCTCTGAGCAACAATCAGCAAGACGTAGCAACCAACTTCTGCAAAGCAAATTTCAGTGTCATGTACATTCAACAAGTTGCATTTGAAAATTTTATTTCGTCGTCATTACAGGACATAGTAGAAGAACAAAATAAAGACAACGTGTGGAAAGAAATTAAACACCTTTGGCAAGATAGGAATAATGTTACGATTAGAAACCATTACACTGTACGCAATGACATTCTGTTTCGCCGCTCTCATCCTGACAGCAACAACTGGTTATTATGCATTCCTGACGAACTGGTTAACAAATTGATCTAGTACACTCATTTAAGTTACGCACATTGCGGAGCAAGAAAATGTTTTCTTATACTGAGACAGAACTGTTATTTTACCAATATGGAGAAACGTTTACGACGAGTTTTAGCGTCTTGTAAAATTTGCCAGAAAGCTAAGTCAGACACCACTTCACATATTCCTCCATTATATCCCACTGTACCTGTTAAATTAAGACATATGGCCGCAGTAGACATTTTTGGTCCAATTCCGAGAACTAACAGAGGTTTTTGCTATATATTTGTCGCTGTTGAGCTCACTTCAAAATTTGTTACTTTCACTCCGTTACGCAAAGCTACTGCTAAAGCCGTTTCGAAGGCATTTGTAAAACATTTTCTATTTCATGTAGGGCATGTGATGAAAGTAAATTCTGACAATGGATCACAATTTCGTTCTGCTACATGGACACGTATGTTACGAGCTAGAAACATTTCTCCGATTTATATATCCAAGTACCATGCTTCTTCGAACCCCTGTGAAAGATTAATGAAAGAAATTGGCAAGCTGTGTAGAATATACTGCCACAAAAGACATATTGATTGCGACACACACATATTCTCATTCCAAGATGTAATTAATTCCATTCCAAATGAATCCACTATGCTATCTCCGTCTGTTATACTGAAAAACGTTGAACCACCAAACAAAATTAAAGAATTAGTAAACTTCCCTAAATGTCGTCGCCTACGACACCATGAAATAATTGACATTGCGCTGAACAACATCAAACGTGCCGCAGAGCGCCGGAGAAGACAGCAAAAACAGGTTTGTACACGCCGCGACTTTCACGTTGGACAGAAGATACTGGTACGTACACACTATTTATCCAGTAAATTAAAAGGTAAGTGCAGTAAATTTGAACTTCTATACGCAGGTCCATATCGGATTCGCAGCATCCCTCACCCCAATGTTGTACACGTCGAAACTTTAAGAACCAGAAAATCGAAAGGCAATCACCATATCTCAAACATTAAACGGTTTATTGAGTGAAACCACTGTATGATTCAACACACTATGATGCCATTTACTAATGCAATTATTTCACCTGACTAATTACTGATGATTATCGTATTTTTTCTTGGCAAGTGCCCGGCAAGGTAAGGTTAGGAGGTCGCTTTTCTTGTCGTTACACATCAGACCGTGCACATTTTTCCACTTTTTTTTGTGTATATGATTGTACTCCAGTTTTGTTTGTATGTACTGTGAAATAGTTAAGGTATAACACACCAGTTGATTTTGACACTCTTTTTGCCCTATGACATCTCAACATCGTGACTGTTTTACATTTTTTTGCTGCTGCATTGTTTTATTCTGTGTACATTTTTGCATCTGAACACTGTCAATGTCTTTGACATATTACGTTTTCTGTCATGTTATGCTGTATGGTTAATTATTTCACCATAAACCAGTCATTATTTAGTGGGTATATGATTTAAATGCAGGACATTAATCTTTGTTCATCAATTTCAGAAAGAAATGATGCATGTAAGAAATAAATTCAACAGAAATGGGAATTTCACCTACGGAATAAACGAAAGAAGATGCAGTAACTTTCTGAAGAAGAGTAAATGAATCAGCATTAACAAGAATTAACAAGAATATACTATACTCATCGTAGAATAGCAGTCTTAACTAATTTTTTCTTTCAGAATACAAGGTAATTGATGCAGGCTGTCAGACAGAACTACACATCTTAGTTTTAGTGATGAAATATGCTAGAGATAAGGAATAATTATGTAATGAGTAATTAAGTGATTTTTGCAGATGATAATGAATGCTGACGAATAATGATGAAGAATATGCTGTTATGAATAATGAAGTTTTTCTTTACAGGTGATGATAATAGTGAAGTTATGATGATATGGATAATGAAGTTTTCTTTACAGATGAGGATAATGTTGAAGTTATGTATTTATGCTACGTAGTTATTTAAGTATTTGTTGCAGTTTGCTTTGACAGCAGGTGTTATATTGCATAGTAGGATGATGGAAAGTTTTGGAAAGGACAGCTTTGGAACACATTTTATACGCATTTCACTACCTGTTAATTCGAAGTTCACTACTTTTCAGCATAGTGTGCGTTTCTTCTTTCAGGTCAATAATCCATTTTGTATTTTTTCCAGGAGAAGCTTTTCATGATACTTACTAAACCAGTTACTTATTATACCTGTTCTAGTACTTGCATTTTTATTTTTTACCCATTTGTGTTTATCATTTATGAATGTGATCACATATACTGCCTTGTTGCATAACCTTGCTACAGCTGACTCATGACGAATGACGTTCCCTATCCTCATTTGCAGCAATAGGTCAAAAACAAATAGTGTTATGCCTCAGCAATTAATTATCGATCCCAACGCAATGCATTGCTAACAAAAAAAAAAATGTATTACCAGTCCCAAGTAGTGATACCAGTTTGAGAAAATTCTGAATAATACTGATTAGCTCTGAATAATATGTCACTTCAGTAATGACTTCTTAATGAGACAAAAAAAGTATATATTTAAAATAATGCTTTGTCACTAGCTAGTAACTACCACTGTTTATTGTAATGAGACTACTTATAATGCCCATGATTATTAATGCTTTGATTGTAATTAGCTGATTTTTAATAATGACTTTGTAATGATATGAATAATACTGAATGATGAACAATGTTTTAATCTATTCAATACTTGCTGGCCACTGAGTGCCAATAATTAATGTCACTCGATGAATTGTTATTAATTATGCCATTAATTAGCTCTTGTTTCAATGTTGATACTTTGTAACTGGTAAAGAATATGATTGTTTCATAATGCTTTGTAATTAGAAGAAGGCTAATGATTCTTACTAGATTGGAATGACACATAATTAATTAACTATGCTATTGTTTCATAATGCTTCGTAATTAGGAAAAGGCTAATGATTATTACTATTGGAAGACAAATGATTAATTAATTATGATATGCTTTATAATTGGGAAAGAATGTGATTGTTTAATAATGCTTTGTAATTAGGAGAAAGCTAATGATTCTTACTATATTGAAATGACAAATGGTTAATTAACGATACCATACTTTGTAATTGGAAATGAATGTGACTGTTTAATAATGCTTTGTAATTAGGAGAAAGCTAATGATTCTTACTATATTGAAATGACAAATGGTTAATTAACGATACCATACTTTGTAATTGGAAATGAATGTGACTGTTTAATAATGCTTTGTAATTAGGAAAAGGCTAATGATCATTATTGGAATGACAAATGATTAATTAACTGACACATAATTAATTAACTATGCTATACTTTGTAACTGGAAAAGAATATGATTCTTACTATATTGAAATGACAAATGATGCTATGCTTTGTAATTAGAAGGCTAATGAGTCTTAATTACTGTTTAATAATTGTTTGTAATTAGGAGAAGGCTAATAATTCTTACTATATTGGAATGACAAATAATTAATTAACGATGCCATACTTTGTAACTGGAAAGGAATGTGGCTGTTTAATAATGCTTTGTAATTAGGAAAAGGCTAATGATTAATACTATTGGAATGACAAATGATTAATTAACCATGCTATACTTTGTAACTAGGAAAAGAAGGTTACTGATTCTATGTAAAACAATTAATGAACATTTTTCTGTAATACTACATACTTGGTACAGAAATGTTCAATAACTGGGCTATGAATGCCACAAACTATCAATGAAAACTGTAATTGTCAATATTATGTGACATAATGTCCTTCACCTCATGAGCTAACTACCCTGAATTACTGCAATGTCCATTTGTCCTGTCTATCCTAGTGATCATGGAGCACTATATTTGGTTTTGCACAAATTCTACGTTGGTGTGCCTTGTAAGAGCGTGGTGTTGACACGACATGCTGTCCACCACCGTGAGCGATGAAGACGTTATTATGGTCCCACTGTTTGGTGTACCTAATATACTGCCAAAATGAAAGCATGGAACATTATTACGACAGTTCAGTGTCTTGGTTACACTGATAAATTCTGATGGGAAAAGAACTTCAAGTTGTGTCACTTGGTGTTGTACTTCTGTGGAAAGATATGGACTTTCAGAACAGCTGTGTGCAATCTAAAGTGCTACAACCATGATGCAATCCTTCCCTTTCCTATCCTAATTCTTGTCACATAGTGAAAATCATTTTTTGGTAACATCATTTATGTTCGTGGGTTATACATTTTTTCGATTCGATGAACTCCAGTGCGAGTACACTTATGTCACTGGTCGACATGATGTTTTTGCCATTATGTTTATTTGTTGTGAAAATGCTAAGGACATTTTTCAGTGCGTGTGCACTTTGGACATGATTTTTTGCCATTATGTTTATTTATTGCGAAAATGCTAAAGACATTTATTTTTTCGATTTGTTCTCAAGTACAGTATGTGCACTCTTGTCTTTTATATTGTGTATACATTTTTTATTTTAAGGATATGTTCTGAACTACAGTGCATGTGCACTTATGTTAGGTGTTAATATGTTTTCTACTGAACTTCAGTGCCTGTGCACTTTTCTCATTTTTCAATATGATTTGTACTCATTCTGTATGTTCAATACTTCAGTGCGTATGCACTTATGTCATTTGTTACTCATTGTATATACATTTCATCATTTACTGATATGTTCTCAACTCCAGTGCATCTGCACTCATGTCACTTGTCAACATAATATTTTTTGCCAGTCTGTTTATTTGTTCTGAATATGCCAAAGAATTTTTTCAGTGCGTGTGCACTTTGTTTTCTGTCAAATAATTTGTATATACATTTTTCTGATTTGCTACTATGTTTTGTACTCATATCTTGTCTTTGTCTTATATATTTTGTACTTAGTGCGTGTGCACAACATTTAATTCATGTACTACATCTAAATATTCTGTAAATTGTAGAAGTTTATTAATTAATTAAAAATTTTGCCGCGATTGGCAAGTCCAAACGACTCACCATCGCTGCCAAATTTTTGCCCCCCCAGTGGAGGGTTATGAACCACGTATGTAACGCAGCAGCGATGGCGAGGCATTGCAGCGTCTCTGACCAGAGAGCCATTTTATCGTAGTTAGTCTGCGCTTGACCGCGCGAGTGTTGCGAGCGGTTCTCAGTCGGTAGCTCGATTTAGTTGCGAGCAGTTCGCTAGTAGTAGTCGTGCAGTGCAGTGCAGTAGTAGTCGTCATGTAGAGCAGTTCATTCGAGTGGAGATATGTGTGTAAGGAGTCGGGAAGCGTCGACATGGCATTCTGGTCAAGAGGCTGAATGAGGTATATTATTAATTAAGGTAATCTTCAGATAATGTAAAGTTTATTTATTGTAATTAATCTCCAACAAGTGCCCCAATAATAATTTTATTTCAAAAGCATTTTTTCAAAAAATTTAATTTTTTATTGAACTAAAGATTTAATTGCACTTCCCCTTTCATTCCACTTCCGTTAAAGAAAAATTTCAGTAAAATCACAAAAAAAAGGAATATTATTATTTACAATGCAGTTCCTCCAAGCCGTGGCGAAGAATAAGAGCAGAAATTTGACATCCAGTTATACTGAGGTAAGAATCTAATTCTGATTGTTTTACACAGGGCCAAAGACCGATATTTCGGTTTAATTGAATTTTCTTATCACTGAATAGACTTTAATTTTTTGTGAAGAACTTATATTTGAGTCAGATTGCTAATTTTTGTTTAATTGTCATTGTCAGTAGATTTCATTGTGGCGAGGTTACGCTTAGAGCAATGTCCATTAGCATTTCTAAATAATATTGTCATTTATTTCTTTTAAAATTTTTGTGGGGAGGTTACACTCGGCTCCCATTTGTATTAAGTATTGTCTTTTACAACTACTTAAACCTAACTAACCTAAGGACATCACACACATCCATGCCCGAGGTAGGATACCAACTTGCGACCGTAGCAGCCTCGTGGTTCCGAACTGTAGCGCCTAGAACCGCTTGGCCACAGAGTGTGTGGTTTTTAGTTTCCTGATGAGATGGCAAAAAAATGTTACAGATACTTTGTCTATAAAAACGAGAAGGGTAAATAAAGAAAATGGAAAATAATAATGGACAAGCATACGTTGCAAGTAGCTTTCAGTATTTACTGTAACAGTTTCCTAGCTCCAAATGCGTTTTTTTTATTATTTTTTTTTCGAGTCACTTGAGCACCGGCTACGATGCAATTGTGACGTAATTAATTAGAACACATATTCGACAATATTAATAAGTGCAACATAAAACGTTAAAAAATTTGTTGGTTGTCACTTCTTATCCCATTACCAAAAAAACGTTTATAAAGTGGAAACTGAGCTGTGATACTGTGACGAAGAAGCACAATACCATTGCTGTTAACAACTTTAAGCCACCTGTTATCAAATTGTTGCCTGTAAAAAACATATACAAAGTTTCATGTTCATTCTGAAGCGATCTATCTGTAGCAGCGAAATAAGGTACGCTAAGCGCTATACCGGCTAAACTGCATCGTCCCAGAATCACGTGGTTTGAGTTTCAGGAGGTATCGCAAACAGAATTCCCTATCTGCACATCCGAATTCTCACTCCGTCGCTACTTTTTACTCTGTCCCGGAGAGTACGACTGCCGCGCTAAAGTCTGCATATGCAGGTTGCCCACCCTGGACAAGGAAGGAAACACGTACTCGCGAGTCTTTTTTTTTTTCTCTGAGCACTATGATATTTAACATCTGAGGTTATTAGTCCCCTAGACTTAGAACTACATAAACCTAACTAACCTAAGGACATCACACACACCCACGCCCGAGGCAGGATTCGAACCTGCGACAGTAGCAGCAGCGCGGTTCCGGACTGAAGCGCCTAGAACCGCTCTGCCACAGCGGCCGGCTCTCGCGAGTCTAGCAGAGCCACGGTGACACATTTTATTGATCCCATGCACTTGCACGGGTCACGCATAGCAACGACGTCAGAACGAATGGTCACATGTGTATTTAACCCATGGGAGACGTTAGACTGATTACAATGAGCACCGAGGCATTTAAGCAATCACTGCCCTCACTCTCTGTACGTGAATGGAATGGAAATAACCCTCAATAGTTAATACAATGGGAAGTAAAGTCTACCATGCGAATCACAGGGCGATGTAGCCCACATGTAGGCTTACAACACATCGGAAGTAGGCCTTCACACAAAATTGTTTTCTCTTACGCTTGGGCCCACAGTTGCCTTCAGTTTTAAGTTTCAAACATTACTGAAGCCGTGCTTGTTTATGTTTAAAGATATACTCAGAACTATTTTAAAGTACTATCAGTGCTTTTTTTAGTTCTTCTATCAGTATTCTGATTGGTCTGTTGCGGCCTGCCACGAATTCGTCACCTGCGCCATCCTTTTCCTCTCAGAGTAGCCCTTACAGCCAACGTCCTCTAATCTAATCTCTAATCTCTTCTTTGAAGGATATATCTCAATATCTGTTTTCTGCTACCATTTTGTGTCTTCTGTATCCTCCACAGCTCTCTAAAGTACCATGGAGGTTATTCTTTGATGTTTTAACACATCCACTACGTCTTCTTGTCAATGATTCCACATGTTTCTCTCCTCGTCGATTAGACGGAGAATCTCCTCATCTTTTTATCTCATCAGTCCATCAAATTTTCAGCATTCTCCTATGGCACTGCATCTCAAACACTTCGATTCTTTTCTTTTCCGCTTTCGTTACAATTCATGATTCACTTGCATACAATCCTGTGCTACAAACGTACATTCTGAGATACTTCTTCATTAGATTAAAGCCAATGTTTGAGACTAGTTGACATCTTTCGCTAAGGACTGCACTCTTTGTCTGTAATAGTTCGTTATTTGCGTATTCTTTGTCTTGTCTGTCATGTGTGAATTCTTTCACATCGTCTAATTTGTGGTTCCCAATTTAAAAACTTGATTTACCGCTAATATAACTTCTGTTACTCCTCATTACTTTCGTTGTTATTCAGTTTACGTCAATTCATACTGCGTGCTCATAAGACTGTTCATTCCATTCAACAAGTCCTGGAGTTCTTTCTCACTTTCACTGAGTAGAGCGTTATCATGAGCGAGACTTCCCTGTAACAGCCTCAAATCCTCAATATTAACCCCACCGTTGAAACATTCTTCGCTTCCGGTCATTGCTTCTTCAATGTATAGATTGGACAATAGAGGCGAAAGACAGCATCGCTACGCTACACTCTTCTCAATGTGAGGACCTCTTTCATGGTTATTCAGACTTATTACTTTCTACACTTATTTTCCTGGCTGTCCAGAAAATCCTGCACAATATAACACTGTTGAACGCTTTTTCTAGGTGGACAAATCCCATGAACATGGCTTTTTTCCTTACTCCCTACTTCCATTATCAAGCGCAATGTCACATCTGTCTTTTCTAAACCTAAACTGATCGTCACCTAATAGATCCTGAGTTTTTAATTATTCCGTATATTATCCTTGCCAGCTGTTGCATATGTGAGCTATTAAGCTGATTGTACTGTGATTCTCGCACTGATCTGTTCTTGATGGGTTTGGAATTTCGTGGATGAAATTTTGTCAGAAAGTCTCATGGTGCGTCTCCAGTCTCACAGATTCTGTACACCAACATGGATAGTCGTTTTGGTAACATTTTTCCGAGTGATTTTACAACATCCGAAAGAATGTTATCTATGATTCCTGCCTGGGTCTTCCAAGGCAAAATGGATTTCCTGTGTCTTCCCAACCGACTTTCATTTCTTCTTTGCCACGTGAGCATACCGTTCCCCACCCTTGTAGGGGTCTTCAATGGACTCTTACCACCCGCTACTCTACGGTCAACAGCAGGAATCGTCCTTCATTCTCATTGTTGACAACTTTGCTCTTAATTTCAACCGGCCGCTGTAGCTGAGTGATTCTAGGCGCTTCAGTCTGGAACCGCGCGACCGTTACCGTCGCAGGTTCGAATATTGCCTCGGTCGTGGATGTGTGTGGTGTCCTTAGGTTAGTTAGGTTTAAGTAGTTCTAAGTTCTAGGGGACTAATGACCTCAGATTTGAAGTCCCATAGTGCTCAGAGCCATTTGAACCATTTCTTAATTTCACCGAACGGTGTTTTCACCTTCCCGTGTGCTGAAACTGTCCTTCCGACGACTATTTATTGTTGTATTCCTTCACACGTATCTTGCAGCCACTTCACAGTAGCTGACCTGCACTACCTATTTATTTCATACCTAACGGATTGGTATTATTGTATTCCTGTCGTTTTTCGAGTATTTTTGTACTCTCGTCAATCAGCTGAAGTGTTTCGTCCGTTACCCAAGGTTTCTTCGAAGTTACTTTTCTTGTACGTACATTTCACTGCACATTCCTCTTCAGCTGATCGCCTACTTAGCTGAGTGGTAACATGTGTGCCTACTATGCAACGGGCCAGGGTTCGATGGCCAGGCGGGTTGGAGATTTTCTCCGCTCGTGGACTGGCTATTGTGTTGTCCTCAGTTTCATTTCATCATCACTGACGCGCAAGACGCCCAATGTGGCGTCACGTGAAATAAGACTGGAAATCCAGCCGCCAGACTCCCCCTGATGGAGTCTCCCGGCAATCAATGCCACACGATCACTTCATTATTTTCTTCTTCAGCTAAACTGCCTACTATGCTATTTATTATTGTAATATATACGGCCTCAAAGAACTTTAAACGCATCACCAATCCTCATGATGATGATGATGATGATGATGATGATGATGATGATGATGATTATGTGACCACGATGATGATCATTTCTCAGTACTTAAGTCTTAAAATTTTTCTTATGTTGTTTCTTCCTCACAATCCTCTAAAACTTAAGCCTACTCTTCATTATTACCAAATTGTCATATGTGACTACATCTGCTCCTGGATACGACTTGTATTTCAATATCTGATTGCGGAAACTCTGTCCATGATGTAATGCAGGTGAAATAGTCCCATTGGTCCCAAGCCGTTTCGTAGCATATCTCCTACTCCTGTGACTTTCTAACAGTCATATTTTCTATAACTAGCTCCAATTAATTGCACAACACAGTTAGTCTTTCTCGTCTATATGCTCCCGTACTACAGTGTTTTAAACTCCCGTGGTTATTAGACTTTCATCTTCCTTCACACAGAATTATGCGTTCAACATATTAGAAAATGACAAAAATGTCAGTCTGGAATATTAGGAATGTCTCTTGCAGCTATGATTTCAGCTTCAACATATGCTTCCTTAATCGAAGCCAATGAGTTACCATTTAGTTTCTGGCAAGAATACTGAAGCCGTGGTTTCCAATCGAAACCAGTTCCTAAGAGAACCCTCACTGGATGACTGCTGTCCTGAGCAATCGATATTGGTTTCCTCTTTCATGTGACAGTATGGGTCAATGTCTTATATTTTCGTCGACGCCCGCCCATGAATTTTAAGATTTGAGCAAGAGACCTGCGTCATAAGAATAGTCCATTGTTTCACTGTAAGATAAACGAACGGAGATAAAGTCAATCAGAAACTGACACAGCATCCTCACTCTATAACTGTGTTAAAGGAAGAGTCAATGAGCAGTGGTACTGATGGACATTTTCGGACCCATTGGTGTTCCATAAAGTACTACTTGAATAAAGACGATACCCCTGCAATGGTAAAGCTTACGGTAATCTCTAACGCCACAAATTCCTTTCTCATAATTCTCTTAGACCACTCAATAGCCTGCTAGATATTGAGTAATATGTATTCGTATAACTAAGACGGGACACTACTTTGCAAATTATTGTATAAAGGGACCTACCAATACACCAGCCGATACGCTAGCGAAGAAAGTTATTTACAACGGCAAAGAACAAAGAACATACATACGGTCTAGTATCGTCTTGAGTATAAAACCTTAAAGTAGAGCCTCATTACAAAAGAGTGAAGACATCGTCTCATCCCTATACCACCGTTTCCTTTATGCGACTGCAGCGAAGAGAGGGACTTGAGGACATTTTTAGCGCACGTATAAACCATAAGAACGGATCAAAAGCTTTACTGACGACAACTGTGCGAACCCTCAGCTACGGACCTCAGTCACAATTACGAATGCATAAAGAGATATTGAAATATGTAGAACGTTATATAAGTTCTCGAATCAAATTTAATCACCGAAGAGAAATTATGGAATGTTAAATAGTAATTTTAATGCTATAATCTCGTTTTCTTAATGCTATAATCTCGTTATCCTACCCCCATGAACCATGGAACTTACCGTTGGTGGGGAGGCTTGCGTGCCTCAGCGATACACATGGCCGTACCGTAGGTGGAAACACAACGGAGGGGTATCTGTTGAGAGCCCAGACAAACGCGTGGTTCCTGAAGAGGGGCAGCAGCCTTTTCAATAGTTGCAGGGGCAACAGTCTGGATGATTGACTGATCTGGCCTTGCAACAGTAACCAAAACGGCCTGGCACTGCGAACGGCTGAAAGCAAGGGGAAACTACAGCCGTAATTTTTCCCGAGGGCATGCAGCTTTACTGTAAGGTTAAATGATGATGGCGCCCTCTTGGGTTAAATATTGCGAAGGTAAAATAGTCCCCCATTCGGATCTCCGGGCGGGGACTACTCAGGAGGACGTCGTTATCAGGAGAAAGAATACTGGCGTTCTACGGATCGGAGCGTGGAATCTCAGATACCTTAATCGGGCAGGTAGATTAGAAAATTTAAAAAGGGAAATAATTCAGATAGATTATATAATGCTAAGACAGAGATTTAGGAACCATGTTTTAAATTGTAAGACATTTCCGGGGGCAGATGTGGACTCTGACACATCTATTGGTTATGAACTGTACATTAAAACTGAAGAAACTGCAAAAAGGTGGAAATTTAAGGAGATGGGACCTGGATAACTGAAAGAACCAGAGGTTGTACAGAGATTCAGGGAGAGCATAAGAGAGCAATTGACAGGAATGAGAGAAAGAAATACAGTAGAAGAAGAATGGGTAGCTCTGAGGGATGAAGCAGTGAAGGCAGCAGAGGATCAAGAAGGTAAAAAGTCTAGGGCTAGTAGAAATCCTTGGGTAAAAGAAGAAATATTGAATTTAATTGATGAAAGGAGAAAATATAAAAACGCAGTAAATGAAGCAGGCAAAAAGGAATACAGACGTCTCAAAAATGAGATCGACAGGAAGTGCAAAATGGCTAAGCAGGGATGGCTAGAGGACAAATGTAAGGATGTAGAGGCTTATCTCTCTATGGGTATGATTGATACTGCCTACAGGAAAATTGAAGACCTCTTTGGAGGAAAGAGAGCCACTTGTATGAATATCAAGAGCTCAGATGGAAACCCAGTTCTAAGCAAAGAAGGGAAAGCAGAAAGGTGGAAGGAGTATATAGAGGGTCTATACAAGGGCGATATACTAGGGGACAATATTATGAAAATGGAAGAGGATGTAGATGAAGATCAAATGGGAGATACGATACTGCGTGAAGAGTTTGACAAAGAACTGAAAGACTTGAGTCGAAACAAGGCCCCGGGAGTAGACAACATTCCATTGGAACTACTGACGGCCTTGGGAGAGCCAGTCCTGACAAAGCTCTACCATCTGGTGATCAAATGTATGAGACAGGCGAAATACCCTCAGACTTCAAGAAGAATATAATAATTCCAATCCAAAAGACAGCAGGTGTTGACAGATGTGAAAACTACCGAACTATCAGTTTAATAACTCACAGCTGCAAAATACTAACGCGAATTCTATACAGACGAATGGAAAATCTGGTTGAAGCCGACCTCTGGGAAGATCAGTCTGGACTGCGTAGAAATGTTGGAACTCGTGAGGCAATACTGACCCTACGACTTATCTTAGAAGAAAGATTAAGAAAAGGCAAACCTACGTTTCTAGCATTTGTAGACTTAGAGAGAAAGCTATTGACAATGTTGATTGGAATACTCTCTTTCAAATTCTAAAGGTGGCAGAGGTAAAATACAGAGAGCGAAAGGCTATTTACAATTTGTACAGAAACCAGATAGCAGTTATAAGAGTCGAGGGGTATGAAAGGGAAGCAGTGGTTGGGAAGGGAGTGAGACAGGGTTGTAGGCTATCCCCGATGTTATTCAGTCTGTATATTGAGTAAGCAATAAAGGAAACAAAAGTAAAGTTCGGAGTAAGTATTAAAATACATGGAGAAGTGATAAAAACTTTGAGGTTCGCCGATGACATTGTAATTCTGTCAGAGACAGCAAAGGACTTGGATGAGCAGTTGAACTGAATGAACAGTGTCCTGAAAGGAGGGTATAAGATGAACATCAACAAAAGCAAAACGAGGATAATGGAATGTAGTCGAATTAAATCGGGTGATGCTGAGGGAATTAGATTAGGAAATGAGACACTTAAATTAGTAAAGGAGTTTTGCTATTTGGGGAGAAAAATAACTGATGATGGTCGAAGTAGAGAGGATATAAAATGTAGACTGGCAATGGCAAGGAAAGCGTTTCTGAAGAAGAAAAATTTGTTAATATCGAGTATAGATTTAAATGTCAGGAAGTCATTTCTGAAAGTATTTGTGTGGAGTGTAGCAAGGTATGGAAGTGAAACGTGGGCGATAAATAGCTTAGACAAGAAGAGAATAGAAGCTTTCGAAATGTGGTGCTACAGAAGAATGCTGAAGATTAGATGGGTTGATCACATAACTAATGAGGAGGTATTGAATAGAATTGGGGAGAAGTTTGTGGCACAACTTGACAAGAAGAAGAGACCGGTTGGTAGGACATGTTCTGAGGCATAAAGGGATCACAAATTTAGCGTTGGAGGGCAGCGTGGAGGGTAAAAATCGGATACGGAGTCCAAGAGATGAGTATACTAAGCAGATTCAGAAGGATGTAGGCTGCAGTAGGTACTGGGAAATGAAGAAACTTGCACAGGATAGAGTAACATGGAGAGCTGCATCAAACCAGTCTGAGGACTGAAGACAACAACAACAACAACAACAACAACGACAACAATCTCGTTATAATGGCATTTGCTTTTTTTTTCGTTAATTATGACAGTTATCGTAGCTCTGTATCTATTAATTCCGTATCGTATCAAAATTTTTTCTCCAGATCTATTATGTGGTCACCTACGCAGTTGAACCCTCAGCAACTCAGCCTGCCATGCGAAGCATTTGGATTTATTTCCCAGTTTTTACCACAAATGATCTTGATGACATTGGAGAGGGCTTTACTGCTGTCTATTCAATTTCTTGACAAGCATAGAGAGGTTACTCTAATGAGAAGTAGTGCCTCTAGGATTCGAAAAGATGACAATTGTTGAAGAGCAGCGTAGTAATAACATGCTCCTTAATTTTTGTAATTTTTTCTGTC
The DNA here is from genome assembly GCF_021461385.2 of Schistocerca piceifrons. Lineage (NCBI taxonomy): Eukaryota > Metazoa > Arthropoda > Insecta > Orthoptera > Acrididae > Schistocerca > Schistocerca piceifrons. The sequence continues at coordinate 920,447,167 of NC_060140.1, forward strand.
ATTAGTCTTCTGAGTAGTCTCATAGTGCCCGCCACGACTTTTGCTTCTGTGCCAACATTGCAGCGTACTACTTACACCCAACTTCCTCAATTATTTATTGGATATATTCCAATCTCTGTCTTCCCCTATAGTTTTCACCCTCTACCCTATGCAGTCTTAACAGGTATCATATCATTCAGTCCCTTCTTCTTGTCAGAGTTTTCCACGTGTTCATTTCCTCGACGATACTGTAGAGAACATCCTAAGTTCTTATCATTCCACCAAATATTCAGCATTCCCCATAGACTCATTTCTTTTCCGGTTTTCTCACTGCCCCTAGATTCACGACTATGTAATACTAACCTCAAAACGCACATACTCAAATTTATACTCTATACTGAGGCCAATGTTTGATACTAGTAGACATCATGTTCTTTTTTCTTGTACCAGATTATTTTCTCTGTCGTCCTTGTTTCGTCCGTCATGTGCTACTTTGCTTGCAGGGTAGCAGAAAGTCATTTACTCTGTCTACTTAGTTGTGTCCAATTTTATGTAAACTGTATCGCTAGTCTTACTTTTGCAAGTCTTCGTGCCTTTCATCTTTCTTTCTTTACTCTCAGTGGATATTCAGCCCTAATTAGACTATTCACTTCATTCCTCCTCACATTCACCGAGGACAGCAACGTCATCAGTGTATCTCACCAATGATATCCTTCCACCCAGAATTTTTATCCCATTCTAGAAATTTCCTTTTATTTCCGTGATTACTTCTTCACAGTAGAGATTAAGCATATGACTCTAAACTTAAGAGTCAATATTAGCAAGGCACTGAAAGCTTTCATACGTTAGGAATCGTCAGTCGGGATGAATGGAGTCCACTCGGTCTAGCTCAGTAGAAACTTGGATGTGAAAGAACATTCGGGACAAGACAACAGCTCTTAAGCAATTAGAAAGTCCCACAGACAGACGCTAGTCTGACTTATTTCTATTGCAAAACGTACTGGCCAAGATCTAGAAAATTACTTCTGCATGCAAAACATATGAATATTATTTAGAATTAAAACAAGTGCATTGATTTTACAGCATCAGTGTGATGGGTGCAGAAAGACCTCGCCTGTACTCTACCAATTGTACAAGCATGTGTCTTATTGTTAACATTTGTATTCATACTACATTATGAAACACGATATAAATATCAGCGGTAAATCAAATGATTACCAAGGATGTCATCCGCAACATGCACCCAACACAACCTGGTACCAGCTACACCATGGTTGCACCGGAAGCTTTAATTGAAGATTTAGCGTGAATCGAAATATATTAATTCAGTATCGAGTGAGTGGAAACAGGTCATTGCATTGATGGTACAATATTATCAACGTAAAAATATACAGGCTAGGTGGAAGCTTACTTGAGCAGAGTTAGAATATGTGACTTTTGAAATCCCATATGCAGCGATCACATAGCACACATATGCTACACTGTCACATAAGAGCTGGAGCGTAACATAAAGACAATTAGGCTTAACATGAAGTATTTCTGAACGATAACTAATTATACTTAGCCACAATTGTTGTAAGTAAATTTCTGACAGTTAATTCAGGCCATAGGGTGAAAGGTAGAGACGTCAGTTACAAATAACCTAGTTACTTTCAGTACAATCGGTAATAATTCAATGGATGTATAGTTAGCAACCTTAGGATAAGTGTAAGTAGCATAATTGAGATTGTAAGTTAGATGTGTATAGTTAGACTAGCTTTTATTTAAAATCTGTTGATTTTTCGTACAAAAATGACATAGCCTGAGGTAACATGATGACCAGAATGCTGAGGTGCCTTCCACTGGAAGGGATAGGACCGCACTTACAAACAGGAGCAAAAATCTGCACTCGGGAGGAGCCATTTCTTGCAGCGAGCAGTGTTCAGCTACAGTTTTGGGGGGTCGGCAGTGAATCCTTAGGTTCCGGCATGCAGCGGTGTCTGCTGTTTTAGGGTGACAGACGCCGTTCGCGGGTAGTGCCCTTAGAAATTTTCATAGGATCATAAGTCCCGATTGAGAGTAATGAATTTAGTGAGCTTTGTCATTGTCCCATTGCGTATTACTGCTGTAACTGGAAAATGTTTGCTCTAAGACTAAAGGCAACTCAGTATGGGCTACAACACTGGGGTTTACTGAACACAACCTCCTCCTGTACAGGCTTTTTTTTCAGTCGAGCATCCGGACACAGCTGATATCCACGGTACGTTGCTCGTGCAGTGGGTGTACAGTTACATCCTAGACCACGAAGAAAAATCGAAGAATCAGTCGGGGCTGTACGTTTTAGACGGGAAAGGCATACAGTGGGAAACGAATGGGTAGAGATCAAATAGTGAAATCAACAGAGGATCAAATAGATAAATAGGCCAGGCCTATTAAAAATTTTATGATATCACATGAAATATTGAATTTAAATAATGCAAGGAAGAAACATAAAAATGCATCAGGTAAGGCAGGCAGTAGGAATGCAAGCGTCTAAACAATTAAACCGACAGGAAATGCAAAATGAGTAAGCAGGAATGGCTAGAGGTCAGATGTAAGGATACACAGGCGTATGTAATTATGAGAAGATAGATACCGCATAGAGGAAATTTAAATAGAGGTTTAGTGAAAAGAAAAATAGCCGTACGAATACCAAAATCTCAAATGGAAAAGAAGTACTATGCAGAGAAAGGAAAGCTGAAAGGAGGACGGAGTATATAGTCGGGCTGTACAAGAGAAATATACTAGAAATCAGTATTAAAGAAAGGGAAGATGACAAGATGAATATTAGATAGGAGATATGATATTGTGATAAGAATTTGACAGAGCACTGGAAAACGTAAATCGAGACAAGGCTCTCAGAGTAGATGACATTCCCTCAGAACTACTGATACCCTCGGGAAAGCCAGTCACCACAAAATTGTTCCATTTGGTGTGAAAGGTGTATGATACAGTGGAAATAGCCTCAAGAAGAATGTGATGATTCCAGTTTCATAGAACGCAGTGCTTACAGCTGTGAATGTTACGAAACAGCCAGTTTACTAAGTCATAGGTATAAAATACCAACATTAACAATTTGTGGAAGGATGGAGAAACTTGTGGAAGCCTACCTCAGGAAAGATCAGTTTGGAGTCTATAGAAATGTAGGAACATGCGTAGCAATAAGGCAATACTAACCATTCTCTCTTAGAAGGTAGGTTAAGGCAAGAAAACCAACATTTATAACATCGTGGACTCAGCGAAAACTTTTTACAATGTTAACTTGGCGTACACCATTAGAAATTCTAAAGTCAGCGGAGCTAAAACATAGGGGGTGAAACGTTGTTCACAATTTGCATAAAAGACAGACAGCAGTAATAACAGCTGTTGTTAAGAAGGGAATGAGACAGGATTGTAGCTTATCCCCGATCTCATTCAACTAGTACTTTGAGCAAGCTATAAAGGAAACCAAATAAATTTAGAAGAAGGAATTAAGGTGTGTGAAAAAGAACTGAAAACTTTGAGGTTTGCCGATGACATTGCTGTTCTATTAGAGGCTTCAAAGGACTTGTAAGAACAATTGAACAGAGTGGACACTGATTTCAAAGGATTAAAGGATTATACAATGCACATTTCAACGAATCGAAAACGAGGCTAAAGGAATGAAACAGATTAAATCAGATGATGCTGAGAGAATTAGATGAAGAAACAAGAACATGAAAGTAATAGGTGAGTTTTGCTGTTTGGGCAGCGAAATAATTAATGCTGGTCAAAGTACAGAGGGAATGAAATGTAAACTGGAAATGGTAACAAAAGCGTTTTTGAAGAAGAGAAATTTGTTAACATCGAATATAAATTTTAGTGTTAGGAAGACTTTTCTGAAAGTATTTCTCTGGAGTGTAAAATGTATGGAAGTGAAAGATGGAGAACAATCTGTTTAGACACGAAGAGAATAGAAGCTTTTGAAATGTGGTGATACAGAATGATGCTAAATATTAGATGGGTAGATCGCCTAACTCATGAGGAAGCACTGAATAGAATCGGGAGACAAGAAATTTGTGGCGCAACCTGACTAGGAGAAGGGATCGGTTGGTAGGATATGTTCTAACCTATCAAGGGATCGCTAATTTAGTACTGGAGGGAAGTGTGGTGGGTAAAAGTCGTAGAGGGAGACCAAGAGATGAATACAGAAAGCAAATACAGAAAGTTGTATATTGCATTAGTTATTCGGAGATGAAGAGACTTGCACAGGACCGGCCGGGGTGGCCGAGCGGCTCTAGGCGCTACAGTCTGGAACCACGCGACCGCTACGGTCGCAGGTTCGAATCCTGCCTCGGACTTGGATGTGTGTGATGTCCTTAGGTTAGTTAGGTTTAAGTAGTTGTAAGTTCTAGAGGACTGATGACCTCAGAAGTTAAGTCCCATAGTGCTCAGAGCCATTTGAACCATTTCAACTTGCACAGGAAACTGTAGCATGGAGAGCTGGATCCAATCAGTTTTCGGAGTGAAGACGATAACAAGAACAACAACGAAGACGACGACCACAACAACAGTAGCGTCAGGTTTGATATGTCGCTTTGGGTTTTTTACCAGTACTAAAAGTAAGGAAGCAAGAAACGTCGTAAATAGAAGAAAAGAGAGGCTGCATTCCAACCTTATACCCTTTTGAATCCGAGCTCTCTTTTGTTGTTTCTATTTTTATTATCACCTTCCATACCGCATCCAATTAACACCATTGGCAGAGGATGATTCGCGTCTGGTCACCACCCCATCGTTTTCAGGACCTGATCGCGGATTTGCTTTATCTGTTTTGTGCCCAGACGGATGAATGACGGTGCACAGCGACTACGACCCCTTAGCTTTGTCGGGTATGCAACCGCGCGCTACGCCCTTCGCTGTCCGCGCGGTCGCTCTGTCGCCTTTAACGCAGCGCCCGCCGACCGCCACTCAGCCGGAAACTAGCTCCCAAATCCGGTTTCATGCGCCGCGCGCTAATGGCACTCATCTCGACGGCGCATTAGCGAGATGGCCGTCGTCGCTGGCTAGGAGCCCCAGAGCAGGCTGCAGATACTCACCCTCCTACTGTAATCGGATGGCGGCTTGTCGTAAACATCAAGTGGAGAGATATGCGTTCCTGTGGGACTTGCAGGGTTTTCTCATCACTTACGACTGGCTTCGTTAGAGAAACATTTCATTATAGATTCAGAGATGAGCTTTTTATAGACCTTACTACGACAGGCAAGTGCAAGATGATGTGAGCAAACAACTAAATTGTACTTACATACCCGCCAAACGCGTATTTAAAGGGTGCAGAGTGGAGGAGGTCAGGGATACTGCCCGGGAATATAGGCCTAATACTTAAGTGATGAAGAAGGGAATTGGTATTATACAGGGTATTCAAAGAAATGTGCCCAAATTTACAGATGTTTGGACGGAACCGACCGTAAATATGTTATATGTTGATTATTTGCGATGCAGTTGAAGGAAGTGGTCCAAGAGCTCAGGGAATGCACTAAACGTTTCCCTGTACGGAAATGACCGCATTATTGCACATTTACAGCATCCCACATCCGTATGAGCAGTAGTGGCACAGTGATTTTACGCAGTCGTCTTCCTTCGAGGAAAACGTGACTCTACGTTTTGACAACAGTCCAGAGGCCAGCCCACGAGACGTTGAAGCTGAGTTCGCTATTCAACATAGCATGACACTTGATGATAGATGGTTGTAGTGCATACATCGTGTAAGCAGAAATATAGGCGTCTGAAGATGACACCAATAGCGTGTCGAAACTGGTCGCATAATTAATAAAGAGTACTACTGTAGGTATTCATTACTTTTTGTTTATGAGCAGCCGCAGTCTCACACTCACTTCATTGAAGGATCATCTATATCACAGTATGTATATGTTTCGTGAAGAGCTGCTTCATCTTTTTGGTCCTACCAGAGAGCAAGCCCAGAGATCAGATAATTTCTCACCTCGGCTAGAGTTTGTACACTGGTTACTGCAACAGGCTAACAAAGACCCTCAGATTCCTGAAGTTGTTTCGTTTACAGATGAGGCTCAATTTACGAGGGAACACAAGTACCAATGCCAAAAATCGTATGCAGGGCGGATGGAAATCCATATACGACAGTTATGCTGGGTCATGAGAGACAGTCTAGTACAAGCTGCCTCCTCGACTCAAATGGTCAATCTACAGACATTGAGAGAGAACCTGCTGTCATTATTGAAAAAGTTACACCTACTAAAAGGCTGCAAAAACAAAGATTCGTTTTTTGTATGCGTACTCTCTTAAATTACTTGTGCGAAGTCAAAATAGTAATTGCAAATAAAATTTCAGGAGTGTAGAAGCCCGGCAGCGCGTCTCGACTTGTGTAGAAGCATGTCAGATTGGCAGTAGTTGCTAAGTAAGGCGAACGCGTGCTCCGATGCTGATGTGTTTGTATCAATATTAGTACACGTATTTTTTGTCAGTCAATGAATATGTCAGTACAATTAGTAGTAGTTTGAAAAAGTGCATGTTTTAACACGTGCCGTAAAACGTAACACAAAGGGTTCAAAACTGCTCTCTAACTGACAAGTTCGGGCAATTTTATTTTATAAGATCCATGAAGTGAATTTAACAGCCAGGGAAAGTGCATATCTCAATATTTGAAACTGTACATGTACGTACCAAATCTTATTTGATTAATTGCCTGAAGAAACAAGGGAAGCTATATCAAGGGTTGGAGAGAGTTAAGAGAGTTACAAAGAAATGGACAGAAAAATCAAAACTTTTTTTAGCAGCGCCGACGAGAGTTCTTGAACAAATCGGATAGTTTCTTTGACGTCATATACGCCAATACACTTTAATTAATGAAGATAAATGAAGACTAAATCTTCTTACAGCGACAGACAGAACCAGGTCGGCTAATCATTTAGACGGAGTGGAAAAAAGGAAACGGGCTCATAAAGAGGAAGGATTACGCCAAGTATTGAGGGAGAAAAGCGACGTGATAAATATTTTTTCATGATATTTCCTTCGACATTAGCTTCTGAACTGTTACAAACGATTTATTTTCTGATTATAGCAAAAATCGGAATCATTTGCAGGAAGATTTCCCAGCTGTGATCGAGAACATACAATCTGGGACCAGTAAAACAACCATGCAGAAAAATTTCGTTACTTCAAAATTAATAGCACCGCTAGACTGTTGTCAGTTGAGTATGGAAGATACTGTGTTTATTACTGAAGCTACCACTGTGGCACTTGGATATAGCACTGAAGAATTTCGTATAAGTAAGTTCTCGATACAGAGAATTTGTACAGAGAAATGGAAAGAGCGTGCGGAAACTATAAAAGCTAATTTTCAAAACGAGCTACCATAATATGTGACTGAGCACTAGGATGGTAAACTTTTGCCTGCGTTTCATGATCGGAAATCAAAAGAAGAACGTCTTCCCATAGTTATTTTACATAGAAATAAAGAACAACCCGTTGCTCTGCTAAGACTGGAAAGCACTTCCGGATGCAAACAAGCGAAGGCTGCTTGAAACGAGATTGTAGACTGTAATCTCGATACTAAAGTGTAATTTCTTCGTTGTGATAGTATGGCTTCTTCAAAATACAGATTATATAAATAGTGTCTGTGTGCTTCTCGAGAAAAATCGTAATGGAAATCTACCTATTTTTGCTAATCGCCATCACGTGTACGAATTGGTGCTGAAAATCGTGCTCGAAGAGTAATGACCAAATCATGAAGTAGGAAGTCATCTTGGTAAGAATTTTAAGAAGTAGAGCCTCACCTCGAAAACTAGATGGAGATGTACAGTACTTGACACTTCCGTCAAACCGGTATGAGGTAACAAGCATTAAGAAATCGCTTATTTCAAGCTGGCTAATTGCGAATTACTGTTAAAAATGTGACGTAGTCACGTGCCGTCTGTAAGCAAACAGCCCCAACACATTACAAAGAGGCCACCGGTTCACGAGCAGGGCGGAGTTCAACAGTTCGAGAGTTCCTGCCAGCAGACTGGCCTCGGTTATCCATCAGCCGACAGCAAAAAATTACTTGAGTGAAAGAATCTATTTCATTGAGCTTCTACACTAACTCTGGCCTGTGAGTAGTTAGTCTGTCACGGTTTACTTGTACCTATAACTGACTTGTCACAGTGTGACGTTCAACGGAACCTGAGGGTTCACTTTGAGCAATAGTAAACAGTCTCCTTTTCATGATTCGAACCGAAGTGATAGGCCAGTTTCGCTATTTGTTCTAGTAGTTTGAGTGTCTACTAAGCCTAATCTATGTTTTACGCTCATTGAAAATTATGACTCAGTGTCTGTGCCCTTCGACATATCCATGTAAACTCGAGAATGAGCAATAACATCGGACCAAGGAACCACTCCAGAAGCTCGTTTCTTCACTTTTAACTCCCTAGCCTGGTAGCCGAGTATTTCTGTACTGTAACTATAGAGACCTGGTAAACTTCAGCTAGTCTCCGTCGCCGACTTATTCCCTTGCACGAAGCCGCACGCGTGCCTGAGTCGGTAGTCTTGAAAAATCCCACATCGCATTCTATTCGACAGAGGGATTTACGTATTTTGCGACCCCCATCTGGTTATAACAGAAGTAAAGTCTGTCAAGTGGCAACAAATCCTGATGTTACATTCCTCAAAAATTTTTGAGATAACTGGAAGAGTATCGAGGCAGATGAAAATAGCGCTGTGAAGAAAACCTCACATTACACCTGCTTGTATCAGAAACTGACAATCTGCTTGGTTTTAGCGAACTGTGCTTACTAAAGACAGAGTGAGAGATTGTTATCGAGAGTTGACAGTTTTCTGTAATATTTTTAGGTGGAGATACAGAGAGGAAATTAAAGATTCTACCTCCAGGTGCCATGCAACGAGTTCGATCGATAGCGAGAGTTATTTATTCCCTAAAAATACAACGTATCATTGTGCTCAATTGAACATTACGAGCAAGGATAAGGCAGCGCTGTTAGAAGTTTGCTTATTCATCGTGACATCTGCGTAAGCCATGGCTCCAGTGTAATTTGGCAGTAAAAGCACCCTTCCAAGATTTGCACTTTTGAAGGTTTGTGCTTTTTGATAAAAGCATCCCAAAACCAACTTTACACGAGATAAGCAAACATTTTGGTATTTGAGTGATGAAGTCTCTGTCTTGTCATCTTGCAGCGATGATGTGGATCTAGAAACAAAGGAAAATTGGTTGAAAATTTAATGGGGAAAATTTATCAGCTCATGGTAAACGTTACATCCCACCGAAGAAAGAACTTTGTGGTCCATTGTAGGCCTAATGTAAGTTAAATACGCAAACTTAGGAGTTGGAAGTTGGTTTTGAAATTTAAATTTGTGGTAAGGTTATATGGGGCGAAAACGCTGATGTCATCGGTCCCTAGATTTACACACTACTTAATCTTAGTTAAACTAACTTACGCTAAGGAGAACACGGGCACCCATGCCCGAGGGAGGACTCGAATCTCCGACGGAGGGAGCCACGCGAACTGTAACAGGGCGCCCTAGACAGCGCGGCTACCCCGCGCGGCTGGAAGTTGGTTCTTAAGTTTCCTGTTTACATCGCATTTGAATGCAGTTTCTCTTTTTTAATTACACAGAAAATAGCTACGACTTCATTTCAGTCGGAAGCAAGTCATTGCTCGATCGTTTTAAAACTGATGACAGTTTTCTCCACGAATATCCTGCCATGCTGTCGAATAATGCTTCGTATCAAGAAGCCACAAATAAGAATTTAATGCTGAGGGCAGTGAATGACACAGCTCAGAGGGCAGTCAAGTTGAATCAAAACTATGGCGGTTTCACCACGGTTGAGGACGAACAAAAGCAAATTTAGTTAATCTGAGTACAAGAACACCGAAAGCTTTATCTGCAGAAAGAAAACCTTGATAAGAAAATTCAAAGAATAATGTTTTTTATATGTTTAACATTATATAAACACGATTTGGGCATATTGGTGTTTTATTTACCAAATAAACACTAACTTCCTAAATCCTTCCACACCAGTACAAATTTTCATGTGTCATATTTGCCACTTAGTCAGTACGTGTTACCGTAATTTATTAGCAATAACATGTAGTTTGTGAGTTTTTAATGCCAAACAGAACTAAAATAGAGGGTATGCGTATTTAACTTCGTGAAAAAACCCTAATAGGGTTATTTCCATAGATCTTGAAGGTCAATACACCGACTGACGAAAGAGTCTGTGCTGCTCTTACAGGTTCAGCAAAGCGTCCTGTGGCCCCATCACGCTGGTAGCATATCCTCCATCTAATACGTAGGGTAGTCTGTCCACGTAAAGAAAGCAGACTTCTTTCGCGAAGTGAAATACGCATACCTCCATTTCATTTCTGTTTGGCCTTAAAAACTCACATACTACATGTTATTGCTATTAAATTACGGTAACACGTGCTGACTAAATGGCAAATACGGCACATGAAAATTTGTGCTGATGTGGAAGGATTATTTCTCAGTGGATACACGAAAATCGAACTGTATCCTACCTCTGCGGACTGAAAGCAGGAATTAGTAGCAAAAATCTAGCAATGGTCAAGCAGACCCAGAACATACCATGTCTTCTGCGTCGAAAACGGGACGTCCTGCTACGTATGTACTGTGATTTCGATGAAGTTACTTGTGGTCATTTTAAACATTTCTTTACGTTAAACACAGGATCCCAATTGCCTTGTGACTGTCACTGTCAAACTGCAAGTATTTTAAAAACTGAAGTTAACTTTCAGATGACCACTACAGCGGAAAAGATCAATAAAGGATAGCAAAAATAGTTTCGTGTTGATTGAAACTTGTCAGAAGTCGTGCGAAAAGTATCTCATATATCATTAAAAAAAAAAAAGAATCCTTGTGTTAGACACCATTGATCGATTTACAAATGTATAAGACATGATGATACAACGTAGAATTTTACGGTCGGTGGTTCCCTCAGGTAGAACTTCTGGTCGTTTTGTTTCTGACTTCGGGAGACATACTCAGAGGTCACAACTGCTGTTTCGCTTCCGAGAACATGTCCCCCGCCGTTCATACTAATATTATATACGAGGAAGTGTGTTTGCTTACCTTTTCGCGACAAAACCACTGAGCCAATTTTGGTGAAATTTGTTACGACAGTAGCTTGAACCCTGAGGAACAACATTGGCTACGGAAGAAAAAGACTCCTAAGAGTGAAATGGGGAATGGAAGACCATATATTACATCAGGAGCATAAACCTTGAAAAATAATCATTAAATTTGTCGCATAATGTACACATTGTATAATATGTAGCTAACTACTTTAGTCGACGAGACATAGATGCACGCTTATACCCACCTCCCTCTGCATTCACCGCTCGGTAGTGACGCTACGTATGTCGCACCGTTCCCCCTGGGGCAGTTTCCGCTTGGGCGGGGGGGGGGATCGGGAGGGGGAGGGGGTGTAGCAAATCAAAATCTATGCTTAGCCAGACTAGCCGACATGTGAGAACAGCTGACGTCATTGCAAGTATAATAGTTTATATATACTCACCATCACTCATCATCACAAAACTGCTGATATTCTAGCACAGGCACGAGTAATTGGTAATACTTTTATTCATCAACCGGAATCTCTCAGACCAGATGTTTTAAGTGAAGGTATCCGACGAGCTTCAAAATATCATTACATGTGATGAAACATGGATACCGTTACATGAGCGTAACTAGTCCATACTGAAGCTAAAGCTTTTATTGTTATGTGTTACGTAAAAGTTGTGCAATAAAGACAGAATACATACCTCAGCACAGTTCAATTAGTTATTCATATGTCATTGATCTGTGATAAAAATTAAGAAAGAAAGATCAGAATTAGAGAAAGAGACGTAAGTGAATCAGTTGCAACATAAATACGGAGCATCTACTCCAAGCTCCATAGTGTTGTCTGAAGTCTCAGAATCGTTTGTTGTAGTAGAGGGTGATATTAGTGTCACAACCTGTAAGTTGTATGGTCGTTTCTGACGAGTGTATGTACTGTTTGTTTGCTTGGACTGCTGTTTTAGATCATACTGAGACGTCACCAGATTATTTGCTGAAAGCATTTCCAGGCAAGTTACTCTAGAGTTAGTCTATAATAATTTACCCAACCAGCTGTCTATAAGAGACGTGCCCTCTCAGTCTACTTTCTTCTCTTAAATAAGAGTAACTCAATAAACATTCTAAGTTAAAAAAAATGATCTCACCCTTAATCAATTTATAATTTACTCTGAGTTTATTTTATATATGAAGTTCATGAAAACATCCATATGGCAATCTAAAGTCTATTCACAGTACATAAACTCTCAGACTGTTCAGATTTTCTCAGGAGTTAGCCATTGCTCTATAAGATTCCATTCAGGCGTAGAGAAAATACTCATTCACATTGCACAACATTAACCATAAAATAACTACTTCACGCTCCTATTTGTGTTATGGGAACCACGACACGAAACGTTCATTCCAATAGCCGATCTCACGGATTAACTACATTATGTGACCAAAAGTATCGGGACACCTGGCTGAAAATCACTTAAAAGTTTGTGGCGGCCTCCATCGGCAATGCTGGAATTCAGTATGGTGTTGGCCCACCCCTAGGCTTGATGACAGCTTTCACTCTCGCAGGCATGCGTTAAATCAGGTGCTGGAAGGTTTCTTGGGGAATGGCAGCCCATTCTTCACGGAGTGCTGCACTGAGGAGAGGTAGCGATGTCGGTCGGTGAGGCCTAGCTCGACGTTGAAAGTTCCAAAATATCTCAAAGGTGTTCTATAGGATTCAGCTCAGGTCTCTGTGCAGGCTAGTCCATTACAGGGTTGTTATTGTCGTGTAAGCACGCCGCCACAGACCGCGCATTATGAACAGGTGCTCGATCGTGTTGAAAGATGCAATCACCATCACTCAAATCCTCTTCAACAGTTTGAACCAAGAAGGTGCTCAAAACATCGATGTAGACCTGTAGTTTGATAGTGCCACACACACCAACAAGGGGTGCGAGCCCCCTCCATGGAAAACACGACATCCGAATTTTACTGTTGGCACTGCACGCGCTGGCAGATGATGTTCACCGGGCATTCGCCATACCTACACCCTGCCATCAGATCGCCACATTGTGTACTGTGATTCATCACTCCACACAACGTTTTTCCACAGTCCAATGTTTACGCTCCTTACACCAAGCGAGGGGTCGTTTGGCATTTACCGGCGTGGTGTGTAGCTTATGAGCAGCCGCACGACCATGAAATCCAAGTTTTCTCACCTCCCGCCTAACTGTCGTAGTACTTGCAATGGATCCGGATTCAGTTTGGAATTCCTGCGAGATGCTAGATAGATGTCTACCTATTACACATTACAACCCTCTTCAACTGTTGGCCGTCTGTGTCAGTCAACAGACGAGGTCAGCCTGAACGCTTTTGTGCTGTACCTGCCCTCCACGTTTCTGCCGGCGTCGGCGGCCGAGCGGTTCTAGGCGCCTCAGTCCGGAACAAGGAGGCTGCTACGGTCGCAGATTCCAATCCTGCCTCGGGTATGGATGAGTGTGATGTCCTTAGGTTAGTTAGGTTTGTTCTAAGTTTATGCGACTGATGGCCTCAGCTGTGAAGTCCCATAATGCTTAGAACCATTTGAAATACTTTATTTCACGTTTCCACTACAATATCACACAGGGAACAGTGGACCTAGGGATGTATAGGAGTGTGGAAATTTCGCGTACAGACGTATGACTCAAGTGACACCAAATCTCTTGACCACGTTCGAAGTCCGTGAGATTAGCGGAGCGCCCCATTCTGCTCTCTCACGATGTCTATTGGCTACTGAGGCCACTGATATGGAGTACCTTGCAGTAGGTGACAACATAATGCACCATATATGAAAAACACATGTTTTGGGGGGAGGGGGTGACCGGACACTTCCAATCACATAGTGTACGTACGAATCTTTTTTGCAGATGCCAAAACCTCTCTCCACTTCAAAGTTGCCTGGGCATACCCGAGTCATCTATGATTTTGGCTCCCTCAGAGATGAGTAAGGGTAAGAACCGATGTCGGTATGTCTACAGTTAAAGACCTAGCTCGCAAAATCATCTTTTAATCAGCATATCCCCTAACTATCAATAATGGGAACGCGGGTACCACACCGTTGTCTGGAAGCCCACTTACGAGTCTTTGCGGTGTCACTGTCATCCGACAAAATCGCGACTGTTCTCCACGTCTTCCAAGTCTGAAGGCCCAGCAACAAAAATCTAGTATCGTAAACGAATAAACCCGCTAGATTGCTTTTATATGATACATGAGATTGCCCACATCGCAATTAGGAATGCATACAGAACCATACACGAAGACTCGCATAATGGTATGTTTATGCTACAGCCTCGCTACTCGCACATCGCCAGCGATAGCGAAAACCTCCCACTGAGTCTCACCGGCGCATACAGCCTGCAGCATCACCGTCAATCGTGGTGCTCGCTATGATCCTCTCCAGTCCAGAACATGAAACTGGATTGTGCTTAGAGTAGCGGCCAACGCTGGCCATCTTGAAATTCAAGCTGTGTTTGGTTGCTTCAACATCACTCTGGCCATGCCCCTGATTAGAGGACTGTCCCTCGTTTGCGTGATTCCTCGTGCACAGAACATACGTAGAGTATAAATCAATAAAATAAGTGCCAAAGAGTGGTTCCGAGTTATTCAGTGCCTTTTTTTTTACAAAAATATTTTCATGAAAAAGCCTTAACACCATTTTTTATTTATTATTTACAGCAAGTGCCACACAATCATGGTAATTTTTTAAAAGTTCCATGCCTTTGGTCAATGAAAATAAATATTTTATTCTGAAAAACGAAGAATGTATTAAATGCTATACAGGTATCGACAAATACCAGGTAAGTGCCAATGAAAGAAATCTGGAACAGTTATGAGTCTCCTTAATAATAAACATTTTATAGATATACTATCCTGTGATTAACTTATTTTCAATATTTCTGAAATCCCTGGACTAGCAGGACAGAGCGGGTGAGGTTATACTTGTGGAAAGGGGCCAAAATAAGTTGCTGTCAGTTACACTCAACATATAAATTTTATTAGTTAAAACTCAATAACATAAGCAAGAACTAAAAACTCACAAGGTTTTAACAAAATAGCTCCTTTGATTTGATTTAAATTGGCTGAAAGTCACATACGAAAATCCAGGGCCCAACGCCTATGCAAGATATTGAGGTAAGGAGTTCTTCTGGAAGTTTCACTTCTTTCAAATAAAATAAAAAAGAAAAAAAGAAAAAAAGAAAAAAAAGAAAAAGGAAAAAATTACTTCAATAAAAATAGGCTGACGGCCACACATTAAGCAAGAACAGTGTAACGGCTTAAGGCCAAACAAAGATTTTCAGCGTTAATTCTAAACAGGCTGAAACCCGGCTGAATGCTCCATCTCAACCAAACAATTTAACGGTTTAAAGCCTAGGAAGAAGGGCTTTCAATTTAACAGGCTGAGGGCCTTAGCTTAAAACATTTCATGCAAACTCGGCTGAAGGCCTCATACTGAAGAATAACAATGTTATGTCTTAAGGCAAGACCAGGATTTTAAATTTTCACTTTAAGAGAGATTAAAACTCGGCTGAAGGGCACATACTAAAGAATAACAATCTTATGACTTAAGGGCAAGACAAAATTTGAATTTTTAATTTAAGAGAGATTAAACTCGGCTGATGTTTCCACAGCACTTAGCTCTCTTACTTAATACTACCATAGTGAAGAAGGAAAGACGACAGTCAAAAGTTCTGAATGATGAAGAGGAATAATGACAACATGCAATGAAAATTAAGTAGCATTGGCGTTAACTTTAGTCCTAGTGTTCGTCAAACATTTAGCCTTGCAAAGACTGCAAAGCCCTCTGAGGCTTTTAGTTACTCCTGGCTACGTCTCTTTTTTGTACATCTCTCTTTAGATTAATAATATTTCTTAAGCCTAGCAGCTTATGAGACCTTACAAACCCCAATCGGTAAGAAATAGGATGAGATTTCTCTATTATCGTAAATGGACGCACATACTCGTCAGTAAACTTTTAGGTTTCCGAGGTAAGCTTTTTTGATTTCTCCTTGGTCTTTATTAAGACTAGATCACCTATTTGGAAGCTAGTAGGATTAGCTCTAGCATCGTGTCTCCTCTTTCTTTCCAGTGCCTTCTTCCTTATAGCAGCAAGTGCTAGTTTCTTCTTTTCTTCCACAGCTAAATCAGTAAGACTAGGAAATTCTACAAGATCAAACAAGATGTTATTTGGCCTAATTCCACACATTAGTTCTACAGGTGCAAATCCGGTGGCTTCATGTTTAAGATGGTTAACGACCTCCTGCAAATACTCTATGTTGTTGGCCCACGCAGAATGTTTCTTGTGACAGTAAGTACTACATAACCGGTTTAGTTCCTTCATGATCCTCTCATAAATATTATCTTGAGGAAAATATGCTGAGATCTTGATATGCTCTACCCCACGTTGTTTTAAGCACTCCTCAAACCTCATAAAAATAAATTGTGGCCAATTGTCAGAGAAGATAGCTTTAGACACTCCTATATTTACAAAGTAATCCTTTTCCAATTTGCTTTCTATGACCTTAGAATTAGCTTTCTTGATAGGGTAAAATCTAACATACTTGGAAAAACCATCTACCATTACAAAAACATACTCACAGCCACCTCTTGACACTGATAGCGTGTCGAATAAATCCACTGCTACCAAATCCATTCGATTCTGTGGTTATACAGAATACATCTGACCTTGAATAATTTTTTTGTTGGCTCTGACTTTCAGACACCGATCACATGACTCTAACCGCTGTTGAACACTTCTCCACTTGTTTGTTAAACAACACCACATCACTCAGTTTATCTATGCACCTACGAGCTCCGTAGTGTCCATACTTACAGTGTATATAGTCAGTTAATGCATCTACATATTGTTCCGGGAAACCAATTTTCTAGGTCTCCTCCGTATTTTTCCTACACCTAAATGAGACATCTTTATGCACCTTATAGTATACAGATAGTTTTGGAAAATCAGGATGATCTATTCTGCGTTTTACCTGTTTGATATTGTCGTCTTGGTTTCGCTCCTTTCTCATATTCTCACAAATATGTTTGATCGAGCCTTCGTCCTGCAACTGCATAACTGCCAACAACACTTCATTACATTCTCTATTACAGATGGAATTCACTCCCTGTCCGTTGTCTTTTACACTTCTTGATAAGGCGTCCGCCACAATGTTCTACGAACCCTTAATATAGATCATCTTATACTTAACATGTAGTAGAAACAGGGACCATCTCCTTAATCTATCATGCTTAAGTTGACAGGTATCTAGATAGGTGAGTGCACTATGGTCGGTGAAAATTAAAATCTCGTGTCCTAAAAGGTACTTTTAGAATTTTTGTAAGCCAAAAATTACAGTTTAACCTTCTAATTCGGATATACTGTAGTTCTTTTCTGCTTGTTATAGGGACCTGCTTGCAAAAGCAATGGTTTTGTGTGCTTTTTCTTCTCCTTCTTTCTCATTCTGAAACAGTTCAACTCCTAATCCATATGCACAGGCATCGGACCCAAGACAAAACGGTTTTGAAAAATCTGGGTGGTTTAAAACTAAGGTTTCTTTTAGATCTTCGAACACCTTTTGACATTCAGTAGTCCACTTATATACTACATTTTTATTTAATAGTTCTCTTAAGCAAGGTGCGTTAAACAATTGACCAGACACAAATTTTCTGTAAAAACCAAACAGACCAAACATCCCCTTCAGTGCTTTGCGTGTTGCTGGTGCAGCATGGTCTCGGATAGCTTTAATTTTCTCTGGATCAGGCATGATATACCTTCTCCACATACTACATCCCCCAAGAATTTGATCTCCTACTTGACAAATTCTGTCTTATCTAACTTCATTCCCCCCATTCTAATTGCTTTCAATATCTCATATAGTAATAAACAATGTTCTTCCCAAGTAGGAGTCGATATTAAAACGTCATCTACATACACAGTTACTCCTCTTAACAACTGGTCCCATAAGACCTGTGACATAGCTCTTACAAATTAACGTACACTTATATTTAGGCCAAACGGCACCACCTTATCTTGACAACTTCTACCTTCAAATAGAAACGTCGTATACTTTCTTGATTCCTTGGCAAAAGGAAGATTTCAGTAACCACAGGTTACATCCATGGATGTGAAGAATTTTCTCCTTTTAAAGTTCCGTAACAATTCTTCTATATTTTCAGGTCTGTCACTCTCAGGTAATACTATCTTATTCAAGGCTCTAGTATCTAATACTAATCTGATAGAGCCATCCTTCTTTGGTGCTATAACCAGTGGGTTGTTATAAACACTTATTGATCTTCCAATGATCCCCCACTCTAGCACGTTCTGAATCAGGTCACGTACTGATTCGTTGTGCACTTCAGGAACTGCAAACGGTTTTTTGAAAAAATGGACATCGTTTTTCACTGTCAAACAACACTCGTAATCTTTAACTAGACCTGGCTCATCAGAAAATACTCCTATATGATGTCAAAATTTATGAATGGTGGTCTCCATCTGGTTCCCAAGTCGTGCAGCGACCGTAAACCATAAAGTTACCAAATATGCAGCAACCAGTCGCAAAATCATGTTTTATTTATTTAGTTTCGCACCGATGATGGCTGTTAATCAGTTGAAATTGATTTGCAAAGGTGAATAACAAAACATGATTTTGCGACTGGTTGATGCATATTTGGTAATTTTACAGTCAAAATTTGCTTTTGTAATTTGTTTGTCCCTCAACTAGGTCACGTAATTCTAGCAATTTATCATTGACCATAGCTCTGACACTATCCAGCTCAGACGGATCCACATCGTCATTTCCACCATACTCATTGTAGACTTTCATTAGTTTTGTTGTCGTTAAAATACGGATTGGCAAGTCATTTAGTTCTTCATCCTCACTTGGTCTCTTACCTATGAATGGTATAGTGATAAAGTTACCATTAATTCTTATCATTACGTCATTGGTTCCGAAATTTACCCATCCTTCATGTTTACTAAGAAAATCGGCACCCACCAGCGTATCAACACTTAGTCCACTAATTACTAAGATATTTTTCTTAATTGATACCCCCTTTACCGCTATGGGTAGAAATATTTCTTGCTTCACCGCCTTTTTGGTTTTTCCCATTGCTGCATTTATACACTCCTGGAAATTGAAATAAGAACACCGTGAATTCATTGTCCCAGGAAGGGGAAACTTTATTGACACATTCCTGGGGTCAGATACATCACATGATCACACTGACAGAACCACAGGCACATAGACACAGGCAACAGAGCATGCACAATGTCGGCACTAGTACAGTGTATATCCACCTTTCGCAGCAATGCAGGCTGCTATTCTCCCATGGAGACGATCGTAGAGATGCTGGATGTAGTCCTGTGGAACGGCTTGCCATGCCATTTCCACCTGGCGCCTCAGTTGGACCAGCGTTCGTGCTGGACGTGCAGACCGCGTGAGACGACGCTTCATCCAGTCCCAAACATGCTCAATGGGGGACAGATCCGGAGATCTTGCTGGCCAGGGTAGTTGACTTACACCTTCTAGAGCACGTTGGGTGGCACGGGATACATGCGGACGTGCACTGTCCTGTTGGAACAGCAAGTTCCCTTGCCGGTCTAGGAATGGTAGAACGATGGGTTCGATGACGGTTTGGATGTACCGTGCACTATTCAGTGTCCCCTCGACGATCACCAGTGGTGTACGGCCAGTGTAGGAGATCGCTCCCCACACCATGATGCCGGGTGTTGGCCCTGTGTGCCTCGGTCGTATGCAGTCCTGATTGTGGCGCTCACCTGCACGGCGCCAAACACGCATACGACCATCATTGGCACCAAGGCAGAAGCGACTCCCATTGCTGAAGACGACACGTCTCCTTTCGTCCCTCCATTCACGCCTGTCGCGACACCACTGGAGGCGGGCTGCACGATTTTGGGGCGCGAGCGGAAGACGGCCTAGCGGTGTGCGGGACCGTAGCCCAGCTTCATGGAGACGGTTGCGAATGGTCCTCGCAGATACCCCAGGAGCAACAGTGTCCCTAATTTGCTGGGAAGTGGCGGTGCGGTCCCCTACGGCACTGCGTAGGATCCTACGGTCTTGGCGTGCATCCGTGCGTCGCTGCGGTCCGGTCCCAGGTCGACGGGCACGTGCACCTTCCGCCGACCACTGGCGACAACATCGATGTACTGTGGAGACCTCACGCCCCACGTGTTGAGCAATTCGGCGGTACGTCCACCCGGCCTCCCGCATGCCCACTATACGTCCTCGCTCAAAGTCCGTCAACTGCACATACGGTTCACGTCCACGCTGTCGCGGCATGCTACCAGTGTTAAAGACTGCGATGGAGCTCCGTATGCCACGGCAAACTGGCTGACACTGACGGCGGCGGTGCACAAATGCTGCGCAGCTAGCGCCATTCGACGGCCAACACCGCGGTTCCTGGTGTGTCCGCTGTGCCGTGCGTGTGATCATTGCTTGTACAGCCCTCTCGCAGTGTCCGGAGCAAGTATGGTGGGTCTGACACACCGGTGTCAATGTGTTCTTTTTTCCATTTACAGGAGTGTATTTAGGCCACTAAATGGCATCCTTATTACCTGCTTATTTTCTGGGAGTTCATTAACAAAATTTTGGAACACAGCACACACCTCTGATCTTGTATCAACCAAGCACTTTACATTTGCATCAGAAACACTTATCTCTATTATAGGCTGTCCTACGTACTTTCTTTTATTTGCAGGTTCTACCTCGTGTAGTAAATCCAGGACCGTTTCCCTTCTGTCAAAACCTGTGTTCTGTGTGGATATCATATTTATGTTTACTGGGTCTTCCTCAAGCTTAATATTATTACTACTAGTGGCAGCTCCTATCAGTCTGTCCACTATCGCTAAATTGAAACATCTTTCTATAGTTTCCCTTTCTGTAATTATCTCTGTTTCTGCGACCCTGCATCAGTTGTCGTCAGCATTATATATTTCCTCCTCTTCTTCCTTTTCCTCCTCCTCTTCGCTACTCTCAATTGCTTCAAATAACCTATCAAGCACCCCTTCGACCCCTGCCTAGAACCGCTCGGACACCGCGGCCGGCTGCCTGTCAGACAGTTCCTCCTCTGTTTCACCGTGCAGATTTATCTCCACCTCCTGATTCAAAACCTTATTATCATTACTTATCTCTACAAATGTGTTCTTACTGCAGGTGTTACTACTACTGTGCTCCCTTAGCTCTACATTGGTTAATTCTCTTGCCTCTTGCTTCTCCCAGTTATTCTCCCCTTCTTACTTAGTTACTACATTAATATTAAGTGGTTGTACTGGTGTCGTTCTTACAAATAGTTTCGTCAGTGGGTTCTACTGGTAATGTTGTGGTCTACGAGCGCCAGCCTTCTTGTAGACTTAGCAGTTTTCCTGTCAAGTTATGTCACCGCTAACTGACGTTCTCCGCCAGCTGGTTGCGTCATCTCGTGGCAGCCGTCTACAGTCGCCATACTGACCTCGGTCGCTGACCCGATTATCATATGTCCGGCCTCTCCCTCGTGATCGACCTCGGTATCTGCTTCCTCTATGTACACTCATTCTGTTTATGTTTACCTCGGCTCGATTTTCATTCTGCCTAACAGGCTCTGAGAACTATGGGACTTAACATCTGAGGTCATCAGTCCCCTAGAAATTAGAACTACATAAACCTAACTAATCTAAGAACATCATACACACCAATGCCCGAGGCAGGATTCGAACCTGCGACCGTAGCAGTCGCGTGGTTCCGGACTGAAGCGCCTAGAACCGCTCGGCCACCACGGCCGGCTGCCTTACAGGATGTCAATATTCTCTCCTCGCGCTGTACTCCTCCTTTAGTACAGATTCTACACTTTCAAGATGTTGCACGAATTTATCTACATTATCTCTAGGCGCAGATATAATCTTATTCTTCCAACACCAAGGTAGCTTATTTTCTACCCCCATAACTATTTTTCAGTTTCTACCTTAGTACTAAGATAGGATAGAGTAGTTACCCACCTCTGTACGAATCTTTTTATCCCTTCTTTCTTGGAATCGTATTTTTCCCCAGACCAAATCTGATTAGTACATCCATTTGTTTACGCTTTCCCCAGTACTCTTCAAAAAAGGCTTTCTTAAATTCCTGTAACTTATTATATTTATCTGAGGCAATGTTTCCCCAGATTCGTGCCTCCCCCATTACGTTAGAAGTAATAAACCAGATCTTCTGCTTATCACTCCACACTTTCGGCAAGATATCCTCAAAGTCCTTCCAAAATTCACATTGAGGTACACTTTTGATTGGATCAAACTTGAGAAACTGACGATGTGTCACATACGCAATCTCAGTGGATTCTATTATTCCACTAGAAATAATTCTACCACTACTGTTAGTAACACACTGTTCTAATTTTGTTATTTGACAGTCATGCTCACTCAGTTGTTCATTCACACTGTTACTGAATTCATAAAGATGGGTTTCCAAGCAAGTGACTTTATTTATTGTGCCCCAAGTTTCTCGCACTTATCTTTACTTTCTTTCAATTTACATTCTAATACTGCGTGATTTGTTTCACCATACTTTTCCACCCCTTGGATATTTTCACGAGCCTTGACTATCTTTGATATAACAAGCACTTTAAGCTGTTGGTGGTAATCAGTAACTTGTTCGATCTGTGTTGTTAGTTCACTTTTTACTTTAACAATATATTGTGTACATTCCTGTTTAACCTGATTGATTTCAATTTTTACATTATTGTTAAGCACTGCCATGTTGTGCTTCCAAAATTCTCTTAGATCTGAAATTTTTCTATCCAGTTTAGATTCTGTTTCAACACCCATATTACTCATTTTTGAATCTAACGCACTCATTTTTGTATCAATATCAGACCGCATTTTACTTATTTTAGATCCCATATCATCACTTAATAACGTACCCAATTTTGTCACATTAGAATCTAACCCACTCATTTTTGTCAAGAGATTCATTAACATTCCGGCTACACTATCTTTCGCCCCTCCATTGACTGACACAATTTCCTGATCAATATTAGCTACCGCAACAGGTAGGTCTAAATCACTGGGGTCCGATACAGTCTTTTCCCCCTCCGATCCATAATTACCATATAATGAATCTGACAAACTAAAAATTTGGGTGTGATACATCCAAACTAAAGCTCATAGAATCATTAACTTCTTCCCCTTTTTCTTTCCCCAAATCTACCTTCAGCTCGTCCTTTACACTTGTCTGCTTACTTTCAGCCATTCTGTTCAATTTCTGCGCACTCACACACAAAGTTTTAAAGAGCACACTACTTAACTTTGCCCTTCTGATGTCTCCGACACAGCTAGCTGTAACTGTGGGTCCAACCACCATGCGCCGCGGGCCGTCGTACCAGTTTACGGGCCACCATTCCGGTCAGCGCTGCCAACTGCTTTCGTTGACGGTGTCACGTCGTCTCTCGTAGCTTGTCGTCTGCATGAAGTCGCCGCCATCCGCTACTCCAGTCGGCGAGATATAACCGCAAATCCGTCCACCAAGCACACCAAACGCAGTCATAGTTCATGGGCTATCAATTTCTTTCTATCGACGTGGCGATAGTTCACTCATAAATATGTCCTTTCACAGTTCCTATTTATTCGCAATCACTTTTTCACAGTGCGATTATCCCAACACTACTGCTTTTCTAGAAAGTCGTCTACCTCCGCGATCTGTACTAATGTTTTTCCCGGCCGATCCAGCACCAATTGCGACGTAACGTGCTTTTTCACACAACGACAGCGATTCTGCAACATAAATTGTCCACCCACCTCGATACTAATGCAGATCTGCACACGTAACTCCTGACTGCATCTTCATAAGAGATCTCAGAAAAGAAAAGAAACTGAGATTTCATAACTACACGTTGGAGGCCGCTATAAACACAGAAAGCTGAAAATAGTCTTGTGAACTCTAAAGAATAAATCGGAAATGGGTCGCTGTTCAAATTTCTAAGTTCAAAGGTCCTTTTAAACCTGCAATAGGATTTTTTTTTTATTGGTATTAAGCAAGATAATCAGCCGACACGTGTTCAAATCATTAAAGTTCCTATTCACAGTCCTCGTCACACTGAAACAGCCAGAAATTTCCTACGCTATTCCAAAATCGTTTACGAGAGTGGCACAGTCAATAAACTATTTACTTTCGCACTCGGCATTCAGTGGTTGTCTTTAAATAAAGTTTTTGCTTGCCATAAATATTCAGTGAAAAAAAATTTACTTAGTACCGCCACGCTTATAGTTCAGGGTTTACACACGCAATTTTCTCCAGAACAAAATATCTCTCGACTCAAAAAATTTCACAAATAGTTAATGGTAAACACCAGCTACCTTTATCACTGTACCGAAACGTGGTAGTCACAATATCACTTCATTTTACACATAATGCGTTCGGACACTTTCAGCATGACCGGCTCCTTCGAAAGCTAGTCCACCACTTCCTTCTTCTCTCTGCCTCTACAAGGCTCTCTATCTCATGCGTTATGTGGCAAACCGTCTCACTTCTTATTGGCTGTACAGATTTACGTCCAATCAGAACTGACTTACAGGGCGCAGCTCGCGCCAAAATCTAGCAAGAACCAACCACTGCTCTCAGCTCATTGACGTCATTAAAATAAGCAACTCAAAACTCTCTTGTTAAACAAATAAAATGAAATAAACTTTAAGCTCTACTTTAACTATATAGTCGCGAAACGTTCTGGCTGTCTCTTACATATTCAAACATGCTTGGACATCCATCATCCGCTAGTAGGGGAACTTCTGGTGGATTTGTTCCCACGATACAAAGCTGGAACACTTGCAAGTTCCTACAGAGAATAACAAACTGAAAATTAAATTTTGGCGAATGTCCCACATTCACTCACACAAGTACTCTCTTTCACTCTCACCCTAACAGAAAACATAAATATCTACTTGAAATTCTTAAAGTTATTAGTACAGCAAAATTACGAAAGGTTTTCTAAAATGGGAACTTTCCAAATTTGAATTTAAAAACTGAAGGTGTTATCATATCTTTTAAAATAGTCACAGTTGGTGAACTATTAACATATATATATATATATATATATGTTTTATATATATATATATATATATATATATATATATATATATATATATATAGATTTAGTTTTTAAGTGTCTGATGATTACGATTTTTCAGACTTTTCGTTTTTTTTTATTTTTTATTTTGTAGCTTCCAGATTATGACAGATTGTTCCTTTACACAACAGAAGGTTACGTACCTACAATGAAGCTCCTCAGGCTATTTCTAGATCAGTTATTAATTTTTGTAGTTTCAGAGAATGTATCTACTCTGTAAGCGCCTCTCCGCTACTTTCACACGTTGTAGTCACGCCACATGGTCATGACGCACGTATTCAGGACACAGCTCGCCCATGGCAGATCGTATAAGATTCTAACGGCTTACACTGGAGCCCACATACATTCATACAAGAAAGCTTTAATAGAGAAATTGGCGATCGCGCCCTAGCTGTGACGCCTCACACATACTAAAGAATACCAATATTGTGACCTAAGGGCAAGACAAAAATTTAGAAATTTTTATTTAAGAGAGATTAAAACTCGGCTGAAACCCACACATCATGGAGAAAACAATTTCACGGCTTAAGGCCTAAAGAGAAAAAAGCTTAAAATTTTATGAAGCTAAAACTCGGCTGAAGACCACACCGAATACTTAAGACTAAAAGTAAATCATTATGTAAAACTCAAGGAGCGGCGCTCAGAAGGTTCCAAGGGTCGGTCTGGGAAGGTAACACTAATGCACATTTAGGTGAGACAGGCAGCCAGACCGACAACCTCTTAATGGGGAGGCAACACGACCTACGGACTGTTCATGACTGACCGAAAACCTGACCGATTTTCAACGGTCAGATCCTGCTGCACCACAGATAATTGAAAATATCGGCCGATCAAGAGTAAGCCAAGATACCAATAACATCAAACTCGGCCTTATCAAGATCAAGGCATCAAACACCACTGAAGACAAGTTTAAAAGAATACCAAAGACACAAGTCACAACTGTCAAGTCACTACGAGATTCTAGGCAACAAACACACGACTTGTTATCACACTGGTCAACGGCTGAGAAAACAACAATCCACAAATAACGAACAAATCGTAACAGTCGAGCTTTAAGAACAGGTAACTAATTACTCACCTTAAGGATCCTGCTTCGGAAGAAAGGGAAAAGTCGCTCACACAGCTAGCGCCTCCAAATGCAATGGCGCGAGCCCGTTGCCAAAAACCCCGGCCTGACCTCGCGCTGTGCAGACTGCGTCGCTGCTCAGTTCCAACGAAACAAAAAGGTCCAATCACATCCCGACTCGGAGAATGGTTTTCGTCCTGTTGTTGTTGTTGTTGTTGTTGTGGTCTTCAGTCCTGAGACTGGTTTGATGCAGCTCTCCATGCTACTCTATCCTGTGCAAGCTTCTTCATCTCCCAGTACCTACTGCAAACTACATCCTTCTGAATCTGCTTAGTGTATTGATCTCTTGGTCTCCCTCTACGATTTTTACCCTCCACGCTGCCCTCCACTGCTAAAGTTGTGATCCCTTGATGCCTCAAAACATGTCCTACCAACCGATCCCTTCTTCTAGTCAAGTTGTGCCACAAACTTCTCTTCTCCCCAATCCTATTCAATACCTCCTCATTAGTTACGTCATCTACCCACCTTATCTTCAGCATTCTTCTGTAGCACCACATATCGAAAGCTTCTATTCTCTTCTTATCCAAACTGGTTATCGTCCATGTTTCACTTCCATACATGGATGGCTACACTCCATACAAATACTTTCAGAAACGACTTCCTGACACTTAAATCTATACTCGATGTTAACAAATTTCTCTTCTTCAGAATCAATTTCCTTGTCATTGCTAGTCTACATTTTATATCCTCTCTACTTCGACCATCATTAGTTATTTTACTCCCTACATAGCAAAACTCTTTTACTACTTTACGTGTCTCATTTCCTAATCTAATCCCCTCAGCATCACCCGATTTAATTTGACTACATTCCATTATCCTCGTTTTGCTTTTGTTGATGTTCATTTTATATCCTCCTTTCAGGTCACTGTCCATTCCGTTCAACTGCTCTTCCAAGTCCTTTGCTGTCTCTGACAGAATTACAATGTCATCGGCGAACCTCAAAGTTTTTACTACTCCTCCATTAATTATAATACCTACTCCGAATTTTTCTTTTGTTTCCTTTACTGCTTGCTCAATATACAGATTGAATAACATCGGGGAGAGGCTACAACCCTGTCTCACTCCTTTCCCAACCATTGCTTCCCTTTCATGCCCCTCGACTCTTATAACTGCCATCTGGTTTCTGTACAAATTGTAAATAGCCTTTCGCTCCCTGTTTTTTACCCCTGCCACCTTCAGAATTTGAAAGAGAGTATTCCAGTTAACGTTGTCAAAAGCTTTCTCTAAGTCTACAAATGCTAGAAACGTAGGCTTGCCTTTTCTTAATCTTTCTTCTAAGATAAGTCGTAAGGATAGTATTGCCTCACGTGTCCAACATTTCTGCGGAATCCAAACTGATCTTCCCTGAGGTCCGCGTCTACCAGTTTTTCCATTCGTCTGTAAAGAATTCGCGTTAGTATTTTGCAGGTGTGACTTATTAAACTGATAGTTCGGTAATTTTCAGATCTGTCAACACCTGCTTTCTTTGGGATTGGAATTATTATATTCTTCTTGAAGTCTGTGGGTTTTTCGAATGTCTCATACATCTTGCTTACCAGATGGTAGAGTTTTGTCATGACTGGCTCTCCCAAGGCCATCAGTAGTTCTAATGGAATGTTGTCTACTCCCGGAGCCTTGTTTCGACTCAGGTCTTTCAGTGCTCTGTCAAACTCTTCACGCAGTATCTTTTCTCCCATTTCATCTTCATCTACATCCTCTTCCATTTCCATAATATTGTCCTCAAGTACATCGCCCTTGTATAAACCCTCTATATACTCCTTCCACCTTTCTGCCTTGCTTTCTTTGCTTAGAACTGTGTTGCCATCTGAGCTCTTGATATTCTTACAAGTGGTTCTCTTCTCTCCAAAGGTCTCTTTAATTTTCCTGTAGACAGTATCTATCTTACCCCTAGTGAGACAAACCTCTACATCCTTACATTTGTCCTCTAGTAATCCCTGCTTAGCCATTTTGCACTTCCTGTCGATCTCATTTTTGAGACGTTTGTATTCCTTTTTGCCTGCTTCATTAACTGCATTTTTATATTTTCTCCTTTCATCAATTAAATTCAATATTTCTTCTGTTACCCAAGGAATTCTATTAGTCCTCGTCTTTTTACCTACTTGATCCTCTGCTGCCTTGACTACTTCATCCCTCAGAGCTACCCATTCTTCTTCTACTGTATTTCTTTCCCCCATTGCTGTCAATTGTTCCCTTATGCTCTCCCTGAAACTCTGTACAACCTCTGGTTCTTTCAGTTTATGCAGGTTCCATCTCCTTAAATTCCCACCTTTTTGCAGTTTCTTCAGTTTCAATCTGCAGTTCATAACCAATAGATTGTGGTCTGAATCCTCATCTGCACTGGGAAATGTCTTACAATTTAAAACATGGTTCCTAAATCTCTGTCTTACCATTATATAATCTATCTGATACCTTTTAGTATCTCCAGGATTCTTCCAGGTATACAACCTTCTTTCATGATTCTTGAACCAAGTGTTAGCTCTGTGCAAAATTCTACAAGGCGGCTTCCTCTTTCATTTCTTCCCCCCAATCCATATTCACCTACTATATTTCCTTCTCTCCCTTTTCCTACCGACGAATTCCAGTCACCCATGACTATTAAATTTTCGTCTCCCTTTACTACCTGAATAATTTCTTTTATCTCGTCATACATTTCGTCAATTTCTTCATCATCTGCAGACCATATAAACTTGTACTACTGTAGTAGGCATGGGCTTTGTGTCTATCTTGGCCACAATAATGCGTTCACTATGCTGTTTGTAGTAGCTAACCCGCACTCCTATTTTTTTATTCATTATTAAACCTACTCCTGCATTACCCCTATTTGATTTTGTATTTATAACCCTGTAATCACCTGACCAAAACTCTTGTTCCTCCTGCCACCGAACTTCACTAATTCCCACTATATCTAACTTTAACCTATCCATTTCCCTTTTTAAATTTTCTAACCTACCTGCCCGATTAAGGGATCTGACATTCCACGCTCCGATCCATAGAATGCTAGTTTTCTTTCTCCCGATAACGACGTCCTCTTGAGTAGTCCCCGCCCGGAGATCCGAATGGGGGACTATTTTACCTCCGGAATATTTTACCCAAGAGGACGCCATCATCATTTAATCATACAGTAAAGCTGCATGTCCTCGGGAAAAATTACGGCTGTAGTTTCCCCTTGCTTTCAGCCGTTCGCAGTACCAGCACAGCAAGGCCGTTTTGGTTAATTTTACAAGGCCAGATCAGTCAATCATCCAGACCGTTGCCACTGCAACTATTGGAAAGGCTGCTGCCCCTCTGCAGGAACCACATGTTTGTCTGGCCTCTCAACAGATACCCCTCCGTTGTGTTTGCACCTACGGTACAGCCATCTGTATCGCTGAGGCACGCAAGCCTCCCCACCAACGGCAAGGTCCATGGTTCGTCCTGTGAATCCAAAACGTCGTCGTATAAGACGATCGGCCGAGCAAACGACCAACTGCAGCCCACTTTCACCGACAGCGGTCACGGCGAATACCAACATAATACGGACCCAACTGTTGCTGGCTGCGAACTCTTCGCCGACTGATACTGGTGTCAGTGCTCAGCAGACCACATGTCGCCATCCGACGACCAGCCGACCGACCGACCAACGGCATACCATCTGTGTCGACCACGGTCTCGGCGCGTACTTGCACCGTGCGGACCTATCTGCTACTGACTACCAACTCGCCCAACCGCCGAGTGACGACGAACCCGACTCAATCCACAACCCAAAAGCGACTGAGAGCTGACTGACTAAGAAGCGACTGTCTCCTTCCGACTAACTCTGCTGGCTCACTTCAACGATTCACTCCACTGACTCTGCTCAGTGACCGACTGGACTCCTGGTCCGTCTCCAACTGAACTGACTTCCTTTGGACGGACGACATCCCGGAGACACTGGCTCGGACCCAACCATGCAGAGGGAACACAACCGACATCTCTGCACAGGAAGGAACCGACCCAAATACAAGTCGTCGATGAGACGACGACCGAACGACCATCCAACGGTGGTCCCCGTTGGTGCAGGCTGTGCGGACCTCACTGGGGCTCCGTGCCCGAATGCACTGCTGCTGCGTCCCAACCGCCCTCCTGGTTTGTCTTCATCCCTGACTTCCGTACTGGACTTTGCTGATGCTGCCTCCCGACTGAACCGCCAACATAACGACACACGACGACCCGGAAATACTATCGGTCGCCCCAGAGATGGTACGACAGTGCACTTATCGATAAGCGCTCATCAGTGTGGGATCCATACTAGGTCGGGTTGACAGAGGAGATAGAGAAGATCCAAAGAAGAGCGGCGCGTTTCGTCACAGGATTGTTTAGTAAGCGTGACAGCGTTACGGAGATGTTTAGCAAACTCAAGTGGCAGACTCTGCAAGAGAGGCGCTCTATATCGCGGTGTAGCTTGCTGTCCAGGTTTCGAGAGGATGCGTTTCTGGATGAGGTATCGAATATATTGCTTCCCCCTACTTATACCTCCCGAGGAGATCACGAATGTAAAATTAGAGAGATTCGAGCGTGCACGGAGGCTTTCCGGCAGTCGTTCTTCCCGCGAACCATACGCGACTGGAACAGGAAAGGGAGGTAATGATAGTGGCACGTAAAGTGCCCTCCGCCACACACCGCTGGGTTGCTTGAGGAGTATAAATGTAGATGTAGATGTAGACGCTGCTGATGCCACTCACGGGTAGGTAAGGCAGGGAGTTAGTGACGACAGTAACGAGGCGTCTGTACCGTAAGAGATGACAAACAATAAACGGCATGAACATGAGCCACACACGTCTCAATTTATTTTCATTTTATCGAACACTCAGCTATTTTAATTGATTAACCGTTCGAGAAGTGCTCTATTAGGTACTTTCAAATACGGTGGCGTATGTTCCAGATCCTTTTCCTTTTCAGATTACAAGTTGTTTTTACATCATTGTAATGGAAAAAGAAAGATATTTATTATATCGCTGGTACTAGGCCTACCTTTCTAGAAAATCTTGTAGATTCTCCAGTCTTTAAGTACGTTAAATATTGTTCTCATCTTGACGACACCGTGTAATCCCTGACACAGTACTCGTTAATGCCTGTGCTATGGTAAGTGAGCGGGATTCACCTTATGAGGAAGGTTTTTCGTATAGTTATCCACCGCGTGTACCTGAATGGTGGCAAATCAGACGTACATCCACTCTGTAATAAGAAAGATCCGTCAAGTAAGTTCGAAATGCAATTACACGTCAGGATGGATCAAAAGCAACCCAGAAGATTCTACCAATTAGATAATAATACGATCGCCAGCCTAATTAGGCATTAACTGAGTTTCTTCCCTATACAAGTTGGTATATATTCGTGCAAAACAAGTTGTAACACTGCATAATATAGTCGAATTTTAGAACCAGAAAATCTATTGAACTGATAGTTTCACGTTCTGTACTGATATGGATGAATACATAACACTATACTATAATGTATACTACAAAACTTTATACTGTCTATTAATCTGATTAAAATTGGGCAAAGGTTACCCTAGAAATTGCACTTTCGTGACACACACAAAATGTCAATTTTGATAGAGATAAAACACTGATAAATTTTGACTTTTATATTGAATTTAACTTTTGCTGGTCAAATCTATTTAGAACATTTCAGAATTCAAATGAATGAGAGGGGACCCTGAAACTGTTATGATCACTGTATTTAAAAAATTGATTTCTTAGTTTATTATGCGGACAGGATTTCCAGTATGTAAGTTACTACTCTTTTCGTCTTATTCACCGCTCATTTAAATGTCTTTATATCTGTTTCGAAATAATAAACTTCATTACTGTATCAATACTAAAGTTATCTTTCAACTTAGTTAGACCTTTGTTATTCGTTTACTGGTTCATTAACAAAACATTTCTTTAAACACCATTCTAACATAGCTAGTTCTGCAAATAATTATTATTAACACAAATTTTAATTTTCATTTCGGGACACTCGGATTGTACAACATTTGGAAAGGACGCTGTCTAGGTTAGTTGTGAGCATAATTAAATGATGGGAAAGTTCTGGTAAAATTTAGGTTATTATTGCACCAAACACAGTTCACTCTCTGATCCACACGAATACAGTACTAAAAGTTTCACCCTGCTAGTATCGATGAGGCGGTTGGCGGGCGGCAAGATGGCGAGGCACAGAGCACACATACAACCACAGCTATGGCTCTTGATGTATCGCCACTTTAATTCTTCTTAGCGTCGCAATACTTTTCCATTCAGTGCCTATGGAATTTTGCCAAGCTGTGTGGGCGTTGGAACAGCATACCCGAGGCTTAGCGAAACTACGTCTTCCAGGAGAGCCTCCCCGCCCCACAAGGTGTTGCTCCAACCAGTGCCAAACTCCAACTACTACTGCTGAGCTCGTTGTGCCGTGCAGCGCCCGTGCGCATTTTCCCACGCTCGCCTGCCATCCACCTTTAACCGCTCCCTTACAGACAGGGTGTTCACCCGAGGTTTTGCATTCTACATATCCTAACACATTGCCTACGTATGGACCAGACGCACAGTTACAATTTTAAACATCTTACAACAGTCTCAACATTTGTTACGTTTCAATTCTATTACAATATTACTTGACATTTCACATCAACATTAATATTCACATTGAAACTTATTTACAGTTTTCTTAACACAATGGAGCGAAACAAAAAAATTGAAATCAGAACATCAATTACACAAGTTTATCAAAAAATCAGATGGAAAAAATCACTTATATGTACAATAGTACAGCGTCGTTGTTGTTACAACCAGTTTCAACTCTTTTTTAAATTTAACTCAACTACCTTTGGAAATATTTATTTCTGCTGTTTTAATATGTGTATCACGAAAGTCGCCAGGCTCGAGCACAGTACTCACAAATGGACTGATCGGTATTGCATTCTGTATAAGTTTTACAAGGTCCTTGGGTACTTGATACTCTAACTTTCTTACTGTTTTCAATCTGGGCAAAATCTCTGTCACACGCTACAAACAATTGCAAAGATTTGTGACACTCGGCCCGCTTTAGCCTCGCCAAGGGGCTGGCACATACCGCTCATTGTATTTTTCGGGCCTTATATGTACTACTGGAAATGACAGTAGCGTTTAGCCCCATCTTACGGTTGTTGGCAACGCTACTTAACTTGGTGTTTCTAGACTAGCTAAAAAAAATTGCCACTTAGCCCGTTATTGATTTCTACTCTACATATACATCTACATCTATGAGCTGCAAACTACTGTGAAGTGCGCGGCAAGGGGTGCTCACCATTGTACTACATATTGGGGTTTTTTCTCATTCCTTTCACATATGGGATAGTTAGCGAATACCTTGATCTGCACAGTTCAGGTTTTCCTGAGTATCCCTGGCAATCTCCCGTTCATCAAAGAAAGCTGGGACTGTTCGTCTTGCCATCTCTATATATATTTAGTTTCCGTTGGTATCACTTACTGGTATACTTAACAATGTCTCAAGAAAGTGGCTCTTGTGACGATCTTACAGCTGTACTAACCTGCGACTAAATTTCACAAACATAGTACCAAATGGCTCTGGGCACTATGGGACTTAACATCTGTGGTCATCAGTCCCCTACAACTTAGAACTACTTAAACCTAACTAACCTAACGACATCACAAACATCCATGCCCGAGGCAGGATTCGAACCTGCGACCGTAGCAGTCGCGCGGTTCCGGACTGAGCGCCTAGAACCGCTAGACCACCGCGGCCGACCAAACATAGTACCAAAGCAAGATCGTCATTAGTGTGTTTCTTCAGAAATTGTTAAAATTAAATACTACAAGCCTCTCAATTGCCTTTTCAGATGTTCTACCTTCGTTACCACATCCAGGTTTCTAGCCGTTGTACTCTTAGTCTTAGAATGTTATCGTTTCGATGGTTATTAAATCTATTTCTCATGATTACCTCCCACTTGGCAATCGGCTGTCAGTGTTCCGAACTGGGGTCTAATCTTATCTTTTGCCAGCTCACATATCCTATGGATACACACACTCTCCTTAGTTCAGTGGTCTCCGTTGGCTTCTGCATCCTCATGTCTACATCTACATCTACATTTATACTCTGCAAGCCACCCAACGGTGTGTGGCGGAGGGCACTTTACGTGCCACTATCATTACCTCCCTTTCCTGTTCCAGTCGCGTATGGTTCGCGGGAAGAACGACTGTCTGAAAGCCTCCGTGCGCGCTCGAATCTCTCTAATTTTACATTCGTGATCTCTTCGGGAGGTATAAGTAGGGGGAAGCAATATATTCGATACCTCATCCAGAAACGCACCCTCTCGAAACCTGGCGAGCAAGCTACACCGCGATGCAGAGCGCCTCTCTTGCAGAGTCTGCCACTTGAGTTTGTTAAACATCTCCGTAACGCTATCACGCTTACCAAATAACCCTGTGACGAAACGCGCCGCTCTTCTTTGGATCTTCTCTATCTCCTCCGTCAACCCGATCTGGTACGGATCCCACACTGATGAGCAATACTCAACTATAGGTCGAACGAGTTTGTTCCGCTATCATATAATCATACAATAAAGGATCCTTCTTTCTATGTATTCGCAATACATTACATTTGTCTATGTTGAGGGTCAGTTGCCACTCCCTGCACCAAGTGCCTATCCGCTGCAGATCTTCCTGCATTTCGCTACAATTTTCTAATGCTGCAACTTCTCTGTATACTACAGCATCATCCGCGAAAAGCCGCATGGAACTTCCGACTCTATCTACTAGGTCATTTATATATATTTTGAAAAGCAATGGTCCCATAACACTACCCTGTGGCACGCCAGAGGTTACTTTAATGTCTGTAGACGTCTCTCCATTGATAACAACGTGCTGTGTTCTGTTTGCTAAAAACTCTTCAATCCAGCCACACAGCTAGTCTGATATTCCGTAGGCTCTTACTTTATCAGGCGACAGTGCGGAACTGTATCGAACGCCTTCCGGAAGTCAAGAAAAATAGCATCTACCTGGGAGCCCGTATCTAATATTGTCTGGGTCTCATGAACAAATAAAGCGAGTTGGGTCTCACACGATCGCTGTTTCCGGAATCCATGTTGATTCCTACATAGTAGATTCTGGGTTTCCAAAAACGACATGATACTCGAGCAAAAAACATGTTCTAAAATTCTACAACAGATCGACGTCAGAGATATAGGTCTATAGTTTTGCGCATCTTCTCGACGACCCTTCTTGAAGACTGGGACTACCTGCGCTGTTGATCACGGCTGATTCATCCGCCTTTTAGTGCGAGTTTCCCACCCGAAGGGCAAGATGTTGCCCTGGGAATCTACACGCTCATCCATCCTCTTTAGCAAGGCCTTTCGCTGTTCAAGCATGCGTCATTATAGCCATTACAGCATAAATCTTTGACCGTAATTGCTGATGACTTTTATACAGTATTTGATGCAGCTGCTATGATCGAACCCGTTTTGATTACTAGTTGAAGACGCAAACTCTACACCAGAGGTGTACTGTATCCTCTTACTCAAAACTTTAATAGAAGAGGAGATGATACTGATTCGGGTAGCAGCTAATTTTTGATGTGATTTTTAGTATCTTGTGCTACGATGAAACTGTCGTATCGACTTTTCATTACAATTTGCATGAGGGTGGTAGGTTTAGAGCAGAGACTTGCCCCCTGTAGGTTTACTCTGATTCTGTCTAGCCACATCGTGTTTTAAAGGGCAATCATATCTACGAAGGCAGTTGCTATTTTTAAGTCTTTGTGGTATACTGAATCCCTACATGTAGTCAAAGTAATGACTTCTTCGCGACAAGCGACAACTGCCGATTCATCTAAAGTAGCAATTTCATCCGTGTTTGACAGAAAATGTCTTTAACAAGACAGGACACTCGTCTGTTCGGTTTCTGTCTCTTTACGGCCACTGTTCTTGTGCCGAGTTACGTGGCTGCTAATTGCAAAGACGTTGGACAATCCGCGTTAAGTCACCAACACATTTAGCAGTTGGAATTATATTTCTTATTTCACTCACGAGTTCTACCTTGCTGTTGCTATAAATGGAATTTGTCTACACCTGAATCTAGATACATAATCCGCAATCGACCATACGGTGCGTGGCGGAGGGTACCTCGTACCACAACTAGCATCCTCTTTCCCTGTTCCACTCCCAAACAGAACGAGGGAAAAATGACTGCCTATATGCCTCTGTACGAGCCGTAATCTCTCTTATCTTATCTTTGTGGTCTTTCCGCGAAATATAAGTTGGCGGCAGTAAAATTGTACTGCAGTCAGCCTCAAATGCTGGTTTTCTAAATTTCATCAGTAGCGATTCACGAAGAGAACGCCTCCTTTACTCCAGATACTCCCACCCGAGTTCCTGAAGCATTTGCGTAACACTCGCGTGGTGATCAAACCAACCAGTAACAAATCTAGCAGCCCGCCTCTGAATTGCTTCTATGTCCTCCCTCAATCCGACCTGGTAGGGATCCCAAACGCTCGACCAGTACTCAAGAATAGGTCGTATTAGTGTTTTATAAGCGGTCTCCTTTACAGATGAACCATATCTTCCCAAAATTCTACCAATGAACCGAAGACGACTATCCGCCTTCCCCACAACTGCCATTAAATGCTCGTTCCACTTCAAATCGCTCTGCAATGTTACGACAAAATATTTAATCGACGTCACTGTATCAAGCGCTACATTACTAATGGAGTATTCAAACATTACGGGATTCTTTTTCCTATCCATCTGCATTAATTTACATTTATCTATATTTAGAGTTAGCTGCCATTCTTTACACCAATCACAAATCCTGTCCAATTCATCTTGTATCCTCCTACAGTCACTCAACGTCGACACCTTCCCGTACACCACAGCATCATCAGCAAACAGCAACACATTGCTATCCACCCTATCCAAAAGATCATTTATGTAGATAGAAAACAACAGTGGACCTACCACACTTCCCTGAGGCACTACAGATGATACCCTCACCTCCGATGAAAACTCACCATCGAGGACAACGTACTGGGTTCTATTACTTAAGAAATCTTCGAGCCACTCACATATTTGGGAACCAATCACATATATGATGGGAAACGTCAATCACGGTTTGGCCGTGAAAACGTCCACGCAAGGCAGCTATTTTTCTACCCCTCTGTCACATCTTCAAAAATGTTCAAATGTGTGTGAAATCTTATGGGACTTAACTGTTAAGGTCATCAGCCCCTAAGCTTACACACTATTTAATCTAAATTATTCTAAGGATAAACACACACACTCATGCCCGTTGGAGGACTCGAACCTCCACCAGGACCAGCCACACCGTCCATATCTGCAGCACCTAAGACCGCTCGGCTAATACCGCGCAGCGTCACATCTTCAAATTGGCCCATATAATTGCGCTGATTACTTAAAAGTCACGGTCACATACACGACGCTTTACTGTCAAAACTTGCAACTGCAATGCAGGATCACATGACACCCTGTCACTACCACCTACAGCGCTTTAAAGCGATCAGCGTGTTCTTTAAACAGAGTGACTAGTATACTATAAGATAAAAAGAATTATCTGAATGGAGCGGGAATCGGTAGATGTGATGGGCATGTACGGACAGAAAATGATCGTCGCCGTACTGCTGTGCTATAAGGTGGTGTGGAATCCAACCAAAAGTGCCCTGCAACTAAATGTGAAATGACACTCCTGATCATCACTCCCGATCGTCGGGCAGTATGGCGGGCGGCAATCAGGTTCGGATCCCACTGTAGTCCAGGATATCTCCAGACACGTCTTCGGCCTGGAATCGAATTGTCAGGAGCAGAAATGAGCACCGAAGGCAGGTGAAGTCGTGTCCGGAGACGCCCCAGACATTAGTGGGATACCAACCAATCTCTCGCCATACTACCCGACAACCTGGGGTGCCGTTTCATTTCACAGCAGGATACCTTTAGTTGTCATCCGTAGTACCATTACAGCACAGTGATACGTCGACGATATTCTACACCCCGTTTAGTTGCCCTTCAAGGCATGTCATCATAGGCTTACGATTCAACAAGATAATGCCCGCCCGCACATGGCGAGAGTTTCTACTGCTTGTCTTCGTGATTGCCAAGCTCTAACTCAGCCAGAAACGTGGCCGAATCTCTCCCTAATTCATAACATTTTGAAAATTATGGCAGGTCGCAGGATCTCTCCCCAATACATAACGTTTCGAACATCATGGCAAGGGCCCTGAACCAGATCGAGATTTTGAAGATTTTACGCGCCAACTGGACAGAATTTAGAACGATGTTCCTCAGGAGGACATCCAACAACTCAATCAGTGCGGAGCCTAATAACTGCTTGCATAAGGGCCACGGGTGTAGCGACGCCTTATTGAGTTCCGTCCCATCCGGATAATTCCTTCGTGGTGCGTCGTTGACTTCTTTCTTTCCCCAGTGAGCTTACTATGTGGTATTGCGAATAACGTGAAAAGATTGCCAATTTATTGGTAATACAATCAGTCACTACACACTTTACATTTCTCAACTGGAATAAATACGAAAAGCAAAGCATTCGGAGATTCACCAACTGAACTGAGCAGATCATTTTCGTGAAGAACCCTAGCTAAAACTCGGGTTATTCCTTCACGTCGTCCGGACGACGCATGTAGTGTAGCTATCTGAGGGTTCGTGTCAATGACTCACCATTACGGTGCTCTAGCACATGTAATGCTCATTTTGACTGTGATTAAGCTGTTTATTCCAACTAAGCAGGGAGTTGTGAGCTGATTACTAACGCCGACATTCCGTGAAGAGAGAGTGCTATGTTTACTGAATGTGACTGATGTTCAGGTATGAGGGCTTGTATCTTGTAGTAATAAAAAGTTTCGATATAATATTAGTAACTGGCAGTCAGCTAAATTTATTGTTTCATGACATGCAATATTTTCACAATTTACATTAACTTTTTAAATGGAATGAGACTTTGCTTCAGTGCAGCAACTAGAACGCATGTAACAAGGATATTTGGTAGAACAAATAACGAAGCACTACGTGACATATACACAATTAATCATGAAACATATCACAAATTTAGGCAGGTGAAGACCAAACTTTTTCAATACAAATCACATAATTTGCTTTGTTCAGGATTTATCCATCTTAACAATCACTAAACAATTATTTAGACTACGAACTGCTATGAGGGCATCTAAATTATACCTACACTTTCAGATGGGAGAAATATTTGTAGATTACAGTAAATCTCGTCTCAGTAAGACGAAAGGTGTAAATGAGTGTTCAGCACAATGCGCACAATGCCCATACCGTACAAAAACACATACTGAACATAACCATACATTACCTTAATTGCTTTGAAAAGAGATCATTTAATCATGGAATGTCGACGGAAATAATTACTCTTCTGCAGTACTGCTGTATGGTACGCGATGCTTATTAAACGAGATTGAAGGTGAACATCGAAAAAGTTTAAAGAATGGCAGCTCCTCTTGTATCATTGAGATATAGGGGAGAGAGAGCTTTTTCTTCCGACTGCTAAAATATTTTTTGACTCCTTCCTAGGGAGAATGACCATGGTAACGGGATAAAAGAAATCAGAGATCGCATGGAAAGTTTAGGTGTTCATTTTTCCCACGTGATGTTCGAGAGTGGAACGGTTGAGAAGTAGTACGAACGTGGTTCCTCGAACCCTCTGCCAAACCAACTGACGTCTTAATTTTCGGATAAGTTATGTAGATGTTGATGTAGGCAGATACGTTTACTGGGGTAACTGCACAGGGTAGATTGTCTGTTCTTATCTTGAATGAAATCCCAAGGTTCCTCTCAGTGTCTTCCACAATGAAGACACGACTTACTAAAGCTCAGAGTTATGCATAATTATTGGGAACAACATTACGCGTACTTCCAAAAATCCCTTAAGACTGTGTCACATACTACCGCTGCGTTACTTACACCTAAACTTGGGCAGACAAGTTTGCGGGAAGATACACTTTTCGTTTCTTACTACATTATTTGGAAGAAACAAAGCTTAAAACAGACTTCATTAGTATATTTAAGAATATATGCATCAGAGCTGGATCTTTCATTAGACTTAACTGAAGACCTTGGATATAAACAATAGCAAGGGACAAGTTGACTGATTTAAGAAATTACTCAGGGGGTATTCAATAAAATCTCATAAATAAGATTTTTCAAGTACACACAATGAGATTATTTTATTCAGATCAGTCATTGTTTTCAAATATATCAACACTAAAGACATATTTGAAAGGGTAAGTTACAAATAAAATTTTACTCTAAAAAATTTGTCAGTGCGTACTTAACATTGATTACTTACAGACTGAGTGCATTTACTACCGCTTACTCGCTGGACGAATTAACGAAACATTATTGTGACACCTCACAAAAATACAGATGTAAGGATTTGAATTATGTCAGTTTCTGATGCTAAGATTACATCAGAAATATTTACAATAACTATAACATCCTCAAAAATTAATCTATAATTCACCACAATATGAGATTAACGTAGTTTAAAACTGAAGAAACTGCAAAAAGGTGGAAATTTAAGGAGATGGGGACTGGATAAGCTGAAAGAACCAGAGGTTGTACAGATTTTCAGGGAAAGCATGAGGGAACAATTGACAGGAATGGGGGAAAGAAATACAATAGAAGAAGAATGGGTAGCTATGAGGGATGAAATAGTGAAGGCAGCACAGGATCAAATAGGAAAAAAGACGAGGACTAGCGGAAACCACTGGGTAGCAGAAGAAAAATTGAATTTAATTGATGAAAGGAGAGGTAAGATAAGTGCAGTAAATAAAACAGGCAAAAAGGAATACAAACGTCTCAAAAATGAGATCGACAGGAAGTGCAAAATGGCTAAGCAGGGGTGGCTAGAGGACAAATGTAAGGATGTAGAGGCTTATCTCACTGGGGTAAGATAGATAGTGCCTACAGGAAAATTAAAGACGCCATTGGAGAAAAGGGAACCACTTGTATGAATATCAAGAGCTCTGATGGAAACCCAGTTCTAAGCAAAGAACGGAAAGCAGAAAGGTGGAAGGAGTATATAGAGGGTCTATACAAGGTCGATGTACTTCAGGACAAAATTATGGAAATTGAAGAAGGAGGTAGATGAAGATGAAATGGGAGGCATGATACTGGGTGAAGAGTTTGACAGAGCACTCAAGGACAGGCGAAATACCCTCAGACTTCAAGAATAATATAATAATTCCAATCCCAAAGAATACAGGTGTTGACAGGTGTGAAAATTACCGAACTATCAGTTTAATAAGTCACAGCTGCAAAATACTAACGCGAATTCTTTACAGACGATTAGAAAAACTGATAGAAGCCGACCTCGGGGAAGATCAGTTTGGATTCCGTAGAAATGTTGGAACACGTGAGGCAATACTGACCCTACGACTTATCTTAGAAGAAAGATTAAGGAAAGGCAAAACTACGCTTCTAGCATTTGTAGACTTAGAGAAAGCTTTTGATAATGTTGGTTGGAATACTCTCTTTCAAATTCTGAAGGTGGCAGGGGTAAAATACAGGGAGCGAAAGGATAACATTCTGTACCGAAAGCAGAGGGCGGTTATTAGAGTCGAGTGGTATGAAAGGGAAGCAGTGGTTGGGAAGAAAGTGAGACAAGGTTGTGGTCTATCCCCGATGTTATTCAATCTGTATATTGAGCAAGCAATAAAGGAAACAAAAGAAAAGTTCGGAGTAGGTATTAAAATCCATGGAGAAGAAATAAAAACTTTGAGGTTCACCGATGACATTGTAATTCTGTCAGAGACAGCAAAGGACTTAGAAGAGCAGTTGAACGGAATGGACAGTGTCTTGAAAGGATATAAGATGAACATCAACAAAAGCAAAACGAGGATAATGGAATGTAGTCGAATTAAGTCCGGAGATGCTGAGGGAATTAGATTCGGAAATGAAACACTTAAAGTAGTAAAGGAGTTTTGCTATTTGGGGAGCAAAATAACTGCTGATGGTCGAGGTAGAGAGGATATAAGATGTAGAATGGCAATGGCAAGGAAAGCGTTTCTGAAGAAGAAAGATTTGTTAACATCGAGTACAGATTTAAATGTCATGAAGTCGTTTCTGAAAGTATTTGTATGGAGTGTGGCCATGTATGGAAGTGAAACGTGGACGATAAATAGTTTGGACAAGAAGAGGATAGAAGCTTTCGAAATGTGGTGCTACTGAAGAATGCTGAATATTAGATGGGTAGATCACGTAACTAATGAGGAAGTACTGAATAGAATTGGGGAGAAGAGGAGCTTGTGGCCTAACTTGACTAGAAGAAGGGATCGGTTTGTAGGACATGTTCTGAGACATCGAGGGATCACCAATTTAGTATTGGAGGGCAGCGTGGAGGGTAAAAATCGTAGAGGGAGACCAAGAGATGAATACACTAAACTGATTCAGAAGGATGTAAGCTGCAGTAGGTACTGTGAGATGAAGAAGCTTGCACAGGATAGAGTAGCATGGAGAGCTGCATCAAACCAGTCTCAGGACTGAAGACCACAACAACAACAACATGAAATTAACTTTAGCACTCACCCACTACAGCACGTAAACAATGTTAAGTTTCGCCCTGTCACGCAAATTCACGTACACTGAGCTAAGGGACACAGTTTAACACAGTGCGCTTACTTAAACGCATATCTACCTTCAACTGGTTGGCAACTTCTTCTGAAAAGCATTTGTTTTCTGGAACATCTTTATCAGCCTGAGATTCGTTCAAATCGTCCCTGAAGAGCATTTTCCTGGCACGAACACCGCATGCACTACTACTGGTGGCTCCCGTGTTTCTATAACTTAGCACTGTTTTCATGCACACATCCTTACAAGATTGCCATTAGCGAGAATGTGTCCCTGACCACAGTTTGCAGCTGAAGGCTTCAATTAGAATACCGCGAAATTCAGAATAGAAATCCTCTGTAGGAACTTGCAAGTGTTCCAGCTTTTTAGCGTGGGAACGAATCCACCAGTGGTTCCCCTGCTAGTGGATGACGGATGTCCAAGGATGTTTGAATAAGTAAGAGACAGCCAGAACGTTCGCGACTTTATAGTTAAATTCCAGACGTAAAGTACAGCTTAACGTTTATTTCATTTTATTTGTTTAACAAGAGAGTTTTGAGCTGCTTATTTTAATGACGTCAATGAGCTGAGACCAGTGGTTGGTTCTTGCTAGATTTTGGCGCGAGCCACGCCCTGAAAGTCAGTTCTGATTGGTCGTAAGTCGGTACAGCCAATAAGAAATGAGACGGTTTTGCCAGCTGACGCATGAGAGAGAGGTGCTGGTAGAGGCACAGAGAAGAAGGGTGTGATGGAATAGCTTTTGAAGGAGCCGGTCATGCTGGAAGTGTCTAAAGTCATTATGTGTAAAATGAAGTGATATTGTGACTACCGCGTTTCGGTACAGTGATAAAGGTAGCTGGTGTTTACCATTAACTATTTGTGAAATTTTAAGAGTCGTGAGATATTTTGTTCTGCAGAAAATCGCGTGTGTAAACCTTGAACTAAAAGCGTGACGGTACTAAGTAAATTTTTTTTTTACTGAGTATTTATGGCGAGCTGAAATTT
The DNA here is from genome assembly GCF_021461385.2 of Schistocerca piceifrons. Classification (NCBI taxonomy): domain Eukaryota; kingdom Metazoa; phylum Arthropoda; class Insecta; order Orthoptera; family Acrididae; genus Schistocerca; species Schistocerca piceifrons. The sequence goes on from NC_060140.1 coordinate 920,491,065, forward strand.
TATTTAAAGACAACCACTGAATGCCGAGTGCAAAAGTAAATAGTAGTTTATTGACTGTGTTACTCTCGTAAATGATTTCTGAATTGGATAGGAAAAGTTCTGGGTGTTTGAGTATGACGAGGACTGTTAACAGGAACTTTAATGATTTGAACACATGTGCGCTGATGATCTTGCTTAACAGCAATAAAAAAATCCTAATGCTAGATTAAAAGGAACTTTGAACTTAGAAATTTGAACAGCAACCCACTACTGATTTATTCTTTAGTGTTCACAAGACTATTTTCAGCTTTTTGGACTTATAGCGGCCTCCGACTTGTAGTTATGAAATCTCAGTTTCTTCAGCACTGCTTTTCTGAGATCTCTTAAGTAGCTGCAGTCAGGAGCTACGTGTGCAGATCTGCAGCAGTATCGAGGTAGGTGGACAACTTGTGTTGCAGAACCGCCGTCGATCTGCGAAAGACCGCGTTACGTCGCAAGGTAGCATGAATTCAGTCGAAACAGGTAGAACGATGGTTGTTGTTTCTTGTGTTTCGAAGTGAATGTTGAACAGGAAAACATGTTACAAGGTGTATCATTTACATTGGAAGCATACAAAATAAAACGATCATCGGCGAATGTGCTTCTATACTGCCGCCGGGTTTTGCTCGCTATGACCTATGTCTGATACGAAAGCAATTAAAGGTATTTTAGGACGTATCGGTTTTATTTGTTGTTATATTGAAACTCGTTAGCGATTTATGTAGCGTCGAAAAGTGCGTCCATTTGCCCGCCAGCCTCCCTCTTGTTGATTGTAGACGCGTTTTCAATTTTGTTCAAAAGGGCGCGTGTTTCACTTGGCGATGTACTTTCCTTTGAGGCCCGTATCGCTTTGCTCGAGGCAGCACAGTATTTTTAACGATCTTCTTTCCTTTTACTGCCAATTACCTACCCTTCCACAGAGAAAACGGCAGTCTTATTTGCTGTTGCTATATTAAGTTATCAGTAACTAATAATTTACTCTTAAAATATAAATACTGTTTGATAGGCTACATATTTTTAAATAACACAGTACCAAAATCTCATGTATTCTTTTGGCCCATCGAGAACTAATCATGTATTCTTGTGTCACACGGTATGATAAAGATGACACATTTATATGTATTTTAAATTCTACATTTACATGTACATGAATACTCTGTAAATCACATTTAAGTACCTGGCAGATGGTTCATCAAACCACCTTCAAAATTCTCTATTATTCCAATCTCGTTTACCGCGCGGAAAGAGCGAACACATGTATCTTCCGTGGGAGGTATTATTGCCCTTATTTTATAACGGTGATCATTTCTCCCTACGTAACAAAATATTTTATCATTCGGAGGAGAAAGCTGGTGATTGGAATTTCTTTGAACTTTGTCGATATACTCAGTCAATCCTATGTGGTAAGGATCCCACAGCAATCAGCTATTTAAAAGAGGACAGACAAACGTAATGTAGGCAGTCTCCTTAGCAGATCTGTTAGATTTTCTGAGTGTCGTGCCAATAAAACGCAGTCTTACCTTCGCCTTCCCCACAACATTTTCTGTGTGCTCCTTCCAATTTCAGTTGTTTGTAGGGCTAATTGTAATTCCTAGGAATTTAGTTGAATTTACTGCCTTTAGATTTGGCTGATTTATCGGGTAACCGAAGTTTAACGGATTCCTTCTAGCACTCCTGTTGATCACGTAACATTTTTCGTTATTTAGTGTCAATCGAAAATTTTCACACCATACAGAACTGATCAGAAAGGCGGTTTTTATTTATGGTACTCAAACGAAAATTGAACTGCTACAAATTTCTGTTTTCCATTAAAAAGAAAAAATGTAGCGAAAAATTTAAGAATCGCAAGGATAGTGAAGATCTTAAAAATGATGCATGGACACTCGTAGGAACTACACCAGAAACGACAAATTAAGACAGAGGAAGCCACACGATATGTAGCGTTCTAGGGAATGAGTATAAGTAAAGGATTCCAGGGTGCGAAGGGAAAGCGTTAATGAAAGCTGAATAAGAAAAGGGGTCCCTACACTGGGGTGGAATAAGAAAAGAATAGCCACACTTGATGGGATTTCACTGGAAGCGGGACTCGCCTGACGTTTCGTTGAAAGAGAATATGGAATGTGCTGGTTAGATTTGTCGGTATAGGCGGGGCAGCGGACCATGTGTGTTGTTGCACTATGAGCAGAGAATTATTGGCATCGATTGGGTTACTTATTGGCAAATAGTTACAGTTATTCTTTTTTGGTGGGTCGGCACTTCTGACAGTGGGAGAGTTGGAGATGGATTGAAGCGATTGGTACATCATGGCCCTCCAGAAATTACGTCATCTGTTTTGAAGGATGATTCAGTTTGTATTCGAATGAGGAAAGTGGAGACTGAATGGTTTCAAATACAGACAATTTTCTAGGACTCTATATTATGACTGTAATGCAGATTCAGTTTCCTGTACCGTGGTATCGAGGTCAAAGCTAATATGAGGGAGCCTTCGGAGGTCAGTATGTTATTGGGAGTGGAGATTTCTTTAGGACAGAGACAGTCGTAGGTATTATTTGTTGGATGTGGAGATTTGGGAGACATAATTTTTTCGTTGTAGTTTCAGGAATTTGGAATTAAATAATTTTTTAGTTCGTACAGGTGATGACAAATCTTCGAATAACTGGACAAGATGGTGCTGTGGAAGAGGAAAAATTGTGACCATGTACTATACTCTTAGCTGAGGGGGGAGGGGTGTGGATTAGGAACTTTTTCTGTATCTGGACGTTTTGATGAATTAGTAATGAATATAGATGGAAGAATGGTTGATAGTGGGAGGTGGCGTGATATAGATGTTTCGTGGATTATATGTGGAAGATAGAAGTCCTGCAGCATGGTTATCGTCGGTGAGAATGGTGCAGTTTGTCGGTGGAGTGCTTAAAATATCAGGTGTTGCTACTGTTGCTCGTGGGACGCATGCGTGCTGCAAAAGTGGCTGGCAAGAAACTGAAAGGGAGATGTGGGAAGCGTCTTAAAAAAGTAGAAAACTGATCACTAGAAAATACTCAATGGATGGTTGCGGCAAGATATTTAAAAGCATACAGCCGTGTTCGGCTGTCGTGACATCGCTCCCGTACATTCACCAGTACTGACGTCCAAAACAGAACAAACTGCATCATAAGTTGTTGATACAACGCCCTGTCTGCAATTTATTTTTGCTCCAAAACATGAAAGATGGGCCGCAGGTAAGAAGTTGCTCTCAGATTAACAGCCAACATCATTCTTAACTGAGAGACGTCTTCATACGTAACAGTAACTTCTTTTCTACACAAAAGGACAATTATAAGGTCGTTTGAACTATAAATAAATGATCTAGTAGAAAACTTCGGAAGCTCCACGAGGGTATTAGCGAATATTGCTGTTGTGCATAAAGAAGTAGCAACGCTAGAGAAATGCAGGAAGAGTCCAGAAGACCGATGGTTGGAGCAGGGAACGGCAGTGGTACCTCAACGTAAACATACGGGCTGGTGTAACATGCAGTGAGGACGACAACACCTGCCTGAACGTGTATCGGGGCCCAGTACGGGCACATCTGGGCTACGGAACTATATTTTACGGATCACTGACGGACACTTAAATACAAAAACTTAATAGGTGGAACACAAAATGGTTATATCTGTCTTGGTGCCGTGAAGTCAACCCTAACAAATGTATTACTTGTGTAAAGTAACGAGCCATCCCTAAACTTCAGATATTTCAGCTTTGTTATCTCCGTCAAGAAACTTTTTGTAATATGTTCCATGTCTAAGTATTGGTTGCATAAAAGTCTGCCTCCCTGACAAGGGAAATACCATAGAGAAAACAACAGAGATTCGATTAGGTATCTGTGTACGACGACTGCTAATTTTTGAACAAAATTAATTCTGTACTGTCATTGAACTTGATGTGAGATTTGATCTGCGAGTTTCTTCAACTGTTTCAAAGCATGCCATGCGCGATCTGTGGGCTAAACACCCATAGGCGAGGATAGTCTACACAGACGACTCAAAGAAACAAGTGAGAACCGGATTGTACCTTTTAGGATTATCATGTGCAACTGGAATTTAAGGACAAGCTGCCAAGAGACAACGGAGCCTATGCCGATCTAGGAAGTACATAAGTACTGTCATATGCCACCGCAAGAAAAGATTGTTATCGTCTCCTAATCAAAATATGTGCTCACTGTCCTTAAATACTTTCATTGATAATGTACAAATGCCAGACATCCCACGAGACTATCTGGTAAGGAACGACCGCAGTGTCTCCATGTATTGGATTAAAGCACATAACTACGTACTCGGAAATGATATTGCTGCCTATTCTGCTAAGGAAGTCGTGGCCTTAATTATAGGAGACCATACAAACGTACGTTCCAGTGTATCTATTACAAATTTATCAGAAGATGATTCGAAATGAGTTGGACAAAGCATGTGATGCTTCTCAGTCTTTTAAAGAAAATTACTACGCACAAATAACACCAGTGCTGCCAACCAGACCCTGGCACCATCGGCTCGCCTTTACGCTGAAATTTACTGCCACTTAAGACAACACCTTCAACGCATAAGCATGGCACCAACTCCACTTTGTAACTGCGGTGAAGTGGAATACATAAATCACGTATTTTTTGGACTCATCAGCCAGATGTTGCAATAAATATCAATTATCAACCTCTCTGCCATAATTATTATCAACGAGAGACTTTGCAGTGTATGAAGAACTTTACACCCTTCTAAAGGAAAGAAAGAAAGCTCCAAAGTAAGTCACATAAACCAAATATCTTTGCTTAATGTCAGTGTGCTATTTCAACCTATTTTTGCCTTTTTTATGCCATTATCTTAATTCTTGTCTTTTTACCAGTTCGGTTATGTTATCTTATTCAAGTACATGTAATTCTGATTTATGTATGTGAATAGCTGTGTGGTGTATATTCAGAGAGCAATAAAAAGAAGATAAAAGTTGCATGTTGGGTGTAAACAGATGGAAAGACCCGTTATTGTATGACTACACGACTGGGAAAATGTGTCTGGGAGGTGTCACATCAGTTAAATGCTGAGAGAAAGTGTACAGATGGATTTAAAGAGAGCACGACCACGAAAAATGTTGACAGTGAGCAGACTGAGATTCATTGATAGCATCCTCGTCGAAGACTGGATCGAAAGAGATAGGTTATAAACTCCTCTTTAGGTCGAGACATGAGTACTGTTTGTCAATTTGGGACCTGTTCCAGCGTAGAGGTCAGGGATGAATGACCTCTACGGTGAGTGATGGACTGGAGTGCTAGTGGCCAGCAATGCCTACAGTTCTCCGCCCACGACAAGACCGCAGCGGAGTGGTGGATAGATGCTATCTGGACGTCCAGCATCCAGCCATGAAACAGTAGTTGCATGTGTTCCTTTATTTGGTGTTGTAACGCATCAGTCAAGCTCGTGCAGGCGGGGGTCAGCGCCCCAAAGGGCAACGAAAGGTCTCGGTGAAGCATGCTCAGGTCAGCAAACAGCCTCCTGTCTCGGTCCACGTTCGGTGACGCCTCACTCAGCAGGCGGTGAGGTTACACGGCTAGCGGTCCAGCAGTATAGTGCCGCATCATCTCCCAGACAGTCGGTCGGCACTGCGTAGTGACAAAATGCAGAGTGGGTCACATCAGCAGGGCGGATACGTGACTCATTGCGGGATGTACCAAGGGCTGGCCGGGGTCGCCGAGTGGTTCTAGGCGTTACAGTGTGGAACCGCGCGACTGCTACGATCGCAGGTTCTAATCCTGCCTCAGACATGACTGTGTGATGTTCTTAGGTTAATTAGGTCTACGTAGCCCTACGTTCTAGCGGGCTGATGACCTCAGTAGTTAAGTCCCATAGTGCTCAGAGCCAATTGATCCATTTGATGTACCAAGGTGCGCAGAGAGAATCCATGGACCCCAGTGCGGACAGCAGCAGCAGTATTGGCAGCCGAAGATTGCGCCTGAAGAAGGTGACGAACAACAGCGGTTTTTGACAGCAACGGGCGATGCAAAACAGCAGTGTCTGCCAGCACTGGGTGACGGCGGCTAGGCAGGTAAGTAGCCCACGCTTGAACTGTGGACCCCCAATGCAGGCGACCTTCAGTTCTCTGAAGTTAGCCAGAAGGTGGGTTGTCAGCTGGAGGGACCAAGTCGGCTGAACCTGCACTTATCCGTGGGCAGCAGACTCGCAGTAGCAGCTTGATCGGTTTCAGGACGGTGGCTGGAGTAACTTCCCCTAGTAGCTGGCTCCTGACAGCAACTGATCATGCTTGTCTGATACGGGCAGTATTTAAGTGTATTAGATCAACCAGTTTTTCTAAAACGACAGCGCTTTCCCTCTACTACATTCACGCTTATAAATTAAGGATAATGCTGAAACATGGTAAAACAACGCTCTGGTGGGTGGTTTGCGGGTTTAAATCACCTTGGGGTATGAGCATGCGGTGCATTAGACCTGCGGTTGGCCGAAGGATGGCGCTGGCAGCAGTCCACATACGCAGACGTTTTCAGACGTGCTAATGGTGACTGTGTGTTGAAAATGGCTCAAAGAACACATATTGATGACGTTATGAGGGGTAGAATACTAGGACGACTGGAGGCTGGTCAAACACAGCAGGTCGTAGCACGGGCCCTCCGTGTGCCACAAAGTGTGATCTCAAGATTATGGCAACGATTCCAGCAGACATTAAACGTTTCCAGATGCTACAGTACGGAATGTCCACAGTGTACACCACCACAAGAGATCGATATCTCACCATCAGTGCCCGCAGACTGCCACGAAGTACTGCAGGTAGCCTTGCTCTGGATTTTACCACAGCCAGTGGAACAGTTGTCTCCAGACACACAGAGTACAGACGACAGAACTGAAATGGTTTATTCGCCTGAATTTCTGCAAGGTCTATTGCACTGACCCTGGTCACAGGAGAGCCCGTAAAGCCTGGTGTGAAGAACACAGTACATGGTCATTGGAACAGTAGTCCCAGGTTGTGTTGACAGACGAGCCAAGGTATAGTCTGAATAGTGATTCTCGCCAGGTTTTCATCTGGCGTGAACCAGGAACCAGATACCATCCCCTCAATGTCCGTGAAAGGGACCTGTATGGAGGTCGTGGTTTGATGGTGTGGGGTGGGATTATGAGTGGTGCACGTACACCCCTGTATGTCTTTGACAGAGGAACTGTAACGGGTCAGGTGTATCGGAACGTCATTTTGCACCATTATGTCATCCTTTTCAGGGATGCAGTGGATCCCACCTTACTGCTGATGGATGATAACACATGGCCCCACCGAGCTGCCATCGTGAAGGAGTAAATGGTTCAAATGGCTCTGAGCACTATGGTACTGAACATCTAAGATCATCAGTCCCCTAGAACTTACAGCTACTTAAACCTAACTAACCTAAGGACATCACACACATCCATGCCCGAGGCAGGCTTCGAACCTGCGACCGTCGCGGTCGCGCGGTTCCAGACTGTAGCGCCTAGAACTGCTCGGCCACACCGGCCGGCGTGAAGAAGTACCTTGAAACAGAAGATATGACACGAATGGAGTGGCCTGCCTGTTCTCCAGACCTAAACACCATCGAGCACATCTGGGATGCTCTCGGTCCACGTATCGCTGCATGTCTTCAAACCCCTAGGACACTTCAGGAGCTCCGACAGGCACTGGTGCAAGAATGGGAGGCTATACCCCTGGAGCTGCACGACCATCTGATCCGGAGTATGCCAACCCGTTTCCGGCCTGTGTACTTGTGCATGGTTATCCTATCCCATATTGATGTCGGGGTAAATGCCAGGAAACAGTGGCTTTTTGTAGCACATGTGTTTCGGGACGATTTTCTCAACTTATCACCAATACCGTGGATTCATAGATCTGTGTCGTGTGTGTTCCCTATGTGCCTATGCTATTAGCGCCAGTTTAGTGTAGTGCCACGTTGTGTGGCACCACATCTTGCAGTTATCTTTAATCTATGAGCACGAGTGTAGATCCGGGACAAAATACGAAGTCGTCGGGTAATCATCAACGTCTACGTGGCTCAGTCCTTCCGCATGACTGCAGTTCCGGTGTGCTATGACAATGTCGCAAACTGGCTTATCAGGTCTGGGTGATGTCTCCTGCAATGTCAGTATACCCAGAATACGGCTTCCTTTTCGAAACCTCCTATCACAGAGATTCCTTGCGTCACTATGCTGTGACGTGCGTCATGGGTCTCCTTTGCTAGACTTATCGGGGTCTGACGCAACACTGGTCCGCCGTGGCGGCAGTATCACAACGGCCCAACGGCTTCGACTGGTGCAACGCTTCTACTGAATAGAAAGGGTTGCCGTTGCAGATACAGTGTGGACAGAGCTCACATGAAAACTATTCGTTTTAGACATGTAGTATCAATCGCTGCCTCCAGGGGAAGTCTAGCTAACCAACGTCCCTAAATGAATCATCAACCTGTCTCCGCTAGAGCCCGTCTGCCCTAGCTCTGTGTCTGCTATCCGCGTAACACCTGATAGAACAGAGAGGCAAGAGAAGATCCACAGAAGAGCAGTATGTCAAGTCGGAGATCCGTTTATTATGCGGGAAAGTATGACGGAGATGCTCATCCCACTTCATTACCAGACATTACACGAGGTGCGTTATCCAAAACGGTGCCGTTTACCGTTAAAACTCCGAGAGTATACATTCCTGGAAGAGTCATCCCGTATGCTGCTTCCTCCTATGTATATGTTGTGATAAGACCATGAACGCAAGATCAGGAATATTGGAGCTCACACGAAGATTTACGAACAATCGTTCATCCCGTGCAGAATTCGGGAGTGTAACAGGAAAGGGGGAAAATCACAGTAGTACACAAAGTACAGTCCGCCAACCACCACAAAAATGTGGAAATTTGTGATAAGATGGAATAGGACCAAACTGCTGCTACCCCGCGTGGCTCACACTGCGCAGTGTCTCTAGAAATCGAGCCGGTACTGTGCGAATGTTTGGTTCATTCAACGTAGAGGAAAATGCCCTGTCTATACTGACATACTAATTCTTTTTAGGTAAATAAATCTAAATGTATTTATCACACATTACAAAACTGGTGATACTTTGACGTCTCAAGATGTTTCCTACCAATTAATCCCGTGTTTTAGTCAAGTTGTGCCACAAATTTATTGTCTCCCGAATTCTGTTCAGTGCCTCCTCATTAGTCACGTGATCCACCTGTAACGACAATTATACGTATAATAAATTTTTTTCTTTATGAATTTAGATAAATTAATAATAGCAATGTGTTGAATTTCTTTTTCGATTCTTTTCGTGTCATGTTAAAGAAACTGTGTGTAACTTTTGAAACGAATATTATTATTTCTGTTAGATTTCAAATAATGTGGTGATCAAAGGAAGGTGTATTTAATGTTAAAACTATTATAAGATGTGAAAATTGTAATTTATACACTTGGTCCATACGTAGGTAATGCATTAGGATATGTGTAGTAGAAAACCTGTGGTGAATACCCTACCTGTAGGGGAGCGGGAAAAGGTGGAGGCAGGCGAGGCGGGAAAACGCACACTAGCGCGGTTCGGCACAACGGGCTCAGTATAACAGTCGGAGGCGAGCAACAGTCGGAAGTACACGTACTGTACCGAGGAGGCTACCCAGGAAAAGTGGATTCCATTGAGCCTCGGATGGACCGATTCCGACGACTACTTGGCATGGCTATATTCTGAGGCACAAAATTGGAAAAATTACGACGCTAAGAAGATGGAAAGTGCCGATGTTGTGTGAGCTTTAGCCGTGCTTGTATGTGTGCCGTGCTGCTCGCTATCTCGCTGCCCGCCATCCGCCGCACCGACTTGCACAGGTCAAACATTTATTTCATCTTTAGAAGTGTATCTGTGTGGACCAGTGTCGAAACTGTTTCTAATGGTTCAATAATAACGTGACTTTTACCAGAATTGCTTTAGCCATGACTTATCCTGATCACTGACCTAGACAGGATCCTTACCTCGTATTGTGCAATCCGAGTATCCTAAACAGAAAGTTTAATGTTTGTGTTGATGAAAATTATCAGCAGAGTAATCTATGCCATAAAGGAATCTATAGTTCTGTATGTTGTTGCAAATATTGGTAAAGACCAAAAGAGTTTTTTTTTTTAATTGAGTTAGCGATGTTATTTAATTAATTTGAAACAGAAATAATGACAGTTAAATTATTCAGAAGTAAGACAAAAGAGTAGTTATCCAGAGATTGATAAATTTTGTGTGTTAATTTGCCTTCAGTACTTAACAGTTTCAGTATAACCACTATAACAGTTTCAGGGCCCCCCCCTTTTTTCTCTTATCAATTCGTTAAAACCTTGATGTGTACTGCTCAGATTTGACCAGTAAAGCTAAATTCTATATTATACCTAAGTGTATTAGTGTTTTTCCATCTTTAATAGTAACATTGTATATGTGCTTTCAAAACTGCTAATTATAGGGTAATCTATGCCCGATGTCAGTCTGCTCAACATACAAAAATGTAGTTAGTAGTAATCATTACTGTGTGGTGTTGTGTAAATGTAGTTCGTCCAAATTAGTACAAAAAGAGCAAACTTTAGTTCAGTGGATTTTTCGGATTCCAAACTTTGCCATATACCGTATCGTTACTACGTGTTACTATGCTTGTACATGCACCCACTTGTACAAGGAAAAAACTCACTAATTGCCTAAGTAGGCTGGCGACCGAATTGTTAATTATAGGTAGCATCTACTGTGTGTACTTCTTGTCCATGCGAAAGAATAATTATACTGTACATTTGCTTGATGCGTCACTGTAGTTATTGACTGAAGATAAGTCCGATTTTGCTTCTATTAGGTACACGCGGTCAACTAATGTACTAAAAATCCTTGTTTATAAGGTGAAGCCCGTGAACTTATTACAGTACAGGCTTTATAGAGCTAACCTACGTCCGAGAAGGGCGGTAGTGTTACAAGTGGCTTACCGGTGACAGGACATCCATCTGTTGTCGGTTACAAATTAACGTAAAGATTGAACAGTGGATGTTCAGTGGCACGAATAGCAATAAAGTTTAGCAAAATAAACTGCAGTGTGAGTCAAGTATAATAGTGTGGTATAGTTGGCATTCAATATGGACAGGAACGTAGGCAGGGTAGATGCGCCAAGTGAAATGGAGAATGCGGCTGGCAGTAGCCGGAGTTTACGCGGCCAGATAACAGATGGCGTTAGCGAAAGACAGTTGGCGTACATACAATACCACGAACACGTCAATGAACAGATTGAAAGGTTGAGATCGCCTCGAACACAGCAAGGGACAAAACAGGAAGCAGAGGGTGACTTTGTAGATGATAGTGGGTATGTGAATGAATCCACTGACATGTTTGATTCTCCACAGATAAAGAAAGAACCGAAAGAAACTTCTGAAGTAGAATCGGAACACATCGATCCTGTAGAACAAAACAGTATAAAAATTTTAAGTATGAACGACTTATTTGAACAATTAACCAAACAAATTGCAGGACAGAATGAGCAACTTCAAAATCAAGTCGGCAATCAGGTTAATCAGCTTAAAACACATGTTGATCAGCAGCTCAAAACGCAAAATGAGCAACTTAAAACACACGTTGACGAGCAGCTCAAAACACAGAATGAACAGCTCAAAACACACGTTAACGAGCAACTCAAAACACAGGTGGATCAAATTAAAGCACAGGTGGAAGGACAGGGAATTAAAATTAGTAAACAGATAGAACAGGTAGAACAAAAAGTGGGTAATTTAAGTTCTGTGGTAAATACTCTGAAATTTGAAATTGATACCATTAACAAAAATATGGATACTATGCAGGAGGAAATTGGAAACATTAATACTAGATTTGATGTTGAAATTCTCAACATCCAAGAGAAAGTAGAACCTCTGGTTGAAACTAAGGTAGACGAAAAAGTTTTCGGTCTTAAAACTGAGATCGTAAACGAATGTCAACACGGGATATCGCAATTGAAAAAGGTAGTTTCAGACACTGAAAGTGATTTAAGTAAAAAAGTAACCGGATGTGTTCACAATTGTGAACAAAATACTACGAAAATTCAGGGCAAAATTTTCGATCTGGAGAGCAAAATTAAAGATAGGCCTGGTGTTGTCTGTAATGGCACACCAATTACGAAGCTGTTAGAAGGCGAGGAACGCTTCGATCCGGCCAAGAAACATAACGGGTGGCATCCGTTAGATTTTATCAAAAATTGCGAGAGAGTATTTCCTGAGCACTTGTCTGATCAGGAAAAGATAAACGTAGTAATTAGCGCCTTAGCAGGTGACGCTAAGCGCTGGGGAATAAATTTAAATACCGAACGAATGACTTTCGAAGAATTCAGGCAAAGATTTACGGAAGAATATTGGTCTGAACAAAAGCAGGACCATTTATGGCGCGAGTTTATCATGGCCAAACAGCATGATAACCGGGGCAGAAATTCTTTGAAAGATTTCTGTGAGTATTGGTACCGGAAATTGACACACCTAAGAGGTAGAAGATCAGATTCGGAAATTATCTGGGAGCTATATAAAAAGCTTCCGGAGGATTCAAAAAGGTATGTAGGAAGCAATCATCGCAGCTTCCAAGCATTTCTCGAAAGAGTCGAAGACGAAGATCATTGGCGCGAAAGTCGTGCCAATTATCAAAGTTTTGGTAACCGTAATAACCGACACAATGACGAACGAAATGACGGCGATGGATTTCGCGTCAATGTAATACAGAGAGGAAGAGGCAGAGGAAGAGGTAGAGGAAATAATCCAGGTCGCGGTAGAGGGTATACCGCGCAAAATAATAACGACGCGGGAAACTAATTTCCGCGAACGTTGCGGGCCAAACGGAAGCGGACAATACATACCGGCCCCGATTCAAGAAAAGATACCGGACCGACCGTAATGTAATAAGACAGGCTAGGGACGAGCATGGAACGCGGCGACGTGTTGTGGCGAAACCAGCGTCAGGTGCGAGCGAGAATGAATCATCGCTGCCGCACAGAGCGCTACATGTTAACAGGCGAGTGGAGCATCAGAGGGCAACGGCCCAGCCTAGCCGAACATCTGTTCGGAAAGAAGCCGCTAGCAATACGGCAGTAGTAGATACGAACATAGCCGTCAGAGCTAAAGAAAATTTTACGAGTGATAATTCCGTGGCAAAGGAAACAATAATTGAAACTGTAAATACACAGAGAGGTGCGGTTAGCAGTGTTTGCAATGAGATAAAAGGCGAGGATGAACTAGCAGAAGTAACTGATTGGCGTGTGCAGATCGATGATCTGTACAAGGGCCTAAAGCAATGTGAGTGGGAGGATTTTAAGAAGGAGTATGAGGCGAAGAAATTAGTTAGTGGAAAGAGAGATAGTAGGGACGTCCATAAAGTGACGTGGCCCGAATTTGAAGAGGGGAGAATAAATAGCGCCGCGCAAAGTACGCGTGCCGCCAATAGGATGAAGGTTAATGATAGAAAGGATTTGGAGGGTGAAATCCTCAGCATTGACGAAGAAATAACTTCTGCTAACAGTCCACCAATAGTACAAGCTGCTACCGAGAGGCACCGTGGAGAAGGGGTAGATGATTACCTGAAAGTAATTAAAGTCCACGAGGATTACACCGAATATGAAGTCACAGTGGATGTGAATAAAGCTGAGGATGAGGCCGTTTTGCCAAAAGAGGAGATTGAATTAAAATCTAAACCTGACGACAATACAGAGGAAGAACTTAGTGCCTGTCTCAGAAAAGCTTTTATGTTAGAACCTGAAAGCGATCCGGAATGGTCGGATTCCGACGATAGTTCAGATGATGAAAGATACGAAAATACAGACGAAAATGAATGTACTAACGCTCCCTATTGTGCAAAAGTAGCGTGCTTAAGTGAATCTGATGTTGAGGAAGAGAGTAGTAATGACTCTAGTGAAGATGAATTTTCAGGTGTAAAGGAAAATGAATATATTTTTACTGAAAGAGGGTATGAGAAAATCAGTGAAAATAATAGGGATGCAGTTAATTGTGGCATTGTACCTAATGATGAAGAAACTTCAAAACAAAATCCAGACGTTGAAACTGAACAAAGAAAGAAAGAGCCACCTGACGACTCTGTGTTTATTTTGCGAAGAGTTCAAGTGAGCAAAGACTTTCAACTCCAGAGGCCTAAGAAGCCACCAGACTTAAGTGACTGTTTTATGAACCAGAAAAGACTGCCTTGTTAATAAAGAGACTAGGGGCAGGATGCTGTATTTGTATATATTATTAATATTATTATTACTGTAACTCAGTTTTCTCTGAAAGTGAATTATTGTTTGTTGAATTAGAGCCTGGGGCAGATTTATATCGGATTTTGAGAATGTCATGAACACATTACATCATGAAACTACAGGATTTCCACCGGAAGAAATTTTGTTAGGCAGAAGTAGTAAAAGTTTAATTGAAGAAAAACTAGAGTTTCCACCTTGTACAAGTTTGGAATTGGATCAAAAGAAAGAATTGGTGATAAAAAGGGCAAAGCAAAAAGCTGAATCTAGATCTAAAAGACACAATAAAAATTTAAAAGTTTCAAAATTTAAAATTGGAGAGTATGTTCTTTTAAAAACCCACGAAAAGTCTAGTGAACTAAACCATGAAATTTCAAAATTTAAATATATTTATAATGGACCATATGTAATACAGAATATTCCACACGACAATGCTTACTACCTGATCTACCCAAAATCCAAAAGACCTTTAGGCGTAAGAAATATTGTGGACCTAAAATTGTATGTACCTAGGAACGAGTAAATGTGCTGTATCTTATGCTGACCCAAGTTATTCTAAATATATCTCATCTTTGTAGATGTCTGTATACCCTTGAAAGTGTGCTAATGTAGTTATGTGAGTTTCAGATTACCAATTGTACTGTAACTATAAAAATGTATGGAGAAAAGGACTGAAAAGAAAGGATAAATGCTATCAGCCAGATAAAAGATGGGACTGTCAAAATGAAAATGGGCAGTGTATGAACTATAATATGAAGGACTGCCAAATACCAATGAGGGCAGATAAATAATCGATGGAAAATTGTAAATATGATCCAGGAGATGTCACAATATGAAGTGAAAAGGACTGCCCAAATCCACATAATAGGCAGCAAATATGTGTAATTAATTTTCTGAATATATGTGTGTGTGTTTCGTTTAGTAAGTAAGAAAATAGACTGCTATTCAAAGCAAGCAGCGACAAATTATCTTATAGTGTATGCAAAATATGCAATTGTTTTTGTAGTTAAATGTTTGTATTTCAGAATTTTAAATTATTTCTTTGAGAAATTTAGAAAAAATGAGTAAATTGCTATTTTAGTGAGGTTATGAGGGGAAGTTGGACTGTGCAAAAAGGCACTTGAGCAAATGACAAGTAGTTATTCTAGAAGTATTAAAAAAGTGTAAACCTATATACAGTGAGCAAAAGGAAATATGTAGTGTAAATCTTTTTGGACAATTAAGTAAAAATTCAGAACCACTGTATAATTGTAAGATTTAGTGTTCCCATAAAATTTGGACTTAAGAAAATTTTCTGGAAACAGGGGCATGTGTAACGACAATTATACGTATAATAAATTTTTTTCTTTATGAATTTAGATAAATTAATAATAGCAATGTGTTGAATTTCTTTTTCGATTCTTTTCGTGTCATGTTAAAGAAACTGTGTGTAACTTTTGAAACGAATATTATTATTTCTGTTAGATTTCAAATAATGTGGTGATCAAAGGAAGGTGTATTTAATGTTAAAACTATTATAAGATGTGAAAATTGTAATTTATACACTTGGTCCATACGTAGGTAATGCATTAGGATATGTGTAGTAGAAAACCTGTGGTGAATACCCTACCTGTAGGGGAGCGGGAAAAGGTGGAGGCAGGCGAGGCGGGAAAACGCACACTAGCGCGGTTCGGCACAACGGGCTCAGTATAACAGTCGGAGGCGAGCAACAGTCGGAAGTACACGTACTGTACCGAGGAGGCTACCCAGGAAAAGTGGATTCCATTGAGCCTCGGATGGACCGATTCCGACGACTACTTGGCATGGCTATATTCTGAGGCACAAAATTGGAAAAATTACGACGCTAAGAAGATGGAAAGTGCCGATGTTGTGTGAGCTTTAGCCGTGCTTGTATGTGTGCCGTGCTGCTCGCTATCTCGCTGCCCGCCATCCGCCGCACCGACTTGCACAGGTCAAACATTTATTTCATCTTTAGAAGTGTATCTGTGTGGACCAGTGTCGAAACTGTTTCTAATGGTTCAATAATAACGTGACTTTTACCAGAATTGCTTTAGCCATGACTTATCCTGATCACTGACCTAGACAGGATCCTTACCTCGTATTGTGCAATCCGAGTATCCTAAACAGAAAGTTTAATGTTTGTGTTGATGAAAATTATCAGCAGAGTAACCTATGCCATAAAGGAATCTATAGTTCTGTATGTTGTTGCAAATATTGGTAAAGACCAAAAGAGTTTTTTTTTTTAATTGAGTTAGCGATGTTATTTAATTAATTTGAAACAGAAATAATGACAGTTAAATTATTCAGAAGTAAGACAAAAGAGTAGTTATCCAGAGATTGATAAATTTTGTGTGTTAATTTGCCTTCAGTACTTAACAGTTTCAGTATAACCACTATAACAGTTTCAGGGCCCCCCCCTTTTTTCTCTTATCAATTCGTTAAAACCTTGATGTGTACTGCTCAGATTTGACCAGTAAAGCTAAATTCTATATTATACCTAAGTGTATTAGTGTTTTTCCATCTTTAATAGTAACATTGTATATGTGCTTTCAAAACTGCTAATTATAGGGTAATCTATGCCCGATGTCAGTCTGCTCAACATACAAAAATGTAGTTAGTAGTAATCATTACTGTGTGGTGTTGTGTAAATGTAGTTCGTCCAAATTAGTACAAAAAGAGCAAACTTTAGTTCAGTGGATTTTTCGGATTCCAAACTTTGCCATATACCGTATCGTTACTACGTGTTACTATGCTTGTACATGCACCCACTTGTACAAGGAAAAAACTCACTAATTGCCTAAGTAGGCTGGCGACCGAATTGTTAATTATAGGTAGCATCTACTGTGTGTACTTCTTGTCCATGCGAAAGAATAATTATACTGTACATTTGCTTGATGCGTCACTGTAGTTATTGACTGAAGATAAGTCCGATTTTGCTTCTATTAGGTACACGCGGTCAACTAATGTACTAAAAATCCTTGTTTATAAGGTGAAGCCCGTGAACTTATTACAGTACAGGCTTTATAGAGCTAACCTACGTCCGAGAAGGGCGGTAGTGTTACACACCCATCTAATCTTCAGCATTCTTCTTCAGAATGACATTTGAAATGCTTCTATTCTCTTCTTGTTTAAACTGTTCATCGTCCAAATTACGCCTTCATAAACGGCAACACTCCAGACAAATCCATAAAAAAAATCTTCCTAACACTTCAGTTTATATTCGACGTTAACAATTTTTTTCTTCTTTAGAAACGCCTTTGTTGCCATTGGCAGTCTACATTTTATACCCTCTCTGCTTCGTCCATCATCAGTTATTTTGCTGCCCAAATAGCGCAACTGATCTATTACTTTCAGTGCCTCCTTTCTTAATCTAATACCCTCAGCATCACACGATTTAATTCGACTAAATTCCATTATTCTTGTTTTGCTTTTGTTGGTGTTCGTCTTATATCCTCCTTTCAAGATGTTGTGCATTCCGTTCAGCTGCTCTTCCAAGTCGTTTCCTCTCTCTGACAGAATTACAATGTCATCGGCAGATCTTTAATTCTTCTCCCTGAACTTCAATTCCTACTCTAAATTTTTCTTTGGTTTCCTTTAGTGCTAGCTCAATGTACAGTTTCAATAACATTGGGGATAGATACGAACCCTATTTCACTCCACTCTCAACCACTATTTCACTTTCATGCCCCTCGTCTCTTCTAACTATGGTCTGGTTTCTGTAGAAGCTGCAAACAGTCCTTCACTTCCCGTATTTTGCCCCTGCTAGCTTCCGAATTTCAAAGAGAGTATTCCAGTTAACATTATGAGAAACTTTCTCTAAGCCTACAAACCCTATAAACGTGTGTTTGCCTTAGCTTCACCAATCCTCTAAGAGATGTGGTAGGGTCGGTATTGCCTCGCGTGTTCCTACATTTCTTCGGAATCCAAACTGATCTTCCACGAGGCCGGGTTCTACCTGTTTTCTCACTGTTTCTCGACTCTTCAGCAAATAATTCGTGTTGGTAAGTTGGTTGTATGTCTAATTAAACTGGCAATTCGGTAATACACCTGTCAGCAGCTGTTTTCTTTGGCATTGGAATTATTACGTCCTTCTTGGAGACTGGGGGTATTTCGCCTGTCTTGGACATCTTGCACGCCACATGGAAGAGTTTTGTCATGACAGGCTCATCCAAGGCTGTTAGCAGATTAGATGCTCTGGGGGCCAAATTTTGATTAGATAGTACGAGGTTTGGTGGCCCCGGCTTATGTGTTGGTTTGAACCTTGACTGTTACTCTGCTTTTGGTTTCCGGCGGTTATTGCGATTATGCCGTGGTTCTTCCTCTTTCTACGTGTGGCAGCAGCGGTGTGTATCGATATTCGCACCTTGTACTATCTTTGGTAGAGTGCTTCTAGTTTCCGGCTAGCCGGTGCGCGGTAGTCGGTCGGTTGGTGTGGATCAGCCAGGAAATGTCCGCGCAACGCAATGGGCCGGGCCCGCTGGCGGTCTCTACGCAGTGTGTGGGAGCTGATCCGATTGCTGCAAGGCCCGTGGATCACAGACCCAGGACATCAAAGTTGATTGGTGATTTCATTACCGAAGGCAGTCTGTTTTTCATAGTTGGCTGTTGTGAGGTATTCCCGTGACAACAGCGAGTGTCTGAGTTGGCGGAAGTTTGGCTACCATCTGGTGGAGTTTAATTGTATTTTGGTTATTTGAAGTCTAAGTGCACCAGTGGAATTTTATGCCTTGTGGCCGTTAGCGTTCCTCTTACCTGCCCTGGTCTCTGATGTAAACTTCAGGCAGTGTCCTTTCCTCGCCGTGTTGTCGCTGTCCAATACTTGTGTGTAGTTTTGACAACTTATTCGTACTTGTTTATGGGCGGGTATGCCTTTCACGTTTTGGCTTTGGAGCTCATTGTGTACTGGTTGGGTGGAAAGCAAGTCGACTTGTCGGTGGGTCCGTTCATTGTTTCTTGGTTGGGTTGCCAGCGGATCGGATGTAGTTGGGCTGACTACCTGTCTCCCCTATGCGAACCTTAATATTTCAAGTGCAGACCGACCCCCGGAACCTTCGGAGCACCGCTGGCTGTACTGCCTTTTCCTATTGGTGTTTCGATGATTTTTTTCTTTTTTTTTAATGGCTCATAGCCGATGGTTTGAATTTGAATCCTTTTAGTTGGGTTTAAAATAACAGGCCTTCAACCGTTTTAAAATTGAGAGTTTCTTACTTGTCAAGTCTTCCATTGTTTGGGCCTTCAGCCTCATTTAAAATATTTTTTTGGATAAGGCTTTGGGCCACCTGCTTTTTGAAAATTTATTGTATTTGTGCTTAAATCATGGGCCTTCAGCCGTTTTAAAAATTAAAGAGGTTGTGCCCTTAAGCCATAAGATTGTGTGACATATACAGTAGATAGTTAAGCTCGGAAATTTGTGCTGTAATGTTCGGGCAACTAAATAAAGTTACATGTGTTCGAGTGTAACTAACAGCCGCTAATTTTTGGCCCCTTTCCACAATTCCAACTGCCTGTTCTGTCCTGGGGATTTAACCAGGTGTTTCATAGTATAATTCGAGATGCTGTTGAACTGCACTAGCATAGCTATGTACTGTCCCAGTTCAATAGGAAACTCCTGTCACGGCAAGTACCTGTTGTATGCGGAAGGCGAGGCAGACAGGTTTAAGCCAGGGTGTCGCATGGTCCCCCTTCCCCCGGCGCCAAAGTGCGTTGTTTGGGTTGCCGGCCGGTGCTGGCTGCGAGATCGATGGCCCGCGTGGTGCGGTGCGGTGGATCCGCTAAGTGGATCCGGCGGGCAGCGCCCATTGTCCGACGCTGATTGTTTCGGCCGCTTAGCCGGGATACGGCGGATCGACGCGCTGTGATCGCAATTGCGCCGCCGTAATACACCATCCCGCTGTTCTCGGACGGGACCGCTTACGTCCGTGATAGCGCCCGCGTGGCAGCTCTCCCTCGTATCGGGCGATTGAGCTCGTTAGGAAATTTGAAGCCTTTGTACCACTATCCTCTTCTGATACGTAGAGCTAAGTATGCGTTCATTACTCTCCCTGGTCACTTGCAAAGACAATAAATAACACATCGGTATGTTCGGCTTAAATTTAAATGATGTAGATATACACCACTGGCCATTAAAATTGCTACACCACGAATATGAAGCGCTACAGACGCGAAATTTAACCGACAGGGAGAGGATGCTGCGATATGCAAAATGATTAGGTTTTCAGATCATACACGCGAGGTTGGCGTCGGTGGCGACACCTACAACGTGCTGACATGAGGAAAGTTTCCAACCGATTTCTCATACACAAACAGCAGTTGACTGGCGTTGCCTCGTGAAACGTTGTTGTGATGACTCATGTAACGAGGAGATATGTGTTCCATCACGTTTCTGACTTTGATAAAGGTCAGATTGTAGCCTATTGCGATTGCGGTTTATCGTATCGCGACATTGCTGCTCTCGTTGCTCGAGATCCAATGACTATGAGCAGAATATGGAATCGGTGGGTTCAGGAGGGTAATACGGAACGCCGTGCTGGATCCCAACGGCCTCGTAACACTAGCAGTCGATATGACAGGCATCTTATCCGCACGGCTGTAGTGGATCGTGCAGCCACGTCTCGATCCCTGAGGCAACAGATGGGGACATTTGCAAGACAACAATCATCTACACGAACAGTTCGACGACGTTTGCAGCAGCATGGACTATCAGCTCAGAGACCATGGCTGCGGTTACCCTTGACGCTGCATCACAGACAGGAGCGTCTGCGATGGTGTACTCAACGACGAACCTGGGTGAACGAATAGCAAAACGTCATTCCTTTGGATGAATCCAGGTTCTGTTTACAGCACATGATGGTCGCATCCGTGTTTGGCGACATCGCGGTAAACGCACATTGGAAGCGTGTATTCGTCATCATCATACTGACGTATCACCCGGCGTGATGGTATGGGGTGCCATTGGTTACACGTCACCTCTTGTTCGCATTGACGGCACTTTGAACAGTGGACGTTACATTTCATATGTGTTACGACCCGTGGCTCTACCCTTCATTCGATCCGTGCGAAACCCTACATTTCAGGAGGGTAATGCACGACCGCTTGTTGCAGGTCCTGTATGGCCCTTTCTGGATACAGAAAATGTTCGACTGCTGCTTTGGCCAGCACATTCACCAGATCTCTCAACAATTGAAAACGTCTGGTCAATGGTTTCTGAGCAACTGGCTCGTCACAATACGCCAGTCACTACTCTTGATGAAATGTGGTATCGTGTTGAAGCTGCATGGGCAGCAGTACCTGTACACGCCATCCAAGCTCTGTTTGACTCAATGCCCAGGCGAATCAAGGCCGTTATTACGGCCAAAGGTAGTTGTTCTGGGTACTGATTTCTCAGGATCTATGCACCCAAATTGCGTGAAAATGTAATCACATGTCAGTTCTAGTGTAAAATATTTGTCCAGTGAATACCCGTTTATCATCTGCATTTCTTGTTGGTGTAGCAATTTTAATGGCCAGTAGTGTACATGTATCCATGTTATGGGCTACTCTCTTTACGTGGCACCGTACGACCCAAAGTGTACTAGTCTAGTGTGATTAATTCTAATTGTGGGGTTGTAAGGTAAACAAAAATGAGATTATTTGGTTGGTGCACAGTTTCGTAGCGTTTTTCCATGAGTTAAATAAACACAACAGACATATATAACAGAGATTTAGTTATCAATAATATATTCCCCTTCACTATTTACAACAGTCCGCCGATGGTGGAGTAGCTTTTCGAGTCCGCGACTGTAGAAATCTCGTGGATTTGGGCCGAAGAATTCGTCGAGCCATGTTCCGGGAGCATTTTGTACCGGAAAGGAAATTCCTTGAAAATCTGAGGGCACAAGATCAGGTGAATAAGGTGGGTGCGAAATGAACTCAGCTCCTCGACACGTCAGTTCAGCAGAATGCGGGCGGGCGTGGTCACATCACGCTGTCTTTCCGGTCGTTGTTCTTGGATTGTGTCTGCAAAACGGCGCAGTTGTTGACAATAAATGTCAGCAGTGATGTTACAACTTCAGGAAGCAGTTCTTACTTCACCATACCGTAGCTGTTCCACCACACGCGTAACAGTAACATAACAGTCGCAACATTCCGTGTCGCTTTTGTAAACCCAAAGCGCTAGCAGCACCCCAAACGGCTAGCAAGTGAAACTTCTGAACACTATCTCGGATGAATTCGCATACTAACGTTTGTACTGATTTGTAACATAGTTTTTACATTAGCATGTGTGTACAGTGCCGTATAAATCGACAATAACTACAAAATGACACCACATTTGTCATTATTTACTTTTCTGCGGACCTTTGGAGGTATGAAACAGTACATTACAGTTTAGTTACCATTCTCTAGTAACGTACACACATTTGCTCTATAATGTCGCTTTCCTTAAATAATAAAAAATTGGTATTAGGGACCAGAAGATCCGACCTTTATTGCAAGCACAAAGTTAATACACTGCTGAAGGCCTGGTAGAGTACTTACGACGAAAGAAAATCACAATCAGTAACAACAGAACAGTGGTGCTCAGAAGTGTTCCAAAGGTCGTCCTCGGGAGGAAATTAACAACAGTTTAGGTGAGAAAAGCAGCCAAGGATAACACTAAACAATCGGGTTGCAACACGACCTAGGAACGGCTGAAGAACCAACCAACAACCTAAACAATTCCCTCTGTTCAAATGGCTCTGAGCAATATGGGACTAAATATCTGCGGTCATCAGTCCCCTAGAACGTAGAACTATTTAAACCTAACGACATCACACACGTCCATGCCCGAGGCAGGATTAGAACCTGCGACCGTAGCGGTCGCACTGTTCCAGGCTGAAGAGCCTAGAACCGCTCGGCTACAACGGCCGGCAATTCCCTCTGTCGGAACCGACCAACTGCTTATTCCAGAACGCAGACAGCATTCACGTGCTCAGTGGAAATCACAGAAGCTACACACAGTTCGACGTAAACACACTTGCACAAGAACTCGAACAATCGTAAAAGCAATCACTGTGGAACAACATGGAGGAATCAGTTCGTTACACGAGTTTCCACAAGCGGTCGGCAACAAAATACACGTCGTCCGATGAGACGACCTACCGAACGACCAACCCAGGTCGTTCCCACTCAAGTTACGTGTCGGCGACGGTGGGGCTAGTCTTGGCTGTCCGAAGCTGACTGCAGCTCCAACCCGACTCAACTCCATGTCCGTTCGAAACTCGGAGACACGATGACCAAGTGACGAGGCCCAGAAA
This sequence comes from Schistocerca piceifrons, assembly GCF_021461385.2. Lineage (NCBI taxonomy): Eukaryota > Metazoa > Arthropoda > Insecta > Orthoptera > Acrididae > Schistocerca > Schistocerca piceifrons. Next base: position 920,514,609 of record NC_060140.1, read on the forward strand.
TGGCGAAAAGACCCAATACACGTCGCCCGATGAGACGACCAACCGAATGACCAACCAACAGTCGTCCCGCTCCAATCTCCTTCCGTCGGACAGTTCATGTGTGTCGCTAGCAGTCGGCGAGTGCTGGCTGTCCACACCTCACTGGCGCTCCGTCCCCACTTCACTGCTGCTGCGTCCGGACTCCACGGCCGCTGCACCCCGAGTGAGCTCCAAACTCATTTTTTTTTAACAGTGTGCTCTTATCCATGAGCTCTGCTGCTGACACTCACGGGCAGGCAAGTTAGCAACTTAGTGATGCCAGTAAATAGAATGAGAAAGGTAACGGCAGTACCGCAAAGATAAAATGTCAAACAGTAAATGGCACGAACAAGAGCCGCGCATAGCTCAATAGGTGTGAAAGAATTATGTCAGGTTAAGTGTGTCGTGGAGACGCATTGTGACAACCACTGGACTGGTGGCTGGGGCCATGGATATGACGCCACTGGACCGCAGCGGCACCTCAGTTAGTTTCTGCGACCACAAGGCGGCGGCACAGCCGCGACAGGCGGTCCATAGGAGATGGTGGCAGAGTGAAGGCGACCTGATCGCCAGGCCTTCAGGCAGCGGTCATTGCTTCAGAACGCTGACGCAATGACGATAGCTGCAGGGACCGACACACTGAGGACGTCAATGCATAGCCAGTGATACTAACCACCTATTTGGTTGATCCAGGCCAAAGGTGATGTGGAAAACAAGTACTACCGTAATATTCAATGGCGTCGAAACTCATTGAAGGTTGTTGATTGACTGGAGAACTGGTTAGCTCAAAAATGGTTAAAATGGCTCTGAGCACTATGGGACTTAACTTCTGAGGTCATCAGTCCCCTAGAACTTAGAACTACCTGAACCTAAATAACCTAAGGACATCACACACATCCATGACCGAGGCAGGATTCGAACCTGCGACCGTAACGATCGCGCGGTTCCAGACTGTAGCGCCTAGAACCGCTCGGACACTCCGGCCGGTGAACTGGTTGGCTACTGAGGACGCTGCCGGTATGGAAAAATGCTGCTCTGGTTGGCTGCGCTTCGACAGTGCTGGGCTCCTGTCGCGGTGTCAAAGCAATGCAATGCACCTCCAGTCTCCTAAGAATTGTGACCATCGTTTTGCAGCTTTCACTGCTGATGGCTCTCTCTGTCTCCACAAATGCTAGGAAGTGTGCAGGGCGAGAATGAATATAGAGATGTCTTACAGGAATCGCGTCATACTACCTTACGTGCAGGCATATGTAGAGATTACTACATACACTGAAAGGAAAATTACAGCATCAAAAAGTAATTAATGTAAAGTGATGAAGTTTCTGGAATACATTTGTCTAGGTAAATGACTAACATTACAAGATCACAGGTTAATACACGGCAAAATAAGGCACCTCAAATGTATTGATTGGCGACTGTGTGTACAACGGCCATATACGTGTAATTAGAAGGAAGGTCAGCGTTGGCCGTAATATTGATGGTTTATTGACAGGAAAATGGTTTATTGTATTGCACGAGTAGGCCCACCTGTACCTGCATATTTCAAAGAGGGCCTATCCAGGAGCGTGATTGGGATTCAGACCACACACATTCTACTAACTTTGCACCTTCTGATTTTTACCTTCCTCGTTCCTTATTGAACAACCATGAAGAAAATTTCTTTCCGGACCAAAACGCGCACTATACACGGAGGTGACTAAAGTCATGGGATACCTCCTAATATCGTATCGTATCGTAGTGATCATCTTCAGTGCTGTAGTTTACAAATTAAACTCATAGTCACTGGTGTCAAGTTATTATCAGTAACCAGATATGAAACGATCACAATCGTTTAATTTGTACACTACAGCACTGAAGATGATCACTATGTGATTGAAAATCGATTTTGCTGTCAATAAACTATCAATTATGGCCAACGCTGACCTTCCTTCTAATTTCACCGCAAATGTGAAATGCTGGAACATAAATAACCGGTGTAAACGCTAGATTGTTGAATATAGGCATGCAAACACACATGCATCGTGTTGTACAGGTGCCGGATGTCACTTTATGGGATATGATTAAATGCCTGTTGCAGTTGGTCGGTCAACACTGGGACGGTCAATGTTGCTTGTGAATAGCGCTGGAGATTCGTCCGATTACTTCCCCTGTATGCTCTTTTGGAGACGGATCTGGTGCTTCAGCAGGCCAAGGCAACATGTCGACATCTGTACAGCATGTTGAGTTACAACAGTGGTACGTGGGTGAGCGTTATCCTGTCTGAAAACACTCCCTAAATGCTGTTCATGAACTGAAGTACAGCTAGTCTAATCACCAGACAGTTGTAAAAATTTGCAGTCAGTGTACGTGAGATAATCAAAAGATTGCTCCTGCCGTCGTACGAAATCGCACCTCATACCGTAACTCCAGGTGTAGATCTAGTAAGTCTAGCATACAGACAGATTGGTTGTAGGCCCTCGACTGGCCTATTCCAAACCAACACACGGCCAACACTGGCAACGAGGTAGGACCAGCCTTCATAATAAAAAACAACAGATCTGCTCTGTACCCTCCAATGAGTTCTCGCTTTCATATCAGCGCACACTCCACTTCAGAGTGAAAATCTCATTCTGGAAACATCCCCCAGGCTGTGGCTAAGCCATGTCTCCGCTATATCCTTTTTTTCAGGAGTGCTAGTTCTGCAAGGTTCGCAGGAGTACTTCTGTAAAGTTTGGAAGGTAGGAGACGAGATACTGGCAGAAGTAAAGCTGTGAGTACCGGGCGTGAGTCGTGCTTCGGTAGCTCAGTTGGTAGAGCACTTGCACGCGAAAGGCAAAGGTCCCGAGTTCGAGTCTCGGTGGGGCACACAGTTTTAATCTGCCAGGAAGTTTCTTACTGCTCAAATTGCTGTTACATGTGCCTTCAGATTCCTCAGAGCCATACGCCGAGCATAACGGTCTTCGCTCTCGGTAGTGCTACGTGGCCATCCGGAGCTCGGTCTACTTGCAACGGTGCATTCCCGAGACCACCGTTGCCACCAATCGTGTACAGTCCTGCCAAGTCCTTCTGAAATATCGCAGAAGGAAAATTCAGCTTCTCGCAGCCCTGTTACACGCCCATTTTCAAACTCAGAGTTGTTCGTAATGGCGTCTTTGTCGACTTAAAGGCGTTCTTGACTATCAGCTCATCATGACCAATCTCAAAGGTAACTAAGGCTCACAACCGTTACAGCGCGTATTTGAAGCAAACCTAATAAGCATCCCCATAATGGCGCTTCTACTTCAGTCTTATGCGACTGGCGCGAAATTCAGATGTAGAAACACTTCAACTAACTTTCGTTCATGTCGCACAACTCTTTCTTGTTCTTACGGTCTTTTCCCGTCAGTGTAGTTTATTTTTGATGCATTAGGTTAATTATAATTCTGAATACATCGTGTTGCATATACAACGATGAGCCGAAACGTAATGACCACCTGCTTAATGACGTGTTGTTCTTCTTTTTCATACACAGGACAAAAGAGAATCTGCCTGGCATGGATTCCACAACTCCTTGACGGGACTCCAGAAGTGTGTAGCACCAGATTTCTACGCAAAGGTCAAGTAATTCCTGCAAACTACGTGATGGTGATTTAGGGCAAGCAGCTGGCGTCCGATATGTATTCCAATGGGTACACATCAGGCACATTTGCTGGCTAAGACATCAATGTGAGTTATTGTTCCTCAAACCAGTGTAACACGCTTCTGACCCTACAACAGTGACAGCTGTACTACTGGGGGTGTCATCACCGTAGAGGGAGACTTCAAGCGTGAAGAGATTCACGTGGTCCTCACAAGGGAACCTCCCCATCGCACACCCCTCAGATTTAGTTATAAGATGGCACAGTGGATAGGCCTTGATAAACTGAACACAGATCAATTGAGAAAACAGGAAGAAGTTGTGTGGAACTGTGAAAAAATAAGCAAAATATACAAACTGAGTAGTCCATGGAACACATAGGCAACATCATGAGAGTGTGTGCTAAGGAGCGGTGTGGTCCAGTGGTAGCGTGAGCAGCTGCAGAACGAGGGGTCCTTGGTTCAAGTGTTCCCTCGAGTGAAAATTTTACTTTCTTTATTTTTGCATAGTTATTATCTGTCCGTTCGTTCACTGACGTCTCTGTTCACTGTAATAAGTTTAGTGTCTTTGTTTTGCGACCGCATCGCAAAACCGTGCGATCAGTAGACGAAAGGATGTGCCTCTCCAATGGGAACCGAAAACATTTGATCGCAAGGTCATAGGTCAACCGATTCCTCCACAGGAAAACATGTCTGATGTATTCTATACGACACTGGTGACGGCATGTGCGTCACATGACAGGAATATGTTGTCGACCCACCTAACTTTTACACTTGGCGAATGGGTAAAAAGATTCTTCTACCTTGCCCGATTTAGGTTTTCTTGTGGATGTGATAATCACTCCCAAAAAACTGATGAAAACATAAGAGTTTGTCACATAAACTGAAAATAAAAAATTAAAATTTTCACTCGATGGAAGATTTGAACCAAGAACTTTTCGTTCCGCAGCTGCTCACGTTACCACGAGACCACAGCACTCCCGCGCTTATAATGTCCTTGATATTGCATATGTTCCTATTAACTACTCAGTTTGTATATTTTGCTTATTTTTTCACAGTTCCACAAAACTTCTTCCTGTTTTCTCAATTGATCTGTGTTCAGTTTTTCGAGGCCTATCCACTGTGCCTACTTATAACTAAATCTGAGGGGGGTGCGATGGGGAGGTTCCCTTGTCAGTAATGTTCCTTTAGTTCACTGCTGTCGCCTACCACCAGAAATCCCATGGAGACCTAACTCAATATACCCCACAGCGTAATTCTGTCCTCACGCCCCGTGTGTGTGGCGCGGTGCAAGGTTCGTGAGGCCACTCGCGTGGAAGACGGCGTGTAGTCAGGTATAACAATAAATAAGATTTATTTGACAGGTGCCAAATTTGTACTGATAGCGGTAAAAACTCAGAGATCCTGTGCCCACTGCAATGAAAACTAACCATGTCGTTAGGTCAACACAGGAACAGGTAAGGATTGTGTGACGTGGACTTCCATCGTCAACAATGACCCTTGAACGGTGTGCTCCGAAACACTTCTGCCTGCACCAGCATTGTGCTCTGTCGTCCTATCTGCCACAAATTGCTGCCTATTCTGGATTACACAGTGGGGTCCTCCGACCTCTACGATTTGCGATGAGAAGTGGTAGTCCACTACGATACGGTCTACTCGTTATTTCACCATCCTTCAACCAATTTCCATGGATGCTTAACGACAGTAGAACGCCAGGAGGCGACCAGCTTCACCGTCTAGGAGATTATCGTTTCCAGCCGCAGCACCAGAGCGAAGTGCTCTTTGTCAAAACCGCACTTGCCGTCCACATCGTCGCTTTAATCACTGCTCTTTGGTCTCTCTTCCCCTTACATTGTTTCCTCACAGCGTCGAGTGCCCGCAGTTCGCCATGAGGTATTGTATCTCGCTGTTGACACTAGTCATTTGTTTTGGCTTATCAGTGTATCTTGACTGTCCCAAATACCTTTTTGTCCAGAACCAAAAAAAAGTATCAAAACTGTTATTTACGTAGCAGAGGAACATTAACCATCATGAGCGCCTTTATTGTAACTTTGTTCTTTACGAAGATTGATAAAAGCAATACGGTTTGTAACATCATAACTTTGCGTTTGATCGTACATTTTCTACACGTTTTGCGAAGTTTGCTTTATTAGTTGTGCTGAATATTATTCCCGTAAATATGTTGTCAAGTTACATTTGCTATTTTTTATTTAAGAAAGAGAATACGAAAAAATTCAAATGACTTAACATCTGAGGTCATCAGTCCCCTAGAACTTAGAACTACTTAAACCTAACTTACCTAAGGACATCACGCACATCTAAGCCCGAGGCAGGATTCGAACCTGCGACCGTAGCGGTTGCGCGGTTCCAGACTGTAGCGCCTAGAACCGCTCGGCCACCCCGACAGGCCAAAGACAATACGCATGGAATGTTAACATTGACTGTCAATCCTAAGGGCCCGGGTTCGATTCCCGGCTGGGTCGGAGATTTTCTCCGTTCAGGACTGGGTGTTGTGTTGTCCTAATCATCATCGTCTCATCCCCATCGACGCGCAAGTCGCCGAAGTGGCGTCAACTCGAAAGACTTGCACCAGGCGAGCGGTCTACCCGACGGGAGGCACTAGCCACACGACATCATCGTCATGTTAACATTTTGTAAGTAGACACGCTGGCCTACTCAGGGAAAAGCTATTGTCAAAGAGTGTAATACATTGTAAATTCATTATCACTGGTCATGCGAGTGCACCAAAAAAGTAGCAGTCGAAGACGCGAGGAGACGGTTGGTGTCGTTGGTTGTGTGTATTGGCCGGTGTGGCTATGCAAAAGTGCGGGGACAAAAAGTGTGTTTCCGAAGTGCGGAGCAGTGAAAACTGAAATGGTTGTTTCGGCGGATGTTTAATGTGGGGAAGCTATGGCATTTATTGGGCACAGTACAAAGGCAGCAAGAGTAATTCACATAACATCAAGAGTACTGTGGGCCCTTGTTAATGGCTATGGTATGGCAAGAAGATCAACCTGTGGCCTGTTTACCGCTAAATGAAGCCTTTCGACAAACCAACGGCATCGTGAAGTGAAGTAAAAGCTAGACTTTTTATAACTAGAAGTGTAATAGGCTCAACAACGTAGTTGGAATTTTATTATTTGAATAACACTATTTTCGTGCATATTGTCACGTAAATAATTGTCCTACGTCACTATCCAAGTAGTATCCATCCTATCCCTTTGTATGAACCGAGATAATCAGAAAATGAACTGAAAATGAACATTAATTTATTACAAATAACTTCCGGGAATTCAGCCAGGTAACACTTTCAGCGACCGCCGATATTTCGGCGGGAGAACACCCCGCCATTTTCAAGGCAAACTGACAGGCGACGTACATGCAAATTTAATACCTCGGTTCTCGGACCCAAGCAGGAAAGATAACACACACACACTGAACACTAGTGCCACCAAAGATGGCCAAAGTCAGAGCTATCGATAGTGAGACTATGAATTCGCAGGTGAGGTAGCATTGAGTCTGTCCCTCTGTTTCTTGACAAGGGAGAGAGCCGGATTCCAAACAGAGTTTAAACAGAAACCTCCATCCCTGTTAACAAGGTTGCTCGCTAATTTAATCTCAACTGCCTCCCGAATCACACTGTCCCAATAGCTGGACGTGCATGCCAATATCTCGGTGTTATTATATAACATGGAGTGACCAGTATCCAAGCAATGTTCGGCAATAGCAGATCTATTTGGCTGCTGTAATCGTGTGTGCCGTTTATGCTCAGTACATCTGTCCTCCACGGTCCTGAGCATAAACGGCACACACGATTACAGCAGCCAAATAGATCTGCTATTGCCGAACATTGCTTGGATACTGGTCACTCCATGTTATATAATAACACCGAGATATTGGCATGCACGTCCAGCTATTGGGACAGTGTGATTCGGGAGGCAGTTGAGATTAAATTAGCGAGCAACCTTGTTAACAGGGATGGAGGTTTCTGTTTAAACTCTGTTTGGAATCCGGCTCTCTCCCTTGTCAAGAAACAGAGGGACAGACTCAATGCTACCTCACCTGCGAATTCATAGTCTCACTATCGATAGCTCTGACTTTGGCCATCTTTGGTGGCACTAGTGTTCAGTGTGTGTGTGTTATCTTTCCTGCTTGGGTCCGAGAACCGAGGTATTAAATTTGCATGTACGTCGCCTGTCCGTTGCAGTTTGCCTTGAAAATGGCGGGGTGTTCTCCCGCCGAAATATCGGCGGTCGCTGAAAGTGTTACCTGGCTGAATTCCCGGAAGTTATTTGAAAGTTGTATACGCCAGGAGAAACTCAGGTCTCACATTAATTTATTAGATTATCAGAACATAATTTTTCCAACTTTTGGACAATAACGTAATAATGAAATCTTTGGTTGTAGCGTGAATAATGTCAGAAATAGAATGATCCATTTGCTAAAAACCGAGTAAGTTGGCAGTAATACTTTACGTAACTTGGACACCGAATTTCATTGTCAAACCACAGTTCTAATTTATAGCTTGTGTCATAATTTGTAACTTCTATTGCAAAGTATTATCAAAAAAGCTGCTAAATTCAAACAATCTTTCTTGTTTCTGCTGTTACGACAGTCAGTATTACGGTGAGTAACTTAACAAAAAGGTTTCTGTCCACAGCCAGTAAACAATTTCATTTAACTGATCTTTGAAAATTGACATGAGGTGTTATATGTGTTTGCTATTTGATTATTATCTGACAACTGTGACATGTGTGTTGTGAAGTACTAGAAAGTACTAGAAAGACCGGGTGATACAGGAAGATTTCAGTTAGAGTACTTCATGGTCAGGCAGAGGTTCCGAAATCAGATACGAGATTGCAAGGCTGACACAGGAGCAGATATAGCCTTAGGTCACAATGCAGTAGTGGTGAGGAGTTGGCTGAAGTTTAAGAGATTAGTCAGAAACAATCAATACAGAAAGAAGTAGGGTACAGAACTACTAAAGAATAAAGAGTTAAGCTTTAAGTGCCCAAAGGCTATAGCAACGGCAATGACAACTACCTCAGTAGGCAGTACATTTGAAGAGGAATGGACATCTCAAAAAAGGGAAATCTCAGAGTTGCAAAGGAAAACACAGATACAAAGAAGGTAACTGCAAATAAACCACGGGTAACAGAAGAAATAATTCAGTTGATCGATGAAAGAAGGAAATAATAAAATGATCAGATAAACTGAGAAATGCAGAAATACAAGTCGCTGAGGAATGAAACAAATAAAAAGTGTAGGGAAGCTAAGACGAAATGGCGGCATGAAAAATGTGAAGAAATCGGAAAATAAATTATTGTCAGAAGGACTGATTCAGCATATAGAAATGTCAAAACAACCTCCGCTGAAATTAAAAGCAAGGGTGCTAAAATTATGAGTGCAAATGGAATTCCATTGTTTAAGTGCAGAGGAGAGACAGGGTAGTGGAAAGAGTACATTGAAAGCGTCTATGAGGAGGAAGGTTTGTCTGATGTGATAGAAGAAGAAACAGGAGTCGATTAGAAGAGATAGGGGATACAGAATCAGATTTAAAGAGTTTTGGAGGACTTTAGATCAAATAACGCAAGAATGATAGATAACATTCCATAATAATTTTTAAAATCGTTGCGGGAAGTGGCAACGAAACGACTATTCACGTTGGTGTGCAGGATGTATGAGTCTGGCGACATACTATCGAAAAAATATCATCCAGACAATTCCGATGACTGCAAGAGCTGACAAATGCGAGAATTATCGCACAATGAGATTGACAGCTCATGCAACAAGTTGCTTACAAGAATAACATACAGAAGAATGGAAAAGAAAATTGGGAGTGTGTTAGATGACGATCAGTTTGGCGTTAGGAAAGGCCCCAGAGAAGCAATTCTGATTGCGGTTGATAATGGGAGCAAGAATAAAGACAAATCATGACATGTTCATAGGATTTGTCGATCTAGAAAAAGCGTTCGACAATGTAAAGTGATCCAAGATGTTCGAAATTCTGAGAAAAATGGGACTAACTATAGCGAGCGACGGGTAGTATACAACATGTGCAAGTGCCAAGAGGGAATAATAATAAGGGTGGACGACCGAGGAAGAAGTGCTCGGATTAAAAAGGGTGTAAGGCAGGGATGTAGTTTGTCACGGTTACTGTTCAAGCTGTACATCGAAGAAGCAATAACGGAAATTTTAAAAAAAGGTTCAGGAGTGGAGTCAAAATTCAAGGTGAAAGAGTGTCAGTGATACGATTCGCTGTTGACATTGTTATCATGAGTCAAAGTGAAGAAGAATTCCAGGATTGGAATGGTCTAATGAGTACAGAATATAGGTTGGGAGTAAATATAAGAAAGACGAAAGTAATGAGGAGTAGCAGAAATGGAAACAGCGAGAAACTTAACATTAGTACTGATGGTCACGAAGTAGATGAATTTAAGGAATTCTGCTATCTAGCCAGTAAAATAACCAATGAAGGACGGAGCAATGAGTACATCAAAAACAGACTAGCACTGGGCATTCCTGGTGAAGAGAAGTCTACAAGTATCAAAAATAGGCCTTTATTTGAGGAAGAAATTTCTGAGAACGTACGTTTGGAACACAACATTGTATGGTAGTGAAACATGGACTGGTGGAAATCCGGATTATAAGAGAATCGATGCATTTGAGATGTGGAGCTACTGACGATTGTTGAAAATGAGGTGGACCGATAAAGTAAGGAATGCGGAGATTCCATGCAGAATCGGAGAAGAAAGGAATATGTGAAAAATACTGACGTGAAGAAGGGACAGGATGACAGGACATCTGCTAGAACATCAGAGAATAACTTCCATGGTGTCAGAGGGAGCCGCAGAGGGAAAAAGCTGTACAGGAAGATAGAGACTGGAATATATCCAGAAAGTAACTGAGAACGTAGGTTGCATGTGCTACGCTGAGATGGAGAGATTGGCACAGGAGAGAAATTCGTGGCGGAACACATCACACCAGTGAGAAGACAGAAGACTCAAAGAAAAAAAGAAAAAACAGTACGATGTGTCACTGTAGTGCCAACCGCTGCTCAGATTGCTGCTGCAGATGCAGTTCTATGCACCACAGCCATAGGCCAAATGCGATGGCTTTCTGTCCCGTTGGTGCCACATGGCAGTCCGGGGCCCCGTCTTTTTGTTTATTTATTTATTTATTTATTTATTGTTCCGTGGGACCACATTAAGGAGAAGTCTCCATGGCCATGGAACGAGTTAATACATGAAATTATAACACCCTATCTGGTACGGATCCCACACTGCTGAGCAGTATGCAAGCAGTGGGCGAACAAGCGTACTGTAACCTACTTCCTTTGTTTTCGGATTGCATTTCCTTAGCATTCTTCCAATGAATCTCAGTCTGTCATCTGCTTTACCGACGATCAACTTTATATGATCATTCCATTTTAAATCACTCCTAATGCGTACTCCCAGATAATTTATGGAATTAACTGCTTCCAGTTGCTGACCTGATATTTTGTAGCTAAATGATAAGGGATCTTTCTTTCTACGTATTCGCAGCACATTACACTTGTCTACATTGAGATTCAATTGCCATTCCCTGCACCATGCGTCAATTCGCTGCAGATCCTCCTGCATTTCAGTACAATGGTCCATTGTTATAACCTCTCGATACATCACAGCATCATCTGCAAAAAGCCTCAGTGAACTTCCGATGTCATCCACCAGGTCATTTATGTATATTGTGGATAGTAACGGTCCTATGACACTCCCCTCTGGCACACCTGAAATCACTCTTACTTCGGAAGACTCCTCTCCATTGAGAATGACATGCTGCGTTCTGTTATCCAGGAACTCTTCAATCCAATCACGCAATTGGTCTGATAGTCCATATGCTCTTACTTTGTTCATTAAACGGCTGTGAGGAACTGTATCGAACGCCTTGCGGGAGTCAAGAAACACGGCATCTACCTGGGAACCCGTGTCTATGGCCCTCTGAGTCTCGTGGACGAATAGCGCGAGCTGGGTTTCACACTACCGTCTTTTTCAGAACCCATGCTGATTCCTACAGAGTAGATTTCTAGTCTCCAGAAAAGTCATTGTATTCCAACATACATGTTCCAAAATTCTACAACTGATCGACGTTAGAGATATAGGTCTATAGTTCTTTACATCTGTTCGACGTCCCTTCTTCAAAACGGGGATGACCTGTTCCCTTTTCCAATCCTTTGGAACGCTACGCTCTTCTAGAGACCTACGGTACACCGCTGCAACAAGGAGGGCAAGTTCCTTCGCGTACTCTGTGTAAAATCGAACTGGTATCCCATCAAGTCCAGCGGCCTTTCCTCTTTTGAGCGATTTTAATTGTTTCTCTGTCCCTCTGTCGTCTGTTTCGATATCTACCATTTTGTCATCTGTGCGACAATCTAGAGAAGGAACTACAGTGCAATCTTCTCTGTGAAACAGATGTGACCGGCGCGAAATTTGAGTCGACTTCATCTTTCAGATATGGCTACGTGCCTACCAACTTTCTTTTTCGTCGCACATGTCCTTCTTGGGGTTGCGAGTTTTTCATTCCGTGTACATAGCGAACTCTATCACGAATAGTGTCACCTGTTTCAAACTGATTACTTTTATCGATTCAATTAGCGAATTCACACCATTTAAGCTTCCGTTGTGGAATATCTCTGCCAAAATTTCTAAAACTGCTGATGAGATTGCCTTTATCACTTTTTCGGATACATTTGCAAGTCCTGTAGTTTTCCCATCTTTCATTTGTCGGAGAGCTTTGCATGTAGCTGCTGTCTACGAACGTTTGTTGTTTGGTTATTGTTGAGTTTCCAGGATGTTTTTCATAGTCGGCTATTATCCGTTAGGAGATTTCTGTAATAGGTTTTCCACTCCTCTACAGAAATATACTCATTTGTGCAATGTCTTTGTGTTCCATTCTTTGATTACCTTTCCTACTTTCAATACTATTTTGGTGCCTGTTCCTAGGTTAATATCGTGCCATGCTATTTACCAGTAATTAGTCTTTGTTACTTCTTCCTTCATCCTTCTCCTTTCGCCATTATTGTATTGTATTCTATTGTATGTTAACTGGGAGTCTAGGAACGACGGAGAGGCTCCGTCCCCGCCGCAGCCGCAGTGGTCCACAACCCCACGACGACTACCGCAGTCCACTTCACCCTTCCACCGCCCCACTCCTTCAGGGTTATTGTGCGGTTCGGCCTCGGTGAACCTCCGCCCCCCCCCCCCCCCCCCCCCCCAGGGAACGTCACACACCAGACGAGTGTAACCACTATGTTTGCGTGGTAGAGTAATGGTGGCGTACGCGTAAGTGGAGAACTTGCTTGCGCAGCAATCGCCGACATAGTGTAGCTGAGGCGGAATAAGGGGAACCAGCCCACATACGCCGAGGCAGATGGAAAACTGCCTAAAAACCATCCACAGACTGGCCGGCTCACCGGACCTCATACAAGTCCGCCGGGCGGATTCGTGCAGGGGACAAGGCGCTCCTTCCAATCCGGAAGGCCGTGCCTTAGACCACACGACTAACCGGGCGTGCTTTTGTCATTATAATTTCATCTGAGTGTTTTGTATCGATTACCATTTTTCACAACCAGCTTTCTTTTCATATAGAATCTTGCCCATCTCTCCGTTTCATCATAGGATATCTTTCCTAAACCTTTCAGGGACTATTTTTTCCCAGACGTACTGATTTTCAGCTCCACGTATGCACGTTCTCAGATTTCCGTACATTTCATTTGGGCGGCTGGTGTGGCCGTGCGGTTCTAGGAGCTTCAGTCTGGAACTGCGTGACCGCTACGGTCGCAGGTTCGAATCCTGCCTCGAGCATGGATATGTGTGATGTCCTTAGGTTAGTTAGGTTTAAGTAGTTCTAAGTTCTAGGGGACTGATGACCACATATGTTAAGTCCCATAGTGCTCAGTGCCATTTGAACCATTTTTCAACATTTAATTTGCCAATCTCTGTGATCTTCTGTCCAGTTTCGAAGCCTTTCTGGTCTAAGAACATAACTGAGTCATTTCTCAAATTCTCGATGTTTTACTTAACAAAGTTCCAGTTACCTCAGCTGGTGTGTTACATTATGTCTTCTTTGTAGGGGAAAGCAGGTTTCCGCTACGGATAAAAACTGAAAAGACACATTCTCGAGCGGGCATGACTCTGATGTGAGAGATTTTCAGTTCAGCGTTCTGTCTGCTACTAATACAATCTGTGATCGATTTTAGGCTACATGTGTCATTTATCTTTGTGGATATCTTTGTGCGAATGTCATTCACTCGCAATTTTTTGTTTCTGTTGCACACATGAATTAATTACTCTTTCGCCATTATTATGCATAATAGATTCTCCCTAGCGTCCTAATACTGGCTCATTTAAACTGAAACCTTTTCTGCTGTTTAGGTCGCCAATTAGGAATACCTTCTTCTGATTTGCACCCACTTCCAAAGTTGTGCTGTTTGAGACTTTCCCGACGAATTAAATGGTTCAGTGGTTCACGGGCGTCGTATCGGATACTATTGTGGGTGCTGCATATTTTCCTGAAGCTGCAGTAAGCACCTGAGGACGACGAGCAGTGGTCTCGTTGAAGTATTGTGCAACTTACACATTACCCGACGCGACACCCGTGAACCAGAGAAGCATTTCCAAAAGTGTCCTTCTTAGTAATTACAGAATCGTCCGTTGGGACGTATGTTGCTATGATTACTCCTGTGATTACCAAAGAATGTTCCTCACATCTACATCCATTTTCGAAAGTCTGTGATTTGGTCCCAGGACTTTACACAGTTTTTGTACGTTTTAACTGCTACGGATACTCCTCTTCGTACTCATTCTTATTTAGGTATACCACTATGTAAATGCAAGTATTCATACATTTCTCCTGTTCCCTTAGCTTTTTTTTGCTTGGCCTCTGTGAGAACTACGACAATATCATACCATCCTGATTCTTTAAATACCTCTCTTTTAGTTGATATCCCTTGAATTCCTAATCGTTAAATACGTGTTGTTACTTATTTTCCTTCATTCAATACTAGACAATATCTTAAGTATCCGAATAATAAAATTAATAGAAATTGTAATTGAAGTGTATGTTAATGACGACAATAGGGGTAGAATTAAAGGGGAGTTTTTGTTACCGAAATAAACGTCTTATATACGAAGCAATGTTTTTGACAGAATAGTGACCTGTGTCTTTCAAGAGTCTCTCAAGAAATTGTAAATTTGTGCCAGACGTCGAGATGTCCTCCTAGTGTTCTAAGGGCGATAGATATGTTGGTACCAAAACGAGTGCAATATCAGACTCATTACACAATGAAATACGACTTATTACGTCCTCGCAATGTTCCTGTCGAAATGTAACGATCACATAGAATTTAGAGATCATAAATTTGCCCCTACGTTTGTTCAGAAGTTACAGTCAAAAGGAATATGTTATGAGAGTGAAGTAAAGAAATGGTAGTATAGTATCACTTCCAGCTATGGTTCCCACCAGCATTTAGAAAATGATTTGAGTGTTTATCGTTGCGTCAAAATTTTAGTAATATCTTAAGGGGCTGAACTACGGGATTTTAAGTTCCCATTTTCAACAGTGGCTCACAATTTAATTTCACGTGAATCTGCCAGTGCAGGTGTACGAATCATCGCAGCACAGGGCTAGAAAATTTGCTCCATTCTGGAGGGGCATAATGCGTTTCAGCTGCTTTCGTTCCAAGTCGATTACGGTGAGTGTGAAGACGAGCCTCTAACTGTGAGAGCCATTATTCCGCGTTTATGACCACTCTTTTTGTCTCGCAGGAAAGCATAAAAATGGCTGTATCTCGAACGATCTCTTTTGATGTGCCCTTTGTAAGGGGTTTCCTGACATCACGACAGTTGTGCTGAAGTGACCAGATGGTTCATTTACCGTTTTTTTTATAACTTGGCGGAACATTCCTTCATTATGAAGCCCCACATAGGAGACATTCGACGCCGAACTGCCCGTCGGAATTGCCTCGAATACGGCGCGTTAACCAGCAGACAGCGAAAACGAGCGCCGTAATAAAACACATCTGCAGCTCTGAAATTGCGAAGAATCGAACGATTTTTTTTCAAATACGAGGTATGTCCACAAAGTAAGTTCCGTTTGGTTGTATAAAACATACATGTACAGATACGTAAAAAATATTTATTGTACAAACTTCTACAACTTTTAAACTACTTTTCTACACAGCTTCCGAAATTTTGTAGGTTCTTCTCATAGCGTGGCACAAGTTTCTGCATGCCCTCTTCATAGAAGTTTTCCGCCTGTGTATTCAATCATGTGGTAACATGTTCTTTCAGCTCGTCATCATCGTTGAAGTGTTGACCTCCAAGGACAGATTTTAGGTGTAAGAAGAGGTGAAAGTCGGTAGGAGCAAGGCCCGGGCTGTACGGAGGATGATCAAACGATTCCCAGTGAAATTCCCAAAAAGAGTTGTTTGGTCACATTCGCCGTGTGAGGTCGGGCATTGTCGTGAAAAAAAACATCTTTTGACAGTAATCCTCGGCGCTTGTTCTGTATTGCGCGGCGCATTTTCTTAATGGTATCGCAGCAACCATGTTCATTGATTGTTTGGCCTCATGGTAAGAAATCAATCAGCAAAATGCCTTTTTTGTCCCTAAAACCGGTGCACATTACTTTTCGACGTGTCAAGATTTGCTTAGGCCTAACCTTCGCTGGGGATGAAGTGTGCCTCCATTCCATTGATTGCCGTTTGCTTTCAAGGGTGTCATACGATGCCCAAGTTTCATCCCCCGTGACTATTCGAGAAAGCAAACCATCGCCTTCTTCATTGTAGAGTGTCAAAAACTGAAGTGCACTGTCCATCCATTGTTTTTTGTGTTGTTCAGTAAGAATTTTGGGTACCCAAAGTGAGCAAAGTTTTCGAAATTTCTGTTTTTCAGTAACAATTTCGTGAATTAATGATAGTGAGATCTGCGGAACTTCTGTAGCAAGGGCACTGAGTGTAAACTTACTGTCATGCTTAATCTTCTATTCAGTTGTGTGAACCAGTTCATCAGTAACCAAAGACGGGCGTCCACTTCGTTCTTCATCGTGCACTTGATCACGTCCTTGTTGAACAGTCTGACCCATCTTCTAACCATTGAATCACTCATAGCATTTTGTCCATAAACCTCGCAGATCTGCCGATGAATTTCCTTTGGTTTAATTTCCTTTGCATTTAGAAAACGAATCACAGCTCTGACCTCACATGCGGCGGCATTTTCAGTTACGGATCACATTATAAAGAAGTACTACAAAACACACAGCGATCTGAAAATGGCGTACATGTATTCTCCCTAAGTCAGAGTAACTGCCGCGCACGCTCGGAACTGTGATCGTAGCGCTGCCGCGGATAGAAATAGAAATGGAACTTACTTTGAGGACGACCCTCGTATTTAGCAGCTTTGGGAGCCATACACAAACTATATGGAGATGAATTACTTCATCCCATTGTGAAAACAGAAGTGTCCTCAGCTCGAAGGTTGGTTTTTACGATACAGTGATTCACAAGGCAAGTATCTGTTGCCACAGCCTCCCACACGTGAAATACCACCCCCTAATTCGACAGCGACTCATGCTGGTTTAACTTTTATGCGCATGACATTGAAGTTAAACCATTATGATTGAAAGGCAACTTTTGGGTGACAGAAGTTGCTTACCCAAAATTTCAAAACAAATATCTGCCACATTCCCAGGCATAAATTTAGTTCCTATTTTTAATTCTCAATATAAAACATAATGATAAGGTTGTTCATAATAATACGCAGTCTGCCACTGACTGTCGAAGTCAGGTCCTGGAATATAATTTCCGTGGGTCTGCAGAATTTCGCCGATAGTCGACTCTGAAAATTATTAAGACACGCAGAGGTACAATCGGACGCCGTGGGTAAGCCATCTTGGATGCTATGACGTACCCACTCTGCAGCATGGGAATCAGTGTTCAGCTTGTGTATTAATTTCGATAAAAGTCCCGAAATTAAAGTCTCAAAATAGAGCATAAACGACCGGAGTGCCGGCTTTACCGCTTTCCCAGAATGCAAGTAACCCCAGAATATGAGTTACGACACACCAAATAATATTCCGAGCCAAAGACAAGAACGAAGTCAAAATAAGCAAAGAATTCAAATGGCTCTGAGTACTATGGGACTTAACTTCTAAGGTCATCAGTCCCCTAGAACTTACAACTACTTAAACCTAAGTAACCTAAGGACATCACACACATCCATGCCCGAGGCAGGATTCGAACCTGCTACCGTAGCGGTCGCGGGATACCAGACTTTAGCGCCTAGAACCGCTCGGCCACTCCGGCCGGCAGCAGAGAATTAAGCGTATCTTTACTTATATTGAAAGTTTACCCTATGGGGCTGTTATATAAAATGATTGGGAATGAAGCAAAAATTACTAGACTTCTAACAACATTTATTTTCCAAAAGAAAAAAAAGAGCAACATAAATTATGTTTAACAAGTTATTGATTGAATACCGTAAACAACTCACAGGTGGTTTAAGACCACAACTGACAAGGATCTTGGATGGTAGAAATGTGTCAGGTACTCTGGCCCTAAAAATGTTGATAACGCAATCTGAATTGATCTGACGCTAAGCGGACTTTGATTGTTCAAATGTACAGAAGTTTCTCTACATAGGTACAACTGATCCCGAGTGGCGATTGAGATCTGTACACCCTGACAATGCCGGAGGAGCAGTACGTTACCCTCTTTGCTTTGTGCGGCGATGTAACTTTCAGCTGGAAAGATGGGTGCGGTGGAGATGAGACATGGGGCGGCACCTGTGGAACGATCCCGGCCGTGAAGGAAATGCCAAAATTTAGCGATCAGGCAGACGGATCGCAATTTACTCTTTACCAGAGCCCTAAAATCTCGGTGTATTTCAGTGTGCGACATACGCGTTCGGAGGTCGTACCAAGGACAAATCTGGCTCACTTATACGACAGAGTGCGCAAGGATACCAAACGTCAAGACTGGTAAACCAAACGCGAATAAGTGTGCCCTCGGCAAACTGGTTGTCCGAGATGTTTGAAGTCACACTGTCAGAGCAGTAAGAACTTCACTATAGTCTCTCGTCTGACTTCTCACAAGTGAAGTCATTCTCAGGACAAGTCACAAGCGCCAACCACACTTGCCACAGCTTCTACTAGAATATCCCCTCCAGACCAAAGTCCAACACCTGCTTCGCACTTCTTCAGAAAAAAAAAAATCCGTTTTCCTCTAAGTGCACGAACGACACCGCCTTCTCGCCGTCTTGAGCCAATCACAGGGCTCTATAAGCGCTAAATCTCCCCTCCCACACGACAGCACAAACTCATGTCGAACCAGGGTAAGAGTTACGAAACCTGCATCTCTGGAAAAAGAAACCGCCAATCACTGGCTATTTTTAAGTTTTCGCCGGCGGGGAAGACGTTTTTCTCTGAAGTCGCATCGCTTCCCATGGCAACAAGCGAACAGATGCAATCTTAAAGATATTTATCTAAATCGTCTGTGCCTTGGAGCTTGTTCGTCCTAGCTACGAGGTATGATAAAGACTCTGTCTCTAAACGTTTCTCAGACGCTAGAGTTTCTTATACACCTGCGGCAGCCGATGGAAGTGGGTCACAGGCCTACTTGCAGTATAGGCAAACACGAAAATTTGTGAAATTTTATTATGTGTTGCTCTACACACAATGCCCGGCTTACGACTCCACTATGTAGATGTGTCCCTTCAGTCTGTCACCCCCAGCCGAGGCTTCGACTGGCACCAGTGCAGGAATCGCGGCATTGTTCTGTCTCGACAAGGCGCTCCTCTGTTTTCTCTGTATGGCTGTGGACCTGTCCGGCAAGATTTACTGAGGGATGGGCTTGCCGCCAATTGCTTTCAACTCCAAACATACCGTTTCTACGAGCTAAGAAGCATAAAAATACCTCATGCATTTCGCGCCCTACCAGGCTCCATCAACGTCTGCTCCGGCCGTTGACTTTCTAGAGTCTCGCTCAAGGTGCGCCAGGTTGTAACAAAATCTTTAATAATTTTCCGTATACGAGTAGTAGGTGAGAGAGTAACTTGTCCTCTCTCAGTATTTATCCATAAATGATTTTCATAGTTACATTTCAGGATACGTCATCCTACTTGTACAAGATGAAATGTTATCACACGTAATCAAATCACACTTTGTATTCAAAATGGCAGCTTATAATGCCGTTCATTATAGTTCCGTTGCAATCCTACGTTCTGCAAATGCTAAATCAAAAGTAAGTCGATCCGTAGTACTCTTAATGTTCCATATTCTGTCCAATGAGATATTATATCACGAGTCAGCGATAATCTCCACTTCTGTCGCACTAGTAGTGAGTCTTTGAGCCGTAAAAATCACTTGGACGGTTATGCACAAACGTTTGCGCTAGAAGAGGAAAAGTAATAGAAAGAGGGTGACACTACACTGGCACCAGTCACTCTGAAGCAACGACCATCTACAATGTACTTAGGCAATACTGACATGCGTTATGGTGCCATTCTAAAAGAATATCATCAATTTTTTCCTTAAAGTGAAGAACTGGCATTATATCCAATTACCAAAGTTATCAAAATTCGTTAACCGATTGCTTGGGTTAATTTTTTGTGGAATTCTCTTACGCCGGTGGTCCAGTCCTAGGTTGTAACTGGCCGCCGAAGTCTGTGTGATGTCGAACTTGTTTTGGTGTTATCTTACACTAACTTCTCGATCGTATCCTGTCTACCGCGTCATGTCAGAAAGGTCGCAGTATGTAGCAATTGATGGGAAGTCATCGAGTGAAATGTAAGTGCTATCTGTACTTCCCAAAGGCAGTGATGTAGGCTGACTGTCCTTTTTAATCCACATCGTTACAGTGTGGAAGGGCTGTAACAAAAATGCCAGAAAAGGGTGTGCGCAGAATCGCGGTTTAGAGGTTTTGGTTCTCGGTTCCTATTTGAGCTAGCAACATGGGGTGAAAAGTTTTTTGTTTAGCACAGACCAACGGCCATTCGTATAGCCGTTCGAACATCTTTCTTTCTGTAGCTATGTTACACAGCAAGATTTGAAGGACAGACAGCAGCTGGCTCGCATGAAAATTGTACAAATCGATTAATTTCTTTTGTAAAGGATTTTAATTGGGCTGAGGGTAATGCTCAGCTAGTTGTACCATTAGTACAAGCGCCGTTCGGATTTTAAGTGCAAAAACAGTCACTCTTGAATAACTCCAGACTGAAACGAGACCGATGGCACAAGTTTCGTCCACCGGTGCATAGGACCTTGGTCTAAGACAAGTTTTAATCGTCTGAAAAAATCTCATTTTTACGTGCTGCTAAAAAACTCGTTTGTCTGGGAGGATTCTGAAGCGCACCACTTCTGTGACTTGTAACAATCGGTGAACTTCTAATGGAGGTAGATAAATGGATAACGTCTAAACGAATTTTTTTCAGCCTATAGTCTCTATTCATTGTCAAGATATGATGGTTTGAAGTCGAGCACGTACAATTCTTTCTTACGTGAACTGAATGCCCGCAAACGGATTAATGTGAAACAAAAAAAATTAAAAAGACGCTGAGAACTCTCTTAAAAAAATCTAGCCTCCATCGAATTTTGCGTGCAAAAAACACTTTTTTTAGTTTTCTTACTTGTGACACTTCTGTTTTTCGAACTTGTGCGAATAGGTTCAGATTTTGTGAGAAAGTAGAAAAATAAACGTCATCAGTGGTCGCCATGTTGTTTTGTGAAAGCTTTGTAAGTTTCCCCCATATAAAACGTTATGGTAGAATAAAATAACTTGGGAAACAGAATGAAAAATGCTCCTGTCGTAGCGAAAAAAGAAGCGAATATGTCCTGGGCAGAGTTAAGGAAGTCGAAGGAGGAAACCAACTTTTCTACTTATCTGGCAACTTCAAAAACATTTAAATGAAAACATTTTGACATATTCACGTTTTTATGTATTTGTTATTATTAGTATAATCTCATGGAATATAATGCGTCGTGTCAAGTAAAGTAACACGATACATGATGTCATATCGCATAACATGACATAAGTCGTCATGTCATTCAGCATAGCATTTGTCACGTCACAGAGTACACACATCAAAAAAGTTTTGCATCACCTCGGTTCCGAGAGTTCCGGAACCTATACAGAAAATTGGAATAGAGATCAACATAAATATCTTTTTATTGCTCATGAAAACCACACATTACATGTTGTACCACGATACAGCGAGACCATCATAAGTTGTGGTCCAAACTGCTGTACACGCCGGTACCTCTAATACCCAGTAGCACGTCCTCTTGCGTTGGTACATGCCTGTATTAGTCGTGGCATAATATCCACAAGTTCATCAAGGGACTATTGGTCCACATTGTTCCACTCCTCAACGGGGATTCGGCGTAGATCCCTTAGAGTGGTTGGTGGGTCAAGTCGTCCACAAACAGCACTTTACAATCTATCCCGGTATGTTCGATAGAGTTTATGTCTGGAGAACATGCTGGCCTCTCTAGTCGAGGGATGTCTTTATCCTGAAGGAAGTTATTCACAAAATGTGGACGATTGGACCGCGAATTGCCGTCCAACGAAGACGAATGCTTCACCAATATGCTGCCAATATGGTTGCACCATCGATCGGAGGATGGCATTCACGTATCGTACAGCCGTAATGGTGCCTTCCATGATCACCAGCGGCGTACGTCGGCCCCACCTAATGCCTCCCCAAAACTGCAGCGAACCTCCACCTTGCTGCACTACCTGAACTTGTAACCTCCCCCTCACTTATCGACCTTAATGACAGTGAAAAACTAAACCGCGTGTACCTAATGGAAATTTCGGAAAAGCAATTGTCACCGAAGTTAATCTGTCGGTAAAGAGGGAGGAAACGGTTACATCTAAATGAAAGAAAAACTGCAAAAGCAATTGGTGGAAATTAGTTTTGAGAAAAGGGTAAAATTAATAAAGGAAGTAAATGTGCGGCCGTTACGTTAACAATTAACTAGCGGTAATTAGATATTTGAGATTTGGGGGAAATTACGGTCGCCAGTCCTATGGACAATTACTATACTAACTGAAAAAGAAAGGTTACTACACATATAACTAGCACTAGAAGCGTGGCAACTGAAGGTTGGCATGTGTAGTCTGACAACTGAAAGTTGGTCAGACGTATTAAATTTCACTACACTCTGACTTAATTTAGCAAAAGAATTAATAAAACCGGAAAATTGAAAGTTAATTTAGTGACTGAAATTAATAGTGAGCTTTGTTTCTGAAGCACATCGAAATTCAGTAAAATACGGTTAGTCTTGGTCCACCTCAACAATCATTTCAAAAGCTACTTGAATCTACGCAATTTAGAAATAAGAGATTTAACTTTGAACTTGAACTAAATGATTCTGAACAATTAACAGTAGTAAAATTTAGTACATACCAAGCTGAGCTGCAGTCACAGGTAAGCTAAAATATGCTAACAAAACTCGCACTCTTAATTTGTGCTTGTGTAATCTAAATATTGTAGCCAGCTATGAATACCTTAACTGAACTTTGAAATTAAAGCAGTGAAATGGAATGATATTACTTTAATTCTGGCGTCTGAATTTCAACGACCGTCGGGTTCATTTCGGAAAAGGAAGGGACCCTGCTTGGTAATGCAATTGGGACAATGAGGAACAAAGGTTCATACTAAGTTGCTGTAATTTTCTGATGCAACAATTTTAAAAGCTGAGGTCTGCCATACAGTTCTAAAACCTTACGTGCTTCCAGTCTTCCTTGTTGGTTGCTTGAAGGTTTGAAGCTGTCGATCGAGGAGGTGGCGACAGTCACTCATTGTTGGCCGTCGCTGTTGTAGAAGCTGGATGTTGGTGCGCCTCCTTCTCGACACGGTCTCCAGCCGAAACGGGCTCTTGATGTGTGTCAGCTAACGCTTCCCGTCCGCTACACCATGTCCGAAACTATCATAACAAGTCGAGCTCAATTACATGTTGCCAAACCCCGAAAGCGCGGCAACTCGCGGGAGCGTCACACAACACACCTGCTCCACTGCACTACCCCAGCCAGACTCCCCTCTGCTCTGCCAGAGTTAACACTACCAAAGATCCTAAACATTATGGTTCTCCACACGACCTATCGATGTAATCGTTCGATAGCATAGTTTTCCCTAGGCAAGACCCAGCGTAAAAATACAAATAGTATTTACAAAACAAACCAATTATACATCGACATAAATGGATAAATATATATATATACAAATAGTAAAACAATTACAATATATAAAGACACAGAAATGTCATATATTGAGGTAACAAAACAAGGAAAAAAAATTGTAGTACAATAGATGGAAATAGGAGGATATGCATTTCCGGCATTACAAACTGTATGTCTAAGGTGTTCAGCTTAACCGGGTTGCCTCCAAACACGTCTCCGACGATTGTCTGGTTGAAGGCATCTGCGACACTCATCGGTGAAGAGAACTTGATGCCAATCCTCAGCGGTACGCCGGCCGCGGTGGTCTCGTGGTTCTAGGCGCGCAGTCCGGAACCGTGCGACTGCTACGGTCGCAGGTTCGAATCCTGCTTCGGGCATGGGTGTGTGTGATGTCCTTAGCTCAGTTAGGTTTAAGTAGTTCTACGTTCTAGGGGACTGATGACCACAGCTGTTAAGTCCCATAGTACTCAGAGCCATTTGAACCATTTTTTAACCTCAGCGGTACGTTCTGCATGTTGTTGGGCGCCTCTGTACCGCGCTGCATGGTGTCGTGGTTGCAAAGATGGATCTCGCCGTGGACGTCGGGATTGAACTCGCGCATCATGCAGTCTGTTGCGCACAGTTTGAGTCGTAACACAACGTCTTGTGTCTGCACGAAAAGCATAATTCAACATGGTGGCTTTGCTGTCAGTGTTCCTTCGAGCCATAATCCGTAGGCAGCGGTCATCCAATGCAGTAGTAGCCCTCGGGCAGCCTGAGCGAGGCATGTCAGCGACCATTTCTGTCTCTCTGTATCTCCTCCATGTCCGAACAACATCGCATTGGTTCACTCCGAGACGCCTGGACACTCCCTTATTGAGAGCCCTTCCTGGCACAAAGTATCAATCCGGACCCGATCTAACCGCGGTATTGACCATCTAGACATGGTTGAACTACATACAACACTAACCGTGCACCTGCTTCCTGGTGGAATGACTGGAAGTGAGAGGCTGTCGGACCCCCTCCGTCTAATAGGCGCTGCTCATGCATGGTTGCTTACAACTTTGGGCGGGTATTCAAATGGTTCAAATGGCTCTGAACACTATGCGACTTAACTTCTGAGGTCATCAGTCGCCTAGAACTTAGAACTAATTAAACCTAACTAAGGACATCACACACATCCATGCCCGAGACAGGATTCGAACCTGCGACTGTAGCGGTCGATCGGTTCCAGACTGTAGCGCCTAGAGCCGCACGGCCACTCCGGCCGGCGTAATATCCTGTATTTACAACTTCCCTTGTTGGGAGCCCTTCCTGGCACAAAGTAACAAAGCGGACGTGAAGGAACCGTGATATTGACCGTCTAGGCATGGTTGAAATACAGACAACACGACCCGTGTACCTCCTTCCTGGTCGAATGACTGTCTCACCCCGTCCCTCTAAAAGTCGCTGCTCATACCCGGTTGTTTACATCTTTGTGCGGGTTTAGTGACATCTCTGAACAGTCAAAGGGACTGTATCTGTGATATAATATCCACAGTTAACGTCTACCTTCAGGACTTCTGGGAACCGGGGTGATGCAAAACTTTTTTTGTTGTTTGTATGAAACAACTTGTCATTAAAGTTTAGGATGCATGCAGCCCCACTCTGGGATACTTCTTATTATAGATGCACACCTACTCTCGAATACTTCCTCCTGTAGATGAATCCGACCCTCTAGAAGCACATATATTGTGTCTATTTGTTCTTACCCCCTCACCATAAAGGTAACAGGGGTTCGTGTAATAGTTAACTCATAAAATAGCGCGAACGTGTCAACATGACTTGATTTAAATTTATTGAAACTAACAGAGAAGTCGAAAAGCTAGTTCCCTTGTTTTACATCCCCAAGATTGCCCAAAACGTCCACCCCAGTTACTGAGTGGTCAACGCGATAGAATGTCAAACCTAGGGGCTCGGATTCGATTCGCGGCTGGGTGGCATATTTTCTCTGCTCAGGGACTGGGTGTTGTGTTGTCCTTATCATCATCATTTCAACCCCATCGACGCTCAAGAGGCCGAAGTGGCGTCAAATCGAAAGACTAGCACCCGGTGAACGTTCTACCCGACGGGAGACCATAATTCACGACATTTTTTTATTGCCCAGGACATATTCTCCTATTTTTGAGCTACAATAGGAGCATTTTTCATTCTGGTAAAATACATAAGAGACAATCTGAGCAGTCACCTTAGATTCTTTGCAGATGATGTAGTCGTTTACCGTCTAGCGAATTCATCAGAAAGTCAAAACCAACTGCAAAATGATTTAGACAAGACAATCTGAGCAGTCACCTTAGATTCTTTGCAGATGATGTAGTCGTTTACCGTCTAGCGAAGTCATCAGAAAGTCAAAACCAACTGCAAAATGATTTTGACAAGATACTTCCATGAAGCGAAATATAGCACTTTTATGTAAACAGTATAAAGCGTGATGTGTCCCACGTGAGTACTAAAAGAATTTTGTTAAATTTCGGCTACGCGGTAAACCAAATATATTTAAATGTTGTGGGTTAAAAATATGAACAACTAAAAAAAAAAGGTTCAAATGGCTCTTAGCACTATGGGACTTAACATCTGAGGTCATCAGTCCCCTAGAACTTAGAACTACTTAAACGTAAAACTAACCTAAGGA
Organism: Schistocerca piceifrons; assembly: GCF_021461385.2. Classification (NCBI taxonomy): domain Eukaryota; kingdom Metazoa; phylum Arthropoda; class Insecta; order Orthoptera; family Acrididae; genus Schistocerca; species Schistocerca piceifrons. The sequence continues at coordinate 920,541,086 of NC_060140.1, forward strand.
CATGACACACATCCATGCCCGAGGCAGGATTCGAACCTGCGACCGTAGCGGTCACGCGGTTCCAAACTGAAGCGCCTAGAACCGCTCGGCCACTCTGGCCGACATGAACAACTAAATCTGAAAGCTTCAGATAAAGAATTCTGTGAGTAAGGCGAAACAAAGAATGCGTTTCATCGGCAGAACACTCACAGGCTGCAACAAAACTAGTAAAGAGACTGCCTACATTACGCTTCTGCGGCCTCCTCTTGAGTACTGCTGCGCGGCATGATAGCTTTGCCAGATAATGATGAAAGAAAATAGAAAAAATGAAGCATAGCTCCTGTTGTACTGTCGCTAAACAGGGCAAAACGTACGATTATGTAAAACACAAGTTGCTGTGGCATCATTAAAAAGAGAAAGAAGGTGTTCTTTTTTATCTCGAGCTTTTTTCACGGAATTTCATTCAAGAGTTTTCCTCTCCAAATACGAAAATACTTTGCAGCGTCTACCTAAAAAGGAAGAAATGATTATCTTAATAAAATAAAACAAACGAGAAATGACGCGGGAAGATTTAGGTAAAGAAATATTCAGAAAGTGATTCAAAACATTTAAGTGTGAATTTCAGAGTAGGTATGTACCTGTAGATGTAGACATTGACCCATCCCCATGTTATCATCAGCCAACAATTTCGCTTGGCATACTGCTCATCGGCGGAGGCACTTTTTAAAATTCACTTAGAGTGTACATTCGTAAGTTTTGTGTTACGTACAAAAGCATAAAAACTCGGTGTCCTGATTTTATTGGTTATTGGCTTCCAAACGGATTTTAGCTTATCGTAGATTTATTGTTCTGTGATAATGAACCACGTGATTACCGTTTGTGCTCTGTTTCATTTCAACCAGTTTGTTAAGGCATGCATCAAAGCATTCGAAGAGAGAGTGTGTTGGGAACCTCGTTGTTTATATTGTGTATTTTTGTGTATTTTGAACTTGCAGGCAATATTAATAGTCACTTAGATTATTCGTAGATGATGCAGTTATCTACGATGAACTTCAGTCTGAAAAGGTTGCATAAATATTTAGTCAGATCCCTGTAAGCTATCACAGTAGTAGAAAATTTTGAACTTGCTTTCGATGTTCAGAAATGCCAAATTTTCCACTTCACAAAACGTAAAAGAGTAATATCCTGTATCTACAATAACAGTGACTTACGACTGTTAACGGATAGCCCGTACAAATATCTTGGAGGTACCGTTCGTAGAGGTTTAGTCAGAGGTAAAGCAAATGGCAAAGTTTCGTTCACTGGTAGAGCACTAGCGAAATGCAATCTGTCTACACTCCTGCAACACATACAAAAATTCTGCTCACGCGTGTGGGACCCGTACCAGATATGTTTAACAGGGGTTACTAAACGAATAACCTGAAACTCAGAACGAAGAGTGACAAGTGTTTTGACCGATGGGAGAGTGACACGGAGATGTTGAAAAATAAAACGATAATTGATACTTAAAGAGAGAAGAAAACTTTCCAACGAATGCTGAGATAGAAATTTTCTAGAATCAGCGTTAAGTGTGTATCTAGAAGCATGCTACAATTACCAACGTGTCGCTCTAGTAGGGATCGAGAGGCCAAGATTAAATACAGCGTGCAAATAGGCCTTCTCGTAATCGTTCCTCCCACGTTCCGTACGTGAACATAATGAACATAACGAGAAGAACCCCTAATAACTGGTGCAATGAGAAATACCCTCTGCAATGTACTTCATAATAGCTTGCAGGATACTGACTTCATGTAGATGTACACTCATGGTTTGATCACTGAATAAAAATTGAGCTGCAAGAGACAACTGGGATTTCATCCGTACTGGTAATGGACAACCATTTTTTATGAACCGTATACTATGTAACGCCAACGGTCTGGCCGCAGTGCTAACACCGGTTTCTTTAAGATCACCGAGGTTAAGCGCTTTCGGGCTGAGCTAGCACTTGGATGGGTGACCATCCGATAAGACGAGCGATGTTGGCAAGCGGGGTGCACTCAGCCCTTGTGAGACATAGTGAGGAGCTGCTTGATTGAGAACTAGCGGCTCCGGGCTCGTAAACTGATATATGGCCGGGAGAGCGGTGTGTTGATCAAATGTCCCTCCATATCCGCGTCGAGTCACGCCTGTGGGCTGACACGGCGGCCAGTCGGTAGCGTTGGGCCTCCTTGGCTTGTTCGGAAGGAGTTTAGTCTTTTTATACTACGTAGCGGTGAAACTCTGTTTCATAGAAGGCACTATGCGGACAATGACAGAGAAAAGGTTGTTTGCTATTTTAGAGCAGTTTATTCTTGCTGAAGGCGTGGATCTGTGGCACCGTCACGGACCAATATGACCTTCAATATTCCGCAAATATCCTGGGCAGCAAACGTATGTGTAGCAAGCAAAATATTCAATTTTCGACCACATCCTATACTCCAATACAATTGAAAAACGACACCTTAAAAGCTGCAGTGGAAAGCAACTCCACTTTTCTGCTAACATGTAGATTTCTTAGTTACTGAACATCTCCTCGATGCTACTTTACGACGGCTACGTGCCTTTCCAAAAGTCATTGGATACCTCCTTGATACCGCGTCTAACATACTTTTGCTCAGCATAGTGGAGCAACTGGACGTGGCATGAACTCAAAAGTCGCTGGACGTCCCCTGCAGGAATACTGAGCTGCCTCTATAGCCGTCCATAATTGCGAAGGTGTAGCCAGTGCAGGATTTTGTGCAGGAACTGATCTTTTGATTATTTCCCACAAATATTCTACGGGGTTCATGTCATACGACCTGGGAGGCCAAATCATTCGCTCGAACGGTCCGGAATCCCATTCACACCAGTTGCAAACTACTATCACCCATAAAGATTACATAATTGTTTGAGAAAATCAAGTCCACGAAATGCAGCAAACGGTCTCCAAGTCGCCGAACATAACAATTCCACTCAGTAATGGGGTCAGTTGGACCAGAGGACCTGTTGTTGTTGTTGTTGTTGTGGTCTTCAGTCCTGAGACTGGTTTGATGCAGCTCTCCATGCTACTCTATCCTGTGCAAGCTTTTTCATCTCCCAGTACCTACTGCAACCTACATCCTTCTGAATCTGCTTAGTGTATTCATCTCTTGGTCTCTAGCCCACACTATTATAGAACCACCACCACCTTGCACAGTGCCTTGTTGACAACTTGGACACACAGCTTCGTGGGGATCGCCCCACATTCTGATACTACCACCAGTTATTACCAAGTGAAATCGGCACTCATCTGGCCAGACCACGGTCTTCTAGTCGTCTTGGGCCCAACCGATATAGTCACGAGCCGAGGCGCCAGAGGCAATGAAGTGCTAATTGCAAGGTACTGGAGTCGGTCGTCTGCTGCCATTTCCCATTAACGCTAAATATCGCTGCATTGTTCTAAAGTCTAAATTCGCCGTACGTCCGAAGTTGATTTCTACGGTATTTTACGCTGTGTTACTTGTTTGTTAGCATTGACATCTCTACGCAGGCGCCGCTGCTCTCGGTCGTTAAGTGAAGACCGTCGGCCACTGCGTTGTCCGTGGTGAGAGGTAATGCCTTAAATTTGGTATTTTCGGCAAGCTCTTGACACTGTGCATCTCGGAATACTGAATTCGCTAACAATTTCCGAAAATTTGTGCCTAACTCCAATTACCATTCCACATTCAAGGTCTTAAATCCCTTCTTGCGGACATAATCTAGTCGGAAACCTTTCCACATGAATCATGTGAGAGAGAATAACACCTACACAAGTGCACTACCATTTTGTACCTTCTGTACGCGATATTACCGACATCTGCATGTGTGCTTATCGCTATCCCATGATTTTTGTCACCTCAGTGTATATACACAGAAGCGCCAAAGACACTGGTATGCGCATTCAAATACAGAGATATGCAAACAGGCAGAGTAAGGCGTTGCTGTCGGCAACGCTTATATAAGACAACACGTGTGTGGCGTAGTTGTTAGATGGTAGGTTATCAAGATTAAAGTGAGTTTGAACGTAGTGTTATAGTCGGCGCACGAGCGATGGGACACAGCATCTCCGAGGTAGCGCTGAAGTTAGGATTTTGCCGCACGACCACTTCGCGAGTGTACCGTGAATCCGGTAAAACATCAAATCTCCGACATCGCTGCGGCCGGAAAAAGATCCTGCAAGAACGGGACCAGCGACGACAGAAGAGAATCGCGCAGTGTGATGGAAGTGCAACCCTTCCACGAATTGCTGTAGATTTCAATGTTGGGCCATCAACAACAGTCAGCGTACGAGCCGTCCAACGAAACATCATCGATACGTCATAGCGATTGTCATAGCGATTGCTCTCATAGGAATGTGAGATTCCCCTTGCTTAAAGTTTGTTATGTTGCATGTCATATAAACACTGTTGTAAACATTCAGCTGGTTTTTAAATGCACTACTTTTAAATACAGAGCTTCATTCGAATTTTGTCAGAAGTCATTTCTGCCCAGCTAAAATTCTCTCCCTTCATTCAGTTTAATACGTAAGTGTGCACTTTGCACTTTGTGATACAGAATTTTCGTAGCTTCTTATGTTGCTTTGCTGCAGTATGCTGTGCGCTGCTTTCGAGAAATCTGCGAAAACGTTTGTCAAGGCACGAGGTAAGTGAAAATATAGTTTATGGCCAGGAAATTTTTTGTAAGTTAAGCTGCGAAATTATTTTAGAATTCAGATTACATTCTGAGTAGCACTACATTATTATAGAAACAGTTAGCGTCAATTTGCAGACGGTGGTGGGAAAAGCAAAGTCTTTGTATAGTTCACTAGTCAGAGTTACGCACAGTACATGAGTTTACGATAAGAAATAGTTTATTTGGTAATCATATTTGAGATGTTTTTGCAGACAGTTTTTGGAAGATTCACTCAAACTGAAACAGATTAGCGGTTATGTCACGCGGGTCGATCTTCGTTCCTAAGATAGTTCATTGGATTTCTTGAAAATAGGTAGTCAGATTGTGTTGGATTTCTCGAAAGCAAAAATAACGCTGACCTATTTTTACTAATGGTATAATTTTTCAGGCATTGTAATACATTTAAAATTTTTGTTTGTGATTTGTGAAATTTCTCTGCAAATACGTTTTCCCATTATTGAAAACTTTGTTACGTCGACGGAAGGCATTATATTACAGGTTCTATAAATACTTCATTTACTGTCGAGAATTTGTGTGTATTGTAGTATCAAAAACATTTTCTTTCTTTCGTGTCGTCATTATATAGTAATTTTTTCGTGTAACAGAATTAATCACGTTTGGCACAATGGATAGCAATACGAAATTTCCTCGTAGCGCAAGATGACAGAAAAGTTTCTAAAATAATCGTAGATTACAGGATCAAACGAACTACTTTGAACAGTTAGCACCACCCAGTAATTTACATGATGTCGCATGAAATATAACGGATTTGCAGTTACCATTCAACTTAGTGACAACATATGACACACAATAAACAATGGGTGGAAAATACATAAATTCCGAAGAAGTGTCGGTGTGCAATAAGTCCCCATATTCTTGAGAAGTGTTACATCAAGCAGTAACAGACACACCAGAATCATGTTTTGCATCAATATCTTTTGAACGAACACAGCCAGTTCGCTTCAGCGAAGAAAAATATAGAAACACATTCAGCGAATCCGACAAAACACCGGAGAAAACAGAAAATCACAAAAAGACCTAAAATTGCAAATGCAAAATTTGTCAGTTTAGTTTAGGAAAGAAATTAAATCTGACCTTCAGCCAATCATAAGTATTTTAGCAATTAGATTACATCACCTTAAAATAGTACACGAAAACATGAAAACTAATCAGCGTAGCCTAATGACAAGGACAAATTGTTAGTCAAAATCAACTCTGTAGTTCCGAATGAGATACTTACACAGATAAAAGCGCGGAACGAACAGTTTAACACAACTGTAAAATAAATCATCGAACACGTGGAAACTTTAACCTTAAATTCTGAAGACAAAAAGAACAGTTAAGCACAATTAAATAAAAAGGTGATGACCTGACCACAATACTGGCAGATTTGCCAGCGAGTGCTGACAGAGATTCAAACTACGCTCTAGCTGTAAAATTTGCAGATACAGCAGCATACCCGTCATTGAAAAACTTTAAATACAACCATGCTAAATCAGTCGGCAGAAAAAACGTGATATGAACACTGTGCATGAACAGCTCAAACACATAGGAAGAAAGCTTAACTACAACGATGAAAATGACGGATCTGAATATCCACATTCACATTCCCGTTCATAAAATTTGGAGGATAGTAATAATTTGTGCGTTTAGATGATTTTCCAAGACAACAGTACCACACAGCTGAATATGACAAGGAATTGCTAACGTGGCATAATGGAGAAGAGTCCGATTTATATAAAAATGGTAACATCGACTTCAAACATTATTGACAGTACACAGATTCAAAGATTTCAGAAATTACAGTAACAAAACAGTCGTACATCCATACATTTTGATCCTTTGTTATATTCCTTACCACGAAACTGGCCCCTAGAAAACAAGCTCGAATTTCTCCGCGGATATTTAGAAAAAGACGCCGCAGCAAGAGAGCGTTCGATCGTTAGAGCCTTCCAAAGCGTAAGAGATTTCTATCGAGAATTTTTGTCAGCCTGCTGGTCATAAGCCACACAGGATGGCGTAAAACACAGTGTCATTATGTTAAGAAATTTTCAACTGTCAGAATTTTCCAGCCCAGCAAACTATTTACAAGACATGGTTCGCGGAACTCAGTATTCAACAAAACTATAAAGTTCATCAGAGCTCATTCGCATTTGTTTAACAAAATTACCTACACATTTGAGAAACGTATTACTGGTCGGCAGATGCAAAGACAATTTAGAAGCATTTCAGACATTTCTTCAGGAACTGGAATTAGACAGTGACAAAAGCTTAACAGGGAATACCACAACGACATGAGTAACTTAGAAGTATTTGTCCTCCGCGTAGTAATGCAGCTTAAATCACTTAATAAGGCAAATCCTCCGGTTCTGAGTGTATACCAGTTAGATTCCTTCAGAGTGTCCTGATACAACAGTTTCAGTTTTAGCAGTTATATACAACTGATCGCTGGTGGAAAGATCCATACCTTGAGACTCTAAAACGGCCCAACTCTCATCAATACACGAGCAAGGGAATCTAGGAATAATCCGCTGGAGTTACAGACCCTTATTCCTAACGTCGATTTGCAGTAGGATTTTGGAACATACACTGTGTTCGAACACTATGAATTACCCCGAAGAAAACAATTTATTGACAAACAAGAAACACGGACAGAAAATATCGTTCTTGTGAAATACAGTCAGCTCATTATTTTCACGAGGTAATGAGTCCTATTGGCGGGAGACGTCAAATAAATTCCACGTTTCTAGATTTCCAGAAGGCTTCTAATCAAACAGCGTACCTACGGACTATTGTCTCAGTTGGGCGACAGGATTCGTGATTTCCTGTCGAAAAGGTCACAGTTCGTACGGTCTTAAAGTCACCGAGTAAGACAGATGTAATATCTGGCGTGCCCTAAGGAATGTTACAGGCCCTCTGCTCTTCATGGTCTGCATTAACGGTTTAGGAGACAATCTGAGTAGCACTCGTAGATTGTTTGGAGATGATTCGGTCATTTATTGTCTTATAGAGTCATCAGATGATCAAGACAAATCTTACAACGAGAAATACAAGATATCTGTATGGTGCCAAAAGTGGCAATTGACTCAGAATAATGGATAGTGTGAAGTCATACACATGAGTACCAAAAGGAATCCGCTTAAATTTGGTCACACAATATATCACCCCAATCTAAAGGCTTTAGTTCAACTAAATACTTACGGATTACAATTACAAATACCTTTAGCTGCAAAGATCACATAGATAATTTTGTTGCTAGAACAAATCAAAGATTACGAGTTGTTCTCAGAAAACAGAGAAAATGCAATAGGTCTACAAGACTTCCTTTTCTTCAATATTGCTGAGAGATGTGGGATCCGCATCAGATAGGATTCACGGAGGACATCGAAAAAGTAGAAAGAAGGCAGCTCGTTTTTCAGTAACGCGAAATAGGGGAAAGAGAGCCATGGGTATGGTACATGAATCGTTTTTTTTTTTTTCTGGGAGATCTTCTCCTGAAATTACAATCACCAACATTCTCCTAAGAGTATGACAACATTTTGATGGCAAAAGAAGAGAAATCAGAGCTCTCACAGAAACATTTAAGGGTTCGTTTCTCCCGAACGCTGTTCGAGAGTGGAATAGTAGAGAAAGAGCTTGAAGGTAGTTTGATGAACCTTCTGCCAGGCACTTAATTGCGAATTTCAGGGTAACCATGGTGATGTAGATGTAAAATCGCAGCAGAAATCATGACAAATGAAATTCTCTTGCAGCTCATGAAAACAAGCACAACTGCAACTCTCAAACGAATATAATAACAAAGACAATTGCAGGCTGGACAACCGATATCACCTGTACGATGTACAGCGCTCGCAGCTGAATAATGACTATCGTGATAGAAGTAATTTCTGTAGCAGTGAATGTGAACATGATGTAAGACAGCGTAGAAGTCTCCCAATGAGGACAGGTCTCGCCATAGTAAACATATCTGTGAAGGTAATTGCGGTCATCATTCAAATTACAGGCAATAATCGAATTTGAATGGATAGCGGTTAAATTCAAATGGTCATCATGCAATATGTAATTGGCACAATTCAGACCTGGCATATACGGCAATCAACAAACAGGAATCGTGACAGTCAACACCACGCCAGATTGAAGGAATTGAAGTTAGGTCACGAAAACCACAACATAATCAACGACGGGGAGAAATACAGAACAATGACTCGCAACTCCGGGAGCAAATAATATTGTAGATCATACGAAATACTTTATACGTTTTGGAGACATCAGAGACATTCTACTGGAAGAGATTGACGATACACAAAATTCTGTAATACATTCAAGACACATCTTTCAGTAGGTAAGCTATTATTTCCGCTGTTCTTGCTTCTGGTAGCCCTGCATTGTGGTCAGTGGTAGAGCATTCCACAAATGTACGAAAACAACAGATTGTTCGACTTTACCATTAAGAAGTATTGAAACAGAAGGTGCGATTTATGGAAAAAGTGTAGATGTGATGCATCAGACTCATTTAGTCTTTGTGTCAAGCCTGTAAGTTTTCAAAGAATTTTTGATTGTTCCTCTCTCGTCAACACACGTAACATTAGGTGTAGGTCTTCTACGTTAATATAAAGTTGTTTTGATGATGAAGGTAAATCTATTTCTATAATATTTCAAGACTGGATTGCGAGACAGGAAGAGGAAGTAAATTGGTATGTTACTTGAGAGATGACACATCAGATTTTTCACCAAACTACTTTTGTAATGACACATATTGTCCATAACACTGATCAGGAAACTGATATACAGAGTTAGAATCAGGAAAAAGTAGACAGTAGAGAATATCACTGGGACAGAGGGAAAAAATCTTTTTGACATTTCGTGCACACATTCATTCGTCTTTAGACATCGTGCAGGGACTATTAAGGGATTCCTATATAAATTTCATTTCAAACCATACAACATTCCAGCTCACTACAGAGAAAAAGTGAAAAACGAAAGGAGAAATTCAGTCCATACTAGAACAAGAAGTCATAGACTCTGCAGTAAGTTCATAAACAGCGCATTGCACATTGTGAAGAGAAGAGACAGCTCGATTAGACTAGTAATGGAGTCAAGAGAAATTAACACTATTATTTCAGTGGAAACAGATAGAACTCAAACCTCAGATGAACTTTTGCAACATTTATACTTTCTGTTGTGGATCTATATGTAAGTTTTTAGCAAATAGAGTTACATTCAGATTGTAGCAAATGCACTGCATTGTTATGTTTCAGTGCATGCTATCAGTTTAGTAAATTACAAATCGGCCCGAATATCTCGTCAGTTGGTCGGAACACTGTTTTAGATGATTACTTGAAAAGAAATATAAAATCCTACGTTGACGATATACTAATGGCTGAAGAATCTTGATCACAGAATAACCATGTTTTGAGAAGTCTATAGCACACTTTTAAGGATTCTGTAATCACAATCAATGTTCTAAAATTTGTCTCTGGAAAAATCAGAGTAAATTTTCTTTGACATATGACTTCATCAGGACCAGACCGGAAAAACTTGATGCAATTAGGGCACTTCCCACCCCTGCCTGAGAACGTCAACTTTGAAGACCCCTTGCTTTAATAAATTTTTATCGCCGTTTTCTAAACATTAATATTCTTGCCAGTCCTAAATTATGTTCACTTACTGGCAAAAAAACCTTATGATGCTGGGGTTAACAAACACAAGTAGAGTTTCAAAGTTTGAAAGATGCACGTTTTAATTATATCATATCTATTTACCCAGATTTATTACGAGTGTTTTGGTGGCAGTTGATAATTGGACTTGCCACACATTTACACCCAGAATTTGAAGGGAATGGTGTAATTGTACAGATAAGTATAGCCTTTCCCTGTCATGTTTTGTCTAAATCTGAAATAAATTGTTCTGTCACAGAGTTGGAAGCATTAGGAATCATATGAGTATTTTTTTAGTTTCGAATCTTCTTATTTGGAAAACATACTATTGTTTGTATTGATTGTCAAGCATTCCAATTTTTAATGTCACCTAAATTAAATAATGATCGATTGAAACGATGAGATCCTTATTTACAAAAGTTTAACTTCACTGTTGTCCACATTACTGATACTCATAATGTTGTACCTCATACTTCACTGTGTGCTCCTATTGGTTTAGTCTGAAGCACTACCGCAATATTTTGTAAAAATAAGTTAGCTTGTTGTATATACGACAGGTAGTCTTTGAAAACTCTAGTTCTGCTTGATTTCTGAGACATTGCTCAGGAACAAACAAAGCCTGGGAGGATGTGAAACATAAATTGCATGACAAAACGAACACTGCAATAACACAATTTTATTTGATACATAACAATATTGTTTTTAAAAGACGTACAATCAATGATTCTCTTTCGGTTGTGTGCATACCTGATGAATTTGTAAATTAGCTTATTTGGTACATGCATTTAAGCTGGGCACACTTCGATTTCAGAAAATTCTTTCATAAATTTCGTATGACTTTTAACTTTAATAAATTCAGGAAAGAATACAGGAAATTTCAGAAAAACGCAAATTGTTTCAGAACGCCAAATTATCAACCATTACACATCGTACACCATTATTTCCTATAACCCCTTCTAAACTGAAAGAGTCAGGTGCAGGAGATTTCTTATGACCCCTTGTCTGATTATACACTGGATACTCACACTGCTGTTGAATTAACTTCGAAATTTGTTTGTTCACTTCTTTACATCAAGCGACTGCAAAAATATGATTCCAACCTTTTACAACAATTTTTTATGGGAAGTTGGTAACCTATTTTTATTTCATTTTATTGGTTACAATCAAATCGTTAGAATGCACAATGTAAGAAATCAACTAGTTTTGTGGATTATTTTGTCATTGACAACATCAGACTTTAGACAAAGACATTCACACTTTTCTGTAGAGTCTCAATGTGTTCCATACGATACTACATTATTAACTCCATTACTTGTACTAAAGAACCAATAACCACCTGATCCTATCAAAGATTTCCAGCTTCGCAGAAGTGACGCTGCAATGTAATAGTAGAATGAGCGCTGAATAACATCAAGAAAGCTGCAGAAAAAAGAAAGAAATCACAAGATAAAAAGGTAATCATCCAAAGGTACACTCTGGGCAGGAAATACTTGTACAGCATCATCCTTTATCTCGTAAAAACAAGCACCTCAGTCAGAAATGCTTCCTTGTGTGCAGTGGATGTTAAAGAATTGTCCATATTGCAAACAACAATACTGTAAATCTGAAACTATTCGGACACATAAAAGCAAAGCACTTCATCAAATTACGATTGTCAAACCAAATATAGAACAATTTTATTTACTAATGTTTTATCATAATAAAACAAGCATCATATGTCAACCTCAGCTTGTATGGCACATATTCCTGAAATAATTTGTAATGACCAATATTTTTTGTGGTTATTTTCAGTAGTAATATTTACTAATTATTCGCCAATGCTTTATTTTGTGGTGGACTAAACGTATTTTGTGACTTTAGATCAGAATTTTAAACGTGCGAGATATGTTAAACTTTATACTATGCAAAAATAAATCCAAAGAATTATGGGAATTCACATGCAAATTTTTCGTACTTTTGAAAGAAAAGTTACATGCAGTGAAGGTAACTAACATATGAAGTTACCAAAACACCAAGACAGGAGAATATGGGCTTTTGAAAGGAATGAGAGTGGAGAAACACTAATCGAGTTCTCTAATATATATCTGTTAGTTACAGTGAATACTCTGTTTAAGAATCACAACAGGAGAAGGTATGCTTGGAAAAGGAAGGATGATACGGGAAGATTCCAATTCGAGTACAGCATGGTCAAACAGAGATTTTTAAATCAGGTGCTGGATTGTAAGGCATACCCAGGAGCATTTAACAGTGATGAAGCGTAGGCTGAAATTTAAGAGGCTGGTCAGGAAGAATCAATACGTAAATAAGTGGGATGCAGAAGTACTAAGGAATGACGAGATACGCTTGAAGTTCTCTAAGGCTATAGATTCAGCAATGAGGACTAGCTCAGTAGGCAGCGCAGTTGAAGAGGAATGAAGATATCCAAAAAGGGAAATCACAGAAGTTGCAAAGGAAAGCATAGGTACAACGGACTTAACTGTAAAGAAAGCATGAGTAACAGAAGAAATACTTCAGTTGATCGATGACAGAAGGAAGCAAAACAAACGTTCAGGGAAATTCAGGAATACGGAAACACAAGTCACTGAAGAATGAAATAAATGGGAAGTGCACGGAAGCAAAGGCAAAGTGACTCCTTTAAAAATGCGAAGAAATGATTGTCGGAGAGACTAACTCGGCATACAGGAAGGTCTAAACAACCTTCGGTGAAATTAAAAGCAAGGGTGGTAACATTAAGAGTGCAACGACAATTCCACTGTTAAATGCAGAGGAGAGAGCGGGTAGGTGGAAGAATACGTTGAAGGCTTCTGCACGGGGGAAGATTTGGCTGCTTGGACAGAAGAAGAAACAAGAGTCGATATGGAAGAGATAGGGGGTCGAGTACTGGAAGTTAAAAGGGCTTTGGAAGACTAATGATAAACTAAATCAAAAGAGATGGATAGTTTCCATCAGAATTTCTAAACCAGTTGGGGGAAGCGGCAAACAAAACAACTATTGACGTTGGTGTGTAGAATGCGTGAGTCTGGTGATGTACTGTCTGACTTTCGAAATCATCCACACAATTCAGAAGACTACAATTGCTGAGAAGCGGGAGAATTATCGGACAGTCAGCTTAACAACTCATGCATCCAAGTTGCTGTCAAGAATAATATACAGAAGAATGGAAAAGAAAATTGAGGATGTGCTACATAACGATCAGTCTGGCTTCACGAAGTAAGATGAAAGAAAAATTAAGAGATATTCATAGGATTTGTTGACCTGGAAAAAGCGTTCGACAGTGCAAAATAGTGCAAGATGTTCAAAATTCTGAAGAAAATAGATATTATCTGTAGCGAGAGACCGGTAATACAACATGTACAAGAGCAAGGAGGAAATAATAGGAGTGGTTGACCAAAAACGAAGTGCTCGGATTAAAAAGGGTGTAAGACAGGGATGTAGTCTTTCACCCCTACTGTTCAATCTATACATCGAAGAAGCAAGGGTGGAAATAAAAGAAAGGTTCAGGAGTGGTATTAAAATTCAAGGTGAAAGGGTATCAATGAGCCACTGATGGCATTGCTATCCTGCTGAAAGTGAAGAAGAATTACAGGATCTGCTGAATGAAATGAACAGTCTAATAAGTATGGAGTATGGATTGAGGGGTAATCGAAGAAAACGGAAGTATTGAGAAGTAGCAGAAAAGAGAACAGCAAGAAACTTAACGTTAGGATTGGTGGTCACGTAATAGATAAGAAATTCTACTACCTAGCCAGCAAAATAACCACGATGGACAGAGGAAGGAGGACATCAGAATTAGACTAGCACTGTCATAAAGGGCATTCCTGAGCAAGAGAAATCTACTAGTATCAAACATAGGCCTTAATTTGAGGAATCGTAAAAATTAAGTGGACTGATAAGGTAAGGAATGAGGAGGTTCTGCGCAGAATCGGAGAGGAAAGGAATATGTGCGAAACACTGACAAGAAGATGGGACAGAATGAAGGAACATCTGTTAAGACATCAGGAAAAGACTTTCAAGGGACTAGAGGGAGCTATAGAGAGCAAAAGTGTAGAGGACAACAGAAAAATAAGTTTTTTTGGGAAATATAGAGAACATCAAGTTAATAAAGTGAAGTTAAGAAAAGTTAAATGGCAATAAAAAGTTAAAAATAGGGGTGTGACAAAGATAACAGTAGGTAATAAAAAGGAAATGTGAAGTATAAATTTGATAAATAATGTATGAGAATGAAGAAAAAACAAAACAAACATACTAATCAGCTTTTGTTCAAAGTTTAGCGTTAGGACCATTCTGTCAAAAAGACGACTTTGATGGTATTTCTTAGAGATTTCACTCAAGTCTCAAGATGTGAACCACTACTACTCCATAATCCAAGTTTTCCTAGTTACATTTTTATTGTCTCAGGTGTGTTTATTATCCTTATATGTTTACTTCTGCCTCACTCCCTGTACTTAGATGCCTTTTTTTATCGTTTACAGACACAGGACCCAGCAAAATCTGAATTTATTCTTTTAGATTTCTAGATACACAGTTGCACAGCTTTTAGTGCATATCTCATTTGTATAATTATTGAATTGTTGATGTACATTAATGTAGTAACATGTTACCAGCATGTCACTTTCCTGTATTGCACCACAAAATTTTTTGACCTGAAATTGCCAGGGATATGTAGCACAAGTAGGGAAGTAACTGTAGACTTTTGAAATTTCACAGTGAATTGTTCAAAATGAAACGTCAGCTACTTCAGTCATTCACTGACTTTGAAACATTTTATTCATCCTATTTGAGGTTAGTGTATTGTCAGTGAATGATCACTTCGTTGAGTCTCCTCCTAGTACTGTAATCTGCGGTATAATTTATGTCATAGTTACCACTAGTTGGTGTCAGCTGAGCATAGACATTCGTAGCTTAATCTCTCATTACCTACATCTTTATATATTACTTGAAATGATAAAAGTGTTTCGTATTTAGGGAAATCTATAACTGTTTATCAATGAAAACAAACATCGAGAGACACTGCGAATTCGATTTTGTGCAATATGCTTTCAAAAACAAAGATATTTTCTGCCCTGTGCAAATCAATCTATCTCTAGATAATTATACTATAAATAATTTATACTACCTTTTGTATATCTGTATAAACCCATGTTAAAGAACTGAGGACATTTTAAGCTATTTACGTTTGCCCATGATTGTAACAGAAGAAATATTTTTTCTATATAATCAAATACTTGTTATCAGGCTGATTGCTTTTTTTTTCTTATACCTCACTCTTGTAACATTTTTCAGCATTATTTACTAATCAATATTCGAATTTTGCACTCAATCCTTTAGCATTCGTCAGACAGGTCATACAAAATTCTGATTGCAGAACGGTGAGAATATGCTAGGTATGCATAGTATTTTGGTCTCTATGTAAATTCTTGTTTTCACCAAAATATCGATATGCATTTCGCACAGAGTAAAAACATGTAGCTGAGTAAGCTTTGAGTGTTGCTACAATAACTTTGTGTTGCTATACCACCTCTGCCTGAAAGGGCTAGAAAAGTTACACGAATTTTAGTTTGAGCAGTGCTGAGTAGCAGATGTGCTTTGAAGAAAGGTCAGGAAATTTTTTTTATAAGTATGATATGAGATAAATGGAATTGGAGTTTGACTATTTTTTGTGGAATTATGGAGAGAGAATCTAAGAATAAAATTTGTGAGTTTCTCTGAGATGTTGAGAGAGTGAGGTAAGCACGCAACCACGTAGGGTTGTTTTGTGTTATTAAACTTGTAGTAACGAAGCTCAGATAGTATGACTGTTATAGGGATTTCTTTATTAGGAAGATGAGATTCCCCTTGCTTAAAGATATTTCTTTAAGTCTTGTTATGTAAACACTACTGTGAACACTCAGTTGATTTTTAATGGATTGCTTTTGAATATAGTATTCGATTTGAATTCTGTCATAAGTCATTTCTTACAAATAAAATTCCCACCCTTCATTCAGTTCATTATGTTTGTATACTCATTGCACTTTGTGTATGGAATTTTTAGTTTCTTATGTTATTTTTCTACAATATGCTGTGTGATGCTTTCGAGGAATCTGCAAAAATATTTGTCAAGACACAAGCTAAGTGAAAATAAAGTTTATGACTACAAGTTTCTTTGTAAGTTCAGTTGCGCATTTACTTCAGAAGTCAGGTTACATTCAGGGTAGCACTGCATTTTAATAGAAACATTTAGCGTCGGTTTGTAGACAGTGCTGAGCAAATCACATTAAGTCTTTGTATAATTCAGTATAGTCAGATTTTTACACAATTCAGGTATTGGTTTGTCTGGTAATCATTTATGAGAAGCGTTGGTAGACAGTTTTAGGAAGATTCATTCATATAGAAAGAAGCGGTTAAGTTGTAGCCCTACTCTAAATGATAAAGCGAAGAGTAAAATACAACGCCTCAAAGTGTCCTAATGATCAGCTGAATTAGATTCGCTGACATAAAATGAATGGCAGACAGGTAAGGTATCTGAACACGCAATGACATCAGCGATAACATGTTCGAGATGCTGAAATCACAATGTAACCTACAGATCTTGACTTGTTAATGGATTTCCTGTTCTTAATACTATTTCTAACATCGTACAAGGTTTCAGGCACGGCCTTTCTATTGCTCTTTAGTCATAACAAAGATCTTTTGAACCTGTATTTGATTCAAGCCTGTTCTGTGTTTTGGGAGTTTGTTGGTGTTGTGATCTGCAGTCCGAACACTGGCTTGATGCTGTTGTCATGCTACAAAATATCGTGTACAAGGCTCTTCACCTCCGAATAACTACTGCAGATTACATCCTTCTGAATATGCATACTGGGTACATCTCTTGGTCTCCTAGAATTTTTACCACACTTCTCTCTAATACTAATGTAGATGTCTCAGAACGTGTCGTGTCAAGCGATTCGTTCTTTTGGTCCACAGATTTCATGTCTCTTAAAATCTGTTCAGTACTTCCTCATCAGTTACATGATCTACCCATCAGCATATTTCTGTAGTACCACAGTTCAAAAGCCTCTGTTCTCTTCTAGTCTACATTGATTATCTCTTCAGAGCTAACGAAACTTATTAAGTTCACTTTGTATTTCTAACGTTCCTTTTTGTAATTTCATTAATTTCTACTCTGTGTTTTCTGAGATTTAATAAACTTACTGGTTCTATTAATTAAAATTGATAGTTTTTTAATGTTGTTAATTTCTGTTGTGTGTTCTGAATTGGTAATAGTCTAATTAATATTTGAAAACTTTTAGAACTCAGATACTTATGGGCTTTAAACGTTTATGAAAGTGTCTTTTATAGCTCATTGTGCTAACTTGTTATTGCTAAGTTTTGATATGTTTTTTGGATGTTACAGTGTTTCCCGTTACCGCGAGGTCTTGCAGGTAGAGTCCAGCGTAAAGCACGTCCAGTGCTGGAGATTGGGGCCAGCACCTGGTTGTGAGGCTTCATTTCAACCTTTTTAATAATATATGGTGACTTGCACTAAGTTTGTCTTTTTTAATACACATTTCTCTGTTGGTGCATTAGTGGCCTGAGGACATGAAATAATTTTCTTTCGTGGAAATAATTATGTTTTTGGAAACTTTCACACCATTCAACATCCTCTGCTCTTATAGAACTGTATAGGAAACCTTAGAAACTGCACTGAAAAACAACTCCACTTTCCCGTCAACCTGTAGACATTTCTACGTGTCTGAACTTGGGCGTTTTGTTACTTTACAACGCTAACATGTATTTATATATTTGTTGACGTATGTCACTCGTATCAAGAAGCCACCAAAATTAGCAGTCCCTGAAAAAAGCAAAAATTTGTGTTAGAACATAAAGAGGACACGCTATGCAGTAAAATATCACATTAAAATATCATACTAACTGGCAACAACTGCAGTTATTTTAAACTAAGGTAAAGAGGTAAAGTATAATAAGGACACAAGAAGTTGTTCTCGCGTGATATTGTGTCATCATCTAGTTACATGATGGCTTGCATAAGAATAACCATCCAGCGCATTAGTCTTTAGTAAGTTCAAATGGCTCTGAGCACTATGGGACTTAACATCTGAGGTCATCAGTCCCGTAGAACTTAGAACTACTTAAACCTAACTAACCTAAGGACAGCAAACACATCCATGCCCGAGACAGGATTCGAACCTGCGACCGTAGCGGTCGCGCGGTTCCAGACTGTAGCGCCTAGAACCGCTCGGCCACCACGGTCGGCTAAACTGTAAGTATTTCGCAGTGACGTGCAATACACGAGTTCCTTCGAAACCGGAAACACGGCCTTGTTCTATAAAGCTACACTTCCGTTAATAGGCTAACAAGCTAAATAGAGCAGCTGATGAGGGAAAGGGGTTCGGTACTGTCCTCATATCTTTTCATGACTGACTTAAATAATTTACATGGATGGCTCTGCTAAGGAGGCCATAGCCGCTTTCCTTTCCCACCGCTGTCCAAATGTGCTTGTGTTCTCGACTATATTTGTAACTATGAACTTCATCGTTCCTCCCTTTTACGTTGACACCTTTAAACATCGCACATGAACTGCAGTGTGAACGGACCGCGAATGTTTGTTTATTTAATTTCCTGTTATTCTATAAGTCATACTGAGAAATGAGCACGCGCATTGGGGCGATAAATGAAATTTAGCGCAATACTCACGCTATCTTCTTTCCCCATATTTTAGTTACCATCTTTGTCCAGTGGTTTTAGGTAGTTATCAAGTTGGAGGCTAAAGGTTCCTACGTTTTTAACAGCAGATCGTGTTTCGGTTTCACTGCTTTTTGTTATAAGGGTTTTTCAACATATGACAGTTTAATAGAAACATGGCCGACAGGATTTAATTATTGGCTGCACATTTTCTTCAGATTAAAATACTGCGACTTTTTTTAAAATAATAATCACACTATATCAAAATCGCATAGGTCACAGGTATTATTTATTTTTGCAGTTCAGTTGTGAGATGTACTTTACTCCGCTTTACCACTTATCCCATTAATCTGATGGAAGTACCATTAGACTGCACAAAGAAAACTCGATTTTTAAAACTCTGCAAATTATCTTGGACGCCAAATCCGTAGTAGCGCGGTAAATGCTATGCAACGAAATTAAATGACAAGCGGACAATACAGGTTCGTTACATCAGCAAACAGCGTATTGGATTAAACAAAAATCCACCGTTTTTCGCAGTTACTCATTTCCACCCTGATACGGAGAAACCAGATTTACGCTTTATATTTGCAGTGACATTTTTATACAGGAAATTTAGTTGATTGACACTTTTTATTGCAAAGGATTAAGTTTAATGCGGCAGTTCTGTAAGCCTGATGAGTTAATGAGATGTGCTATATCACAATGGAATTTAATAACGTTCGCCTACCTCTTTCTTCTAAACACCGGTTTTACACGAAATTTCCATCTGCTCAATACACTAAACCTTTGCGCATACTCGCTATTATATCAACATATATCAGCAGAACTATCGATATGCTCGCACAGGGAATTTGTCAAGAAATTTTCTTGTTTGTTAATGCTACTGTGTTACACACACTGAGGTGACATGAATTACCTCTTAATATCGTGTCGAACCTCCTTTTCCTGGCGTAGTGCAGCAACGAGAGCAAGGATTCAAAAAGTCGTTGGCAGTCCCCTGCAGAAATATTGAGCCATACTGTCCGTATAGCCGTCTACAATTGCGGGTAAATGCTGCTGGTAGAGGATTTTGTGCTCGAACTGTTCTCTCGATTACGTCCCGAGAATCTCGACGGCTGGCCAAATCATTCACTCGAATTGTCCAGAATGCGTTCCGAATAATTGCGAACATTTGTGACATTGTGACATGTCCCATTGTCGTCCATACAAATTTCATAGTTGTTTGGGAACGTGACTCCTACAAATGGCTGCATATGATCTTCGAGTAGCCGAACATAACCAATGATAGGTTCAGTTGGTCCAGAGGATCCAGTCCATTCCATGTAAGCACAGTCCACACCATTAACGATCAACCAGCAGCTTGCACAGTGCCTTCTTGACAACTTGTGTCCATGGCATTGTGGGGTCTGCGCCACACTCGAACCCAAACATCCGCACCTCTTACCAGCTGAGACCGGGACCCATCAGACCAGACCACGATTTTTCATTATGTGATATGGTCACAAGCCCAGGGGAGGTACTACAGGCGATGTTGTGGTCTTAGACAAACGCACTCGCGTCGACCATCTGGTGCCATTGCCCGTTAACACCAAAATTCGTCACTCTGTCCTTATTGATAGGCAACGGCCTTGCCGCAGTGGTAACACCGGTTCCCATCAGATCACCCAAGTTACGCGCTGTCGGGCGTGGTCGGCACTTGGATGGGTGACCATCAAGGCCGCCATGCGCTGTTGCCATTTTTCGGGTGCACTCAGCCTCGTGATGCCAATTGAGGAGCTACTCGACCGAATAGTAGCGGCTTTGGTCAAGAATACCATCATAACGACCGGGAGAGCGGTGTGCTGACCCCACGTCCCTCCTACCCGCATCCTCCACTGAGGATGACACGGCGGTCGGATGGTCCCGGTAGGCCACTCGTGGCCTGAAGACGGAGTGCTGTCCTTATTGATACGTTCGTCTTACGTCCAGTATTGATTTCTGCGGTTATTTCAGTCTGTTAGCACTGACAGCGCAGACGTGGCTGTTCTTGGTCGCTAAGTGAAGGCCATCTGCCACTGAGTTGTTCGTGGTCAGAGGTAATGCCTAAAATGCCTGAAATTTGGTACTCTCGGCGTACTTTTGACGCTGTGGATCTAGAATAGTGGATTCCCTAACGATCTCCTAAACGGAATGTCCCATGTCTAGCTGTAGCTACCATTCTGCATCCGTAGTATTAATTCCCGCCTTGTGGCCATGATCATGTCGGAAACCTTTTCACATGAATCATCAGAGTACAAATGACAACAGCACCAATGCACTGCCAGTTTATACATCGTGTACGCAATACTATCACCGTCTGTACACGGACATAGCGCTATCACATCACTTCTGTTTCCTCAGCGTCCACAGAAGATCCAGACCACTACGATCGCCGTCTACCATGAAAAAGAATACCACAAGGTGTAGTAGAGCACGTGGCGCGGTAATGAAATTACCCGTTGTGCAAACCTGAAAGACGATGGTAACTTTCTCATGATGAGTCACTGCCAGGTACCTTAGGTCGATGAAACTTGGACCAAGCATGGAAAGAACTGCTGCAGTATAGAACAAAAAGTAACTGAAAGAAATACGCAATGAGACGAACAGAAATAACGCTCTATTCACAGAATAGAATTATCCTGGAGTCACCGTGATCTATGATGGTCCCCTGGATAGTGCATTCGGACGTGTTACAACCTCTCCAAAAAGCATCTCACACGAGTTCAATGGGATTTAAGTCAGAGAAATGGGCAGGTGCATCCATTCGCCAAGTACCCTGTACGATGCAGTCTCCCACTGTCAACCATAAAATGGAATTCAAGGGCAAATGCATCCCTGAGATGACGCACATGGGGAAGAAGTAGCAGTGTCACAGAACAGTTGCCTGGTCAGAGCAACGTTTCTAAGGATGTGGAGGTCAGCACGGCCTTGCAAAATTTTTTCTCCCCAATTCATGGCACCTGGACCACCAAAACGATCATGTTTGATAATGCTGGACGTTGGGTCTTACCCACTCGTCTCGAATAGGGTGCCTAAGTGACGCTGCGTTCTCGGAATGCTATACGTCAATTCAAGCAAATAACATAAGGTAGCTTTATTTCTGTAAAGCAGATTGACAATACTTAACTTGGAGGTTTACAAGTAGTAGTCGCAAACGACGCGCGACATGTAAACAGTTATATTCGCCGCTATAGACAAGTGCAGACAAGCAACTGTTAAGGATCGCTACTAGCTGTTCTTGTAGCTAGCTCCGCGAATACGTTCCACTTATGTCCGTATACTGAGGCGATCTGAGCGTTCGAGGCTGGCAGGAGAGGCGTTTAGGCGTTTATATTCACTTAGGTTTGAGGGCGCGCCTGTCGTGATGCAGTCGTATTCCGCGCACCATTGGCCGACGTCATTTCACCGCCTTCTCTGTTGTTGCGTTCTACGACTTCGTTCCTGAGCTCGTGGTTATGCCAGAGGAGTGGACGTGCCCTCAATTGGCGAGAGTTGAGAACACACATTGTTTTCAGGAACATTGTCGAAAGTGATTCTTTGTTGGTGTAGGTGTTATTGTGTCTGAAGGCATAATATTGAACACCTTACAGCTACTATTCAACGTTTCTTTGACACTTTACTCCTTCACAAGCTGAGACACTGTCTCGAATAGAACAGTGACCCGTATATATAATACGTTTCCTTTAATTTACGTCTATGGTCACAAATTTTTTGTTAATAGATTACCGATTTCCTTCTATAATGACCATCATTAGATCTGCTTTATAAAAACAAAGTCCTAATTTACTGCAGCAATAGTTCCATCATCAAATGTTAAATGCAACATCAGCACCAGCATCTTCAAATATATGTAAATAACATCATATGCACGAGTCATGTTATCAGTAGTGCTACTCAAGTAAAATCTGTTGTTGAAGACACAATCCAACAGCAATTCGCTGAGGGCGTAATTCAACCCTCTGCAAGCCTGTAGGACAGTCCAGTTGTCATTGTGCCAAAAGAAATCAATCAATGGGGAGAAAACGTATCGTCTATGTGTCGATATGAGAGCAGAAAATGAGGTTGATACTCAAGATACTCACCCTATGCCACGTATCGACGAGACCTTAGACAGGTTAGAAATTGCAAATATTTTGACACCCTGGACAAGCGTTCTAGATAGCACCACATTCCGACTGCACCACAAGATAGACCTAAAACTGCATTTGTGGTTCCATCTGGACTGTATGAATTCTTACGCACACCTTTTGGTCTTGGAATTTATCCTGTCACTTTTCAAAGTTTTCCGACTTTTTATTGAAAAGTTTAAAGCCTACTATGTGCCTTGTATACCTTGACGGCGTCATAATCTTTCCAAAAGCAGTGGAAGGGCATGCTGAAAGATTAAGAAATGTATGTCTGGATCGCCAAGTGTGCAATTGAGTTTAAAACTAGAAACATTATCTTTTGCACAGTCACACGTTCAATACCTGGAGCACATCATTAGTTCACATGGAGTTAAGCCAGATCCTAGGCTAACTGAAGCAGTGGATTATTTTCGCAACCACAAGAAATGTTAAAGTGTTGCAATCTTTCCCAGGTTTAGCCAACTGTTATACGCATTTCATGCAGGATTATGCTACAATAGCAAAACCATTAAAAAAATTACTAAAGAAAGATGCAGTAATTGAATGGACAGACGAGTGGGAAGCAGCAATGAGAGAAATTAAAGAAATTTTGACTAGTCCAACTTTACCACTATATCCAGATTTCGACAAATCTTTTATTCTTTGGATGGAAGCCTCAGACTACGCTGTTGGAGCTGTTTCAAGTCAGAAATATAATGGTGAGGAAAGAACAATTGTTTACACCTACAAACAAATGATATCAGCAGAAATTAATTTCAGTACTACCGAGAAGGAGTTGCTAGCCCTCATGTTTGGAGTAAATTAGTTTAAGTGTTACTAGTGTGGGCATCACTTCACTGTGCTTACGGACTACGCTGCTCTAGTGTGGGGGCTAAATTTAAAAGATCCCAATACTCACTTGACTAGATGGGCATCAAAATTATCAGGATATGATTACACAGTTAAACATAAGTCTGGCCACCTGCAGAGCAATGCCAACAGCCTAAGCCGAAAGGTTAGATTTGTTCAGACAGATGATGTTTCCATAGAAGAATTGAAAGAATCACAAGAGGGCGATGCGGAATGCCACAGGTATGCACCACTCTCTGCTTTTGTTACAGAAGACGGTGTACTGCATCACAAGACCCCGTTCGGTAACAGAGTAGTAATGCCTAAGGAATTGCAACAGTGAGCAACAGGACAGCGTCGTGTCAGTTTACATGCCTGTCATAATGGGTGACGAGGCACAAATGCAAGAATAGCCTCGAATTACTGGTCGATAGGTCGACAAAACGACGTTAAGAAATTTATGCTAAATTGCCTGCCTTGGGTGCAAAGAGCGCCTCCACCAAGAACTAAACCTCCATTACAAACTTTACCAGAAGCATAGAAACCATTTCAAATTGTGGCATTGGATGTCTGCGCCCATTCACACAAAGTACCAAGAATAATAAAGATATATTGTCATTTATTGAGGACTTTTCAAGGTACTTAGTTGTGATACAATTTGCGGATATGACCACTGAAACTGTTGCTTACACCTTTGTCAATCATTCAGTACTGCCGTTCGGAAGTTCCGATACAATACCCACCCACCAAAGCTCAGATTTTACGTTGGCACTGTTTGCACAAGTTTTCAAAGTGTTATGAATCAGAAAACAGCGAACTACGCTCTTGCGCCCTAAATCCAACAGGTGCCTAGAGCGAGTGGACAACACTATTGTGTGAATGCTATTGTATTACATAGGGAAGACCCAGCTAGATTTGAAGAGATATGTAGGATTAGTCATCTTAGCTTACAATAGTCGTGAGCATGAGGCACTCCCCAAATGAAGCAATCTGTGGATGACTCTCCGTATGGGATGTCAAACTCACTGCTTTTCAGTAACAATTGGTAAGCATTTCAGATGCAGTACCACATCATCGTGTAAAACGAGCTTGGTCAATGCTGGCAGCACCATATTGAAAACAGTGTTTCGCGCTCCTGATCAAACTGGTGCTGACAACGCTTTTAACCGAGCCACATCGTTTTCCATGCAAAACCATGAGATTCTCATACCCTAACACGTACATCTTGAACGTACTGAAATAATCTTCTATCGACAACCCAACAAATCCGTGATGTAGTCGCCGGACTAATACTCAACTGTGAAGTATTCAAGAACTCAATATGGCTAGAATTGATCACTGTGCACAAAGTGCGAATTAATGTAACTTCATCCCGAGAAGTAACCAGGGCACTACAGATTTTACTATACAATACGCATGCACTTCAACTCCATATCAAAACCTGAATGCTATTATTCAGTTAGGCCTGTAACAAAAACTTAACCCTCACTTACTAACCACAAAGAAGTTCTTACACGCCATCACTAATATCTCATTCCACTTGATGCCACCCATGAAACTGATTTACCCGATATTACTCCGCCGCTAGGGTACACTTGTCATGATCAGCTATGCACACAGATATCGTTACCTATTACTTATACCAGCTGCAGATTTGAGTGTTACCACTTGCATCCATTCCCAGACGCCTGGCCTACAATTGAAAAATACGTACTATGGCAAACAAATAGCTTCCTAACGATTAGTAAAGATCGTCAAACTTACACTACCACGCATCTCAGTAACCTTCAGTCTTGTCCACATACTAATTATTACGTGTGTTCTACTTTATCACTCAACACTAGGATAAGGAGCTGTAAACTTACATGCTACTTTTTCTAGAGGAAACTACCACTCCACCTTGTCGTCAAATTGATCTGTCAATGCCTGGATCTTGGTTCGCCCCTGTTGGAAATTAATATATTCCATACGTCAACCCACTACCATGTTTATAACTTGTTACCACCACATGGCTATTTCCCAGAAGTGTGATATCACCTTAGCAGACAGTGGTCTTTTATTTAACATTTCTTCATGCGGCATAATGGCCCCTACTATTAAATTTTCAGCTCATCTGCTTCATACCCGTAACCGTTGGCCTTAGCTATTCCTGCTGTACCAATACATTTACTACAATTGATCAACTATCTGACATTATGTAACACATGTAGGAGCCAACTCTTACAGTCAAGGAATTGATGAATGGCACACTCAGAGTTATTCCAATCTAGTGGACATTCCAAGCGTTACCTCTGTGCCTGTAACTCTAATGGTCAATGGCATCATTGTATGGGTTTTGTGTAAATATGGCTACTGTAAATCCCACAAGCAACCACCTCAGGTTGCACCAAATCCCCAGACAGACGGAGAATACCGTGGGTAACGTGTCATGAGTCACACTACTTCACAAGCACAGCCCTCCCAATAGGTTAAGCTGTGGAGTATAACTGTGTACTCAGGTTTTATGAAAATTTATGTAAACACTTTTATGAGAAAGAAGTTTTCAGATGTCAGGAGTAAAAACAAACTATTATTTTCAACAAAATGTTTGATACCTGATCTGATCAGTTGTCTATTACGCCTCTTACACGCTTATTCTGTGTTCGTATCTATCACTTATTGTTAATTTACCCCCTGTTTATTGTGAGTCACTTGAGTCTCCACTGGTGTGATTCCCACATGCGACTGTTGCAGTCTCTAGTCCTCGACATGCTGTCATTTGGCCAGCCAGCCCTCTAGCCATCTCAACACCGGGTCCGTGTCACGGCACCTGGGTGACCATGCACTTCAGCTCGGCTGCAGGCCAGCTGCTCGCCACCACTGTGCCCATCACCGCCTTGGTTCCACACACACAGTCGACTACCAGCCACTGCACCGACTCTGGCGGCTTCTCAAAGTGTGAAAAAAATACCTTTACTACATCAACAGAGACTTCCAGTTGTGAACGACTCAACCCTCCATTAGTTGTCAGAACCCTCTTAAAAATAAAAAAAGGAAGAAATGCTAAACATAGTTCGATAGGTCGTCTTCCACGTATGTCAAAAGTAAAATGTTTATGTTTTGAATTGTCATTAAGAGTGATTCATGTCAGCCATTGTGACAATCACAGACTAGTAACCGGCTCACATGGAAGGGAGAAAGAATTGTACATGGTAATGGTAATTATGGTATAAATTTCAATTGTATTCTACTTCAATCATTTTAACTTAGCCTCAGGCAATGGCGTGAAAAGTTACGTAAGCTGCTCCACAGTATTTGTGGCCTGCTCCCACGCTGAGGTAGGAACTCCACGGCGATATTGCTGAGGGAGAAACGCCAACTTTGTGCCACAAACCCGTCAATGGGAGGACCGTGTGCCATCATGTGAGGTATGCTAGAGAGTAGGCGTCGTAGTTGCTGCAACAGCGGGTCGCTGTGTTGTCTGCCAGCTTCCTTAGCCTCTGGATGTATCCAGCAGTCCTTTCTATTGAGGGCGAAATGCTTTTTCCGTACCATGTGCGGTTCACTCCGCGGCTGTAGCCAGTTTTCGTGAGTATTATGTCCCTTAGTGATAGTTCTTCGTGATAAAACCCATTTTTCACTGAATCCTGGCATTTCTCGTTTTACATGTAGCAAAAACACCATGGATGCCCACCTGAGCTCCGGATACCATAAGTGCAGTACACTCATGAAAATTCCATTGGACTTGTAGCAGTAATAGGAGGCATCCTGACCTTATGAACTATGTGTTCAGTAGCGCGGAACATCAGCATTCCTTCATACTTGATGTCTTCCCTGACGACGTAGGTATTTTTCAGGAGGATAACTACAGATATCGCAAGGCCACGATCGCGTTACAGTGGTTTGGGAGCACTATAGCCAACTTAAGTTGATATCTTGGCCAAACACGTGTCAGCTCAGAAATTCATGTGAGGTGCAAGGTGAGTTAATGATGTAACATTGGCACCAAATTATGCCACCGTTGACGTATCACACGATAGGAAGGTTGTCACAGCCCCTCTGACCCACATTTTACACCTTCTTTGACTGCGATGGAGATTAAAGCCACAACACAATGTGTTGAAATCACGCGGCATTGTTACGTGTGGCCGAGGAAAACGTTTGAGACTCACCGCTGCTCAGAATCAACACTAATACGCCTTTAGGGCGTGGCATAAAGGGTGTCAATCCTCCTCCCTTGAGGCATTGACTCCACATTTTGCAATCGAAATCGACAGTTCGCAGAGCGAGGAGCAACAGGACGGCGTTCATAACAATATCTGACACTGGTAACACTCCACGTACACGTCTACCCTTCTCTAAGGGCATCATCGTGGGCTACCAACCACACTGAATGTAATCTATGACGTATAATTTTATATATATATTATTTTCGGTGCCTTTCAGTGTCACACAAATTTTTATGTTTTAAGGGGATCACTTAAGACTATTTCCATGTGCTCGCCCCTCAAATTTCTCTCTCATTTCACAAAATTGTCATCTGATGTAGTACAAACCGAAAAAATAAATTCCTTTTAAAGCACAGTTTCGTATATAATTTATATTCATAACCTTACACCTGTGTCACAGAACAAATCCTACATCGAGAATAATTTACACAAGTTTAAGGAAAGAAATGCTACGGATAATTATTACAGTATTTAAAGAACATCAAAATATGAACAGGCTGAAATTGACAAACAGTACATAAGACTATGTTAATCAATTCAACTGTAAAAAGCTAAGGAGCATATTATTAGCAAAATGAGAAATATGCAAAAGTGAAATGCCAAAATGAGCACTTCTCAATTGGGAGTAAATCAAAACTATCGGAATGGCTGAAAGAGAGCAAAATAACATGAGCCATAAACGAATACGAGCTAAGCAACTAAGCAAATAAGACAATAGGCAAAATTGAGATGCCAACAAAATGAGAGCTGGCCGAACTCCGTCGGCACTAATATACGGTTGCGCTCGTGGCGGCACCTCGCGGCCCGTACGCAACACGCGCGCCTGCGATCGCAATGCACTCTTAGCGCTCGCGGCGGCGTCTAGCAGCCCGTACGCAAGCTGTACGATTGCTGTCGCAGGTCGACCCTTAATCTATGATGTTATAGATCCCATCCCTTATAAGTACAGTGCAACTGCAATTTTTCCTCCGATGTACAGTGTTCAACCACAATGGAACATTCAAAACACATTCGATGAAATGTGTAGGCGGTCTGGAGGAGAAAACGGTTCTCATGCTTTTCCAGCCATCCAGTTTAGCTCCCTCCTTTGGTGTGATCACAAAATGGTGTGGCATTTACACAAGCGTGAACAAAATGGCAAAGTGTCCCTCTAAGACGCCCTAAACAGCAATACTATCAGTGCCATCGGTCCACGTTTGTTGATCACGTGAAAAATGTATCTGCACAGAGAAAATCCATGAGACAGTTCCCGTCGCCTGCTAGTAGGCATACCTGAATGGAGAGGTGTCAAGTGTTGCATACCTGCAGGGGCCTAGAACTCTCGTCACGTGTTTTCTCTGTACAGATACTGCCGTTCTCAACCACGAAATTTGTGGGAATCAACATCTGAGATGAGAGCGTGATCTCATTGACGCATTGTATGACACCTTGTGAATCCTTATCGTGTCTATTCTGAGCAGCAGTGTGTCTGAAACATTTGTTATCGTCCACACAAGTCGTATTTCGAAACTCCATCGCGGTGGTTTCAAAAGGAGTGGTGAAATATAGGTATGAACGAAGGCGACGACCTTCCCGTGCTGTGGCACGACCACGGTGGTGCTGAGCGGACATGTGGTGAAATTTGGTGCCAATGCGGTATCATTAACCCACTTTGCACCGCACGTGAAATTAGGAGCTCTGTCATTTTCTTCACAAGAGTCGACACCTTGCTGTCTGAAGAGTCGCCCAACCCAAGAGTGACACCACAGAGCGCCACAGTTTTTCTCAGCTACAGAGGAGGGTTGGAAGCACGTATGAATCAGGTTTAAAACTTACACTACTGCCCACTAAAATTGCTACACCACGAAAATGACGTGCTACACACGCGAAATTCAACCTAGAGGAAGATGATGCTGTCCAATGCAAATGATTAGCTTTCCAGAGCATTCACACAAGGTTGGTGCCGGTGGCGACACCTACAACGTGCTTACATGAGGAAAGTTTCCAACCGATTTCTCATACACAAACAGAAGTTGACCGGCGTTGTCTGGTGAAACGTTTCTGTGACGCCTCGTGTAAGGTCGAGAAATGCGTACCATCACGTTTCCGACTTTGATAAATGTCGGATTGTAGCCTATCGCGATTGCGGTTTATCGTATCGCGACATTGCAGCTCGAGAAGGTCGAGATCCAATGACTGTTAGCAGAATTTGGAATCGGTGGGTTCAGGAGGGTAATACGGAACGCCATGCTGGATCCCAACGGCCTCGTATCACTAGCAGTCGAGATGGCAGACATCTTATCCACATGGCTCTAACGGATCTTGCAGCCACGTCTCGATCCCTGAGTCAACAGATGGGGACGTTTGAAAGACAACAACCATCTGCACGAACAGTTTGTCGACGTTTGCAGCAGCATGGACTATCAGCTCGGAGACCGTGGCTGCGGTTACCCTTGACGCTGCATCACAGACAGGAGCGCCTGCAGTGGTGTACTCAACGACGAACCTGGGTGCACGAATGGTAAAACGTCATTTTTTCGGATGAATCCAGGTTCTGTTTACAGCATCATGATGGTCGCATCCGTGTTTGGCGACATCGCGGTGAACGCACATTGGAAGCGTGTATTCGTCATCGCCATACTGGCGTATCACCCGGCGTCATGGTATGGGGTGGCATTGGTTACACGTCTCGGTCACCTCTTGTTCGCATCGACGGCACTTCGAACAGAGGACATTACATTTAAGATGTGTTACGACCCGTGGCTCTACCCTTCATTCCATCCCTGCGAAACCCTACATTTCAGCAGGATAATGCACGACCGCATGTTGCAGGTCCTGTACGGGCATTTCTGGATACAGAAAATGTTTGACTCCTGTCCTGGCCAACACATTATTCACATCTCTCACCAATTCTAAACGTCTGGTCAATTGTGGCCGAGCAACTGGCTTGTCACAATACGCCAGTCACTACTGTTGATGAACTGTGGTATCGTGTTGAAGTTGCGTAGGCAGCTGTACCTGTACACGCCATCCAAGCTCTGTTTGACTCAATGCCCAGGCGTATCAAGGCCGTTATTACGGCCAGAGAAGGTTGTTCTGGGTACTGATTTCTCAGGATCTATGCACCCAAATTGTGTTAAAATGTAATCATATGTCAGTTCTAGTATAATATATTTGTCCAATGAATACCCGTTTATCGTCTGCATTTCTTCTTGGTGTAGCAATTTTAATGGCCAGTAGTGTATATGTTGCAATGGGATAAAATACGAGTTTACGGAAAATTGATCCTTTGATTATGTTGTGTAGTGTAGATAAGATTTGTGCTTCTGGTTTATATTCCGCAAGTGCAGAGGAAGCAGAAGATAGACGAAGATCAACGCTATGTCTTAAATATCTCTCTACAGAAATAAGTATGTGTAAAACCTACTAGGAGTTCTTCAATCGCATTTTGGAAAATAATCACCAACGAAATTCAGATTTGTTCCCGGAGTAAACTAGATCAGCATTTCTAGAGCTTTCTTTCAGCCATTCATCAAACAATTCAGAACCGAAACAGCAAAAACTGAATTGCAAACTGAAATGGATGCATTTAAATGATCTGTTGTTATGACGAGCATTAACGATACCGTCATGGCACACTGTGGGTTACAGAGTAATTTATAGTATTTTTAGCCACTTCCCATACCACTGACAAATGTAGACAAGTGTAATGTGCTGCGAATACATAGAAAGAAAGATCCCTTATCATTTAGCTACAATATAGCAGGTCAGCAACTGGAAGCAGTTAATTCCATAAATTATCTGGGAGAACGCATTAGGAGTGATTTAAAATGGAATGATCGCACAAAGTTGATCGTCGGTAAAGCAGATGCCAGACTGAGATTCAGTGGAGGACTCCTAAGAAAATGCAATCCGAAAACAAAGGAAGTAGGTTATAGTACGCTTGTTCGCCCACTGCTTGAATACTGCTCAGCAGTGTGGGATCCATACCAGATAGGGTTGATAGAAGAGATACAGAAGATCCAACGGAGAGCAGCGTGTTTCGTTACAGGATGATTTAGTAATCGCGAATGCGTTACGGAGATGATAGATAAACTCTAGTGGAAGACTCTGCCGGAGAGACGCTCAGTAGCTCGGTACGGGCTTTTGTTGAAGTTTCGAGAACATACCTCCACCGAGGAGTCAACCAGTATATTGCTCCCTCCTACGTATATCTCGCGAAGAGACCATGAAGAGAAAATCAGAGAAATTAGAGCCCACACAGAGGCATACCGACAATCCTTCTTTCCACGAACAATACGAGACTGTAATAGAAGGGAGAACCGATAGAGGTACTCAAGGTATCCTCCGCCACACACCGTCAGGTGGCTTGCAAAGTGTAGATGTAGATGTAGAACCAGCGAAAAGTTATTGTATGTCTTTGTAGGCAGTGTTAACTATCTTGTCCGACTGCGTGCAAGGTAGTCCAGTTATTATATTATCGACACGGAAGCCGCTTTTCTACCAGATTGGTTGCCTGAGTATATCTGTATGGGCTCTACCAACCAGTACGATATGGTCACGTAGTTTATGCTCACTGTCTGCTGGAAAGTGTACTTGATAATCGTTGCAAAAACTCGAGGAGAATCTTATAAACGGTCTCATCAGAATTTCGTCTGCAACCAGAAGAGATGATTCAGTGTCCGAGATACTAGACTTCCGTCGTCCAGGTTAAGAAATTGTCGATTTTTCTACGAGAGAGAACAAAAACCCAACCAAAAACCTTCGGAGAATATTCAGGGATGTCTTCTATTTTAATACTTATGAAGGAGCCATGGGCTCCAGTGACTCGTTAAAGGGTAACTGCATTTCGTTTGATTTCTTACCCTTATTTATATCTACATAAAGAAAATTTCCGCCCAGCAGTATAAATATCGACGGTATGCGACGTGTATCTTGTATAGAACCAACCTAGTACAATCCACTCATAGTACTTGATGTTGATAACAGTACTGTCTGCTTCACTATCGGCCGTCATCCATTCAGCACAGCACGGTTTTGTTCCATGTTGGTTATTCTGACAGTATTAGTTGAAGTTAACAGTGACACAGAGCAGTATCGACAAGTTTGTTGATGAAGAGTTCACTATTATGAACCTTATGCATGGGTTTGCTAAATATAACGGGAGAATGGCAAAACGACCCTGTGCTGAATTGTTCACACAGCTACGGTGACCACATCGCACTACTATAACAATTCGTCGCCAGGCACGCATGACAAGAGGCCTGTACTTAGGCCGCAACTCCGTGTGAAACTTTCCTAAAAGCCTTACAGGTAAAATCTAACTGAACTTCCTCCGTCACTCAGTAAGGGGCTCCCTGTATGACAGCAGAGGAATTGCATCGAGTACCCTACGGCCTGTGGATAAATGAGCGAAGCACAGCCACTCCAGCTGCAAACAGGTCGATTTGTTTCATGGTTGCGTGATTTTTCGCATTACAGTAATATTTATTGATGAGAGTAGCGATAATTATACATTCTATGGTTTCTGCTTCCGTGATCTTTGTCATGACAGCCACATTTATTAATGACTGTAGCGACAATTATACATTACATGATTCTCAATGCTAAGTCATAGAACTGGAAAAAAGTCTAGTAATTTTCCATTCCGCAGGTTTTTTTGTTTATTTTAACTGGTCTTTTAGATGAATGTAAATTTCAATTTTTCCATTACAGCCATGATTTTTCTTTCTGTAAGTTATGTAATATTTGAAGCGTTTCATCTATATTAGATACTTTGTGCTAGGTGTCTTTCAAGTACTCAGAAAAGGTGGATCGCTTACTGTCGCTTATTGTCGTGCTTTCTTTAAACCGTCTGCTAATTTTCTTTCCTGATTGTGGAATTAAAAATTTTGAGCATTCTTCACTGATAATTCTTTAAGATTCCTGATGGCGAAAATGGCTCATTTCCTTGGTACGTGTCTCAACAATCATTGTAGATTGTTAGTGCTCCTGTATTTAGTGTACAAGTTTTCATTCTGGAAACGTTTTAGAAGAAATATTTTTAACAGCTTGACTCAAACAGCCAAAAAATCTTTTGTTACTATAGATATATCGATGACATTTTAATCCTATTCGATCGCATAAGAAAGTAACGTCATGCATTCACAATTCAACAGTTTACACAAAAAAATTAATTTCACTATAAAAGAAAAAAAATGAAAATCTGAACGGACATTCGATATTTCTCATAAACCAACGGCAACAAACATAACTATACACAACCAATGTTGCCACCCGAAGGCACACAAGTTCGCATATTCTCATTCTATGATACACAGACTGATCAGCTTACCCTTAGGAAAAGAAAAAATTAAGGAAGAGCTAGTAGATCTTCTCCGAAACATGTCTATACATAACGGTTATCACCAAAACGTAGTAGACACATTTTTCAAAAAGAAAACCAATCGAACACACGCCAGTCCTGTAGATGAAATTACTTTAATCAGCGACACAAACGAACAACAGAAAAACAAATTCCTTGTATGACCATATCTAGGTATTACTTCCGACAAAATTACTCGATATTTCAATAATACAAAATTATACACTAGCTAAAGAAACACTATCAATCTACAACGATTAGATATAACACGCAAATCGGACCCATTTCCGAAATCAGGAATCTACAAAATTAACTGTGAAGAATGGTCCAAATTTTATAATGGACAAACAGGGAGGAAAGCATCGCGTAATTTTTTGGAGTGAATTAAACTGAATACTGCTTCATACAACGATAACTGTGCCGTTATTACTATAGTATGAAATGGTTTTGAAAATACTCTATGTTTGTTAAAGGCCACGGCTAATTTTTCTCAGGGCGCTATCCCCCAGATATCTCATACGTATCCCATCGTGAAGACATCTGTCTAACTCACGATGGATTAAAAATCTGTCTTCAATATTACGCGATAGTTGCCTATGTGCAACGACAACGTAAGCATTTATAGATATTACTGTTAATACAAAATTGTACCTCTGGCCTAATATGAATTGGAAAATATTACAAGACGCCGTTTTCAATTTATTGAGATTATTCTTTTTAATACTTTTAGCATTAAATGACGTCGCTACGATATTGAGCCTGTGCAAAAAGGCCAAGGCAACATTTAATTATTACGTACTGAATCATTTGCAGGATAGGCACTCACTACTGACAAAAACAAATATTACAATTATTAATTTCATATATATTCAGCAACATTCTATTACTACGACAGATTATCGTACAGGGTGTTTCAAAAATGACCGGTATATTTGAAACGGCAATAAAAACTAAACGAGCAGCGATAGAAATACACCGTTTGTTGCAATATGCTTGGGACAACAGTACTTTTTCAGGCAGACAAACTTTCGAAATTACAGTAGTTACAATTTTCAACAACAGATGGCGCTGCGGTCTGGGAAACTCTATAGTACGATATTTTCCACATATCCACCATGCGCAGCAATAATATGGCGTAGTCTCTGAATGAAATTACCCGAAACCTTTGACAACGTGTCTGGCGGAATGGCTTCACATGCAGATGAGATGTACTGCTTCAGCTGTTCAATTGTTTCTGGATTCTGGCGGTATACCCGGTCTTTCAAGTATCCCCACAGAAAGAAGTCACAGGGGTTCATGTCTGGCGAATAGGAAGGCCAATCCACGCCGCTTCCTGTATGTTTCGGATAGCCCAAAGCAATCACACGATCATCGAAATATTCATTCAGGAAATTAAAGACGTC
The DNA here is from genome assembly GCF_021461385.2 of Schistocerca piceifrons. Taxonomy (NCBI): domain Eukaryota; kingdom Metazoa; phylum Arthropoda; class Insecta; order Orthoptera; family Acrididae; genus Schistocerca; species Schistocerca piceifrons. The sequence continues at coordinate 920,577,002 of NC_060140.1, forward strand.
GGCCGTGCGATGTGGCCGGGCACCATCTTGCATAAACCACGAGGTGTTCGCAGTGTCGTCTAAGGCAGTTTGTACCGCCACAAATTCACGAAGAATGTCCAGATAGCGTGATGCAGTAATCGTTTCGGATCTGAAAAATGGGCCAATGATTCCTTTGGAAGAAATGGCGGCCCAGACCAGTACTTTTTGAGGATGCAGTAACGATGGGACTGCAACATGGGGCTTTTCGGTTCCCCATATGCGCCAGTTCTGTTTATTGACGAAGTCGTCCAGGTAAAAATAAGCTTCGTCAGTAAACCAAGTGCTGCCCACATGCAGATCGCCGTCATCAATCCTGTGCACCATATCGTTAGCGAATGTCTCTCGTGCAGCAATGGTAGCGGCGCTGAGGGGTTGCCGCGTTTGAATTTTGTATGGATAGAGGTGTAAACTCTGGCGCATGAGACGATACGTGGACGTTGGCGTCATTTGGACCGCAGCTGCAACACGGCGAACGGAAACCCGAGGCCGCTGTTGGATCACCTGCTGCACTAGCTGCGCGTTGCCCTCTGTGGTTGCCGTACGCGGTCGCCCTACCTTTCCAGCACGTTCATCCGTCACGTTCCCAGTCCGTTGAAATTTTTCAAACAGATACTTTATTGTATCGCTTTTCGGTCCTTTGGTTACATTAAACCTCCGTTGAAAACTTCGTCTTGTTGCAACAACACTGTGTTCTAGGCGGTGGAATTCCAACACCAGAAAAATCCTCTGTTATAAGGAATAAACCATGTTGTCTACAGCACACTTGCACGTTGTGAACAGCACACGCTTACAGCAGAAAGACGACGTACAGAATGGCGCACCCACAGACTGCGTTGTCTTCTATATCTTTCACATCACTTGCAGCGCCATCTGTTGTTGAAAATTGTAACTACTGTAATTTCGAAAGTTTGTCCGCCTGAAAATGTACTGTTGTCCCAAGCATATTGCAACAAACGGTGTATTTCTATCGCTGCTCGTTTAGTTTTTATTGCCGTTTCAAATATACCGGTCATTTTTGAAACACCCTGTATCTGTTACAGGCCGTGAATCATTAGCGTCCTTCAGCTAGATCATCAGAATAGATAAGATAATGAAACAAAAAAATATGCTCATTCTTCTTGTACAAAGTGACAAAGATAATAATAATTGCGATTCGAAGAGCGCAGATAGCGCTTCTCCATTGTTGTGTTTCAACGACTTATCTATACTCTTTTTTTTTTTACCGGAGGCTGCGCTATAAAAATTAGAAAACGATCCAAAGAACACACGAAATCAACTGACCATAATCCAGCCACTTTTACTACCCACTTAAAAGACACTGCTACAAACTACGTGATATAGACGAATCACTTCAAATATTACTTAAGGTACAAAAAGGAAAAAAAGATGGATGTAATAGAAGAAATTGAAATTTGCATCTATTTAAAAGACCAATGAGACAGAGTTTTAAATTAAGAAAAGACCTGCGGAATGAAAAATTCATAGGCAACATTTTACCATTTCTACGACGAAGCATTACAGAACTATAAAACGTATAATTATAGCTAAACTCATCATTGAAGATGGATTTGTTGTCGGACAACTCAGGAATGCAGATTAATACTTGAAGCAATATCTAGCGGTTTGGAATCCGCCAACAGCCAGCAATGGAAAGTGCCAGAACGACGAAGATCTGAGAGCGATACAGGAGTTACCAAACTGTATGCTAGCACCTGAGCGATCAGAAATTTTGCAACGCGTACGAAGATGGGGATGTATGGTTACGTAGTGTCGATTGCTCATTGGGCGGGATTTCAAACTAAGTCCACTATTTTCCCATATTATGGGAAATTCAGAACCCTGGAGGACATAATGGGGAACCATTAACAAAACTGCCTAGCTGGAACAGCCCCAAAAGTCAATTAGGCTAGGACAGAGAAAAGAACAGGCAGTCAGTGCGAATTCAGACGGGCGTCATAGGCAAGAGGAGGTACTTGCTTTGCACGGAATGTTACCCCTTTGCCGTCTGGGAGAATGTCAAACGTATGTCGACCCAGTTTTCAGAGTGAGTAGATCCATTCATTCATTCCGACGTCAATCGTCAGTTTGGGACGTTTTCATTTTGCTTTCCATGACAAATGGAATTCCTGGCTACCCGATGTTTGAACCATTAAGCATCTGACCGTATATCTCCGTCAGAGCTTACCTTCCAATGACTCGTACCACACTAACGCTGCCTCCACAAGACAATCACTAACGATAACAGTCACTGAGCTTGAAGAAAACGCAGCATTTGCTGACGCAGCGTACGCGAAAGGGTGAGGCCGGAAACACGGAAGGACTGAGTCGTTACGCCAACTGCATCGCCACATCACTGCAAAGGGACATCGAAGACGAAATCTGCCGGCCGGGATGGCCGAGCGGTTCTAGGCGCTACAGTCTGTAACCGCGCAACCGCTACGGTCGCAGGTTCGAATCCTGTCTCGGGCATGGATGTGTGTGATGTCCTTAGGTTAGTTAGGTTTAAGTAGTTCTAAGTTAGGGGACTGATGACCTTAGCAGTTAAGTCCCATAGTGCTCAGAGGTTTTTTTAATTTTTTGTTTAATTTTTATTTTTTAAGACGAAATCTGTTTGCCGTAAACACGCAACCACACACATCACACATGATAAGAGCTAGTTTTCCCGCCGTGTCGACACTGCATCAGCCGCCCATACCTTCAAGTGGTGAGTTGAAGTGACTAACCACCCTCTCGACCCCCATTATCCTTGCGAAGTTACTGGGTGTTCTGTACTTCCAGTCAAATCCGCACTGAAACTATATTTGTGTTGCTGATCTGAGAATGAGGATAATAAAAAAAGTAAATATTTTCAAGTGTTTACCATCTCCAAATTTAATGTGATTTCCGTGTCTTTGTTTGTATATCAGTCCCTCATTCAATTTTAAATCACTGCATTCTCATGCTCAACACCAGGCAGCCCAATTTGCACAATCAATCAAAACAGTTTTTCAATGACAACATTTTGACGTCCAGAGTAGGGTGACCTCATGTTAATTTCTGAATTAGGTAACAGTTTAAAGCAGTTTGGCACCAAATATGGGTTCGCGGGACCTTATATTATAACAATCAGTCAAATCAATTTGGACTTCACATCAGTATCTTCGCATCTTCATGTTACTCTTTGTGTTCTGTTGTTCATGTTGGAGATTCTGTATTACAGAGTTTTACTAGTTATCTGACAGTGTCACCAGAAATGATCGCGTTTGTAATTGGAACATTCTGGATACGCTTCTTATTAATAAAGTTAATGGTGCGACAAGGCAGAAAGATACTACAATGCGCCAGAACTGAAATGCAGATCAGTTTGAGTTTTTCTGGGCTACATGTTTGCCAAAGTTGTTTCGAGAACGCTACAGAAGTTTCGCTGGAAAGCCCTTACATATCTTCCATGCAGACCCGATCTCTCCCCATGCGATTTCCATACTTTTGGAGTCCTGAAGGAAAGTTGCTGCAGACGAAGAGGTACACGCCTGGGTACAACTATGTTTCAGTAAGCAAACGTAATAATTTTTCAGTGAAGGCATTGCTCGTCTTGTCTCTCAGTGGGATAGTAGTAACACTAACGGCAATTACTGTTGAAATACACTCCTGGAAATGGAAAAAAGAACACATTGACACCGGTGTGTCAGACCCACCATACTTGCTCCGGACACTGCGAGAGGGCTGTACAAGCAATGATCAAACGCACGGCACAGCGGACACACCAGGAACCGCGGTGTTGGCCGTCGAATGGCGCTAGCTGCGCAGCAATTGTGCACCGCCGCCGTCAGTGTCAGCCAGTTTGCCGTGGCATACGGAGCTCCATCGCAGTCTTTAACACTGGTAGCATGCCGCGACAGCGTGGACGTGAACCGTATGTGCAGTTGACGGACTTTGTGCGAGGGCGTATAGTGGGCATGCGGGAGGCCAGGTTGACGTACCGCCGAATTGCTCACCACGTGGGGCGTGAGGTCTCCACAGTACATCGATGTTGTCGCCAGTGGTCGGCGGAAGGTGCACGTGCCCGTCGACCTGGGACCGGACCGCAGCGACGCACGGATGCACGCCAAGACCGTAGGATCCTACGCAGTGCCGTAGGGGACTGCACCGCCACTTCCCAGCAAATTAGGGACACTGTTGCTCCTGGGGTATCGGCGAGGACCATTCGCAACCGTCTCCATGAAGCTGGGCTACGGTCCCGCACACCGTTAGGCCGTCTTCCGCTCACGCCCCAACATCGTGCAGCCCGCCTCCAGTGGTGTCGCGACAGGCGTGAATGGAGGGACGAATGGAGACGTGTCGTCTTCAGCGATGAGAGTCGCTTCTGCCTTGGTGCCAATGATGGTCGTATGCGTGTTTGGCGCCGTGCAGGTGAGCGCCACAATCAGGACTGCATACGACCGAGGCACACAGGGCCAACACCTGGCATCATGGTGTGGGGAGCGATCTCCTACACTGGCCGTACACCACTGGTGATCGTCGAGGGGACACTGAATAGTGCACGGTACATCCAAACCGTCATCGAACCCATCGTTCTACCATTCCTAGACCGGCAAGGGAACTTGCTGTTCCAACAGGACAATGCACGTCCGCATGTATCCCGTGCCACCCAACGTGCTCTAGAAGGTGTAAGTCAACTACCCTGGCCAGCAAGATCTCCGGATCTGTCCCCCATTGAGCATGTTTGGGACTAGATGAAGCGTCGTCTCACGCGGTCTGCACGTCCAGCACGAACGCTGGTCCAACTGAGGCGCCAGGTGGAAATGGCATGGCAAGCCGTTCCACAGGACTACATCCAGCATCTCTACGATCGTCTCCATGGGAGAATAGCAGCCTGCATTGCTGCGAAAGGTGGATATACACTGTACTAGTGCCGACATTGTGCATGCTCTGTTGCCTGTGTCTATGTGCCTGTGGTTCTGTCAGTGTGATCATGTGATGTATCTGACCCCAGGAATGTGTCAATAAAGTTTCCCCTTCCTGGGACAATGAATTCACGGTGTTCTTATTTCAATTTCCAGGAGTGTAATAAACAGTTTACTTACATTTTTCCCTTTTGTCTTGTTTTCATTTGACTGACCCTTACATGCAACGAAGTGCCAAAGAAACTGGTATAGGCTTGCGTATTCAAATACAGAGACAGGTAAGCTGGCAGAATATGGCGCTGCAGTCGGCAATGCCTAGATAAGACAACAAGTGTCTGGCGCAGTAATTAAATCGGTTACTGCTGCTACAATGGCAGGTTATTAAGATTAAAGTGAGTTCGAACGTGGTCAGAGCACGGGCGATAGGACATAGCATCTCTGAGATGGTGATGAAGTAGGGATTTTCCCCTACGACCATTTGAAGAGTGTACCGTGAATATCAGGAATCCTGTAAAACATCAAGTCTCCGACATAGCTGCGGCCGGAAAAAGATCCTTCAAGAACTGGACCAACGATGACTGAAGAGAATCGTTTAACGTAACAGAAGTGCAACTCTTCCACAAATAGCTGCAGATTTCAGTGCTGGGCCACCAACAAGCGTCAGCGTTCGAACCTTTCAACGAAATATCATCGATACGGGCTTCCGAAGCCGAAGGCCCACTCGTGTATCATTGATGACTGCACGACACAAACCTTTACGCCTCGCCTGGGCCCGTCAACACCGACGTTGGACTGTTGATGACTCAAAACGTGTTACCTGATCGGACGAGTCTCGTTTCAAATTGTATCGAACGGATGGAAGTGTACAGGTATGAAGACAAGCTCATGAACCCACGGACCCTGCATGTCAGCAGGGGACTTACCAAGCTAGTGGAGGCTCTTTAATTGTGTGAGGTGAGTGCAGTTGGAGTGATATGGGACCCCTGATGCGTCTAGATACCACTCTGACAGTTGACACGTACGTAAGCATTCTATTTGATTACATGCTTCCATTCATGTCCAATGTGTATAGCGATGGACTTCGCCAATTCCAGCAGGACAACGCGACACCCACAAGTCCATGATTGCTACAGGCTCTAGGAGTACTTTTCTGAGCTTAAACCCTTCCGCTGGCTACCAAAGTCCCCAGAGCATATGTGGGGAGCTCTGCAACGTGCTGTTCAGAAGAGATTTCCAACCCCTCGTACTCTTACGGATTTATGGACAGCCCTGCAGGATTCATGATGTCTGTTACTTCCAGCACTACAGAAATTAGTCGAGTCCATGCTATGTTGTGTTGCGGCACTTCAGCGTGCTCGCGGGGTCCTACACGATATTAGTCAGATATATCAATTTCTTTGGCTCTTCAGTGTATAATGTATTCTGTGTCTTAGGATAAGTTTTCATTGTATATTACTGTAGCCTGAATTGAAGATGAGATTATTTTATTAGCATGTTGTACGTAATTGTTTCATTGCATCAAATGTTAAACACTTTTTCCGGTAGGAGGGAACATGGTCTTCAAGAGACTGTTAGCCTTCCTCTCAACCCTTTTTGGAGGATTAGTGTTTTGATACGTTGCATCAGATGTTAAACACTTTTTCAGGTAGGAGGGAACATGGTGTGAAGTGAGTTCCTTCGACCACCATGTAAAATTGGGCCCATTTCAGCGTGCGTAAATGCTGAACTTAGGTTGGAGTGTCCACTTTATCTCTTGCTGTTATGTGATGTCACACATTGTTCAGATTGTTAGGAGCGTACTGTCGCAGGTTCGAATCCTGCCTCAGGCATGGATGTGTGTGATGTCCTTAGGTTAGTTAGGTTTAAGTAGTTCTAGGGGATTGATGACCTGAGATGTTAAGTCCCATAGTGCTCAGAGCCATTTTTTTGTTAGGAGCGTAAAGGACCAGTGTATTGAGCCTAAGTGTTATACACGCTTTCATAGTCAATAAAATCTCCACTTCCAGATATTGCGATTGTACTGAAAGGTAGCTCTTGCGAATGAACTAGCAAGTGATCTTACAAGTGGAGACACAGACTTTGGCTTAAATTCTGCCTGCTCTCTACCTGGTCAAACAAAAGGGCGACGCAATTAGCATTATTCTTTCATCCAGTTTTAATTAATATTTCACTATCGATAGTGCCTCATGTTGTTTACCTTTGACTTTTTGCTTACGGCATTTGTTTCCGGTATGCGTTGTCTATCTATACAGGCCGTCTTTTGATTCCCGGATGGCATAGCTCCTCACATCGAGGCTTACAGTTCGATTCACAGCTACCTTTCATTTCTTTTGTACCTTTAAAAGGGTGAGTTGTTCATATGTTGAAATGTTGTTGTGGTCTTCAGTCCTGAGACTGGTTTGATGCAGATCTCCATGCTACTCTATCCTGTGCAAGTTCCTTAATCTCCCAGTACCTACTGCAACCTACATCCTTCTGAATCTGCTTAGTGTATTCATCTCTTGGTCTCCCTCTACGATTCTTACCCTAAACGCTGCCCTCCAATGCTAAATTTGTGATCCCTTGATGGCTCAGGATATGTCCTACCAACCGAACCCTTCTTCTAGTCAAGTTGTACCACAAACTTCTCTTCTCCCCAATCCTATTCAATACCTCCTCATTAGTTACGTGATCTACCCACCTAATCTTCAGCATTCTTCTGTAGCACCACATTTCGAAAGCTTTTATTATCTTCTTGTCTAAACTATATATCGTCCATTTTTCACTTCCATACATGACTACACTCCATACAAATACTTTCAGAAACGACTTCCTGACACTTAAATCTATGCTCGATGTTAACAAATTTCTCTTCTTCAGAAACGCTTTCGTTACCATTTCCAGTCTACATTTTATATCCTCTCTACTTCGAGCATCATCAGTTATTTTGCTCCCCAAATAGAAAAACTCGTTTACTACTTTAAGTGTCTCATTCCCTAATCTAATTCCCTCAGCATCACCCGACTTAATTCGACTACATTCCATTATCCTCGTTTTGCTTTTGTTGATGTTCATATTATACCCTCCTTTCAAGGCACTGTCCATTCCGTTCAACTGCTCTTCCAAGTCCTTTGCTGTCTCTGACAGAATTACAATGTCATCGGCGAACCTCAAAGTTTTTATTTCTTCTCCATGGATTTTAATGCCTACTCCAAATTTTCCTTTTGTTTCCTTTACTGCTTGCTAAATATACAGATTGAATAACATCGGGGAGATGCTACAACCCTGTCTCACTCCCTTCCCAACCACTGCTTCTCTTTCTTGCTCCTCGACTCTTATAACTGCCATCTGGTTTCTGTACAAAATGTAAATAGCCTTTCGCTCCCTGTATTTTACCCCTGCTAACTTTAGAATTTGAAAGAGAGTATTCCAGTCAACATTGTCAAAAGCTTTCTCTAAGTCTACAAATGCAAGAAACGTAGGTTAGCCTTTCCTTACACTAGCTTCTTAGATAAGCCACAAGGTCAGTATTGCCTCACGTGTTCCAACATTTCTACGGAATCCAAACTGATGTTCCTCGAGGTCGGCTTCTACCAGTTTTTCCATTCGTCTGTAAATAATTCGCGTTAATATTTTGCAGCTGTGAAATGTTGAAATATCGGAAGGTTTCAAGTGCGTTTACCCGACTGCATATCCGTAAGTTACAGGAACATTCAGAACCTCACAAAAAGGCTCAAGTTTCACCAAGTTCTTGTTATCCTTGTAATAAATTAGAAAGATATATTAGTACTGAAAAGTTCCTCATTAATATGACGTTTGCTCTACGAAATTTCTCTGCTCCTTATTCAGGATACGTGTGTTCAACAGATACCTTCTCTGCCTCGTGATGACTGGGTGTTGTGTGATGTCCTTAGGTTAGTTAGGTTTAAGTAGTTCTAAGTTCTAGGGGACTGATGACCATAGATGTTAAGTCCCATAGTGCGCAGAGCCATTTGAACCATTTTTTCAACAGATACCTTGCGAAAGAGTACCTGCCTACAACTTTCTTCCCCTGTCATAACTGTTTAAAAACTCCAGATTTTCATTACGCAACGTTCATATTACAGAGGGTAATTTATCACATCTTTACTGAAAGTGTGCCTCTAGTGACATGAAGACCTCCCAAAGGCCCGATAAGTGACACCGAAACTTGGATAATAGTTGATGAGATGGCTTGAAACTGCGGCCGGAGAAACTTCCAGTGCGTTGCAGAATTCACTGTGGTAAAACATGGATGAAGTTGAGTACTGCGGAATACACTCGGATTGCTTTAATCTAAAGTGCTCCAATATTCACAACTGTCTGCAGCTGGAGACACCCGTTTGCATGGAAGGTCTTCTCTTGGTTGGAGAAGAGTGTTATACAGTGCTAGTATGAAACGTATTTCTAAAATTATTATTTCATGCTATTGCTACGTTATGATTCTAAAGGGTGTTTCATAATGTTTTGAAGATTTTAAATTTGAATGACACACACATTAATCGTGAAACGTAGTTGAACATTTTACTCAGGTACAAAATGTATTCAAGTCTACCTATGGAATACCACATCGAATAAATGTGGATCATTCGCGACTACGCAATACTCAAGTTGTTTCGCCCAGTTCTTGATCACGTATTTCGTAACTGCTGGAGGGCTTCCGAAAATTACATCGGGAATTCAATCTTTTAACTGTTGCAAGACTCTCGGCCTGTCGGGATATATTCTAACCTTCAAATAACCTCATAGATAGAAGTATTGCACGGTTAAATCAAGCGAGCTAGGTGGCCATTCGACACAAGCACGTTTCGTAACTATGCGGTTACCAAATGCTTCACAGAGAACTTGCAAGGTCTTGTTGAATGTGTGGCATGTTCTGCATTTCGGCACGTTTTTCTAACGAACGATGAGGGCTTGCCTGTAAACTCCTAGGCACACGTTCGATGTTCTCGGGAGTATGGTCTTCCAAGGGCACTGGTAGTTGCACGAGAATTTCTTACCCAATTTAGTATTGTTCCACGAACAGGAATTGGATATCAGGGACGAATCTGGACATGCTTACGAAAGGCACGTTGCACACGCACGACACATTCGCCACAGCTAAAATAACACACCATCGTGTACGCACGATGGTGTGTTACACTGACAGTACCACGTGACTACCGACCGGCATGTAGGATGAAACTTCACTCTCAGCACCACTAATAGAAGGAAGCACAGTTGCTATACAGGGTGAAAAGAATTTAAACCAACAAACTCTGGGAAGTTGTGGAGGACATCAAAACAAATATTTTTTCCTAATGCCATTTTCTCCTATGAGGATTATTTAAACCGGTAGAGGAAGATTTCTCTGGCGGCAAATTAATTAAACCAACAAATACTTTTCCATTTTTTATGACCAAGAGCCAACACATTAACACAGCCCAATTTCAATTGCAGTAGATTTTCAAAAATGCCTCCATTGATACGTAAACAAAGTTTACACCGTCAGATCATGCTCTGTCTGACAAGGGCAAAAACCCCAGGAGTATCTTGAATTGTTCCTGCTGCTGCTACTACTATCCGGGCTACCAGATCGTCTTCTGATGCAACAGGTGTAAACAAGGTTGCGCATCTCTCCCCACAAAAAAAAGTCCAGAGGGGACGTATCTGGGGATCGAGCAGGTCATGTTACAGGACCACCTCTGCCAATCCACGTTTTTGGGAACCGTCGGTCCAGGAATCGACGCACACGACGACTGAATTGAGCTGGCGCCCCGTCATGTTGGAACCACATGCGATGTCTTGTAGGAAGCGGGACGTCTTCCAGCAAGTCTGGAAATGCTCTGGCGAGAAAATTGTAATAGTGCCTGCCATTTAATGGCCTAGGTAGCAGATACGGCCCAGTTAAACAGTCCCCAACAACACCGACTCACACATTAACGAAGAACCGCACTTGTTGATCAATTCGCTGTGCGGCTCGTCCGTTGTGGTGCGCTACGTAATACACCAATCGCATCAGTGTACTCACTCCAGGTGTATCGCTCAATTAGTAGACAGACACAATGCACTACTACATTGGTGGACAGCAGTTGCCTACAACTGAAGATCGTAATACGGTCTCTAACAAGTGAAGAGGAAAAAATGACATTAGGGAAAAATATTTGCTTTTGATGTCCCCTACAAACTCCCAGAGTTCATCGGTTTAAATACTTTTCACCCTGTATAAAAAGCAAGCTCAAATCGTCAAAACGTATTGAAACAGCCTATAGTACTGTATAGTATTGAACAATGGAGTATTTATTAGTTACCGAATCGCAGATTGTTCTCTGGGTATCTCCGCTTGTCAACTCAATAAACAAGAAAGTTTCCTCTCTGCTCCTTGTTTGTAAAATCTCTTCTCAAAGAAATAAAACCTGTTGGATTCGGGCACAGTAACACAGTGATAAATTCTGTCCGCTGTAGACAAAGAACAAAGAAACAGAAATACGTATCGGGTCATAAATACTGCAAAGTGAGGACACAGGGAACCACGCTGTTTTCGCCGCGGAAGCACCCAGGAACTTCTTAACAATGTTGTTTACTGCAGACGCGATCGCCACTCGTTGTCTCCGTGCTCCAGTAATCCTTTTGCAGGAAAGCACATTTCTTACACCCTTAACTCAGCAAGAGCACGGCGACGCAGCCCAATCGAAATCGGGCTTGTTTCTGAGGGTCGGACGTTGTTACGAGAGGCTATTCTGGCAGACAACTGACTGCACGCATGATACCAATCCCGTTCTTAAACCCTTGTTGACGGGTGTCATAACAATAAGTCTGTATACCTTCTTCTCACAATAAGTGACGTGCCCGAGAAAACTGCAATCGTCACACCACAAACCGACGAGCGTGGCATGCATTAGCAGGCCACTGCCTCGGTCGCTACTGACCGACCTACGATATGTGATACACCCTAGTGGCTGTTTTAATGTTTCCCTTGATTATTGTAATATGTATCTGGTAAAATGTATAGCTGTTTTGATAACAAGATTCCTTTTGCCATTTTAATCTTAGTATAAAATTTAAGAATTCTGATTATTTTGATTTTTTAAAATAAACACAACTTCTTGTGCTTGTGTCTAATATGAAGGAATCAAACAAATATGAGATGTTTTATTACTAAGTACTTTGTTCTCACGAAACGTGTGAAACGCACCCGAAAATGTGCAGTGCACAAACTTTTGTACGATAGTTTCTCACATTTGTATTTTTTCTTTTATTTTGCAACGCGTTGTAGATATTGAACCGTCTTATGTTAACGTAATTTTGATTTTAACAATTTTCTGTAGTTTCACTTTTTTTTAAATTTTCTTTCAGTTTTTTGTGTCTTTTGTGTCATTATTCTACTGACTGGTTTGATGCAGCTTTCCACGTATGCCTCTGTGTCCAAATTTTCATCTCACAGTAGCACTTTCACTCTGCTTCCTCAATTACTTGCCGAATGTATTCCAATCTTTGTCTTCCGCTATAGTTTTTAAAATCATCATTTCCGTCTAGTATCACGGAAGTTATTTCCTGATGTCTTAACACGTATCTTATCGTCCTGTCGCCTGTTCTTGTTTCCCCTATATTCCTTTGCCCAACGATTCTATGGAGAACCTCCTCATTCACTAACTTATCATTCCACCAAATTTTTAGAATTCTTCTGTGGCACCAAATTCCAGAGGTTTCGATTTTCTTCTGTTCTGGTTTTCCCACAGCTGATATATCATTATCATCCTATGGTGTGCTTCAGACACACATTCTCAGAAATTTCTTCCTCTCATTAAGGCCTATGATTCATACCAGTAGACTTCTCTTGAACAGTAATGCCCTCTTTGCCAGTGCTCTCCCGCTTTTGATGTCCTCCTTTCTCCGTCTGTCGTGGGTTATTTTCTTGCGTAGAGAGCAGAATGCCTTTACTACATCTAATTCGTGATCTTCAATTCTGATAAGATCCTCGGTTTTTTCATTTCTGCTACTATTCATTAATTTCGTCTTTATTCGGTTTACTCTCAAACCATACTCTGTATTCATTAGACGATTCGTTCCACTCAACATATCCTTTAATTCTTCTTCAATTTCATTGATGATAGCAATGTCATCAACGAATCTTATCACTGATATCCTTTCACCTAGAATTTCAACCCCACTCACGAACTTTTCTTAGATTTTCGTCATTGTTTCTTTAGTTTATGATGTAATAATCTTCCTTGCACTGTCAGTGAAGTGAGACCAGTGCTATAAATGATTATGTACCATTTTCCATTCCATTATCTGTCTTTTCTTACCGAGTTCTGTGTCACACGCTTTCTATTACAGACAAGCTGCACCTTGCAGCACTACTTATGAAGAAGTTAATCACGTTTCAATTTTTTTAATACCGTTGACGATAATATTTGTACTGTTACACCCTCGCAATTTTTGTAGTGGTGAATCTCATTCCTCCCTCTCCCATCTCCGATTTGTACATGTTCTGCTCGTCAGATCATAGCCAGTCATCACTAAGAAAAACACATAAAAGGGCGTTCTTTTCGTCAATGTTCAACAGGTTATACAGATTAAATTTGAGCAAAGAAGCCACTGATAGAAATGATTCTAAGGGTAGGACGGGCTAACGGGTACTCGGAAAAATTTATACGAGAGTTTGGAGCTAAAATTCTTGGCAAGACGCTGCAGTCGGGCCGCCAAAAATTAAATAGTAAGCTTGTGTCAATGGAATATCTTGGACCATGGTGCCAAAAAATAACTAGAACCTTCAGAAAGGCTGGCGTTCGCGTGGGCATCCATACAAGGAAGAATTTGGGGGGGTGGGGGGGGAATTTTGCGACGTAAGGAAGAAGGGTTTTTGTTTTACAGATAAGTTTAAGCAATCCGGTGCATACGAAATTGTGGAGGATGTGCTGGGACATACATTGCCAAGACGGGCAGGGATTTTGCTACAAGGTTTAGAGAACATAACTATAGTAATAATAGTGGGCTGGGGTGCCATATGAGGGAGACTGGCCATAAGTTGGCCCCGATAAAAGATAGCCTAAGGATTCTGCATTTAGAAATAAAAGGGAAGATTTTAGATAACTTGAAGATCTGGAGATCTAAGCGCGTATCCAGCACGTTGCCCACCCGGTCTTTAATAAACAGGCTTCCGGTGGGAATAACTGGTTTTTTAGCTTGTTTGAACGAATACTATTTTGAACTTGCTGCCGATGAACCCCTCATAAGAAGTATGATAGTGTATTTTATAGGAGCGGGTGGCGTTCTGTGCACGTACCGTTATGATAGGCTAGGTTTTTGCTGAGTGGTTGGCTAGTTTAACGTCATACGGGAAAAGTTAGATGGGCAGATAGGTTGTCATATACGGATTTGTTCACCAACGTACCCTTTGGGTGGTCCTTGGTGACACAATAGTTTATTTCATTCATTTCAGACATTAAAGTTCTAACACTTTTCATCTTTCGTTTTTGTACGTGTGATTTAGGATTTTATGAAAATGCTCTTCCTCTCACCATTAAACTTTTTCCATGTAGTAGTGGGGTGTAAGTTGTTGTTTGAAAGCTTCTATTTGGGCAATCATGGCCCATGAGTATCACTTGGCTATAATTCGATAGCCAGATGGCTGTTGCCGATGTGGATGCCGTTGGCTTTAACAGATAACGCATAAGACGTTTGTGTACGCGAGCTGATCACAGGATTTTAGTTTTTGACGGATAATGTTGGTCATATTTAATTTGGTGTTATTCTTATAGAGACTAAGAGGTTGAAAGGTTTATTTATGAAGGAACTCCCCCCCCCCCACATTATTATTTATTTTATAGTTACATATGGTTTGAGTTGTGCTCAGTGCCACTACTGGCTATAGGCATAGTACGGCAATGAAAAAAATTTTGAAGTTTAAAAAGAAAAAGTTTTTTAATCTTTTAGTGATAACGTGTATGGAAGTACTATTCCGATTTCTAGTCATAATTACACCCTGTTAGATGTTATATGCTGAGTATATTATTATTAAATTAAATGTGAACGCATGGAGCACATGACCATGCAGCGCCGCCTACCGAGGGTGCTTCGCTGCTAGCTGACTTTTTTAGCGTCAGTATGCGCTCTGCTTCAAGACTACTTGTGCCGCAGTCATATGTTATTCGACACTATCTTTGAGTTATCAAGGATGTACGCCTGGCTGGTTAGGAAGGAGTTGAAGTTTGTGGTATGTAACTCATATGACCAGATCTCATTTTCTGTAACGTTGAGACGTTTTGACTGTGCTGTTCACTTATGTTATGCACACTACTGGCCATTAAAATTGTTACACCACGAAGACGACGTGCTACAGACACGAAATTTAACCGACAGGAAGAAGATGCTGTGATATGCAAATGATTAGCTTTTCAGACCATTCACACAAGGTTGGCGCCGGCCGAAGTGGCCGTGCGGTTAAAGGCGCTGCAGTCTGGAACCGCAAGACCGCTACGGTCGCAGGTTCGAATCCTGCCTCGGGCATGGATGTTTGTGATGTCCTTAGGTTAGTTAGGTTTAACTAGTTCTAAGTTCTAGGGGACTAATGACCTCAGCAGTTGAGTCCCATAGTGCTCAGAGCCATTTGAACTCACATAAGGTTGGCGCCGGTGGCGACACCTACAACGTGCTGACGTGGGGAAACTTTCCAACCGATTTCTCATACACAAACAGCAGTTGACCGGCGTTGCCTGGTGAAACATTGTTGTGATGCCTCGTGTAAGGAGGAGAAATGCGTACCATCACGTTTCCGACTTTGATAAAGGTCGGATTGCAGCCTATCCCGATAGCGGTTTATCCGTATCGCGACATTGCTGCTCGCGTTGGTCGAGATCCAATGACTGTTAGCAGAATATGGAATCGGTGGTTTCAGCAGGGTAATACGGAACGCCGTGCTGGATCACAACGGCCTCGTATCACTAGCAGTCGAGATGACAGGCATCTTATCCGCATGGCTGAAATAGATAGTGCAGCCACGCCTCGATCCCTGAGTCAACAGATGGGGACGTTTGCAAGACAACGACCATCTGGACGAACAGTTCGACGACGTTTGCAGCAGCTTGTACTATCAGCTCGGAGACCATGGTTGCGGTTACCCTTGACTCTGCATCAGAGACAGGAGCGCCTGCAATGCTGTACTCAACGACGAACCTGGGTGCACGAATGGCAAATCGTCATTTTTTCGGATGAATCTAGGTTCTGTTTACAGCATTCTGCTGGTCGCAACCGTGTTTGGCGACATCGCGGTGAACGCACACTGGAAGCGTTTATGCGACACCGCCATACTGGCGTATCACCGGGCGTGATGGTATCGGGTGCCATTGGTTACACGTCTCGGTCACCTCTTGTACGGTGCATTGAACAGCGGACGTTAAATTCCAGATGTATTACGACCCGTGGCTCTACCCTTAATTCGATCCCTGCAAAACCCTACATTACAGCAGGATAACGTACGACCGCATGTTGCAGGTCCTGTACAGGCCTTTCTGGATATAGAAAATGTTCGACTGCTGCCCTGGCCAGCACATTCTCCAGATCTCTCACCAAATAAAAACGTCTGGTCAATGGTGGCCGAGCAACTGGCTCGTCACAATAAGCCAGTCACTACTCTTGATGAACTGTGGTATCGTGTTGAAGCTGCATGGGCAGCTGTACCTGTTATTACGGCGAGAGGTGGTTGTTCTGGGTACTGATTTCTCAGGATCTACGCAACCAAATTGCGTCAAAATATAATCACATGTCAGTTCTAACATAATATATCTGTCCAATGAGTACCCGTTCATCATCTGCATTTCTTCTAGGTGTAACAATTTTAATGGCGAGTAGTATACTTTTTTGTAACAGATGTCTAAAGATGGGTGTAATCCCGAAACGCGTATCATGTTCTAATAAATGAGTCAATTGAACGTCTTATGACTTTATTGCATTTGAACAGAATTGCTTTTCAATTATTAACATAAAAAAGATCGCAGGCCTCAGACGGGATTTTATGTCCTGTATATCATCGAAAAAAATAGCGTCCAGGTCGGTGTTTTTATTTACAATAAAGTATTTTTACTATCTGCACGTACAGTGTAAAGGGCAGTACTCTGGCTTGGAGACAGAAAGGTATGACAGATACCAACCGAATCCGCGAGGTAGATTAAGAACCTTGGGCTTCTACACCGGCCCGCCTGAGTGCGATTATTACGTGGTTTCTCTCCACCTCCGTCTCACACAGTTCTGTGCACAAACAATTAAAATGCGATCACACACAGAAGAATGTATACAGAGTTCACAGGTAAGCGGTGCGCATGACTTCCCTCCCTTAGGTATCTGACCACCATGGTGACAGGAAGGGCATCCGACCTCAAAGTTCAACAAAATAAATTTGCGAGACCTTGAGTATATGGAGTACCGTACTAGATGGGTTAACGGTAAGCGCAAGAAGAGTAAGATCTTTTTACACTCAAAAACGGCTCTGCTACTTACACTAGTTGTCATACGACTGAAACTTGCAGTCTCTCAAAGAAGTATGTCGCTGTTGTATTTTCAATCAAGACCCGTTACGTGGAATGTGAAAAAATTTTGAAATGAAAGCAAAATGTTTCTTCTTTGAGGTAATTCATTCATTAGAAACATAGCAATCAATTTAACCCAAGCAATCAGTCTGATAAAGAGGGTAGCTGTCAGAACTTTCAACTATTTCAGGGACGAATTCAATCAGTCTTTAACCTGTCCTTGAAGAAAGTTTAGGAAATCTATGTGTACTCGTTATTCCTTCATTAATACAATGTGTGCATCAGAAAAATAAACTATAATATTTTTAGTATCTGTAACTCAACTACGTTCAATAGATCATGTCTATAATTCTGTGGCTCTTTCATAATTAATTCAGAATTACGAGTTTATTGATTATGTGATGTAATTCTAGAGTGTAATTTGTCGTATCGTGTACATCAAAATATGTTAATGCTTCGCGCTGTTGCTCGAACTCATATTCCAGCTTATTAGACGTACCTTCGAGCATCATAACCGAGTTGCAATTCGCATTTTCTCTCATAAAGGCGCTTTTAGATGGTCACGGTATGACTATTGTAAGATGAAGTACTACGGACATGATCTCTTTGTTGATATTTGTAACGCCAGATTATTTTTCGATACGGTAGGCTCCAAGATTGCCGCGGATCGCTTACAATACGAAAAGTGGGTGAAAAATGTTTGAGTTGCACAAAAACCGCTTTCGTAACTAAGGACTTATATGTTTATCATTTTTGGACCTTGTTCAACAAATAAGTTTCACACAAAAAAATTTTAAAGCACTTCTCTCGTGTGTATTTCATGCAAATAGACACATAACAAAACCATCCTCTTACGAGCATTGGAGGGTTGATCATCAATGGGTATTCATCAAAAGGTGGCGAAAATTAGTAACGTACAGTACGATCAAAGGTGCCTGACACTTGTTACTGGAATTTAGATGGCCTGTGTCCACCCTTGGCCTTTATGACGACATTAACTGTGCTAGTGTAACATTGAAAGAATTGTCTAAGTGTCTACGGAGGGATGGCAGTCGATTGTTCCTCAAGAGCGGAAATAAGAGAAGGTAATGATGTCGTACGATGGAGTCTGGGCCAAAGTCATCTTTCCAATTTATCCCGCATATATCATAAACAATTCATCATACTCTACTGGCCATTAAAATTGTTACACCAAGAAGAAATGCAGATGATAAACGGATATTCATTGGACTAATGTATTATACTAGAAGTGACATGTGATTACATTTTCACGCAGTTTGGGTGCATAGATCCTGAGAAATCATTACCCAGAACAACCACCTATGCCCATAATAAAGGCCTTGATAGGCCTGGGGATTGAGTCAAAGAGAGATTGGATGGCGTGTACAGATACAGCTGCACATGCAGCTTCACCACGATACCACAGTTCATCACGAGTAGTGACTGGCGTATTGTGACGAGCCAGTTGCTCGGCCACCATTGACCAGACGTTTTTAATTGGTGAGAGATCTGGAGAATGTGCTGGCCAGGGCAGCAATCGAACATTTTCTGTATCCAGAAAGGCCCGTACAGGACCTGCAACATGCGGTCGTACGTTATCCTGCTGTAATGTAGAGTTTCGCAGGGATCGAATTAAGGGTAGAGCCACGGGTCGTAACACATCTGAAATTTAACGTCCGCTGTTCAAAGCGCCGTACAAGAGGTAACCGAGACGTGTAACCGATGACACCACATACCATTAATCCGGGTGATACACCAGTATGGCGATGACGAATACACGCTCCCAATGTGCGTTCACCGCGATGTCGCCAAACACGGATGCGACCTTCATGATGCTGTACACAGAACGTGGATTCATCCGAAAAAATGACGTGTGGCCATTCGTGCAACCAGGTTCGTCGTTGAGGATACCTACATCTACATCTACATTTATACTCCACAAGCCACCCAACGGTGTGTGGCGGAGGGCACTTTGCGTGCCACTGTCATTATCATCGCAGGCGCTCCTGTCTGTGATGCAGTGTCAAGGGTAACCGCAGCCATGGTGTCCGAGCTGATAGTCCATGCTGCCGCAAAGGTCGTCAAGCTGTTCGTGCAGATGGTTGTTGTCTTGCAAACGTCCCCATCTGTTGACTCAGCGATCGAGACATGGCTGCACGATCCGTTACAGCAATGCAGATTAGATGCCTGTCATCTCGACTGCTAGTGATACGAGGCCGTTGGGACCCAGCACGGCGTTCCGTATTATCCTCCTGAACCCACCGATTCCATATTCTGCTAACAGGCATTGGATCTCGACCAACGCGAGCAGCAATGTCGCGATACGACAAACCGCAATCGCGATAGGCTACAATCCGACCTTTATCGAAGTCGGAAACGTGATGGTACGCATTTCTCCTACTTAGACGAGGCATCACAACAACTTTTCACCAGGCAACGCCGGTCAACTGCTATTTGTGTATGAGAAATCGGTTGGAAACTTTCCTCATATCAGCACGTTGTAGGTGTAGCAACCGGCGCCAACCTTATGTGAACGATCTGAAAAGCTAATCATTTACATACCACAGCATCTTCTTCCTGTCAGTTAAATTTTGCGTCTGTAGCACGTCATCTTCGTGGTGTAGCAATGTTAATGGCCGGTAGTTTAGATGCTGCTTTACAAAAGGGTGCTTCGTCACCCAGAAACGAAAAATCATCGTCTCGGAACTGGTCCCCTGCTGTACGCAATACAGAATGTTGCAAAATGTAATCATATTCTTCCACATATAGCTTTTTTGTTGCCATAGTAAGGGGGGTACACACTAATCACGAAATACAGCCCCATACCGTAACACCACGTCCCCGATACTTCAGTGTTGGCCCCTAAACACGACGGCAGGCAACAATCTCCAGGAATTCGCCATCCTACCAGATTGGAACAGGGTACAATCTGATTCATCACTCCGTACCATTCGTTTCCTCTCGTCCACGGTCCAGCGACTGTGCCTTTTACATTAGTTCAAGCGCCGCGTAGCAGTCATTACAGAAACACGTGGCTAGTTAGGAGGCGCTCTTGCGTTGTACGCCGTTCTGTATCCGCAGTCACTGCGTTGGCTGGAGTGTTGGCAGCTCTTTGGATATCATGATAAATATCTTTCGCTGATTTCAGCAGTAGTCGACCTGAGCAGTTTTAGGGGAACTGAAAGGCGTTGATGGATTTTTGATTCGGGTGATGTCCAGTGACCAGACCACGTTAAGTCATTGAGCTCTCTTGACCGGCCCATTTTGCTGATACTGCATTTATACTAACACAATACTTCCAGCCTTCTTTTGTACTGGCTGTTCCATTTCTCTTGACTTGTAACGGTTGATTCATCGATACTTAGTAGGGAAACTCCCCATCGCACCCCCCTAAGATATAGTGGTAAGATGACCCAGTGGATAGTACGTCAAAAACCGAATACAGGTTGTAACGCCGGAAATGCATATCCTCCTATTTCCATCTATTGTACTATAATTTTTTTCCTTATTTTGTTACCTGAAGATATGACATTTGTATGTCTTTATATATTGTAATTGTTTTACTATTTTTATATATATATATATATATATATATATATATATATATATATATATATATATATATATATGCATTTATGTCGATGTATAGTTGGTTTGTTTTGTAAATATTATTTGTATTTTTACGCTGGGTCTTGCCTAGGGGAAACTATGCTATCGAACGAATACATCGATGGCTCGTGTGGAGAACCAAAGTGTTTAGGATCTTTGCTAGGGTTAACTCTGCCACGTGGAGTGCGGGCAGAGCGCAGTCTGGCTGGAGTAGGGCGGTGGAGCAGGTGTGTTGTGTGACGCTCCCGCGAGTTGACGCGCTTGCGGGGTTGGGCAGCATGTAATTGCGCTCTACTTGCTATGATAGTTTCTGGCACGGTGTCGCGGACGGGAAGCATTAGCTGGCGCACATCGAGAGCCGTTCCGCCTGGTGACCGTGTCGAGAAGAAGGCGCGCCAACATCCAGCTTCTGCAACAGCTATGGCCGACAATGAGTGATTGTCACCACCTCCTCGATCGACGACTTCAAACCTTCAATCAACCAATAAGGAAGACTGAAAGCTCGTAAAGTTTTAGAACTGTTTGGCAGACCTAAGCTTTTCAAACTATTCCATTAGCATCACTAAAATACAGTAACTTAGCATGAACCTTTGTTACGCATTGTTCCAATTGCATTACCAAGCAGGGTCCCTTCCTTTTCCGAAATGAACTCCAGTGTCGTTGAAATTCAAACGCCAGCATTAAAGTAATATCATTCCATTTCACAGCTTTAATTTCAAAGTTCAGTTAAGGTATTCATAGCTGGCTACAATATTTAGATTACACAAGCACAAATTAAGAGTGCGAGTTTTGTTACCATATTTTAGCTTACCTGTGACTGCAACTCAGCTTGGTACGTACTAAATTTTACTATTGTTAATTATTCAGAATCATTTAATTCAAGTTCAAAGTTAAATCTCTTATTTCTAAATTGCATAGAGTCAAGTAGCTTTTGAAATGATTGTTGAGGTAGCCCAAGACTAACCTTATTTTATTGAATTTTCGTAGTGCTTCGGAAAGAAAGTTAACTATTAATTTCAGTCACTAAATTAACTTTCGATGTTCCGGTTTTATTAATTCTTTTGCTAAATTAAGTCAGTGTAGCGAAATTTATTACTTCTGACAAACATTCAGTTTTCACACAACACGTGTCAACCGTCAGTTGCCACGCTTTTAGTGCTAACTATATGTGCGATAACCTTTCTTTTTCGGTTATTATAATAGTTGTCCATAGAACTGGCGACCATAATTGTCCCCAAATCTCAAATATCTAATTAACGCTAGTTAATTGTTACTGTAACGATCGCACATTTACTTTCTTTATTAAGTTTACCCCTTTTCAAAGTTAATTTCCACCAGTTTCATTTGCAGTTTTTCTTTCATTTAGATGTAACCCCTTCCTCCCTCTTTACCGACAGATTAACTTCAGTGACGATTGCTTTTCCCAAATTTACATTAGGTACACGCTGTTCAATTTTTACTGTCATTAAGGTCGATAATTGAGGGGGAGGTTACAAGGTAAAGCGTGAAAACAGGAAGAATGAGCACTGAACTTTCAAAAAAGAGGCAAAGTAGAAACACTGAATGGTCCAAGCTCAAGATGTGCAACGTCGAGCGTTTTTGGATAGCCGTCACATCGTCGTTGTGTGGTCACAGTGCTGGATGGCGTAGGGGGGATCCGTATTAAAATCTGTCTTGTAATTCGTAATTTTTTTCCACATAATTATGAATTGTCTGTCCGGTTATTGAACTGTGTGTTCGCTGTATTCAGATTTGCATCTGCTTCATGGTGTAACGTCCATTTGCAGCAGTTGGGTGTAAGGGAGGGTACTCCAGACGCGCATACATCCTATTAGTTCTGTGCAAGTACCACATGTTATGACTCTTGCGTTCCGTTCTGGAAGTTTTGACTCTTGAATTCCTTTGTCCTAACATACTTGAGACCCTTTTATTTGTTGCTTTAATTTCTGTGAGAGTTCTAGGATACATCTTGCCTGTTCTCACTATTCATCACACTTACTCGCGACGCTAATAAATTCTTACCGCATGGCATATGCTGAAGAACCAAAGAAACTGGTACACCTTCCTAATATCGTGTAGGAGCCACCGACCTCGCAGAAGTATCGCAACACAACGTGAGATGGGCTCCACTAATGTCTGAAGTAGTGCTTGAGAGAATTCGCGCCATAAATCCTGCAGGGCTGTCGATAAATCCGTAAGAGTACCAGGAGGTGGCGATCTCGTCTGAACAGCGCGTTGCAAGGCATCCCAAATACGCACTATAATCTTCATATCTGGGGAGTTTTGTGGCCAGAGAATGTGTGTCACCTTTCACCAGTCAGAGTCGTATCTAGACGTATCAGGGGTCTCATCATATCCAACTGTACACTCCCACACACCATTACAGAGCCTCCACCTGCTTGAACAGTATCCTTCTGACATTCAGAGTCCATCGATTCATGACGTTGTCTCCATACCCGTATACGTCCATCCGCTCGGTACAATTTGAAACGAGACTCTTCCGACTGGGCAACATGTTTCCTATCATCAACAGTCCAATGTCGCTGTTAACGGCCCGGTGAGGCATAAACCTTTGCGACGTGCAGTCATCAAGAATATACAAGTGAGCCTTCGGTTCCAAAAGCCAATATCGATGATGTTTCGTTGAATAGTCCGAACGCTGACAATTGTTGATGGTCCACCATTGAAATCTGCAGCAGTATGAGGAAGGACTACACTTCTCTCACGTTGAACGATTCTCTTCAGTCGGCGTTGGTCCCTTTCTTGCAGGGTCTTTTTCCGGCTGCAGCGATATCGGAGATTTGATGTTTTACCAAATACCTGATGTTCACGGTGCACTCGTGAAATGGTCGTACGGGAAAATCCTCACTTGATTGCTACCTCGGAGATGCTGTGTCCCTTCGCTGTGCGCCGACTTTAACACCACGTTCAGAGTCACTGAAATCTTGATTAGCTGCCATTGTAGCACCAGCAACCGATCTAAAAACTGCGCCAGACACTTGTTATCTTATACAGGCGTTGCCGACCGCAGAGCCGCATTCTGCCTGTTTACATATATCTGTATTTGAATACACATGCCTATACAAGAGTCAAAAAATGTTCAAATGTGTGTGAAATTTTATGGGACTTAACTGCTAAGGCCATCAGTCCCTAAGCTTATACATTACTTAACCTAAATTATCCTATGGGCAAACACACACACCCATGCCCGAGGGAGGACTCGTACCTCCACCGGGACTAGCCGATACCAGAGTCTTTGGGGCTTCAATATATATTCTTTTACCAATGAACAGTGTGACAATTTCCAAGACTACAAAAAGCAGACAGATATGTTAATGACCGGAGAGGATGTTCATAATGGTGTGGATAAAAAACAATGTCAATGGAGAGGTTTGTTCACGGATCTCCAGCTTTGCATCCAACACCATGACCACCCAATCACGACGCAGTTGTTCTTGCCATGCACTTGAGATGTTGCAAATTTTAAGTTTGGCCCGTTCACTGTTTCTATTTTGTTTGTTCTTTTCTCAATTCAATACACGTTTTCTTGTTTTCGTGCTCGATATGTGTGCAGTTTTTGACGGGGTATCCACAGGGCCATCTTACAACTCAATCTGATGGGGGTGCGATGGGGAGTTTCCCTTATTAGATGTGTCTGGATAATTATGATCAGATAATGTATGTACTCCTCCATTTTCAACAGCTAAGAAATTGGCTTTACATCTTCTGTAAACTGGAACTGGAAGATGAGTCGCTGAAAATGCGTGAAATATTTGATATCTTTGGCGTATTTAGACAAAAGTATGGAATTTCTGCACCAAGTGCTATCTGTGATATAGTACTGACCAAGATGGCCGTCGCATTTATTGAACACTGATCAAAAGCAAAAGGGATAAAATAAGGACAACTGATCCAGGCCAGTAATTACACGCTGACAGTCCAGAGAAGAAATTCTGTCAAGAAACTTGTACACAGAATTCGTGGCCCGTCACACACTGAAACTAAAAGCTTGACAGCTGACTCAGCCGTTCCGCAGCTGTACAGGGCTATTACAAATGAAGCGATTTCATAAATTCACTGCAGCTCCATTCATTGACATATGGTCACGACACACTACAGATACGTAGAAAAACTCATAAAAGTTTTGTTCGGCTGAAGCCGCACTTCAGGTTTCCGCCGCCAGAGCTCTCGAGAGCGCAGTGAGACAAAATGGCGACAGGAGCCGAGAAAGTGTATGTCGTGCTTGAAATGCACTCACATCAGTCAGTCATAACAGTGCAACGACACTTCAGGACGAAGTTCAACAAAGATCCAACAACTGCTAACTCCATTCGGCGATGGTATGCGCAGTTTAAAGCTTCTGGATGCCTCTGTAAGGGGAAATCAACGGGTCGGCCTGCCGTGAGCGAAGAAACGGTTGAACGCGTGCGGGCAAGTTTCACGCATAGCCCGCGGAAGTCGACGAATAAAGCAAGCAGGGAGTTAAACGTACCACAGCCGACGGTTTGGAAATTCTTACGGAAAAGGGTAAAGCAGAAGCCTTACCGTTTACAATTGCTACAAGCCCTGACACCCGATGACAAAGTCAAACGCTTTGATTTTTCGGCGCGGTTGCAACAGCTCGTGGGAGAGGATGCGTTCAGTGCGAAACTTGTTTTCAGTGATGAAGCAACATTTTTTCTTAATGGTGAAGTGAACAGACACAATGTGCGATTCTGGGCGGTAGAGAATCCTCACGCATTCGTGCAGCAAATTCGCAATTCACCAAAAGTTAACGTGTTTTGTGCAATCTCACAGTTTAAAGTTTACGGCCTCTTTTTCTTCTGCGAAAAAAACGTTACAGGACACGTGTATCTGGACATAATGGAAAATTTGCTCATGCCACAACTGGAGACCGACAGCGCCGACTTCATCTTTTAACAGGATGGTGTTCCACCGCACTTCCATCATGATGTTCGGCATTTCTTAAACAGGAGATTGGAAAACCGATGGATCGGTCGTGGTGGAGATCATGATCAGCAATTCATGTCATGGCCTCCACGCTCTCCCGACTTAACCCCCATGCGATTTCTTTCTGTGGGGTTATGTGAAAGATTCAGTGTTTAAACCTCCTCTACTAAGAAACGTGCCAGAACTGCGAGCTCGCATCAACGATGCTTTCGAACTCAGTGATGGGGACATGCTGCGCCGAGTGTGGGAGGAACTTGATTATCAGCTTGATGTCTGCCGAATCACTAAAGGGGCACATATCGAACATTTGTGAGTGCCTAAAAAAACTTTTTGAGGTTTTGTATGTGTCTGCAAATCATTATGAAAATATCTCAAATAATAAAGTTATTGTAGAGCTGTGAAATCGCTTCAATAATTTGTAATAACCCCGTATTTATGCCGAACAGCAAAACCGTCAATCTCCGAGACCTAGGTTGTAGTTTTTTGGGGGTCAGAACAATCAAGGAGGAGGAGAAGAAATCTTGATCAATTACCGTTCTGCGACACACTGGCCATCTAGTGAATAGTGCTGACTCCATTGTGTGAGATTCATATTCGGAGCAACAGCCAAAAGTACAACGCCGCTGGGCAGCGTAAATATAGATTTGGGACTCCGAAGTTGGCGAGTTTAAAACTCTTTTTCAAAGCAGTTCCTTGTACACAGGCCATACTGTCAGAACCATTGAAGTAATCAATATCAAACAAGCATTTAGAATATTCTGGTAGATCGCCGGTCGCACAGCACTGTCTGGCATCTGGGTACCCCAATAATCTTTGACAAAATGTAGATGCTATTACATCATCAAGGCATCCGTTGTATTAAAATCTAGAAAAATCTTGTTCACAGCATAGATACCACATTAGTAAAGTCCACGATAGGGTGCTCTATAATATTGTGTCAGAAGAGAAACAGCACTAAAGAACTGTGACGTCAGTGTTTCCTTGGACGCCGATGGTGTTCTATTCGACTGCGAACAAGCAATAACCGGCTTATGGTATGTAAGCCACCTGGACTAAATGTACTCTAACGGCCACTAAAATTGCTACACCACGAAGATGATGTGCTACAGACGCGAAATTTAACCGACAGGAAGAAGATGGTCAGATATGCAAATGATTAGCTTTTCAGAGTATTCACACAAGGTTGGCGCCGGTGGCGACACCTACAACGTGCTGACACGAGGAAACGTTGTTGTGATGCCTAGTGTAAGTAAGAGAAATGCGTACCATCACGTTTCAGACATTGATAAAGGTCGGATTGTAGCCTATCGCGATTGCGGTTTATCGAGGGTAATACGGAACGCCGTGCTGGATCCCAACGGCCTCTTATCAATAGCAGTGGAGATGACAGGTATCTTATCCTCATGGCTGTAACGGATCGTGCAGCCATGTCTCGATCCCTGAGTCAACATATGGGGACATTTGCAAGACGACAACCGTCTGCACGAACAGTTCGACGACGTTTGCAACAGCATGGATTATCAGCTTGGAGACCATGGCTGCGGTTACCCTTGACGCTTCATCACAGACAGGAGCGCCTGCGGTGGTGTACTGAATGACGAACCTGGGTGCACGAATGGCAAAACGTCATTTTTTCGGATGAATCCAGGTTCTGTTTACAGCATCATGATGATCGCATCCGTGTTTGGCGACATCGCGGTGAACGCACGTTGGAAGCGTGTATTCGTCATCGCCATACTGGCGTATCACCCTGCGTGATGGTATGAGGTGCCATTGGTTACACGTCTCGGTCGCCTCTTGTTCGCACTGACGGCACTTTGAACAGTAGACGTTAAATTTCAGATGTTCTACGACCCGTGGCTCTACCCTTCATTTGATCCCTGCGAAACCCTACATTTCAGCAGAATAATGCACGACCGCATGTTGCAGGTCCCGTACGGGCCTTTCTGGATACAGGAAATGTTCGACTGCTGCCCTGGCCAACACATTCTCCATATCTCTCACCAATTGAAAACGTCTGGTCAATGGTGGCCGAGTAACTGGCTCCTCACAATACGCCAGTCACTACCCTTGATGAACTGTGGTATCGTGTTGAAGCTTCATGGGCAGCTGTACCTATACACGCCATCCAAGCTCTGTTTGACTCAATTCCCAGGAGCTCAAGGCCGTTATTACGGCGAGAGGTGGTTGTTCTGGGTACTGATTTCTCAGGATCTACGCACCCAAATTGCGTGAAAATGTAATGACATGTCAGTTCTATTATAATATATTTGTCCAATGAATACCCACCCGTTTATTATCGGCATTTCTTCTTGGTGTAGCAATTTTAATGAGTAGTAGTGTATTTTGAAACACGTAAAAAGGGGCTAGCAAAGGATGAAATGCGTCAAATTTTGAGACAACGAGAAGACTCTGGCAGTGAGAACACTGAGGAGCTTGAAGCACGAGGTGTCATACTTCCATTGTATTTATCATATTTCGCACGCTTTAACAACCACATACATTGAAGTATTCAGAAATTTATGGCTGCAAAGAGTAAGTCCAGAGAAGAATTTGCAGCATCAATAGATGGGCGTCCCGCATACACTTCAGTGTAACTCTTTAGGGACGGCGTCCACTCACTGGTAAAAATAGTGGGCGAAGTTTATTTTTGAGGAGTGCAGTTTTGTAGTGATAATACAGTCTGTCTCAAAGATGGGAGTTTTCCAACTTTTCTTCGTATAATTGTAACATTCCTCTAGACTTGCTTATAATAACACTGCAGCTAAGAACTATTTGTTTTATTATAAATCCAGTTACCGACTACAAATATTTACTAATCAGTTTATTTATTCGGTCAACGACGGCTACCCTCAAACCTCAGTAAATGTAGTACAATACATAATTCCCGTTATTGTATATTTTGGTGGTAGAGTCACGTTAATTGGCCGTACAATCTTCGTCGAAAAATTACGACTTTAAGTACCACGGACACCATACTCCATGCCCATGACACTCAAAGATCGTAATTTTTTTGACTAATCGTGTATGGTTAATTAAAGTGACTGTACTTCGAAATACCCAATGACGTGAACTAGGTAGTATACTGTATTTATTCAGGTCTGAATGTGGTCACCGTTGACCGAAATTGATAACCAGCTTAAATAGCAGTTGTGGTCCATGACTGGATTTATAACAAATAAATAACTTACGCATGACTGCGACTTGAAAAA
The DNA here is from genome assembly GCF_021461385.2 of Schistocerca piceifrons. NCBI lineage: Eukaryota > Metazoa > Arthropoda > Insecta > Orthoptera > Acrididae > Schistocerca > Schistocerca piceifrons. The sequence continues at coordinate 920,606,180 of NC_060140.1, forward strand.
GTAATAGAGGAGAATATCGGCGAGGAGCAGTTTGGCTTTAGAGGGAATACGGGCACCAGAGATGCAATAGGGCTCCTACGAGTCTTGGGAGAAAGGTTTATTGAAAAAGGAAGAGACCTATATTTGTGCTTCATCGATTTAGAAAAGGCATTTGACAATGTGGTTTGGAACAAGCTGGCGACTATTATGAGGGAAAAGAGAGTGGACCGGAAAACCAGAAGACTTATAAATTCATTATACCTCAATCAAAAAGTTTCAGTTAAAGTGAGAGGAGAAAGTACAAACTGGATCAGACTAGGGAAAGGAGTAAGACAAGGATGCTGTTTATCACCTACTCTTTTCAACCTGTACTTGGAAAATATGATTGACCAATGCTCATTAGATGACAAAGGAGTAGAAATTGGAGGAATAAGAGTAGGGTGCTTGAGATTTGCTGATGACATGGTCCTTCTAGCCACAGGGGAAAAAGGATTACAGGATTTGGTGGACACCTTTGCAAGTAACGGAAAAAAATATGGAATGAAAATTAACACAAATAAAACAAAAGTATTGGCAATAGGAGGAAATAAGGAAATAAAAATTTTGCTGAATGGAGAAACACTAGAACAGGTGCAAAATTTTAGATATCTTGGAAGCAGGATAGACACCGACTGGAAGTGCACCACAGAAATTAAAACAAGAATAGCAATGGCAAAAGAGGCGTTTTATAAGAAAAGGAGAATCTTCTGCAGCGGTCTGGACAGACAACTCAGAAAGAGACTCATAAAATGTCTTGTATGGAGTGTTCTTCTATGTTGTTGTTGTTGTGGTCTTCAGTTCTGAGACTGGTTTGATGCAGCTCTCCATGCTACTCTATCCTGTGCATGCTTTTTCATCTCCCAGTACCTACTGCAACCTACATCCTTCTGAATCTGCTTAGTGTATTCATCTCTTGGTCTCCCTCTACGATTTTTACCCTCCACGCTGCCCTCCAATACTAAATTGGTGATCCCTTGATGCCTCAGAACATGTCCTACCAACCGATCCCTTCTTCTGGTCAAGTTGTGCCACAAACTTCTCTTCTCCCCAATCCTATTCAATACTTCCTCATTAGTTATGTGATCTACCCATCTAATCTTCAGCATTCTTCTGTAGCACCACATTTCGAAAGCTTCTATTCTCTTCTTGTCCAAACTATTTATCGTCCATGTTTCACTTCCATACATGGCTACACTCCATACGAATACTTTCAGAAATGACTTCCTGACACTTAAATCTATACTGGATGTTAACAAATTTCTCTTCTTCAGAAACGCTTTCCTTGCCATTGCCAGCCTACATTTTATATCCTCTCTACTTCGACCATCATCAGTTATTTTGCTCCCCAAATAGCAAAACTCCTTTACTACTTTAAGTGCCTCATTTCCTAATCTAATTCCCTCAGCATCACCCGACTTAATTAGACTACATTCCATTATCCTTGTTTTGCTTTTGTTGATGTTCATCTTATATCCTCCTTTCAAGACACTGTCCATTCCATTCAACTGCTCTTCCAAGTCCTTTGCTGTCTCTGACAGAATTACAATGTCATCGGCGAACCTCAAAGTTTTTATTTCTTCTCCATGAATTTTAATACCTACTCCGAATTTTTCTTTTGTTTCCTTTACTGCTTGCTCAATATACAGATTGAACAACATCGGGGAGAGGCTACAACCCTGTCTTACTCCCTTCCCAACCACTGCTTCCCTTTCATGTCCCTCGACTCTTATAACTGCCATCTGGTTTCTGTACAAATTGTAAATAGCCTTTCGCTCCCTGTATTTTACCCCTGCCACCTTTAGAATTTGAAAGAGAGTATTCCAGTCAACATTGTCAAAAGCTTTCTCTAAGTCTACAAATGCTAGAAACGTAGGTTTGCCGTTCCTTAATCTTTCTTCTAAGATAAGTCGTAAGGTCAGTATTGCCTCACGTGTTCCAGTGTTTCTACGGAATCCAAACTGATCTTCCCCGAGGTTGGCTTCTACTAGTTTTTCCATTCGTCTGTAAAGAATTCGTGTTAGTATTTTGCAGCTGTGACTTATTAAGCTGATAGTTCGGTAATTTTCACATCTGTCAACACCTGCTTTCTTTGGGATTGGAATTATTATATTCTTCTTGAAGTCTGAGGGTATTTCGCCTGTTTCATACATCTTGCTCACCAGATGGTAGAGTTTTGTCAGGACTGGCTCTCCCACGGCCGTCAGTAGTTCCAATGGAATATTGTCTACTCCGGGAGCCTTGTTTCGACTCAGGTCTTTCAGTGCTCTGTCAAACTCTTCACGCAGTATCATATCTCCCATTTCATCTTCATCTACATCCTCTTCCATTTCCATAATATTTTCCTCAAGTACATCGCCCTTGTATAGACCCTCTATATACTCCTTCCACCTTTCTGCTTTCCCTTCTTTGCTTAGAACTGGGTTTCCATCTGAGCTCTTGATATTCATACAAGTCGTTCTCTTATCTCCAAAGGTCTCTTTAATTTTCCTGTAGGCGGTTCTATCTTACCCCTAGTGAGATAGGCCTCTACATCTTTACATTTGTCCTCTAGCCATCCCTGCTTAGCCATTTTGCACTTCCTGTCGATCTCATTTTTGAGACGTTTGTATTCCTTTTTGCCTGTTTCACTTACTGCATTTTTATATTTTCTCCTTTCATCAATTAAATTCAATATTTCTTCTGTTACCCAAGGATTTCTACTAGCCCTCGTCTTTTTACCTACTTGATCCTCTGCTGCCTTCACTACTTCATCCCTCAAAGCTACCCATTCTTCTTCTACTGTATTTATTTCCCCCATTCCTGTCAGTTGCTCCCTTATGCTCTCCCTGAATCTCTGTACAACCTCTGGTTCTTTTAGTTTATCCAGGTCCCATCTCCTTAAATTCCCACCTTTTTGCAGTTTCTTCAGTTTTAATCTACAGGTCATAACCAATAGATTGTGGTCAGAGTCCACATCTGCCCCTGGAAATGTCTTACAATTTAAAACCTGGTTCCTAAATCTCTGTCTTACCATTATATAATCTATCTGATACCTTTTAGTATCGCCAGGGTTCTTCCATGTATACAACCTTCTTTCATGATTCTTAAACCATGTGTTAGATATGATTATGTTGTGCTCTGTGCAAAATTCGAACAGGCGGTTTCCTCTTTCATTTCTGTCCCCCAATCCATATTCACCTACTATGTTTCCTTCTCTCCCTTTTCCTACACTCGAATTCCAGTCACCCATGACTATTATATTTTCGTCTCCCTTCACAATCTGAATAATTTCTTTTATTTCATCATACATTTCTTCAATTTCTTCGTCATCTGCAGAGCTAGTTGGCATATAAACTTGTACTACTGTAGTAGGTGTGGGCTTCGTATCTATCTTGGCCACAATAATGCGTTCACTATGCTGTTTGTAGTAGCTTACCCGCATTCCTATTTTCCTATTCATTATTAAACCTACTCCTGCATTACCCCTATTTGATTTTGTGTTTATAACCCTGTAGTCACCTGACCAGAAGTCTTGTTCCTCCTGCCACCGAACTTCACTAATTCCCACTATGTCTAACTTCAACCTATCCATTTCCCTTTTTAAATTTTCTAACCTACCTGCCCGATTAAGGGATATGACATTCCACGCTCCGATCCGTAGAACGCCAGTTTTCTTTCTCCTGATAACGACATCCTCTTGAGTAGTCCCCGCCCGGAGATCCGAATGGGGGACTATTTTACCTCCGGAATATTTTACCCAAGAGGACGCCATCATCATGTAATCATACAGTAAAGCTGCATGCCCTCGGGAAAAATTACGGCTGTAGTTTCCCCTTGCTTTCAGCCGTTCGCAGTACCAGCACAGCAAGGCCGTTTTGGTTATTGTTACAAGGCCAGATCAGTCAATCATCCAGACTGTTGCCCTTGCAACTACTGAAAAGGCTGCTGCCCCTCTTCAGGAACCACACGTTTGTCTGGCCTCTCAACAGATACCCCTCCGTTGTGGTTGCACCTACGGTACGGCTATCTGTATCGCTGAGGCACGCAAGCCTCCCCACCAACGGCAAGGTCCATGGTTCATTGGGGGGGTTCTTCTATATGGCGCTGAAACATGGACTATGAGGAAAAAAGACAGAGAAAGGATGGAGGCTTTTGAGATCTGGACATGGCGGAAGATGGAAAGAATAAAGAATAAGTTGAATAAAGAATAAGTTGGATGGACAGAGAAAAAAATGAAGAGGTACTGAGAAGAGTGGGAGAGAAAAGACAGTTACTAGATGTAATAAAGAGAAGAAAAAGAAATTGAATTGGGCATATATTAAGAAAGAATGACGGACTGATAAAAACAGTTTTAGAAGGTTATGTAGAAGGGAAAAGGTAGCGAGGAAGGAAGAGATTCCAGATACTGGATGACATGATGAACGGTACAACATACAGCAGCCTTAAGAAGGAAGCAATGGATCGCAGAAAATGGAGAGGCAAAGGACCTGCTAATATAGCAGATAACTGATGATGATGACTGCGACTATTCCGCAACTCGGTAATAGGTACCAACATCTACATTAAACCTTTTGTGAATATTCTGGCTGTTCATAAAGATTTGTTACATAAATCTAGTGTTTTTATCCTGATAGTGTAGCATCTGATTTTAGAAATAATTTGGAATAATGTAAAGTTTTCTGAAAGGCCCTCCGAAACACAAAAAGCAAATTTACGGATGTTAAGTCCAATGGTGCTCAGAGCCAAATTTACGGATGACTACGAGCTTGTAACGTTTAAGCAGAGGAACGCAACAAATTATGGCAAGTAATATTACCTTCGCTACCCCAAGACGAACATGCACTGTTCTGAACAACATGATTACTCTTTATATGCAAATCTTGAATAAACTACTTAATTTCCTCTTTTAACAAAGGTGCACAGGAAACAGCCAATTAAACACATCTTGATGCACTTATTAAGTATTTGTCTCAGCAATGAAAAGAGACATAATATAATCTCATAGTAAAAGATACTGTCTGATTCGTTATTGTGGATGACGTGTGTCATATGCATTTTTTTACCGTAAAACCAAGGACACCGAGATAACGACTGTGCATACGTGCACGCGCGTGCCCATGTTTGTGAGTTTGTGTGTGTGTAATCTGACTAAAATGCACCTTATGAAGGTGAGTTTCTCGTGGCTACCAAGATACATTGCAACACCACGATCCCTAGTATCTAGCTGAGAACGCGATCGGGAAAATAACATCCGTGGAATACCTGCATCTGATGATGAACCTGCAGTGTTCCGATAACTAGCTAATGCTACAATAAATCACATTAAATTCAAAAGGCAACTATTTGCATATAATATGTATTACCGGTACAGTCAGAATATAAAGGTTAATTGTACAATAACTGCTCTAATTATTCGAGTGCACCGTGGACATGACGTATAATGAAGACGAAGCTGCTGCGCAATTTATATAATTTGTAAATTAAATAAGCGCTTTATATGTAACACTATGTCATTTCTACCACTAATCAAGGCTGTGGAACACAGTCAAAAAACCCTTTATTCGAGTGCAGTTTTGAAATAATTGAAAAGAACAGAACTTAACAGCAAACACGTATGAAGGGTAAACTGTATGAAGGGTCTAAATGGGATCTATGTCCGTAGTATGCACTAGACAATTCGCTGTCAACACTTGATATACTTTTTATTAAAAGTGAAACTCCTCCAGCTGTACTTAAGGTTTTATATTTTTTTGGCTACTGGTTTCGACGTTGTGTCAACGCCATTTTCATGCCAGTACCCTTTGATGAAATCAGTTGTGTGTGGCTGAGCACTAGAAGTCCACGGTGAGACGAATACGTGCTCCACATGGATGGCAGTGAGATACTGCCCGCCATCCATGCGGGGCACGTATTCGTCTCACCGCGGACTTCTAGTACTCAGCAACACGCAACTGATTTCACGGGGCTGAAGATGGTGTTGACGCAACGTCGAAACTAGTAGCCAAATAAATATAAAACCTTAAGTACAGTTGGAGGAGTTTCATTTTTAATCAAAATTATACCAGCTTTGTCTCACCATCATCGAATTTAAATATGGATCTACTAAGACCTTACACACTGCTAGCTAGGGCATAGCCACCTATGGTAAACTAACATACGCAAACAGCAACAAACGTCGGCAAGCCCCTGCATATCAGCAACACTGACTGGCAACTACCAGCTGCTATTAGAGCCAACCAACAGGCCACAGCAGGGACACCGACGAGCTCGCCCACAGACGCACAAACAATCTGCCAACATTCCCTCACACTGTGCCTCCGGTATGTGACCTATCGGACACAAGATCGATAACAAACCTAACTGTTGCAGGTTGCTGACGCTGAACGGGGACTCTGTACCAGCATCCAGCGCCAGCCGCCGAGCAGCTCAAACGCACAACGTCAAGGTATCGACATGCATGATACCCACTGCTAACGAAGCCTACCCTTGGACGACCTATCGCAGGCAGCAAGACAACCGCTACTGCTCTTACCACCCGACCCAACTTTCGCAGAGATTTTTTTCCCTTGGCTCTTGCCTTGGCACATTCTTTCCTCTGCCCTTCAAACCGCTACCCTTCGTCAGATTTCGACCAATCTATCTCCAGATGAGCGCGTATTAATGGTTAATCCTTACCAGACGTACGCAAACATCGCAGTACCCACATCCTGCGACACCTCACTTTAGTGAATACTAACCTTTATGCAGAGATGGAGGTAGACCTTTTGTGATGGCCATCATGTCGGTGTGGGCGTGGAGGGGTTCCACCCCTTAATTTAAAAAAAAAAAAACCCTTACATACTGGCCCGTCCGTTACAATACCAAATTAGTAGTTTGCCTGGAGGCGATGACGTGAATAGATAGTCTGTCGCTGTCGTCATCTGTTCCATGGTTGTTGCTCCAGTAATGTAACAGCTCAAACATGGCTCTTCTTATTGTTTGCGACTTGCTGCCGGAACTGGAAACCGACCACAATTCGACGAACTAGCTGCAAGTAGGTCATTTCCTTCGCCTGGACGTGGGTTGTGAGCGGTGGTGGTGGTAAATAGAGAATTAATGTGGACTGCAGTAAAACAGCCCCGAATCGAACAGTCCTTTATACATGTTATGTACAGACCTCAGATCACCGGTGGAGTCGATTACCTTTTCACCCCCACCCTTGATGACGCATTGGGCCGCAATGGTGTTGCGTGCCTATGGCAGCGACTGCCTGTGAGGGAAGCAATATGTCCAATCACGCAGCGACGGCCACTGATGTGAGCGAGACTGCGCGAAGCTAACAATGGCTGCACGCGGCTGCCCACAGGTGACAGACACAGACACAAGCAGCTTGGACGACTCTTGGCTACAGAGTGCAACACCGGTGAGGGCGGTATCTAAATCATATTTCCCAGCATGCTCTACATCCAAGGTGTATGGCCGCACTGGAGGTACGAGGTACCCTCCGCCACGCACCGTATGGTGGATTGCGTAGTATGTAGATGTAGATGTAGATCAGAATGATGTGGCCCACTGGGACTGGTGTATAGCAACAGTGCAGCTGGACCGCTGGCGGTTACCAGCCCAATGGTGGTCGCACTCAGGAAGCAAGTTACGCAGCAGGTGATCCGATAGTGCAGAGTCGCCAAGTGGTATGTATACAATCTTAGTGCATGCCACTGTTAGGCAATGGTGACTTCGTATAGCCTTATTTCCTCATCTGGCCACCTCGTCTGGACGCTCTGCCTCTGATGTAAGGTTTCTTATCTTCGGCTTTCGGAAGTGGTGGCGGATTCGTGCCACAGAGTCAGAATACTAAATTCTGAATGTGCCTTGTTACTCCATAGTGGTCGGTCGTCAGGGAGACGACACCTCTCTCTCCCTATGACGTCGTTTAGCTTCATCGACTCTAGGCAGTTCATTACTACACACTAGACCGTGGGGCGTCAATACTATGCGGCTTCAGTTGCCTTTTCTACCTTCCAAGACACGGAACCAGTCGTCATCCAAGGACTTTCCCACAACTTGTAAAGGGTTAATTAGGGGTTCATTACTACTCGCTAGCGCACTTGTTGTTGTTGTTGTGGTCTTCAGTCCTGAGACTGGTTTGATGCAGCTCTCCATGCTACTCTATCCTGTGCAAGCTTTTTCATCTCCCAGTACCTACTGCAACCTACATCCTTCTGAATCTGCTTAGTGTATTCATCTCTTGGTCTCCCTCTACGATTTTTACCCTCCACGCTGCCCTCCAATACTAAATTGGTGATCCCTTGATGCCTCAGAACATGTCCTACCAACCGATCCCTTGTTCTGGTCAAGTTGTGCCACAAACTTCTCTTCTCCCCAATCCTATTCAATACTTCCTCATTAGTTATGTGATCTACCCATCTAATCTTCAGCATTCTTCTGTAGCACCACATTTCGAATGCTTCTATTCTCTTCTTGTCCAAACTATTTATCGTCCATGTTTCGCTTCCATACATGGCTACACTCCATACGAATGCTTTCAGAAATGACTTCCTGACACTTAAATCAATACTTGAGCAGATGTAATTTCGATGGATTGCTCAGGCCCTGCCATCGACATGGAATATCTATGCTACAATAGAATCGCAAGTCAGAGCAGTGTTGGCAGTAAGTCGAGTTTAGTAGCTCGCAGAGAGCACTTGAGTTATGGAATTCGGACAGGGCAGTCCAGCGGCTGACTTGTGCTGGGCCGGTCGTGCAGGACGATGGCAGTACCTGAGCGATGTAGTATAAGGTAAATTATATATATATATATATATATATATATATATATATATATATGTTATTGTTCTTTGTTTTCTCGCGCATATGTTAATTGCCACAACTGATTTAACCACAATTGTAATGTTAAACTCCCATGTAATTCGTTGCAGATATGTTTCAATAATAACTGTTGTTCTGAAGAAAACTTTTGCCAGTCATTTAGCCGAGTTTAAAGATTTTACGAATTTTTCCTGTGCATACTCATGTTGATTAAGCAGAAGAAAATCAGTTGTTTTCCTAAAAATGACAATCTAGAGGCTAGCATTGCAGCGGGCTGTGCCAAAAATTTGTTATAGGAGCAGATATATAGACAGCGTTATACGGCGACATCATTGTGAGGTTAGAATTTTTCAGTTTATTCAGGATGATTTCACAGGGACGTGACGCAGCGCTGCTGACGTCAAAACTTATTAAACTCGATATGCAGTCAGTCTTTAATGGAAGGTCACATTAAAACTAGAAATTTTATTATTGGAAAGAAATTTTTATTGGGAACTTAAACGAAATTTTTTCTGGTGGAAGGTTACAAACTTTTAGCACTTATCTACCAGGAGTTTCTTAGAGCTTGGCTGTTTCTGTACGACTCCTCTAATGTACTCGATTTGTGTGCACTTCTTCTGAGTCCTCTCCATTTATCCTTTCATATTCTTGTCACTCTGTACCACAGAGGGACTTCCCTCTGTCTTTTTCCAAATATCATAACATTTCTGCTTATCATTTCCTATTCCTGGAGCAACAACCTCACAGTTTATAATATAAATCTCCGCAATACATGCGAATATATGGGAATAATATATATATATATATATATATATACATGTGTGTGTGTGTGTGTGTGTGTGTGTGTGTGTGTGTGTGTGTGATTTGTCTTTCCCTCGTATCATTGTCATAGAGTACCAGCTGCTTTCTTAATAAAAGTCATATTAAGCGTCCCTGAAACAGAAAATCAGAATATAACACTGTTATATCCAGTCACAGGTCTTGCAAGCACATAATGCTAAGCAATGAACTGAGAGTGCGATATCAAACACAGCTTATTCATTAATGCACGTAATAAACGGCAGTCTAGTCATATTCTATTCAGTGGTTCTGAGCAGATGTAAAGTAGTTTGAGCCCCCATATAATGGTTACAAAACCTATGAAAATTTTGAATAATGCCAAAAAAGTTACTTAAAGTGCACCAACCAAAAGTGTTCTGTTTCCAGACTAGAAACACAGTAAATATAAGACCGTCCAACACACTACGAAATTATTTAAATTCCAGCATCTGAAAAATGTTCTGAGTTCCAGCTTAACTGTCTGAATGAGAGTACTATTCACCACTGTACTGACTGGCACCATGAGCGGCAAACGCAACGAAAATATCCTAAGAGTCCAACTCAGCTGTCTCAAATAAGAGTTCACATCGGTGCAGTTTTACACTAAGTCGGACCACCAACGAAAGTAGAGGTTGAAAATAACGCTTCTTTATTTTCACACGCCGGTTTCGGATTGTTATAAGCCCATCTTCAGGTGTCGTAGCTGTGCTGGGTCCCCGAGCGTCGCGTGTACCAGGCGCGGTGTGCTGCCTATGAGCGCTGCCTGTTCTGCATGTGTCTCCCTAATGAAGAATATTGTAACCGATGAAATGTGTGCTAAGGCGTGAAGGATGCGGAGCCAAGTGAGGTAAAAGCGAAAGTTGAGGGCAAGGGCCGAGTGGTGGCGCTAATGGTGAGGGCAAGATGAATTAAATGACTTGTGTTAGTTGATAACATTGGCGTAATAAGACAATTAAAATGTCGTTACCAAAATTGTAATCGACTGTGCATATCTTGAGTCGAATGAATGAAAATGAACTGAAAAAAAAGGAAGCAGAAATTATTAAACAATAAAGGACGATGGAAACTGGGCTGGGTGAAGGAGGGGAGAGAGAGAGGGAAGGGAAAATAGGAGTGAGAAGAAGGGAGGAGAAAGAGTGGGTGAATATATTGCATATGTACGGGGAGGGGGGAAGGGAGGTTGGGACAGGAACAGGAAATCGCTTGGACTGAAAAAAGCAGTTTAGGGGACAACGTGAATGTAAATACACAGTGGTGGGGGCGAACTGCGTAAGAAACCAAACGTATAATAAATCTGGAACTAAATCAAGCAAACGTCGTCGAATCCGAAATCATGCTACGACAGTAGTTTTGATTTTTACTGACCAGTTGCTCATTAACACTTAAATGACCAGTTGATCTAAGGAGTTTCGGTATTTCGAATTCCTCCAAGAGAGTTAACATTTTCTGTTTCGAAGCTATGTGTAGAATTTCAAACGCCTCAAACGTTGGCTCGCAATGTTGGGTAGCTTTAAATCGCTCAGTGAATGACGAGTTGTTTTTTACAGCACCTAGCTATAAGAAGTTATTCTTGCAATGCGATACCGGCCACATGACCTGTTTGCGGAGGCACTGGTCACCTTTTTCATCTTTTTTGATACACCTATTGAAAGCCTAACCCCACTTACTCAAGAATTTTGCAGTTTACATTCAAAATTAATCTCTAGCGTCTAAGTGACGGCGTCCAACAGTTCACCAAATTATTTTGATCTTAATCTCCGGCTGACAGGGGCAGATCGCTTTATAACCTCTTTCGTAAGCCATTCACAAATGATGCAATCATATATGCATCATGTTGCCATCCTGTCCTGCACAAGCTCAATTACAGGACTACGTTTTCTCTTAAGTCTTTTATTTCGGTGGGTTCAGAATTGGGTAAGGTGATTGTCACCATGGCTTTTAATAATGACTAATGTGGCATCCGCTGCCTTTTTAAGGTATGTTTCCACCTAACGGTTTAGATAGGTTCACGAATCAAACCATTTATGTAAAATTTGCTTTATCACGTTTTTCATTTAGTCTCATCAGGAGGTAGGAGTGCGAAACGCGTTATTAATCAATAAATATTCTTAGAGAGACTGTCTTTAATTTTCCAAATCTAAGAATTTCCAATTTTTAGATTATCCGTTGATCACAGTTTTTTTTTTTTTTTTTTTTTTTTTTTTTTTTTTTTTTTTTTTTTTTTTGGCCTTAGTCTACTGACTGGTTTGATGCGGCCCGCCACAAATTCCTTTCCTGTGCTAACCTCTTCATCTCAGAGTAGCACTTGCAACCTACGTCCTCAATTATTTGCTTGACGTATTCCAATCTCTGTCTTCCTCTACAGTTTTTGCCCTCTACAGCTCCCTCTAGTACCATGGAAGTCATTCCCTCATTTCTTAGCAGATGTCCTATCATCCTGTCCCTTCTCCTTATCAGTGTTTTCCACATATTTCTTTCTTCTCCGATTCTGCGTAGAGCCTCCTCATTCCTTACCTTATCAGTCCACCTAATTTTCAACATTCGTCTATAGCACCACATCTCAAATTCTTCGATTCTCTTCTGTTCCGGTTTTCCCACAGTCCATGTTTCACTACCATACAATGCTGTACTCCAGACGTACATCCTCAGAAATTTCTTCCTCAAATTAACGCCGGTATTTGATATTAGTAGACTTCTCTTGGCCAGAAATGCCTTTTTTGCCATAGCGAGTCTGCTTTTGATGTCCTCCTTGCTCCGTTCGTCATTGGTTATTTTACTGCCTAGGTAGCAGAATTCCTTAACTTCATTGACTTCGTGACCATCAATCCTGATGTTAAGTTTCTCGCTGTTCTCATTTCTACTACTTCTCATTACCTTCGTCTTTCTCCGATTTACTCTCAAACCATACTGTGTACTCATTAGACTGTTCATTCCGTTCAGCAGATCATTTAATTCTTCTTCACTTTCACTCAGTATAGCAATGTCATCAGCGAATCGTATCATTGATATCCTTTCACCTTGAATTTTAATTCCACTCCTGAACCTTTCTTTTATTTCCATCATTGCTTCCTCGATGTACAGATTGAAGAGTAGGGGCGAAAGGCTACAGCCTTGTCTTACACCCCTCTTAATACGAGCACTTCGTTCTTCCAGTACTGCCCTGTAAATTCCGGTGAACTGAAACCAATTTAACCGAATATTTTTCCAAAAGAATATTTTTTAATTCATTAGCGGGACCCATTCAGGCCGTTCATGGACACTACGTCCTCGTGTCTGCTTAATTAACGCCGTGCAGCTTTTCATTCGCGCGCGTCGCACTGAGAGGGCCGACACAGGCGTGGCCGAACTGCCTGTCGGGGAATCTGTCTGCCCAGCCAATAACGTGGCGGGCGGTAATTGACAGCCGGCCCCCAGCGGGGAGCGCCCGCTTAACGACTTGGCCAAGCAGAACGGCGCAGAATCTACCAGACTGAAAAATTATGCCTGTGCAGCCGGCTATATTCACGAAATCTTCTTTTGTCCTCTTTGGAACAGTTTACGCATTTCATGTCTAATACGTTCAGCATAAAAGTAAAAGGATAGAGTGAGCTTCCGAACTTCCCTTATAACCCTACCGCCCACTACTGTTATACTATAACCTCAAAGCTGGAGGCAGTTCGTATAATGAAATTATTTTTATTAAAGCAATTGCAGTACAAAGAAGCAATGCAGTGTTACCCTCTGAAAGGAATTTTGTTGTGTTGACCGTGACGTTCCTAACGAAGGTGGCTTATCGGAAGAGAAAGTCAGAATTACGTAAATAATTAAACAGTAACAAACAATATTTTACTTATCCACACTGTTCAAAGAATAGAGAAAACTGTCGCCAGCCTAATTAGGCATGAGAATGATTAACATTCTTGTTCAAGAAAATAGATATGAGTAACTTTAATGGACAGACACAGCCTGTACTTCATCATACCAAAGTGCAATGAACTCTGTCACTCGCAGATGTTGACGTTACACAAAGTGCTAACAGTTATAGAAGAACAAGGCTATTTGCATGAGTATGACAGATAATGACATACACTTTTGCATTCAAGGCTTGGTCAAACTGAAAGTTTTCAATAATATTACTATTAAAGTGCACTTCAGAATCATAAATTGGACATAGCTTTACTATCACTTTTCGAACACTTTCCTATCTGACATGAGATGTGAATAAAGTTCACTGGAAAGTTATAAATTGGGCGTAGGTTTAGTCTTTCTTTTACCAATTACTTTTCTAACTGACTTCGAAATAAATAAAAAATTCACTAGCAAACTTTTTAACTTTGTTATCTATCATGAGCACAATAGACAAACCGTGGATCCTTTTACATTATTAATAAGCCCTTTCAATGCACAAGAGGAACAAGCACTTAGCATATAACTTTCCACAGTTACAGTTCTCAACCTTTACTGCAGTGAGACACGAAGTTGACATATTTATATGATACTGACTCACCTTTTGCAATTTACAACAGACAGCACTATGATCATTTGCCAAGCAAAACTTTACGAGCTTCAGTTTTAAGAACTTTTAATTTTGAAGTTGACAGCACACTATTTTAATAATTGTTTGTACTGCTTTATTACTATAAATTCCATTTTTCACTTTAGTTTTTAGCAAGCCCACAAACATTATTTACTTTAGCACACGGTTTTTTTCACATTAGCCGGCCGGAGTGGTCGAGCAGTTCTAGGCGCTACAGTCTGGAACCGCGCGACCGCTACGGTCGCAGGTTCGAGTCCTCCCTCGGGCATGGATATGTCCTTAGGTTAGTCAGGTTTAAGTAGTTCTAAGTTATATGGGACTGATGACCTCAGCAGTTGACTCCCATAGTGCTCAGAGCCATTTGAACCATTTTTGTCACATTAACTTTAACTTTCTTTTTACTATGTTCAAAAGACATTAATTAGCAAAACACTGGGCTATAATATTTTTTCAATAAGGACACACGGTAATCACTTTAGCATGGGAAGGATGCTAAGTGGATATGTGACAGAGGATAAATCAACGTAAGTACGTAGATTCAGGTATACGTTACCTTATATTTGAGCACACTAAAACATCCAAAGAGCTGATCCTTCACTTTACATACCGAGAATTCCTCCATTCCGTTACAGTGATTGCGCAATGTGGTGGCGAGTGCATGTTGGTAGGTGGATTTGCAGGTAGAAATGCTGGACTCTGTCATTTCTTGGTGGCGATGATAGATACCAATTCCAGAATAGTTCCAGCTATTTATCCATCCATCGGAGGCTTTGGCACATTGGAAAACGGCACTAAAAGCCTCTCTTGGCACCAGCACAATACACAACTATTACATGAGCTGTTGGCGGGTAGGTAGCTCGTCCCAGACTGACTATTGGTTCCACCGTTCTATCTATGCCAACCACATTTTGCGCTCGCTGCACGATTCCGTTCCCGAGGGGAACCACAATACCCTTTCATCTTACTATTTGCTAGAAGCCCTAAGTGAGGATCAGCAAATACAGAGTAGCTAAAGATATTTTGAGCAAGACATATCGTTTGCAAATATTGCCAATTCTACAAAAAAGTATTTACACAAATTCCACTTATATATGATAAGTTCTGTCTCCCTCCAAGTAAGGCAAAGTATTTAACTAATAAAGACAATACATTGTATATGTTTTTGCCAGGACATCAAAGTTTGTATAAAGAAGAAAGTAAACACTCTTATGATATCGATTTAATCATACAATACTTAAGGACCTCAACGATGGAATGTTGAACAAAACAGAAAGCAAAATGAATCAGAAAAAGGTGTAGTGTCTAAGCTACTATAGTTTTACACCCTGATTCCTTGCGTCCTTAACGCAAATAAGCGGCTGATGAAAATATTTTGTCGACACTGTGTTGGTCGATCGTACTTACTAGAAGCTGTCGTAATGAACTGCAACAATTTACTGTATCACTTTCGGTTAATATTGCAAGTTCTTTATTTCCCGCGCAGAAACAGTACCTTACTGAAGCACCTTTTCTGAAGTTCTCCTACCTCGTTTCTTACTTGGTATGGCGTCGCCAATTTCTCTCTGTATCTGTAAAAATACTTACATGAATCTGGTTTCCATCCAAAAGATAAAAGGAACTTGGTATGGTAGGAGCTGTACGAAGTGGTTAAGTGCGGCACTAACGTCAGTTCTGAAATGTTTTTAAAACAGATTTATCAACAAGAAATTACTGATAAACATTTACAAAAAACGTATATTCCCTAGCGCTCTTTTTTTCCTTATGTAACCATTGTAATACTCTTCATTATGTTTTACGAGGGCTGTTCGGAAAGTAAGAAACGATGGATCGCGAAATGGAAACGACAGTGAAAATAAAAACTGTTTTATTTGTACAGTTAGCTACAACTACCAGCTACTTATCTCCATAGTCGCCAATCCGACTTAGACGTTTGTCGTAGCGTCGTAACAACTTTCCAAATAGCCTCATTATAGAAGGCAGCCGCCAGCGCTTTCCGCCAATTCTCTAGGCTGGACTACAGCTCGTTGTCGGTGCCAAAATGTTGTCTTCATAGCCAGCGGTTTATGTGAGCAGAGATGAAACAGAGGGAGACAATTACGTTGCTGCATTGTGGGTAATCAAACATTTCCAACTGAAAACGATGCAGGAGAATCTTCATTGCCCCTGCAGAATGCGGTTGAGAATTGTCTTGATGAAAAAAACGCACGACAGTTATGTAATGTTGGCTGCATAGCTTCAGGCGAAATTTTTCACCAGGCCCTCGTACTTGGCGAGAGACACAGTGTTCTAGTTATCTTTATGGGCTCCCTGTGTGCTCAGAATTAAAAAGAACAACGTAATGCGATCGACGGGCATACTAGAGACACTGCCCAACACACCTGTGCAAAACTTCATCGGATTTTCAGTGTGGTTTCCATTTCGCGACCGATCGTTCCTTACTTACCGAATAATTATCGTAAATCTAATTCAATATTGATGGTAAATAGCAGTAATACAGGTTGACAATCATTGAACTATATGACATAAAATCGTTATAATTTCTCAAAGGTTTGCGTTAGGACGTTTAAACTGCATGGTTGGCCGTGGGTCATGACGGGAATTAGTATAGTTTGGTTTAGCGACGAAGCCCACTTTCATTTGGCTGGAATCGTCAATAAATAAAACTGGTGCATTTGGGGGACTGAGAATCCGCATTTCGCGATCGAGAAGTCTCTTCACCTCAACTGGTGACTCAGTGGTGTGCAGTGTCCAGTCAAGGAATAATCGGTGCGATATTCCTTGATGGCACGGTGACTACCGAACGGTACGTGAAGTTTTTGGAAGATGATTTCATGTCCATTATCCAAAGCCACCCTGATTTCATGAAAGCCTGATTCATGAAAGCCCGAACTCGACCCCACCAAGGCAGCAGAGTGTTTGATGTACTGGAGAAGCACTTTGGCGATCGCATTCTGGCTCTGGGGTATCCATAGGTCACTGGCACGGGCATCGATTGGCGGCCACATGCTCCGGATCTGAACACATTTGACTCCTTTTTGTGAGGCTATATTGAAGACAATGTGTACAGCAGTAACCCCAAAATCATCGCTGAGCTAAAAACAGCCATTCAGGAGGTCACCAACAGCATCGATGTTCAGCGGGTCATGCAGAATTTCGCTATTCGTCTGCACCACATCACCGCGAATGGCGGCAAGCATATCGAACGTGTCGTAACCTAAATCCCACTATCTGTAGTGACGTTTACATGTTGAATAACGTGTGTGTACGCCGTAGTTTTTGTTTTCATATACTTCAGTAATTGTCAGCCTGTATGATGATGTCAAATCAGCTCAAGATAATTACAACGAGATCAATTAAAAGTTTCAGCTGTAACTACTTGACATTAAAATTTATATCCCCAAATCCATCTTAACTATGCATATAATAATAAACCATTAAGCAAAATTTATAACATAAACTGACATCATTTTCAATTTCAAAACATTCTTCAGATAAAATCAATTTAGCAACAGAACTTCAAACGCACAATAACAATTTGAGTGTGATCCTTACAAGTCTTACACGCACCAATTTCATAACAGTCCCCTGCTATACTCCAGAAACTTTAACACGTGATGTATTCACTCCATGAAGAATAACGTACTATTCTCCTAGAAAATCCTAAATGCAGTCACAAATATCGTTCGATAGTCGTAGCCTCGTATTCTGTTAGTGACAATATAGTGATCATCAACGTCTGCTATTTGTTTCCTTTTATCCTTCCTAAGGAAAATTATTTTCCTACCTTTCCAAACATTCCTTGGTACACCCATAGACAGTGATAATAGTGTTATCGGTGATGCCCTCTTCTTCATTAATGGATTGGAAAAGCTCGGAGTGGCCGCGCGGTTTGAGGCGCCATGTCGCGGATTGCGCCGCCTCTCCCGCCGTAGGTTCGAGTCCTCACTCGGACATGGGTGTGCATGTTGTTCTTAGCATAGATTAGTTTAAGTAGTAAGTAAGTCTAGGGACCGATGAGCTCAGCAGTTTGGTCCCTTAGGAATCCACACACAGTTGAGCATTTGAAAAGCTCGTGTCTAAAAACGAACTCGTTGAGTGCAAGCTCGCAAAAGGCCAATGATGTTTTCGGTATTCGAGGCCCCACATATTGTGTACCTTGCAACCACAATACTGACTGCTAATGGCAACAGGGGGTGGAACTGGAGGTATCCAGTGTTGAGTACAGCCTGAGGCCATTGAGCGTGGTTGAAACTGGTTAACCGACGAGTAACTCACAACAGTGTTACAAGGCTAGTGGTATTGATGAAAAGAAGAACAATGGCAATGTTAAACAAATCAAACATTGCATTTTATCTACAACAACAGTTACTGACGTTGACATTTCGTCAGAAAGGAGCGCAAGGAATTTGAGAAAGAAGTGGCAAATGAAATTATTAGCGTTTCTCGAAGGTAAGTCAGTGGAACGGGTGGTGCCGTATAACCTCGACTGTGTGGACAATGTACACTTTTTTTCCACTTGCCGCCCTGATTTTACGACCCACCACCTAATTGCTTAAGGTGGGTCTTTATTGACCACTTAGCGGCTGCGATCGGTATATGGGCGCTGATATGGCTGGACCTCCACACCAGTTCCCACATCCGGTCGCACCGTTGCCCCTGTCCCTCCACGTGGAGGCGGCTCATAGTTGATCGTGTTTTGTTTCTGTCTCTTTTATTTTCTTTTCTTTTACTTGGTTATCTTTGTTTGCTATTTACCTTTCTTTTCTTTTCTTTATGGCAGCTTTCCCAAGCCGTTTATCAAAAATTGACATGAAGTTTAAATTTTGAAAAAGAAATACAAAAGTATAGTTTAGAATGAAGAAGAGGGAGAAGATACGAAAAGAAGAAGTTTATAGTCCCTCCACCCTGGGGAACTGAGGATGAAAGCCTTGGAATTAGTCCTCAAGCCATTGATCCTCAGTCTCCAATCCTTTGCTTACCTCTAACTAAGAAGATCTATGCTAATCTAATTTCTATGCTAATTACTGAAGCTGTTACTAAGACAATTACGCTATTAACAGGCTTAAAGATCCGTGTTTGACTGAGGCAATTGCGACGGTGCGCCGACACTGTTTACATCTATTCATGTTGAGCTGTAGTTATGTGTAGTCTATTGTGATGTCCGTACATTACGTTTAGACTAATGCATTTCTGTCGGTCTTCTTTCTGTCTCGGTTTTCATCCTCCTCACTATGGCGTCTATGTAGGTGCTGCATCTAGGTTGTCGTCTGTACGGTCTCTCGCACCTGTACTATTTATGGCATTCATCTGAGATTTTTTCTGACAGTACGTTTAGTTCGTCCCATAATTCGGGTGTTCTGATTGCATCGTATATGTGTCGTTCAGTTAGTAAGTGTTGTATTCCTGTTGTGTTCCTGTGTTGTCTGTATTTCCCGCAGAATAGGATTGTGTGTTCGAACGTTCCCATGCCTCCGCATGTACATGTAGATGTGTCTCATAGACTCACGCGGTTCAAGTGCGTGGGATAAGGTCCGTGTCCACTCAAGAAATGCACCATGCCGCGGCTAGGATCGGCATGTTTCATTCTTAACCTTTCCATGATATCCGGAAAAAATGTATGTTCTCTCCGTCCCTTATCACTTGTGCCCCCTTCTTCTTGCCACATATCGATTTCCATTGTTTGAGGTCCAGCTTGTTGTTCAGCGTAGAACCAGTTATTGTATTAACCTGGTCTAGTTTGCCCATCTTTAACCAGTACCGTGCGGCCCGATGCCTAATAGTTATATCTATCGGGAAGATTCCAAGCACTACACACAGCGCTCCGATCGCTGTAGTGCCAGATGCTCCACATAGTCGCATTAGGACGCTTCTCTGTCCTCACCTACGTGCTGTTCTGTTTGTGACGAGGTTGAGTCTGTGCGCCCTTGTACTGGCCGCAAAACATAGCACTGATTCGAAGAGTGCGCAGTGGTAGGTTCATGTGACTGACAAAGGAAGTCTGTATTGTCTTGAATTTATCCTTGCCAGTTTGTGCAGTTTCTTTCGGCCTTGTCTGTTGATATTCTGATGTTTTCATGGAAATTCAGCTTTTCATTTATGTGTACGCCCAAATAGCGGGTTACTCTCGTTCTTTTTATGTTATTTTCCCCTATTTTGACCGATGGGTTGCGTTTTAATTGACCTTTCAGAAGCGTGTATGTTGTTTTGTTACCCGCTATTTTGAGCTTGTTTGTGTTGCACCATTGTGTTATTGTTTGCAATGTGCCACTCGCCTTCTCCTCGAGCTGGGCTCTTGTGTTTGCTGAGATGACCACAAGCAGGTCGTCTGCATATACAACAACTCCATCTGTCCTGTTGTCCCCTGTCCTATTGTCTCCCGTTGCAGGAGGGGTTCAAAGATTATGTCCCAGAAGATGGGCCCACAGATCGAACCCTGGGGACAACCTTTGGTAATTTTCCTTATTACTTTCTGGCTGCCCACACACCATCCCACTATTCTATCCCTACAGTAGTCTAATAGGCTATTGTATAGGGCTGCGGGTACTTCCATCTGGCGTAACCTCAGAAACAAAGCTGCGCACCACAGGTTGTCAAAAGTCCCTGCGATGTCAATCATAATTGCCAATGAGTATTTGTTGTCTGTATTTTGTGTGATTTCGAGAGCTCTGTTAATTGCGTCATCAATGCTTTTGCCTTTTCTAAATCCAAACTGGTGTGGGTTTAGCCCAAGTAGGGCTCTGTGAGCCTGTAAGCGGTCACACAGTAGCCTATCTTGGACTTTTGCCACGATGACGATACGTGCTTAACAGGTGAAAGTGACACTGAAACGGGTGTTGTGCCATGTAGTTCAACATCGTTGTTGGACAGGGAGCCACAAATCCCGCCTGCAGTGTAACATAGAAAATGACAGTCGTTTTCCAAGGAGCAGGTATCAAACCTCATTACGTACATGGAAGACTATCCGCGACATGGTACAACAGCAATTGTGAACAGATTTCGCATACCACCGCAGCAATATGCCGTGTAGTTCAAAAGAAAAAAGACAGGAAAGGCGCACTTGTTATAAAAAGTGATGTTGGCGCTTTTCAAGAGTGTGGTTGATAGTGGCATACTACATTATGCACATTAGACTGTGACATAGATTACACTGATTTCAAAGGAAGCAGTGGACGTTTGCTTAACTTCAAACAGAGGTACAGAATTTGAAGACATAAGATAACGAAGTTTCAAATCAACTTGCCGCTCAGTAATGAATTACTTTTCAACTCTGACCAATCGGGATTTGAAGAGGAAATATACCGTATATGAGTGGAACCTTGGAAATTACTGGTACCAAGAGAGTTGTATCAGGATCATAAAACTTCATTGACTTAACACTTTCATATACCATTACGGTGACGATTAATCTGGATGGTAAGCTGCTGGGAAGTTGTTTATTCTCCTGTGGCAAGCTGGGGGTGATCTGCCCCCTACGATACCTTTTCGTGAGTGTAATCTTGCAGGGGAAGTAGGGAGTATTTACGTCACAACAAACCAAAGTGGGAAGATGGGTGTAAGAGAACTCCAACTATAATAAGAACACTGCATTTGGCCAATAGTTGGTCTAAATAACTGTTTTTTTTTTTTTTTTTTTTTTGCTTGATCCCTGACGTGGGTATAAGAATCATACTCTCTTAGAGCAAAGTATCCCGCCAGACACCCGTGTGACATTGCATTTCATACCACCTAGAACCACAGGCCACATTCATCATCTGGAGGTTTGTTTTTTCCGTGCCTATCATTCATACGAGTGTTGTCCAGAAAGTAAGTTCCGATCGGTAGCGAAATGGAAACCACTGGGAAAATCCGGTAAAGTTTTTCACAGATGTGTTGGCCAGCGTCTCTAGTATGCCCGTCGATCGTGTCGCGTCGCTCTTTTCAGTTTTGAATGAACAGTGAGCACGTAAAGATGCGTAGGGAATAGCGTCTCCCGCCAAGTATAAGGGCCAGGTTAGAGATTTCGCCTGTATCTTGCAGCCCACATAACACAACTGTCGAGCTGTTCCTCAAAATGGTTCAGATGGCTCTGAGCACTATGGGACTCAACATCTTAGGTCATAAGTCCCCTAGAACATAAGTCCCCTAGACTATTTAAACCTAACTAACCTAAGGACATCACACACACCCATGCCCAAGGCAGGATTCGAACCTGCGACCGTAGCAGTCCCGCGGTTCTGGACTGCAGCGCCAGAACCGCACGGCCACCGCGGCCGGCAGTTCCTCCTTCATGCCAATTGGTTCAAATGGTTCAAATGGCTCTGAGCACTATGGGACTCAACTGCTGTGGTCATAAGTCCCCTAGAACTTAGAACTAGTTAAACCTAACTAACCTAAGGACAGCACACAACACCCAGCCATCACGAGGCAGAGGAAATCCCTGACCCCGCCGGGAATCGAACCCGGGAACCCGGGCGTGGGAAGCGAGAACGCTACCGCACGACCACGAGATGCGGGCCTTTCATGCCAATTCTCAGCCACACTGTGCAGGGGCAATAAAGATGCTCCTGCAGCATTTACGATGAAAAGTGTTTGATCACCCAGAATACAGTCAGTAATTATCTTACCCTGAGTCTCATCTCGGCTCACAAGAACCGCTGGCTATGAAGACAAAATTTTTCCACAGACAGCGAGCTGCAGACCAGTGCAGATAACTGGCCGGAAGCACAGGCGGTTGCTTTATATGACGATGATATTGGAAAGTTGATACAACAGTACGACAAAACTCGAAGCTGGAGCGGCGACTATGTAGAGACGTAGGTGGAAGGTGTACCTAACTGTTTCAAATAAAATGTTTCTGGTTTTCACTGAGGTTTCCATTTCGCGACTGATCGGAACTTACTTTCTGCTCAACCCTCGTATTAACGCACTATTTGAAACTGCGCCTTAAGGGATAGCTAGTTTCACGACAAGTTCCACAGAAGACTGTTTTGCATTCAGTTGCATGCCATCACATTCCATCAGTTCTCATCGTCCCGTTGCACCAATATGATTCCGTATGCATTCTGTAAGAGTGGTACCTATCTGAACGTCCTGCCCGGTTTGTAACTCCCAAGGAGTTTGCCTTCGATCTAGACTGTGTCAACCTTTGTGATCACTGTGACGTGCCATTTTGAATTCGGTGTTCATGGTGGAAGTTAATGGTTTGTTTTGAACAGCCGGCCGGTGTGGCTGAGCGGTTCTAGGCGCTCCAGTTTGGAACCGCGCGGCTGCTACGGTCGCAGGTTCGAATCCTGCCCCGGCAATGGATGTGTGTGATGTCCTTAGGTTAGTTAGGTTTACGTAGTTCTAAGTTCAAGGGGACTGATGACCTCAGATGTTAAGTCCCTTAGTGCTCAGAGCCATTTGAACCATTTTCATTTTGAACATCTCACGAATGTAGACGATGTAGATTTTGTGAAGTATAATACATCCATCACATAGAAGGTTGATGTCTGCACCTTCCGGACATTCATTTTCTGTCGCCCCCCTAATGTTCATGGTGAGACATCAACGGCTAATATTTTTTCTGACATAATTGTTAACGTAACGCTTTTAAATGAACCTTAGTAAAGGTTGAACTTGTAAGACATTACCCTTAAGAGTCGGTTCGCTGTCAGCTAGAAGTAATTTTCGAACGTGCATGAGGTGCTATATGAGATTTTTGTGCCTGGTACTGTTGCTTACCGTATAAATACCAGAATTTGTAGCAGCATTTTTGCTACATAATTTACAACTTACAGATTGTGCTACATCTTGCAAGAGAGGGTCGCACATTAACATGTCCACTCTCTTGCTACCCAAGTACGTGATTGCGAGGAATGTCTGTTTTAATCATAGAATCATAGGAGCCCGCGTATCAAAATAACGGGTCCACCTCTGTGCATATGCACTTTATTCATTGCGATCAATTAACAAAAAGGAACGGAATTGCTCGCAATAAAAGGATGGAGGTCGAAACTAACTGTATATGCACTGATATGAATAAAACACACTAATCTCATTCTCAGATTTATGATTTCCACGCTCTGTACTCGTCGCACCGGATACCTTCTCATTCTTTACAATTCCTTAACTAATCAGCCGTGTGCAGAACCGTTAGTTATGGATAACGAAAGGGTCGTTGCATGACTCAATGACCTAACGTATTTGTGAAGAAATGACTGTTCTGGCTCTACTGCACAAACAGTGGAATCGTGCAAGGGGAACAACGGTGTAGTACAGACTTCAGTCTTGCCAACATGCCCCACGTGGCTAGGTTCAAAAAAGGAAAGCCAGATAAATCGCGTCAACTTCGTTTGCGAAAGGGCGCTGTAGTGTCCCTTTTGCAATATTCACCCTTATCGAGGTGAAACATAAATAAAATCGACTGTATGTGACCGAAAATGAATTGCAAACATCGACTTATCTGCGAAAGGTAATAATACTAACTGTAAAAGTATACAATATAGATCGATAGGTGCAGAAAAGACATTATTTTTAGTGTATGAGATTATAATGTGTAAGTAATTAAAAGAAGTATTATCATCTCTGTGAGAGTATGAAACACAATGCAATGTTCATTCTTCTGTCTAGTCTGTTTTGTTCTGTTCGTTCTGGTGTTAGCTGGAATAAGGTACCCAAGCTATTGTGCTGCGCTAGCATTTGTTTCTGTCGTAACGTAACTGCAAATATTTAATGATGTAAACTGTGTCCTAGGAAGAATATATTAGTATAAAGTGATCTCCGTGTGTTTTTTCAAGAACCTACGCCACATTTATCTTATGAAAAGAATATTTAATGAAAATTATTTAGCTTGTTTCCAGCTGCTGCGGAGCGAGTAACAGTGATCTCTGATTGTTAACAATTAGCCGCCATTACGCGGTACATTTAAAAATATTTTTTCACAGCACAATGTCTGACAGCCGGAGCGGAAGAAATTATGTAAAAATATTCAGTGAGATTAATTGAAGTAATCCACTGAAATAATTTTATTAAAACTTGTCTATTTTTTATGATAGTGAACTGGAGCTGAGTAATACTACGCTATTGCATTTACAGTAATTTGTAGGGAGCCTGGCGCTCGATAAAACCAGATATAATACGTAATTGGCAACCTACAAAATTCATTATTTCGCTTATTATATCTCTTTTGTATTTTTTTTTGAAAGTTAAAAGTAAAAACTAACTACACTAAAAATCAGTAACAGATCACGATAAATTAAAGGACAAACAAATTTACTAGGAGAGAGTTTCCTCTAAATAAATAGTTACATTACTTTTTTAAAGAGATATAATAGCGCGAATGACGTTGTAGCACTACTGAAAGTGATCTGATAAATTAAGAGAGCACAGCAGGGCCCTGTCCAAAAGCCTCACCACACTCAAACCTCTAACTCGTACCAGTAATCTCAGCACACGAAGAAAACTCTGTAAAGATTGAAAAACTGCACATGCATAACGACGGTTTCATCAATTTAACTTAAGAAGAGAACATTGTCGAAAATGTATTTAAATAATGGGCTACGTGAAACAAGTGTCACATGGAAACAAACCCAAATAAAGGTTAATTATGAAAAATTACCTACGTCAGTCATGAGATGTGCTAAAGAACTCCATTGAAGCAAAGCATATCGAAGAAGGCACGCTGTGGAGCATCATCTAGCACCACGAGCCCAGCTCACATAATCAGTCACACAGAAAGGTTGGATTAAATGTGAGAACAGAGATATCGAACTATCGTAGATGCTAGAGAAACATTGTTTAATCCACATGTATCTATTTAGGTACGTCTGTATATTCCACATCTCCTCCTAAACTAGTGGACCGATTTCGACCAAACTCGGTACATAACCTACTGGCCATTAAAATTGCTACACCACGAAGATGACGTGCTACAGACGCGAAATTTAACCGACAGGTAGAAGATGCTGTGATATGCAAATGATTAGCTTTTCAGAGCATTCACACAAGGTTGGCCCCGGTGGCGACACCTACAAAATGCTGACATGAGGAAACGTTGTTGTGATGCCTCGTGTAAGGAGATAAATGCGTACCATCACGTTTCCGGCTTTGATAAAGGTCGGACTGTAGCCTATCGTGATTGCGGTTTATCGTATCGCGACATTGCTGCTCGCGTCGGTCGAGATCCAATGACTGTTAGCAGAATATTGAATCGGTGGGTTCAGGAGGGTAATACGGAACGCCATGCAGGATCCCAACGGCCTCGTATCACTAGTGGTCGAGATGACAGGCATCTTATCCGCATGGCTGTAACGGATCGTGCAGCCACGTTTCGATCCCTGAGTCAGCTGATGGGGACGTTTGCAAGACAACAACCCTCTGCAATCCTGCCTCGGGCATGGATGTATGTGATGTCCTTAGGTTAGTTAGGTTTAAGTAGTTTTAAGTTCTAGGGGACTGATGACCTCAGCAGTTAAGTCCCATAGTGCTCAGAGCCATTTTTGAACCAACCATCTGCACGAACAGTTCGACGACGTTTGCAGCAGCATGGACTATCAGCTCGGAGACCATGGCTGCGGTTACGGTTACCCTTGACGCTGCATCACAGACAGGAGCGCCTGCGATGGTGTACTCAACGACAAACCTGGTGCACGAATGGCATATCGTCATTTTTTCGGATGAATCCAGGTTCTGTTTACGGGATCATAATGGTCGCATTCGTGTTTGGCCCACATCGCCGAGTAACTGGGTCGTCATAATACGCCAGTCACTACTCTTTATGAACAGTGGTATCGTGTTGAAGCTGCATGGGCAGCTGTACCTATACACGCCATCCAAGCTCTGTTTGACTCAATGCCCAGGCGTATCGAGGCCGTTATTACGGCCCGAGGTGGTTGTTGTGGGTACTGGTTTCTTAGGATCTATGCGTGAAATGTAATCACATGTCAGTTCTAGTATAATATATTTGTCCAATGAACACCCGTTTATCATCTGCATTTCTTCATGGTGTAGCAATTTTAATGGCCAGTAGTGTATATTACTTACTATCTGGATGTAAATACTGTGGGAGTAAGAACCACCAACTTGCTGTTGGAGGAGGGGATAGCAACTTGGTGACGACAAGAGAAATTGAGGAGGAGGAGAAGTCGGACAGAAGATGAAGGTGGAGACCTACTAACAGAAGTTGTATATATACTGCAGAACCAAAGAAAATGGTATATGCATGAATATTCAAATACAGAGATATGTAAACAGGCAGAATATGGCGCTGCGATCGGCGACGCCTGTGTACGACAACAAATATCTGGCGCTGTTGTTAGATCGGTCGCTGCTGCTATAATGGCGGGTTATCAAGATTTAAGTGAGTTTGAACGTGGTGTAATTGTCCGCACGCGACACAGCATCTCCGAGATATCGGTGAAGTGGGGATCTACCCGTACAACCATTTCACGAGGGTACCGTGAATAACAGGATCCGGTAAAACATCAAATCTCCGGGGCCAACGATGACTGAAGAGAATCGTTCTACGAGATAGAAGTGCAACCCTTCCACAAATTGCAGCAGCTTTCAATTTCAATGATGGGCCATCAACATACAGGGTGTCCGAAAAGACTTTCCCTTATTACATAAATTGATAACTCAGGCTAGAAGTAAGATACAAATATGAAACTTGTGTCGAATTGTTTACAACTATCGAAGTTTTTTTCTAGTTTAGCTTTGCAGTATGTAAGTAGTGGATGAGGTGCAGTGTCCAAGAAGCTATGTTAACCAATCAGGAGAAGGCACAGTGTGTCCTGTGGTACTATGAGACACGATCACCAACCACAGTGCAGAGACACTTCCGGACAACATTTGGAAGGAATCCACATGATGTCAAGAGCATTAAAGCCTGGTATGAGAAGTTCAAGAAAACAGGATCGGTTGCTCACCTTCCGAGGTTTGGTCGACCAAGAACCTCAGCAGACAGGTTGGAAGCTGTAAGGCAGTCTTTTGTGCGTAGTCCGAAGAAATCGGTGCGCAGGGCCTCACGTGAATTACAGATGCCAAAAAGCTCTCTCCATGACCTTTTACACACACTTTTATTGTTTCGTGCATACAAAGTGCAAATCGTTCAGGCCTTGTTGCCTAATGACAGTACACGTCGATATGATTTTGCGGTCGAAATGCTATCACGTATTGAGGACGATGACGGTTAGACGAATTGCTTTTTCCGACGAAGCGACCATTTTTGTCAGTGGAATAGCGAATCGCCATAATGTGCGCATTTGGGGTTCAAAACCCCCTGGTGAGGTCATGGAGTGCTCCAGAGGCAGTCCAAAGGTGAATGTTTGGTGCGCGCTATTGCACGATCGAATTATCGGGCCATTCTTCTTCGCTGAGGCTACGATCACATCTGCAGTGTATCTGGACATGTTGCAACTGTATGCTGTTCCTCAGCTGCTTCAGTATCACCCCGATGTCTTGTTTCAGCAAGACGGTGCACCGCTCATTGGGGTTTGGACGTCCGTGCCTTTCCTGGGTGATGGATTGGTATGGGCCAACGGTTTGGCCTCCACGCTCTCCTGACATAGCTCCATTAGACTTCTTTTTATGGGGTATGTCAAGGACGAGGTCTACCAAACAAGTGTACCAGATCTTGAAACCCTGCGGCAACGGATAACCACAGTCGTTGAATCGATCCCTCCAGTGATGTTGCCTAATGTGAGGACGGAAATTGAATATAGCCTAGATGTGCTACGTGCTACCAAGGGTGCTCATGTGGAAGTTTACTGAAGTGTGAAAAAAACTTTGATAGTTTTTAAACAATTAGACACCTGTTTCATATTTGTATCTTACTTCTAGCTTGAGTTATCAATTTATGTAATCAGGGAAAGACTTTTCGGGCACCCTGTATGTCAACGTGTGAACCATTCAACGAAACACCATCGATATGGGCTTTCGGAACAGAAGGCCCACTCGTGTAACCTTGATGACTGCACGACACAATGTTTTACGCCTCGTCTGGGACCGTCAACACCGACATTGGACTGTTGATAACTGTAAGTATGTCGACTGGTCGGACGAGTCTCGTTTCAAATTGTATCGAGCGGATGCACGTCTACAGGTATAGAGACAACCTCATGAATCCATGGACCGTGCATATCATCAGGTGCTTTTCAAGCTGGTGGAGTCTCTGTGATGGTGTGGGACGTATGCAGTTGGAGTGATATGGGACCCCTGATACGTCTAGATACGACTTTGACAGGTGACCCGCATGTAAGCATTCTGTCTGATCACCTGCATCCATTCATGTCCATTGTGCATTCCGACGGACTTGGGCAATTCCAACAGGACAGTGCTACACCCCACACGTCCAGAATTCCTACAGAGTGGCTCCAGAGACACTCTTCTGAGTTTAAACACATCTTCTGGCCACAAAACTCCCCGGACATGAGCATTATTGAGCATATCCGGGATGCCTTGCAAAGTGCTGTTCAGAAGAGATCTCCACCTCTCGGACGCTTACGGATTTATGGAAGCACTGCAGGAATCATTGTCAGTTCCCACCAGCATTACTTCAGACATTAGTTGAGTCCATGCCACGTCGTGATGCGGCACGTCTGCGTGCTTGCGGGATCCCTACACAGTATTAGGCAGGTGTTCCAGTTTCTTTGGCTCTTCAGCGTGTAAACACACTTTTTTTTCATGGCGGCTTTCTTCCCCAGGCGCCAGCCCGCAGACTCTCAACGTCGGAGCGAAACGCGTAACTCCTACCAACTTCTCTTCTACAGCTAACACCGTGTGACCTCTTTGGCCAGCGATCTCTCTGTCTACCCAAAAAAGAAAAGATCTCGCATTTTGCCTCCTTTGCAAAGTGTCGGTACTGAGGAAGCTGCTAGCCGATTGCTGCAACTGGTGTTACTTCTTAAGGACAAAAAAGGTACGGGATACATCTGCTATCCGCCTGCATATGTCATCCATTTCTTTCATTATACTATATTTTCGTTTGATTCAAGCGAAAGGTGATTTCATAACTCCCATCTTCTGAAACGAGTCTGTACAAAATTCGACCGACAAATTTTACTATACTAAGCTTCCTCCAATACCGTGCAAAAATCTTTATGTGAGATCTGTAAGAGTCATAAAAGCCTTTTGACTCTCAAACAAGTTATTGAATATACTTTCAGTTTTATGTGAGTTGCAAACGTTTTTGAACCGTTCTAAACACCGTACATTCTCTTCACGTGCTGATGATGTGAATGCGTCGTGTTCTCTCGGTGTAGCAAGTGTTTGTAGAGCTCTCTGTGTCACCACCAAAATATCATTTCCGAACGACGTAAACAACTGCTTGCATTTAGATGAGCTTTGCAAACATTTCGTGAATAATTAAATTAATTTAGCCTTCACTATATCGACACCAGTTTCCATGTGTATTATTATTCCCTGCTGGTCGATGTTTAGAGTTCCATGTTTTGGTTTGGTTTAAGTGTTACGCTAGATATGTAGACGTTCTCGTTATTTACAGCACATGACCCCGTTTTATTGGGTTTATACATACTTTTAATGGAACCTCCGGACGTGAAAAGTTGGACGTTGTTTTGGTGTTAAGGCTGTACCTAAAATTCCCTGTCGAACTGGTTGTATACCTGCCCATCATAATACACTGTCTCCATACTTCTGTTCGTCTCGGTTAAATATTAAGTTCTGCTAGTAAATGTTTCTGAGTTGTTTTGTTTCATCAAAGTTGTCAGGCACCGCTTTTGTTGTCACTGACTTTTAATTGTCTGCCTTTCTTCACTGTGACATTTCCCTGAAACGTTTTATGTGTTCTACATTTTTTTACATCTATACCTCTCTAATGTTACTAACTATAATATTGACGCATAAGTTCAAAATTGCTTTATTCGTTAGGCTCATAAACATTTATCTCAATTTAGTATTACAAAATTTCTGAGGCATCTTATCATAAAGAGTTGCACACCGAAGTATCTTCACCGCCAGGTGTCTAGATTTTTTCCCTACATCAAATTATCATGTGGTGGCTAGCTTTCCTGGATGTAATTTAGATTGTTAAAATGTGCTAATTGAGACAAAGTACTGTGATTCTTTGTGGCGTTTGCAAACACGAATCAGAGATCAGATTTTCACAATCTATCTAATGTGCAAAATGAATGTTTATTTGTTCGTCTACGATACTCTCGTAAACTATTTATGTGACAGTGTGGAAATTATGGTGAGTAGTGTGCACAACCGGAAAGGTTTCTACGGGGGTAAGAACTGTCTGCCACCCATAGGAGTGGGAGTGAAAAGCGGATAACGTACAAGCTTTGTTCAGGAACGCCTGGAGCTGTTTCAATCAAATTTTGTGTATTTGCATAAAAATAGAGTGAGGATAAAAAAAAAAAACAGGGAGCAACTCCTCGAGGCGAGAGTGCGCGTTGAGAAGATGTGACGTGTAAACATATTCAGTAATGTCTGATTAAATCTATAGTCTCTGGGGTCGCTAGACTTACTGGTAACAGTGACATTTCACCCTAAAGTTGGATGCAGGGAGGATTGCGAGGACAGTAACATATCAGCATATCCCTGTGAACCGTTGCGGGCTTTCAAAAAAGGAAACGAAATGAGGTGCTGTGGTGGCCCTCAACTACATACCATCACAGTGTTGAAATATTAAAAGTTTTGGCTGGTTTCGTTGTCTAGGGGCTGGGATACACAGTTGCCGCATTACAAGCCAAATATTGCTGAGTCTACAGTATACGATAAGAATACACGCATGAATCGAATGGTCGAAGGTTTCTATCACTCCGCAATTGCGAATTATGAAAGTAACATATACATTTATGAATGAAAGACTGCAGTTAAATAAAATCTGCACGTTCTATCTTAACGACTTTAAATGATGAGTACGATAGTAGAAGCACTTTTGAGAATGCGGTATATTTCTGCAAAACACTTATTGGTGTCGATGGTCGAGCAGTTAAGGGGCTCCGGAACACCCTATACTTGCAATGTTAAAATAACGCTTATAAATTACATCTTTCCTCACAAAGTATTTGAGGTAGGAAGTTGAACTTTTAACAGATTATTTATTGGAATATTGGCTACAACTTAACACAGGGATTTTACAAAATTTTCGTTCAGTTATTAAAGATGATTTTTCTTTCAATTGTAATGAAAATTCACAACGTTTTTTTGCAATTTTTTTATTTATATATTCAAAAATATACAGTTTTTTGGAAAAAGGCTGTTTTAAATTATGCAGAAGGTACTGTGTAACATTTACTGAAAGTTTGAAACAAATATGTTTGGAAGATCCTTAGAAAACATGTAATTAGTATGAGAAAATAAAAGTTTTGGGAATCGAGCGACAAAGATTGGATTAACTTTTTAGTGCATTCCAGGTCCATAGGATGGTTTATCTTCATCCTCTGCAAACTCCTCCTCTAGCTTCCTCTTGTTCCTCCTCCTGTTTACTCTTGCTTGTATTTCTAGACTCTTTACAGCCCTGTCTGCAGCCCGAAGGCGTTCCTTGTCTAAAGCAAGCATCGCTCGTACCATGTTAGAACCTATCTTCATTCCCATATTTCTAAATACCTTGCACCTTACAATGTTGCCATCATTGAAAGTCGCAACAGCATCATACACACCAAAGTGAAGTGTTTCTATTCCAACAAATACAGTCCTGGGGATTCTCGACCATATAACACTATTTACACTTTCATTGGGGTTTTGAGTTTTTCCGTGAATACACTTTTTCAACAGTTCAGGTGCTGTTAAGTCTCTGAAAATAGGTTTTATCACCTCCATTATTGCATGAGGCAGACTAAGCTTATGAGTGTACACTTCACCAGTTAGCAATCCTTTGTTATATTTACACCAACTGTCTTCTTCTTTGGGACACAAGCTATGTTGGGGATATTCATCGGTTGAAGAAGTGTGAAAAAAAAGAGCCCAAACAGCCTTCTTCATTTCGTCGACACTTTGTGTATTTTGCCTAATAGCCATTCCATAATAGTTCTGTATTTTGTCAATTACACTGTCAGTTAACCTTCCCTTCCCATCCAACCCTTTACCATCACTGAGTTTTTGTTTTTTGTACGAAGCTTTCAGTCGCCGAAGTCTTGTTCCCATTCGCTTCTGTACGTGTCCAATACACTCAAATTTCTGCACTACAACATCATCACCATAGGGCTTCAGTCCTTGAACATGTTTGAAACTTTTAGAATCACCGTCACCAAGGTAATTAACATATCGCACTTTATCACACGCCTCAGAACGCTGGAATATACTGGCAACACTAGCCACTTCCATTCCTCCACTACTGCCACTATAGTTAGCTTTGCAATTATTTTCATGTGTACCTTTATATTTTTGTGGACATCTACCATACTTTGATATTACTGCTACATCTAAAACTTTCCCTGTATACATACTGGTGGCAGATACTACACCATGAAGAAATGTGTGTCCCCATTTATGCCAGGTACCATCGAACGCTGCAGTCGAATTTCTGTTACCATTATTTTCCATTACTGCCTCTTCCACAGCGTTCTTCATAAATTCTATACAGGCATCTTCTACTTTAGACCCTATTAATTTATTATAGGTCGTAAACTTGGTTGGGGGATTTGGAAGATTCATGATGCCACAGAAAATTGCACCTGCAGTAGCACCCTTACCAACTGAACGCAACGAATAAACAAATCTAATGTTGTGTTCGTAGATTTTGCTATCATTTTCTTTAGTTGCAGTTACTGCAACACTGTCCCAAAAGGTGGTCATGTATGAACACTTATCACATTTCAGTTGTATTTCACTAGCAAGTCCTACGTGCTTTATTATGGAGAGTTGCAGACCAACTTCACTACAATGAATACGTCTTACACAGTTTGAAAAAATTCCTTTGAGAACCGACATATCAAATATTTCATTCACATCCGATTTGCCCATAAAACATTCATAATTTTCACTCATTGAACCAAGCTTCTTCTGTGAAGTATTTTCTTTCCCACTTTGACTGCTATGGGCAGGTGTACTTGAAAGGTTAGGTTCACTCACTTGGTTATCGTCTTTATTGTTTACAGTAATAACACATACCTTTGGCTTTCCAACATTTCTCCTTTTCTTAAAAGCCTCCAGAGGATTTCTAATAACTTTACTTTTACTCATTATTATACTTCAACAAAACAGAGACTCAAGAAACAGAATTAATTACGAATATATTCGAGATAACGACAGAGTAAATAAACATGAAACAATCGACAATCACACCAGCGATATATATTGAACCATCACAGGTTAGCCACAACACATACTTTATCTCACATCACTAAAATGTACCTGATGAACACGGACGTTAATAATAACACCATTTGACAGCAGTTTAACAGCGCCACAGTGGGTCACGCCCATGTAGAACACATTTCAAAAAAAAATTTAAAAATAGTTGTAGTCTTCGGAATCGAATAAATTATGTATCTATTAAAAGGTAATAGTCTGCATATTCAGAAAACGCAAAAACGTAAAAATTGAACTTTTCATGATTTTGAGCCTTTCCGGAGCCCCTTAAATGAAACATAAGTTGAATAACATGGAAACAATAGATTCCTACTGCACGTAATTAGTAATGAAAGACAACATAACTCGCGCGATATTCACTTCTAAACGCACACTACGCCTTCACTGTAAGAGCCACGGAAATCTCACAAGTGCACAAGTCGGCACTCCGAAGTATTTCTGTCTCCCGCGATCACGCGCAAACCACTCCACTCTCTAGTCTTCCCCGCGACAGTGCGTCTGTCGCGCCGTTCCGTCCAGCGCTCTCCATGTCCCGTGACGACTGTCCTCTCTCTCGAAACGATGCTCTTCTCTGCTTCCATCCAGTCTCCCCATTCACGAGCGCTGTGATTGGCTAGAGTGCTCCCACCATACCTTGAAGACAACGCACATTCACAAACATAGTGAAAGACTTTCGAAATACCGGATTTACATTTAATTAACTTGAAATTAAATAAATATTCCTATGGCTGGACCATAATCGCACTCTAACACAAATTATTAAATACATAAACAAATTAAATAAACATATATCAAAGGAATAGCAACAAAAGGTAGGCCAGTAGCCTAATGTCTCTGTGCTTTCTAATACACAGTAAATATTTAACCAATTTCTTCATGAATAGCATATATCGGATATAAACAAAGACATAGATAAGAATGCTGCTACCGTTTTCTCGTGTAACTGTGGAGTACTAATGGCCTGACGCGATCGATAGTAATCGGCCGCTTTGAACTCCAGTAACCCGTGTACTATTCAAGTTACACGTGTGTAATTCATACCAATTTAGGTTTACACTAATAACTTTTTAAGACACGTCGATAGAGGTAATGGGATGAAGTGTTTAGATTTTGGAAATTCGTTGCTGGGTGTTACTTGTATTATTTACCGTCAGATACTAAACTTTATACTAATAAAGATATTGAAAATCTGATTACACCATCAGAATCGTCATGCAAATAATAGCAATTTACATGTTTCTTTTTGAGGTTAAAACGTCCCCTTAGAAAAATTTATGAATGACTGTGCTGATAAACCTCTTACATTATTTGATTTCCAAACAGCTGAGCAGAACTCAACGTACTCACACTTTTCGTTCTTTACCTATTCTGATCAACACTAAACTGACACACAATATTTTTAGCACAACGCAATCTGACTTTCAAAAATCCCTACAAAAGAATGGCCCTGACTAACATTAATCTATGTGTTTCACAAATCACTTACCCCACCAAAAATCTTCGTTACTCGAACTACTGCAATACAGCGAGCGCCACTACTGCCAGCTAAATAAAAGATTCTAACTACTGAAGGCACTAACTACTGATAGGCATAGTTAGTAAATGAAAGATTTTGATAGAGAACAAACAATGTATTTACCTTAATAGTGTTCAAAAGTCATAATAGATATATATAAAGTTCATGACATGCAGTCCTACAAATTTACTCTCTCTGATGGACACACGTCCAGATCATCCGCTCACAAAACTCCGCCATCTCTCTCCCCACATCCACCACTGCGGGCGGCTCACCTCCAACTGCGCAACGCTACGTGCTGTTAACAGCCAACTGCCCACCACTGCCATAGCGAATATCACACGAATGCCAACCAGCCACTGGCTGCACACAGCCAGTGACTTTCATACAGAGCACTACGTGGCGTTACCAGTATAAATACCTAAACAGCCTACTTACAAGGTATCATGATTCATCTGACTACTATAAATTTCTATTCGAAGTGTGGAATGTCTGCTATGATGGTTTCACAAAGTCCGCCATCTTTGGCACTCTCGGCAGCCACACGCTCCAGCTTGACCCTTCTTGCTTCAGCCAACATTCGACACCACGTGGTCGCCCTACCGAGCAGCCCGTGCGGCCACGCCAACTCTGAACTTAGAATATTTTCAGGGCGGCACAATTCGCCCGTTACCTCACAACCTGATGGAATTTCTGCCAAACTGGCATACGTATCACTTGCTATCTGCAAATAACGGGTATTCGGGAAGCAAGTACGAATTTGAATTTTGCGATATTTTCTCATATGACAGTTGGTAGCCAAGGTTTTCTCATGTTTGTTACCTGCAAGCCTTCCCACTAGTAGACTGATAGTTTTCGCGTTGTGAGCATCGTCGCTTGATGTTTGTTTTCCTCATGGAGCAGATGACAACTGAGCAACGTATCCAAGTGATAAATAGTTGTTACAAAAACAGTGAATGAGCCACAACAACCGCTCGCGAATTGCATGCGACACTCTGTCATAATGCTGCTCCATTCGAATCATCAGTTCGAAATTTGACCCGGAAGTCTGAGACCACGGGTTCTATTTGAGATGTTAAGAAAACAGGACGACCACGGTCTGTACGGGCACGAGAAAACACAGCTGTCATGCATGATACTGTGACCATAAGCCCCAGAAAGTAGGTTCAGCGACGAGCTCAACAACTGAATATATCGCTAAGTTCACTGCACTAAATCCTTTCAAAAGATCTGAAAATGGATACGTGCAAGATTCAACTTACACAAGACTTGAAGGTTGGAGATCATAGAATGAGACATCGATTTGCTCAGTCGGTCTTGCCTCAACAAGGGGAGAACGGGACCTTCAGGAAAAGTATAATTTTCTCACCTGAGGCGCACTTCTACCCCAGTGGGTACAGAACTGCAAGATCTGAGGTAACGAAAATCCGCGAGTGACTGTGGAAAATGCGATGCATCCACGACGAATGACTGTGTAGTGCGGATTCTGGGCAGAAGGAGTGATCGGCACGTACATTTTTGATAATGATGCCGTCACTGTGAACGGCGACCGTTACCGAAACAGGCTCTCTGATAGGTTTTTCCCTCTTATCGATTAAAATAGACGTGTGAGACAGGCTAAATACCCTCAGACATCAAGAAGAATATAATAATTCCAATCCCAAAGAAAGCACGTGCTGAAAGATGTGAAAATTACCGAACTATCAGTTTCATAAGTTACGGCTGCAAAATACTAACACGAATTATTTACAGACGACTGGGAAAACTAGTAGAAGCCGACATAGGGGAAGATCAGTTTGGATTCCGTAGAAATAACGGAACACGTGAGGCAATACTGACCCTACGACTTATCTTAGAAGCTAGATTAAGGAAACGCAAACGTACGTTTCTAGCATTTATAGACTTAGAGAAAGCTTTTGACAATGTTGACTGGAATACTCTCCTTCAAATTCTGAAGGTGGCAGGGGTAAAATACAGGGAGCGAAAATTTGTACAGAAACCAGATGGCAGTTATAAGAGTCGACGGACATCAGAGGGAAGCAGTGGTTGGGAAGGGAGTGAGACAGGGTTGTAGCCTCTCCCCGATGTTATTCAATCTGTATATTGAGCAAGCAGTGAACGAAACAAAAGAAAAATTCGGAGTAGGTATTAAAATCCACGGAGAAGAAATAAAAACTTTGAGGTTCGCCGATGACATTGTAATTCTGTCATAGACAGCAAAGTACTTGGAAGAGCAGTTGAACGGAATGGATAGTGTCTTGAAAGGAGAATATAAAATGAACATCAACAAAAGCAAAACGAGGATAATGGAATGTAGTCGAAATAAGTCGGGTGATGCTGAGGGAATTAGATTAGGAAATGAGACACTTAAAGAAGTAAAGGAGATCTGATATTTGGGGAGCAAAATAACTGATGATGGTCGAAGTAGAGAGGATATAAAATGTAGACTAGCAATGGCAGAAAGCTTTTCTGAATAAGAGAAATTTGTTAACATCAAGTATAGATTTAAGTGTGAGGAAGTCGTTTCTGAAAGTATTTGTATGAAGTGTAGCCATGTATGGAAGTGAAACATGGACGATAAATAGTTTGGACAATAAGAGAATAGGAGCTTTCGAAATGTGGTACTGCAGAAGAATGCTGAAGGTAAGATGGGTAGATCAGATAACTAATGAGGAAATATTGAATAGGATTGTGGAGAACAGAAGTTTGTGGCACAACTTGACCAGAAAAAGGCATCGATTGGTAGGACATGATCTGAGGCATCAAGAGATTACCAATTTAGTATTGGAGGGCAGCGTGGAGGGTAAAAATCGTAGAGGGAGACCAAGAGATGAATACAATAAGCAGATTCAGAAGGCTGTAGACTGCAGTAGTTTCTTGGAGATGAAGAAGCTTGCACAGGATAGAGTAGCATGGAGAGCTGCATCAAACCAGTCTCAGGACTGAACACCACAACAACAACAACATCGATTAAAATATAGATTTTTTGTTCTACAAGCTTGTGCGACCTGTCACACATCCCGTGAAACGATTGCTCTGCTGAATGAAAAGTTTCCTCATCGCCATGTCCGACGAGCAAGTCGCCCAATGTGGCGTCGAATGCAATGAGCACTTGTACTTGCCTGCCAAATTTACCGGAATGGGGGACTCCTGGCCCACAATGCCGTACGCTCATTTCATTTTCATTTCCTCCAAAAATTATCTCCTTTTAGGAAACCACGAATGGCCTGCCAGATCATGCGATCTTAGGCCTTGAGATATTTTTTATGAAGGTTTGTGAAATGATAAGTGTACGTGAAAAAACCACAACGATACACCATTAAAGGGCGAAATCAAAACGGATATTAACGGCATCCCGCCAGACGTTTGTGAACGTGTCATCGAGAACTTCAGTGAACACACTGCTCCTTTCCACGCAGCCTTCGGTGTTCATATGGAGGATATAATTTTTCATACATAAATGGGAGAAGTTACTTAATGTGTTTGCGAAAAAAAAACATGATGTTTTCAATCAAGTATATTCGTCCCTACGTCCGGAACAACCTCTATTGCTGTGATAGTACGACACCCCTTGCACATCTCTGACCGAGGGTTTGGGGTAAAAAAGGATGACGAAATCACAATTGTGGAATGTGATAGTAAGCTAGTCCTACTACCGCTAGAGTGAGAGTGACGCTGAGAAAGTGTGACACATATAAATGCCATAAACGACCTGTTGGTACAGTTTAAAAGTATTAAGAAAAATGTCTTATTTGTGTTGTTCAGTGTGTAACATACTTTCCTTACGCTGTTGAATTTTTTAATATTGCTAGTACTCGCAATGATACCCGTTCTCGCCGGCCGTAGTGGCCAATCGGTTCTAGGCACTACAGTCTGGAACCGCGAGACCGCTACGGTTGCAGGATCGAATCCTGCCTCGGGCATGATTGTGTGTGATGTCCTTAGGTTAGTTAGGTTTAAGTAGTTCTAAGTCAAGGGGACTGATGACCTCAGATGTTAAGTCCCTTAGTGCTCAGAGCCATTTGAACCATTTTTTTGATACCTGTTCTCATCAGAAACGCATGATCGAATCACCTGCGCACAACTGTAAGTGGAGGATTAACAGGGGCGCTTGACTGGGTGATAAAACAGAGACCTACACTTTTGCTCTGTTCGTCTGAAGTCCAGCTTCACGTCTTAGACCTGTTTATCTTATGTGCCATTACTTGTTATGCTGCTTCTCTCACCCAATCCTCCTACTGTGTAACGTGATTCAGCTTTGCAACAACACAATTCCAGGAGGCATTGGTGCACCATCGAATCAAGAACACGCCACTCTGACAAAATCATATTGTATTGTTGAGGCCCTCTATCCTTTGATTTTTTTTCTGTACATGAATCACGAGAAAAACTCGAAGCTGCAATCCCCAAACGGTACAACTCACGGAGCCTACAAGATAGACGCCAATTCCGATTGAGAAAAACGACTTCTGCCTTCAACTGATTAGCGAATACTGTATCAAATCACAAAAACACTGCTGCTGCCAAGGTACAGGAGTTGAATACTAAGTGCTAGGACAGTTTTGAATCTGCTTGGTAACGAGTTGAACTATATTCTCCAAGACGATAAAAAACTACCCCAACCCTAGTGATCATAAGGTCATCAGCGACAATTTAATGCAACTCTGAGACAGCTCACAACCAGATAATATGTATCCTCCTACTTGAATGAAATTTTCACCCTGCAGCGGAGTGTGCGCTGATTTGAAATTTGCTAGCAGATTAAAATTGTGTGCCGGACCGAGGCTCGAACTCGGAACCTTTGCATTTCGCATGAAAAGGGAAGCACGACTCACGACACGTCCTCGCATGAGAAGTTCTGTGAAATTTGGAAGGTTGGAGTCGAGGTACTGGCGGAAGTAGAATTGTGAGGACGAGTCGTGATTGGGTAGCTCAGTTGGTAGAGCACTTGCCTGCGAAAGGCAAAGGATCCGGGCTCGAGTCTCGGGCCAGCACGAAGTTTTAATCTGCCAGCATATTTCATCCTCCTACTTAACCGTCATCAAGGTGAGGGATATAAAGGCACGACATTAGCTTTGTTCCTCTATGCTATCAACGTCTATGTCTGTAGGTACCGTAACAGTCAAAAGTATAGCTCCAAAGCACCAATCAGAGTCGCTGCCTACGCGACTGATCTTATTCAGACACTATCAACATATAAGGAACTATTACACAGCTTATTGCACAAGTGAAGAGGAACTGCCACCAGACATAGGTACTGCCAACGCGTTCTGTCTGCACAATAGCCTGTGATCCGACTGTTGTATCCTTCCGCCAAGAGCCCATAAACTTTCCGACGCTACGCTCCGACCCCCGCCTGAATGGCTTTTCATTCACTGATGCCTCAGATGCCCTACGAAACGGTTTCTGCCAATGAGTCTTAAATAAAATAAAGGACAAATGCACGTCATGTTCCAGCACTCACTGTTACGTGAATCTACTGCCTAGATTACGTAATTTAAGTAATGGCAAATGGGCGCAATCGGTGAGATAGCAAATCACTGCAAGGTCTCTAGTGCATCAATCACATAAAGGGAATTACCATTGCGCGAACCAATAGCTTTGTCAGCGTTTCGTGGAGCCAAATATAACGCCGGATGACTAAGAATCATAAAAACGTTTAACGTCCTGTCTAGAACTTCATGGTGAAGAATTGGACAGTTGCCAATGACACCCCTTTTTCTTCAGACGACAATCAGATACTGTCGGAATTATAAGTTACTTCAGAAGTCAGACGAAACTGCCGGGTGAAATTCTCAAGATATATGTATGAAATATGTTTACAGATGCGTGTGAGGTGCTTGTAAGGGTGTTTCAGGGGAGACTGTGCTGAGGAATAATTGATAAGAAAAAATAATTCGGTACATTGCGCCGTTTGCGAGTTATTGATCATTGAAGTTAGCCAATAAGATCGTTGAACGTGCAAATTTAAGCACTCGAACGTGCTAAAATCCAGTAATGCCCAGAGATCTGCACTTCCGTGAGTTACCACTTGCTGAGGTGTTTATTACTAGTTAAAACGTGCGTTTTTCTGAAATGATAAATTAAACCTAAGTGAGGAAAAGATAAGTTTGTTCGGTATGGGTAAACCAAATGAAGAACAAGTGTGACAATACTGTCTCTGGCAGGCTGCGTGAATTCGCGCGCGCGACAACCTGTTTGGCTAACTCCAATGCTAAATAACCTGGAAACGGCGCAGCATATCGATTTTTTTTTATTAACAATTATTTCTCAGCTCAACCTCTCCTGCAACATCCTTACCAGCTTTTCAGACTGTTTCTGACCACCTTATACAGGGTGTTCCAGCTATCTTGTCCACCCAAAATATCTCTGGAACAATAACAGCTATTGGAAAACGACTTTCACCGGTATCAATGTAGGGCTGGTGCCCATAAATGTACATATTTGGAAACATTCTAAAGCGAAAGCATATGTGTTTTTTAACACAAACTTATGTTTTTTTAAATGGACCTCCTATATTTTTTCTTCAGCAATCCATAGCATGACAAAACACATACACAGTGGAGTTGATTTCATCGCAATATTCCCATTACATACCGAGATATTGAGACGCGAAGTTGA
This sequence comes from Schistocerca piceifrons, assembly GCF_021461385.2. NCBI lineage: Eukaryota > Metazoa > Arthropoda > Insecta > Orthoptera > Acrididae > Schistocerca > Schistocerca piceifrons. The sequence goes on from NC_060140.1 coordinate 920,648,695, forward strand.
CGCTTGAAACACCCGACATGCGCTGCTAGCGCACGTCTTGAGGCTCAGGCGTGAACCCCATGCTGCCCGTAATCGCGGCAAGATGGCAGCAGACCGTACTATTCGTTTCGGACCTCTTGATAAGTATGGAAGTGTGATTACGCATGTCAATCACATCGCGATTACTGGCAGCATGGGGTTCACGCCTGAGCCTCAGGACGTGCGCTAGCAGCGCATGTCGGATGTTTCAAGCGTCAACTTCGCGTCTCAATATCTCGGGATGTAATGGGAATATTGCGATGCAATCAACGCCACTGTGTATGTGCTTTGTCATGCTATGGATTGCTGAAGGAAAAATATAGGAGGTCCATTTATAAAAACATAAGTTTGTGTTAAAAAACACATATGCTTTCGTTTTAGAATGTTTCCAAATATGTACATTCATGGGCCCCAGCCCTACATTGATACCGGTGAAAGTCGTTTTCCAATAGCTGTTATTGTTCCAGAGATATTTTGGGTGGACAAGATAGCTGGGACACGCTGTATAAACCGGGTGTCTCTCCCAAGAGAGCTATCTGCAATTTTGTTTTTGCTTTGCGTAGCTACAGTCAACCCAGAAAGTTACTGCTCGTCACGTCTTTCATGCAGCCCGCAGTATCAACAGAAAATATTTGTATCTCATTAAAAATATAATTATTATCGAATCGGAATTTTGCCTGCCGATTCGGAAGAGTGCTCCCAAATTAGTCTTGCCCAATATTCTTTTTATCGATATGTGTTAACAGGGATAGTAAAACATGAAGAATAAACAGCAAATAAAATGGAAAGGTCGTACGGCATTTTTGGCTGGGACAACCCATCTGTGTTTGTTCGGCCACCCAGTGTATGTCTTTCTATTGGACGACACTCCGGTGACTTGCGCGTCGCTGATGGTGAAATGGTAATAGTGCCCGGTTCCCAAGCTGATGAAATATTCGACCCGGCCGGAAATCGAACACGGGCTCCCTGCATGGCAGTTGGGCACGCTGATCTATTTTTTTTTTTTATTATTATTATTGTCAGATTGACTTGATACATTCAGACCACCAAAGTCAAAATTATTATGTAATACGAACTGCAAATCGAAAAAAAAACAAATGATTATTAGTAACAAAAGAAGGGGAAAAGATTGTGGGCAACCAGGACACTAACTTACGTTCTAACGTCTAGTTCTTTTTTATTTTCCATCTGTTTTATTTATTTATTTTATATAAGGAAGAAAAGTGAACAAAACAAAGCTTTACGTGACTTGGCACCGGAAACAGGGAGGAATCAATGACCACAGGGGAACCTAACCAACGCCCTGTCAGTTAAAAACAAGAAAAATCATATCTACAAAAAGCGCTCAATAATGAGGGGACAACAGCCACTTGCAATGCGCGGTCTCCAGATACAGATGAAAGACACGGGGATCGGTGTCGTTCCCCCCTTCAGCAACGTAGTGACCCAGTCGCCAGACTATCGTATTCGTTTTTGTGTTAGGAAAAAAGGATACGTCCGGACGAATAAGAAATTCATCAGAAAAAAAGCGAATTCAGGCTCTATGAAAAGAGAAGCCATCTGCCGACCAATCCAGAGTCAATGATCCCGCCCACAAGAGACCAGATCGTGAAGTAAGATGTCAGTGTAATGACACTGTCACAGTGAGCAGTTGGGTGATCGCCTATGTGAAAAAAAAAAAGACCGCCAGTCTGTATCAAACGTTGAAAGACCATACACCACAACAAAACAATGTGCATCGGCAGTAGAAGAAGACTAAGATGGGACCAGACAGCTTTCCAAGATGTTGATTTCAACAAAGAAGAGCCAATGTGGTTGGCCCCAACGGGATAATAAGTCTCTGGTAGTGATGTGCGTCTTTGAAAGGATATCATGGCTCTGAGAACTATGGGACTTAACACTGAGGTCATCAGTCCCCTGGAACTTAGAACTACTTAAACCTAACTAACCTAAGGACATCACACACATCCATGCCCGAGGCAGGATTCGAACCTGCGACCGTTGCGGTCGCGCGGTTCCAGACTGAAGCGCCAAGAACCGCTCGGCCACACCGGCCGGCAAAGGATATCAGCACCGAGGAAACTGACAGTTATAAAATATTCACGGATATTTCGCAGTTTAGACTTCATCCGTGCTCCATTGATGGGAAGAGACTGGCCGGTTGGAGACAGGAAAAGGAACGAGATGTAGTGGGAAACAGAGCTTATGTACGTGTTAAGACATCGTTGGACAAACGAGATGGACGCCATCACATTAATATCGCGAAGACCTGACCCTCTGAGCTTGCTGGGTGTGGTCACCACTTCATACTGAACCAAGATGTGTCCCATTGTCCCTGTTTCCTCTTACCAAAACGTGGAATCCTGTATTATCTCGCATCAAAACTGAACGTTCTTCGGTGCGGCCTTGATTGCGATATATCGTTGCCAGCAGTGTTTCACTAAGGGCGGCGCCACCTCCCTGCTTTGGAAGTCAGAAACCGTGATGGGCGGCGCATGCGCCGTGTACTGAACGGTGGCCTATATAGGACGTCGAATTGCAATCTTGCGTCAGTTCTCAGCGGGACTCATCAGCAGAAGCAGCATTTCCAGAAGATGGCGAACAGTTGTATCGCCGAAATATCGAGTCAAGATGATTTTAGGATCCGGCAGCAAACCCGAAGAGTCTTTCAAGACTTATTACGCCGGGAAAGCCTACGTAGTCACCATAAGAATCTACTGGATAGCTGTTAGCGGCTGAAGGCCATCATCGCAGGAAGCGGGAATAACTGTGCGATGTAATAATGTAATACACTTTATTGAAAATATAGGCGCTAAGACTGGCACTTGATGAAGGAGGCTAAGGCGACGGCCTTCGTGTTCTAAAATCGCTCCACGAATGAGAGTCGTAACCTCACACCAGTTAAGTGCCTCCATTTTGTTCGGTTTGCGATCTACTATAATCCCTAAAGTCTTGTGGCGATCGACCACAGTCCCCCAAGGAATTACCACTCGTTTAAAGTCCAGCAATGGCAAGAACGTGCACTTAAAAGCATTAATATGGGGACCAGTTAGGCGACAAAGGGAATACAGGGTATCCTTGAGTCCGGAAGTGTCGTCGGCATTTCATACTAAAGCCATGGCAACATCGGCGTAAGAGCGGATCGAGAATTTTTCTCCCAATATAGTCCAGCCATTTAGTTGCTACGCCGAAGCAAGGATTCTAGGAAGAAAACAAGGAGTTACATGGATGAGGGGCTTACCTGGGGTACACCTCGGCGGATAGAAATCCATGAGTAAGGTGACTGTTCACATGGATACCAGTGAAATGATTCGCTAGACCTGGCACGCGTCGTGAGTAAAACACAGACGGTTAACACTCTCATTATAAAACTGTGACAGACACGATCGAATTTCTTGTGGAAGTAGAGAAAAAGCAAGGTCACCCGAGATATTAGTGGCCGCAGTTGCGGAAACGACTTCTCGACATTCGATAACAGAAGTCAGTAGCGTGCGTTCAGGCACATAACCTGAACGGGAATGATTTTGTCGAGCAACTTAGACGGCCGTTGTGACCGAGCGGTTCTAGGCGCCTCAGTCCGGAACCGCGCTGCTGCTATGGTCGCAGATTCGACTCCTGCCTCGGACATGGAAATGTGTGATGTGCTTAGGTTAGTTAGGTTTAACTAGTTCTAAGTCTAGGGGACTGATGACCTCAGATGATAAGTCCCTTAGTGCTTAGAGTTATTTGAATCATTTTTTGTCGAGCAACTTAGAGAGACGGTGCGGTGGCGATGTTCTATCCTTCCCTTTCTACGACGGACCTGCACCTACCTGTGAACATTGTCTCAGCAGATCATCAGTAGGAAAGCCGAGCGAAACCTACTGTACTTCGACGTGAACCACGCTGCACTTAAAGTCACTAAATCTACGTTTGGGGAGAAAGTTTTCACGCAAATGAAAGGTTGGAAATTTTGTCCTTAAGTACTATATTCTGAAACTTAAGTGAACAAGTATCACTGCCAAGCCCGTGCTAGTCTCAACACAGGCACTCACAATCCCTTTCACTCGCGTTAGCAAGTTTATGGTGTTGCATTTCCCGAAAACGTAATATCTACAAAAATACGTATTGTTTTTGGTTGAGAATGCTTGCCAAATATTAAGTCTGTCGGTACCTAATGCAGTCACAGTTTTTTGGCCACCGACCTACTCAATACGCCACGCAGAATATGTGTCTTCTCTCGTCACAAAATTTGCTTAAAAATTCTTTAATTTCTACACACCCATCGGAATAATTATACCGCCACTTTACAACACTTTTGATGTATGAAATACTGTTATATCCGGCAACTTATTTCATAGGAACTACTACTACACACGTCCGAACTGTTTCATGGCTAGGCTCCGACCCTTCTTTAGAACATGTCTTTTCTACCAGCAGAGGAAGGAGCGCGAAGAATATTGCTTTACCATTGGCAGTTTACTCAACAGCCAACAGCAAAACTACACTCTCCAGCGTCAGTCCGCGCTTTTCATCAATAACCAATCGCAAAATAATAAACCAAACGACTGCACTTTTTACCGATGTAATTATCTAATATGCTGAAGTTTTGTTTATACATAAAGTTATTTATTATTGTTATTTATACCTGAATTAACATTCCCTTCACCATAAACCTATTTTACAACTCTATTCTACAAAAATCCCCTTTGTCCACATCCATACTTCTTCGAAATGTTCCCGCACTAAATCCCACTACATAAACAATTGTCTGCATATTAGCCTTAAACCACACTCACTCATCATTCATACTGCTAAAACACATTTATAACATTTTACCTACACAGAAAGACATAATAATGCTTTATGAAAATACCAGAACAGTTTATGAAATACATCCATTACTTTAGTGCACTCTAGTGGGCATAATCGAAACTAAATCAGTCCCTTATCCTATATTGTCCTCTATAGGCTGATACATAAACTACGTGCGCGTCCACTCTCGCGTCATCATCTGTCCGTATCCAGCTCTGAGACACATCTCCCACTTAACCGCCTCCAAGGCTGGATCGGTATACGGCGCTACGCCTCAACAGGTGTTTACAGCTCGAGGGAAAAATTTTTAGTCGTAGTTTGGGTGAATATTTGGAAGAAGTGATTAAAGAACTGGTCGACCCTTGGATATTTCGATATGGAGCGGTTTACTGTCTTTGAAAGGAGAAGGAAGTGAGACACCCAATATTAATTCATTGACCATCGACGTTATTGCGTCACCTGTGAGAGGCCAAAAATGAACATTAAATTCTTTAGAAAACCCATCCAAACCAGGTGGCTTGTGCGACTGAGACCTGGTGACAGTATAATATATATATTATTCTCATAGGAATCACTCAGAAAAAGTGAAATAATTCAGGGGCGACGACGCATTCCAGCAAAGGGGAAAAGTCGAGAAACAAATTTTCAACCGGAACGTGGGCATCATGCAGTTCACTAAAGCAGTTAAAAATTGAAAATTTCACGGTAGAACGTTGACACTCGACCATTGGCGTTGGCAGAGAATGCAGTGGAAAGGTGTATTCTGCACGCATGCATACCGATAAGATGATAAAGTGAAGCCAATTTATTCCTTAAAATGGAACGGAAATTGTTATAGCTGTATTAATTTGGCTTTAATTTACAGCACACCCATAAACCATATACGAGCTTGCTAGTACCATTGTGAAGGTAACGGAATCTCGAGAAATAAAATTCTTGTGTCCGCCGAACGTCTGCCGCCCTTACGGTGCCAAAACACATGAAACCCTTACGAATTTGTGGCTTGGTATGCCGTGTCCACCGCTCCACAATACATGAGTACCGTTCTACAGCGCGAGAGCAACGGGCCCATGTTTCCTGAATGACAGCGCGGAGAGAATGCTCTTGTGGATAAGATATTTTGAGCATTCCTGGAAGACGATAAAATTTTACCTGCTGCTGGACATAATTAAATGTAATGAATACAGGAAAATGATTAGTAACAGAGGCGTGTGTCATGCCAACTCCAAAAGCTGCCCGCTCCTAGAAGTAGACGCAACATTATGTAGCGGCCAGGTGTGGGATACCGACCAATCTGTGCGTCACGTAGGTGCAAGAATTGTACCATGCCATCGAGTTCTCTACTAGCACCAAAATTAGGAGGCTGACACATCGGCTCTCCACAATCACTACCCTATACAATCTTTAAACGGGATTTACGAACTACCTAGATGATTTTGTCTTTGAAGAAATGCGAACATTCCATAAATGACCAGAGCTAGAAGGGGCATAGAGAAGAAGTGAAGTGAGATCACAAAAGGTGCATCCTATACCCCTACCATCACCGAGACTTCGAAATCTCGCAAAGGAATTCCTTCCCGATAAAACAAGGTAGCGCTCGTAGGAAGTTCTGAAGTAACATTAAAAAAGGTCGAGAATATAGAAACTGAAAACTGGTCAAACAGTACTTCCCGCAAAAAAAAAAAAAAAAAAAATAACATCTGCGTCAGACTCATATAGAAACTGTCGCAAAGTAGCAAGCGAAAGTTCGGAACAGTCCGGTTAATATTCAAAGAGACAAAAGAATATGCTAGCAAGGACGATGTGTAACCTCCCCCTCACTTATCGACCTTAATGACAGTGACAAATTAAACCGCGTGTACCTAATGGAAATTTGGGAAAAGCAATCGTCACCGAAGTTAAATGCAAATGAAACTGGTGGAAATTAATTTTGAAAAGTGGTAAAGTTAATAAAGAAAGTAAATGTGCGATCGTCACGTTAACAATTAACTAGCGGTAATTAGATATTTGAGATTTGGGGGAAATTACGGTCGCCAGTCCTAAGGACAATTACTATAGTAACTGAAAAAAAAGGTTATTACACATATAATTAGCACTAGAAGCGTGGCAACTGAAGGTTGGCACGTGTAGCGTGAAAACTGAAAGTTTGTCAGAAGTAATAAATTTCGCTACACTCTGACTTAATTTAGCAAAAGAATTAATAAAACCGGAAAATCGAAAGTTAATTTAGTGACTGAAGTTAATAGTGAGCTTTCTTTCTGAAGCACATCGAAATTCAGTAAAATACGGTTAGTCTTGGACTACCTCAACAATCATTTCAAAAGCTACTTGAATCTACACAATTTAGAAATAAGAGATTTAACTTTGAACTTGAATTAAATGATTCTGAACAATTAACAATAGTAAAAATTAGTACGTACCAAGCTGAGCTGCAGTCACAGGTAAGCTAAAATACGGTAACAAAACTCGCACTCTTAATTTGTGCTTATGTAATCTAAATATTGTAGCCAGCTATGAATACCTTAACTGAACTTTGAAATTAAAGCGGATAAATCGAATGATGCTGGCGTTTGAATTTCAACGACGCTCGGGTTCATTCCGGAAAAGGAAGGGACCCTGCTTGGTAATGCAATTGGGACAATGAGCAACAAATGTTCATGCTAAGTTGCTGTATTTCTGTGATGCAAATGGAACAGTTTGAAAAGCTGAGGTCTGCCATACATTTCTAAAACTTTACGTGCTTTCAGTCTTCCTTGTTGGTTGATTGAACGTTTGAAGTCACTCATTGTCGGCCGTCGCTGTTGCAGAAGCTGGATGTTGGCGGGCCTTCTTCTCGACACGGTCACCAGGCGAAACGGACTCTTCATGTGCGCCAGCTAATGCTTCCCGTCCGCGATACCGTGTCAGAAACTACCATGGCCAGTCGATCGCAATTGCATGCTGCCCAACCCCGAAAGCGCGGCAACTCGCGGGAGCGTCACACAACACACCTGCTCCACTGCACCACCCCAGCCAGACTCTCTCTCTGCCCGTGCTCCACGCGACAGAGTCAACACTACCAAAGATCCTAAACACTTTGGTTCTCCACACGACCTATCGATGTATTCGTTCGATAGCATAGTTTTCCCTAGGCCACATTCAGCGTATAAATACAAATAATATTCACAAAACCAACCAATTATAAATAGACATAAATGCATATATACACAAATAGTAAAACAATTACAATATACAAAGACACAGAAATGTTATATCTTCAGGTAACAAAATAAGGAAAAAAATTTGCAGTGCAATAGATGGAAATAGGGGGATATGCGTTTCCGGCGTTACAAACGGAACTGGAAAAAAATTAACAAAGAAAACAGTCATCGCACGGAACCATGTACCAGTGTCCATGGCAGATCATTGATGGGAGAAGTGTGATCATCTCCCCCGTCTTCCAACAGTTTTTTCTCCTTCTGTAGTGCGACTCCCTCAGGTTGGATACGCCGTTTGCTGTGGTTCCTCGGGATTGCCGCTACTTCATGCAAGTAGGGAGGATCACACAGGAAATCCGTCTCAGACTGAGAGGAAGACACCTTCACACCACACTCTCCGACGGACAGGGACTCTAGTGTGGAGATTTGTGTAGTACGACGGGATCCTCCTACCGTTCGGAATCAATCAGGTTATGCTCACCAAGAAGCTGTGACGTGAAAGCCGCAATTGATAGTGCAAAAGTAGCTTGGGAAACCCAAACGACTGCAGAGGTATCCGATAGAGCAGGGGAGGACAAGTGCGGTCCTAAAACAGTTTCCTTAACAGGTGGTGCTGACAAGGCGAACTAGATGACGGGAGAAACCCCACATAACTTAACGGCTAATCAACTGATTAGATTCTGAAGCACTCATGGCTTCCTCGTCCATAAATCCAGGCCGGAGAGGAGCATTCTTCATTGGAGGCCCATAAGAAGGTAAATGCTCCTCAAATGCATCATCTGCCCTCATTCTGCGAAGCCTGTTTTGAATAAAGAGGACCGACATCGCGGGAGTGACGTCGTTTATGTCCTTACGGGTGGGCAGTGGGGGAAAATCACGAGTATTACCTCTCAAATATCCACTTTGTTCCTCAATAATCGGGTTTGGCTCAACTTCAGAATCCTGCATGAGAAGATCTGCCAAAGTCTATTTTTTGCACTGCTCATAAGCGAGCTTTAATACCAAAACGCGACGCGGGCAATTGGTACAGAGGTTGCCACTCTGATTACAAATAAAGCTGGTACCTTCTTGGCCGGTGTAAATAATATGAAGCCGATAACCACATACCAACAAGTGAGAGGTAATATTTTCTTAATCACCGTTCCTGCCGACCAAACACCACTATAGGCCTGCAAGCGGCACTGAGAAGGCCAGCGTTCTTTTCGAGTATGTCGTACATCCCAAATGGGAGCAGGCCGGACCACAGAAAACCGCTGTCTACGTCGGGTAAAAGATTAAAAGGTCAGTGGAATCGTCACGATAAGTAACGGAAGCCTGAGTACTGTGACGTAATGATATCCTGTCAGCTTCAAGCGATTAGCAAAAAACACATAATTTCGAAGCAAAGTACGCAATATGCACTTGATCTGTAGTAGCGTTGATCTTATCCACAAAACAGTCGCGTATCTGTAAAGATCCGAGCTCCGCGTAGCATGTGAATTTATTAAAACCGAAGCAGACGTTTCTGTATGTGGAACAGACGAGGGAAGCATGTTGAATGTCACGGCGGAAGACAACGCTGCATCAGGAACGGTTGCACAAACACTAGACACTAGACGACAAACAGCAATTTGAGGCGAACAAGGACTCTTCTACTACTCATCGAAAACAAGTACTTCAGTCCGGAACCGCGCGACTGCTACGGTCGCAGGTTCGAATCCTGCCTCGGGTGTGCATGTTTGTGATGTCCTTAGGTTAGTTAGGTTTAAGTAGTTCTAAGTTCTAGGGGACTGATGACCTCAGATGTTAAGTCCCATAGTGCTCAGAGCCATTTGAACCATTTTTTTGAAAACAAGTAAATCACGCCTCGGTAAGAAGCAGCACCAGGATAACCTACTACCACAACACACGAAGGGGGAATAACAGGACCACAGCAATCATCTATGTATTTTTGCTTTAAATCTGAACGACAGACGCGCAACAGCACATCAGCGACTCACGAGGGAAACTCACATCGCACCCATCTCAGATTTAGTGGTGAGATTCAAATGGTTCAAATGGCTCTGAGCACCATGGGACTTAACATCTTAGGTCATCAGTCCCCTAGAACTTAGAACTACTTAATCCTAACTAACCTAAGGACATCACACACATCCATGCCCGAGGAAAGATTCGAACCTGCGACCGTAGCGGTCACGCGGTTCCGGACTGCAGCGCCTAGAACCGCACGGCCACCACGGCCGGCTAGTGGTAAGATGTCCCAGTGGATAGTCCGTCAAAAATTGATCGACGACCAAGCATGAAAACAGAAATAAGGTGTGGTGAACTGTGAAAAAAGACGCAAAATAGAAACAACGAACGGTTCAAGCTCAAGATGTACACATCGAGCGAATGTGAATAGCCCTAGCGTTGCATTTAAGTAGTCACATAGATGGACTGTGCAGGAACAGATCTGTTGAAAGTGGCTACTTAGTTTTTGTTGCATGGTAATGTATAGTTATATTTATTGTTATTTTGTCTATGTGGTAATGCGAAGTTCAACTGGCGATTAGAGAAACAGTTAAGCGTGTATTTAAATTCGTAAGTAATCTCGTAATTCTTGAAACGTGATCAGCAATGCCAAAGTCAACCCGAAATGCAACATTAAACTTTGCACTGCAACCCTCGTGGCGAGAGTAAATTCTGTTCTGTTAAATTTAAGGAAACTGTCCTGTTAGCAATAATATAAGCTGTGTGACTGTGAGAAAAATACTAAATGTAAGTTACTAGCAAAAATACTCTCTATGAAAAGAATGTCACCGTTGAAAGGTTAATTGCAGCACATGTAAGTTGTAAATGGCCTTCCTGTTTAACCAGTGAATAAATGCCATGCTGCTGCTGTCTCCAAACTACTGCAGCTGCTGCTGCTATGCTAGTTAAAAACTAAAAGTTACAGCTACTAGCAACGCGACGTGCAATGCGTGCTTTAAACTATAGAGATACCCGCAAAAATTCTGTGCTACTCAGACTCATGATTGCAATGATCATTGTCAGTTAAAGTTGTATTACTGAGAAACTCGAGGAAGCAAAATTATATATGTGAAACTTGAAATAAAGAGATGAATGCTGATTTATAGGAAAACAATAAAGTAACTGTGCTAAGAAAGCTTTATATCACTAAGACAAAATATTTTAAAAGTTGTAACATTATAAATTCGTTTAATTTAACAGTGGAAAAATCTGAGTAAATTCTCTTTACTTTCTTACAAACACGTGTGCTATCCATCTTTGAAGAAAATCAGTAAATCACACATTGTTACGTTATCATAAGAATCTCCAATTCTAAATCCTGATCAAATTAATTACCAAGCTCGGATGTTTCTGTGGCAAATTCATTGTTACAGTACCTTTTGAAGTCTGGTGAATGAAGTTTCCAAACTATCTCTCCATAAATGAGAAATAATATAAAAAAATTATTACCGGCACACATCACGGCCTAAACACATCTTACTCCACCAAAAGGTACAACTCGACTCTTCCTCTCTTTCTCTTTCTCATTCTCATTCTCGCTCTCTCTCTCCCTCTCTCCCTCTCTCTCTCTCTCTCTCTCTCTCTCTCTCTCTCTCTCTCTCTCTCTATCTATCTATCTCTTTCTCCGTCTCTCACACCTAGACTTCCGAGTTGCCGGGGCTAGCAGTGTATTTAACACTCAATTCTTCTAGAATCTACATATGTAAATGATGCTCTAAGCCCCCCCCCCCCCCCCCTATTCTAACTCCAACTTTTGCTGTTGCACAAGGATTAAAAAAAAATACGCGAACTGACTCTAATTAACCCAGTGGAGTAGAAGAGAGTTTGGCACCTGCAATAATTTAATTTGATAAATAGGTTAAATAAACGAAGGTTTCATTAACATAGTGAGGAATGATGGGGTTGCTCTACCGATTAACAGAATGAAAGTTCTGTCCAAAATAACAATATGATTTATTAAGACTAAACACAAAATAATAAACAAAAACACATCAAATTGGCTCAAATTGGATACTCATACAAACACTGTAAAGGTGAAGTTGTCCCTAAACTAGATTGTGAGGTTTAAGACGAAGTGGTATGTGGAGCCAAATCCCTGCTACTCAAATCATAAGAGAGACACACAGCTAACCCAACATTATTTGCTGCTACTCAAGACAGAACAAAGTTAGAAAAAGACGAACAGGCGCGCTCTGCTGAGCTCTGATTATCACCTAGGAAAATCCCTATCTGCCGGTGCTGCGGACATACATTACCAAACTGTCTTCTTAACTGCCAGAACACGATCTGGCGTACCGGAGGTGATGGCTGGTTGCTTCGACGTCCTCGACCGAAAAGCGAGAGACGACTACCCACAAGAGCACCCGTACAAAACCGAACACAGAACATTCCCGCCCCCACGACAGTGGCCGTGGTTAACCGTTCCAATCAGCAACTCGAAAACCAGCGGAAAATTCCACTCCATTGCCGGAGCACTACCATTCCACCAATGGAGATTCTTGGCGCCAATTTCTGCGCTGATTTTGCTACGTCACGGAGCTATGCCCTGAGCAAGCCAATCACAGTTACTATTTTGCAGAAAGCGTGGGAATTTTCCCGCCACAACTGCCTGGGTACACAAGTCATTCCCACGCCACGCTGGTAGCCCGCCAGAAAGTGTTTTCGCTAAGTTTCTGCGAAGTAACGGAACCTCTAGCCCAGCCGCTACTTCAGGCCCTGGCGGGCGTGTCTCTTGACAATGTCGGCGTCTGGAAAGCATTCACTCGACTGCCTCACACACGTCGGCTTAACCCTCTCGAGTTCAGTAGAGCCCGCCTGTCACTGGGCCACCTGGGTGACGAGAGACGCTGCCTGGGAAGTCCGCGTGTGAAGGAATAGCAACTTTTCACCGCATGAAATTAGAGATAAAAATCGTAAGACAGAAATATGAGAGGGGGCTCATGCCACCTCTCATAGCCCTTACGCCATTTTAGTTTGTGATTGGTGAGCGGTTGGCTCACTTAGGAGCAAGGTAGTGAGTCAATCGCCCAAGAACAATCTTACAAACTGACTCCACATGCCGCACTCTATAAAAAAAATCACTGCAACTGAAAAAAAAAGCTCTTAGAGGGAGGATTATTTATGATGTAGCCAACTTCACCTTCTTAATATGGAACACTAACACTCACATCACACATCCATACCCAGGGAGCCCCTTCCAAACACCGATTCACACAGACATTCACGCTCTAAATATGGCCCGGGCATGTGAGCCAAATATGGAGCAGTTTATTCTTTACAATCAGAGTTGGAGTGCTCCGCAATTAAATGCCCAAGATTTTACAACAATTTGAATCATGAAACTAACCTGAACTCACTCACACATGATACTATTTAAGTTAACAATCTCTTTGTGAGCTTTCAGAATCTAGTTACAACCTCCGATTCATTCTGTCTCCCTGCAGCAAGAATAACCTTTACAAAATGTTCCCTGAACTGATGGTCCATTCGCAATGACAGTGGTGGTATCTGCTTCAGTTTACGGGGACTTCAGGCACACTGTTTGCATACACACAACAGTAAATACAAAATACAAAAAAAAAAATGGTGTGGAGAACAATACAGTAATTTGTAATAAGAATTACAGTGTAAAAACACAAACACATACAAGGTATAACATACATTACAAAAACAACACTAGAGAAAGAAATTTAAGAAAAATAACAAGGTTCATGGGGCATCAAGTTGTGTGTGCACATTGCACAAAGTTCACGACTGTGCTGAGAATGAGGCACTAAATCACATTGTTAGAAACATTCGAACCACTTCACAAATTCCACAATACTGACATCACATAGGGCTAAACGTTAGGTGTTGTTGCTACGTTGTTGCAACGGCAATAGGGTGTGCTGGAGCATCTGCAGTACTCTGTTGAAATTGCATTAAGACCTACGCATATGATCACGGCAGTACAGTAGGAAGACACAGTGATAGGCTCTCCTCACGTCGATTAATTGTCTCTGAGGTCTATTTGTTGGGATACATCACTAGTCTAGGTCTCTTCTCTCGCTGGACAGTACTTTACGTTTCCCAATATTGCAGTTCGACGAGGATGATGGCACATGGAGTGACTCCACAAGTGTGTGAGGTCATCCATACAGGATCGAACTAGGAGCGACGATTGCTAAAACTGCTCTCTAATAGAGAGGAGAAGTTAGAAATGAGACCATACATTTGTTAGTGTGGCACGATACTGCTTTGTGTATGCAGATCGGCCAATGCTAGTGAGTTGTAAAAACCCAAACAGGTGAGTATAGAGTGTCCCTTTCTGTCCTGAGGCACATGAGGCGCAGGTTTTGACACGATATGTGATCTTCTTCATGTACTCACGACAACGTGGTCTGCCGCAGGGAATCCCTCTAAACGGCTGCCGCGTCCGGAGAGTTAGCAGGCTGTCGCGTGTGGGTCGCATGTCAGGGTCAACGGCCAGCCTCACTTTCGCTTGTGGCCCGGCGAGGATCCCACCTAATCCCTCAGATATACGGCCCAGTGACTGTCAGCTTGCAGGACCGGACGCTCGCCCTCTAGCAGGTAGCCGAAGACCTCTTGTTTTTGCGCTGGCTGGCCTCTGCATTGCCACGATACCCGTCATCTGCACAGTTCTGACAAAAATCTTATGCCTAACTTTTTCCCATGACCTTCTATGTTATAATAAATTTACATAATGACACATTGATGGTCTGTCATTTCAGACACTCTTATTTTACTTTTATAGTTATTTATCTGTAGCTATCATTATAACATCTAATCTAGACATGGAAATAATTTATTTTGATATATGTGTAGAGACCGATCTCAGTGTTGTACATGGTGTGTGATAACTGATGCTATGTAATGGATGAACAACTAAATGTGCGGGCCCGCACCAATATTACTATTACTTACATAGATCGACAGTAGACATGCTCAAGAATTAACTACCATATGCCAACGATCTACATCCTATGTCTTCTGAATAAATTATGTTATTATGCAGGCTGAAGTTTTACTGAACTATAAAGAACATGCAACTATTCTATGTTCGCTCGCCGGTCGTCCCTCCATCTCGGGTCTGTGATTTGATGACCTGAAAAATAACATCCCAACAGGCGCGCGCCAAACACTTGTGATAGAAAACCCCCACAATATTAATCTAGTTATTGTTAAATCCTACAGTTTGACTTATCCTAGTATATCGTACCCTTTTATTTATTTATTTATTTATTATTTTTTTTTGTTTACCTTATACAATACTCTTACATAATTCCTGTTACGTTGAGATGTCTCGCTGCTCGCCGCTATTGACGACAGTGATGTGCGCGCCGTACGACATGGCCTCCGAGTTCTCACTACACCTCACTGAAACTCCAGAGACTGGGTTAGCCATGGCTATACACGACAATAAATTTATAGTTGCAACTTCCTTCTCTATGTGATGCGGTTTTCGCGATCAAAGCACACCTTTCCAGAGGCAATGTAATATGACCAAGCCAGGACTGGTTCCTGTTGAGGATTCAGTCGCCCAACACACGCCAGCTACACAGTATGTCACGAATATCCAAGTATAAGTCCCTGGTTATTCATCTGTGACAGTCACGAGCAGCACGCTAAATCCCCAACCAGCACATTGGCATGGTAGGCTTTCTGCCCGCATTTCTCTCGTCTAGGGCACCATTGGAGTCAAACGCTCACAGGTTCACCCCGACATGCAAGACAACGATGCTGGCGCAGCTCTGCACAAAACTATACTGCCAATATTCATCCTCGAAATCACGCAATATACCACAATCTTGCAGTGCACTGAAGCGTGCCTGCAAGCATTGTTATGAACGTCTCACGAACTGGTTGTGTCCGCTATGGAGCGTATCACGACTTCTCAGAACGCTTCTAAGAGCACGTTCGTGTATGCGCCCGTTTGTGCGACATCTCGTCACTCATCTTTATCCCTTAACATAGACACCAGATAGGAAAGGACAAAAACATTGCTCATGGAAAGGTAGTGCCTCTTATCGCAACGACAGAGGAGATCCCGAACATAGACAAAAAAGTTAACAGCAGTAAATTCTTATGCGAGAAAACGCAGCGTGTTAATACTTTAACAATCTTAATCTATTAATGCAACGATGATTGTTCCCCGAAGAAAGGTTCATATCTTTGCCTATTCTACTATGTACACCACTTAAACTACAATTATTCCACGAACTTCTTTATGTGAGAGAAGTGGTGGAGTCCTATGGACTAGCGTCAATCCCTTCTTAGACTCCCCCTCCTCTGACTTGCATTAGGATTTGGAGGTCTAATTTCAATCTCCTGGTTCTCCTGTTGTCCTTGATTTCGCTCTCTCCAATTACGGTCGCTTTGCCGTTCGTCATTCCTCCTGTCCCAGATTGCTTGTCTAGATTGAACCTGTTCCCTGACGTTCTGGTTTCTGTGTCTCTGGTTTCCATAACTTTGAATAGCGTAACCTTGATTTCCGTAACCCTGGTTTCCTAACTGACCAGTGCGATTATGCGATCCGTTGTCGTCTTCCCTTGCTTTCCCGTAGTATTTGTTATTTTGCGCCTTCTTCCTGTCCTTTGCGTCTTGTTTATCGAAGACTACTTCGAGTTCGCGCAGTAGACTCTTGAATGCATCTATGTCAGATCCACACTTCCCGACAAGTGTCTGTTGATACCTAACTGGAAATTTGGAAAAGCAAAATTTAATGATTTCTCCGTTGCTATATGGACTATCTAAAAACTGATTCTTCTTGAGTAACTCATCAAAAAATTTGGTTGCGCTCCTATGCCCGGACACTTCCAGTTCAGGACAAAATATTATTTCCTCTTTAATCCTATCTTGCGTTTCCTTTGACCAGTAGGTCCGCAGGAATGCACCAACAAATTCCTGATAAGTCCGACACGTCGCTGCCACGCCCCGCATCTTTTCCGCTGCTTGGCCTTCGATGTGTCCACACACGAATTCTAATTTTGCCTGGGTTGGCCATGATGCCGGTAATGAATTTGTAAACTGCATCACCCAGCTCTTCGGATGCATCGACCCTCCATTTTCTTTGAACGTCTGGAATTTTAGTATCGACAGGAAGTGATTGTGATCAAAATCCTGTCTGATCCTCGCACTGGTGTTGTCACTCGTTTCCGATACTTGCACGTCTGCTGAGTGTCCTGTTCTATCTTGCTGATAACTATGATGTGCTACGTCTGTATCACAGTGGAGGTGGCATTCAGCAGTCACTCTTCTAAGTGGGCTACAATTATTGGAGCTATTACTCGCTGTTTCTGCGTGTGCATTGTTCGTTCCGCACGCTGTCACTGGGCTAGAGCACGGCGGGCTTTTCCTCGGAGACACAATCCTGTGTACTCCATCATTGGTATCCGAACGCGCAGTGCTCGTGTGCCCGTTTCGCTCTAGTTTTGCTATCCGACTCTCTACTTCTTTCATTCATTTCGTGATGTTCGTAACCGCAATATTACCTTGAGTCTTTAAGGCCGCTAGGGATTTGGAGTGGACTTGTGTCGCACGTCGCAAGCGCCCTGCGAGTTGAGAAGTTACTCTTGCGATTTTCATTGCCCCTGTTGCTGCAGTTTTGGCTAGGCCTGCTACTTTTTGTGCTACCAATGACATTTGTTTTGCTTCTCCACATTCTTTCTTTATTGTTAATAATTCCCCACGAATTTCCCCTATATGCGAAATTATTGCCTCCGTGTCCTTCTTACGCTGTCCGTCAGCTTCTTCCTTCTTCTTCTTACGTTGTTTCTCCTCTTCTTCCTTCTCCCTCTTACGTTGTTTCTCCTCTTCTTCCTTCTCCCTCTTACATTGTTTCTCCTTCCTTCTCCCTCTTACGTTGTTTCTCATCTTCTTCCTTCTCCCTCTTACGTTGTTTCTCATCTTCTTCCTTCTCCTTCTTACGTTGTTCGTCAGCTTCTTCTTTCATTGATCGTAGGAAGCTCAGTATTGGGTTTACGTCATCTTTTTGATCCTCTTCAAACGTGGGAGATGTAACTCTGGACACCTGGGCGCTAGAGCTCTGATGTGGCCGAGCTGGCCCCTGTCTGCTCTCGTTCTTTTGATTATAAACTTCTACTACCATCTCGACCTGTGGGCGTGTCTCTGTTTCATCCTCTACTTCACTATCATAATCACGGCGGCGACGCTGCTCTAAGATCGCGTCCAAATCACCTTCCTCATCAATGACCCTGGCGTCCTGTCCTGCTAAAAATGTGCCCATCTCATCTCCGAACCTATTCCCGTCAGTAAACTGCCCCTTATCCATTATGCTATCCTCTTTTGTTTTAGCTTCACTCGATAATAGTCGTGCCTTACTTCTCGTTATCATTCATGAAAAACAAATTTATCTAAAATGCAGAATAAAATTAATCTACTCCATATATTTTTACACAGAAACATAAAATTTCAACAATGCCTCTCCAATGCTGTAATTATACGCACGATTTGTTGTGGTACAGAAACCGCACACAAACCCGATAAAGTGTGATGTGATACGGACACACCATCAAAGGAACACAAAAACAATGAACAAAAGAATATATACACTGAAAACAAAAACTGTAATCATGCACCGCTACTTAAAACTAAACACGGAACTACCAGAAAACAGAACTTGGGTATTAATTATTAAAAAAATAGAGAAAAAAATTTGAATGTTCCTACTAAGAATCCTGTTTGCTTATCAGTGATTCACAGGAAAGATCCTGGCAGGGTCGCCATTTTATGCGAGCTGCCGGGGCTAGCAGTGTATTTAACACTCAATTCTTCTAGAATCTACATATGTAAATGATGCTCTAAGCCCCCCCTATTTTAACTCCAACTTTTGCTGTTGCACAAGGATTAAAAAAAATACGCGAACTGACTCTAAAGAACCCTGCCAGTGGAGTAGAAGAGAGTTTGGCACCTGCAATAATTTAATTTGATAAATAAGTTAAATAAACGAAGGTTTCATTAACATAGTGAGGAATGATGGGGTTGCTCTACCGATTAACAGAATGAAAGTTCTGTCCAAAATAACAATATGATTTCTTAAGACTAAACACACAATAATAAACAAAAACACATGAAACATTTACAATACATCAAATTGGCTCAAATTGGATACTCATACAATCACTGTAAGGGTGAAGTTGTCCCTAAACTAGATTGTGAGGTTTAAGACGAAGTGGTATGTGGAGCCAATTCCTTGCTATTCAAATCATAAGAGAGACACACAGCTAACCCAACATTATTTGCTGCTACTCAAGACAGAACAAAGTTAGAAAAAGACGAACAGGCGCGCTCTGCTGAGCTCTGATTATCACCTAGGAAAATCCCTATCTGCCAGTGCTGCGGACATACATTGCCAAACTGTCTTCTTAACTGCCAGGACACGATCTGGCGTACCGGAGGTGATGGCTGGTTGCTTCGACGTCCTCGACCGAAAAGCGAGAGACGACTACCCACAAGAGCACCCGTACAAAACCGAACACAGAACATTCCCGCCCCCACGACAGTGGCCGTGGTTAACCGTTCCAATCAGCAACTCGAAAACCAGCGGAAAATTCCACTCCATTGCCGGAGCACTACCATTCCACCAATGGAGATTTTTGGCGCCAATTTCTGCGCTGATTTTGCTACGTCACGGAGCTATGCCCTGAGCAAGGCAATCACAGTTACTATTTTGCAGAAAGCGTGGGAATTTTCCCGCCACAACTGCCTGGGTACACAAGTCATTCCCACGCCACGCTGGTAGCCCGCCAGAAAGTGTTTTCGCTAAGTTTCTGCGAAGTAATGGAACCTCTAGCCCAGCCTCTACTTCAGGCCCCGGCGGGCGTGTCTCTTGACAATGTCGGCGTCTGGAAAGCATTCACTCGACTGCCTCACACACGTCGGCTTAACCCTCTCGAGATCAGTAAGCTCGCCTGTCACTGGGCCACCTGGGTGACGAGAGACGCTGCCTGGGAAGTCCGCGTATGAAGGAATAGCAACTTTTCACCGCATGCAATTAGAGACAAAAATCGTAAGACAGAAATATGAGAGGGGGCTCATGCCACCTCTCAGACTGCTCTCCATTCACGAGCAAAGGCTCCACTAACAGTCTTTCGGAGTGCTAACTCTTTGGCAGAGAATTTGACCGCTATTACTTAGATACTGTTGAAGTTTTGCTTTTCCGCGTGAGATCCAAAACAGCTTTCTCTATAAAACAAAACCCTTACAATGTACTCAAATATCCCTCACAACTTGTATTTTTTTGTTTCCACAAAATTATGAATTAAAATGATAATTAAATCAAGACCTTAAGCTGTGGACAGGCGTTGATATACATCAACGGGGACAGTTGAAAATGTGTGGGACTCGAACATATCCGAAAGAACAGATACCATATTCATATAGTTAACGCTAACCGGCCATTGACCTCCTTCTTCTGTGCTGGATGCCCACGTATTGCTCGAACTCTTACTCAGTAAGATTGTCTGCCGCGAGTAATGAGTGTAATGGGCAGGGGCACTACAAATGTAGTGTGTGAACATTAAGTTGGGAATGTGGGTCTCACGGGGAGCGTGCAAGGGTAAATCCCTGCAGTCGCACTATCCTCTGTGCCCTCGGTGGCTGAGATGGATAGAGTGTCTGCCATGTAAGAAGGAGATTCCGGGTTCGAAACCCGGTCGACGTACACATTTTCAACTGTCCTCGTTGATGTATATCGACGCCTGTCGACAGCTTAGGGTCTTGATTTAATTATCATTTCATTCCAACACAGCTGCGTGGTCACCGATGGTAACTGTTCCGACAGAACAGATACCGTCTTCATAAGATTATGAACTGTCCGTCCGGTCATTGATGCGTCTATTCGCTATATTCAGATTTGTTTTTGTGTTGTGGTGTAACGTCCGTACGAAAGACACGTATATACGTCCTATTTCATCTGGACAGATACCACTTGTTATGACTCTTGCGTTTCGTTTCGGAAGATTTGACTCTTGAATTCCTTTGTCGTACCGTAGTTCACACTCGTTTATTTGTTGTTTTCATTTCTGTGAGAGGTCTATACGGCATCTCGCCTGTTCTCACTATTCATCACATTTACTTCCAATGGTAACATGTTCTTACCACGTAACTTATATGCCGTAACCAGTGTAAAGTATAACTGCCAAGACTCCGGAAGGGAAGTTCATAATTTTGTAATAAAATAAAAAAAGGGGGTGGGAGGGTACGAGGGGAGTTTGAACACATATCCCCCACTTTGAAGGTGCTCTATAAGATTAACAGCACGATCTACTGTGTCGTCCCTGACAAAAGTTGTGAAGTAGCAACAAGGCTTGCTTGGATGTCAACGTGACTTCGTACACGCACACCATCAGCACATATGTAGCTAATTAGAGTTTGTGACCTTTCCTCTCCACTAATCGGCTAAGCAAATTTATTGAAAGCGATCATGTGAACCTCAGGCAGTCATTTCCGAAGAGAATAACTGAGTATTAGGAGAAGTGTACAAGGGGTCACTTTTACAAATCACGTCCTATATTCCCTGTTTAATAGAATTTTGCATAAGGTGTATCGAACACTGCAATCACACACCGTAAAGAAGAAAAGAGAAAAAAGGGGTGCGGGGAATTCCGAATAAACCACAGCTAGATCAAATAAAATGATTTATAAAATTAAACAATCGCCAGTCCAGTAGCGAGTTGCCTGTTTGCTATCCAACCGATTATTGGAACAATAAAAATAACGTTTTTCTTCAAGTATACATTTGCCAACACGAGGTTTATTTACATACAATCAACATAACATCGTACAATTAACAGGGAGAATACGTAAATAACAAGTGCGCGAAAAAGTTGAAACTAACGATTTACTATAATAAGTAACCGAGAAGATTTTATTCAAGTAAATGATCACTGCATAAATGTTTGACTGTAAGAAATTTATTGCTATAGCGAGAATTGCATCGCCTTACAGCTGCGTTTACTTGCTTGCACAAAAGTAATGACATATGTAAATGTAGCTCACTGAAATACCTTATCTTCGATAAATTGTAGGTCACTCAAGTTCATAAATAACAATTAATCTTCAGTACAACAGCAACGCCAAAATACGAACCAATTAACCCAAAAGAAAAAACACTGTACTAAATAGAATGAAATGAAAGTTTGGAAATTTATACAGCTTTTAATTGAACTTTCATTTGCTTATTTTCTTTACAGTTACTTCAGTTAAACTGCAGTAATAAACATTGCATTGATTGTTATCGAATATAATACCTAACTTATCACTCATCAATCTGAATAATTTTTTGACATGAATACAAAACTATTACTTTCTCTTAATACTGTGTTTATTTAACAAATCAACGCCACTGGACCCTAGTGAAGGTGACGATGGCATATATGAATAATGAGACAGGGGAGCTACAGTTTTAATGAACAGGACTATTCAGAAAGAAGGAACAGATTTCAAACATTTATTGCTTCCAAACTACAAAACATAGAAACACAATTGCAACGTTCCTGGAAACAGAAAAATTCAATTTTTATGCGTTCAACGTGAGAACCAAGTGTTAAACGATAAATATCAAAACGGTGGCTCACTTCCTGCCACACACGAAGTATCTGGTCTCTCGTTATCTAAGTCACAGCCTCAACTACGTGATGTCGCAGACTTTCAGTGGTGTCGGGCATGGAGGGGGGGGGGGGGAGGGGGACTAAAACGCCGTTTTTTATGTAACCCGAGAGACAGAAACCACAAGACCAGTTTCGGTTCCTGTAACCGAAATTGCAGATCTGAAGATGGATCTAGAGGAACTGAAACCGGTCATGTGAATAAACATTTTATGCAATCAAGACGGATTATATAAGTAACATTGTAAAACCACTGATTGCGGTTATCCCATCAGACATTATGTCTGCTTTTGAAAAGCCACGATGTGTGAGGTCAGGGACTTTGGATTGAAATTGGAGGAGCAGGGAGTAGAAGATGAAGTTCATCGCCGCTGGCCTCCCAGGTCTCCAGATCTCATACCTTGTAAGTTTTATCTCGTGGGTTACGTAAGATCCGCGATTTTATCCCCCCCCCCCCCCCCTATGCCTGATATTCTGGAAAGTCTACGACATCGCAATATTAACAGAAGAGCAGCTACTTCTTCTGTGCCAGGAAACGAGCCACTGATATTTATCGAGCAACACATGAACTTTTCTCTTTCCAAAAACTTTGGAATTGTATTTCTATCTTTTGTAGTTAGGAAGCAATAATTACTTGAAATTTGTTCCTTCCTTGCCGCGCGGGTTTAGCCGAGCGGTCTGGGTCGGTGCAGTCATGGACTGTGCGGCTGGTCCCGGCAGAGGTTCGAGTCCTCTCTCGGGCATGGGTGTGTGTGTTTGTCCTTAGGATAATTTAGATTAAGTAGAGTGCGTAAGCTTAGGGACTGATGACCTTAGCAGTTAAGTCCCATATGATTTCACACACATTTGAACATTTGTTCTTTCTTTTTTGAGTAGCCCTGTATACATATTATAATTTAAAAGTTCACTCAAAAGCACTGCGTATGCCTCACAATATCCCTAATTTGAGCAAAAATTAACAGTCTTACAATTTGTCGGAGACTTTTACACGGTTCCATCATACTGTGACACAATTCACCTTTTACTCCATTTCTTACAGGTACAGTTTGATTAGCGCTGGCCATTTATGGGCAGGATTTTAATGTTCCTTGAAGAATCTGGTGTTTTCTGCTAAATACGTACAGCCAAAGGACTTGCCTAGCGTAGCTGTAAATGTACGGAAACCTCCATCGTGAATCAATCTACGAGTGAAAACCGTACAAAAATCCCTGCTGTATGTACTGAGATTAGCAAACAGAAAGGAAGTCGCAGAATGGGAATCTAATACAGCAGTATGTGTAGACGCTCTCATACTCCCCACTAAACATCGACATCCTTCTTTGATATCTCGCTGTTGCGCTTGTCTGAGACACGGGCTAAATATAGGTACCAAACTCAATTTACTGTTATTTACAGTAATTTTGACGCTCTTCCGAGCCGAAAGCGGCAGGACTGAAGGCGCAGCAGTGATCTGCGATGTAATTTTGCTTTTCATTAACAACGCAAACGGCACGATCGGGCGAGACATGCAAAGGCGCCCTTTGTGCTGTTTCAACGTCGCGGAATAACGGCAGCGGTTCGTGCTGACGCAAGCTCTGCTTTGAAGCGGACTGATTGGACCTGTCAGAAGCAATCCGGCCGCCTCCCCAACGTCATCCAATGAAAGGCAGTTCCGCTGGGCGGCGCTGGCAGCCGCACCGCTTCTTGCAACGTGTCACCGCCGATTAGCGCCGCGGGCGATCTCGGATGTTGGCAGCCCTGTCGTCACCGCCCTTAGGACGCTCGGCGCACCTGCCGAGGCTTTGCGCTCACCACGTTCGTCACACTACGAAGTTTCCTACAGTACGACAAACTTTTTGGATCATATGTCCTCTATGACGACACTCTAACGAAGCTCAGGTTTCCATACAGCATCCTCTTAGCTTCATCCGCCAAACACGCGATCTGCGTGAAAGTGTTGAAATTATGTACTAAATTGGTGCAAGACTACAACCGTGAAGGAAACTGACTGTAAGTCTCGAGTAAGGGCATTCTCATTGTAATTATTGTTGTTGTTGTTGTGGTCTTCAGTCCTGAGACTGGTTTGATGCAGCTCTCCATGCTACTCTATCCTGTGCAAGCTTCTTCATCTCCCAGTACTTACTGCAACCTACATCCTTCTGAATCTGCTTAGGTGTATTCATCTCTTGGTCTCCCACTACGATTTTTACCCTCCACGCTGCCCTCCAATGCTACATTTGTGATCCCTTGATGCCTCAGAACATGTCCTACCAACCGGTCCCTTCTTCTTGTCAAGTTGTGCCACATACTCCTCTTCTCCCCAATTCTATTCAATACCTCCTCATTAGTTATGTGCTCTACTCATCTAATCTTCAGCATTCTTCTGTAGCACCACATTTCGAAAACTTCCATTCTCTTCTTGTCCAAAATATTTATCATCCATGTTTCACTTCCATACATGGCTACACTCCATACAAATACTTTCAGAAAAGAATTCCTCACACTTAAATCTATACTCGATGTTAACAAATTTCTCTTCTTCAGAAACGCTTTCCTTGCCATTGCTAGTCTACATTTGATATCCTCTCTACTTCGACCATCATCAGTTATTTTGCTCCCCAAATAGCAAAAGTCCTTTACTACTTTAAGTGTCTCATTTCCTAATCTAATTCCCTCAGCATCACCCGACTTAATTCGACTACATTCGATTATCCTCGTTTTGCTTTTGTTGATGTTCATCTTATACCCTCCTTTCAAGACACTGTCCATTCCGTTCAACTGCTCTTCCAAGTACTTTGCTGTCTCTGACAGAATTACAATGCCATCGGCGAACCTCAAAGTTATTATTTCTTCTCCCATGGATTTTAATACCGACTCCGAATTTTTCTTTTGTTTCTTTTAGTGCTTGCTCAATATACAGATTTAATAACATCGGGGAGAGGCTACAACCTTGTCTCACTCCCTTCCCAACCACTGCTTCCCCTTCATGCCCCTCGACACTTATAACTGCCATCTGGTTTCTGTACAAATTGTAAATAGCCTTTCGCTCCCTGTATTTTAGCTCTGCCACCTTTAGAATTTTAAAGAGAGTATTCCAGTCAGCATTGTCAAATTCTTTCTCTAAGTCTACAAATGTTAGAAACGTAGGTTTGCCTTTCCTTAGTCTTTCTTCTAAGATAATTCGTAAGGTCAGTATTTGTAATTACTGCGTGGTTATAATTAACGTGTAGCTACGCACAGAGGCCGATTGCGGGCTGTAATTATTTTATGACACCGAAAGAGAAGAGAGAATGTGCACTGTTAGTGAAACTTTTTTATGTGAACAACTGCTATTACAATTCTGCATTGATAGAACATCACCGAGTGTAAGGTCTAAGAAAAGGCACGATATCATAAAATGGTTTAAAGAGGATGATGATGAAATTAGTAAACACATGTGAGCTTGGCGTGGCACCTGGAAGGGGAAGGAGTGCTATCCCTGTGTAAGTTATTGACGAGGGTACCGTTTCTCTAACCGACCACGCAGAAGTGTCCATCTCAAGATCAACAGTACGAAAAAATTTGCGGTCATTTTACACTGGTACCCGTACAAGATACATTCGGTCCAGCAGCTGAAACCGCTGCAACGTTCTAAATTAATTCCTCAGTTTCTGGGATGGTTCGAAGTTGATGATATGTGCCTGGGCAATATCGTACGTAGTGACAATGCTTATTTTACCCTACAGAATGCACAGAATACACAGAAATGACCAATTTTGGATACTTTCAAACCACATGTTATGCACGAAGTGTCACTGGGCTCGCCTTATGTGACTCTCTGGTGTGTATTCACAACCACCTTTCTTCTCGCTCCGCTCTTCTCTGAACATACTACACCCAGAGGGCTGTCAGATGTACCGTGACGTTTGCACGTTATCGATGCTTCATTGTACAATATGTGATTTCTGCTTTGGAAGAACGAATAAAAAGTGTAGAAGCTACTGTTTTCATGAAAAATGGGACAACACTTCCTGTCGCTCGCTCAGTGAAAGATCCGCTTAATGCAGCTTTCCACGTACGTTTTACTTTCAGAGGTTTTCCAGATGCATGGTGTGCAAGACCATTGATCTGAATGCATGTGACTTTTGGCTTTGGGGATATGCAAAAGAACGCGTTTACCAGAGATCAGAGAGAGATCTGAAGGTCAATATACAGAAACAAGACCGAGGAAAGTGAACAGTGGTGCACACATAGGACTTGCACTCGGGACGACGACGGTTCAAACTCGCGTTCGGCCATCCTGATTCAGGTTTTCCGTGATTTCCCTAAATCGCTACAAGCAAATGCCGGGATGGTTTCTTTGAAAGAACACAGCCGACTTCCTTCCCCACCCTTCCCTAATCCGATGGGATCGACGACCTCGCTGTTTGGCCCCCTCGCCCGAATTAACCAACAACCAACGGAAACATGTTACAGATTCCACAGGAACTGCTGCGAGCAACTGTTGATCACTTTGTTTTACAGTCGTAGCATCTCGTCGACGTTTCCCGTGCTCGCAATGAACATACTGCGTAAACGGCGATTAATAGTAAAATGAGCATGCCCTCCCGGTTAGCCGTGCGGTGTAACGCACAGCTTTCCGGATTGGGAAGGAGCGCCTGGTCCCCGGCACGAATCCACCCAGCGGACTTGTGTTTATGTCCGGTGAGCCGGCCAGTCTATGGATGGTTTTTAAGCGGTTTTCCATCTGCCTCGGCGAATTCTGGCTGGTTCCGCTTATTACGCCTTAACTACACTATGTCGGCGATTGCTCTGTAAGCAAGTTCTCCACGTACGCGTACACCACCATTGCTCTACTACACAAACATAGGGGTTACACTCGTCTGGTGTGAGACGTTCCCTGGGGTAGGTGGGGGGGGGGGGGGGGGTTCCACATGGGGCCGAACCGCACAATAACTCTGAAAAGGTGGTACCTTCCACACTTAACAGAAGCTCTCCTACGAACCTTGCAGAACTAGCACTCCTGAAAGAAAGGATATTGCGAAGACATGGCTTAGCCACAGCCTGGGGGATGTTTCCAGAATGCGATTTTCACTCTGCAGCGGAGTGGGCGCTAGTACGAGGCTAAGCCATGTCTCCGCAATATCCTTTCTTTCAGTAGTGCTAGTTCTTCAAGGTTCGCAGGAGAGCTTCTGTTAAGTTTGGATGGTAGGAGACGAGGTACTGACAGAATTAAAGCCGTGAGGACGGGCCGTGAGTCGTGCTTGGGTAGCTCAGGTGATAGAGCACTTGCCCGAGAAAGGCAAAGGTCCCGAGTTCGAGTCTCGGTCCGGCACACAATTTTAATCTGCCAGGAAGTTTCGTATCGGCGCACACTCCACTGCAGAGTGAAAATCTCATTCTGGACTGCGGTAGTCGTCGTGGGGTTGTGGACCATTGCCGCTGCGGCGGGGACAGAGACTCTCCGTCGTTTCTAGGCCCCCAGTTAACATACAATACAAAATGAACATTATACCTTTCTCCCTTGTTTTACCTTTGCTGCCCACGTCCCGTTCCCACTTCATTGTGAAGCAGTGCTATACGTGATTTTTGCATTCGAAACGCCAGATTTAGGTATGTTGGTCCAAGTTGGTACTTCTCTGTCCAGCGTATAGACGCATTGACGCATTAGAATACCTGACAAGTCTCGGCGCATCCAAAACGCGAGATTTGCATCTCTTGGCCAATATTGGTACTATTTTTTATTCCGGCGTAGATCGGTTCCGCACTGACGCATTAGAATATCTACCACGTTCCTCTCGAAACGATAATGACAGTCCACGCTGGACTTCTGTGAGTAGTTGCAATGCAATTACAGGCACCCAGTAGATTTACATCAACATACTTACTCCGCCAGCCACCATACGGTGTACTGCGTCAATAGCAGTCGGATACAACGTACTCCCAGGCCTGGTATTCGAGTGTTCATGGTAATGGTTGCTGCCTCTGGGTACGTAGGAATTGTGGATGTGCTGTGTCAAGTCGAGGTATGACGTAATTCAGCTCGCTACTGCGGTGGACTGAGGTGGTGTCACTCTGTCACCTTTGCAATATTCCAGCCCTGGCAGCGGTATTTCACAGCCAGCTAGCTGGCCCACCTGGCTATAGGTTGTGGAGGAGTGTTGCCGTAACACTGCTCTTCTTCCCTTTAGAAGATTCGAAGATTCGTCCATCCACTAAATCTCAGGCTGCTGCTAAATCTATGAAGTACCTAAAAATTAAACAGAACACTTTACATTTTTTCGTACTTGTT
Organism: Schistocerca piceifrons; assembly: GCF_021461385.2. NCBI lineage: Eukaryota > Metazoa > Arthropoda > Insecta > Orthoptera > Acrididae > Schistocerca > Schistocerca piceifrons. The sequence goes on from NC_060140.1 coordinate 920,677,569, forward strand.
TACATGCTTCGCTCTTTACTCTTAGTTTAGTTCAGCTCGCACCTCATGGTGATGAATATACTCGCGTCTACTTGAGACTTAGTGACGTCCCACCCTGTCGATATACAGGGCGATTCACCTAACATTACCGCTGGATATATTTGGTAAACCACATCAAATACTGACGAATCGATTCCACAGACCGAACGTGAGGAGAGGGGCTAGTGAAATTGGTTAATACAAACCTTAAAAAAATGCACAGAAGTATGTTTTTAACAGAAACCTACGTTTTTTAAATGGAACTCCGTTAGTTTTGTTATCACATCTGAACATATAAACAAATACGTAATCAGTGCCGTTTGTTGCATTGTAAAATGTTAATTACATCCTGAGATATTGTAACCTAAAGTTGACGCTTGAGTACCACTCCTCCGCTGTACGATCGTGTGTATCGGAGAGCACCGAATTACGTAGGGATCCAAAGGGAACGGTGATGGACCTTAGGTACAGAAGAGACTGGAACAGCACATTACGTCCACATGCTAACACCTTTTTATTGGTCTTTGTCACTGACGCACATGTACATTACCATGAGGGGTGAGGTACACGTACACACGTGCTTTCCGTTTTCAATTACGGAGTGGAATAGAGTGTGTCCCGACACGTCAGGCCATTAGATGTTCAATGTGGTGGCCATCATTTGCTGCACACAATTGCAATCTCTGGCGTAATGAATGTCGTACACGCCGCAGTACATCTGGTGTAATGTCGCCGCAGGCTGCCACAATACGTTGTTTCATATCCTCTGGGGTTGTAGGCACATCACGGTACACATTCTCCTTTAACGTACCCCACAGAAAGAAGTCCAGAGGTGTAAGATCAGGAGAAGGGTGGCCAATTTGTACGCCCGTCGAACGTGTACCACACCCCTCATGGTAATGTACATGTGCGTCAGTGAAAAAGACCAATAAAAAGGTGTTAGCATGTGGACGTAATGTGCTGTTCCAGTCGCTTCTGTACCTAAGGCCCATCACCGTTCCCTTTGGATCCCTACGTAATTCGGTGCTCTCCGATACACACGACCGAAAAGCGGAGGAGTGGTACTCAAGCGTCAACTTTAGGTTACAATATCTCCGGATGTAATAAACATTTTACAATGCAACAAACGGCACTGATTACGTATTTGTTTATATGTTCAGATGTGCTAACAAAACTAACGGCGTTCCATTTAAAAAAACGTAGGTTTGTGTTAAAAAACATACTTCCGTGCATTTTTTTATGGTTTGTATTAACCAATTACACTAGCCCCTCTCCTCACGTTCGGTCTGTGGAATCAATTCGTCAGTATTTGATGTGGTTTACGAAATATATCCAGCGGTAATGTTAGGTGACTCACCCTGTATAGTGAACCGGGAGTTAACGAAGAGCGTATCGATAGACCGAGGCTCTACAAGGCGGAACGAGGTTTACGGTAGTACTTTAGGAGCAACATTCCTGCCACCATAAACCGTTGCTGGTATCTACTGAAATATTGCTGAAAATGTAGAACCCTTTGTTCCGCACTCTTTCACCCCTTTTGTGCAGCTAATAGCTCGCACCGGGAGCTGAGTACGACCGAATCTAAGGTCAGGAAGGTGGTGTCCCCAAGGTTTCGTCGGAAAGACACATTAATGTAGATGTTAGATTCAGAGCCGTAGCCCCAATTGTTGTTGATGGCAGACGAAAAGTCGCTCCCAAGGTGACACATTCCGTACCGTTCGGTAGCATAATTATGTCACTCAGCTCTAACCGTTCTGTCCTCTTAGAGAGAACTTTCTCGTAGCAACACTCGATAACCAACACTCCGCTGCAGAGTGAAAATATCATTCTGGAAACAACTAGATCACATATACTGATAAGCCAAAGCATTATGACCTCTGCCCGCCGCGATATTGGATACCGCTATGGTTTACCGACTGTGGATGCGTCTTTGAACTTTTTCTTCGGAGGAGAGTTGGTGTGGCGCCAGTCCATGGATTGTCTTTTTGTTTTCGGTTCGAAGTAATGAACCCATGTTTCATTACCTATAAAGATGATCGACAAGAAGTTGTCCAGTCGTGCTGCGAGGTGTTCGATTGTGATCCGTCGATCACCACAAATGAGAGTGTCCGCACGTTCCAACATTGCACGCAGATCTGAGCGACCTTGTTGCCATTATGACAGACGCATCGCCCGACGATTCACCGTGCTTTTGTTGACTGACGTTCTGCAAGCGCCTATTGAATATCTGCGATGTTCTGGTTTTCTGCAAAAAGATGCTCAATGGCAGTGCTCTGTTTGGAACCCATCTCCGTTACAGATGCCATTTTGAAGGGCACGTATGGCGCCAGTACCTGTCGGAACTTCATGAAAGCAGAGGGACTGAAACGTGAAAACGCCACGAGGTCCCAAAACGAATTTCATATTTTTCAAACGATACTGGGAGAGAAAAAAATTGTTGCATCACTTACAGAACTCTCTTCGTGTGCTGACAAGAAACTCAAATGTGCCTCTGGTGTCAGTTTCAGCAGCGGTGCTGCTTCCAAACCAAACACCAGGCACGCATAGCGACTGAAGTGATCACAGTTCTATCTCCAATTTACTCTATTAATTTTTTATTGTGCCATGAAAAATGCAGAACTTCGAGAGACTGTTGCTTGTGATAGCCCTAGCCTGTGATCGTTCTACTCTGAAGCAAAGTCCAACTGGAACACCGTACTTTCTTATATCCGGCATACACGTTGCTGTAGCGATGTCTAACTTTTTCGAGGAGCAGCGGGTCTTTCTTTTGAGACGTGAGCTGTTATGAATGGTAGGGTTAACGGGGACACGAACTCTGACAGGCTCTCTCTGGAAGACTTGCTGGGACGCCCCCACGAACACACTCTGCCGATAAGCCGTAAAGTGCGTTACACCCTGATGCGCAGTGATATTAAGCTATCCACTATTTGTTCCACGTTGAGTGTGACATGAAACGTAGTTTAGCTCTACTAGCGACCTCTGCAGCAGGCCGCTAGAATTTAATGGATGACTCGTTTCGCCTGTCGCTACTTCGGTTCTGCGTACCTCTCACTGTTTGAGGGTAGTCTAGCCAGCAGGAATTGCAGCTCATGGACACCAAGTTACGTACATAAGGTGTGAGATGAAGTCGCGTAGATGGCATGCGACCATTATGTCATATCGATTCAGTAGCCATTGCTGAATCGGTCACTAAAATACACAACTGGCCATTAAAATTGCTACACCACGACGATGACGTGCTACAGACGCGAAATTTAACCGACAGGAAGAAGATGCTGTGGTCTGCAAATGATCAGCTTTTCAGAACATTCACACAATGTTGGCACCGATGGTGAAACCTACAACGTGCTGACATGGGGAAAATTTCCAACCGATTTGTCATACACAAACAGCATTTGACCGGCGTTGCCTGGTGAAACGTTGTTGTGATGCCCCGTGTAATGAGTAGAAATGCGTACCATCACGTTTCCGACTTTGATAAAGGTCGGATTGTAGCCTATCGCTATTCCTGTTTATCGTATCGTGACATTGCTGCTCGTTTGGTCGAGTTACAATGACTGTTAGCAGAATATGGCATCCTTTGGTTCAGGAGGGTAATACGAAACGCCGTGCTGGATCCCAACTGCCTCGTAACAGTAGCAGTCGAGATGACAGGCATCTTATCCGCATGCCTGTGACGCATCTTGCAGCCACGTCTCGATCCCTGAGTCAACAGATGGGGACGTTTGCTAGACAACAACCGTCTGCACGATCAGTGCAACATGGACTATCACCTCGGAGACCATGGCTGCGGCTACCCATGACACTGCATCACAGACAGGAGCGCCTCCGATGATGTACTCGACGACGAACCTGGGTGCACGAGTGGCAAAACGTCATAGGATAGGTTCTGTTTACAGCATCATGATGGTCGCATCCGTGTTTGGTGACATCGCGGTGAACGCACATTGGAAGCGTGTATTCGTTATCGCCCGTCGTGATGTATGGGGTGCCATTGGTTACACGTCTCGGTCACCTCTTGTTCGCACTGACGGCACTTTGAACAGTGGACGTAACATTTCAGATGTGTTACGACCCGTGGCTCTACACTTCATTCGATCCCTGCGAAACCCTACATTTCAGCAGGATAATACACGACCGCATGTTTCAGGTCCTGTACGGGCCTTTCTGGATACAGAAAATGTTCGACTGCTGCCCTGTCCAGCACATTATTCAGATCTCTCACCAATTGAAAACGTCTGGTCAATGGTGGCCGAGCAACTGGCTCGTCACAATACGCCAGTCACTACTCTTGATGAACTGTGGTATCATGTTGAAGCTGCATGGGCAGCTGTACATGTACACGCCATCCAAGCTCTGTTTGACTCAATGCCCAGGCGTATGAAGGCCGTTATTACGGCTAGAGGTGGTTGTTCTGGGTACTGATTTCTCAGGATCTGTGCACCCAAATTGCGTGAAAATGTAATCACATGTCAGTTATAGTATAATATATTTGTCCAATGAATACCCGTTTATCATTTGCATCTCTTCTTGGTGTAGCAATTTTGCCTGTAGTGTAATTAACGTGTAGCTACTCACAGATGCCGAGTGTGGTCAGTAATTATGGTATGACACCGAAAGAGAAGAGCGAACGTGCACTGTTAGTGAAACTGTTCTATGTGAACCACAGCACTTACAATTCTGCATTGATAGAACATAGCCAACTGAAAGGTCTGAGAAGAGGCACGCTATCATAAAATGGTTTAAAGAGGATGCTAATGAAATTCGTAAACACGTGTGAGCTTGGCGTGGCACCTGGAAGGGGAAGGAGTGCTATCCCGGTGTAAGTTATTGACGAGGGTGCCGTTTCTCTAACCGACCACGCAGAAGTGCCCGGAGCACTGCTAATGCTCCAGCAGTGTCATGAGAATTGTCCATCTCAAGATCAACAGTACGGAAATACCGAAACCTAACGACAGGATTTCTTCCCACACCCACCCACTTCAGAGTATATTGTAGGCTTGTCAGGGGGAAGGGTAGCAAGAGGAGGGGAAGATGGAGAGCAGTGAATGTACTCCCTCCATTCTTTGGCAAACATCGTTATCTGTGTAAACGAATATATACAAGAAAGACTTAGAAATCTACATTGCTACGAACTCTTTTGTATGTAGTCGTTAGCATCGCCGGTTGACGAACCAGGTTCAAACCCAACTACTAGCAGTTATATGTTATTTCGATATTATCATTTATGGCAGACTCGTGAAATGTTCTGTGTTTGTAACATAATTTTCAGAGCTTGTATAAATACTAGCATTCTAGAATATTCGTTGCTTTTATCAATAATTCCACTCGCCGTCCACGAGATCAGTTCTGTTCTGTCTCTATGTTTAGTGCAAGTAATAAACATGCTTTCAGTTATAAGTGTTGTATTACATTGATAATCTTCCCTTTGAATTTGGATTCGATTGTGGTTTTGATGCGGAGACGCACACTTCATCGAAGCACCTTTATCACCGTGACTCCAATTAGGTAACGTAAAAGATGTCGCATAACCGGAATACAAGCAATACCTCGTCCCTAAGAACAGTGGACTCAGGCAACAGATGGATTCCTAAACAGCAGTAAGTCAACAGCGCGTCAGGTATCCTTCAGTGTGTTTCGGAGACGCAGGCGACGATCCGACGAGGCTGCTGGAATAATTTCACCGTGTAGCCAAATACAACAGAGGGGCTGACAACTTGGCAAATGTGTATGTTTATTTGGACGGCTAAAATCTAGCAGTGGTTCCAGAACAACGAAAGGAAGCTCAATAGCTGCGGGAAATTTAAAGGTCAAACTGAAGAAAATGTTTGGTGACGATCAGCAGAAAGCCCGCTTAGTTGGAAGAGCAGTTGATGAACAGTGTCCAACGCTATGGGAAACGACACAGTCGTGTGTACAGAATGTTTTTGATCTATGCCATATAGAAACCCGAATATGACAGAAGCTGACAAATTGTCATATTTCATTGCAGGAATCGAAAAGATATGTTGTGGTCTTCAGTTCAAAGACTGTTTTGTTGCAGCTCTCCATTCAACTCTATCCTGCGCGAGCCTCTTCCCCTCCGAGTAACCACTGCAACTTACATCCTTCTGAATCTACTTAATGTACTCACTTCTTGGTCTCACTCTGCGACTTTTACCCCTCACGCTTCCTTCCAGCACGAAAATTGTGATCGCCTGATGCCTCAGAACGTGTGCTACCAATCGATGCCTTCTTCTAGTCAAGTTGTGCCCCAAATTCCTTTTTCCCCCAATTCTATTCAGTATATCCTCAATAGTTACGTAATATATTTATCTAATCTTCAGCAATCTTCCGTAACACCAGATTTCGAAAGCTTCTATTTGCTTCTTGTCTAAGCTGTTTGTCGTTCATGTTTCACTTCCATACAAGCCTACACTCCATACAAAAACTTTCAGTAAAGACTTCCTGATACTTAAATCTTTACTCGAAGTTAACAAATGTCTCTTCTTCAGAAATGCTTTCCTTGCCATTGCTAGACTACGTTTTATATTCTCCCTACTTCGACCATCGTCAGTTACTTTGCTTCCCAAATAGCGAAACTCCTACTACTTTAAGTGTCTCATTTCCTACTCTAATTCCCTTAGCATCACCTGATTTCATTCGACTACATTCCATTATCCTCGTTTTGCTTTTTCTGATGTTCATTTATATTTTTCTTTCAAAACACTGTCCATTCCATTCATCTGCTCTCCCATGTCCTTTGCTCTCTCTGGCAGAATTGCGTCATCTGCAAACCTCAGAAATTTTATTTTTCTCCCTGGGTTTTAAATACTACTCCATTTTTTCCTTTTTTTCCTTTACTGCTTGCTCATTATATAGAGTGATTAACTTTGCGGATAGGCTACAGCCCTGTCTCACTCTCCTCTCAACCTCTGTTTCCCTTTCGTGCCCCTCGACTCTTATAACTGCCCTCTGGTTTCTCTACAAATTGTAAATAGCCATTCGCTCCTTGTGTTTTATCCCTGTCACCTTTAGAATTAGAAAGCGATTATTCCAGTCAACATTGTCAAAAGCTTTCTCTAAGTTTACAAATACCATAAACGTAGGTTTGCCTTTCGTTACCTTGTCTTCTATGAGAAGTGTTAGGGTCAGTATTTCCTCGAGTGTTCTTATTTGTCTCCGGAATCCTAATTGATCTTCAGCTTCAACAAGTTTTTCCATTCTCCTGTAAGGGATTCGTGTTAGTATTTTGCAACCATGACTTACTGAAATAATAGTTCGGTAATTTTCACATCTATCAGCACCTGCTTTCTTTGAAACTGTATTATTCTTCTTTAAGCCTGAGTGTATTTCGCCTGTGTCATACATCTTGTTCAGCAGATGGAAGAGTTTTGTCATGGTTGGGTCTCCCAAGGCTATCACTAGCTCTAATGGAATGTAGTTTAAACCCGGGACCTTGTTTCGACTTTGGTCTGTCAGTGCTTTGTGAAATTCTTCACACAGTATCATATCTCCCTTCTAATCTTCATCTACGTCCTCCTCCACTTCAGTAATATTGCCCCCAAGTACATCTCCCTTGAATATGTCCTCCATATGCTCCTTCCACCTTTCTGCTTTCCCTTTCTGCTTTGCTTAGGACTGGTTTTCCCTTTGAGCTTTTCATGTGCATACAGATGGCTCTATTTTCTATAAAGGTCGCTTTAATTTTTCTGTATGCAGCATGTATCTTATCTATAGTGATATTTGCTTTTACATCCTTACATTTCTCCTCTAGCCATTCCTGCTTAGCCGTTATACACTTCCTGTCGATTATTATTTTTTAAAGGTTTATGTTTCCTCTCGCCTGCATCATTTATTGCATTTTTGCCGTTTCTCCTTTTACCGATTAAATTCAATATCTCCTGTGTTAACGAAGGATTTCTACTAGCCCTCGTCTTTATCTCTCAAAGCCATCTATTGTCCTTCTACTGTTTTCCTTTCCCCTGTTCTTGCCAATAGTTCGCTAATGCTCCCTCTGAAACTTTGTACAACCTCTGGTTCTTTCAGTTTATCCAGGTCCCATCTCCTTGACTTTTTGCAAAAGACATGAACAAAACTCTATTGGTAAAGGATGTCATAACGGCAGAAGAATTCATCAAATGGCGCCAGTGGATTGAGGAAATTTATCAGAAATGAAAGATGTAATGTCTGATTTCCTATGGCAGCTTTGGAAGACATACCATGAGCTCACCTCCTTCGTACTCAAAGCAGTACGAGAAGAGATACAGCATTTTATGACAGCCAGAAGTGACGGACCGAGTACACAAGAGATACAAGCCATGAATGTTGACTCCGTGTGTCAGGAGGTAATAGATAATGTCGAAGAAGGATATCGATCTTTAGCACCACTCTGCAGCGGGAGTCGAACGCGCCTCGTCCAATGTACTCCGCCAACACTGAAGTATGCTACATGCGTCAAACGAGAACCCAGCATCCGACCAACGCAGGTAAAATCAACAGCGCCAGAAAAAGAGTGGTTGGGAGGACAGATGACAACACGCCAGTATGTGTTTACTGCCGACTCCTTGGACAAGTTGTGCCGTAGTGTAGAGACAGAAGACGAGCGTGGACGAAGTCACTCCCCAACACACCATCGCCGTTCACCGAGTCGTACCAGGTTCTCGCCTAGCTGCCGATTTCAGGAAAACTATGCGAGACGACCATCTATGTAGATGAAGCCGCTACAAAAGAAAATCCTCCACGGACGACAGTCCCCGAGCTTTATAATGGTGCACTGCTTTTTTCTGCCATATATTTACTGCGTCGTCTATGTACATGTTACATAATGTGGATGACACAGGACGCCCTTCTTGTATTTTCATTTTGTTATTTATGTACATTCTCTTAATTATACTCATTGGGTGGGGAGATGCACCATTATTTTCTGAACTTTCTCATAATCAGACCCTTTCAACGAAATGAAGAGTTACTGTGATGGTTTCATAGCTTCTGTCACTGCTAATAACTAGACACCAGTGCCTACGAGCTTTAATTTATACGCTAAAGCACTGAAGATGATCATTATGTGATCTAAAATTTTATTGTTGATAAATCATCAAAATTACGGCCAACGCTGACCTTCCATTTAATTTCATTTGTCATACGGTCGTTGTGCACACAGCACTCTATGGAGTTGCCAATCAATAATGAAAAGCTTTCTCATAGTCTATAAAGGGGCTGTATGTGAGACGATTGTATTCACCGTATTTTTCAATACATTTACATACCAGAAAAACACTGTCTTAAAAAATTTTCGAACCAGAAACCCATTCTCTTCTTGTGTAAGAAACATTTCTGAAAGTACGAGGACTATTCGGAATGTAAGGAACGATAGGTCGCGAAATGGAAACCACAGTGAAATTCAGAACTGTTTTATTTGCAACCGTTAGCTACAAGTTACAGCTACTTATTTCCATAGTAGCCGATCCGACTTAGACGTTTGTCGCAGCGTTGTATCAACTTTGCAATGCCCCGCCAGTGCTTTCCGACAATTCTCTATGCTGGCATACACCTCGTTGTCTGTGCCAATATGTTGTCATCATAGGCTGCGATTCGTGTGAGCATCTACATCTAAGTCTACATTTATACTCAGCAACCCACCCAACGGTGTGTGGCGGAGGGCACTTTACGTGCCACTGTCATTAACTCCCTTTCCTGTTCCAGTCGCGTATGGTTCGCAGGGAGAACGACTGTCTGAAAGCCTCCGTGCGCGCTCTAATCTCTCTAATTTTACATTCGTGATCTCCTCGGGAGGTATAAGTAGGGGAAAGCAATATATTCGATACTTCATCCAGAAACGCACCCTCTCGAAACCTGGACAGCAAGCTACACCGCGATGCAGAGCGCCTCTCTGGCAGAGTCTGCCACTTGAGTTTGTTAAACATCTCCATAACACTATCACGGTTACCAAATAACCCTGTGACGAAACGCGCCGCTCTTCTTTGGATCTTCTCTATCTCCTCCGTCAACCCGATCTGGTACGGATCCCACACTGATGAGCAATACTCAAGCATAGGTCTAACGAGTGATTTGTAAGCCACCTCCTTTGTTGATGGACTACATTTTCTAAGGGCTCTCCCAATGAATCTCAACCTGGTACCCGCCTTACCAACAATTAATTTTATATGATCATTCCACCACAAATCCTTCCGCACGCATACTCCCAGATATTTTACAGAAGTATCTGCTACCAGTGTCTGTTCCGCTATCATATAATCATACGATAAAGGATCCTTCTTTCTATGTATTCGCAATACATTACATTTGTCTATGTTAAGGGTCAGTTGCCACTCCCTGCACCAAGTGCCTATCCGCTGCAGATCTTCCTGCATTTCGCTACAATTTTGTAATGCTGCAACTTCTCTGTATACTACAGCATCATCCGCGAAAGGCCGCATGGAACTTCCGACACTATCTACTAGGTCATTTATATATGTTGTGAAAAGCAATAGTCCCATAACACTCCCCTGTGGCACGCCAGAGGTTACTTTAACGTCTGTAGACGTCTCTCCATTGATAACAACATGCTGTGTTCTGTTTGCTAAAAACTCTTCAATCCAGCCACACAGCTGGTCTGATATTCCGTAGGCTCTTACTTTGTTTATCAGGCGACAGTGCGGAACTGTATCGAACGCCTTCTGGAAGTCAAGAAAAATAGCATCTACCTGGGAGCCTGTATCTAATAATTTCTGGGTCTCATGAACAAATAATGCGAGTTGGGTCTCACACGATCGCTGTTTCCGGAATCCCTGTTGATTCCTACATAGTAGATTCTGGGTTTCCAAAAATGACATGATACTGGAGCAAAAAACATGTTCTAAAATTCTACAACATATCGACGTCAGAGATATAGGTCTATAGTTTTGCGCATCTGCTCGACGACCCTTCTTGAAGACTGGGACTATCTGTGCTCGTTTCCAATCATTTGGAACCTTCCGTTCCTCTAGAGACTTGCGGTACACGGCTGTTAGAAGGGGGGCAAGTTCTTTCTCGTACTCTGTGTAGAATCGAATTGGTATCCCGTCAGGTCCAGTGGACTTTCCTCTGTTGAGTGATTCCAGTTGCTTTTCTATTCCTTCGACACTTATTTCGATGTCAGCCACTTTTTCGTTTGTGCGAGGATATAGAGAAGGAGCTGCAGTGCGGTCTTCCTCTGTCAAACAGCTTTGGGAAAAGGTGTTTAGTATTTCAGCTTTACGCATGTCATCCTCTGTTTCAATGCCATCATCATCCCGGAGTGTCTGGATATGCTGTTTCGAGCCACTTACTGATTTATCGTAAGACCAGAACTTCCTAGGATTTTCTGTCAAGTCGGTACATAGAATTTTACTTTCGAATTCACTGAACGCTTCACGCATAGCCCTCCTTACGCTAACTTTGACATAGTTTAGCTTCTGTTTGTCTGAGAGGTTTTGGCTGCGTTTAAACTTGGAGTGAAGCTCTCTTTGCTTTCGCAGTAGTTTCCTAACTTTGTTGTTGTACCACGGTGGGTTTTTCCCGTCCCTCACAGTTTTACTCGGCACGTACCAGAGATGAAATTCAGAGGGAAACAATTGCGGGCTGTATTGTGGGTAATCAAACATTTCCAATTGAAAATGATGCAGGAGCATCTTCATTGCCTTGAAGAAGAAAACGCACGACAGTTATATAACGTTGGCTGCATAGCTTCAGGCGAAATTTCTCACCAGGCCCTCGTACTTGGTGGGAGACGCTATTGTCCTAGGTACCTTTAAGTTCTCCCTGTGTGCTCAGAACTACAAAGAACGACGTAACGCGGTCGACGGGCATACTAGACACACTGCCCAACACACCTGTGCAAAACGTCGTCGAATTTTCAGTGTGGCTACCATTTCGCGACCGATCGTTCCTTACTTTCCGAATAACCCTCCTACATTTGTCAGTAGCTTCGCATATACCTTGTATTCAGACGTCAAAAACTAATATCACGGTAACAGTCACTCATCCTGCGGTAAAGTAATAATGGGATAACAATTGCAGTTTACCAATGTTTTGCTATGTTGCTGTAGTTAGAAAAAGTATTCACAAAATTTAAAATCTTTGAGACGAATGATACTGAAGTATATTTAAATAAGTCCACACTGAGTTCGTAATTCCCTCGAGATTTTCTGTTTTTGGATATCTTTAACACAGCCTTTAATTCTTCCAGTGATATAATATCAATACGCTAGTCACTAGCTGCAGTTTTCACACTTTCTTCATCACTTATCCAGCCGCTAACAGTTACTAAGACAGCCTCAGGCTGCAAAGATGATTTTGTAGCGTTTTTGTTCTACGACCGATTTCGAGACTACACGTCCTATCTTCAGATGTATCTTTGTCACATGTAACTGACGTTAATTATTAATTGCAGCAGGATAATGCAATACTCTCACTCTACTTTACGGTTGCCTCGAAAAATGTGCGGATCCTTGACTGCAATGTCTGCTCATCTGATTTTCAACTTTTATGAGATGCGATGGGAAAACTTATTCAAACTTTCATCCCGTAATGTTCATGAACTGGAGCAGCACGTGTTTCAGGCGTAGTGAGATATTTCTGAATGTGGTATTCGGTAGCTGTTTGCCTCCATACTATACCGAATAGAGGAGTGTATTCGAACCAATGGGAGGGGGGAGAGCGCACCTCATACTGATGTTGATGAAGCACATTAGTTCCAAAAGGAACGAAAAATCAATAATCTATATTCGTAACGTGATCAACAACTCCACAAAGTTTGACGAATCAGCCTGGTGCTTCATGGTGTAAGACTTTCCATTCCCGTCAGTGTTCTTTAAAAATCCGAGTACGGAGCTTCAGTGTTCGAAATGGATAGTATTTTAAATAAAACCATGTTTGTAAGTAAGGGCTGATGTCCTTAACCTTACATTTTACGACTTCTGCAACACCCACTAAGGATAAAAATTAGTATCCCCCGCAACCTCTTCCATTTTTGTGTATCATATGTGTGAGATGTAAGAATATTATGCATACGCACCTTAAGCTTCTGACCGCGGTTGACAGCAGGAGTTTACATAATGAAAGCACTGTCAGCTACTTGTCGTAGCGACGGTGGCAGCAGAGGCTATGAAGCTATAGTAGTGCTCGTACGAGAGTTGGAAGCTGTCCCTTGGGCATGGCACCTCGTCCTGTTGCAACTCGGGACAGCCGTTAGCTCTGCAACGTGCTGTCCCATTTCTGTTAGGGGACCTGTGTACACGATGTCGTGCGTAGAGGGCGACTAGAATGTGTTATAACTGTTCCAATGTTCGACGTTGCCTGTACATGTTATGGCAATTCTGTACGAAATACCTCTGTAGTGCTCCGCTAACAGTAATAAGAGCAGTCAACCATGAATAAACGAACAAACTGAAGTCAACGATAACGGTTAAAATGATTCATTCGCATTACTTTCGCATCAGAATGAAAGTTATACATTAGCATTGTCTTGATGAGAACTGCAAAATAAAATAGTATCTTTATGAAACCAAAAGGAACTGAAAGGATACAGTTAAGCACCTCCCCACTCTTACGCTACATCTAACACATTCCATCAGTTACAGACATTCTTTCCTCGCGTTCCTTTATATATTATCGTAAATCACAGGCTTCTGCTGTCATTTTGATACTAGTATTTAACCGACTTTCTCACTAAATACACGCTACTCAATATCACGACACTTTACAATTCAAACAAGGCACATGTGTATCTAATCTGTAGTGTAAATACATAGCAGTTGTGTACCGTAAAACTGTCCATTCGGTAGTGGTAGTAACATGTTCCCAGTAATTATTCGGTGTACACTGAAAGGGTACGCATATCTTTGTACTACTGCATTATATGCTGTGGAATAGCTACGAAAACATAGTGTGGGAGTATATGTGTCTGCAGGCTCTCGTGGCCGTTGTCACGGGTGTCAAGCCACGCAAGGTAACCTGTGGATTTCTGAAGAAGGTCCCAGTACAGAGCTTTAACGTCGGGAACTGAAGATATTTGCATTCTTTGTACAGTAGTGTCGTCTCCATGTCTATTTTCTCCGGAAAATGTAACTCTATATTTTGCTTCTACTGCTACTTACTTTTTTTTGTTTCGTATTACTTTTTGTGACCATGTATGTAAATTTCATCTCCTTTCAAGCAAACATGTATGTACTTTGAGTACTTTACCATGATGAAATAAATATATCTTCTTCTTCTGTGAAGATACTGCCATCAAATACATACATCAAAAAAGTTTTGCATCAACCCGGTTCCCAGAACTCCTGAAGATAGACGTTCACTGTGGATATTGTAACACAGACACAGTCCCTTTGTTAAGAGAGGTCACTAAACCCGCCCAAAGATGTAAACAACCATGCATGAGCAGCGCCTTTTAGATGGAGGGGGTCCGACAGCCGATGAGTTCCAGCCATTACGCCAGGGAGGAGGTTCACGGCTCGTATTGTCTATAATTCAACCATGCCTATTCGGTCAATACCGCGGTTCGACCGCGTCGGCATTGTTACTTTCTGCCAGGAAGGGCTGTCAGCAAGGGAAGTGTCCAGGCGTCTCGGAGTGAACCAAAGCGATGTTGTTCGGACATGGAGGAGATACAGAGAGACAGGAATTGTCGATGACATGCCTCGCTCAGGCCGCCCAAGGGCTACTACTGCAGTGTATGACGGCTACCTACGGATTATGGGTCGGAGGAACCCTGACAGCAAAGCCACCATCTTGAATAATGCTGCAGCCACAGGACGTCGTGTCACGACTTAAACTGCATGATGCGCAACTCCACTCCAGACGTCCATGGCGTGGTCGATCTTTGCAACCACGACACCATGCAGCGCGGTACAAGATGGGCCCAAAAACATGCCGAATGGGCCGCTCAGTAATGGCATCACGCACTCTTCACCGATGAGTGTCGCATGTGCCTTCAACCAGACAATCGTCGGAGACGTGTTTGAAGGCAAACCTAGTCAGGCTGGTCGCATTAGACACACTGTCCAGCGAGTGCAGCAAGGTGGAGGTTCCATGATGTTTACGGATGGGATTATGTGGGGCCGACGTACGCCCATTGTGGTCATGGAAGTCGCCATAATGGTTGTACGATACGTGAATCCCATCCTCCGACCGATAGTCCAACCATATCGGCAGCATACTGGCGAGCCATTCGTCTTCATGGACGACAATTTGCGCCCCCCATCGTACACATCTTGTGAATGACTTCCTTCAGGATAAAGACATCGGTGGACTAGAGTGGCCAGCATCTTCTCCAGACACGAACCCTATCGTCATGCCTGGGATAGATTCAAAAGCGCCGTTTATGGACGACGTGACCCACCAACGACTCTGAGGGATCTACGCCGAATCTCATTTGAGGAGTGTGACAATCTGGACCAACAGTGCCTTGATGAACTTGTGGATAGCGTGCCACGACGAATACAGGCCCGCATCAGTACAAGAGGATGTGCTACTGGGTATTAGAGGTACTGGTATTTACAGAAATCTGGACCTCTACCTCTGAAGGTCTCGCTTTATGGTGGCACAACTTGCAATGTGTGGTTTTCATGAGCAATAAAAAGGGTGGAAATAATGTTTATGTTGATCTCTGTTCCAATTTTCTGTACAGGTTCCGAGACCGGCGGAACCGAGGTGTTGCAATACTTCTTTTGATGTATTTTTTTGTGTTGGTAAGTATTCCTTTATAAAGTAAGTCGCAGAGTAATTTCAAATAGGGAATCGTTGCGGAAACATAGTGTGCGCGTATATGTATCTGCAGGTTTTCATGGTCGTTGCCAGTCGTGTCAAGCCAGCCACGGTAGCCTGTGGATTTCTGAAGAAGGTCCCAGTAGAGAGCTTGAACGTCGGGAACTGAAGATATTTGAATATAAATATGACGCGGTATAGTACCTCAGAAAATTTTATCGCCTTCATTATGAGTACATATTACGTGAATAAACTGAAACAACACTTTGTCGTATTTTGTTTCGGACTGATTTTCTCCAACTGAAACTGATTATAAACAGGGGAAAGTATGTAAATGGTCTGTTCCTTCAATAATTGCACAGTGTGTGAGTAAACTATGTCGTAGTGGTTTCTGCCTTGTTATGATGCCTCTTAAACATGCCGAAAAATTACAAGCTCAAATAAAAACATTTAAAAGTGCCAAATATGAGTTTTTCCTCTGGGAAATTAAGTATGTATGATACAATTAACGCCACAGGCATATTGCGGAAGATAGTTCGGTAATGTTTACACAAAAAATTAAGTGTGTAAAGGGCTGGTCAAAATTAAATGAAAAATTTAATTTCCCGTTAATGAAAACTCTGTTTTAAAAAGAATGCATCTGATTTTGTGCGCCGAGTTCCTACTGTGTAAGATGCGTGCGTCCACGTCTTCACAACAGAAACGAGACAGCAGACAAAGCAATGGATAGCAGCCGCAAAAAGCGAAGTACATTTCATCTACCTGGGTAGTTTCCTGGAATGTAAAAGCCATCTGTCACAGTTAAAAAGAAAATCATCTTGACGACACTCAGGAAAGATACACGGTATGTGTCACACTATTGAGCTACTATAATGGTAATGAACTGATGGCGAGTTGTTGGTTCTGTACACCCAGTGCTCAACATTATGTGCTGTATACCCCTTTATTGGACGAAGTTGCTCTCAAGGAACGTGAACATTGCACAGTGTTTTCTGCGTCGCGTTTCAACTTATGGTCTTGGATGGATAATGATGCTTGGCAGCAACAAGTGAACTGTCGAATCCAGCGACTTTCCTTTCTCTCTTACTTAAGTCTCTGAACCGAGTGAATAGTGTGCAACTTGGGCAGATGAAGCGTCTGATTATGTAGGCAAAATTTACCGGAGTATAAATTTCTTTGATTTTTGTGGTCTAGTTTCATCTTGTGCAATGATAGGTTTTGTTAATCTGAAAGTCTTGGAAGCAGTTTTTATGTAAACGTGACTGAAGTTTTTATCTGAAATAATAAGAATGAAGCTTGAGACGAATGTTACCGGTAGGTAATACTGTCTCTATAGCATACTGTGTAGACACGTAGCTCAAGTTTATGGTGCTCTGATGAATACATATTTTCAGGATGTTGGAGATGGAAGCTCACGCATTTTGTTGGAAAAAGAACAGACTTGAATTTTTTTACCTTCAGAAGACCCTTATCTGACTGTAGTGGTGACTATGACACACAGGAGTTATTTTTGCTGACAATCGCGACTAAGATCTGGAATATAAACCAGGTATTGTTCATAGGAATGGATTACAGTAAAGAAGTGAGCATATGTCACACGATCTTAAAGAAAAATCCATAAAATTGCGTTTGATTAAAGTTACGATGAACTGAATATTTCATTTGGAACACACGCCACCTCATTATTACCTCATTGGTCCACCACGTTCTTAACATTGCCACCCGTGCTTTACGTGAACGGACGAATCGGAAAGATGTGCTGGTCAGTTACCTTACGTCTATTTTGGTTGCAGCTGCCAAACTAGAGTATTTGGGTCGTGGAATGAAATTAACTTACGGGAAATTCTGTGTTACTTCTGTACAGTTGTGATAAAGAACCTTTTCCATCATACACTCCTGGAAATGGAAAAAAGAACACATTGACACCGGTGTGTCAGACCCACCGTACTTGCTCCGGACACTGCGAGAGGGCTGTACAAGCAATGATCACACGCACGGCACAGCGGACACACCAGGAACCGCGGTGTTGGCCGTCGAATGGCGCTAGCTGCGCAGCATTTGTGCACCGCCGCCGTCAGTGTCAGCCAGTTTGCCGTGGCATACGGAGCTCAATCGCAGTCTTTAACACTGGTAGCATGCCGCGACAGCGTGGACGTGAACCATACGTGCAGTTGACGGACTTTGAGCGAGGGCGTATAGTGGGCATGCGGGATTAATTAATTAATGAAATCTCATATATATAATTCCAAAATCATAATTTCATAAATTCTAAATTACTTAAACGTGTGAAACATAGGCCTATACCTCCTACCAATTCCCATTTATTCTGAGCAGTTATTGTTAGTTTTAAGTATATTTGCGGCCCAGAAAATAATAATCTTGTTCAAATGCGGCCAATGCAAGCTGAAAGATTAGACACCACTAGCCTAGAAGGTATGTCTGTCGAAAACGATCCTGTAACCAAGTTGTGAGACTTGGTCGAAACGCGCGGGTACTAGGCCCCGGTAGCGCGCCCCACATGGAACCTCAATTATTCACACGGAGACGCACGTGTGCCTCGCGCGAACCCTTCCTCAAACTGCAGTCACGCGGAAGAATTCCGTACTGCCGAGGCGCTCTCATCGTCCAGGAACAATTAGGTAATCCGCTTGGTGGGGAAAGCTCCTTACGCCGACAGAAATTCATTTGAAACATTAATTAAGCGTCCGGGGATGCAGACGGCATGGCGGCCTCCCTCGCTGGATCGAGTACCAGTCCACCCACGCCGGCTTAGAGCTTTCCGCCTCCCTCCCCGTGTGCTCCAGTAACTCGGCTGTGGCAGTCGCATGTGCGTGCCGTAATCTGACGGGCTCTGCCGATCCCAGCAGATTAGCCAGATAGCTGCGTCAGGGGACAGCAGTTACGGATTCCTAGATCACAGCCACTCCCTCTCCCTTCGATTTTCGTTATCTCTCTAATTCACGGTGGCTTCCCTTTCAAATACAGCAAGAAGAGGAAGTGTCTCCGTTATAGTCTGACACGTTTTTAATATAGTGAAAAATGGACGACTTCTATTTGGAAACACACGTGTTGGCTTAACCACCGTTCACTATCGTCATATACTTTATCTATCTCTTCATCTTATTCTTGCGACGTTGGCATCTATACCTAAACGATCGTCGTTGGTGTTGGTCTGCTGTCGATTCTAACAACCCCATCATTGAACTGTTTGCCGCGAGGGATTAGCCGAGCGGTCTTAGGCGCTGCACTCATGGACTGTACGGCTGGTCCCGGCAGAGGTTCGATTCCTCCCTCGGGCATGGGTGTGTGTGTTTCTCCTTAGGATAATTTAGGTTAAGTAGTGTGCAAGCTTAGGGACTGCTAAGTCCCATAAGATTTCACACACATTAAACTTTTTTTTTGAAATGTTCACAGTAAGTGAATCTCTGCCTTATCTTCCTATACACATCTACATCTACATCTACATTTATACTCCGCAACCCACCCAACTGTGTGTGGCGGAGGGCACTTTACGTGCCACTGTCATTACCCCCCTTTCCTGTCCCAGTCACATATGGTTCGCGGGAAAAACGACTGCCGGAAAGCCTCAGTGCACGCTCGAATCTCTCTAATTTTACATTCGTCACCTGCTCGGGAGGTATAAGTAGGGGGAACCAATATATTCCAGAGACATACCCTCTCGAAAGCTGGACAGCAAGCTACACCGCGATGCAGTGCGCCTCTCTTGCAGAGTCTGCCATTTGAGTTTGTTAAACATCTCCGTAACGCTATCACGCTTTCCAAATAACCCTGTGACGAAACGCGCCGCTCTTCTTTGGATCTTCTCTATCTCCTCTGTCAACCCGATATGGTACGGACCCGACACTGATGAGCAATCCTCAAGTATAGGTCGAATGAGTGTTTTGTAAGTCACCTCCTTTGTTGATGGACTATATTTTATAAGCAGTCTCCCAATGAATCTCAGACTGGCACCTGCCTTACCAACAAATAATTTTATATGATCATTCCACTTCAAATCGTTTCGTACGCATAGTCCAGGATATTTTACAGAAGTAGCTGCTACCAGTGTTTGTTCCGCTATCATATAATCATACAATAAAGGATCCTTCCTTCTATGTATTCGCAATACGTTACATTTGTCTATGTTAATGGTCATTTCCCTATCCGCTGCAGATCTTCCTGCGTTTTGCTGCAATTTTCTAATGCTGCAACTTCTCTGTATATTACAGCATCATCCGCGAAGAGCAACATGGAACTTCCGACACTATCTACTAGGTCATTTATATATATTGTGAAAAGCAATGGTCCCATAACACTCCCCTGTGGCACGCCAGAGGTTACTTTAACGTCTGTTGACGTCTCTCCGTTGAGAACAACATGCTGTGTTCTGTTTGCTAAAAACTCTTCAAATCAGCCATACAGCTGGTCTGATATTCCGTAGGCTCTTACGTTGTATATCAGGCGAGAGTACGGAACTGTATCGAGCACCTTCCGGAAGTCAAGGAAAATGGCATCTACCTGTGAGCCTGTATGTAATATTTTGTGGGTCTCATGAACAAATAAAGCGAGTTGGGTCTCACATGATCGCTGTTTCCGGAACCCATGTTGATTCGCACAGAGTAGATTCTGTGTTTCCATAGATGACTTGATATGCGAGCAAAAAACATGTTCTAAAATTCTTCAACAGATCGATGTCAGAGACATAGGCCTATAGTTTTGCACATCTGCTCGACGACCCTCCATGAAAACTGGGACTACTTGTGCTCTTTTCCAATCATTTGCAACCTTCCGTTTCTCTAGAGACTTGCGGTACATGGCTGTTAGTAGGGGGGCAACGAGTCCTACGCCTGTTATTCCATTTTCTGCTGCTATTGATATTACCCTGTACTCATATGACCAGAGTTTTTGTCGTCTTTACGTTTCACTTCACTGACCCCAGCTATATCAAGATTGAATCACAGGATATCGGTTTCCAGATTTTCTAGTTTCCCTACCATGTTCGAACTTCTGACACTGCAAGCTTTGGCTCGTAGAACGTTATCCTTTCGTTGGTCGTTCTACCTTTTTCTCACGGTCACCTCCCCCTGAGCAGTCTCTTCCCGGATATCCGAATGGACTACTCCGGAACTTTTGCTAATGAAGATATCATGACGTTACTTTTTCAGTTGTAGGCCATGTGTCCAGTGGATACGGATAATGTTTCTTTAAATCAGTGGTTTCCATTGTCTATTGCATCCGCAATCCGTTGATCATTGCTGTTTTTACACCTTTCAGGGGTAGTTTCCAACCCCAAGGGCAAGAGAGTGCCATGAACCTTTGTCCGCGCCCCCGCCCTCTTTGGCATGGCCGTTGGCAACAGGTAGGGTGGGTGGGGGGGGGGGGGGGTTACTTCTTATGCCGGAAGCCTTCAGCCGCCAATGCTGATGATTTTTATTCAAAATCAAAGGGGTGACGGGGACCGAACCCGGGACCGTGGAAGTTTTGCTTAGTAATCAAAGACGCTACCTCTACACCATAATAAAAATAATAGTGAGTAAACTTTCGCTTCTCGAACTTTCTCCGAAGGAATATTGCATCGAATTATACAGATATGGTAGATTAAAGACACTGCCTTGTCTTATTTAGTGCCAAAGCAAAGCATTCTGACTCCATGGGCAGGAATCATACAATTTGTATGCGACCACTATAAGACGTAGACACTGGGATATATGGAACTTTGGGTCTCGCCGTAACTCGTGCACGGATAGCCGAAGCGGGTAAAGCGATCGCTCGCGTAAAGCAGGAAATACATGCCCAAGTACCGGACCGACAGACATTTTCATATATTACTAATAAATCGTATATCCGTTGTACTATCGTCTTCGCAGTTTGCGAATGTATTTCACAATGAAGCAAAATTGTTTCCAAAGTAGCTTACAAGTCCCTTGTTGGACCGATTGTTGAGTATTGTACACCTATCAGGGACCCTTACAGGCAGGACTGAGAAGAGACAGAGAAGATCCAACCAACTAAGAGCGGCGAGTTTCACCATGGGATCGTTTAGTCTGCGACAGAGCGTTACAGAGACGCACAATGGCAGTCGCTCCAAGGGTGACGTTGTGCGTCAAGGAAAGGTTTAGTTTTGAAATTTCGCGAGGGTTCTTTCAGGGGGACAATGCATTACTTCCTTCGACATACATCTCGCGAAATGACTACGACAAGGAAATGGGAGAAATAAGAGCAAATACAGAGGTTTCTTCTTCACACGCGCCATTCGCGAGTGGAACAGGGAAGGGGCATCAGTCATTGCTACCAGAAGTACGCTCTGCCACGCACCGCCAAGTGTTACATGAATTATTGATGTAGATGTGACAAAAGAGCTTCAGATGGAAGTAGTATGAGCTATGAGCATCTTACAACGTGGCGCAAAGTGGAATGCTCTAAAATGTCTGACCGTGAGAAGTAGAGTGGTTCGTGTGAACATACACGATTGCGTAATACTTTCCAGGAGCATCATTGCAGCCGGTCATGGTCATCACGTCGGCGCCTCCAGGCAACGTATAAGTTATTTAAACTTCTATCACTGTATGAATCAATCGTTATGCCAATAGATTTGTAAAATTCTATTTTCATGTGTAACGAGAACTTGACAGCCAGAAGTTAGGTTCAAATGGCTCTGAGCACTATGGGACTTAACTTCGTTGGTCGTCAGTCCCCTAGAACTTAGAACTACTTAAACCTAACTAACCTAAGGACATCACACACATCCATGCCCAAGGCAGGATTCGAACCCGCGACCGTAGTGGTCGCGCGGTTCCAGACTGTAGCTCCTAGAACCGCTCGGCCACACCGGCCGGCCCAGAAGTTAGGGTCCGGTTCCTGATCTTGAAAGCTTCTGAGTATCCACATATATGGACTTAATTATTTTGATTTTTGCATACATTAATAATTAAAGTGTTCGAAAATAAGAGTCAAATTATTAAATACGTTTAAAAGGTACTGTAGTTGAAAAATTTGTCAGTGTGATCTAAACCCAATTTGCTGTCGGAAGCAGTTTAGTTACTGTTCTGAATTTTTTTTTTATTAAGTTAGTGCAACGTGTTATGCGTTTTTGTGTATAATAAGTGCTACTGAAGGTGTTGTTGAATAATGTCAAAATCCTATGTGCCTCTTATGCTGGAAATTCTTTTGATCAGTGACTGAATAAACTTCATTAAGGAGGAGTTTTGTTTATTATGCCGGTCAATTAGTTAAAGCTATAGTGTGGAAAGCCTTAATACTTCGTCCATCCCGCGCGTAATTCCAGTCTAAAGAGATTACATTTTACGTGTGAATTCAGACCGAAAAAGGTAAAGTTATTGACAACTACTCTGAAATTACAGAATTCAGTCATTCACGGCTGCCGGCCGGTGTGTCCGTGCGGTTCTAGGCGCTTCAGTCTGGAACCGCGCGACCACTACGGTCGCAGATTCGAATCCTGCCTCGGGCATGAATTTGTGTGATGTGCTTAGGTTAGTTAGGTTTAAGTAGTTCTAAGTTCTAGGGGACTGATGGCCACAGATGTTAAGTCCCATAGTGCTCAGAAGCATTTGAACCATTCACGGCTGGTATTTGCTAACTGCTGAAAGCCGTGGTACGACTGATTATTCTGTGTCTAATGTTTCGTCTTCCAATGCTGGAGACATCGTCAGCAGCTTTAACGAGGCAGAAAGCAGTCACAGAATCGAACAAGCTTAGCATCATTTCGGCTTGCTGAGCTTGTTTGAGTCTCCTTTCTGAGTCATTAAAGCCTCTTATGATATCTCCAGCACTGGAAGATGAAACGTAAAGCAGGACGTTATGCACTGGACCATAGCATTGAACCAATAAAACAAGTATCAGCAATTACTCAGAAATTATTTGTCCGATATTGACTGGTGATCGTTTTTTGTTTATCCGATTAAATACTATTACTAAACGTACATTCGAATCCCGTTTACAAGTTTATTCTCCTTTTTAAAAATATAATATGATATATATCATTGCTTTAATCGTTTAGATAGACAATCACGTTCAGTTATTCCTGGGAAAGAGGTGATGTTAATGTGCTTTTAGTGAAAGAGGTGTTATATGTTCTTTTATTTCATATTTCAAGTTACAAATATTTAAAAATGTTCTGTAATGAAAATAAAAACAATGATTTAATGGTTGCACTAGGTGAGGCTATAAAATAACGGGACTGATGCTGTTACAGAGTAAGTACGCTTGCACCGAAGATGAACGCCCAATAGCTGTGAAATGCGAAACCTTCTCAGGAAGTACTGCATTTCTGGTGTCTATAGACTAATCAGTGTGCCCGTGACCTTCAATTGTGTAAGAGTTGTTACACTGTTTTGCCGAAAAAAACGGTAAGTGTAATAGTAGAGCGGAGAATTGTCTCCAAGTTTCAAATTAAACTAGGAAAACTGCAACTGAAACGTAACTGTTACTAAAACAAGTATATGGTGAAGACTTTTTATCGCGGACGCGAATTTCAGAGTCGCTCAGGTCTTTCCAAGACAGCCAAGAAGACGCTGAAGGTGACTCACACAGGTGGCGTCCTTCGACATTAAGAACGGATGAAAAAATAGAATACATTGGTTATCAGATTCGACCTGACCGTCTAGTGGGTATTCAATCGATTGCTGAAACGGTTGTAATTGACAAGAATGCGTTTAATATGAGAAAAGCGTGTGCTAAACAGGTGTTGAAAATTTTTACGATCAAACAAAAAGAAGCAAGTAAAATAGTTCGTACTGACACTTTGGATACCACTGAAAATGATCCTAAATTCTAGCGAAGAGTGTCAAAATGTGACTAATCTTGGTTTTTCGCTTATAATCCAGAAACTAAGTCAAAATCCGTGCACTGGAGGGACCCAGCTTCACCGAGAGCAAATAAGCTCGAGTGAACAAAAAAGGGTTCAAATGGCTCTGAGCAGTATGGGACTCAACTTCTGAGGTCATAAGTCCCCTAGAACGTAGAACTACTTAAACCTAACTAACCTAAGGACAACACACACATCCATGCCCGAGGCAGGATTCGAACCTGCGGCCATACCGGTCGCGCGGTTCCAGTCCGTAGCGCCAGAACCGCTCGGCCACCAGCGGCCGGCTCGAGTGAACAAATCAAGATTCAAAGCGATGGTGATATCCGTAGAACTGTGGGTCTTGACTGCGTTGCTGAGGGTCAAACTATTAATCAACGTTACTGCCTTGAGGTTCTTGCTCAACCCCGTGAGAAAATAAGAAAAAAAGATACGAATCGTGGAAGAACAAGTCAAAGGATCATACTGCATTGCCTGTTAAGTATTTTCGAGCGATGTATATAATCCCGGTATTGGACCACCTACCTTGTTAGCTGACATTGTATCTTGTGACATTTACCTATTCCCCAAGGTCAAATCTACATTAAAAGGAACTAGATTTCAGTCTTTCGAAGCAGTGAAAGGAAATTTTGGAAATTTTTGGTAAGATCCTACGGGACCAAACTGCTGAGGCCAACGATCCCTCGGCTTACACACTGCTTAATCTAGTTTAAACTAACTTACGCTAAGGATAACACACACACACACATGCCCAGGAAAGGACTCAAACCTCCGACGGGGGGAACCGAGCTGTGAAAAGAAAAAAGGCACACGTCTGCAAGGAGATCACACAGAGCGACTTCCAGTATTGCTTTCATCAGTGAAGAAGTCTGAGGATGACAATAACAAAAAACACAGAAAGTAAAATATTATGACCACTGCCGGCCACGACGTTGGATGCCGCCTGGTGACGCTGCGGGCACGTGACCAGGTAACAAAGGTATGTAAGTGCAGCAGAGAGCCAGCCGGGTTGGCCGAGCGGTTCTAGGCGCTACATTCTGGATCCGCGCTACCGCTACGGTCACAGGTTCGAATCCTGCCTCGGGTATGGATGTGTGTGATGTCCTTAGGTTAGTTAGGTTTAAGTAGTTCTAAGTTCTAGGGGACTGATGACCTCAGAAGTTAAGTCCCATAGTGCTCAGAGCCATTTCAACCATTTTTTGCAGCAGACACGCACAGAGCATCGCGCTAGCGAGATATGGCTGCAGGCGAGGAAATCCATGGAGGTAAGCAACTTCCACTAAGCGCAGAATGATATTACGCAGAGCCTGTGAACGAATATCTCGAAAATGGTGAAGCTGGTCGAGTGTTCACGTGCTACTGCCTTGAACAGCTACAGAAAGAGGTAAAAGGACACTGAAACTACCACTAGGCGCTAAATGAATGGACGTCCACGACCCTTCACGGGACATGGTTTCGACGGCTTGTCTGTTTTGTAAAGTACGCTAGATAACGATCTGTGGCATCTCTGCCGACAGAGCAGAACGCTGGTTCGCGTACAAGTGTTTCAAAGTACACTGTCCACCGTACATTGTCGAACACGGAACTCCGCTGCCGACCGCTCCTACGTATTCACAAAACCAACGACATCATCAGTTATGATTACAGTGGGCACGACTCCATCGGGATGCGACCTTCATCAATGAATTCGTGGCGGATCTTCGGGTGAATCACATTTTTGCTACACTAGCTCACTGGGGTCATCTCCACAAACGCCGTCATCGAGGCGAACGGCGGCTCGAAACACGCAGCGCACCAGAGACGCAGGGTGATGGTAAAGGTATTATACTATAGGAGAGATTCTCCGGCACTTGCATGGGACCTATGGTGGTAAACGGAGACACTGTGACGGCTGCGAACCACCTGCATCCCTTCATGCTTGATGTCTTCCCCGACAGTGATGTAATCTTTCAGCAGTATAAACGTCCGTGTCTCGGAGCCAGAACCGTGCTAGAATGTTTCGAGGAGCGTTATAGTGAAATCACGTTGACATCTCGTTGACCAGATTCGCCTGATATAAATCCTATAAAACCCATCTGGGTCGCTGTCGGGCGCCATCACTGGGTACCGCAAATCAGCTGTCAGCTATTTACGCGAACTACATGACCTATGCGTAGACGTCTAACGCCACATACCTCCCATCCCTTATGAGCTGGATCAGTGATCTATTTCGCTCCAAAGACGGACACACAGCGGTATCAAGCAGGAGGTCATCATGTTTTAGATGTTGGGCTCCATAAAGTTACCTTTCTGTGCAGAATATAAAATTATAAAAGATGTAGCAACCAGTCGCGGAAACATAATTTATTTATCTTGTTGCAGTGTTGAACTATGATATGTCACTTCATGATAGAAATTTGCCAAGGACAGTAATTCTACTTACGGCATGTATCGGTTAGAAAAATGGTATGACTTTGAATTTCAGTATCAGATATCTGTATATGTTGTAATTCATGTAACCATGTTTTATTATCAATTTTTTCGTTTGTTAAAGCAGTTGTTGTTTATGCCCTGTCTCTTGTATTTGTTTTAGCACCGATGATGACTGATATCAGTCGAAATCGATTTGCAACAAGATACAAAAATTATGTTTCCGCGACTGGTTTCTACATCCTTTATAATTTTGTAATGTTTTGGCTCATCAGTGTGTTACGTTTTTATATTGTTTTACAGCAAAAGCCCCGTTATTTTACAGCCACACCTAGTATTATCTTGTTAAAACTTGTGAAAGTCGACCCTCCTTTATTGACATATTTTAGAAACAGTAATATGGAGATTGGAGTATATAGTACCCTATATTGCTATCAAAGATAAGCAGTGTTACAATGAGCTATCGATATTTTTCATTGAATTCTGTACGTTTATTTGTTTCAGAATACTGCGTATGAGTAAAGTATCAATGTTTCTCGTTCTATACCGTGTCTCTACCGCCGCGATTCAATTGCTGTGTCGTGACGTGAGTCGTGTTCGGTTATTGTGCTGCTACGGATGCAAAAGGAACTTCACAGCAAACATAAACATAGCCAAAGCCTTGCAGACAAACAAAAATTCTACGAAGCGAAATGTAGTGTGAGGAGCGCTATGCGAGAGGCGTTCAACTAATTCGAAAGTAAAGTTCTATGTACTGACTTGGCAGGAAATCCTAAGAAATTTTGGTCTTATGTCAAAGCGGTAGGTGGATCAAAACAAAATGTCTAGACACACTGTGACCAAAATGGTACTGATACAGAGGATGACAGACTAAAGGCCGAAATAATAAATGTCTTTTTCCAAAGCTGTTTCCCAGAGGAAGATTGCACTTTAGTTCCTTCTCTAGATTGTCGTACATATGACAAAGTGGTAGATATCGAAATGATGACATAAGGATAGAAAAACATTTACAATCGTTCAAAAGAGGAAAGGCCCTTATGGGATACCTCTGAGCACTATGCGACTTAACTTCTGAGGTCATCAGTCGCCTAGAACTTATAACTAATTAAACCTAACTAACCTAAGGACATCCCACACATCCATGCCCGAGGCAGGATTCGAACCTGCGACTGTAGCGGTCGCCCGGTTCCAGACTGTAGCGCCTAGAAGCGCACGGCTCGGTTTTACACAGAGTACGCGAAAGAACTTTCCCCCCTTCGTGCAGCGGTGTACCGTAGGTCTCTAGAAGAGTGTAGCGTTCCAAAGGATTGGAAAAGGGCACAGGTCATCCCCGTTTTCAAGAAGGGACGTCAAACAGATGTGCAGAACTATAGACCTATGTCTCTAACGTCGATCAGTTGTAGAATTTTGGAACACGTATTATGTTCGAGTATAATGACTTTTCTGGAGACTACAAATCTACTCTGTAGGAATCAACATGGGTTTCGAAAAAGACGATCGTGTGAAACCCAGCTCGCGCTATTCGTCCACGAGACTCAGAGGGCCATAGACACAGGTTCCCAGGTAGATGCCGTGTTTCTTGACTTCCGCAAGGCATTCGGTACAGTTCCCCGCACCCGTTTAATGAACAAAGTAAGAGCGTATGGACTATCAGATCAATTGCGTCATTGGATTGAAGAGTTCCTAGATAACAGAACGCAGCATGTCATTCTCAATGGAGAGGAGTCTTCCGAAGTAAGAGTGATTTCAGATGTGCCGGAGGGGAGTGTCATAGGACCGTTACTATTCACAATATACATAAATGACCTGGTGGATGACATCGGAAGTTCACTGAGGCTTTTTGCAAATGATGCCGTGGTGTATCGAGAGGTTGTAACAATGGAAAATTGTGCTGAAATGCAGGAGGATCTGCAACGAACTGACACATGGGGAATGGCAATTGAATCTCAATGTAGACACGTGTAATGTGTTGCGAGTACAAAGAAAGAAATATCCTTTATCACTTCGCTACAATATAGCAGGTCAGAACCTGGAAGCAGTTAATTACATAAATTATCTGACAGTAGGCGGTAGGAGTGATTTAAAATGGAATGATCATATAAAAATAATCGTCGGTAAAGCAGATGCCAGGCTGGGATTCATTGGAGGGATCCTAGGAAAATGCCGTCCGAAAACAAAGGAAGTAGGTTACAGTACATTTTTTCGCCCACTACTTGAATACTGCTCACCGGTGTGGGATCCGAACCAGATAGAGTTAATAGAAGTGATAGAGAAGATCCAACGGAGAGCAGCGCGTTTCGTTACAGGATCATTCAGTAATCGCGAAAGTGTTACGGAGATAATAGATAAGCTCCAGAGGAAGGCTCTGCAAGAGAGAAGCTTAGTAGCTCGGTACGGGCTTTTGTTGAAGTTTCGAGGAGTCAAACAGTGTATAGCTCCCTCTTACGTATATCTCGCGATGATTCCATGAGGATAAAATCAGAGAAATTAGAGCCCACACAGAGGCACACCGGCAATCTTTCTTACCACGAATAGTACGATACTGGAATAGAAAGGAGAACTGATAGAGGTACTCAAGGTACCCTCCGCCACACACCGTCAGGTGGCTTGCGGAGTATGGATGGAGATGTAGATTTATTTATGAACTCATTCCGTTGTTTCAAGTAAGTAGTTCACTTTTCTAATGATATTACTCTGAATGATCGGATCTAATTATCGGGCGCCAGCCGAGCGCAAATGTGGGGAGAAATTCCGACGGCGTAGCGAGGGAGCGGCAAAGTGAACACACACGCACATCGTATACGCACGGCACGCGAGCGGCCTGCGGCGCTGGCGTCGCCCACCACCCGGCGCCGGCACTGCGGGCTAATGGGATAATTATCGGAGAAATTATCCGCGTTTTGGGGACAAAGCGTCCCTGGCAGGTGCGCTTTGAGCGTCAACCGCCGCGTTTGTGCGTGGATTAATGGCGGGGGGAGGAAGGCCGAACCGGCCCGGCCGCGGTACAGGTGTCCCCGCGTTCGTTAGCGGCCTATTCGTGTCCGCGTGTTTGCACTGCCGCCGGAAAAGCACCCCCCCCCCCCTCCCGCCTACCCCTTCCTGCCACCCTCATCCTCCGTGGCGTGGGATCGATGTCTGCCTCTTGTGTGCAGTCGTGTCGCTTGTTTACGCGTCGTTCGCGGCTTTGTCATCAGCAGTGCTTAGGGCAAAAAAAAATCCCTTCACACACAAACTAATTACTCGTACGGAATAGTCTGAGCGAGTGATTCTCACTGACGCAATTCTTCTCCTCTTGACATGTGTCGCCGTTGAATGACGTGCTATCGAAACTCGATAATGTTAGACGAAGCGCAGCGAGAGTAATTGGCTGCTGCCTCGGTGAAAAGAGAACTCATGCTAAATTTCCGAAAATGCGTCCTGCTACAATCGCGCCGAAGCTGACGTTGAGAGGTACATCTACATTTACATCTATACTCCGCGAGCCACCTTACGGTGTGTGGCGGAGGGTACTTATTGTACCACTATCTGATCCCCCCTTCCCTGTTCCATTCACGAATTGTGCGTGGGAAGAACGACTGCTTGTAAGTCTCCGTATTTGCTCTAATTTCTCGGATCTTTTCGTTGTGATCATTACGCGAGATATATGTGGGCGGTAGTAATATGTTGCCCATCTCTTCCCGGAATGTGCTCTCTCGTAATTTCGATAATAAACCTCTCCGTATTGCGTAACGCCTTTCTTGAAGTGTCCGCCACTGGAGCTTGTTCAGCATCTCCGTAACGCTCTCGCGCTGACTAAATGTCCCCATGACGAATCGCGCTGCTTTTCGCTGGATCATGTCTATCTCTTCTATTAATCCAACCTGGTAAGGGTCCCATACTGATGAGCAATACTCAAGAATCGGACGAACAAGCGTTTTGTAAGCTACTTCTTTCGTCGATGAGTCACATTTTCTTAGAATTCTTCCTATGAATCTCAACCTGGCGCCTGTTTTTCCCACTATTTGTTTTATGTGATCATTCCACTTCAGATCGCTCCGGATAGTAACTCCTAAGTATTTTACGGTCGTTACCGCTTCCAATGATTTACCACCTATGGCATAATCGTACTGGAATGGATTTCTGCCCCTATATATGTGCATTATATTACATTTATCTACGTTTAGGGAAAGCTGCCAGCTGTCGCACCATGCATTAATCCTCTGCAGGTCCTCCTGGAGTACGTACGAGTCTTCTGATGTTGCTACTTTCTTGTAGACAACCGTGTCATCTGCAAATAGCCTCACGGAGCTACCGATGTTGTCAACTAAGTCATTTATGTATATTGTAAACAATAAAGGTCCTATCACGCTTCCCTGCGGTACTCCCGAAATTACCTCTACATCTGCAGATTTTGAACCGTTAAGAATGACATGTTGTGTTCTTTCTTCTAGGAAATCCTGAATCCAATCACAAACCTGGTCCGATATTCCGTAAGCTCGTATTTTTTTCACTAAACGTAAGTGCGGAACCGTATCAAATGCCTTCCTGAAGTCCAGGAATACGGCATCAATCTGCTCGCCAGTGTCTACGGCACTGTGAATTTCTTGGGCAAATAGGGCGAGCTGAGTTTCACATGATCTCTGTTTGCGGAATCCATGTTGGTTATGATGAAGGAGATTTGTATTATCTAAGAACGTCATAATACGAGAACACAAAACATGTTCCATTATTCTACAACAGATTGACGTAAGCGAGATAGGCCTATAATTATTCGCATCTGATTTATGACCCTTCTTGAAAATGGGAACGACCTGCGCTTTCTTCCAGTCGCTAGGTACTTTACGTTCTTCCAGCGATCTACGATAAATTGCTGATAGAATGGGGGCAAGTTCTTTAGCATAATCACTGTAGAATCTTAAGGGTATCTCGTCTGGTCCGGATGCTTTTCCGCTACTAAGTGATAGCAGTTGTTTTTCAATTCCGGTATCGTTTATTTCAATATTTTCCATTTTGGCGTCCGTGCGACGGCTGAAGTCAGGGACCGTGTTACGATTTTCCGCAGTGAAACAGTTTCGGAACACTGAATTCAGTATTTCTGCCTTTCTTCGGTCGTCCTCTGTTTCGGTGCCATCGTGGTCAACGAGTGACTGAATAGGGGATTTAGATCCGCTTACCGATTTTACGTATGACCAAAACTTTTTAGGGTTCTTGTTTAGATTGTTTGCCAATGTTTTATGTTCGAATTCGTTGAATGCTTCTCTCATTGCTCTCTTTACGCTCTTTTTCGCTTCGTTCAGCTTTTCCTTATCAGCTATGATTCGACTACTCTTAAACCTATGATGAGAATTAGAGTGAAACGATGTCCTCATGCTGCTAATCTTCAGTTTTGCTGCAACACTGTATTCAAAAGACACATACAAAATCCATCGAAACACATAATATCGACATTTACATTGCTACACGTCTTTAATAACTTAACGTAGAGCACCATACTTCACGAAATCGTTGGAAGAGCCGGCCTATCGAACCACGCAACTACACAGACAAGCGAATAAAGCAGTCCTACATTCTTTATTCACCATAGACAGTATATGACGAACATCAGTACTGCTCCTAAATGGGAAACAATAGGAGGAGAGAATGTTTGAGTCATTCAAGTACATAGGAGAATGGACAGAATCTGGTCCGAGAGAAAATGAAGCGGAGGAAGCGCGCATACACAAGAAAAAATTAGCACAGAAACTAATTATGAACATCTATAATAAGTATCTTTCGATCAACATTAAATTGAGATATTGCGAGGCAATAAACCGCCGTGAAGCTTTATACGCAGTAGAAAATCTGAACCTAGTACGACAACGATTACGTTAGAGGCTGTAACGTGTGGAACTCAGAATCCTCAGGAAGATATTGGGACGGCGAATCACACAAGACGGTCAACATAGAACTCGAGCGAACCGAGAGCTGTACACTCAGATGGAGAGAATCTCGGACACCATGAAGAAAAAAATGAGCATTTTCTTCGGGAAAATCCTCAGAATGGTTCAAAATGGCTCTGAGCACTATGGGACTTTACATCTGAGGTCATCAGTCCCCGAGAACTTCGAACTACTTAAACCTAACTAACCTAAGGACATCACACACATCCATGCCCGAGGCAGGGTTCGGCCTGCGACCGTAGCGGCCGAGCGGTTCCGTACTGAAGCACCTAGAACCACTCGGCCACAACGGCCGGCTCCTCAGAATGGACAACAGGACCTTGACGCTTCAGATAATAAAAATTCTTGTTAACGAGAGAACCAAAGTACTGTGAATCTCAGAGCCACAAAAGGATCTGGAAGAAATGAGAATACAGCAAACATATATTTCCAAAAGTGTTATTTTGTAATCAGAAATTTTGACTGGCACAGATTTCCGGGTCAGAATTACACCCAGGACAAAAGAGTCATGAACAGAAGAGCGAAGAAGGTTGCAAAGTATGATAATGAAGAAATAAAGGACAAGGATTAAGACTAGAAGAGACGAAGGTGTCTCGAAGTAACGTGATATTCACATTATCAGGACTAAAAGTGCTACCCTACAATGTTACCTGGAATTTACATCTCTTGATTGTTCCCTTTTAAACACATACACTCCAGCACAATCAAGTCACTGTGATAGCAGTTCAAAAAATTTTAACTGCGAAACTGGTTTGAATTATTTTTCTTTAACCAAACGAGAGAAAGAGGTCTAATCTACATATTGGTTCGAAATGTAAATTCTTACTACATTTTGAATGTACACATGACACTTCTTTCTTTTTTTATTCTGTTCTAGTTTCGATGTTTCTCGAGGAACACAGATGCATGAGCGTCATTTAATAATACTTATTGAGGAGTGATCATTTATTAAATAAGCAGTCGCTGAAGGTAATGTGCTATATGGTTGCAAATGTCATCGCCCGTCATTCTCAATGTTCACGGGTCACTGTTTACGCGAGAAAGTATGGACGTGTATCTCACCGATTTACTGGATACGTCTTACACACACAACATATTACACAGTCTATCTAATCAGTCCATTTCCTTTAGAAAATCATTGCTAAGTCTCATCACACAGCCTGGCGTTCTCCAAAAACTTGCATCTGGTTTCTCAGCAGAGCTTCATAACTCCACTAATCCTTTCTTCCAATTTCGTATTTCATTTGTTTCCCTTGAATTTATATGCATAAATGTTTCTCTCTGGCTATAACAGACAAATTACTTAAAACATACATTACCAGATTTCACCCACCTAGAATTTACATTTGTCTGCCGGCCGAAGTGGCCGTGCGGTTAAAGGCGCTGCAGTCTGGAACCGCAGGACCGCTACGGTCGCAGGTTCGAATCCTGCCTCGGGCATGGATGTTTGTGATGTCCTTAGGTTTAACTAATTCTAAGTTCTAGGGGACTAATGACCTCAGAAGTTGAGTCCCATAGTGCTCAGAGCCATTACATTTGTCTGGTAACACAAATAACCGCGATGTAATATAAACACACAAACAAAATATTCAGATGGAGATAAGAAAAATAAGCCAAACTGAATCAGAAAGTACCAATATAAAATAAATTATTGGTGCATAAACTCATTTGCTATAAATATCAGGCAGTTAGTTGTCCCTTGTCTCTTTCCAGAGAATCCCTCTTACTATCAGTGACGTGGATGTAGTTTGTGAATGCCGGCTACGATCTCAGGTTCCATGTACAATCATAGTAGTTGGTAAAATTTTGAATCCTTCGTTGTCTTCTTACGTACCACCATTTGCCATCTGCCAGTAACATCTTCACAAAACTGTTGTTACCCATCATTTCCTGAGGTACTTTCTGCTTTGGAGTTCAGAATTTTCTTGGGCAGTCTTTATCTCATTCTATTCACGCAATGTTTCCACCTACGCACTCAGGTAGAATGAGATTTTCACTCTGTAACGGAGTGTGCACTGATATGAAACTTCCTGGCAGATTAAAACTGTGTGCCCGACCGAGACTCGAACTCGGGACCTCTGCCCTTCGCGGACAAGTGTTCATTTTTACATACTCAGGTATTTTCTCTTTAACAGCGTGTACATTCAGTTCATTTCGAAAGATTTCTTTTTTTTTGTAATTAGAGCTTTTTCAGTTCGTCACTGTCTTCAAGAATGTGAACACTTTTGTGTTTTGCTGCCATTTTTATTTTTATTTTTCTAATTCTCGCTTCTATTCAGCACTGAATAATTCTCCATAATTCCATAAAATTTAATTTTTATACCTTTTTTTTAAATTAAGTGTTCCATTTTTTCCACAAATTGGTTGAAATTTGTGCAGCTATTAGTTGTTATCATTCTCGTAACCATAGCTCATGTCACAGCGCAAGTGTTTAAAATGTGGCACGTGTTCAATAAATTCATAGCTAATTGCTGTTTTCAGTTGTAATGGGTACATAACTTGAAAGATCATCACCATCGTCTTATATGCTTATGTTTGAAGACTGCATTTGGTTTAGCTGATGTGTTGTTAACTAGAGGCTATATTCGTTTCCTTATATTATCACTTTATCATCTGAAAAAGTAATGCAATTCAGTTAGCGTGTTTACCTATTTAATTCCTGAGTATTTATCAGAATTTAATATTTAAATTCACGTTTTTTGTCAAAAATATGAAAGTGATGGTAGTGCACTCTATTACAGAAGAAAAAAGTAAACGGCGCTGAACTAAGCGGTTATCCGAACGTGACGGAAATCGGTAGATGTGACGTACATTACAGACGAACAAATGATCACAATTTCTGAAAAAGTGGCACTGATTGATTGAATTGTTCGATGTCCTCCTGAGGAATATCGTGCCAAATTCTGACGAATAGACGCGTTAGATCGCCAGTAACGAGGGACTTGGCATAATGCTCCAAATGTCCTCAACTTTAGAGAAATCCGGCGACCTTACTAACCAAGGTAGGGTTTGGCAAGCACGAAGGAAAGCAGCAGAAACTCTCCCCGATTGCATGCATGCATTGTACTACTGAAATGTAAGCCCAGGATGGCTTGCCATGAAGGGGAACAACACAGGACATAGAACATCGTCGTCGTGCCACTGTGCTTCAAGAGACCCGCAGTTGACAACCAAAGTGGTCATGCTACAAAATGTAATGACACCCACACCATCAGTCCTGGTTGTTGGGGCGTATGTCGGGTGATAGTGAGATTGGTATTCCATCATTGTCCGGTGTGTCCGCAGACACGTCTTCGCTGGTAGTTGGGGCTCACTCTGAAGCGAGACTCATCAATAAAGACAATTCTACGTTGTTGTTGTTGTGGTCTTCAGTCCTGAGACTGGTTTGATGCAGCTCTCCATGCTACTCTATCCTGTGCAAGCCTCTTCATCTCCCAGTACCTACTGCAACCTACATCCTTCTGAATCTGCTTAGTGTATTCATCTCTTGGTCTCCCTCAACGATTTTTACCCTCCACGCTGCCCTCCAATATTAAATTGGTGATCCCTTGATGCCT
This sequence comes from Schistocerca piceifrons, assembly GCF_021461385.2. Lineage (NCBI taxonomy): Eukaryota > Metazoa > Arthropoda > Insecta > Orthoptera > Acrididae > Schistocerca > Schistocerca piceifrons. The sequence continues at coordinate 920,714,000 of NC_060140.1, forward strand.
CAGAACATGTCCTACCAACCGATCCCTTCTTCTGGTCAAGTTGTGCCACAAACTTCTCTTCTCCCCAATCCTATTCAATACTTCCTCATTAGTTATGTGATCTACCCATCTAATCTTCAGCATTCTTCTGTAGCACCACATTTCGAAAGCTTCTATTCTCTTCTTGTCCAAACTATTTATCGTCCATGTTTCACTTCCATACATGGCTACACTCCATACGAATTCTTTCAGAAATGACTTCCTGACACTTTAATCAATACTGGATGTTAACAAATTCCTCTTCTTCAGAAACGCTTTCCTTGCCATTGCCAGCCTACATTTTATATCCTCTCTACTTCGACCATCATCAGTTATTTTGCTCCCCAAATAGCAAAACTCCTGTACTACTTGAAGTGCCTCATTTCCTAATCTAATTCCCTCACCATCACCCGCCTTAATTCGACTACATTCCATTATCCTCGTTTTGCTTTTGTTGATGTTCATCTTATATCCTCCTTTCAAGACACTGTCCATTCCTTTCAACTGCGCTTCCAAGTCCTTTGCTGTCTCTGACAGAATTACAATGTCATCGGCGAACCTTAAGGTTTTTATTTCTTCTCCATGGATTTTAATACCTACTCCGAATTTTCTTTTGTTTCCTTTACTGCTTGCTCAATATACAGATTGAATAACATCGGGGACAGGCTACAACCCTGTCTCACTCCCTTCCCAACCACTGCTTCCCTTTCATGCCCCGCGACTCTTATAACTGCCATCTGGTTTCTGTACAAATTGTAAATAGCCTTTCGCTCCCTATACTTTACCCCTGCCACCTTTAGAATTTGAAAGAGAGTATTCCAGTCAACATTGTCAAAAGCTTTCTCTAAGCCTACAAATGCTAGAAACGTAGGTTTGCCTTTCCTTAATCTTTCTTCTAAGTCGTAAGGTCAGTATTGCCTCACGTGTTCCAGTGTTTCTATGGAATCCAAACTGATCTTCCCCGAGGTCGGCTTATACTAGTTTTTCCATTCGTCTGCAAAGAATTCGTGTTAGTATTTCGCAGCTGTGGCTTATTAAACTGATAGTTCTGTAATTTTCACATCTGTCAACACCTGCTTTCTTTGGGATTGGAATTATTATATTCTTCTTGAAGTCTGAGGGTATTTCGCCTGTTTCATACATCTTGCTCACCAGATGGTAGAGTTTTGTCAGGACTGGCTCTCCCAAAGCCGTCAGTAGTTCCAATGGAATGTTGTCTACTCCGGGGGCCTTGTTTCGACTCAGGTGTATCAGTGCTCTGTCAAACTCTTCACGCAGTATCGTATCTCCCATTTCATCTTCATCTACATCCTCTTCCATTTCCATAATATTGTCCGCAAGTACATCGCCGTTGTATAGACCCTCTATATACTCCTTCCACATTTCTGCTTTCCCTTATTTGCTTAGAACTGGGTTTCCATCTGAGCTCTTGATATTCATACAAGTCGGTCTCTTATCTCCAAAGGTCTCTTTAATTTTCCTTACCCCTAGTGAGACAAGCCTCTACATCCTTACATTTGTCCTCTAGTCATCCCTGCTTAGCCATTTTGCACTTTCTGTCGATCTCATTTTTGAAACGTTTGTATTCCTTTTTGTCTGCTTCATGTACTGCATTTTTATATTTTCTCCTTTCATCAATTAAATTCAACATTTCTTCTGTTACCCACGGATTTCTACTAGCCCTCGTCTTTTTACCTACTTGATCCTCTGCAGCCTTCGCTACTTCATCCCTCAGAGCTACCCATTCTTCTTCTACTGTATTTCTTTCCATCTTTCCTGTCAATTGTTCCCTTATGCTCTCCCTGAAACTCTGTACAACCTCTGGTTCTTTCAGTTTATCTAGTTCCCATCTCCTTAAATTCCCACCTTTTTGTAGTTTCTTCAGTTTTAATCTACAGGTCATAACCAATAGATTGTGGTCAGAGTCCATATCTGCCCCTGGAAATGTCTTACAATTTAAAACCTGGTTCCTAAATCTCTGTCTTACCTTTATAAAATCTATCTGATACCTTTTAGTATCTTGAGGGTTCTTCCATGTATACAACCTTCTTTCATGATTCTTAAACCAAGTGTTAGCTATGATTAAGTTATGCTCTGTGCAAAATTCTACCAGGCGGCTTCCTCTTTCATTTCTTAGCCCCAATCCATATTCACCCACTACGTTTCCTTCTTTCCCTTTTCCTACACTCGAATTCCAGTCACCCATGACTATTAAATTTTCGTCTCCCTTCACTCTCTGAATAATTTCTTTTATTTCATCATACATTTCTTCTATTTCTTCGTCATCTGCAGAGCTAGTTGGCATATAAACTTGTACTACTGTCGTAGGTGTGGGCTTCGTATCTATCTTGGCCACAATAATGCGTTCTCTATGCTGTTTGTAGTAGCTTACCCGCGTTCCTATTTTCCTATTCATTATTAAACCTACTCCTGCATTACCTCTATCTGATTTTGTGTTTATAACCCTGTAGTCACCTGACCAGAGTTCATGTTCCTCCTGCCACCGAACTTCACTAATTCCCATTATATCTTACTTTAACCTATCCATTTCCTTTTTAAATTTTCTAACCTACCTGCCCGATTAAGGGATCTGACATTCCACGCTCCGATCCTTAGAACGCCAGTTTTCTTTCTCCTGATAACGACATCCTCTTGAGTAGTCCCCGCCCGGAGATCCGATTGAGGGACTATTTTACCTCCGGAATTTTTTACCCAAGAGGACGCCATCATCATATAACCATACAGTAAAGCTGCATGCCCTCGGGAAAAATCACGGCTGCAGTTTCCCCTTGCTTTCAGCCGTTCGCAGTACCGGCACAGCAAGGCCGTTTTGGTTATTGTTACAAGGCCAGATCAGTCAATCATCCAGACTGTTGCCCTTGCAACTACTGAAAAGGCTGCTGCCCCTCTTCAGGAACCATACGTTTATCTGGCCTCTCAACAGGTACCCCTCCGTTGTGGTTGCACCTACGGTGCGGCTATCTGTATCGCTGAGGCACGCAAGCCTCCCCACCAACGGCAAGGTCCATGGTTCATGGGGGGGGAAATTCTACGTTAGCCAATGGGATTACAGGCAGAAGACGTTTCTGGAGGTTCCCGAGACAGCAGTTGGATACCAACCTGACTGACTCCCATTGTACAGTAAGACACCTGGGAATGATTGTCTGTACCGCCACTTCATTTCATAGCAGAACCCTTTTGGATGTCATCCGGCATTTTTACACCACGGCGGTGTGCACTCCAGCCCCTTATTGTTGCCTTCTGGGACTACATTCCAGCAAGATAATGCCCACCAGCAGATGGCGAGAGTTTCTACTACTTGTCTTCATGCTAGTAAGAGCCTGCCTTGACTAGCATGTTCACTGGATCTCTCCACTACTGAGAATGATTGGAGAATTATGGGCAGGGCACTCCAGCTAACTCGGGATTCTGACCCTCAAGAATTCCTATCGGACAAAATTTGGCACGACATCCGTCGGGAGAACATCAACACTCGGTCAACCAAGCGGAATTACTGTGTACATAGGCCAACTGTCTTGCCGCAGTAGTAACACCGGTTCCCGTCCAATCAAAGAAGTTAAGAGCTGTTGGGCTGGGCTAGCACTTGGATGGGTGACCATCCGGTCTGCCGAGTGCTGTTGGCAAGCAAGGTGAACTAAGCCCTTGTGAGGTAAACTGAGGAGCTACTTGATTGAGAAGTAGCGGCTCCGGTCTCGGAAACTGACATACGACCGGGAGAGCGGTGTGCTGACCACATGCCCCTCCATATCCGCATCCACTGAATTCGTGCAATATCTTGAACGCGTAGAATCTGTACTAAAAGAGGAGGACAGCACGAGGAGAGAGTAACGACATCCTGTTAGGCAGAATGAAAATCGAGCCGAGGTAAGCATAAACAGAATGAGTGTACAGAGAGGAAGCAGATACCGAGGTCCATCACGAGGGAGAGCCCGGACATACGATAATCGGGTCAGTGACCATGGTCAGTATGGCGACTGTAGACAGCTGCCAGGAGATGACGCAACCAGCTGGCGGACGACGTCAGTTAGCGGTGACGTACCTCGACAGGAAAGCTGCTAAGAGTCTACAAGAAGGCTGGCGCTCGTAGACAACAACATTACCAGTTGAACCCACTGGCGAAACCTTTTGTAAGAAAGGCACTAGTACAACCACCTAGTATTAATGTAGTCACTAAGAAAGAAGGGGAGAATAACTGGGAGCAGCAACAAGCAAAAGAATTAACCAATGCAGAGTTAAGGGAGCACAGTAATAGTAACACCTGTAATGAGAACACATTTGTAGAGGAGATAAGGAGGTGGAGGCAAATCTGCACGGTAAAACGGAGGAGGAACTGTCTGACAGTTGTGGAATCAATAATGGAGCAGGGGTCGAAGGGGTGCTTGATAGGTTATTTAAAGTAATTGAGAATTGCGAAGAGGAGGAGGAATATGAAGAAGAGGAGGAAACATATAGTGCTGACGACACCTGGCGTAGGGTAGCTGAAACAGAGGTAAATACAGAAAGGGAAACATTAGAAAGATGTTTCAATTTAGCGATACTGGACAGATGGTAGGAGCTGCCACTAGTAGTAATAAAATTAAGCATGAGGAAGATCCAGTAAACATAAATATGATATCCACACAGAATATAGGTACCGACAGAAGGGAAACGGTGCTGGATTCACTAGGCGAGGTAGAACCTGCAAATAAAAGAAAGTACGTAGGACAGCCTATAATAGAGATAAGTGTTTCTGATGCAAATGTAAAGCGCTTGGTTGATACAAGATCAAAGGTGTGTGCTGTGTTCTAAAATTTTGTTGATGAACTCCCAGAAAATAAGCAAGTAATAAGGATGCCAGTAAGTGGCCTAAATATAAATGCAGCAATGGGAAAAACCAAAAAAGGCGGTGAAGCAAGAAATATTTCTACCCATAGTGGTAAAGGGGGTGTCAATTAAGAAAAATGTCTTAGTAATTAGTGGACTAAGTGTTGATATACTGGTGGGTGCCGTTTTTCTTAGTAAACATGAAGGATGGGTAAATTTCGGAACCAATGACGTAATGATAAGAATTAATGGTAACCTTATCACTATAACATTCATAGGTAACAGACCAAGTGAGGATGAAGAACTAAATGACTTGCCATTCCGTATTTTAACGACAACAAAACTAATGGAAGGCTATAATGAAAATGGTGGAAATGACGATGTGGATCCGTCTGAGCTGCATAGTGTCAGAGCTTGGATCAATGATAAATTGCTAGAATTACGTGACCTGGATGAGGGACAAAGAAATGACCTAAGACAAATTTTGACTAATCATATAGGAGAATTTTCTGATGAGCCAGGTCTAGTTAAAGATTACGAGTGTTGTTTGACAGTGAAAAACGATGCCCATTTTTTCAAAAAACCGTTTTCAGTTCCTGAAGTGCACAAGGAAGCAGTACGTGACCTGATTCAGAGATGCTAGAGTGGGGGATCATTCTAAGAGCAACAAGTGTTTGTACCTACCCACTGGTTATAGTACCAAAGAAGGATGGCTCTATCAGATTAGTATTAGATACTAGAGCCTTGAATAAGATAGTATTACCTGAGTGTGACAGACCTGAAAATGTAGAAGAACTGTTACGGAACTTTAAAGGGGCAAAATTCTTCACATCCATGGATGTAACCTGTGGTTACTGAAATCTTCCTTTAGCCAAGGAATCAAGAAAGTATACGACGTTTCTATTTAAAGGTAGAAGTTGTCAAGATAAGGTGGTGCCGTTTCGCCTAAATATAAGTGCACGTTAATTTGTAAGAGCTATGTCACAGGTCTTATGGGACCAGTTGTTAAGAGGAGTAACTGTGTATGTAGATGACGTTTTAATATCGACTCCTACTTGGGAAGAACACTGTTTATTACTAGATGAGGTACTGAAAGCAATTAAAATGGGGGGAATGAAGTTAGATAAGACAGAATTTGTCAAGTTGGAGATCAAATTCTTGGGGAATGTAGTATGTGGAGAAGGTATATCATGCCTGATCCAGAGAAAATTAAAGATATCCGAATCCATGCTGCACCAGCAACACTCAAAGCACTGAAGGGGATGTTTGGTCTGTTTGGTTTTTACAGAAAATTTGTGTCTGGTCAATTGTTTAATGCACCTTGCTTAAGAGAACTATTAAAGAAAAATGTAGTACATAAGTGGACTACTGAATGTCAAAAGTGTTCGAAGATCTAAAAGAAGCCTTAGTTTTAAACCACCCAGATTGTTCAAAACCGTTCTGTCTTGGGTCTGATGCCTGTGGATATGGATTAAGAGTTGAACTGTTTCAGAATGAGAAAGAAGGAGAAGAAAATGCACACAAAACCATTGCTTTTGCAAGCAGGTCCCTTTAACAAGCAGAAAAGAACTACAGTATATCAGAATTAGAAGGTTAAGCTGTAATTTTTGGCTTACAAAAATTCTAAAAGTACCTTTTAGGACACGAGATTTTAATTTTCACCGACCATAGTGCACTCACCTATTTAGATATCTGTCAACTTAAGCATGATAGATTAAGGAGATGGTCCCTGTTTCTACTACAGTTTAAGTATAAGATGTTCTATATTAAGGGTTCGTAGAACATTGTGGCGGATGTAACCTCCCCCTCACTTATCGACCTTAATGACAGTGAAAAATTAAACCGCGTGTACCTAATGGAAATTTGGGAAAAGCAATCGTCACCGAAGATAATCTGTCGGTAAAGAGGGAGGAAAGGGTTACATCTAAATGAAAGGAAAAATGCAAATGAAACTGGTGGAAATTAATTTTGAGAAGGGGTAAAGTTAACAAAGAAAGTAAATGTGCGGCCGTTACGTTAACAATTAACTAGCGGTAATTAGGTATTTGAGATTTGGGGGAAATCACGGTCGCCAGTCCTAAGGACAATTACTATAGTAACTGAAAAAGAAAGGTAATTACACATATAATTAGCACTAGAAGCATTGGAACTGACGGTTGACACGTGTAGTGTGAAAACTGAAAGTTTGTCAGAAGTAATAAATTTTGCTACACTCTGACATAATTTAGCAATAGAATTAATAAAACCGGAAAATCGAAAGTTAATTTAGTGACTGAAGTTAATAGTGAGCTTTCTTTCTGAAGCACATCGAAATTCAGTAAAATTCGGTTAGTCTTGGACTACCTCAACAATCATTTCAAAAGCTACTTGAATCTACGCAATTTAGAAATAAGAGATTTAACTTTGAACTTGAATTAAATGATTCTGAACAATTAACAATAGTAAAATTTAGTACGTACCAAGCTGAGCTGAAGTCACAGGTAAGCTAAAATATGGTAACAAAACTAGCACTCTTAATTTGTGCTTGTGTAATCTAAGTATTGTAGCCAGCTATGAATACTTAAAGTGAACTTTGAAATTAAAGCAGTGAAATGAAATTATGCTGGCGTTTGAATTTCAACGACACTCGGGTTCATTTCGGAAAAGGAAGGGACCCTGCTTGGTAATGCACTTGGGACAATGAGCAACAAAGGCTCATGCTAAGTAGCTGTAATTTTGTGATGCAACAATTTTAAAAGTTTGAAAAGCTGAGGTCTGCCATACAGTTCTAAAACAGTCGAAGCTGGATGTTGGCGCGCCTTCTTCTCGACACGGTCACCAGACGAAACGGGCTCTTGATGTGCGCCAGCTAATGCTTCCCGTCCGCGACACCATGTCAGAAACTATCATCGTAAGTCGAGCGCAATTACATGCTGCCGAACCCCGAAAGCGCGGCAACTCGCGGGAGCGTCACACAACACACCTGCTCCACTCGCTACTCCAGCCAGACTCCCTCTATGCTCTCGCTCCACGCGGCAGAGTTCACACTACCAAAGATCCTACACACTTTGTTTCTTCACACAACCTATCGATGTAATCGTTCGATAGCAGTTTTCCCTAGGCAAGACCCAGCGTAAAAATACAAATAATATTTACGAAACAAACCAATTATACATCGACATAAATGCATAAATATATATATATACAAATAGTAAAACAATTACAATATATAAAGGCACAGAAATGTCATATATTCAGGTAACAAAATAAGGAAAAAACTTACAGTACAATAGATGGAAATAGGAGGATATGCATTTCCGGCGTTACACGGACGCCTCATCGAGAAGTGTAAAAGACAACGGACAGGGAGTGAATTCCATCTGTAATAGAGAGTGTAATGAAGTGTTGTTGGCAGTTATGCAGTTGCAGGATGAAGGCTCGATCAAACATATTTGTAAGAATATGAGAATGGAGTAAAACCAAGACGACAATATCAAACTAGTAAAAAGCAGAACAGGTCATTCTGATTTTCCAAAACTATCTGTATACTATAAGGTGCATAAAGATGTTTTATTTAGGCGTAGGAAAAATGCGGAGGAGATCTAGAAAATTTGTTTCCCGGAACAGCATGTAGATGCATTAATTGACCATATACACTGTAAGTACGGTCACTACGGAGCTCGTAGGTGCATAGCTAAGCTGAGTGATATGGTGGTGTTTAACCAACATGTGGAGAAGGGTTCAACAGCGGTTAGAGTCACGTGATCGGTGTCTGAAAGTCAGAGCCATCAATAAAATTATTCAAAGTCAGATGTATTCTGTATAACCACAGAATCGATTGGATTTGATTTCAGTGGATTTATTCGGCACGCTACCAGTGTCACGAGGTGGCTGTGAGTATGTTTTTGTAATGGTAGATGGTTTTTCCAAGCACGTTAGATTTTACCCTATCAAGGAAGCTAATTCTAAGGTAATAGTAAGCAAATTGGAAAAGGATTACATTGTAAATGTAGGAGTGCCTAAAGCTATCTTATCTGACATTGGACCACAATCTATTTCTAAGAGGTTTGAGGAGTGCCTAAAACAACGTGGGGTAGAGCATATTAAGATCTCAGCATATTTTCCTCGAGGTAATATGTGTGAGAGGATCATGAAGGAACTAAACCGATTATGTAGAAATTACTGCCACAAGAAACATTCTGCGTGGGCCAACTACATAGAGTATTTTGAGGAGGTCATTAACCATCTTAAACATGAAGCCACCGGATTTTCACCTGTAGAACTAATGTGTGCAGTTGTTTGATCTTGTAGAATTCCCTAGTCTTACTGATTTAACTATGGAAGAAAAGAAGAAACTAGCAAGTGTTACTATAAGGAAGAAGGCAGTGGAAAGAAAGCGGAGACACGATGCTAGAGCTAATTCTACTAGCTTCCAAATAGGTGGTCTAATTTCCTCGGAAACCAAAACGTTTACTGACGAGTATGTGGGTCCATTTAGGATAATAGAGAAACCTCACCCTAATACTTACCGATTGGAATTTTTAAAGTCTCATAAGCTGCTAGGCTTATAAAATATTATTGATCTAAAGAGATATGTACAAAAAAGAGACTTAGCCAGGAGTAACTAGAAACCTCAGAGGGCTTTGCACTCTTTGCAAGGCTAAGTGTGTGACGAACACTAGGACTCGAGTTAATGACAAAGATACTAATTTTCATTTCGTGTTGTCATTCTTCCTCTTCATCATTCAGAACTTTTGACTGTCATCTTTCCTTCTTCACTATAGTAATATTAAGTAAGAGAGCTAAGTGCTGTGGAAATATCAGAAAATTGTTATTATAAGCAGAAACGAAAGCCGGCCGTTGTGGCCGAGCGGTTCTAGTCGCTACAGTCTGGAACCGTGCGACCGCTACGGTTGCAGGTTCGAATCCTGCCTCAGACATGGATGTTTGTGATGTCCTTAGGTTAGTTAAGTTTAAGTAATTCTAAGTTCTAGGGGACTGTTGACCTCAGACGTTAAGTCCCATAGTACTCAGAGCCATTTGAACCAGAAACGAAAAACATTTACAGAACAGCAAGGCTGGCTGTAAGACAATGGTAATATTGTCCAGGAAGAGATGAATTATTTAAGTAAATTTAGACATGGACGTACTGGGTACCCTCAGAAAGGGTTATATTTCGTGTAAGAAAGTATTTACAAAGCAGCAAGGGTGACAGTAAGACAGTGGTAATGAATAAACAAATGAGTGAGCGGCAAGGTGTTGCCTGCTAGTGTTAGTAAACGAAGAGGTGTAATGTGGTTAAACAAAAGGGGTCAAAGTTTAGAAATAGGTGGAAGCGCAAACAAGAGGCACAAGAAAAGACCTAAAGTAACCAAGAAAAGATACAGGTATGTACGTAATCAACCATTACTAGTCTGAGTGAATGTGGTATGGATATGACTATGTAATAAATACTGAATGTGACTGGAGGAGGAACCTGATGTTGTCGTTGTGAGACATTGAAGCTGAGCAGTAAAAGAGCTAGTTTGTGAAACCTGATTTGGATGTTATTGTAACAGGGCAGCAAAAGGCTGGCTTGAAAAACCATAAGTGGACTTTAGTAAATAGCAAAATGTATGTAAATCTGACATGTTGAAGTGCCACAGAAGTCGGCAGGACTATTTTCAAGATTAGTGGATTTAAGAAATGTTTAGTATATAAGTGTTTTCAGCTTTTGATTTTCTCGTATATACAGTATAGAGTATAAATAAGTGTGTTTGAAAACCACACAGTTGATTGGAAGATGGTTTCAGTATTTGGTTATGATAATGACTCTTACGAGGGTCACGGTAGTTGGCAAGAACTAAACGTGTGGAGGTGTTGAAGCCACAGAGGTTGCAATGATTCACAGTGGATTCATTAATAACTTGTATTTCTCTGTGTATTGTATTTAAGTAGGTGTGTACGTCAGGTTTACAGGACTACAGGAGAGGGCCTGGAGTAAATTTGTTTAATTAATAATATTGTGTGTGTGTGTGTGTGTATTTTTTTGAGTTAACATGTTATTAAAGACTGGAGAGCCACAAGCATTGGCTGGAATTTGATGTTTATTTGTGTAATGATTTTCAGAAGAAATTTGTATATAAAATTGTAACAGTAACTTGTTTCATTGATTGAAGTGAGATTTTGAAGAAAAAATTAATGTGCCACTTTGGTACTGCTTGATGAAGAGTTAATACACTTTTTGCTAAAAATATTATCAGTAAATGTAAATCTTGAAAATAAATTTACGCTGTGACATGAGAATCTAGATTTATTCAGAAAAAGTCATTGAAAGAAGGATTACAAGAATTTTGAGATTTATATTCATGTTAGGTTACGAAGTAGCAATTAAGGATGGAATCTGAAGACAGCTGAATTTTTCAGGTGCGCTGACACGACATAGAGATAGCACGAGACTCATAGAGACCTCCAAAGCAGGACTGAGTTGGACAACGAGTTCTAGCAAAGCGAAAGGTGTAAGTGTTCATAGGTAGACGCTCCCCAGATCGATGTTGTTGTTAGTGTACTTGTGGCGTAGAAAATGTTCTTACACAGATGCTCACCATAGCGATGTGCAAAGAAGAAACAGCAGTGTTATAAAATATTAAGATTGTAGGTGTTGTTTCTTTTTCAGCAATTTGTAAAATTTTGTGAAGATTGTATTTGTTTATCCTTACATTGAATGATGATGTAATAAAATGTTATAAAATATGAAGGGTGTAGGTGTTGTTTGTTTTTCAGCAATTTGTAAAATTTTGTGAAGATTTTATTTGTTTATCGTTACATCGAATGATGATGTAATAAGTATGTTTAGAATTAATTCATGGTAGGTTATCAGCCCTAGATAATAATGAATGATGTATATACATAAATAAGAATGTCATATATTAATACTTAGGAAAGTTTAACTGAATTCGAGCTTGAAAGTATCGGATTAGTTTGAGTAAAAACTTTATAGAAAACTTTGTAAGAAACAAAAATATTTTAAGAGGTCAAAATTTTTTAGTTCCTCAGAAGGTATGAGGCGTCGCAGCTAGGGCGCGATCGCCAATTTGTCTATTAAAGCTTTCTTGTATGAATGTATGTGGGCTCCAGTGAAAGCAGTCAGAAGCTTATACGATATGGCGTGACTGCAACGTCTGAAAGTAGCGGAGAGGCGCTTACAGAGCAGTTACATGCTCTGTAACTATAAAAATTGATAACTGATCTAAAAATAGCCTGAGGAACTTCGTATCAGGTACATAACCTTCTGTTCTGTAAAGGAACAATCTGTCAAAATCTGAAGTCAATAACTCATAATTTGGAAGTTACAAAAAAAAAAAAAGGAAAGAAAGAAAGAAAAGAAAAGTCAGTATAAAACGTTCCTGTGAACAGGAACTTTAATGATTTGAACAAATGTGGGGTGATAATCTTGCTTAATACCTATAAAAAAATCCTAATGCACGTTAAAAGGACCTTTGAACTTATAAATTTGAACAGCAACCCATTTCAGATTTATTCTTTAGAGTTCACAAGACTATTTTCAGCTTTTTGTACTTATAGCGGCCTCCGACGAGTAGTTATGAAATCTCAGTTTCTTCAACATTGCTTTTCTGAGATCTCTTAAGCAGCTGCAGTCAGGAGTTACGTGTGCAGATCTGCAGCAGTATCGAGGTAGGTGGACAATTTATGTTGCAGAACAAATAGAAAATGACTCTGAGCACGATGGGACTTAACTTCTGTGGTCATCAGTCCCCTAGAAATAGAACCACTTAAACCTAACTAACCTAAGGACATCACACACATCCATGCCAGAGGCAGGTTTCGAACATGTCACCCGGTTCCAGACTGTAGCGCCTTGAACCGCTTGGCCACTAGGACCGGCTATGTTGCAGAACCACCGTCGATGTGTGAAAGAGCGCGTTACGTCGCAAGGGGGCCTGAGGATGCCGAAATTGGCAGCAAAAATAAAATAAAATTTACATTTTACACCGATAATCGTATCGGTACTGTATATACCACATACACAGTTACATTTACTCGACACGTTAATCAAAATTATATTAAATGCCTGGTGTCTGTTCTTTCGGACATTTTCACTCGTCTCCGATGACTTCGCATAAAGTTCCGATGCAGTTAACGCCTGAATCTTCATCTACACATCTACATATACACTCCGCTAGCCACCAAGCGCTGTATGGCGGACGGCACTATTTCCGCCAAAGACAAATTCTCCCCCAACGACCACCTCTGTTCCACTCGTGGATCGCGCGGGGGAAAAACGACTCTCTGAACGCCTCAGTACGAGCTCTAATTTCCCTTTTCTTTGAATGGTGATCTATGCGCAATTTGAAAGTTGGTGATAATAATATACTATCTACATCCTCAGCGAAGATCGGATTTTGGAATTTAGTGAACAGCCCCTTCCGTTTAGCGCGTCGTCTATCTGCAAATTGTGTCCCACTTGAAACTTTCTATGAGATTTGTAACGCTCTTGCGATAGCTAGATGTACCAGTCACGAATCTTACCGCTATTAAACTTCCTGGCAGATTAAAACTGTGTGCCCGACCGAGACTCGAACTCGGGATCTTTGCCTTTCGCGTGCATGTGCTCTACCATCTGAGCTACCGAAGCACGACTCACGGCCGGTACTCACAGCTTTACTTCTGCCCGTATCTCGTCTCCTACCTTCTGCAAGGTTCGCAGGAGAGCTTCTGTAAAGTTTGGAAGTTAGGAGACGAGATACTGGCAGAAATAAAGCTGTGAATACCGGCCGTGAGTCGTACTTCGGTAGCTCAGACAGTAGAGCACTTGCCCGCGAAAGGCAAACGTCCCGAGTTCGATTCTCGGTCGGGCACACAGTTTTAATCTGCCAGGAAGTTTCATATCAGCGCACACTCCGCTGCAGAGTGAAAATCTCATTCTGGAAACATCCCCCAGGCTGTGGCTAAGCCATGTCTCCGCAGTATCCTTTCTTTCAGAAGTGCTATTTCTGCAAGGTTCCCAGGAGAGCTTCTACAAAGTTTGGAAGGTAGGAGACGAGATACTAGCAGAAGTAAAGCTGTGAGTACCGGGCGTGAGTCGTGCTTCGGTAGCTCAGGTAATAGAGCACTTGCCCGCGAAAGGCCAAGGTCCCGAGTCCGAGTCTCCGTCGGGCACACAATTTTAATCTACCAGGAAGTTTCATATCAGCGCACACTCCGCTGCAGAGTGTAATTCTCATTCTGCTTACCGCTATTCGTTGGACCTTCTCAATCTCTTGAATCAGACCCAACTGGTAAGGGTCCCATACAGACGAACAATACTCTAAGATTGGACGTACTGAAGTAATGTAAGCAATTTTATTTGTTGAAGGACTGCATCGCTTCAGGATTCTACCAATAAACCGCAATGTAGAGTTCACCTTACCCGTTACTGGTGTAATTTTATCGTTCCATTTGAGATCGTTTCGAGTTGCCGCATCCAGATACTTGACGGATGTTACCACTTCCAAGGACTGGGAATTTGTTTTGTACTCGTACATTAATGGGGATTTTCGCTTTGTTTCACGCAGTAGGTTACACTTACTAATATTGAGAGATAACTGCCAGCCATTACACCACGTATTTACTTCCTGCAAATCCTCATTGATTTGTTCAACACTTTCATGCGATACTACTTTCCTGTAGACTACAGCATCATCGGCAAACAGTCTAATGCCGCTGACAATACCGTCAACATGATTGTTTATGTAAATCGTGAAAAGCAACTGACCTATTTCGCTGCCGTGAGCCATTAAGGACGACATACTGCTCTCTGTTTGTTAGAAAACCTACGTCAACGGATAGACCGTAAGCGCGCACTTTTTGAAGCAAGCGACATTGCGGAACTGAGTTGAACGCCTTTCGAAAGTCGAGAAATATGGCATCAACCTGGGAGTCGGTGACTAGAGCCTGTTGTATATCATGCACAAAGAGGGCCAGCTGTGTCTGGCATGACCGCTGTTTCCTAAAACCGTGCTGGTTTATGCAGATGAGTTTCTCAGAGTCTAGAAAGGTCATTATGTCTGAACACAAATATGTTCCATGATTCTACAAGAAATCGATGTCAGTGATACTGGCCGGTAATTATATGCATCCGATTTTCTACCCTTTTTTGTAGATTGCTATGACCTGGGCCTTCTTCCAGTCCCGTGGAACTTTACGCTGTTCCAGTGATCTCTGAAAGATGATGGATAAGAATGGTGCTACACTCCTGGAAATGGAAAAAAGAACACATTGACACCGGTGTGTCAGACCCACCATACTTGCTCCGGACACTGCGAGAGGGCTGTACAAGCAATGATCACACGCACGGCACAGCGGACACACCAGGAACCGCGGTGTTGGCCGTCGAATGGCGCTAGCTGCGCAGCATTTGTGCACCGCCGCCGTCAGTGTCAGCCAGTTTGCCGTGGCATACGGAGCTCCATCGCAGTCTTTAGCACTGGTAGCATGCCGCGACAGCGTGGACGTGAACCGTATGTACAGTTGACGGACTTTGAGCGAGGGCGTATAGTGGGCATGCGGGAGGCCGGGTGGACGTACCGCCGAATTGCTCAACACGTGGGGCGTGAGGTCTCCACAGTACATCGATGTTGTCGCCAGTGGTCGGCGGAAGGTGCACGTGCCCGTCGACCTGGGACCGGAACGCAGCGACGCACGGATGCACGCCAAGACCGTAGGATCCTACGCAGTGCCGTAGGGGACCGCACCGCCACTTCCCAGCAAATTAGGGACACTGTTGCTTCTGGGGTATCGGCGAGGACCATTCGCAACCGTCTCCATGAAGCTGCGCTACGGTCCCGCACACCGTTAGGCCGTCTTCCGCTCACGCCCCAACATCGTGCAGCCCGCCTCCAGTGGTGTCGCGACAGGCGTGAATGGAGGGACGAATGGAGACGTGTCGTCTTCAGCGATGAGAGTCGCTTCTGCCTTGGTCCCAATGATGGTCGTACGCGTGTTTGGCGCCGTGCAGGTGAGCGCCACAATCAGGACTGCATACGACCGAGGCACACAGGGCCAACACCCGGCATCATGGTGTGGGAAGCGATCTCCTACACTGGCCGTACACCACTGGTGATCGTCGAGGGGACACTGAATAGTGCACGGTACATCCAAACCGTCATCGAACCCATCGTTCTACCATTCCTAGACCGGCAAGGGAACTTGCTGTTCCAACAGGACAATGCACGTCCGCATGTATCCCGTGCCACCCAACGTGCTCTAGAAGGTGTAAGTCAACTACCCTGGCCAGCACGATCTCCGGATCTGTCCCCCATTGAGCATGTTTGGGACTGGATGAAGCGTCGTCTCACGCGGTCTGCACGTCCAGCACGAACGCTGGTCCAACTGAGGCGCCAGGTGGAAATGGCATGGCAAGCCGTTCCACAGGACTACATCCAGCATCTCTACGACCGTCTCCATGGGAGAATAGCAGCCTGCATTGCTGCGAAAGGTGGATATACACTGTACTAATGCCGACATTGTGCATGCTCTGTTGCCTGTGTCTATGTGCCTGTGGTTCTGTCAGTGTGATCATGTGATGTATCTGACCCCAGGAATGTGTCAATAAAGTTTCCCCTTCCTGGGACAATGAATTCACGGTGTTCTTATTTCAATTTCCAGGAGTGTATATTTGCAGCATAGTCAACATAAAATCTTACGGGGATACCGTCTGGGCCAGATGCCTTCCTGCATCTAAGGATCTTAACTGTTTTACAATCCCAGATACACTGCACAATATGACAGCCATCCTTGCGTTTGTTCGATAATTGAAAGGGGGAATGGTGCTGCAGTCCTCAGTCACTATGAACTCCTTTTCCTTCCTTTCCTCCCCTCCCCCACCTCCCCCGCCAACCCATCAACCCATCAGCCTTCAACTTACACAGTAACTGAAATTGTTCAACTACTGTATAGTTGAGAGCGTTCCTAGCAATTTCATAGCATTTCCGAAAAGCATTTCCGCCACCGATCTCGCTTTCTGTTTGCATTATGATGTTCAAGTGGAGTTGATTTCAAACCTGAGTAGTTCTGTTCTCATTCCAGACACGAGGAGGAAGGAATCGTTGATCTGATCGCGTCTAGTCTCTTTCATCGTTTTCTTCTACACGTTTGTGCAATTGTCGTGAACTCAGATGCCTTACGTACCAAGACAGTAGCACAGAAGTAGTAAGAATGAGATATTGTGTCATAATTTTTACTGCAAACTCGAATACGACAGATAAGGAAAGTTGGAGAAAAAAAGTATTTCACCGCTCCCGCCGTCTTTAATCGAGTGCCGTGATCTCAAAGGGATTTAAACTACGCAGACATTGTGAAATATGAATGAATTAATAAAACTTTGCTCCACTTCGAGGTTTATCTTTTTTATCGGCCGGTACTATACAAAATTAATCACTGAAAAATTTAAACTCATTACTCTGGGAAATAAAATTTGTCGAGATATCCAGTTTTTTTTTAGAGTAACGTATAACCTGCGACCTTTTCTAATTAATGTTTGAGTAAGATGTTATGTATTAACGACAAAAAATTGGAACAGGGGTAATTAAAGGACTATGGAAGGTGTAGAAAAAACCATCGCCAGAACAGAGTTTTACTCCAGTGTTGTCGGAGCTTAGCAGTTGGAAAACGAAGAACGTTTATTACACAGACATCTGGAGTTGTGAGAGCTATTATCTCAGTGCAGCACTGGAATACGCTTGCCGCTTTCTTAATTGGACGAGACTTCTACCGTTGAGTCGTGCGGGACGCAGATGTAATTTATCATTTCATGTTATTCCTGCTTCGCAAGGAGTATGAATAATTACTTTATTTTCTTACAGAACTGTAGAACAAGCGTCCTACCTCCAGAAACACGTACTAGCGATGAAACTGTGACCCCAGAAAAATGTATAGTGCACCAGAAGTATGTAAGAAATCGCTGAGGCAATATTGTCATTGACTACGAGATGCCTATATTAAGAGGAAAAAGGAAGCCTTTCAAGAAGGTAATGAACGACCTTAGTTCATACTAGAAGGTAGACTAGAAGAGTCCTTGCACAAAGTAGGTTACTTTGGTGTCATGGATGACATTATCAATGGTTCATCGGATCTGGTATATTCTCGAATTCGAATACGTATCGAGTTTTCTTCCTCTCTACTGTCTCTTTTATGGCCCTAAAAAATAGCTTCGCTCCTTCCTGCAAGTCATGTAGGCGAGGGTATTTGAGGAATTTAATTCTACCTCTTACATCCCACATAACATTACTCCTATGACACCATATCTTCCAGGGTGTGTGCTACCAGGTCCTCCACTACACTTTCTTGTGGAATTTACGTATAGAACTTTTAAGTTTACAACTTCTGCAAATACGTGGTCGTTAAATGTCATTCCGCTGCTTTTAAGCTCTGGAAATGTCTGTTACATTGCTAGGTGCACAGCATCCAGTTCACCACATTTACATTCAGCGTAACCAGATTCAGGTGAGAATGGAGGTTTATATACAGATTTTTCGTATGTCCTTCTGAGTGGATATTATTTCCGGCCACTACTCCAATCCGTGGGCAGTTACCATTGCTGTTAACAGTAAATGTATATATTTTATATTACTCACTGTAATCAGATTTCTCCATACACTGTGCTTAAAGCAATGGGTGGACCTTACTTGAATGTCTGCAATAGATTTTTCTTTTTCAATAGCAGTTTATATTCTTTCTTTATGAAAGCTCTTTATGCACACTTGTGGAGCAGTTTCTTCAATAGAGAAAGAGTTACATCTCTTCGACGCATTGGTTCTTTCTCTTAATACTTGTTAAATAACATTATTTGTGGGAACCAGCCCTAATTCAGCAATATCTACATCTGACCGTACTGTAGAGAACATTGAGAAATTTGTGCTTCTCCTGTTTTAATATAGCACTGCTGCATAATGCTTATATAGCCTTCATTGGAGTCAGTGTTAAAGATCTTCACGTAGGTTACTGGTAGATGATCGAAACGATATGCAGACAGAACATAGTTTATAACCTTTTCGCGGAGCGTCTGAAAGGCTTACGTGCACACCAGTCAATTTTCGGGTACTCTTAATATCCCAGTAGACAAACTGCAGAACGTTCCTAAAAACCACACAGAAGTTTTTCTATAAGTTATTCTTTAACTGACGCCACATGATAGCAATGGGGACAAAGTAGAATGGAGCACATTGTAAATACAGTTTGTTGGTGTTTAACACACTTTGTGCTTAATACACTTAAACAGATACTTGATCCATTCAGTAGCTCTGTATTGTAGCCTGTATTGTTTGTTCTTCAGCCAAGAGAGATGTATAACTTGCTCATAGTCGCAAATCTGGAATCTTTATGAAATCTATAATCCCTGGGATTGTGATTTGACATACAAATCTGTTATATATCTTTACAGTTGGAGCTCAACCACGTCAAACAGTCAGTTCCAGCTGTCTTTTCGTTGTTACACTGCAGGTTCCCTTGCAATCTCCTTCATACAGAAGTTGTCGTTTAAAATTACGTAGTCACACATTTCCATTTTATTAAAAACCTTGCATTATGTCCAAAACCCAAAAAGTAACAGTCCTCTACACGAAGCTGCTGCAATATTCCATGAAGCTGTTCCATTACAGCACCCATTTTAACATCGGCTAACTCCACCTTATGTGTTTGTTGTAGCCATAGGATTGCTGTATTTTTTAGAAATGGTTTCCAGTGCTTTCTTTCTAATGTTTTCCAGCCTTCCTCTTGCTATCTACATCTACATCTATACTCCGCGAGCCACCTTACGGTGTGTGGCGGAGGGTACTTATTGTACCACTATCTGATCCCCCCTTCCCTGTTCCATTCACGAATTGTGCGTGGGAAGAAAGACTGCTTGTAAGTCTCCGTATTTACTCTAATTTCTCGGATCTTTTCGTTGTGATCATTACGCGAGATATATGTGGGCGGTAGTAATATGTTGCCCATCTCTTCCCGGAATGTGCTCTCTCGTAATTTCGATAATAAACCTCTCCGTATTGCGTAACGCCTTTCTTGAAGTGTCCGCCACTGGAGCTTGTTCAGCATCTCCGTAACGCTCTCGCGCTGACTAAATGTCCCCATGACGAATCGCGCTGCTTTTCGCTGGATCATGTCTATCTCTTCTATTAATCCAACCTGGTAAGGGTCCCATACTGATGAGCAATACTCAAGAATCGGACGAACAAGCGTTTTGTAAGCTACTTCTTTCGTCGATGAGTCACATTTTCTTAGAATTCTTCCTATGAATCTCAACCTGGCGCCTGCTTTTCCCACTATTTGTTTTATGTGATCATTCCACTTCAGATCGCTCCGGATAGTAACTCCTAAGTATTTTACGGTCGTTACCACTTCCAATGATTTACCACCTATGGCATAATCGTACTGGAATGGATTTCTGCCCCTATGTATGCGCATTATATTACATTTATCTACGTTTAGGGAAAGCTGCCAGCTGTCGCACCATGCATTAATCCTCTGCAGGTCCTCCTGGAGTACGTACGAGTCTTCTGATGTTGCTACTTTCTTGTAGACAACCGTGTCATCTGCAAATAGCCTCACGGAGCTACCGATGTTGTCAACCAAGTCATTTATGTATATTGTAAACAATAAAGGTCCTATCACGCTTCCCTGCGGTACTCCCGAAATTACATCTACATCTGCAGATTTTGAACCGTTAAGAATGACATGTTGTGTTCTTTCTTCTAGGAAATCCTGAATCCAATCACAAACCTGGTCCGATATTCCGTAAGCTTGTATTTTTTTCACTAAACGTAAGTGCGGAACCGTATCAAATGCCTTCCTGAAGTCCAGGAATACGGCATCAATCTGCTCGCCAGTGTCTACGGCACTGTGAATTTCTTGGGCAAATAGGGCGAGCTGAGTTTCACATGATCTCTGTTTGCGGAATCCATGTTGGTTATGATGAAGGAGATTTGTATTATCTAAGAACGTCATAATACGAGAACACAAAACATGTTCCATTATTCTACAACAGATTGACGTAAGCGAAATAGGCCTATAATTATTCGCATCTGATTTATGACCCTTCTTGAAAATGGGAACGACATGCGCTTTCTTCCAGTCGCTAGGTACTTTACGTTCTTCCAGCGATCTACGATAAATTGCTGATAGAAAGGGGGCAAGTTCTTTAGCATAATCACTGTAGAATCTTAAGGGTATCTCGTCTGGTCCCGATGCTTTTCCGCTACTAAGTGATAGCAGTTGTTTTTCAATTCCGATATCGTTTATTTCAATATTTTCCATTTTGGCGTCCGTGCGACGGCTGAAGTCAGGGACCGTGTTACGATTTTCCGCAGTGAAACAGTTTCGGAACACTGAATTCAGTATTTCTGCCTTTCTTCGGTCGTCCTCTGTTTCGGTGCCATCGTGGTCAACGAGTGACTGAATAGGGGATTTAGATCCGCTTACCGATTTTACATATGACCAAAACTTTTTAGGGTTCTTGTTTAGATTGTTTGCCAATGTTTTATGTTCGAATTCGTTGAATGCTTCTCTCATTGCTCTCTTTACGCTCTTTTTCGCTTCGTTCAGCTTTTCCTTATCAGCTATGACTCGACTACTCTTAAACCTATGATGAAGCTTTCTTTGTTTCCGTAGTACCTTTCGTACATGATTGTTATACCACGGTGGATCTTTCCCCTCGCTTTGGACCTTAGTCGGTACGAACTTATCTAAGGCGTACTGGACGATGTTTCTGAATTTTTTCCATTTTTGTTCCACATCCTCTTCCTCAGAAATGAACGTTTGATGGTGGTCACTCAGATATTCTGCGATTTGTGCCCTATCACTCTTGTTAAGCAAATATATTTTCCTTTCTTTCTTGGCATTTCTTATTACACTTGTAGTCATTGATGCAACCACTGACTTATGATCACTGATACCCTCTTCTACATTCACGGAGTCGAAAAGTTCCGGTCTATTTGTTGCTATGAGGTCTAAAACGTTAGCGTCACGAGTTGGTTCTCTAACTATCTGCTCGAAGTAATTCTCGGACAAGGCAGTCAGGATAATGTCACAAGAGTCTCTGTCCCTGACTCCAGTTCTGATTGTGTGACTATCCCATTCTATACCTGGTAGATTGAAGTCTCCCCCTATTACAATAGTATGATCACGAAACTTCTTCACGACGTTCTGCAGGTTCTCTCTGAGGCGCTCAACTACTACGGTTGCTGATGCAGGTGGTCTATAGAAGCATCCGACTATCATATCTGACCCACCTTTGATACTTAACTTAACCCAGATTATTTCACATTCGCATTCGCTAATAACTTCACTGGATATTATTGAATTCTTTACTACTATAAATACTCCTCCACCATTGGCGTTTATCCTATCCTTGCGGTATATATTCCATTCTGTGTCTAGGATTTCGTTACTGTTCACTTCCGGTTTTAACCAACTTTCCGTTCCTAATACTATATGCGCACTATTTCCTTGAATAAGAGATACTAATTCAGGAACCTTGCCCTGGATACTCCTGCAGTTTACCAATAATAGGTTAACTTTTCCTGTTTTTGGTCTCTGAGGACGGACGTTCTTTATCAACTATGATAATGTCCTCTCTGGTAAGCCGTCAGGTATTTTATCGTTTCGCCCAAGGGGGGGTCCCTCTAACCTAAAAAACCCCCGTGTGCACGCCACACGTACTCTTCTACCCTAGTAGCTGCTTCCGGTGTGTAGTGCACGCCTGACCTGTCTAGGGGGGCCCTACAGTTCTCCACCCAATAACGGAGGTCGATGAATTTGCAACCATTATAGTCGCAGAGTCGTCTGAGCCTCTGGTTTAGACCCTCCACACGGCTCCAAACCAGAGGACCGCGATCGACTCTGGGCACTATGCTGCAGATATTAAGCTCAGCTTGCACTCCGCGTGCGATGCTGGTTGTCTTCACCAAATCAGCCAGCCGCCGGAAGGAACCAAGGATGGCCTCAGAACCCAAGCGGCAGGCGTCATTCGTTCCGACATGTGCTACTATCTGCAGCCGGTCACACCCAGTGCGTTCAATAGCTGCCGGAAGGGCCTCCTCCACATTACGGAAGCCTGTGCTTTTCGATAATTCTCTACGCTGGTCTATAGCGCGTAACCGGCTCCCAAGTGTTATCTTGGAACCCATCGTTTCATGTGAACATAGATAATACTCAGGACGAGTCAATTAGGGCTGTGTTGTGGGTGATCGAACACTTCCCATCGAAAAGGCTGCAGAAGCGTCTTCACTGCCCCTGCAGAGTGTGGATGAGAGTTGCTGTGGAGAAGGAAGTGTGTGGCAGTTGTGTTAGGTGGGCTGCATTCATTAAGGCGAAGCCTCTCAGCGGGCCCTCCTACTTGGCGGGAGACATCGTTGTTCTAGGCACCTTTGCTCGCTCACAGTGGAGTCACAACTGGAAAGAGCGTCTTGATACGATCTACAAGCATACTAGTGACACAACCCAACACATCTGTGAAAAGCCTCATTGGATTTTCGCAGTGGTTTCCATTTCACGCCCGATCGTTCCTCACTTTCCGAATAGCTCTCGTAATTTTTTTTTTTTTTTTTTTTTTTTTTTTTTTTTTTTTTTTTTTTTTTTTTTTTTTTTTTTTTGGTCATCAGTCTACTGACTGGTTTGATGCGGCCCGCCACAAATTCCTTTCCTGTGCTAACCTCTTCATCTCAGAGTAGCACTTGCAACCTACGTCCTCAATTATTTGCTTGACGTATTCCAATCTCTGTCTTCCTCTACAGTTTTGCCCTCTACAGCTCCCTCTAGTACCATGGAAGTCATTCCCTCATGTCTTAGCAGATGTCCTATCATCCCGTCCCTTCTCCTTATCAGTGTTTTCCACATATTCCTTTCCTCTCCGATTCTGCGTAGAACCTCCTCATTCCTTACCTTATCAGTCCACCTAATTTTCAACATTCGTCTATAGCACCACATCTCAAATGCTTCGATTCTCTTCTGTTCCGGTTTTCCCACAGTCCATGTTTCACTACCATACAATGCTGTACTCCATACGTACATCCTCAGAAATTTCTTCCTCAAATTAGGGCCGGTATTTGATATTAGTAGACTTCTCTTGGCCAGAAATGCCTTTTTTGCCACAGCGAGTCTGCTTTTGATGTCCTCCTTGCTCCATCCGTCATTGGTTATTTTACTGCCTAGGTAGCAGAATTCCTTAACTTCATTGACTTCGTGACCATCAATCCTGATGTTAAGTTTTTCGCTGTTCTCATTTCTACTACTTCTCATTACCTTCGTCTTTCTCCAATTTACTCTCAAACCATACTGTGTACTCATTAGACTGTTCATTCCGTTCAGCAGATCATTTAATTCTTCTTCACTTTCACTCAGGATAGCAATGTCATCAGCAAATCGTATCATTGATATCCTTCACCTTGTATTTTAATTCCACTTCTGAACCTTTCTTTTATTTCCTTCATTGCTTCCTCGATGTACAGATTGAAGAGTAGGGGCGAAAGGCTACTGCCTTGTCTTACACCCTTCTTAATACGAGCGCTTCGTTCTTGATCGTCCACTCTTATTATTCCCTCTTGGTTGTTGTACATGTTGTGTATGACCCGTCTCTCCCTATAGCTTACCCCTACTTTTTTTTCAGAATCTCGGACAGCTTGCACCATTTTATATTGTTGAACGCTTTTTCCAGGTCGACAAATCCTATGAAAGTGTCTTCATTTTTCTTTAGCCTTGCTTCCATTATTATCCGTAACGTCAGAATTGCCTCTCTCTCTCGTCCCTTTACTTTTCCTAAAGCCAAACTGATCGTCACCTAGCGCATTCTCAATTTTCTTTTCCATTCTTCTGTATACTATTCTTGTAAGCAACTTCGATGCATGAGCTGTTAAGCTGATTGTGCAATAATTCTCGCACTTGTCAGCTCTCGTATACGAACGAGAAACGAATAGGAAACCTCTGACGAATGAGTGAGAGGAAGGACGGTGTCTCCAGTCGTTTTATAACATAAAATGTTCCCACGGTTGCACTGGCAGTGAGGTTGCACTGATTTTTTCCGAATTGGTATTCAAGGCAAGGTGAGTACGTTTTAAGCTGCCTCTGCAGATGGCGCCACCTCTACAACATGTAAATAAAGGTTTTCGTCTGTTACCCCGAAGGCCACCAAAAAAATTAAATGGAAACAACTTTTCTTGACAGTCAACACCATACTGGGACTTTTAGATAGTTTGACAATAATCACATAATTATTCTGACATCAATGTCTGATGCTTTTATCTTTCCACCACACATAAACAGTTTCACTATTTAATGAATTTACGTTCTTGCCTTTGCTTTATGTATAGGGTGGAAGAAATACGAGAGGACCTCGAAAAAGAAGTTATACACTGTATTGGGAGGCCTGGTAACCTTTACTGATTGCTGCACTACAATTCAAATTACACAGATGGATGACACTACGTTTCGGCAAAGCCATCAAGTACCTGTAAACAACGGACGAACATTTTCTGGAGCCCTTACGAAAAATAGCCCAGGATATAGCACTGGTGAGCGAAACTTAAGAAGAAAAGTAATTTTCATGAAATACTGTAGCTCAACGAAACTTAGACGGTACATAGAAAAAACAGCTACAGTATAGTACAGAAGATAATTCTAAGACATATGCATTGAGACGGACGGAAAAGATATTTTGATTCAAAGACAACAATTACACTGAAGTCACGTTCCCTTGGGCATTAGAAACGGTAATACATGTTCCCTAACAGGGTGTGTGATCACCACGAAGGGAAATGAATGCTCACGACGTGCTTCCATTCTAGCCACAAGGTTTCTACGGAGTTCTTGTGGTGGGGCGTTAATTCCTCCTCCGCGTGGTTGACGACTGCTGGTGCCGCTGGTGCGCGTGGGAGTGCTACAAGAGCTCTCCCCGAAGCATTCGACACGTGCTCGGTGGGATTTAAGTCAGGGGAAAGGGCAGGTCAGCCCATCCTGTCGTTCGAAGAGCTCCTCCTGCTCCTGTGATGTGCGATTTGGTCGCTTATTTATCGCCCATAAAACGAAGTCAGGGGAGAATGAGCCCCAGTAAACACACACATGGCAAGGCGTACAGCGTCACACAAACGTTTACCAGCGAGTGCACCTTGCTGAAAGATTTGGAGGTCAGCACGCCCATGTAACGTTATCTCTCTCCACACCATCACAGCTAGACTACGAAAACTATCTGGCAATGTTCGTTACTGGCTCTTGCTGTTTGAGGATGTTCCCGGAATCATTAATCAGACTGAATCTGCACTGGTACGAGCAGAACTCGTGACCCCTCTCCTCGTTGGTCCAGTCCCTATGCTCTTGGAACCTTTGCGAACGGTGGCGCTGATATGACTGTAGGGTTGCAAGGGAACACAATGTACTGGTTATCGTGCAGACGCCCCACCGTCGTGCAATCGTCGTGCCAATGTGGAGAGCGAGACTGCGTTCTGTTTAATAAAGTTGCATCTGCACCCACGGTTTGACGTCAGACCCTTCTTGCCAGTTGCACAATACATCTACATCTACATAGATACTCCGCAAGCGACCGAACGGTGCATGACCACTACTTGTCATTTCCTTTCTGTTCTACTCGTAAATAGAGAGATGGAGAAACGATTGTCTGTATGCCTCCGTATGAGCCCTAATTTCTCGTATCTTATCTTCGTGGTCCTTACGCGCAATGTATGTTGGCGCCAGTAGAATCCTTACGAAATCAGCTCCGAATGCCGCTTCTCTAAATTTTCTCAACAGTGTTGACAACAACGTCACCTTCCCTCAAGGATTCCCATTTGCGTTCCCAAATTATCTCCGAAACACTTACGTGTCCTTGGAACTTATCGGTAACAATCTAGCTGCACACCTCTGAACTGCTTCGATGTCGTCCTTCAATCCGATCTGGTACGGATCCCAAACACTTGACCAGTATTCAGGAATAGGTCCCAATAAACCGAAGTCCACCATTTGCCTTCCATACCACAGTCCCACCTTATATCGCTTTGCAGCGTTATGCCCAGATATTCAAACGACTTGACTGTATCAAGCAGGACACTAGTAATAGTGTATCCGAACATTAGAGGTGTGATATTCCCACTCATCTGCATTACCTTACAATTTTCCACATTTAGGGCTGGTTGCCATTCACCAAAAACATCTTGAAATTTTTTTAAAGTCATCTAGTATCTTCCTACGGGCACTCAACTTCGACACCTTACCCTACAAAACGGCATCATCAGCAGACAACCACAGATTGCTGCCCATACTGTCGGCCAAATCATTTATGTATATAGAGAACAACAGTGGTCCTATCACACTTGCATGGGGCCTCCTAACAATACCCGTGTCTCTAACAAACACTCGCCACCTGTGGTGTGGCGGGTAAAAATTATTAAAATGCCATATTATTCACGCGAGCCTGGCAACTAATTTTGTGGTCAGCTAGAAAGCGAATGGAAACCTTAGTGTCCAGTCTGCACGGCCATATCCTGGTCCAACCCACTGAAAGAAAAGTTTGTATCGAATTTCTTTCCCGGATCAGGACTATGACGGACCGCACACCAACAGTTACTCTGGCGAATTCTAAGCGATCCAGGACGGTGTACAGTCCTCGCGAGTTCACTAACCGTTTTTACCGCAAAATACACGCTTTGCCACAGTTCGACTCTAACGTCATCAGAGGCAGAGCGCGATCCCACGTGTAACACACGTGGATCTCACAGTAGATGAATGCGAAGTGAACCTTCCTTCTGCCTCTCGGCTGTATTTATATAGGTGCGGAGCGGACGGCCGAAGGGATATCTGTTGTCTACGACTGTCTCCATACTGCAGCAGCCTCCAAACGACCACTTTCTCGGGCACTTAAACTTCAATAACACAGTTACAAATTACTTCACAAACGTTTTAATTTTTATTTGTATACAGTTAAGCTGTTTGAAGGCACACAAAAAGTTTCAGCTCGTTAGAATGAAAACTTCGCCTTCTAGAATTTTTATAGTGGAACTAACGGTGGATATTACCTCTGAACCATATCTTTACTAGAACTTATTTCATCAGTAATTAATACTATAACTCTCAAATTTGGTATAGCTCTATCACTTGGTATATTTTATCATCCACTTTAACCAAAATTCTCTCTCATTAAAATCACAGGTACTTAATCTACAACAATTGGGTACATTTTAGTTACAAAATTGGCTTTTATGTAATTAATCAAAAACTATAAGAAGTAGCTAAACGTGCTCCTTCAGTTATTTTTTTTTTTTTTTTTTGGGTGAACTGTAGCATAAAACAAATTTTCATGTTCCTAAGCCCATTATTTGACTCCTCTGATTTTTCCTAAAAACGTGGATTCCGGCGTTAATTTTTGTTGTATGGTTTTGGAAGTCTGCACCACTTATTTATGAGCTCTAACTGCACATTCTGACCAAATTCTGGCTTTCTAGCTTCATTATTTAGCGCCTCTTACGTTTCTCTTAAAACGGCATTTTGACGTAAACTTTTAAGTCTAGAACGTAAAGACTTGGTATTCGGAACATTAGAACACTAAACTATATTTTAACAAAATTTTAAAGATAAATTTTGATTTTTAATTTCATACTTAATTGTGGTGCAATACTTTCGCACTACGCGCAGATGGGTTAAGGTGGCGTGACGGTACTAGCAGCGAACTGGAGAAGTCCTGCCACACTCTCTCGCCTCTGTATCTCACACATGATACCGCGTTTGCTTTGCTTCACACCGAGGACACTATAATGGGTTCTATTATTTAAGAAGACTTCAGGCCACTCAAATATTTGTGAACGTATTCTGCATCCTCGTACCTCCGTTAACAGCCTGCAATGGGCAACCGTGGCAAATTCTTTCCGGAAATCTAGAAATGTGGAATCTGCCTATTGCCCATCATCCATAGTTCTCATTAAATCAAATGAGACAAGGGCAAGCTGAGCTTCGCAAGAGTGATGCTTTCTAAACCAATGCTGATTTGTGCACATAAGTTTCTCAATCTAAAAAAAGATTATTATATTCGAACTGAGAATATGTTCAAGGATTCTGCAGCAAACAGAGGATAGGGATGTTGGGCTGTAATTCTGCCGGTCCGTTCTTTTACCTTTCTTATATAATGGAGTCACCTGGGCTTTTCTCCGATGGGTTGGGACTTTGCGCTGGGCAAGAGATTCACGATAAATGCAAGCTAGGTAGGGGGTAATGTCGTAGACCACTCTTTGTAAAATCTAACTGAAAGTCCATCTGGACCTGATGATTTATTTTCTTCCAAATCTTTCAGTTGTTTCTCTACGCCAGCTTTGCTTATTACTATGCCCTCCATACCGGAGTCTGTCCTATGGTCAAATGACAATATGTTTGTACGATTCTCCTGTGTGAATAATTTCTTGAACGTGAAATTTGAAACAACAGTTTTCGTTTTGCTGTCTTCAACTGCAGTTCCAGGCTAGTCAACAAGAGACTGAATGGAAGCCTTTGACTGACTTAGCGATTCTAGATACAGCCAGAATTTCTGGTTCTCTACCACATCATTTGCTAAGGTGTGGCGGTGGTAGTTGTTGTATGCTTCGCGCATAGATCTTCTCACAGACTCACACATCTCTACTAACCGTCGCTTGTCGTCATTTATGCTTTCCCTTTTGAACCAAGAGAGCAACAGCCTCTGCTTCCTCACCATCCACCGAATTTCGTTACTAAACCATGGTGGGTCTTTTCCATCCTTTACATACTTAGTAAGCACAGGACTCTCTAGACCACGATTTACAATATGCTTAAACTTGGCCCGTAATTCCTCTGCATCCATCTTGCTGAAACTAAGTGATGCCAATTCACTGTCTAAGTGACATGTTAATAACTGCTTATCTGCTCTAGCTTGCAGAAATACTCTCCTAGCCTTCTTGAATGATTTATTAACTTTCGTAATCATATCTGCTATAACGACATTATGATCGCTAATCACCGTTTCTGTATTGATATTGATAGACTGTGTGGCTAGTCCCGGCGGTGGTTCGAGTCCTCCCTCGGGCATGGGTGTTTGTGTTTGTTCCTAGGATAATTTAGGTTAAGTTGTGTGTAAGCTCAGAGACTGATGACTTTAGCAGTTAAGTCCCATAAGATTTCAGACGCATTTGAACATTTTTTTTGTATTGATATTGTCGATAAGGTCCAGTCTATTTGTAACGGTCATCTTCTGTTGCAGTTGATCGTGATTATTGTGATTCTGAATCAGGTCGGAATGCAACTCTTTTAAGCTAAAGAACGCTAAAGGTTTTTCGGATTGCACGTATTTATAATTACGACACACCCAATTTCTCATGACGTCATTGGGCTCAAAAATTTTTTCGAGTGCCATGCCCGCTGTATTTCCTTCCCTTCAATCTTAGAATGATTGCCATGCCCGTAATCTTACGGGAATAACGTCTGGGGAAAGCCATGCCCATAATATTAGGAGGTGCTGCAGTACTCGCTAAGATGCTGTGTCCAAAATATTGCGAGTATGGTATTCATTCTAAAATTGAACGCAGCGTAATATTACTGATTGACCTTGCATATTATTTCTGCACTTGTACTGCACATTTAAGCACAGTCTATGATTCCTATTAAAAAAAGCAAAAATATGTATGAGTACATCATATTCTATACTAAAATGTTGCGGTTTCACATGCACCTTGTAATGGGCTACTACTAAGGTCGAAACCCATCGTGTGAACTTAATAAAGCTCTAAAACTGGAAGCTGGAGCTACTTTTCATTAATGCAACAACAGTTGCGGAGTCAGCGGCATCATCATCCAGACATGGAGAAATTAATAAATGTTAATACGGCGTTGCTTTATCTATCTCGTTCTTAAGTTCTGCAGACGAATGCACTCCATGCACCTTCAGATAGGAAACCAAGTTTATATTATCCGCTCCCGAGGAGGATGATACAAATTGGGTGTATATCTTAAGATGCATCAAACGTTTGCCCATTCTGTACATCTAATCGACCCCTAACTACGATGACTAATTTCCCGCTTTCATTTTCTGATTAAATTTTCTATAGTAATTTAGGTACAGTACACAAATGATGTTCTAAATTACATGATTACCTGTAGTACTGGTAGATTGGGAAAGAAAAATAAATTAATGTGCAGAGATAAACTGGAATTTGATGAGCTCTCTTTGCATTTTTGATAGATTTCTTATTTTGCACATAATTGAAGCCGATCATAGTTCAGCCTTAGACCAGTGTGTATTTTGTATCCTTAAAAAATTTAAATTGCATTTTATTGTAATAAAATTTAGTTGGCCTAACTTCTGAGTAACTAAAGAATTTGCCGGCCGTTGTGGCCGAGCGGTTCTAGGCGCTACAGTCTGGAACCGCGCGACCGCTACGGTCACAGGTTCGAATCCTGCCTCGGGCATGTATGTGTGTGATATCCTTAGGTTAGTTAGGTTTAAGTTGTTCTAAGTTCTAGCAGTTACGCCCCATAGTGCTCAGAGCCATTTTTGAACTAAACCATTTAATTTCGATGCAAGCCCAGATTACACACACAAACATAAAATATCTATATAATTAATGTTTTTATTTTGTACGCAATGCAACGATCATCGTCATTATGACGGGGCAGAGTCTCCTGTTATTACTAATAAGAGTGAAAGTTATTTATGGGTATCAGCAGCATGTTTTATACGAGATCGACGAAGTATTGAAGCGATGTCTAGTGTATTTTGTGTAAATTGAAGGTGGAGGGGGAGAAAAAGGAAGGGCAACGGATTACTGATGTCAGCTGCCTCGGAACGTCACTCGGAATCAGCGGCTCGAGTGAAAACGTGTTTCAGACCGAGAATCGAACCCGAGATATCCTGCTTGTTAGGCAGGTGCGTTGAACACTGAGCCATCCGGGACACCGTTTTATGGCAACTGCGCGGACTATCTCGCCAAACCTTGAGACCCACTGATCGCCACGTATCCGCAGTCTCTTTTCAAAATGGTTCAAATGGCTCTGAGCACTATGGGACTTAACATCTAAGGTCAACAGTCCCCCAGAACTTAGAACTACTCAAACCTAACTAACCTAAGGACGTCACATACATTCATGCCCGAGGCAGGATTCGAAACTGCGACTGTATCGGTCGCGTGGTTCCGGACTGAAGCACCTAGAACCGCTCGGCCACAACGACCGGCTAGTCACTTTTCATTTCTTCCATGCTCGCTACTCAGGGATTTCCGCAGGACGTACTTTGGATCCGCACAGAATAAAGTGGATCCATTGGCCATCAACGCGAATCAGTTATAGGATTGCGTGGTGCCTGTTCTTCCGCACATGTCCAAGGAACAGACACCTCGTTAAATCCGCAGCTGTAACACATTATACGTAAATTGAAGGTGAAGGGTGAGAGAAAAGAAAGGAGAAGTAAAGGGTTCCCGATACAGCTGCAACCGAAAAAACAGACGTCACGCGTTCATATAATCTAACATAAGTTTTGCGTCTTTTTTCTTAATTTTACGTCTTTGCAGGGAATTGCGTTCTCTAACGCCATATCACAAATTAGATTTTTTTACTACAACATCCCTGTGTTTCACGTTGCAAATCAATTTTCGAATAAAAAGAATGGTTCAAATGGCTCTGAGCACTATGGGACTTAACATCTGAGGTCATCAGTTCCCTAGAGCTTGGAACTACTTAAACCTGACTAACCTAAGGAAATCATACACACGCATGCCCAAGGCAGGATTCGAACCTGCGACCGTAGCAGCAGCGTTTTTCCAGACTGAAGCGCCTAGAACCACTCAGTCACACAGCCAGCTTTCGAATAAAACCTGAATTAATTGTTGACAAGTTCAATTTTGCTATTCATACTTATTATTTTTGAGTAAGAGATAACAATGGGTTGGGTGGGTTGTTTGGGGGAGGAGACCAAACAGCGAGGTCATCGGTCTCATCTGATAACCGAAGGACGGAGAAGGAAGTCGGCCATGACCTTTCAAGGGAACTAACCCGGCATTTGCCTGGAGCGATTTAGGGAAATCACGGAAAACCAAGATCAGGATGGCAGCACGCGGGATTGAACCATCGTAGTCCCGGAGGATAACAATGTTGAATAAAAATGTTGTATTGATTACATGGCCATTTGTATGAGCTCACGAAGTTTATAGGGAAATCTAGTATGACACTGATCGCATACGAGAACAAATCGATCGAAGTCAGGTAGGCAACATATCTAATTTGCAGGTAATGCGATGGCCATCGTAACTTAACGAGGCTACTAGGGAAAGTACCGTAGTCTACAGTTACTTATGACAGTCTACGGTAGCCGACGGTAGATTTACAACTCTCTACGTCTACGCCTTTTCCGCTCCTAGACGACAAGTACTCGCCTTGCTCTGGAAGGGCGCTAGACAGATGGAACGCTAAGAGAATAGCGGCCATCCAGCCGACCTGTCACCCACCTATATAGCTAATTATGACAGTCTACGGTAGCCTACGGTAGCTTTACAACTCTACACCTACGGTTTTTCCGCTCCTAGACGACAAGTAATCGCCTTGCTCAGGAAGGGCACTAGACAGACGGAACGCTAAGAGAATAGCGGCCATCCAGCCGTCCTGTTACCCAGCTACACAGTTACTTATGACAGTCTATGGTAGCCTACGGTAGCTTTACAACTCTCTAAATCTACGCTCTTTCCGCTCCTAGACGACAAGTACTCGCCTTGTTCTGGAAGGGCACTAGACAGACGGAACGCTAAGAGAATAGCGGCCATCCAGCCGTCCTGTCGCCCAGCAACATAGTTACTTATGACAGTCTACGGCAGCCTACGGTAGCTTTACAACTCTACACCTACGCTTTTTCCGCTCCTAGACGACAAGTAATCGCCTTGCTCAGGAAGGGCACTAGACAGACGGAACGCTAAGAGAATAGCGGCCATCCAGCCGTCCTGTTACCCACCTATATAGCTAATTATGACAGTCTACGGCAGCCTACGGTAGCTTTACAACTCTACACCTACGCTTTTTCCGCTCCTAGACGACAAGTAATCGCCTTGCTCAGGAAGGGCACTAGACAGACGGAACGCTAAGAGAATAGCGGCCATCCAGCCGTCCTGTTACCCAGCTACACAGTTACTTATGACAGTCTATGGTAGCCTACGGTAGCTTTACAACTCTCTAAATCTACGCTCTTTCCGCTCCTAGACGACAAGTACTCGCCTTGTTCTGGAAGGGCACTAGACAGACGGAACGCTAAGAGAATAGCGGCCATCCAGCCGTCCTGTCGCCCAGCAACATAGTTACTTATGACAGTCTACGGCAGCCTACGGTAGCTTTACAACTCTACACCTACGCTTTTTCCGCTCCTAGACGACAAGTAATCGCCTTGCTCAGGAAGGGCACTAGACAGACGGAACGCTAAGAGAATAGCGGCCATCCAGCCGTCCTGTTACCCACCTATATAGCTAATTATGACAGTCTACGGCAGCCTACGGTAGCTTTACAACTCTACACCTACGCTTTTTCCGCTCCTAGACGACAAGTAATCGCCTTGCTCAGGAAGGGCACTAGACAGACGGAACGCTAAGAGAATAGCGGCCATCCAGCCGTCCTGTTACCCAGCTACACAGTTACTTATGACAGTCTATGGTAGCCTACGGTAGCTTTACAACTCTCTACATCTACGCTTTTTCCGCTTCTAGACGACAAGTACTCGCCTTGTTCTGGTATGGCGCTAGACAGATGGAACGCTAAGAGAATAGCGGCCATCCAGCCGTTCTGTCACCCAGCTACATAGTTACTTATGACAGTCTACGGTAGCCTACGGTAGCTTTACAGCTCTACACCTACGCTTTTTCCGCTCCTAGACGACAGGTACGCGCCTTGCTGAGGATGGGCACTAGACAGAGAGAAGACTAAGAGAATAGCGGCCATCAGCCGTCCTGTCACCCAGCTGGCAGCCGAGGCCGCCACGGCTGGACGGAGAGCGGGTCGTATTAATGCAGATGAGACGTTAGGGGGGTGAGCGCCGAGTTGCGGGCCTGCCGGCTGACGGACGGCGGCTCCGCGATACGCCGTCACCGCCTTGTGCCGCTGACGGCTGGAGACGGCCGAGGCGGGCTTATTAAGGCTGGCCGCTATCTGCCGACATCCGGCCGGGTGCCTGCCGCGCCGCCGCTCCACTCAGCCGCGGACACAGTAGCGCTGGAGTAAGCGCGCGGTAGGCCGAAACAGCAGGTGTGCTCCCGCCAGACGTAAGGGCGCTCCAAGCGGCGGAAAGGTTGCCTGCTCGAAGCAACCCGCAGAAATGAGTTTTTTGTGGTCGCCTGGGATAACGGGTGGTATTCCTTTTCGCTGGTGTTGCTCATTTCCCACTGCACGTTTAAATAATAACGTAAGTTCAGTTGACGGATGAATAATTAATGAAATGAAATAATTTCGGTTTGAATCCTGCCTCGGGCATGGATGTGTGTGATGTCCTTAGGTTAGTTAGGTTTAATTAGTTCTAAGTTCTAGGCGACTGATGACCTCAGAAGTTAAGTCGCGTAGTCCTCAGAGTCATTTGAACCATTTGAAATAATTTCGGATCTGTTTTTGTCAGACAGTGGAAAAATTTCACTGTCGAAAAGTGAAAATTTGTGCCGTGTTAGGACTCGATTCCGCCTTTTCCTCGTCTCACGAAAGGTCACCTTGACTGCCACGGCTATCCGGACACGACTCCCGTCCGGCACAGATTCCTGTACGACGGACAGGGGGTGGGTGTTATGTCGGTAGTGTGCATCAAAATGGCCATCGCACACAGTTTTCTCTACGATGGACAGGGGCTGTTGTGTCGGTACTGTGAGAGAAGATGGCCATCTGAATGGCCATCCAACACAGATCCCCGTACCTTGGACAGCGACGTTAGAAGTGTGTGACAAGATGGCCGACCAACACATATTCCTGTATGATGGACAGGGAGTATTATATTAGTGGTGTGTGACAAGATGGCCATCAGGAACAGATTACTGCACGATGGTCGAGGGATGCTATGTCAGTAGTGTGTGACAAGATGGCCATCTGAATGCCCATCGAACACAGATTCCCGTACAATGGACAGGGGATGTGACGTCAGTAATGTGTGACAAAATGCCCGATCAACACAGTTTCCTGTATGACAGACGGGGGGTGTTGCGTCAGTAGTGTGCGACAAGATGGTCGTCAGACACAGATTGCTGCATGATGGTCAGGGGATAATATGTCAGTAGCGTGCGACAAGACGGCCATCAGACACAGATTCCTGCATGATGGTCAGGGGATGAAATGTCAGTAGTGTATGACAAGATGGCCGACCAACAAAGATTCCTGTATGATGAACAGGGGCTGCTATGTCAGTAGTGTGTGACAAGATGGCCTTCAGACACAGATTCCTGCACAGTGGTCAAGGGATGCTATGTCAGTAGTGTGCGACAAGATGGTCACCCGACACTGATTCCCGTACAATGGACAGGGGATGCGACATCAGTAGTGTGTGACAAGACGATAATTTGGGTTGGACGAGACTCGTGTCCGGATAGCCGAGGCGGACAAGGCGACCATTCACAAGAAAATGAAAAACCCGGTTCGGGTCCTAGTCTGGCGCAAATTTTCACTTGTCGCCTTTTCTATCATCACCGGATGTAGTTGTAGCCGAGTCAGAAATTACTTAATTTCATTTCATTTCATCATTAATATGTACAGCTACAGGATCATCAAATGTCCGAAAGAATGTACACCACACATATATGAGTGAATAAATAATTGTTAACTGCGCTTGAAAACATGCAGTGGAAAATTTCCAGTTCGTTGCTGCACTCAGAGTAGGAATGGAACCTATGTTGTGATTTCAACAGAATGTTGATGATAGGAAAGCAGAAGAGTTGAAAAACAATGTAGCCATGTTTGCTGTCGTTTCGGAGGGCGCAAGGGAAAACAGCCAGGTGGACACATCACATTGAGTTGGACATCTGTCTTCTCAAACATTCTGGAAAGTTGACGTATAGATGCACGTCTGGTGAATAGTAATGTCTTTATTTATGCACTATCCGTATTAGACCAATCGAGGCCGTTGCGGTTCCCGGCCTTTTCTCGGTCTGCTAGAATCTCTTTCCCTATTCGTGGAAAGTAATTTGTCTGACGTAGTAGTCTCTCTGAACCCATTTTCTTTTTTTTAGTGTTCGTTCCATTTTTTTCGTTTTCAACCAGTTGTTCTCTCACACTCCAAATTTTTTATTGTTTTCGAATATCTTCTTTTCCTGTTATATCTATTCTTTTACATCGCCTCCACAGTCTAAGAAATCTAGTTACCGACCGCAGCGCCTGTTTACATGTGTCTGTATTTGAATACGCATGCCTATACCAGTTTCTTTGGCACTTCAGTGTATATTCTAAGTAAAAAAAGAAAAGCTACACACCACAAACGAATGGTGTAAATTGATCAAAAATTGTATTCACACAAGTACCGGCGAAAATGTAAAACTGCAAATTATGGCGGCCGATGGATGAATGTGTGACACTGCAGCGCCATTTCACCGCGCAGCCGTAGAAGATAATAAACAGGGGCACAAGTGGATAACAGGGCATAACGTCTTTGAGAATTTCGTCTCTCGTGTTCGTTTGGAAAGTAATTATACCTCGCACTTAAGCGCGTGAACGATATTCGTAGATGCCAGCATTTGAGAGAGAATGTCTAGCCTGGGCCCAAAAATGCCGGTTGTAGTAATCGGCGAATAGCTCGACATCTGAGTAGGAACGATGCCGCTATTCGACGATGTTGGCAGCAATAGGTGAACCATAGTCCAGAACAGCGTGAAGAAGGAAGCGGCCGACGTAGAAAGACGACAGTAGGTGAGGACCGGGTAATCAAATGGTTCAAATGGCTCTGAGCACTATGGGACTTAACTGCTGAGGTCATCAGTCCCCTAGAACTTAGAACTACTTAAACCTAACTAACCTAAGGACATCACACACATCCATGCCCGAGGCAGGATTCGAACCTGCGACCATATCGGTCGCACGGTTCCAGACTGAAGCGCCTAGAACCGCTCGGCCACTCGGGCCGGCCCGGGTAATCGTCAGAGAGGTTCTGGGAGTTTCAGGGTTATCATTATCAGCGATCCGACGTGCATCTGGAGTTTCAGTGACGACAAGGACCATTAAAGAATGAAATATTCACTCTACAGCGGAGTGTGCGCTGATATGAAACTTCCTGGCAGATGTGTGCCGGACCGAGACTCGAACTAGGGACCTTTGCCTTACGCGGGCAATGCTCTACCAACTGAGCTACCCAAGCACGACTCACGCCCCGTCCTCACAGCTTTAAATCCGAGGTCCCGAGTTCGAGTCTCGGTCCGGAACACAGTTATAATCTGCCAGGAAGTTTCATATCAGCGCACACTCCGCTGTAGAGTGAAAATTTTATTCTAGAAACATCCCCCGGGCTGTGGCTAAGCCATGTCTCCACAATATCGTTTCTTTCAGGAATGCTAGTTCTGCAAGATTCGCAGGAGAGCTTCTGTAAAGTTTGGAAGGTAGGAGACGAGGTACTGGCAGAACTAAAGCTGTGAGGACGGGGCGTGAGTCGTGCTTGGGTAGCTCAGTTGGTAGAGCACTTGCCCGCGAAAGACAAAGGTCCCGAGTCTGCGTCTCGGTCCGGCGCACAGTTTTAATCTTCCAGGAAGTTTCAAGGACAATTAAAGTCTGTGTTACAGAAAGGTGACTCAGCTCACTGCGCCTCTCCCGCCGACAACAGTTGACCTCTGTTTGCAGTCGTGTCGGCCACATACGGTCTGGAATCTCATTGATTGTAACAGCAGTTGTAACAACATAGCTTATACACTACATACCTTCCGTTGATTCATTTAGATTTCTATTTTGTTCAACATCCCATCGTTGAACTTCTGTAAGTAGTGTATGATTTATTCGATACTGTAATGAAGTGTAATCTCCGTAATATGCACAATATGAGCAAATGATGTTTTGTCTTCCTCATGTAATCTCTTTGGTTATATCTGAGGTTCAATAATTTTGTTTAAATAATTTTTTTCGTAGAAATGTCAGTATGTGCAAATGTTCTGTTTTATTTAATATTTTTGGTTGCTTTTATGTAAACTGCTGACCTTCACTTAGGTTTCTTCGTTATTTCGTATGTAAAAGGTGTTGTGGTTCCCCTCAGGAACGGAACTTCGTAGAGCGCGCAAAATGTGGTTGGCCTAGGTAGAAAAGGTGGAATCAAGAGTCAGTCGGGGACGAGCTACCAAACTATCAACTGCTCACGTAAAAGTTGTGTATTGCGCTGGTTCCAAGAGAGGCTTTTCCTGGCGCTTTCCAATGCCTCGGATGGATGGATAAAGAGCTGGAATTATTCTGAAATTGGTATCTATCATCGCGGCCAAGAAATGACAGAGTCCAGCAGTTCTACCTGCAAATCCACCTGCCAACATGCAATCGCCACCACATTGCGCAATCACTGTAATGGAACACTACAGTAATGTACAGTGGAGGACCAGCTCATGGGATGTTATAGTGTACTCAGTTATAAGGTAATTTTTAAATGAATTTATGTAATCACCTTGATTTTTTCCTTATCATAACACCTGTCGGGTTCCTCTCCGTTTGAACTAAAGTGATTAGCGAGTGTCCTCTATTGAAAGCATATTAAAATTAATATGGCAATAGATTGTGCTAAATTTCATATTGTTTGTTGAAAGGATCTTACAAATATCTCAGATTTCTGTTTCACTGAATTAAAAGTTCAGAACTGCAACTGTTGAGAGTTATATGGTCGTGCTTATTGAGTACTTGTTTGTCTAGTGTATTGAAAGTATGTTTAGTTTCCTCTGCTACAGTGGTCAAGATTAGGGCCCCCCCCTCCATTGAAAGTAGTTCAAATGCACCAAGTTACTTAATTACTGAAAGTTTTAATTACTCTTGTTATTCAAGTCAAATTCTGTACGATATTGGGTTCCTCTTGTGCATTGAAAATGCATATTAATAGCGTAATAGGATCCACAGTTTATCCTTTATTGTCATGATAAATAACAATTAATACGAGAACCACTATCTATGAAAACAGTAACTTTTTTTAATTCAGTAATCTGTTAGCGAACTCCATTTAATTTTCATTCTAAGTAGAAAGGTGCTTAGTATTGAGAGACTTAATCTATGCACAATAACTAATTTTGCTGTAAGCCATAGCCATATTTCATGTCAGAAGGGAGTATGTTTGAAAAGTAACATTGAGCCTATGCCCAATTTACGTTCCTGCAGTGAACATTAATAGTAACATTATTGAGACCATTCAATTTGACTAAGTCTTCAAGGTAATAGTGTGTTTTGTTATCTGTTATATTTATGCAAATAGTTTGTTCTGCTCTGTCAGCTCCAACCTTAACGTGAACATACTGTATTCAGGTGGGAGAGTTCATTGCACTCGCGTGTGCAAAGTATAGGCTGTGTTTGCCCATTGAAGTTACTCATACCTATTTTCTTGAACAAGAATGTTAATCATTCTCTTGCCTAATTAGGCTGGCGACCGTTTTCTTTATTCTTTGAACAGTGTAGCTAGGTAAATTATTATTTGTTACTGTTTAAATATTTACGTAATTCTTCCTTTCCCTTCCGATAAGCCATCTCCGTTAGGTAAAACATTATCAACACACCTGACGGTGTGTGGCGGAGGGTACTTTGAGTACCTCTATCGGTTCTCCCTTCTATTCCAGTCTCGTATTGTTCGTGGAAAGAAAGATTGTCGGTATGCCTCTCTGTGGGCTCTAATCTCTCTGATTTTATCCGCATGGTCTCTTCGCGAGATATACGTAGGAGGGTAACACTGCTCTGTTGCGTTATACCGTAATTGCTTTTAACAAGAAAGTTTTATTTCACGACCTGCCTCCAAATTTAAGGTTATGGTTTAGCAGTAGCGGACAGTAGCGTTATACAGTGTCTTCAGTGATGAGTTCCGCTCTGAACTGAGCCCCGATAACCAGCGACCAGACGAAGACGTGTCTAGAGATGCTCCAATGGGAAACTAACGTCACTATCTTCCGCCTTACCTCGAATAACCACGACTGATGATGTGGGCTGCCATTTCATTTCATAGTAGGAACCCTTTCTTTGACATCTACATCTACAACCATACTCCGCAAGCCACCTGACGGTGTGTGGCGGAGGGTACTTTGAGTACCTCTACCGGTTCTCCCTTCTATTCCAGTGTCGTATTGTTCGTGGAAAGAAAGATTGTCGGTATGCTTCTGTGTAGGCTCTAATCTCTCTGATTTTATCCTCATGGTCTCTTCGCGAGATATACGTAGGAGGGAGCAATATACTGCTTGACTCCTCGGTGAAGGTCTGTTCTCAAAATTCAACAAAACCCGTACCGAGCTACTGAGCGTCTCTCCTGCAGAGTCTTTCCCTGGAGTTTATCATATCCGTAACGCTTTCGCGATTACTAAATGATCCTGTAACGAAGCGCGCTGCTCTCCGTTGGATCTTCTCTATCTCTTCTATCAACCCTATCTGGTACGGATCCCACAATGGTAAGCAATATTCAAGCAGTGGACGAAGAAGTGTACTGTAACCTACTTTCTTTGTTTTCGGACTGCATTTCCTTAGGATTCTTCCAATGAATCTCAGTCTGGCATCTGCTTTACCGACGATCAACTTTATATGATCATTCCATTTTAAATCATTCCTAATGCGTACTCCCAGATAATTTATGGAATTAACTGCTTCCAGTTGCTGACCTGCTATATTGTAGCTAAATGATAAAAGATTTTTCTTTCTATGTATTCGCAGCACATTACACTTGTCTACATTGAGATTCAATTGTCATTCCCTGCACCATGCGTCAATTCGTTGCAGATCCTCCTGCATTTCAGTACAATTTTCCACTGTTACAACCTCTCGATATACTACAGCATTATCCGCAAAAAGCCTCAGTAAACTTCCGATGTTATCCACAAGGTCATTTATATATAATGTGGATAGCAACGGTCCTACGACACTCCCCTGCGGCACACCTGAAATCACTCTTACTTCGGTTCTCTTAATTGAGAATGACATGCTGCGTTCTGTTATCTAGGAACTCTTCAATCCAATCACACAATCGGTCTGATAGTCCATATGCTATTTCTGTGTTCATTAAACGACTGTGAGGAACTGTATCAAACGCATTGCGGAAGTCAAGAAACACGGCATCTACCTGGGAATCCGTGTCTATGGCCCTCTGGGTCTCGTGGACGAATAGCGCGAGCTGGGTTTCACACTATCGTCTCTTTCGAAACTCATGCTGACCCCTACAGAGTAGATTTCTAGTCTCCAGAAAAGTCATTATATTCGATCATAATACGTGTTCCAAAATTCTACAACTGATAGACATTAGAGATATAGGTCTATAGTTCTGCACATCTGTTCGACGTCCCTTCTTGAAAACGGGGATGACCTGTGCCCTGCTCCAATCCTTTGGAACGCTACGCTCTTTTAGAGACCTACGGTACACCGCTGCAAGAAGGAGGGCAAGTTCCTTCGCGTACTCTGTTTAAAATCGAACTGGTATCCCATCAGGTCCTGCGGCCTTTCCTCTTTTGAGCGATTTTAATTGTTTTTCTATCCTTCTGTCGTGTATTTCGATACCTACCATTTTGTCATCTGTGCGACAATCTAGAGAAGGAACGACAGTGCAGTCTTCCTGTGTGAAACAGCCCGGCACACCCCCAGCACGGCGGTACGTCGACGATATTCTGCGCCCCACTTTGCTGCCCTTCGTGGCAAGCAATCCTGGGCTTATATTTCACCAAGACAACTCCCGCACGCAGATGGGCATTTTGCCGCTTATCTTCGTGCTGAGCAATCGCTACCTTGGCCAGCAAGGTCGTCACACCTCTCCCCAACTGAGAACGTTTGGAGTGTTGTGGGCAGAGCCCTCCAACCAGCTCGTGATTTTAACGATCTAACGCGCCACTTGGGTATAATTTGGCATGATATCCCTCAGGAGGACGTCCAGCAATTCTGTCAGTCAACAGCAAAATCAGTAAGTGGATCGAAACAGCATATCCAGGCACTCTGGGATGATAATGGCATTGAAACCGAGGATGACACGCGTAAAGCTGAAATACTAAACACCTTTTTCTATAGCTGTTTCACGGAGGAAGACCGCACTGCAGTACCTTCTCTAAATCCTCGCACGAACGAAAAAATGGCTGACATCGAAATAAGTGTCCAAGGAATAGAAAAGCAACTGAAATCACTCAACAATGTCCACTGCACCTAACGGCATACCAATTCGATGCTACACAGAGTACGCGAAAGAACTAGCCCCGCTTCTAAAAGGCCGTGTACCGCAAGTCTCTAGATGAACGGAAGGGTTCCAAATGATTGGAAAAGAGCACAGGTAGTTCCAGTTTTCAAGAAGGGTCGTCGAGCAGATGCGCAAAACTAGAGGCCTATATCTCTGACATCGATCTGTTG
This sequence comes from Schistocerca piceifrons, assembly GCF_021461385.2. Taxonomy (NCBI): domain Eukaryota; kingdom Metazoa; phylum Arthropoda; class Insecta; order Orthoptera; family Acrididae; genus Schistocerca; species Schistocerca piceifrons. The sequence goes on from NC_060140.1 coordinate 920,757,296, forward strand.
TAGAATTTTAGAACATGTTTTTTGCTCGCGTTTCATGTCATTTCTGGAATCTACTCTGTAGGAATCAACATGTATTCCGGAAACAGCGATCGTGTGAGACCCAACTCGCTTTATTTTTTCATGAGACCCAGAAAATATTCGATACGGGCTCCTAGGTGGATGCCCTTTTCCTTGACTACCGGAAGGCGTTCGATACAGTTCCGCGCTGTCGCCTGATAAACAAAGTAAGAGCCTACGGAATATCAGACCAGCTGTGTGGCTGGATTGAAGAGTTTTTAGCAAACAGAACACAGCATGTTGTTCTCAATGGAGAGACGTCTACAGACGTTAAAGTAACCTCTGGCGTGCCACAGGGGAGTGTTATGGGTCCATTGCTTTTCACAATATATATAAATAAATATAAATATATAAATGACCATGCTGCTTTTCGCGGATGATGCTGTAGTATACAGAGAAGTTGCAGCATTAGGAAATTGCAGCGAAATGCAGGAAGATCTGCAGAGGATAGGCACTTCGTGCAGAGACTTGCAACTGACCCTTAACATGGACAAATATCATGTATTGCGAATACATAGAAAGAAGGATCCTTTATCGTATGATTATATGATAGCGGAACAAACACTGGTAGCAGTTACTGGGAGCATGCGTAAGGAAAGATTTGAAGTAGAATAATCATATAAAATTAGTTGTTGGTAAGGCGGGTGCCAGGTTGAGATTCATTGGGAGAGTCCTTAGAAAATGTAGTCCATCAACAAAGGAGGTGCCTTACAAAACATTCGTTCGACCTATACTTGAATATTGCTCATCAGTGTGGGATCCGTACCAGGTCGGATTGACAGAGGTGATAGAGAAGATCCAAAGAAGAGCGGCGCTTTTCGTCACAGGGTTATTTGGTAAGCGTGATAGCGTGACGGAGATGTTTAGGAAACTCAAGTGGCAGACCCTGCAAGAGAGGCGCTCTGAATCGCTGTGTAGCTTGCTGTCCAGGTTTCTAGAGGGTGCGTTTCTGGATGAGGTATCGAATATATTGCTTCCCCCTACGTATACCTCCCGAGGAGATCACGAATGTGAAATTAGAGAGATTCGAGCGCGCACGGAGGCTTTCCGGCAGTCGTTCCCCCCCGCGACCCATACGCGACTGGAACAGAAAAGGGAGGTAATGACAGTGGCACGTAAAGTGCCCTCCGCCACACACTGTTGGGTGGCTTGTGGAGTATAAATGTAGATGTAGAAACCGAATAACTATTTGCTTAAGGGCAGAGGTAGACTATCGGGTTATTAATTTGCTTAATGTGCGAAGCTTACTCTCTTGAATAAACCGTCCACATTTTTTTCTAAAATTGTAATCATTTGTTTGTCTGTACATGTACATCTCATCTATCGATATTGATTTCCATTTTCTTTTGCCTTGCAGTGTGTAAGGGGTGTTGAAATGAAAAGGTGCGAAGTGTCTTAACAACCAAACTGTTTGAAATTTGCATATGCAGCCTTGGAATAACGTAGTGAGACATCTCAGTTCGGTAATGTATGTCGTCACCTCCGCCTAAAAAAATTCAGAGCTGTGCCCACAGCACGCAAAGTGAAACTCATCGTCTTTTTCGACGTCCGATGTCCAATACTCATTAAATTCCTCGGGTACGGAAAATCATTAACATTATAACGTGTACGGTGAGACATTACGTAGCCTACCCAAGTCCATCACGATCAAACGCCCTGGACTGCTCACGGAGAGAATGATTCCGCCCCACGATAACACGCGTCCACACAAGGGCATACAAAGTGTAACGGCCAACTTCGATGGGGAGCAGTTTGGGTATTATCCACCCTGCAACCCGTACATACCGCCCTGAGACCTCCGTGAGTTTCGTCCACTATAAACAGCACCTCAGAGCAAGACGCTTCCACTCTGATGACCAAGTGACGGATACAGTGAAAGACTGACTCCTGCCACAGCCACAGGTATTCTGGGAAAAGGATATCTTTCGATTCGTGAAACAGCGAGATAGTTGTGCTTGCGACCCTGGTGATTATTTTTGAATAAAGACTTCTATTATAACCACAGTGTTGTTTCGTATCTTTACTTTCACACACCACTTAAACGGGACGCAGGCTATAAAACGTTTTAAAATAAATAACATCGATGTTGGAACACAACTTTCTGTTCCGCCGGCGACCAAGTAACTGTTCGTCGGACTGAATATGTCCTACAAGCAGCTGTTCTTGATGCACGTAAAGTGACAGAGAATACAATCAGAAAATCTCCATTAAGGAGACAAAATCGGAGACACTTCCAGGATGGCAGCTGATGAGAGTTAAAGTCGAAATCGACAAGTGCACCTTAGAGCAAGAGAATACACTTCAATAGTGAGTTTACAACATTGCATATGGGGCAAATAATGAAATACAAAAGTAAGTATTATTAAGCTATATCTGTGCACTACACGCAGAACATTGGGAAAAGAAGTCAACAGGGATACTCTACAGAAGTTCTACAAGACTGAGGCGCTACCTGCTCTGTTCTATGGATGACAAAAGAAAATAGAAACATGTAAGATTAACCTCCTTATATAAATGTCTGAACATACTGCAATAAATGAAAAGAAAAATGACCTGTAATTAATATGCAAAACATAACTAATAATACAATAATGTATTTTAAGATGGAAAAAACAAGTAAAACTTTAGCTAGAATTACCGCAACAAAATAAACTAAGAGGAAGGCCAAAGAAGAAACTCTTGACCAGTTTTGATGGACACGGAACTGACCGTAGGCCTAACCCCTGATGTACAATATTGGCCATTAGAATTGATACACCAAGAAGAAATGCCGATGATAAACGGGTATTCATTGGACAAATACATTGTACTAGAACTGACATGTGATTACGCAGTTTGGGAGCATAGATCCTGAGAAATCAGTACCCAGAACAACCACCTCTGGCCGTAATAACGGCCTTCATACGCCTGGGCATTGAGTCAAACAGAGGTTGGATGGCGTGTACAGATGCAGCTGCCCATGCAGCTCCAACACAATACCACGGTTCATCAAGAGTAGTGACTGGCGTATTGTGACAAGCCAGTTGCTCGGCCACCGTTAACCAGACGTTTTCAGTTGGTGAGAGATCTGGAGAACGTGCTGCCAGGACAGCAGTCGAACATTTTCTGTATCTAGAAAGGCCCGTACAGAACCTCAAACATGCGGTCGTGTATTATCCGGCTGAAATGTAGGGTTTCGTATGCATCGAATAAAGGGTAGAGCCTCGGGTCGTAACACATCTCAAATGTAACATCCACTGTTCAAAGTGCCATCAATGCGAACAACAGGTGACCGAGACGTGTAACCAATGGCTCCCCATACCATCACGCCGGGTGATACGCCAGTATGGCGATGACGAATACACGCTTCCAATGTGCGTTCACCGCGATGTCGCCATGATGCTGTAAACAGAGCCTGGATTCATCAGAAAAAATGACGTTTTGCCATTGGTGCACCCAGGTACGTCATTGAGTACACCATCGCAGGCGCTCCTGTCTGTGATGCAGCGTCAACGGTAACCGCAGCCATGGTCTCCGAGCTGATAGTCCATGCTGCTGTAAACGTCGAACTGTTCGTGCAGATGGTTGTTGTGTTGCAAACGTCCCCATCTGTTGACTCAGGGATCGAGACGTGGCTGCACGATCCATTACAGCCATGCGGATAAGATGCCTGTCATTTCTACTGCTAGTGATACGAGGCCGTTGGGATCCACCACGGCGTTCCGGATTACCCTCCTGAACCACCGATTTCATATTCTGCTATTAGTCATTGGATCTCGACCAACGCGAGCAACAATGTCGCGATACGATAAACCGCAATCGCGATAGGCTACAATCCGACCTTTATCAAAGTCGGAAACGTGATGGTACGCATTTCTCCTCCTTACTCGAGGCATCACAACAACGTTTCACCAAGAAACGCCGGTCAACTACTGTTTGTGTAAGAAATCGGTTTGAAACTTTTCTCATGTCAGCACGTTGTAAGTGTCGCCACCGGTGCCAAAATTTTGCGAATGCTCTGAAAAGCTAATCATTTGCATAACACATCATCTTCTTCCCGTCGGTTAAATTTCGCATCTGTAGCACATCAGCATCGTGGTGTAGCAATTTTAATGGCCAGTAGTGTAGATTACGACGGTGAAATCGTCACTTGTTTATTGTCAACCCAGCTCTTCGCTGATTTATTATCAGATTCAAAGTATATTAATGTCTCAGCAGGAGTGCAACGTCGGAGCAGGTCGTGCTGTGAGGGTGGGCTGGCGAGGTTTACATGTTACAATATCGCTGAGCTCGGAGACTAGTCCAGCAAAACACCTGGTATATAATGAGCGTGCCCTTAGCTTTGCTAGCCTCCACTGCATTCAGCTCATTTACATAGAAACTATTGCAAAGCATTTGAAGAGATGGAAAGTGACAAGCCCCAGAGAGTTTGCTGGCTAATTGAAGATATCTAAATGGGTATAAATAACGTTCGTAAAGCCGTTCTCAGATGGTAAGTGCAAGATAATATAGATGTGGTGACACTGGCTACGCTTTCTGATTAATTAATTTGTTGTCAACGGAATCCTTCTTTCATTATAGTTGTGCTACAAATTTCTGTTCTCCCAAGTGCGATTCAATACCTCCTCATTAGTTATTCTGCCAATAGATCTAATCTCCAACACTTTCCTGTAATACTATGCGCTACGCGGTTAAATAATCAGCGAAGGTGAATATTTTAAACTCTGAAAAATCTTGTGCAGCAACGCAGTGCGGCAGTCTTCGTTAATGTCAATTTCTGGTCCGAAAAGGTTGTTTACGTTCGCAAGAGGAGCTATTGTGAGGTTCAGGGTTCCCATTGACCAACTGCAGGACTGTTGATCTATCACCTTCGCTGTGACTACGGTGGTGAGATTGGACAGGTGACCGGATCGTTTATTAGGTTAAGAAAATGAATGTTACCAGTCCTGTACCCTGTCAGACTCTAGGTATTCTCCCAACCTTCTGAGAAGCGTGCTTTTGATATTGTGACACGTTGGTTTCTCGGGTAAAATTGTATGGGTAACAGCATGAAAGTCCAAGGCAAGGTTTAACTTAGCGAAGCTCTCCCAAGTAATATTCTGTGACGTCACAAAATTATATTTCTCTCTAGATGTTCCTTTAGAACTCCAAATTGCATCTAAGCAAACAAGTTCTACTTACAGAAATGAGTTTCGTCTCTGTAGCAGGCCACTTTCTAAAGAGTCGTTGAAACGATTTATTTCTGTTATTATGTATGTGCTATTATAGCATATTTAAGGCTACAACGAAACCGTATACTAATTATAAAAATTGAATGATCCTGCCTAACACTCGTGGCTAAGGTACTTGTCTGCCAACCTTATTCGTCTCCAGTAATGTAACCCAGTAGAGCCTCTGAAAGGAGGCTGGAGCACCAATGCGTCGTCATCAAATAATCTTCATTATCTGATCGAGAAATTAATTCGAGTTGTAGGCTTTAAATAATGCTCTAACTCGTCGCTTTCTAGCGATGCATCAACATACAGCAGACAAATCGTGAAGTTATTCATGATTGGCCTCGATGTATCGGCTCTATCTCTATCTCATACGTCAATTCACATCACCTCCTCACGTTTGTCTGTATGTGCAGGCTAATATCAGGAACTGCTTTGGGTGTTCTGATCCGGTTCTCTCTAATATTTACTCTGATTCATAAGGCAGAATTTTGTATGTAATTTATAAATACGAGGGTTGTAACTTATATAGTGGACGCTACTTATTCACAACCGATACAAAAGAGTTGCATGTTTGCACCTGTTACTGTCCTCCAAAGTAGTCACCAGCGTTGTGTAGAACCCGTTGCCAGCGATGTGGAAGGCGCAGTGCAGTATACCGTTAGCATAGCCTGTTCTGTTGACGGTGCGAATGAAGCGGTCTAAAGTTAGAGTGATTCTCGTGTACGACTGTCATGGAGTTATCCTAACGCATTACGTTCCTCCATGGCAGACCGTCAATGCACAGTATTACTGTTCGTTCTTGGAGCATCACCTGCGACGAGCTTTGCGAAAGAAGCGGTGACACTTTCTGCACAACCAACCCATCAGTTTGCACATCAAAGCACGGGCGCATACACCGCAATCTGTGGCAGTTCGGTGGATGGGACTGGGACGTACTGTACCATGCACCATATTCCCCGGACTTAACTCCTTGTAACTCTCATTTGATTCAGAAAATGAGGGAACCACTTCATGGCATTCGCTTCAGATCTGTTGCAGAGATTCAACAGGCAGTAGACCGCTCCATTCGCACCATCAACAGAACAGGCTCTGCTAATGACATACTACACCTTCCACGTCGCTGGCAACGAGTTCTACACAACGCTGGTGACTACTTTGAAGGACAGTAACAGGGGAAAACGTGTAACTCTTTTGGATCGGATGTGAATAAATAGTTGCCACTATTTAAGTTCCAACCCTCGTATATCGTAACAGTTGCCCAACAATTGTGAACTGAATTTAAGATACGAAAACGAAATCACTGCCACCCAACGAAAAGCCGCCATCACTCAAAAGAGCAGCAGTGGCTTCAGGAGGCAGAAAGCTGACCAGATTTGCATCTGGTGCAGTGGTCTAGCGGATGCAACGCCTATTACATTTCACAACTTTTCCCACTCCCCTTTATCGTGGCTAAGAAGCTGAAGCGGTTGTCCAGTCGCTTTTGGTTATCACAAGATCCCTTGGCGGACTGGCCCTTTCTGACATTGAGAGGAAGGCGTCTGTAGTAAATATTCGGCGTAGAATTTTGACGCTCACCCCGGTCTTAAAAACTTTCCGCCCCGTCCAGTGAGTCTTGATACCCCTGTTGACGCTGGTTGTCTGAGTTTTAAACTGAGACACATTTGATCATTCTCCCTAGCTGTGAGCTATTTGGGGGGGGGGGGGGGGTGATGTACTGCAGTGGCCAGATCTCACCACCAAGTTTTTGTTGACCTTCTGGAAAGGGATTCTGTGCCCCAATCCCGTTGAACAATCATTTATTTGTGACCAGTCTTGTGACTGATTTGATGCGGCCCACCATGAATTTCTCTCCTGTATCATCTTCATTTCAGAGTGCACCTGCAACCTACAAAAAAATGGCTCTGAGCACAATGGGACTCAACTTCTGAGGTCATTAGTCCCCTAGAACTTAGAACTAGTTAAACCTAACCAACCTAAGGACATCCCAAACATCCATGCCCGAGGCAGGATTCGAACCTGCGACCGTAGCGGTCTTGCGGTTCCAGACTGCAGCGCCTTTAACTGCACGGCCACTTCAGCCAGCTGCAACCTACATCCTCAATTTGAATCTGCCTTTTTATTTATTTTTATTAAACACTGACGTACAGAATTTACTTTGACGAAGAGAACTCAGACCTAACCTATTCATTTATTACCCACAATATACAAGCCCAACGCAATCTCAACTGCTATACTCTGACAACATTACTTCCAATAATTGACACAAGACAATGGTTCTGAGTTGCAAGAAATCCTAACAATAATACAAATAAAAAAAAGAAAATTAAAGAAACATGAAACTACCTCCAACTCTGTTAATTGCCTAAAATCATATCAACCACGAATCCCAACAGTGCAAACCCCATTCTTTTTCAAAAGTCACTAACCTCACAGAATATCTTCATAACCGGAACTACTGCAATTCCAGCAAAGTAGCAACTACAGACAGCTAAATAAAAATATTCGAATTACTATAGATTCTAACTACTAGGAAGCATATGGTTAGAGAAAGAAAGATTATGTTGAAGAGCAAACAGTGTATTTAGAAAATTTTACCTTATTCATGTGACATCCAGTTCAAAAATTATGTAGTTGTCAATAATTCCACTGCACGAACATTATCAACCAAACATCCATCATCATACATTTCCCTGCGTATTTTCTTTTAAACACATCGTTTCATCTCACTTTAAAATGCATGTCCTACCAGCACAGAGCCTCCACTGAGAATATCATGTGCATACACTTCCCTATCTGCTCGCTAGCTACTAGTCCGTCCAACCACAGAATCTCGTGCCAAGGATGCAGAGCGCTGTCAGTAATATTAACACCGTCTATAACGCTGCCAACATACAAACAGGCTACTTGCGTAGCCCCCTGCTCTCTACAGAAAGTTTTAAAAAGTGTTTTGGGCAGTGGGCAAGACTAAGTTTTTAACATTTTTACATTAACAATATCAAATACAGCAGATTCACACCAAGTTTAAGTGATATGCTTTTGGTCAATAAAGTAAACATTCTCCTCACAGTCCCTAAAGACAGTCCTAATAATTCATCAGAAGAGAAATCTACGCTAGTTTTACGTACAAACGCTGGGGAGTATATGAAAATGAACAAGTAAACAGTGCACAACCATCCAGTCTTGAAGAAGTCGTTGTGTCCTCCCCACAGAAACACAGTGACATGAAGTCTACCAAATAGTATCGTAAGATTGGTAATGGGCCACAACACAGCAGACACACAACAAAATCAGTCGAAGTCTTGAAGAATGTTGGTAAAATTGGTGGGTCACCAAAGAGCAAGTCCATTGTAGTATCAATCGAAGTCTTGAAGAATGTTGGTAGTATTGGTGGGTCACCACAAAGCAGAGAGCACAATCTCAACTGAAGAATCTTGAGGATAACATAGCAAGTTCATGAGCCACCACCGTGTAGTCCATATTGATGAACATTACAAGTCCCTGAGCCACCACTTGTGCACTCACAAATTTTTTTATCAATATCCTTACAGCCAGAATGCTGTTAACCAGTCCCTAGCTGAATTATCAACACACGAGCAAGCACTAAAACAGTCATATGATCTCTGAGAATTGATACATACAGTATGACCATCAGACAAATGTGTGTCATAAAAAGGATCCCTACTATTTACCTACCTTGGAGAGCTGGTGTCTATAGAATTACAATTTTACAGCATAAGAATATGATTACAAATGTATCGAAAACATCATTATGGTAAAGAATATCATAGCACAAATAACATTTGTAGTAATACACGCTTTACAAAAAGAATAGAAATAGGCATATGCACGAGCATTACAGTAATTATGACATAAGCAAATAAATGAAAAATGAGAATATTAGTAGAAACATTAACTTGACACATGAATATTAAAAGAAAACATAACAGAATATATAATGTCTGAACATTTTACTAAAGCAAAGAACATGGTACAAAAACAGAGATTAAGTTTGAGGATAACAATGTTCCTCACCAAAGTGAATGCAGCCTAGTGTTAGAAGGAAAAAATTCTTCCTGATTTATCTTCTCAGGTATACATAAAGAGACAGGAAGAGAACAGAGACACAAGGGTACATGGGTACATATAAAAATGTCATAATAACACAAAAGGAAAGGACAGGACCTGTTTTCAAGTGTAACTGTGCCAAAGTGTAAGTATCAGTGTAAGTGTAACATTTGATACTGCAGTACGTGTGGTGTGCACTTTATATCTCTGATTCATTTATCTCTTTCCAATAATATCCTTCATGCTCATATCTCCTTTACTTTCAACCAAAACTACTTCATTTCCAACCAAAACTTCATTTAATTCTCGCAGACCTCTCTTACTTCAACATTTGCTTCCACAAAAATCCTACCTAAGTGTGTCATCTGTATTTATACTTTAAACCAGTGCTTATACTTCCATATTTTTCTTACTAGATCATTCGTTTCAAGAAAATCCTACCTAAACCTACTATCACTCTACCCTACTTATATCTGTTCATATCCTCTATCAAAATAATTGTTCCTCATTTTACAATACTCTTAGGCCAAATCTTTTCCTTATAGCTTCTCAATTCATTTCTTCCCATATCAACACAACTCATTTTCTTACATAGCATACTCCCTCTTAAGCTAACTTAAATCTACTGGGCTCAGACACATAAACTAGAGAATGAGGCAATGCAGCAGCACAAAAAATTTAACAGAAACAAAAACAAAAAAGCAAATTGACAAAGCAAGCAGCAACATATCTGAATTAACAAGACAAATTGAACCTTACGAGGAATATAAGGCAATAAGCAGCAAACAAGAAAAATAAATCAGTGATAAAACTGGCTTAGCACGGTAATAGAAAGTAAAATTCAGAAGGACACTGCCTGACAAATACTAGCAGCAAATGCAATAACTTATACCAAAACATGACAAAGCACAAGCAGAAAAAATATCACAGTAAAGACAGCAATGCAATAAGGGAAATGCAGAGCGCCAGAGATTATGTTTGAGGATAATAATATTCCTCATCATAGTGAAAGCAGCCTAGTGTTAGAAGGAAAAAATTCTACCAAATTTATCTTATCAGGTTTATCTGTACTGTCTCCCATGTGAAATTCAATGGTTCTATGTCACATCTTAACACTAAAGTACTGCACCACAACAACTTATTATACAAAAAAAGTTACTAAGTTCTTGAAAAGAAAATTATGTATGCAGCTCCTGGCACTAGTCTCCTCTCCTTCTTATTGTTCTTTCCTTTCCAAGTGCTCTTTTTTAAGAATATGGATCATAAAATTATTATTTACTGTATCTGTAGACAGAAAGTGTTCACCTTAGCATATGTGTTAAATTTTACTTTATAAAACCAATGCTTCAGCGCAGCCACAAACCAGATATCAAATAAAATATGTACAAAGCAAAGCATAGAAACATCATTCAATATCCATGTGGTATTTCACAAGTCAGTAGAAATTCTCCCAACTCTCCTAGCGAGACACTTCTTATAATCTGGTGTGCAAACGTAGGAATATTTCTCATCAATGCATAAGCATTTCAGTATCACAAAGTTCAAACTCCAATGCGTAATCATACAAACAGTAGTGTTTGTCATGTATGTGATATGTTCTGCAAAGAAATGTCAATAGCGAGGTCAATGGCCTCTCATTTCTACAGCTATGCGAGTGCTTGAGGGAATGGGGCGAGCATAAAAGTGGCTGGAGCAGCACCAGTAAAGTTGAAAAGCAACACAACACTAGGTATATATTAAGACGGCTAGTAAGCAGCGCAGCACAGCAGAGCATTACCTAAGAGTCACATATACTCTTAAATAAAATATTTACAACAGCTGTTTCATAGAAATAAAAAAAAACACAGGGTGAAAAATTACAGGGAAAGTGTGTAGGAACGAAATCTCATCAGTAACAGTGTCCAAAAACTTGCGTCGCCATTCTGGTACTCACATTCACAAATATACTCACTTTTCATAAAGTACAATTCTTGACTTTCAACATTCTTTTCCACAAACCACAGTCCCTAATCCCTATAGAGCTTCTGTGAAGTTAGGAAGGTAGGAGATGAGGTACTGGCGGATTTAAAGCTGTGAGGACGGGGCGTGAGTCGTGCTTGGGTAGAGCACTTGCCCGCGAAAGGCAAAGGTCCTGAGTTCGAGTCTCGGTCCGGCACACAGTTTTAATCTGCCAGGAAGTTCCCTAATCCCTACTCATTATTCATTGCCTTATTACACATATACATATTGATCAATACTTCTTCAGTATTTCATAATAATAAACACCTATCATAATCATACTCCTTACGTAGCATCACGTTATTGATCATAACCATATCTCAACATCATATTACACATTGTCGTCGTAAAAATATAATCATAACACATCAATCAAACCTCAAAATCGTCGTAGCTTCCTTCAATAACATCAAAACTTCTAAAACAAATGCTCTCCGCTCTTTTCAGTAGTGTCACCTACCTCAAGCGTACTTCAAAAATCATGACCCCATGCAATAAACATCATTCAAAGCTCTCGCCGTACCACTATGGTTCCTATAATATATTTGAACGTTTCACAAAATGCTGAAAACGTACAAATTCTTAAATGCAAACTAATCCAACTGTGTAATTACCTAGACATGTGTCAGTGACAAAGTAAAAATGTTCATTTCTCTCTGTTAAATGATCAGAGAGCTGTATAATTCTGTGTTAGAGAAATGTGGTACCAATGTGTACAACTCTATATGGAAATACTAGTAGCTAGGGCTCCTTGCGCATGCCACACCCATGGTACACAAAGTAGGCATACCCCAAGACGGATGATGTAATTATACCTCAGATGTAACAGATTAAAACTGTGGAATGAAATGTATCACACAAAACCTTCTCTGTATCATTCTAGTTCAAAAATATTTATAATAATGTTACAATTACAAAAAGTAATCATTCAAATGCGTGTCATGTAACGAAAAACTATACTTCTTGCTATAAGAAAATTTCTGTCATCTCTTAAAGGTAAAAATGTGCTTAGTGTAGTAGTTATCGTTCATGAGTAAAGTTCTCCAGAAATCAATATACTTACCTTGCCATATACAAATGAAAAGTGCAGTCCGTATAAATGCCGTAGTTATTACGTTCATTGCCGTGATCTTGAAGGTTCTGTACTGTAACGTAATGTAGTGTTACAAAAACAACTGTCTCATTGTAGCCATGCCACAAAAGTAATTACGAAAACGTGTTTTACTTTCCAGAAGGTCGTCGAAAACTTTGCAGACATAAAACAGATACAGTGTAAAAGCAATAATGACAATTGTGTCACTCATTAGAAGCGTCGTAATATAATCGTGTAGCTGTCAGACAAGCCAAATAATGCCTCATCTGTTACCTCAGGAAGAACTATAATTAAAAATGTCTTTCAAAGTAAACCAAAGTGCTACAGTAGAACCTCATTAGCAGTATATGTTCCAAGAATGTGAGCATTCTAGTCGTGGCGTAATCATACAACTGACAGGCGAAAATGTACTCACAATAAAACTGTGTCGTCTCTTCCCTATAAAATTGTACTCGTAAAATTACTGTCTTAATATGTTCCATAGGTTCGTGACTGGATAGGTAACTTGAAAACATCGCTTCATGTTAACAGTTTCTAAATGTGACAAAGCGTAATAGTAACTTGAAGTGAAAAAATTTATAGGAAAGACTGAGCCGGAAAGCAAACTAGTTCTCAATGAACGGTTTTACATGAGCAAATGTGGTGTAATCATTTACTTTTTTTGTTTTGGTACGCAGAGTTTCAACCAAAACGCAATTATCGTGCGGTATACGTCGGATCCTGTACGGTCCATTGTAAATCAGAAAGAATTTGTGACTCAAATGTTTCTTCTTATGTGACAATGAACGGGCTTTAATGAGAACTTTCTGACCAATGTGTAGTTTCTTTGCAGTTGTCTTACCGTATAGTTATCACCTTTTGCCTGCAGCAGAAGTTATGTTTTTAACTGCCAAATTAATTATGTCTATATGTTGAAGTTTACGTGTATCGCAAAAGGTACAAGCTCTCTAATTCAGTTCGGTGGATCCTCATCCTTCAGTACAGGAATAGGTTATAAAGCAGTGGAGTCGTGAGGCACTTCATTCAGTGTATTTTGAAATAATTGTAAGTATCTGTCCCAATACTGATGCTTCCTATGACAATAAAGTCTACAAAGCTAATTAATTTCTTTCGTAATGCATTCAGGCGGGTTACAATGTGGAGAGCACAACTAAATAAAAACAGCTTTGATTTTACGATCCCGAAGCATGCACGGCCAAATAGCAGATCTGAATTACGGTACATTATCTGAAATGACCTTGTCATCGTGTCCAACTTCACGTAAGAAACTTTTAACAAAGGCGTTGGATACAGAACGTCCAGTGGCTTTACGTAACGGTGTTAAAGAAACAAATTTTGAAGTAAGTTCAACAACGGCGAAAAGATATGAAAATCCATTCAATGTTTTAACAAGGAGTCCCAGATGATCAACTGGAGCTAATTCTTTTAATCTACACTCCTGGAAATTGAAATAAGAACACCGTGAATTCATTGTCCCAGGAAGGGGAAACTTTATTGACACATTCCTGGGGTCAGATACATCACATGATCACACTGACAGAACCACAGGCACATAGACACAGGCAACAGAGCATGCACAATGTCGGCACTAGTACAGTGTATATCCACCTTTCGCAGCAATGCAGGCTGCTATTCTCCCATGGAGACGATCGTAGAGATGCTGGATGTAGTCCTGTGGAACGGCTTGCCATGCCATTTCCACCTGGCGCCTCAGTTGGACCAGCGTTCGTGCTGGACGTGCAGACCGCGTGAGACGACGCTTCATCCAGTCCCAAACATGCTCAATGGGGGACAGATCCGGAGATCTTGCTGGCCAGGGTAGTTGACTTACACCTTCTAGAGCACGTTGGGTGGCACGGGATACATGCGGACGTGCATTGTCCTGTTGGAACAGCAAGTTCCCTTGCCGGTCTAGGAATGGTAGAACGATGGGTTCGATGACGGTTTGGATGTACCGTGCACTATTCAGTGTCCCCTCGACGATCACCAGTGGTGTACGGCCAGTGTAGGAGATCGCTCCCCACACCATGATGCCGGGTGTTGGCCCTGTGTGCCTCGGTCGTATTCAGTCCTGATTGTGGCGCTCACCTGCACGGCGCCAAACACGCATACGACCATCATTGGCACCAAGGCAGACGCGACTCTCGTCGCTGAAGACGACACGTCTCCATTCGTCCCTCCATTCACGCCTGTCGCGACACCACTGGAGGCGGGCTGCACGATGTTGGGGCGTGAGCGGAAGACGGCCTAACGGTGTGCGGGACCGTAGCCCAGCTTCATGGAGACGGTTGCGAATGGTCCTCGCCGATACCCCAGGAGCAACAGTGTCCCTAATTTGCTGGGAAGTGGCGGTGCGGTCCCCTACGGCACTGCGTAGAATCCTACGGTCTTGGCGTGCATCCGTGCATCGCTGCGGTCCGGTCCCAGGTCGACGGGCACGTGCACCTTCCGCCGACCACTGCCGACAACATCGATGTACTGTGGAGACCTCACGCCCCACGTGTTGAGCAATTCGACGGTACGTCCACCCGGCCTCCCGCATGCCCACTATACGCCCTCGCTCAAAGTCCGTCAACTGCACACACGGTCCACGTCCACGCTGTCGCGGCATGCTACCAGTGTTAAAGACTGCGATGGAGCTCCGTATGCCACGGCAAACTGGCTGACACTGACGGCGGCGGTGCACAAATGCTGCGCAGCTAGCGCCATTCGACGGCCAACACCGCGGTTCCTGGTGTGTTCGCTGTGCCGTGCGTGTGATCATTGCTTGTACAGCCCTCTCGCAGTGTCCGGAGCAAGTATGGTGGGTCTGACACACCGGTGTCAATGTGTTCTTTTTTCCATTTCCAGGAGTGTAGTAAGAATAATAGGGAACAATGGAACACAATGTAGGATGGTACACGGTTTAGCTTCTTCACAAAGTTTTCAAATAGATAGAACTCTCCGAATTCTCTTTTGCAGGTTGTTAAAATAAGTCGTCCGAAGTTTATGATAACATTTTCATGGACCAAAATGTGCGTAGCTGAAATGAATGTACCATATCAGCTTATTAACAAAATCGTCAGGAATACAAAGTACCCATAGCTTGCCATCAACAGTGCAACGTTTGAAGAGTATGTTATTTCTAACCAGATAATAATGACGAATCTGTGTGTGTGTCTTTTCATGTCATTTACTTTTAATATCTTTCCAAATCGGTTACACCTCTGGTTCCTAAACAATGCCCTTTAAAGACGCAGTGGCGAAGTCTCCAAAGGCTACTTTTTGAATGTAACGAATACTGAAATTTTTCTCAAGGTTAGCTTCCGTGTTTCTTTTCTCGCTCTGATCACAGCGCAGCTGACGCTACCTGCCGTCACAACTGCATAGCATAACATTCCGTCGATACCAAAATTCATACACTCTATGAATCTAAATAATCCATATTAGTTATTATCCGATTTTGTTCAAATTTGGTACACAGCCTTCTGTTATTAATGGAAACATGGTGTCAAAATTGCAGGTTTTTATTTGTTATAGTTCCGGAAGTAAAGAGAGTTACCTAAAAGTCCTAAAAACAGTTAATTAGAAATATCTCTTTAAAACTTTATCGCTTTGCATTACATAATACACATATTTGCCAAAATTATTATTTGATTATATTTTGTTGTGTGAGCGCGTGAGAATGGTCGAGAGTGTGTATGTGGGACATACATTAAAATTTAATATTTCATTTTACATAACAACTTGTACAAACGAACCGTGGGAAAATTATGTTGCAACCATGATTCAGGTGACGTATGTCTGTGTGAGCATGCTTTTGCATAAAAGCAGCCAGAATGGAAGTTAGAGGCGGAATAAGTTTATTTGTCAATTGGAAGAATATCTTGCACTTTGCTTATTTTGATTAAACATAATACAGGAAACTGAGGTTTTGCTGACATTAATTACTAGCAAATTAGAGATTGAATAAGGCAAGATTTGCCGCGAGAATGATCAGGAAGGAACGTTCTGATTGGTCGTTTAGATCAACAGCTAATCAGAATTAAGCTGTTACCATGAGAATAGAGGAGTTGGGCATATAGGAGAGTACCTCGAGAGAGTAGCTTGCTAGCCAGCCAACGGATAACACGATGTGAGATCGCTCCATAAAAATACTCTGTAAGATGAGGAAATAGTGAGCTAATATCGGTTCGAACATATCGTGATTGAAGCGACTGGAGTTACGAACATTTTAATGAAAGTTTGGTGTTTCTAATGTAAATAGTTTGAGGGATATGACCGTGTGAACTTTCCGGTCATAGTAACAACTCCACGTGGCGTGTTTCGTGCTCTGTACGGAATATTTTTGCCAGCACTTTTTACGAAGAAGACCACTGAAACGACCGAATGTTTAACTCGCAAATAGTAGTGGGTCTGTGACTGGTGTAACGTGAAAAGTAGTCGGGTAGGACTTGCTACAATTCTAGTAACTCTTCGAGTGAATATTTGTTATACAGACAATGTACTTTCAATGATAATGTTTCATCATATTAAATACGGACTTGATAACCGTTTCATGTGTTTCATTATAAATAAAAAACAGAGTTAATCCAATTTTAAACGCTTTTCTGTAAGTAAGCTGAATATCCCGAATGCCCCATTTTTTAATCATGTACTTTCAAGAACTGATTTTCAACTAGAGTTAGGCGGCCTCAGTGTGGTAGGTATTAGCCCTTTCAGGGGCAAAATAAAAAAAATTCATTATTGATTTTTCCTTGTATTAATTTTCATACAGTGAGACGGAAAAATGTAAAAATTAAATGAAATATACATAAACTGAACACATACAGGGTGGTTTCAAATGGAGCCACTGCCCGCTAAATGTCATCACTTTTGATGATACTGTAAAAAGCAATTCCTTTCTGCAGATAAGCATAAGGCTACCAGGCAGTGACAACATGTCCATCTGCTTCTTTGGGGTTCTTTCTTTATGCTGCAGTGCACACAACGCCTTGAGGTTCCGCGTTTTGGCAGATATTTTGCTTCCGATATACGTTTCTCATGGGGAACAAGAGTTTTGAATTTTTTTTGCACATGGTTCTGACGGTGTGTTGGGATGGCCAGGACTCCCTTTGGGGAGATTACTGCCTACCAGACCTGTGGCAACACGTCTTTGAAAATCCTTTAGCACTTGCTTCGCTGTTGGATTACATAATCGAAACAGAATAAATTCATTTCCAATAGAAATATCAACTATATACCAAAATAATATTAACCACCACCTTCGTGATTTCCTGTCTATTGCATAAAAACTGTTCATCATATCTGCCTTATCGACACATCCCATATTTTCATTATATGATTTCACTATTTTTGGGCAAGGTACCTTTGTGATTTTTCCATCCTTTTCTTTACGGCTGACTTCTTCAACACATATAGGCGAATCAATTGTAGACAGTAACATGACTACACATTTGTCTTTCCATTTGATGCAGTCAATGCCATCAGAACGAACTGACCAGTCAGACTCTCCTCTTTGCAATTCTTTTTCTGTTTTTAGCGTAGGAAGTCCTTTTCTGTGTGATCTAATTATTCCACAGGCAAAAAGTCCGTCATCTATTAGCTTCTGTAAAAGTGAGACACTGGTAAAAAAATCTTCCAAGCCTTTACACATTTCTCTCACAATTCTCTCTCCTAAAGATTTTTCAACTATGCCTTCAGATTTTCCAATATATATCTGAAAATCACAAATATATCCAAGCAGATCAGCTCTGACTCAGATTTTGTATCCCCTCTTGATTGGCTTTTGGGGCATATATTGTTTGATTGCGATTCGTCCTTTGAACTTCACCAGGCATTCATCTATAGCTTGCTCCTTAGTAGGTGCATAGAATAATTTGAAGTTTATCAGTATCTGATTGATTAGTGGACGGATTTTATACGGTTCACATTGCTCTGAGCACTATGAGACTCAACTGCTGTGGTCATAAGTCCCCTAGAACTTAGAACTACTTAAACCTAACTAAGCTAAGGACATCACACACATCCATGCCCGAGGCAGGATTCGAACCTGCAACCATAGTGGTCGTGCGGTTCCAGACTGCAGCGCCTTTAACCGCTCGGCCACTCCGGCCGGCACGGATTTTATATAATTTGTCACAATTTCTGCTCTCCCTTGAAGGCATAACAGCGTTGTCACTGGTGTGATTATGCGTCAAAATCCAGTTGAAACTTTTTACCGACATCAGTAAGGAAATGTACTCATCTCAAAGTTCCTTACGGGATGACCAGCAATCATGATAATAACAAGGTTTCTTGATTCCCATTAGAATGTTTATAGAGAACAATTTTTCAAGTTCTGCTTTAGAAAGAGGCCTGAATTTGCCACCTTTCTGTGTTGCGTACAGGTTAAACTGGAAAACCATGTGTTCTAACATAGTGTCACAAAACAGACACAAAAAAATCTACTGGTTGCATACTTTCACTGTCATTTTTAGGTTTTCCTTGTACACCAGCATCCTCTGACAAATTGGCGGCAAAGTTAATTGCACTGACGTCCTTTATCCATCAAAAATTAGCAATGGCAGACAGTGGCAAATCGTCATTAGTGCTGAAACTATCGTCACTGTCATTGTCAAAATGGTCCTCACTCTCACTTTCCGAAATAATTTGAGATGAAACAGGTGTTTTCATTCGAAAATCCAGATCACTATCTTCAGCTAGCACATCACTTCCACTGTCACTGCTAGTGTCAATCTGTGAGTCGGGATATGAAGGAATATCTGCGAAAAGACACTCCAGAATGTCCTCATCCTTTAGTCTGTGAGAATACATCACGTGAAATTGGAAAAAAAAATTCGTCACACCCACTAATGCTGCCGTTGCAGGAGCAGTGGTTTCAAATGGAAGCACCACAACATTCACCGAAATAAATGCATTATTTTGGTTATTATTGCAGTACATATAGTATTAATGTAAACAGAACAGTATTCTGCATTTAATACATGCATAAAAGTTACCTAATACAGAAGAATACAGTCACAATTTGAGAACAAAGACGTTCGCGCACAGCGTACAAAAATGGGTACCCAACTCGCCTCACTACTTGCTAATATTTACAGATTTTGAAGCGGTTCCAGTGACAGCCGCTAGACGGCACCACCAACTAGGCTACTGAATAGTGTCCCAAATGTAGCCACTGCCCTTTTGCCACAAGATGAGAAAATTGTCCGTGGTTTCAAACGGGACCACTTCCCCTGAAAGGGTTAGGTAGTGGTGTCATCAAGACTGCTTTACACTGCCTAGCACGTATCTGCTACCACAGAGTGAAGGGACATCGGCAAGAATCCTATCGAGGTAGGTGGACTGGACGAAAGCGTTAACATAAACGCAGACGACCGACCCCGCCATGCAGCACAACAACAGAATCTCTTCCTGAGGTCGCAGAGCGCCGTCAGCGATATTAACACAGTCTATAGCGCTACCAACATAAAACAGGCTACTTACAAATTATTTGCTGAGTGTATTCGGATTTCTGTCCTCCTTCACCGTTTTTGACCTCTACAGGTCCCTCTACTACTATGGGAGTCATTCCCTGATGTCTTAGCAGATGTCCTATCATCCTGTCCGTTCTCCTTGTCGGTGGTTCCCACATATTCCTTTCTTCTCCGATTCTAAACAGAAGCTCCGCATTTCTTACCTTATCAGTCTACCTAATTTTCAGCATTCGTCTGTAGCACCACATCTCAAATGCCTCGATTCTCTTTGGTTCCGGTTTTCCCACAGTCCATGTTTCTTTTATTTCCATCACTGCTTCTTCGATGTACAGGATGAACAGTAGGGGCGAAAGACTACTTCCCCGTATCTCACACGCTTTTTAATTCGAACACTTAGTTCCTGGTCGTCAACTCTTATTATTCCCTCCTGGATCTTGCACATACTGTATATTATCCGTCACGCCCTATAGCTTACCCCTATTTCTCTCACAATTTCGATAATCTTGCACCATTTCACATTGCCAGACACTTTTTCCTGATCGACAAATGCTATGAACGTGTCTTGATTTTTCTTTAGCCTTGTCAGCATTATCAACCGCAACATCAGAATTGCCTCTCTGGTGCCCTTACTTTTCCTAAAGCCAAACTGATCGTCACCTAACACATCCTCAATTTTCTTTTCCATTCTTCTGTATATTATTCTTGTCAGCAACTTGGATGCATGAACCATTAAGCTGACTGTGCGAAAATTCTCGCACTTGTCAGGTCTTGCAGTCTTCTGAATTGTGTGGGTGATATTTTTCCGAAAGTCAGATGGTATGTTGCTAGACTCATTTATTTCGTTGCAACTTCCCCCAATGATATAAGAAATTCTGATGGAATGATATCTATCCCTCCTGCCTTATTTGAAGTCCTCCAAAACTCTCTTAAATTATAATACTCGACCCCCGGTCTCTTCTAAATCGCCTCCTGTTTTTTCTGCTATTACATCAGACAAATTTTCCCCTCATAGAGGCTTTCAATGTACTCCATCCACCTATCAGCTCTCTCCTCTGCATTTCACAGCGGAGTTCCCATTGCACTCGTAATGTTAGCACCCATGCTTTTAACTGGTTGTTTTGACCTTCCTGTAAGTTGAGTCTATCCTTCCGGCTGTCATTTCTTTTTCGATTTCTTCACATTGTCCATGCAGCCATTTCGTCTTAGCTTCCCTGCACTTCCCATTTATTTCATTCCTCAGCGGCTTGTATTTCTATATTCCTGAATTTCCAGGAACATTTTTGTACTTCCTTCTTTCATCGATGAGCTGAAGTACTTCTTCTGTTACCCATGGTTTCTTCGTAGTTACCATCTTTGTACCTATGGTTTTCTTTTCAGCTTCTCTGATTGCCGTTTTTAGAGATGTCCATTCCTCTTCAACTGTACTACCTACTGAACTACTCCTTATTGCCATATCTATAGCCTTAGAGAACTTCAAGCGTATCTCGTCATTCCTTAGTACTTCCGTATCCCATTTCTTTGCATATTGAACATTCCTAATGTCTTAAATTTCAGGCTACTCTTCATCACTACTTTGTTGTGATCTGAGTGTATGTCTGCTCCTGGGTACGCCTTACAATCCGGTATCTGATTTTGGAATCTGTTTCTGATCATGATGTAATCTTACTGAAATCTTTCCGTATCACCCGACCTTTTCCAAGTATATCTCCTCCTCTAGTGATTCCTGAACAGAGTATTCGCTATTACTAGCGGAAATTCATTTTAGAACTCAGTTAGTCTTTCTCCTCCCTCATTCCTTGTCCCAAGTCCATATTCTCCTGTAACCGATTCTTCGAATCCTTCTCCTACAAATGCAGTCTCCCACGACTATTAGATTTTCAACTCCCCTTATGTACTGCACCCTTCAGCATCCTCATATACTTTCTCTATTTCTTCATTTTCAACATGCGACGTCGGCATGTATACGTCGGCATGCTGATTCTGATAAGAAAAATTCTAGCACTGAACTGTTCACCGTAAAACACTCTCTGCCCTTCCTTCCTATTCATAACGAATCCTATTCCCGTTATACAGTTTTCTGCTGCTGTTGATATTACCCTACAGTCCTCTCACCAGGACACATTGACCTCGTTCAATTTCACTTCACTGATACCTACTATATCTAGACAGAGCCTTTGCTTTTCCCTTTTCAGGTTTTCTAGCTTTCCTACTACGTTCAAGCTTCTGACACTCCACGCCCCGACTCGTAGAAGCTTTCGTTGATTATTCAATCTGAACCTCGGTCCACTCCTTCGCCCTCTTTGACAAAGCCGTTGGCAGAATGAGGGTGACTTTTTATGCCGGAAGTCTTCAGCCGCCAATGCTGATTATTAATCGAAATTTAAGTGGTGGTACCGAGGACATTTTGATTACTACCCTAAGATACAAACCCTATACCACCAATTATCACCACGAATATCCTGAAAAAATGTGTGGAGCAACATCAGCCTCTCTGTTCCATCAGTGGCAGTGGCTTCCTCCTGAGAGGGGGTGGTAAAAAATTTCATTTCCACCGACGAGCGTCTATGTCGTATTAGGATTAGTGACAGAGACCAAACCTGTGGTTGTCAGTTATTTATGAGTAGAGTAAAACAAAGCACAGGCTGCAGTTTTGCTTCGTATGTATACAGAATGTTTTGCAGCAGGGCTTCCTTAAGTCGAACACAGATGCAAACATGATTCTCTGTGTGGTAGGGTAAAGGGTATTATTCGTTTGGACGCTTTCAAATTATGCGGTAGACTGTTCACTGAATCGCCACTGGTGAGAAAGAGATTTAGATATTTTTAAGATCATAAAGACACGGGCACGATCTTCTTGAATGGGATTCCGAAATTTCTCGAGAATAAATGCACGAGATTTCGAAATACTTCAGCTGATAGATGGGGGATGTACACTACTGGCCATTAAAATTGCTACACCAATAAGAAATGCAGATGATAAACGGGTATTCATTGGACAAATATATTATACTAGAACTGACATGTGATTACATTTGCACGCAATTTGGGTGCGTAGATCCTGAGATATCAGTACCCAGAACAACCACCTCTGGCCGTAATAACGGCCTTGATACGCCTGGGCATTGAGTCAAACAGGGCGTGGATGGTGTGTACAGGTACAGCTGCCCATGCAGCTTCAACATGATACCACAGTTCATCAAGAATAGCGACTGGCGTATTGTGACGAGCCAGTTGCTCGGCCACCATTGACCATGCGTTTTGAATTTGGCGAGAGATCTCGAGAATGTGCTGGTCAGGGCAGCAGTGTAATATTTTCTGTATCCAGAAAGGCCCGTACAGGAACTGCAACATGTGCTCGTGCATTATCCTGCTGAAATGTAGGGTTTCGTAGGGATCGAATGAAGGGTAGAGCCATGGGTCGTAACACATCTGAAATGTAACGTCCACTGTTCAAAGTCAAGTCAATGCAAACAAGAGGTGACCGAGACGTGTAACCATTGGCACCCCATACCATCACACCTGGTGATACGCCAGTATGGCGGTGACGAGTACACGCTCCCAATGTGCGGTCACCGCGATGTCGCCAAACACGGATGCGAGCATCATGATGCTGCAAACAGAACCTGGATTCATCCGAGAAAATGACGTTTTACCATTCTTGCACCCAGGTTCGTCGTTGAGTACACCATCGCAGGCGCTCATGCCTGTGATGCAGTGTCAAGGGTAACCGCAGCCATGGTGTCCGAGCTGATAGTCCATGCTGCCGCAAAGGTCGTCGAGCTGTTCGTGCAGATGGTTGTTGTCTTGCAAACGTCCCCATCTATTGACTCAGGGATCGAGAAATAGCTGCACGATCCGTTACAGCAATGCAGATAAGATGTCTGTCATCTCGACTGCTAGTGATACGAGGCCGTTGGGTCCCAGCACGACGCCTCCTGAATCCACCGATTCCGTATACTGCTAACAGTCATTGGATCTCGACCAACGCGAGCAGCAATGTCGCGATACGATAAACCGCAACCGCGATAGGCTACAATCCGACCTTTATCAAAGTCGGAAACGTGATATTACGCATTTCTCCTCCTTACACGAGGCATCACAACAACGTTTCACCAGGCAACGCCGGTCAACTGCTGTTTGTGTATGAGAAATCGGTTAGAAACTTTCCTCATGTCAGCACGTTGTAGGTGTCGCCACCAGCGCCAACCTGGTGTGAATGCTCTGAAAGGCTAATCATTTGCATATCACAGCATCTTCTCCCTGTCGGTTAAATTTCGCGTCTGTGGCACGTCATCTTGGTGGTGTAGCAATTTTAATGGCCAGTAGTGTATTTCGCAATATGACAATTTCGGACTGCCAATTTCCGCTGCCTTTAGATTACTAGCCGCGATTCGCCCTCTTAATTCACTGCAAATCCTTCGAACAACGGGCAGTGAGATATTCAACTTTGAAGTATGGTAATAAATATTGCTAATGAATAAAAGACAACCGCCTCTTCATCAGGCAATGATGCGAGACCTAATATCTGAGATTGTCAAATAATATTAACCAATAGTTCCCCTGCAGTCGTTTGAATACAACTGCAGAGTGAAAAAACATTCGAATCCAAAAAAATGGTTGTTTTATTTTTTATGCTTCAAGTAAAATGCTTTCCGTTAAAGTACTTCAGTGACTTTGTTTGTTTTACATAAAGTACGTACTTTCTACGGCGCGGCTGATGATTAAGCTTTCATCTGTGCGCTTTCCTTGATTCAAACTCACATGTAGACGTGATTCTCTGCGTGACATGGCGGAGAAGTCTGCTATAAAGAATCCACGACGAAGAATTGCGGCAATAAGTCTCAACAAATCTTCACAGTGCGTACTAGGCTTCACAAGAGGAGAACTGTAACATGGGGTAAGCATATAGATCATGTGTACCTTTTCTTATTTTTTCTTGCATTAGTGCCACCTCACCCTGCCCCATATACATATTCAGTCACTCTCTCTCTATCTCTCTCTCTCTCTCTCTCTCTCTCTCTCTCTCTCTCACACACACACACACACGCATACATACATATACATGATTCTAGACATGGAACTTCCTGTCAGATTAAAACTGCGTGCCGGACCGATACTCGAACTCGGGACATTTGCCTTTCGCGGGCAAGTGCTCTACCAATTGAACTACCCAAGCACGACTCACGACCGTCATCAAGCTTCATTTGTGCCAATAACTTGTATCCTACTTTCCGAACTTCACAGAAGTTCTGCCAGGAAGTTTCATATCAGCGCGCACTCCGCTGCAGAGTGAAAATCTCAGTCTGGAGACGTCCCCCAGTCTGTGACTAAGCCATGTTTCCGCAATAACATTTCTTCCAGGAGTGCAAGGTTCGTAGAAGACCTTCTATGACGTTTGGAAGGTAGGAGACAAGGTACTGGCATAAATGAAGCTGTGAGGACGGCTCGTGAGTCGTGCTCGGGTAGCTCAGTTGGTAGAGCACTTACCCGAGGAAGGCGAAGGTCCGGCACACAGTTTTAATCTGCGAGGAAGATTCATATCAGCGCACCCTCCGCTGCAGACTGAAAATCTCATTCTGGATTATAGACATATTAATTATTTCACGATGCGCTCCCATCAATGGCATGAGATGTAACTCCATACGGTAATTTTTTATGGAACACGTAACGATCTTGCCTCCAAACAACTTTACTGGCGTGTCCTGCTTGCATCGAGCAAGTCATGTGAAAGTCATGGCATTCATTCACTTAACGTTGTTCTCTGACTTTTATTCGTGGCCGCCAGCAAATATGTTACGCCAGTCACAGTATCTGGCCATAGACATAGATTCTTATTGCTACCCGTGCGTTGCAGGACCAGGTTGTTAGTAAGCTATTAAAATAACTTAGATACTGACGTTTCTCTAATTTCAGTGGCGTCAGGCAATCGCAGCTGTTTCTGGGTCTACAGTTGCCCGCTTTGTTGCCTGTTACGCAGGCTGCTGATGTGTATCTCCAGAGAGGTAGCTGCTCCCTCTGAGGTAGGTCAGGCATAGTTGCAGAGCCGTGTCAGGCGACGGAAGATGCGTGAGGTGGGTGGGGGTTAGAGGTAGCTGGCTACAGAGGGCAAGAGGGAATCAGAGGGATATCGTATCCATGGCTTACAGCTGTTGCCATCACTGCCCCCGCCATATTTTTTCACGTGCGCTCGACTATCGGTCGCATGAGTACGAGGTTGCTGTGTAAGAGCGAAGCCGGCAGCTCCGCTACCCGCCACTGACATCTGCCAGTCAAGAAGTTATTTTAAGGACAGACGTAGAGCAAAATACATTCTTGTACCTAAACATAATATCTCGAAAAATATTACAGCTACGATAGTAAAACCTGAGACTGTTACGAACAACATAAAGCTTTATATTCTTTGCGGTTTTTGTTTGAAAGTCCGTATCAGCATCCTTTTTATAAGAATTTGAATTTTGAACTACCATTGTTTCTATAATATACCTTTTCTAGTAAACAAATAAGCAATAAAACTAGAATTTCATAGTTTACATTTGTATAAGAGGTTAATAAAACGTGTGGAGCAGATTTTTATTTAAGGTCATAGTTGCTTCGAAATTTTTTCAAATTTTAAGGGAGAACTTTTCTCAGAGAAAAGAGAGCAGGAAAGTACTCCACAGGATTATTCATTAAGCGATTCTTAAGAACTATATCAAATTTCAGATTGTTAGCTTTTATAGTTCCTGACAAAGGTACATTATAATTGAAACAGTCAGTTCATGACAATACGCATTTAAACGATTTATTTCAATTTTTGACAATATTGCTATACCTCTAGTGATTAATGCTGTCCATATCCCTAATCTTCATTCTCTTCCTCGTCTTACTGAAGAATTTTCTTCCCCTGCCTCCTTTGCTTAGCCAACTTTAGCTTTTTTCTTCTAATACATGAGATTTGTCCAGGCTCACTTCATCGAAGCGTCTAAGTATCTTCAGTGTGAAAGCACCTCGATGAAACCCTAGGCTCTGCACGCACTTAATCCTACGTATATATCCACTGTTACAGTAGACAGGCATCACATGCAGCAATCTTCATAACAATTGAAGACAAATTTACTGTTTTTGGACAAGACATCCATGTAGAAACTACGATAGCTGTCATTCGTATTGTCACCTAGAGGAAGGTGTAAGTAGATGAATGACGAACACTAACTTCACGTAACGAAGGTTTATCAGAACTTGCACATGCAAGAGCGAGGAGCGAACTGCCTGAGGCCAGGACACATACGGTAAGTATGCAGCTACAGAACGTACCAGTACAATGATTCTTGCCATTTGTGGATACTTCTAGAATGTACTTGAACAGAATATATAAATTAAAATGTTTCAGTACAGGTGAACTCACGACCCTCCATGCAACAATCTACTATCTTAACCACTTCACTACGGCGACTGCGCCACTC
Organism: Schistocerca piceifrons; assembly: GCF_021461385.2. NCBI lineage: Eukaryota > Metazoa > Arthropoda > Insecta > Orthoptera > Acrididae > Schistocerca > Schistocerca piceifrons. The sequence goes on from NC_060140.1 coordinate 920,784,603, forward strand.
GGCTTCTTCTGCGACAGTATTCAGTATCTTCACGTGTACACTTTTTTCTCAGCAGTTCAGGATTGGCGAGATACCTGAAAGTTGGTTTTATACCGTCTAAAACAGCAAGTGACAAATCCTGTTTGTAGGTATATGGCTATCCACTGGCTTTTCTCTGTAGATATTTCCACCACAATATGCCACAATGGGAATGTTGGGGATCATCACCTGTAACGTTGTTATTGAAATGTCTTGTGTCTTTTGCATGTGAAATTCGACACTTCCTCAATTTTTTGGTATGTGTCCACTGTTACGACCAATTTACAGCAAAATAGGTTGATATAAGCAAAACAAAAGGCTGATATAAGTTTGTAGCATGCGCTATTAAAAAACACGTTGTCAACAAAGGAAGAAGCAAAGATAATCTTAATAATACCCATTAACACTCATCTGCAGTTCGTTTCGATTGTGCAAACTAAAAATTAACGCAAAAAAAAATTGTACCGTAGAGAAGGTGTGGATCACAGCATAGAAGGAGGGAGCATGGCAGTCACAGACGCCAAAACAAACTTTTTAGAACATATATCTAGTCAGAATTAGATTATGAAACTTTGCAGTATTATTCTTAAATAATGAATCTAATACAGTATGCATTAAAAAATTCCAATTTTTTCGCCATTTGACCCTACATATTCCCTTAATATTGCCATGACCACGGGATTGTGCGTTTGGGTGTCTGTGTGGCTGTATATGTGTGACTGTGTGCACTGTTGCTAGAAAAAGAGACAGAGCTCGAAAGCTAGAGTTAATACTGTTTTGCACGCCGGTGTGGCCGTGCAATTCTAGGCACTTCAGTCTGCAACCACATGACCGCTACGGTCGCAGGTTCGAATCCTGCCTCGGACATTGATGTGTGTGATGTCCTTAGGTTAGTTAGGTTTGAGTAGTTCTAAGTTCTAGGGGACTGATGACCACAGACGTTAAGTTCCATAATGCTCAGAGCCATTTGAACCATTTAATACTGCTTTCTGTTATCTTTTATTGTGCACCACACATCAATCTGCTGTAGTGACTTGGTATCTTTCCTCTAACTTACGTATTGATCCATCCAGGAATTTTCATTATTGTTGTTTTAATGTAAGGTGTTCCTAGTACAAGCAGGAGACATTCCAGCACGAACAGCCCGCCGCTACCGGGTCGACGACAAACCACAACGTCCTGGCTTGCTCGCCGACGCCCATTAGTCGCGTGCCTCCGGTGCAGACGTTGTGGGTGGGCGTGTCGATAGCTGTTGGGGTATTAATCCGCACTGCACTGCGCCGTGCCGCGCCGCGCCGGCAATTCATCTCCGTCTGACGGAGCGCGCCGCGGCGGCCAGCGCAACATTAATCACCCAACATATTGCTCCGTCGCGCTCGGGGGCAGCCTGCCTTCAGGGGCTCGGCGTAAGAGGCTGCTTCTGTGTGGAGAGCGGGCGCCGACACTCGTCCCACCAGCGCCACCGATGGTAAACTCCTAATTTACAGAAGATGAAAGACCGGCGTCTTATGAGAGAATGTCGGTCGCTCTGCCGTCTCGAGACGCTGCCAGCTTCATCCCGGCCTCACAGTCACTTTTTCTTAACACGGTTGTCTTGACAGGAAACGTCGGTTTTTATGTTTTGCGACTTGTCCAGTGGCCGCTGCTTGGAACCCTTCCTTGATTCAGATGCTTTATAAATGATTTAATACTCTCTAAGGCAAAAAAACTACGCACCACGAAGGAATTATCAGAATGGGATGGAAATGAGCAGACGTAATGTATCTGTACAACATGCTGACATGAAAGATTCCAAACGAATTCTCATACACAAACAGCAGTTGACTGGCGTTGCCTGGTGAAACGTTGTTGTGAGGCCTTGTGTAAGGAGGAGAAATGCGTACCATCATCTTTCCGACTTTGATAAAGGTCGGAATGTAGCCAATCGCGATTGTGGTTTATCTTATCGCGACATTGCTGCTCACGTTGGTCGAGATTCAATGACTGTTAGCAAAATATGGAATCAGTGGGATCAGAAGGGTAATACGGAATGCCGTGCTGGATCCCAATGGCCTCGTGTCACTACCAGTCGAGATGACAGGCATCTTATCTGTATGGTTCTAACGGATCGTGCAGCCACGTCTCGATTCCTGAGTCAACAGATAGGGACGTTTGCAAGACAACAACCATCTGCACGAACAGTTCGACGACGTTTGCAGCAGCATGGACTATCAGCTCGGAGACCATGGCTGCGCTTACCCTTGACGCTGCATCACAGACAGGAGCGCCTGCAATGGTGTACTCAACGACGAACCTGGGTGCACGAATGGCAAAGCGTCATTTTTTCGGATGAATCCAGGTTCTGTGTACAGCATCATGATCGTCGTATCCGTGTTACGTTTCGGTCACCTCTTGTTCACACTGATGGTACTTTGAAAAGTGGACATTCCATTTCAGATGTGTTACGACCCGTGGCTCTACCCTTCATTCGATCCCTGCGAAACCCAACACTTCAGCAGGATAATGCACGACCGCATGTTGCTGGTCCTGTACAGGTCTTTCTAGATACAGAAAATGCTCGACTGCTGCCCTGGCCACCACATTCTCCAGATCTCTCACCAACTGAAAACGTTTGGACAATGGTGGCCGAGCAACTGGCTCGTCACAATACGTCACTACTCTTGATGAACTGTGGCATCGTATTGAAGCTGCATGGGCAGCTGTGCGTGTACAAGCCATCCACGCTCTGTTTGACTCAACGCCCAGGCTTATCACGGTCGTTATTATGGTCAGAGGTGGTTATTCTGGGTACTGATTTCTCAGGATCTGAGCACCCAGATTGCGTGAAAACCTAATAACATGTCAGTTGTAGAATGATTTATTTGTCCAATGAATACCCATTTATCATCTGCATTTCTTCTTGGTGTTCAACTTTAATGGCCAGTAGTGTAGTTCAGAAAACATGGATGACGTATTGAAGAGAAAGAGCATCACAAACCGAGCAAGTCAATAACGCGTTGGTCTACCTCTGGCCCTAATGCAATCAGTTCAAAAAATAGCACTGAGAACTATGGGACTTAACATCTAGGGTCATCAGTGCCCTAGAACTTAGAACTACTTAAACCTAACCAACCTAAGGACATCACACACATCCATGCCCGAGGCAGGATTCGAACCTGCGACCGTAGCGGTCACGTGGTTCCAGACTGAAGCGCCTAGAACCGCACGGCCACACCGGCCGGCTGCAAGCAGTTATCCGGCTTGGCATTGGTTGGTAAAGTTGTTGAATATCCTCCTGAGGGATATCACATCAACTGGCGCGTTAGATAGTCAGATTCCCGAGATGGTTGGAAGACCATGCCCATAATGCTCCAAACGGTCTCAGTTTAGGAGAGATCTGGACACTGTTATGGCCAAGGGTGGGTTTTCCGAGCACGAAGTTAAGCAGTAGAATCCCTCTCTGTATGCGGCCGGATATTATCTTTCTGGATTGTAAACACAGGATGGCTTGCAAAAAAAAAAAAAAAAAGGCTAGAATATCTTCGACGTAGCGCCGTACTGTAAGTGTGCCACAGGGGTCCTGCTATGAAATGAAACAGCACCCCAGACCAGTACTCCTCGCTCTGACAGTCAGTTTATTATTCGACCACTGTCCGAGGCGTCTCCAGACACGTCGTCGCACTGGTCATCGTGGCTCAGTTCGAAGTGGGACTCACCACTGTGGTGACAAATGCACTAAAGTCGTTTCTTCAGTTCCCTGAGAGTAGCACAGAGTTGATTGTTGCACCATGAGGACGGACATCAAACTGAACAACCCCTTCAGAGTCAATGATATTCCAAGCTGAATAAGCTCTACATCACTGTCAACGGGCTTGTTGGTGTACAGAGGTCAGTGCTAGTGGACGCAAGGGGCGCTGTGAGCTTAACCATCTTTTCTGCGAGCCACACATTAAAAGTCCTTATGGCCACTGAAGCACCAGCCGTACGTCTGATCGATGACAGAGATGAATCTGGGGCCCTGAGTGCCTGGGAGATGATTAATCGTTCCTCGCTTTCGGTTGTCTCTCTAGATCAACTGTTCCATCTTGACGCTGTGTTCGGCCATGGTTCACCCTTTCCTGCTAACATCGCCGAGCAGTGGCACCGATCCTATTCAAATGTCGAGTGACTCACCGATTGCTCCAACCGGCTCCTTTCAGCCCAACTACACGTCCTCTCTGCCTCTGCGAGGCATTGTTACTGTCCAACTCAGTACACGGAATGAAATTCTCAAAGATTTATGCGTCACAAATTCATCCATCTTCCGCCAAAGTTTACAGTTTAGCATTTTCCATCGATACTATATTTGAATTTGTGACCAATTTGTATAACTCCTTCGTGGTGTGTCGCTGTCTTAGATTGTAATTAAATGATGGCTTGAACGTTTGTCGAGACATGTCGACATGTCCTGTAAAGTGCTTCTTCTTCTTCATCTTCATCTTCTTCTTAGTCTTATTTGCCATGTCTCTTGGCATCGGCCCTTCTAGTCTTAATACGCTATTCTGAATGTATCTGAGTCATTTCAGGATGCCGTCCCATCGTTTTCGTTCTTTGTGGTCCTATCTCATGTATTGTGTGGGTGTTATAATACCACATTTCTCCCTCCAAATACGTAGGCCGAGTTCACAGGGTGTCACAGTGAGACAATTTATAGTTTCTATCACTTGGATTTTGGTGACTCATCAGTTAATTAAGAACAGATGCACTGTGATGGAAGTAAAGTCTATTTTTTTATTAATACGTTTTCGTCACACAGTTTCATACCGCGTGTCTCTGAACAACTAAGTGGAAAACCACTTTCCTACGTATAAATATACGGGATACGTTAGAGAAATTCTTTCAGATACTAAGGAGATAGCATGGCGAAGAAAACAAAGTTACCCACGGTGTTCTCTTGCATTTATGACACTGAAAGCTACTTCTCGCATTGTTGTTACAAAATAAATACGCTCTCCTGTGCTACAATACGAATATAGAAATTAAGATACATATCTTACAGCGTCCAGAGCTTCTTATCGGTTATAGACATTTAAGTACCATCGAAGATGATTCACATGATGTTTTTGCACCCTATTTGCATCCTAAGGAGCCTCAAATGCAGTTGTTTCTTACTCTCTTTTACGGTCACTCCTCGAGGTCAGCGTGGCATGTTTATCTCGCTAACTCGTAGTTTGTGTTCGCCTGCTCTGCGCATTTCCCACATGTTATAGCTGATCTTGTTACTTGTTTGTACACGTTTTCTTTAACTTCGACGGGCATTTGCACATCGCAAATATTAGTCACTATCATTTCAACCACCCAGTTATCATACAGTTTTTAGCGTCTTTATTCGTGGAGGCTGTAGGTGTTATTGCCATTCCGAGGCACCTGAACTGATCGGTTAGGGTTATAAGGGTGCCGTCGAAATGTTTCGGTTTAGAACTGGTATCTGTTCACGAGAAGGTGCAATACATATATTCCGTTTCAGTCCTACTTATTCCTCTACGTTCTAGCGTTGTGCACCAAGCATTAGGGTCATCTCCAATTTCTGAAAGTGATTGTGCTATTAGAGTTACCTCGTCAGCGTATAAAGATTTCTGTAGAATTTATGTGACACAGTTCATGACGAGAACGAACAGCAGTGGATTATCATCTCGAATTCACCGTCCCACCTCACCTGGGCTTGTCTTTGCTGCCGAGGAGTGGACACAGGTATCACCGAGAACTATGCGCATACAGCTTTATAAACTCAGTATGTCTGTAAAGAGGAAAAGCACTTAGTTACTGCTCGATACACACCACAAAAGGTTGCGTTTAAAGTGGGGGCGCTAATATAAACTTGGAACAATGGATCGATGATTTCGTTTACTTTGCTGGTCAGAGACCATTTGGCTTCCAAATTCCTAGGCCCTGCATTCAATGTTTATGGAAAGATCACTAAGCCAGGGTGAATGTATGTGGGATGATATGCCTACATCCTAGAGCGACTTTGCGAAATGCGCAACCGCATACATTGTACAGGGCTACTGTAAATGATCGATTCTGTGAAGTGTTGGCTAAGCATTTATAGTATTCTGAGACGCCGGTAAACCTAGGGACCTATACAGTGAACAGATCATTCCCCACGAGATCTCGCAATGGATAACTAATTAAATAACCCATTTAAAAATGGTGGCCCAGCTAAACATGAATTATGGACACCATAACTCGCACAGTTATATCAAACTTTCCGTGAAGCAACTAAATGACAGTAATGGTGACTATAACAACCGGTTGTATTGGTAAATGTATTAATGCGATTCTCGCCACTGAGAAAGTAATAAAAGCAATCACAAAAAATACAAGAGTACAAAAATATGCAAGAAAGACCTTGGCGCGGGTGGGTGAATTTGAGATAGAAATAATAAAAAACTTTCAGCGAAAACTGCCAGTGATTGATACCCTAAAGAAAAGATCAAGAAAAGTATGGACAACCAAAGGATCTCTCTCCTAAGCACATAGTGAATGCAGCCAGCTGACTGTATACATTAATTCAGAAATATGAAGCTTGGACGTGAAACAAATGAATCCTAGGTCCACTTGTCACAAAGTACACAAATTTGATCCATGATTACCATTCTGCTGATATTAAGATGCAGAGGATGCCTGTAGTAATGGCTGAAAATTCTGTGATCATCTCTAAAGCGAGGTTATCTCCCTTTGCAGTACTGATGGTTAAAATGGCTCTGAGCACTATGGGACTTAACAGCTATGGTCATCAGTCCCCTAGAACTTAGAACTACTTAAACCTAACTAACCTAAGGACATCACACAATATCCAGTCATCACGAGGCAGAGAAAATCCATAACCCCGCCGAGAATCGAACCTGGGAACCCGTGCGTGGGAAGCGAGAAGGCTACCGCACGACCACGAGCTGAGGGCTGCATTACTGAAGTGTAGTCATCTCTTCCTGAAGATCGAGGACAACGAGATATCTTGTACCAAGCACTGAGACGAAGGGCCTTTCTCTTTTCCTCCACAAAACGATGTAGTTGCTTCTGCCAATGCCAGAATCTCAGTAGCCAATAATTGTATACTTTCCAAGTTCTGACCAATTAAAAGTTTATAACTATTGTAACAATTTCGCTTGTCCTATAAAATCTGCCCTCTTTAACTAATACCGCTGAGTTCTCTCCTTAAGTGGGACGGTAGGCACTAATTCTCTCCCAACATATTCGTGCTTTCACGTTTCGACCAATACATACGACTGCAGGTCCACACTCGCAAGTCTCTGACGATGCTACGAAATTGCCATGAGCCAACCTTGGGTCTCTTTACAAAATTTTAGCATTTACACCTGCAACCTCCTCTGGCCCCCGACAGCTATATCCCACGCTGAGTGCGTCATGTTTTTCTCCTGCTTTGAGAAATCTTACCTTTTCTAGGAGCTACTTTTTAGTTTCTCACGCAACGTTCTTGGCACTTTTGATCTGCCGTCCCCCAAGGCGAACGCACAGGCTCCTCACATTTGTCCGAAAACAGCGCTTGGTTCCCAGTGCGTACCTGTCTGAGTATTGGCTTTCAGCAGAAACATTTTTATGGTCTGTGTGGCGTTTCCCTCTTACAACTACTATGCAGTCTGTCAGCTGGCTAGCCATTTCAAGATGAAGAAAAGCACTAGAAGGATTAGGCACACTACAGAATTAAAAGAAACAGTACCACTTAGATTTTCAGTCATTGTTGTTAGGTTCAGTTGTGTGGATACTTTCATGCAGCGTTAATACTTTCAGTGGATTGGGTATCCTCATCTGACTAATACTTTATTCACACGATTATGGAGCAGTTTAAAAAAAAAAGTGTCCCGTAACAAATCGTTTTCACAGTTCTACATTTTCCACATTATTATGTGTACAAATATGACTGATGCATGAATAGAAACACAAACTTAACATTTTTTTTTGTTAGTTGGCATATGCAAGATACTTACCAGTTAAAAGAAAGCAGCCAGGTTTCAGAAGGAATTATGGGAAAGATTATATTGGGTTAGTATCGACAATTTATGGAATTGGATGCCACTGTAGACAGTAAAGTACAGTCTTCGTACATCCATATTTAAACTGTATGAAGGTGGGACACAGCTGGTATAATTTTTATTAAAAATGAAATTCCTCCAGCTATGCTTAAGATTTTATATTTACTTCGCTACTAGTTTCGTCGTTGCGCCAACGAAATCTTCAGACCATAGAGGGAGCAGGTTCCTTATAAGCACGTCGTTTACATAACCATGATTGTAGCAAACGTCGAACACGTGTTTGACGTTTGCTACGATCATGGTTATGTAAACGACGTGCTTATAAGGAACCCGCTCCCTCTATGGCCTGAAGATGGCGTTGACGCGACGTCGAAACAGCGAAGTAAATATAAAATCTTAAGCATAGCTGGAGGAATTTCGTTTTTAATACAAAGTAAAGTACAGGTCGACCAAGTGTACCATATGCAACCACAGAGAGTATGAAGGAAGCTTTCGTAAGGATCCCAAAAAAATTATCGGTCCGCGTAAGCCATGAACTTTAAACACTGCAGCAAATTGTGTGGAAGATTTTGCGACGGAAATTACATTTGAAGCGGTACCACCTGCAGCCCGTGCAACAGTTAAACCCGAAAGGGTTCTTCAGTTTTGCTTCACAATGCAGAAATCAATTGTGAATCAACATTTCGGCCCCCAGGCTGAGGTTCAGCGTCGAAGCGACCTTCCATTTATCTGGAAAGGTTATTCGCTACAAGGTGGGCGTGTAGGGCACTGAATATACTTATGAAATTTTGCTACGTAAACGAGATTCGCCGAACTTTAACGTTGTCTGTGCAGTGTCGTAGATGCAGCAGTGTGGACCGTTTTCCTTCAGTGAGAAGACTGTGACGAGTTCCTCTTATCTTCATACGTTGCGGCGATGGTTGTTTCCACAACTCACTGCCTCTTACGAGAATTTCATCTGATGACAATCCCTTCCTTTGCAACGTAGCCTTCCGGTACTGGTGGTGGTAAAACTCAACCCAAGCAGGAACATTGCCGTCGCTTTGTCATGCCCTACCGCTCCTGCCAGCTACAGTCTGTAGTAAATGGTTTCTTAAATTCGTGTGGTCCACGAAATTACTGGCCCCTGTGAATTATTGCCGGGTATTAATAATATCTAGCGGAAGGTTTTAACCGACCGGTAAAAATTTGAACCCAACGGATAACGCAATATTTTTTTAACCACTACAGAAGGCACTATACAGGGCTTAATAGGCAGTATATAGCTTTTATTTCCTTTCATGACCCAGAATTCGACTGAGGTTCTTACTTTCACCTATTCTTTATGATGGGGGGAGAAAATAATCAGTCAAGGGTAGAGATTAATTGATATTTATTCAGTACCGATCGCATTTCTACAACTAGTCAAGTTTCTACTGCAATTGTTGTTGTTGTGGTCTTTAGTCCTGAGACTGGTTTGATGCAGCTCTCCATGCTACTCTATCCTGTGTAAGCTTCTTCATCTCTCAGTACCTACTGCAACCTGCATCCTTCTGAATCTGCTTAGTGTATTCATCTCTTAGTCTGCCTCTACGATTTTTACCCTCCACGCTGCCCTCCAATACTAAATTGGTGATCCCTTGATGCCTCAGAACATGTCCTACCAACCGATCCCTTCTTCTGGTCAAGTTGTGCCACAAACTTATCTTCTCCCCAATCCTATTCATTACTTCCTCATTAGTTATGGGATCTACCCATCTAATCTTCAGCATTCTTCTGTAGCACCACATTTCGAAAGCTTCTATTCTCTTCTTGTCCAAACTATTTATCGTCCATGTTTCACTTCCATACATGGCTACACTCCATACAAATACTTTCAGAAATGACTTCCTGACACTTAAATCAATACTCAATGTTAACAAATTTCTCTTCTTCAGAAACGCTTTCCTTGCCATTGCCAGTCTACATTTTATATCCTCTCTACTTCGACCATCATCAGTTATTTTCCTCTATTGCATATACATCATAAAAACCGGTCTCTCTAGTCAAGATGGTGCAGTTTCGCCACATAATTATGGAATGGGACAGGGGAGAGCAGACCTGGCTTCAATGTAATTTAATACTGACACACAATTATACCTAAACCCATGCTTATTACATTCAATTACTATAGGTGACTCAGAACAAGTTCAGCTAAGACACTACAAGCACAACTAGGTCAGGGTGGATGAGTATATCACAAGCCTCTATCAAATCAATGGGCATTAAAATCCGATACTTTTCCTAGTGGTACGAGTTTAAATCACGCATATTACTTACCGCACAACATTGCCAACAAATCAAATAGTAATGGGGAAGCACAAGAAACAGCATCACTTCAACGCTATTTAACACACGTGGACAAATTTCGGTAGCCAAAAGAAATCCTGAATCATACGGACACACAAGATTATTTCTTCCCTATTTTACACTGAGCCCACTATCGTATGATTATTCATCGTCTACAATACATTTTCAGACCGAAACTACAATTCATCAGGTGCCGGCAGCTCCAAACGACCACGTGGCGCCAAAGCAAGTTCGCAAAGTAAACATATGGAAAATGAATAAAAAAATCCCCCAAAATATTACTGTAAATGAAAGAGCAGATTAAAATACATTTAATGAGTGAATTGCTGTTAATCACAGAGCAATAATATAACCGTGAGCTTACGGTCCATGGTGCGTGGCGTGACCAAGGCACAAACGCAAAGTTCTACTGGAATTGGAATAAGTTATGAAAATAAATTACCTTATGGGGATTAGTGTTAATCTCGCACCTGATTTCAACATCTGGACTTCATTACCGACCAGATTTCACACAATCTAATACCTTTGTTAACATTACCAAAACGAGAGCTGCGTCTCCATGTCTGCCCAGGTACAAGTGCTGGACCGGACACCGCGCTCAACTGTTCTTCGTTCAAAATGTGGTGGACGGGATGATTCGCCAACCTAACAGAGCCAGTACTCGGGCCTTCGCGATCTCTCTTGCCCACCATCTTTGGTAAACTTGTTCACGTTTAGGGGGTTGATACTATCCTACCACAGAACGACTCTACACATGCAATGCTACGCCCTCTGATCAGAGCGTTCTGCTACATCACATACTATCTCATTCATACAGTCCAAGGTCGCATACGGAAATGGATACAAGGAAACTTGGCACACATGAAACAAAATGAATAAATAAACACCACTTGGTCCATTCTCTTCCGATTGTCATACACGGAATTCGCTTCTGCAGAGTCAAAACACTCTGGCTATAGTTCTCCTGTACCGGAATTTATTGGAAAAATATGGAACGGGACAACAAGTTCCATTTCACCTTAAAGCGTTAATCTTTGTCCCTACCTAAACGACGAACGTCCGATCGCTGGTGTGGGCGGTGGTGAAGCTGATGTGGCTCTGTTCCCTTGGCGCCCTAGGACGCCTCACCTAACGCCTTGTGACATTTTCCTTTAGTTGTGTACATGGGCAGGGAGAGGGAATAAGGTTGTTACATTCGGCTTAGCCGGCCGGTGTGGCCGTGCGGTTCTAAGCGCGTCAGTTGGGAACCGTGTGACCTCTACGGTCGCTGGTTCGAATCCTGCCTCGGGCATGAATGTGTGTGATGTCCTTGGGTTAGTTAGGTTTAAGTAGTTCTAAGTTCTAGGGGACTGATGACCTCAGTAGTCAAGTCCCATAGTGCTCACAGCCTACGGAATATCAGACCAGCTGTGTGGCTAGATTGAAGAGTTTTTAGCAAACAGAACACAGCATGTTGCTCTCAATGGAGAGACGTCTACAGACGTTAAAGTAACCTCTGGCGTGCCACAGGGGAGTGTTATGGGACCATTGCTTTTCACAATATATATAAATGACCTAGTAGATAGTGTCGGAAGTTCCATGCGGCTTTTCGCGGATGATGCTGTAGTATACGGAGAAGTTGCAGCATTAGAAAATTGTAGCGAAATGCAGGAAGATCTGCAGCGGATAGGCACTTGGTGCAGGGAGTGGCAACTGACCCTTAACATAGACAAATGTAATGTATTGCGAATACATAGAAAGAAGGATCCTTTATTGTATGATTATATGATAGCGGAACAAACACTGGGAGCAGTTACTTCTGTAAAATATCTGGGAGTATGCGTGCGGATCGATTTGAAGTGGAATGATCATATAAAATCAATTGTTGGTAAGGCGGGTACCAGGTTGAGATTCATTGGGAGAGTCCTTAGAAAATGTAGTCCATCAACAAAGGAGGTGGCTTACAAAACACTCGTTCGACCTATACTTGAGTATTGCTCATCAGTGTGGGATCCGTACCAGATCGGGTTGAAGGAGGAGATAGAGAAGATCCAAAGAAGAGCGGCGCGTTTCGTCACAGGGTTATTTGGTAACCGTGATAGCGTTATGGAGATGTTTAACAAACTCAAGTGGCAGACTCTGCAAGAGAGGCGCTCTGCATCGCAGTGTAGCTTGCTCGCCAGGTTTCGAGAGGGTGCGTTTCTGGATGAGGTATCGAATATATTGCTTCCCCCTACTTATACCTCCCGAGGACATCACGAATGTAAAATTAGAACGAATGTAAGATTAGATTAGAGCGCGCACAGAGGCTTTCAGACAGTCGTTCTTCCCGGGAACCATACGCGACTGGAACAGGAAAGGGAGGTAATGACAGTGGCACGTAAAGTGCCCTCCGCCACACACCGTTGGGTGGCTTGCGGAGTATAAATGTAAATGTAGATGTAGATGCAGATTTGAACCATTCGGCTTACGACGACAATGTACAGGAGGTTGGGCGGTCAGGACTTGTGAGTGGGCATCCAGGGCTGCCGTTAAATGACAGAACAGAAAATTAGGTAAAATAAAAAGAATATATTCCAATGTACAGTATACAAAGGTCGCGCCTGGGGAGGAAGTTACCACCAGGTTTAGGCCAGTCTAGCAGATCGAACAACTAACTGAAATGGGCAACGCAACGAGAGGCGGTTCATGTTAATTGATGCCGGTGGCCGGTCATCGAACGCAGAGCCAGAAGCTCTACCTGTCAAGGACGCATGTTCTGTTCGAGGTCTGGACCATAAGAGAGACAGGCAACTGTGTTCTGCACTGCAGAATCCTCCAGAGTCCACACACGTGACTTGTATCCGAGGCACGCTATTTTTGGCTAAAACCATTCGCTAGCAGTTTCAGCAGAGGGCTCAAGGCGTCTCTTGTCAGCAGCTTTAAGGGGAGGTTTACTATTTTTTGGTTCAAAAAAATATATTATTTTAAATTGCGTTTTTGGATCCATAAAATTGTTTAGAAACCACCCCTGAAACGGTTTTTCCGTATACGGAACGGAAATGTTTGTTATTCGCGGTTGAACAAAAAAAAAACGCACCTGCCTAAATCGGCCTTTTTCACGCACCAGTTTTTTTCGGGAATTTCGACTTTGTAGGCGCGAAAAATTATTCTAGGTGCTTGCCCAAGGATCAAGTGATCAAGTGATCAAGGAGCTTACGACGTGCTACGGCTTGGCAATCCGACGGCATTCCAGTTCGGTGGAACAGATGAAGAAGGCAATTTTGGCAACGTATTTCCACAAGTGTTGGACGGATGACCACCCAAAGTACGAAAATTGTCCGGCTGGGGAAACCAGTTGGTGCAAGTGGCTCATTGCGGAGGCTGCCGGACATCTGGACGAATATCAACACGACCAGCTGCTTTCCAAAGACGCTCAAAAAGTGATTCATCCGATCTACAGGCCCTGTAGGAGGACGAGTTATTGTACCGGTGCGTGGGAGGAAACACACAAAATTCAAATGAAAGTTTGAAGGCGTGTGTTTGGAAGTTAGCCCCCAAGCATTTGCATTCTGGTGGGAAGACTGCGGAGATTGCGGCTTTCCTGGCAGCTAGCAGCTTCAACGAAGGGTATTCAGCAATTCTGAAGATCAGTGCAACGATGGACGTCACCCTGGGACTTTATTCGACGCAGTTATCCAAGTATTCGGAAGACCACCGGATTCAAGCCGCCTAAAACCGCTTGTCACCGGCCGTTCGAGCGGCTCTGGAGCAGCGCAAGATGGCCCAGATCGAGCAGAACGTCCTCTGTGAGTAAGAGAAAGGACTAGTTTATGGACTCGGAATAGCAGATTGAACGTAAGTTGCATAATATTGCATTTATGTGTAGTCAAATCTTCAAACGCCTGTTTCTCGAAATGATTTTTTTTTATAGCGCGGTATGGTAACTTCCTATCTATTGAACCGATTGGCGTGGTTCTTTGTTTCCGACGAATCTAACTAAATTGTCTAGAGGGAGTTGTACCATTTTTCTTCCGATCCATCAATTATAAATATTTTTACTTGGCCGACGAGGTCGAAAAATTGATGAAAAAACTCTATTTTGCTTCAAATGGTCGCCATTTTGTTTCCTATGGTCCAAATAACTTAAGCGAGGTACAACTTCTAACGAATCTTATATACTTGGCTAACGTCGACTCAATTTTGATTTCAGACGAGCTGGCTGACCTGTGACATACCACGCGTGGAGGTCTACATCGAAATTTGGTTTCGTTCCGATGGCACTTCCGCCTCTGCTCTTCGACATTTACGGTAGAAAAAAATACAGTTTGTAGAGGCAATATCAACAAACATTTTGACCAAGTTTGACATTGATATCTATAAAATAACCCGAGAAAACAATTCTTATAGAACATGCTTTTTTCGGGCCAAAGATAGTAAACCTCCCCGTAACTGGACAGAACTGCCACGGTTCTGAAAGGTAGGCAACTTGTGTCACGTAGGCAGAGCTAAAATTGCTCTGAGAGAAAACTTGTATAGATTTGACTGGACCTTTGAAATAAAATTTTCTAACCAATTCCCTAAAATACACCTTCACTGGCTGCCACTCTGTAGAGTTGTTTACCTGCCCCCCCACCCCACCAGCCCCCACCCCCTCGGCACCTGGCAAGTACGCTGGAGTAGTTCAGAGAAAGCATGAACGCTGCGTGATGACCATTTGCAGGATGTTGCTGCGTAAGATACGGAGTCAATTTCATTATAGCGTTGACGTGTATCGTGTGACCAGAGGAGCATTCATGGAACATTTGTAGATGGCAAAATGCTAACTTGGTGAGATTACGTTCCTATCCATGCCTTAGTCATGTTTGTACACATTATATTTAGAAAAATATAGAGCTTCGGGAACGAAAGGATTAATTGTAATAGTCCTGAATTCTAGGTATGGGAGACGAGAGCATATGAAGGTGGAGCACATTTCTCGGGAACCATTCTTAATAGATCGCTACCGACAATGGAAGACTACTACTGACATCTACTCTCACAGACTTCATTGCACCAGCTGCGTAGAAGTTTTAGTGCGAAGAACATATTTGTGAGTCTGTGCAAGGTGAGTAAATTCCGCTATAGAAATATCGAAGCTCCGGGGGGTTATTCTATTTTGCAAGGAACATTTTGCCTAATCTGTAAGTGTAAAAGTTACTATCGTAGGTCCGAAAGTAATTCAAACATGGCAATAAGGCATGTTTATGCAGTTCTGCTGGGGCCTGTTAACGGATTATTTTACATTGGCATCCTAACTGATACCCCACACAAGAAAACTTCAAGACAACAGCAGTTGGATTAGCAATTCCAAAAAATGAAAGTACCGGAGAATAAAAGGTAGAAATTTGTAAAAGAGCTATATGAACGTAATGAATCTCAAGCAGAAAGAATTCTGTGAGAGTAAAAACTGATAATGACAAGGAGCCGCTAAAAGCAAGAACAGGGATAAATAATGTCATCATTTGTGTTCTGCCCAAAGAAAGCTTTTCGCTTGATAACTCTCCATTCACTCCTTCTGCCATCGTCTCAGTTCCACGTAATTTCTGATTCCCTACGATTATATAGTCTGTTGCATTGTATTTCCTCGTTCCTCTCAGCCTCCTCTCACAAATTAATCTTTTCAAGCAGTCTATTTGCAACTACTCCCGTTTCTGTGAATCTCCCAAACAGATCTTATTCCTTTCTATTATTATTTACTGTGCTGTCATAAAGAAGATGATAACTGTCGTTCTGTTTAGTACTTGCAACGGCGCAGCTAATCAAAAGGAAATCACGTATGGATCCTATGCTTTGGAGGTGAAAGGTGGGCTCACGACGACTGTGACAAAGGAAACACATTGTTTATGTGTGCATAAATTGCAACGCTGGTAATGACGATGAACAGGCCTTTAATCAACATTCAAACTTCTATGTAAGCCATATTATGTTAACAGGTGGTTGTTCGCCAAAAAATGTATTGATTGCCAATGAAACGTCTGCGTTTGACCACGTTAACTGTAAAAGGTATATTCACAGGGTAAAATTTTCTAAGAAAATTTTATATTGATCCAGAGATGGTCAAATGTAATATCGATTGTATAGTAGGTCATTGCTCAACAACGATGGATGGTTCAAGGTGTTATGAGTAATGTGTATGGAGGATTCTCAAGTGTAAAGACGTGTGAGTGAGTACTTTAGATAGAGAGATGTATGGAGGACGCTTGAGCGTAAAGACGTATTGTATCTGATGGTTGCTGGATATATACTCACCCGCTTCAGACAGTAATGATTTTTTGTTTCCAAGATACCATACTGGAAATAATTAGAGAAAGTTGTTTGTTACCAATGCAATGCCCATATTCATAAGCGATGATTGAAACAATATATCGCACACACATCCAATGATTTTGTAAAGTTAGTTGTTAATGTATAATCAATTTCGAGCCATATTGTTACTTACCTCAACTCAATACCACTTCCCAGATCCACGTCCCTTTTGATCAACTATTTTGCTCAAGAAGTTATCGTCTCAGTCATATTCCATTTAATTAAAATGTATGCTAAGCAACAGCCTTGCGCAACAGCTGTATGCTAAATATACAGTTTAAAGTACTAACAGAGAGCAGTGCGAAAAGCGTTACCATTGAACAGATAAAGGTAAGAAATTTTATTATTTCAGGGATAGCATTCATTAAGCAAAGGCACCGTTATTTTCAAATTGATCAAGTTTTGTTTTATTACCAAGGCCAATTTCAAATCAATAGTGTTGCATCAGATTCAGTTTTTGTGTTACGAAAATTTACGTAGTTTTAGTTTGGTTCAAAGTTGTTGGCAGTTTACAATTTCGCAAAGTTCAGTATATGGCAAAGAGCATAATTACGAGATAAAATACACGTTCACGTACCATTGTTATTCCAACAGATGTGTTGTAGACTACTGTCAATTAATTAATTTCAATCATATTTCAAATGTTCATGTTTCAACTGCTAATAGCAAACGTGTAATTTTCGTTACTGTCAGTAAGACATCCTTTGAAAATTTTGGTAGTGTGTATTGTTTACTTATTATTGTGTTTCATGATATACGTAAACAAGCTCACATAGGTGTCTAAACCTACCTCATACCTGAGGCATGTTTACACACTCGACTAGAATCTATATAAAATTTTATTGTGCTGTTAAATGTAATGTTGAGTTAGAAGTATATACACCAAGTTATACTTCAATAACCATGTTATAAGCCTAAACAATTTTGAACACGGTAAATTTAACGGAAAAAATTCTAAAAAATTCCGAAGAGAAATGCGTATAAATGCGCTCCGATCTCCCTATTAACAATTCTTTAAACGAGAGTACCCGAACAGTGGCGTTTAAAAATAAATGAACAACCACAACAATGCAAACATATGTGATTGGGACGAGAAGAAACTCTAACATATGGAACCCTACTAAGTACCAAAAATGGCTCTGAGCACTATGGGACTTAACATCTGAGATCATCATTCCCCGAGACTTAGAACTACTTAAACCTAACTAACCTAAGGACTTCACACACATCCATGCCCGAGGCAGGATTCGAACCTGCGACCGTAGCAGCGGCGCGGTTCCGGACTGAAGCGCCTAGAACCGCTCGCCCACAACTGCCGGCACTAAGTACCCTTCGCCATGCATTTCATGTTGGTTTGCAACATTTGTAAATGTGGGTGAATATCTCAACACCGTCATGTGAATTAATTATCCATAGAATCAGGACCCCCAAACTCAATTCAGTGTACTGTAGAACCTAATTGGCTGAGAGGACAGACATAGAGTTCGCACGGCCAAGCAAGATCGTATCGCCACGTCTAGTAACTTGAATCAGGAAGTGGGTGTCTGTCTAGCGAGACAAGTAGCCACATGAATAGGGCGGCGACGTCTGCAGCACCACGGAGACTCAACACGTGTACTACTGACGTGGATTCCCCTGTACCGATAGCAGAGAGAGGGGCACTGAAACTCATGCGTCCAGCAAAACCACTGGACACGAGAATTGTTCCACGTTGACTTCTCTAATGAGTCCCGATTTTGTGTACAGCATTACGATTGGTGTATCTGTGAGTGAAACTTCCAAAGAGAATGTACGAAGGCGTCCAATAAGTAGTTCAAAATACATTTTTTTCTAGGCCAATTTCGTCGAAAAATGTGGAATTTGTTGCTCACATCATAATATACTCCCGCTTCAATACCTGTAGTATCAAGAAGTTCCGATAACTGGCAGCTTTACATGTAGCCATCAAAATGGCGCTTGTAACAGGGGTGCATTCCAAGCAGAAAGCTTCATAGGGTTTCTCTCGGCGCAGAAACCAGAGGATCGCAGATATTCAGAGGAGCTTGCAGAATGTGTGTGGAGAGCTTACAATGAACAATACCGCGGTGTTTCTGTTGGTCCTTTATGGCCAGGGTACATCGGATGGTATGTACTTTTCAATTCAATAAATTTTACCAACAGCCGTACACTAAGATATTTTATTTTATTTCGAAAGCAACCAGTTTCGGCAATTCATTTTGCCATCTTCAGGCCCCTGCATTATAAAAGAGTATACATGTAGTAATATAAGGGTGTACAAATCAAGTTTACAAGTGACAGGTAATCAAAATACCACCTAAGCTTAAAAATGATCCAAGTATTGACGGTAAATCAAATCCATATGTACATCCAGCACAGTAGACCAAGACATTATATATTTGTTAGTAGCATTAAACCAAATCTCTATGTACATCCAGCACAATAGAGCAAAACATTTGTGCATATTTGTTAGTCATAAAACTATCTAACAAAACAGATTTACTAGGGAACATGTAAATTCATTAAAGGGATCAGCATTAGACAGCATACAATCAGGAGCTTCGTAGAAACAACGCTCGTCTTTTTTTTATGTAATAATGAAATGATTGTTTATCTGTAGTCTATTATGTCATCTTCATATAAACTAGTAGATCTTGATTTCTACAACTCTTTGTTCCCGCCTTATAGCAATCTATTCCCGTGGCTACGTTGTACACGTCTGCATCAACGCGCCAAGCACGCATGTTTGGGATAACAGACTATCATTGCGGCCTGGCCCGCAGTGTAGAATACACCATAATATGACACTTTGTAAAGCATAATTCCAGGAAATTTTTAGATAGTTTAATTGCGAGGAACGTTCAGTAAGTAATGCAATATATTTTTTCTCGGCCATTTCCGGCTGAAAAAAAAATGTGGAGTATGTTGTGGGACATTATGGAATATTCCAACTTCAGGCCATATAGTTCCATGAAGTTCCGACAGGTGGTGGTGCAGTACATAACCATCAAAATGGGGTCCGTAACGGAAGTGTGTTCCAAGCAGAAAGCTGTCGTTGGCTTTCTTTTGGTGGAAAACCAGAGCCTCGTTGATTGTTTGGTTGACATGGTAGGAGGGGACCAACCAGCGAGTTCATCGGCCCCATCAGATTAGGGAAGGATGGGGAAGGAAGTCGGCCATGCCCATTTAGGGAAATCACGGAAAATCTAAATCACGATGGCCGGACGCGGATTTGAACTATCATCCTGAATGCGAGTCCAGTGTTCTAACCAGTGCGTCACCTCGTTCGGTCATAGGAGCTTGCAGGATGTCTACAGAGACCTGACAGTGAACAAAATCAACAAGGTCGCGGAAACCTGTGCGGCCGCATCCAGCTCTGACTATTGCAATGTTTGAACGTGCGGACACTCTCGTTCAAGGTGATCGACTGATCACAGTCAAACACTTCACTGTTCAAGTGGGTGCCTCTGTTAGTAGTGCTGACACACTCGTCCACCTGCTAGGATACTCAAAGGTGTGCGCCCTTTCGGATCCTCGCCACCTAACAGAAGAACATGAAGAGCAACGAAGGACCACTCCACGGGAAGCGGTATGTGGGTGATGTGAAGGTTGTTGATGCAGCGAGATATGAGCTGCAACTTTTGACAATAGAATGGTACCATGAGGGCATAAAGTAAAGTGGCATAAGGCTGTCGCATTGAATGAAGATTATGTTGAAAGACAGGAATTTTGGCCATAAGCGTTAAGAATAATATGGTCTATTGGCGATCCTGAACAGAACCAAACTGCTCTCAGAAAAAAAAGAGATACATTTCTTACTGAACGTCCCTCGTAGTATTGTTTCCCCTGTAGCTTGATTCAGCAATAGTGCGATTCTCAAATAAAGCTGTAGACTTTACATTTGATGACTACTTACGTTTATAAAAATTGTATATAAAGGTAAGTTAAAGTATGTACTTAGGTTTAGCTTAATTAGGCGCCCATATTGTATCAACGAGAATAAACAGTGGTACATGCTTACCGTTAGTAAATCCTGTACAAATTTACGTGATTTATATCAGTCTAACAACATATAGGTCGACAGTTCACTCACTGGTACAATATGGACATCTGTTCCCATTAGAAGTAAATATTAAGCAAACTTACGTTTATCCAGGCTGGTCGGAAACACTCTGAATAGCTTGTAAGGGTGTTATATGGTAGGCCATGCAGAGAAGTAACTGTTAAGAAAAAAATTTGATACGTTACTTTGTTTCCGAGTTAATTAGTACTGAAGTTAGCCAATTAGGCAGTTGCGCCAAATACAGTTTGTGCCAGTTTGTGTCATACGGATTATGATAGCGCATGAGATTGCTCAGCATTTGTTTGGGGTGCGATCGTTAGTAACGTGTCCAATTTTTGTATCCCCCTCTTGTTCTGTTACAGCAAACCAAAAGAAGATCACGTTTTATGACACCGACGCTGGCGGGCCGCTTGAATTGTGGGCGCAGCGGCGTGTTTGGCACATTTCAGTGTTAATTAACTCTAAACAGTGCAACGTATCGAATATTTTTCTTAACAGTTATTTCTCAGCGCAGGCTACCATGGAACACACTTACAAGCCTTTCAGAGCGTTTCTGACCAATTTCTACATATCTTCTATAAATGTAATTGGGCTCACCAACTGTAGCATCTACAGATTTACCTGAGAATGGCTCTAAAGCCGAAACAAGTTCATAGTAAAGAAGAAATAACAATAATAAAACTATCTGCAGCTTTCCTGGAATTATTCATTAGACAACTGCAAACTGGGTCACATCTCCCGATTGTACGACACACTCACGATATTCACTGCGTGAAAACACGCACAGGAAGGTCTGGTATTTTTGTAAAGTCGTTGTTCACACTAAAAATTTCTAAAAGCCCATAGTTCCTATTTATTAACTGATTGTTTTTCTCTTATGTAGCTATCACCGAATTATGTAATTACTGTTATTAATGATAGGTTGAACTCTTCATTTATATGACAATACATCATTGCGCAAGCATATTCTTGCCTCATTTTAAATTTATACAGCATTTTGCGTGTTTAGGACTCACATGTTTTGCGACTATCGCCCCGGCATTGGTCGTAACCCTTAACAGGGCAGAACGGCGACGACGGCACCGAAAATCCAGAGGTAGTTGGCCTGGACCCTTGCTGGTAAGAAGGGATGAAGGCAGGGACATATCTTTCGAATTAATCAAAGGGCTGAGGCCGAAAATCCGCAGGACCTTGGGAACTACGTGAGAATGGACATGGTAGTAATAGGTTGGAAAGCGTTTCTGAAGAATAGAAATTTGTTAACATCGAGTATACATTTAAGTGTCAGGAAGTCGTTTCTGAAAGTATTTGTATGGAGCGTAGCCATGTATGGAAGTGAAAAATGGACGATAAATAGTTTGGACAAGAAGAGAATAGAAGCTTTTGAAATGTGGTGCTACAGAAGAATGTTGAATATTAGATGGGTCGATCACATAACTAATGAGGAGGTATTGAACAGAATTGGAGAGAAGAGGAGTTTGTAGCACAACTTGAGTAGAAGAAGGGAGGGTAGCGTGGAGAGTAAAAATCGTAGAGGGAGACCAAGAGATGAATACACTAAGCAGATTCAGAAGGATTTAGGTTGCATTAAGTACTGGGAGACGAAGAAGCTTGCACAGGATAGAGTAGCATGGAGAGCTGCATCAAACCAGTTCAGGACTGAAGACGATAATAATAATATGTGAATTTAGGCTCCCGCGGCGTACTCCGTTGGTGGAAAGCTCTCGGATTCGAGTCGGACGGCAGTGTTAAAATACCACGACGTTTCGCCGCGTGTCATATTCATCATCTTCAGCCACCTGACAGGCAACCCGGGAGATTTTCACCAAATAAGCCACTTGTTTATACATTTTTCAGTCGGATTCTTATCACCGATTACGACCAGTTCCTCCTCCTTTCCATGCTCAAATAAAGCAAAAGACTATCATCAGTCAGGGAGTCATGTATACAGATTGAAAATCCCGCGAAGTGGTCCTTCGTTGCTCTTCATGTTCTTCTGCCAGGCTGCGAGGAACCAGAAGGGCGTACACCTTTGAGTATCCCAACTGGTGGACGAGTGTGTCACCACTACTAACACATACACCCACTTGAACAGTAGAGTTACGTGCGTCTTTACTCTGAAATGTCTTATGATGACACAGTTCGTCATGATGATCATACACTCATCTTTCCTCGCTGTACACCTGGAATAGGACGTTCAAGCCATGTTTGCTCTACACCAGTTCTAGAACACGCAATCAGTACAAACAACGTTTTTCGGAAGAACAATCCATAAACAGAAAGTACGCCAGCAATTCATTCACTGAAAAGTTTTTAAAAGCTCCAGTACCAAAGCCTGAAATAAGCTGCACAACACAGATGTCAACAGCTACAGTAAAATCGAACAATACCAAGCAGAAAGCACATTCGGATTATTCCGTTCTGTGCATACGCGCGTCATTTCCATCTAGTGCACATGTGCGTATCTATAGCAGCTGAGAGCTGCTGCGTATTTCCGCCCGCCATTAATGTGTCGTCTGATTCCAAACATTTTGCCACCAGATGGCAGGAGCGCTAATTCTGTTTCATTCATGGCGAATCGTCGTGGAACACCCGTTTTTATTTTTCAGGCAGGAAAAACACAGAAAAGCCTATCTAGCCCAACAAACTTGTTAACAACGTACCTGTAAATGGGGAATGGTTACCTGTCGTCGTTTCCTACTGCAAGGTTCTGGTAAGATCAGTTACGCAAAATATCTCTTTACTGGCTCCCTAACTCCCCAAGAATGGCTCTGGAAGTGGAGGCTATGTTTGCTTGCCTCTAACAAGTACCAAACACAAAATTTATGATTAGTGGGCCGAATTTATTTAAATATTAATTAATTAAACTGACAGAAAGGCGCCACCTCACAGATCATTTGATGATTTAATAAAATGCCAATCCAATAATCTAGGTAACTTTTACTGAAACACTGCTAATAGGACTGATTTTAAGGATCCTGACATCACTGCCAAGTCAATGCTGTATACCACAGTTATTCCTAGTCAGATTCGACACAGTTCAGAATTGCTCTTACATGAGAAACCTTAGTAGTTTCATTCACAATATACGCTTCTACGAGTAAGCAATCTTTACTTGTTCCACATGGTTCCTAATGTTTGGTTGCGGTCTTCAGTCGGAAGACTGGTTTTTATTCAGCTCTCTACACTAACCTACTATTTCAAGTATCTCCATCCCCGAGTAACTACGGCAATCTACATCCATTTGTACCTACTCACAGCATTCATCCTTTGGCTTTGGTCTTCCTCTGCAATTTTAACCCCCCCCCCCCCCCCCACCGCCCAAACCACAAAAAAGCAATCCTACGTGCCTCTCGACGTGTCTCACTTCCGTACAAGACTACACTCTACACGAACACTTTAAGAAAATGTTTCCTAATACGCAATTTATCATTGGATCTAACACAACGTCAACAACATCCTAAGGTGATATCACAGTTTTGTGCTATGCAGGGTGTTTCAAAACGACGGCAAAACTTCAGGTATGGATCCCTCATATGACAAGAAGAAAAAAAAGTGTAATAAACATGGGCTCTAAAATGCATGCAATTCGAGATTTATGCGAATATATGTCGATTGTCGAGTACAGCAATGTAAACAACTGTATACAGGATTATCTCTGCAAATAGAGTCCTAGCGCAGACGCCGCTGCGGTGTTAAGTAACGTGTGTTATGACACCAACTCAGCATGATGTATGTTTTGTATTTCTAATGTTTTATGTTTGACATACTGATGTTCTTTTCTACCTTTTATTGTTAAACGACGCCACATCACTATGTGACTTGCATCAATGTAAAGGTCGTGAACTTCTGTTAACAAGTTACAAGGTGGCATCTAATGCTTCATTACTGTATTCAGCTATAACACTAACTTGTCGTGAAACAAGCTAATGTTACCGTCTGGGAGGATTTTTAAGGTTGATCGCGCGTAAATCTAATGCACAAAGGTATCGGACTATAATTAATTAACAGAAAAAACCAAACGAACTTTAACCTTGATAGTTAATGGAAGTGATAAAATCATAAGTGAATTTAAAAAATCAACGGTCGCCAGCCCAATTAGGCACATTAATTTGGAAATATACGTTTAAGGAAATTTAATATTGGTTATTGAAGTTATTTTCTTTGAGTTTCCCTTTGATTATCAAACAGGATACAAACTGACACAGTGCACTCTGAACTGTGTGTAATAGCAGTTACCAATAACGCGCACATCAGTAAATTATAAGAAGTAATTTTGCACCAAGCTCATTCTAATGACAGCTACACTCAACGGCATTACCTAATCATATATGGCAATGTTACTGCATGAAGTGCAGAACTAAATTTGGACATGAGGGGCTTTTATCTTAACTGACATAAAAAAAATCAATAAAGATGAGTAAGACAATGTTTAAGCTCCTCTACATACATCATTCTTTAGCAACAGTAATAGTTCAATCTTTTCCTAATAAGTGGAGAATATGATTGGGACCCATAAACTAGTATAGTTTCTCTAGCTAGCTCTCTCTGATTATTACAGTAAAAAAGACTAATTCAAAAAGATAATCATTCCGTTCACTTGGAGCACTTCATAATTTACTTCGTAAGACAATAAAACTCAACACTGGGCTTAATTAACTGCAAAAAACGGACCATTCATGATAGAAATCAACTGTACCCACGGCTCTTGACGTTCGAATGCTCTATAAAATCTCTTCTTGGCGTCGGATTTTCACCATATTAGAGCCATACCGTTTTGTCGAGAATACCAAATAATAGCCAGATCCACATCTGCGGCAAATCGACAGCTTCTAAATGCCTCTCTTAGCACCGTCGAAGTGTACCGTGCTACATCTAGCCACATACTGCGTACTGTTCTTACCAAAGAGCCGCTTAGTTCGACCGTCAAAACAACCTTTTACATCGCGGCATGCCACTTGTGTTGCGGAGGGACTTCCCTACATCTTTTATATATTACAAATAAAAGTGCCCTAAGCATAAGCCAGCTTTCAATAAACATTTCTTTTATGAACATACACCTATTACAATAATTCATCATTATAAGAAATCATTTTACTTATTTCATATATACATTAAAAAACTCTAATTTTCCTGTCAAAAATCAAGGACTATAAATAACAAAGAATACACACTCCATAACTGCAGGTACGCAGTTACATAATATAAACCTACTTCTAATCGATATAAGTGTTAAACTGTGTTTAAATGAGATCGTATACGTTATAGCCACCTTGGCTTGGAATGTTTGTTTATCAAACTTTCAGATCCGATGATGACAGCACAGATGTGCCAAAACCGCTAGTCAGTAAGTGAATTGCTTGGTTGATTTGGGGGAGGGGACCGAACAGTCTAAGGAAGGATTGGAAAGGAAGCAGGCCGTGCCCTTTCAAAGGAACCATCACGGCATTAGCCTGAAGCAGTTTAGGGAAATCACGGAAACCTCAATTAGGATGGACGGACGCGGGTTTGAACCGTCGTGCTCCAGAATCCGAGGCCTGTGTGCTAGCCACTGCGCCACCTCGCTCAGTAGAATAATATAACATCTCTTGTATTAACAAGTGCTCATAGCTCTTAAGGTGTGCATTTTAGAATCTATATTTACTAGAAATTTTTTTCGTATTTTGGTCCATATTACCTCCTCCCAAGAAATGGAAAGCAAAGAGGTTGCTATAGAAAAGGAGTGTTTTACAGTATCGAAGATGAACAACTGCTCATAGCTCTTAAGATATGCATGTTACAGCTCGTATAAGGAATCCATTCCTGAAGTTTTGCGGTCGAGTTTTGAAATACCCTGTACATCGAAAATCTCGATAATCCTGCACAGTAAACTGTTTTCGAAGAAGTGTATATTCAGCCTAATAGGAAACTACTTCGAAGACACGGATAGTATTGAGAACTGCACACACACACACACACACACACACACACACACACACACACACACACACACACACACATACACACAAAATAGCGCGCACGAGCACCCACACCTACACGTATTTCGGCCACATGGGTATTTATGTCTTCTAATGCGGATCTGCAATGTCCAAATGGTGCCTCAGAAAGTATATGTCAAAGAAGGTGCAATAAGTACATAGATGTTATGAAATGAAATTCACGGGGCTAAAATTTTTTTGTGAAAGCAATAGACGATATACGAGCATTAAACGTAACTAATGTAAACAAACAAAGCCAGTTGATCGTGTGATAAAGACAACGACAAAAGGCCAAATATAAAATTCGCGAGATTTAGAGCTATGCTTTAGAACAGTCGTACGTAGTAACCGGATATACCAAAATGTTCGTGACAGTGAGAGGAATTCTTTGCTCCTAAACCGATCAGTGGACCATTACTGTCGTAGAAGTTACATTTTCTATGCGAATGAACATTCACAGCAAACACGTAAAAATTAATAGCTGCCTAATACGTTATTATGCGTTATGACGCGTTTATTCAAGTAGTGTAGAAGAGGGTAGGTAAAGAGGTCAGCTGACATCGAAGACTCAGACCTGTGACCATTTCACAACTACAGCTGCAACTTAATTAGTCAATACTGAATATGGAAATCGTGCCATAACCTTGCATTCGCCACATATCGCACTGTGCAAACAAACATAATTAATCTCGAACCACTTACATTTCCTTTTATATGTAACATGTGTGTTTTATGTTAATTTGGTGATAATTTATTCAATTGACTATGCTGCTTGTTAATTAAGTTATTTGAATCGGTATGTAGAATCCGAATCCACCACTATAAAAAGCGAAGAAAGGCGCTTCAGATGAATATGCCAACCTCAATAACTACATGTACTTCAATATCTTTCTGCATTTCATTCCCGAGTGGTTGTGCAGCTCCGTCCGGTGTGGCCGAGCGGTTCTAGGAGCTTCAGTCTGGAACCGCGGGATCGCTACGGTAGCAGGTTCGAATCCTGCCTCGCGCATGGATGTGTGTGATGTCCTTAGGTTAGTCAGGTTTAGTTAGTTCTAAGTTCTAGGGGACTGATGACCTCAGATGTTAAGTCCGATAGTGCTCAGAGTCATTTGAATTTGAATTTGGTTGTGGAGCAATTTTGTAGTTAAAATAATTATTCATGCACTGTCTGAGACACAATGTTTTGTGGAGCCTCAAAATTACCGGACAAGAGAGGCGTTCCCCGTCATCATACGTAACTTTGCTATTATGAGCGTTTAAATTTGAATAGTGGTTCACTAGCGTTCGAAATTTTATATTTTCGGACGTCAATACGGGAGAAACCTGCTTAAGTTAGCAGAGTGGATTTTCGAGTGACTGTCTCCAGACAGCGAGTTCGGACACACTTCTAAAATATTTTAACTTTTTTCAGTCACTGTAATTTCAAAAAGTCTGATGCGTGTTCAGACTTGGGGAAATTTCGGAGAAGCAAGGTTAAAGAATTTGGGTGACTATTAAAACACTGTAACTTTTGTGAATGGAGCATTGAACTTTTTTTCCCAACAGATTCAAGCTATTCATTTTAGAGGGTGCTAGAGATTTGAATATTTACGAATACCGTTTTGGCCGGCCGCGGTGGCCGTGCGGTTCTAGGCCCTCCAGTCCGGAACCACGCGACTGCTACCACGGGCATTGACGTGTGTGATGTCCTTAGGTTACTTAGGTTTAAGTAGTTCTAAGTTCTAGGGGACTGATGACCTCAGAAGTTAAGTCCCATAGTGCTCAGAGCCATTTGAACCATTTGAACCAACACCGTTTTGTGACTATGTTTACTGTAGCCCAGTAATGATGGGTAAGCGTCTTTTGTTGTCATTCCAGGTCACAGTGATTATTGGATTTAATAAGAGTTCTGAATGCTTTCAGTTCCTTGTTAAGCAGTGCTACATCCCGACTCAGTCACCATTGTTTCACCGTAGTGAACAGTAGTTAATAAAAGGTCATATTTTCGATGTGTATCTGCTATGAAGGCGAGAAAGCAACATCTTCCCTTTACCGCGAACGATTTCCTCAGTTCCTCTAAAATGAGTGCAGTGTATCATAAAACTATCGCATGTTAGGGGACCACTCGTTGTTGTTGTAAATGTTTTGACTCAGATTATAACTGCGTGTTGAACTTGTTTCGGCGTACCGACAAGTGACGGCGCGAAGATGAAGAACGCAGCAGCAGAGAACGAGAGCAGAGAAGGCTGTGAGATGACGTCAGCCAATAGTTCGTTGATTAGGACTGCACCACGACAGAAACGACCTCTATCCGAAGGGAATATAAGCGCCGCTCCCACCAGCCTTGGTCGCTCCTTTCCGGCCGTACGTGGGGTCTGGACCCTTCCACAATCCTCCACACCTATAAATCCCTCATCCGCCCTATCCTTTGTTATGCCCATCCCGCCTGGATCTCCGCCCCCCCTACCTTTTATAAATCCCTCCAAATCCTTGAACGCCATGCTCTCCGCCTCGCCTATCGCATCCGTCTCCCCTCCCCCACGCGGATCCTGTATGATCTCATCCCCTTCCCCCACCTCCTCCTTTTCCTTGAAAGGATTTGGATCTTGTACACCTCCCATAAACTTGATCCTCCTCAGCCGCTCCTCTCCCCGATCCTCTCCCATCCCCGCCCGCTGCCGCGCCTGTATTCCCACGTCCCACCCGGTCTCCATCTCTCCACCCTCCTTACTCTCTCCCAAGGTGGCTTCCGCCAGCTCCCCCTCCCTGATGATGTCCTCCTCCCCTCCATCTACCCCTCCTATCAACTTTGACCCTGCCCCACCCCCCACTTCCGGTGTCCTTTCCTTTAGGCACCCTCCCTCCCTCCCTTCTCTTCCCTTCCCTCCCCTTCTCTTTCCTTTTCCCCCATCCCCTCCCTCCGCCACTCTTCCCCCCGGGCTTCCCCTCCCCCTTCCTCCCTCCCCCCTTTCTCCCCTGCCCATGGCATCTCTGCTCTCCCCTCTCCGTCTCCCACTCCCCTTCCTCCTCCTCCTCTCTTGGCAGGTCCCCGGACTCGCACACGCATAGTGAACATTCGCACGCCGGAGATCATCGCCGTCAGTGTCTAGCGTGTGTGTGCTTCGTTTTGTGTTTCGTGCAGTTACAAATCAACTGTTCACATGTGCCGTCGCAGTTCTCCGTGTTTTGTGCGCCGTGTCAACAAGTGTTAGCGTTTTTATCGTCCAACGTGAACGGCTTCTTGTTTTTTGTTTTTTTTGTAACTACTTTCTTTGCCCGCCATTTTTTGTATTTTCTGTGTCACCTATCTCATATTATTGTACCCCATAAGGCTGAAGAGCGGCGTATTAAGCTGCTGCCAGCCCGCCTTGTATGAGGTGCTGAAAATTACAATAAAGGAAAAAAAAAAAAACAGCCTTGGTCGGACAGTAGAAGACGGATACTAGTAGAACCGGTCTAGAAGAGAGCACTAGAAGAACAGTTACTTGTGATCCATATCCATAACTTCCATGGACATTCCATACAGCGAAAGACATTGATTATTTGCATGTCACCAATAGCTTGCGACACGGCATAGGAAAATTAAGTATTGTCAATCTATTTTACTGTGATAAAAGCCATTACTGTGATTTGCCTGAATTGTTGCGCAGCTATCCGAAAAAGCAGCAAGCTTTACGCACCCTACAAAACATGAGTGTGCAGGACCCCACATAACTGTTTGACCGTTTTCTAAGAAATAAACGACTATCATTGTAAATTAAGGAAGCATCTGCCCGTTTATGCATTCCCGAAACTTTCCCCACACAAAAACTAGTAATTTGAGGACAGTAGGAGAGGTTTTATACAATACCCTTCAGTATTTAATTATGTAGGAGCTGAACTGCGTGCAACATATCCAGAATGCTATATGCGCTCCATAAAATCACATTCCATCACTTGTTTACTTATAAGTCATTATTTTGTTGCATGAAATTAGCTTACCGTTTTCATTGGGCAGCGATTTACCAGCTCCATCCTAATCACAAAAGGAACAGGCAATAAAACTGACGGGAGGGAGTAAGCTAAATGGAGAGAGGTAGTTCCAGGTTAACAAAAGTGTTTCATTTGGCGGCGTTCGGCCAAAAGTATGCACGTAACGAAGTATGTTTCATTTTGCGACTTCCCGCAAAGTATGTCGCGTTCAGCGGAGTAAGGGAGGAAACCTGGAGGATAATGACAGGGCGTGGAATACCTGAAAAGCTGATAAGGGTAACTGAAATGTGTGTGGAAGTACAGGGGGAGTTCTCAGAAGCATTTCAAGTAAAAACAGGAGTGAACAGGGAGATGATTTATCACCAACCGCCCGCATCTCGTGGTCGTGCGGTAGCGTTCTCGCTTCCCACGCCCGAGTTCCCGGGTTTGAGTCCAGGCGGGGTCAGGGATTTTCTCTGCCTCGTGATGGCTGGGTGTTGTGTGCTGTCCTTAGGTTAGTTAGGTTTAAGTAGTTCTAAGTTCTAGGGGACTTATGACCACAGCAGTTGAGTCCCATAGTGCTCAGAGCCATTTGAACCATATCACCAATCCCGTTCAATTTGGCACTCCACGACACCCTGAGGAGAGTAACATAGGAAAATTCAGGAGTCACCATATTGAAAAAAGATAAATGTCCTGGCTTTTGTGGATTATATTGTGCTGATAGGAAAGAACATGGAAAACCTGGAGGAAATGGGGACTGAGCTAATGGAAGAAGCTACGAAAGTAGGTCTAAGTATAAAGGAAAGTAAAACAAAGTTGATAGCAATAGGAAGAAGCGCTCACTTACATCCAAACCATCTACAAATCGGAAATCTAACAATACAGAAGACAGACACATTCACGTACCTCGGTGTCAACATCAACCAGCAAAACGTTATAGAACAAGAGATAGTAACAACAATTCAAGCTGCGGCAAGATATCTAGGATCTATGCACATCATAAGATCGAAGTTACTATCTAGGCAGGCAAAAATAAAAATATATCAGACCATCATCAAGCCAATAGTGTGCTATGCAAGTGAGACACGGTCCCTGACAAAGAAAACGGAGAAAAAATCATCAGTTTTGAAAATAAAGTACTGAGAAAAATATATGGGCCAGTGAAAGAAAATCAACAGTGGAGAATAAGGAAAAACAGAGAACTCAGACAGTTATACACAATGCCTGACGTCGTAGCGAGTGTGAAAATTAAGAGACTTAGATGGTGCTGACATGTGAGGAGGACAGGGGAGAACATGGTAATAAAGGCTGTAATGGATGGAGAAGCTGAAGGAAAGAGACCACTGGGACGGCCGAGAATGAGATGGAAGGATAATATCGTAGGAGAAATGCAGATACTAGGTCTGGGAGATGAAGATGCATCAGACATGCAGATACTGGGTCTGGGAGATGAAGATGCAGAAGACAGGAAAGTGTGGAAGGCTGGACTGAATGAGGCCAAGGACCGGCTGCGGTTTGTGTGGCCAGTGCAAGTAACTATTTTTCAGGGTCATCACAATTATGCTCGTGTCGAAAAAACGTCTTTGCATACAGCATTGCTAACAGAGACAGCAAAGGACCTGGAAGAGCAGCTGAACGCAATGGACAGTGTCTTGAAAAGAGGATATAAAATGAATATCAACAAAAGCAAAACGATGATAATGGAATGTAGTCGAATTAAGTCGGGTGATGCTGAGGGAATTAGATTAGGAAATGAGACACTTAAAGTAGTAAAGGAGTTTTGCTATTTGGGGAGCAAAATAACTGATGATGGGAGAGGATATAAAATGTAGACTGGCAATGGCAAGGAAAGCGTTTCCGAAGAAGGGAAATTTGTTAAGATCGAGTATAGATTTAAGTGTCAGGAAGGCATTTCTGAAAGTATTTGTATGGAGTGTAGCCATGTATGGAAGTGAAACATGGACGGTAAATAGTTTGGACAAGAAGAGAATAGAAGCTTTCGAAATGTGGTGCTACAGAAGAATGCTGAAGATTAGATGGGTAGATTACATAACTAATGAGGAGGTATTGAACAGAATTGGGGAGAGGAGGAATTTGTGGCACAACTTGATAAGAAGAAGGGACCGGTTCATAGGACATGTTCTGAGGCATCAAGGGATCACAAATTTCGCATTGGAGGGCAGCGTGGAGGGTAAAAATCGTAGAGGGAGACCAAGAGATGAATACACTAAGTAGATTCAGAAGAATGTAGGCTGCAGTACGTACTGGGAGATGAAGAAGCTTGCACAGGATAGAGTAGCATGGAGAGCTGCATCAAACCAGCCTCAGGACTGAAGACCACAACAACAACAAGGGTTCAGATTGATTGTTCATAATAATAGACTTCTTTATTTTGTGTTTTGATGATCAGTATTTTGGAGCAAAGCAGATAGAAATTTAAAAGTCGTACCAAGCCAACAGTGGAAATAAACTTCACTGTGAGAGACTGAGAGCAGCCAGATGTAGCTGAATTTAACATTCCACAATGAGTGGAGAAAGTGACATGGGTGAGTCTGACAAAATCCAAGAAGAATTGTAGAGCTATAAACAGAGAACGGACCAGCCATATACCAGAACATTTGAGAGGGAGCTGAAGTCAGCACAGTGGGGCTCACAAGGGTAAGAGAAGGCAAGCAAACATTTTTTACTTGGAAAGCGGACTGTGCGGGGGCTGCATTACAGCGGCTGCTTCGGTACACCCGCTGTCTGAGATGTTTGTGCTGACGCTATTAGGACAACAAGTACTGGGTGAAAAACCTGATGAGAAACTTTGGGAATTAGAAAATGTATTTGACTCGGTGACAGACGAGACTAAGACCATCACACATTCCATTTCACTATATTGACTAAAGTAAGGGAGAAGCTTAGTGTTGCCGGCCGGGGTGGCCGAGCGGTTCTAGGCGCTACAGGTTCGAATCCTGCTTCGGGCATGGATGTGTGTGACGTCCTTAGGTTAGTTAGGTTTAAGTAGTTCTAAGTTCTAGGGGACTGATGACCTCAGCTGTTAAGTCCCATAGTGCTCAGAGCCATTTGCTTAGTGCTAACAGGCAACAGAAAGACAAGATAGTAGCAAAACTTGACGAGGTTGAAGTGAACTTTGTCAGAGTTTATTGAGAGACGGATATTGGTGATCGAAAGTGAACTGACAGAGAGATCCGATGAGGCAAGTACACTCAGTTATAATATCCGAGTGGTTATTGCAGAAGTTTATGGTGAACACCAGGTGACTCTCGAATGAGTGTGACAAAAAGTCAGCCAACAAGAGCCTTTATTTCAAAAACGTGAGACTGAAGCTCACAAAGAAGCCAAGAAAGTAGGTACCCTGGTAATGAAAATCGGACAAATGTCCTTCCGCGAGTGAAGGGGACTCAGGCTGAAAGCAGCCAGAGGTAATGGGAGAGAGTGAGGAGTTTGGTTCCCAGTTGTGTTTCAAATAAAACCAGTTTGAGATACGCTTGTACAGCTGGGAGATGCTAGACCAACGGCAACGAACGCCAACTGAAGAGAACGAACTGTTTGTAGATGGAGAACTTGTCGACGATCGTATTAGTAAAATGGATAAGAGTATATGAAATACGTGAGCTGTGCTGCCGCCGCCTTATGCGTTGGTTTAAACCTTGACTGTTAGTCTGCGTTTGGTTCCCCGCGGTTATTGTTGTTATGCCGTGGTTCTTCCTCTTTCTACGTGTGGCAGCAGCGGTGTGTATCGATATTCGCACCTTCTACTATCTACGG
Source organism: Schistocerca piceifrons (assembly GCF_021461385.2). Taxonomy (NCBI): domain Eukaryota; kingdom Metazoa; phylum Arthropoda; class Insecta; order Orthoptera; family Acrididae; genus Schistocerca; species Schistocerca piceifrons. The sequence goes on from NC_060140.1 coordinate 920,819,009, forward strand.
TCTGGTGCTTATAGTTTCCGGCTAGCCGGTGTGTGACAGTCGGTCGGTTGGTGTTGACCAGCCAGGAAATCTCTGAACGGCGCATTGGCCCGGGCCCACTGGCAGTCTCTACGCAGTGTCGGAGTGTGTGGGAGCTGTTCCGAGTGCTGCGATGTTCGTGGCTCACCGACCCAGGACATCAAAGTTGAGTGGTGATTTAATTACCGAAGCCAGTCTGTTCACATTGTGCCATTGGTTTTCATAGTTGGCTGTTGGGGGTATTCCCTTGAGCAATAGCGAGTGTTCGAGTTGGCGAAAGTTTGGCGACTATCTGGTGGAGTTTAATTGTATTTTGGTTAATTGAAGTCCAAGTGCACCAGCGGAATTTTCAGCCTTGTGGCCGTTAGCGTTTCGGTTACGTGCCCTGGCCGCTGTCGTAAAATTCAGGCAGCGTCCTTTCCTCACCGTGTTGTTGCTGTCCAACATGTGTGTGTAGTTTCGACTGCTTATGCGTACGTCGTTGTGGGCGGGTACGCCTTTTACGTTTTGGTTTTGGAGTTCCTCGTGCACTGGTCGGGTGCAAAGCAAGTCGACTTGTCCGTTGACTGTCTCATGGTTGGGTTGCCAGCGGATCGGATATAGTTGGGCCGACTACGTCTCCATTAAGCGAACGTTAGTAGTTCAAGTGCAGACCGACCCCCGGAAACTTCTGAGCGCCGCTGGCTGTACTGCCTTTTCTTATTGGTACTTGATTCTGTATTTTAATGGCTCATAGCTTATGGTTTGAATTTGTATACTTTTAGTTGGATTTTAAATAATGGGCCTTCAGCCATTTTAAAATTGAAAGTTCCTTACTTTTCAAATCTTACATTGTTTGGGCCTTCAGCATCATTTAAAGTATTTTTGGATAAAGCTTTGGGCCTCTGCCTTTTGAAAATTTATTGTAATTGTGTTTTTCAATCATGGGCCTCATCTGTCGTAAAATTTAAATTCCTTACTTGTTAAATTTTACGTTGTTTGAGCCTTCAGCCTCATTAAAAAAGTTATTTCAGGATAAAGCCTAGGCTTTCTGCCATGTAAAAATTTTTTGTGGTTTTGTTTTCAATCATGGGCCTTCAGCCGTTTTAAAACTTAGAGAGGTTGTGCCCTTAAGCCATAAGATTGTGTGACATGTTCAGTCGATAGTTAAGCTCGGAAATTTGCTCTGTAATGTTCGGGCAACTAAATAAAGTTATATGTGTTCGAGTGTAACTGACGGCCGCTAATGTTTGGCCCCTTTCCACAGTTCCAACTACCTGTGCTGTCGTGTGGAATTAACCAGGCGTTTCACCGGTAGCAGGTCCTTCGGATTTAACCAGGCGTTTCACTGGTAGCAGAGAGTGGTTGCGCTTGTGCTTGCCATTCCAGTTGCTATCAGTTTCGCTCTTGTTTCTGTTTCTGTCTGGTGGTACCGTATTGCGTTGCTGTGACTTGTTTCAGGTGCTTGTCAAAATGGCAGTCAGACAGTGCCCGGGGATCGGCCTGCTCCGGAAAGACCACCCTCCGCCCGATTGAAGAAAGTGTTCCGGAATTTGTAGCCCGTTTGCGCGCTGCCGTGCTGCAGTCGCTTGACGTCACGCCGGCTGTGGTCTGTGAGACAGGGGCGGCAATTCAATTTTTGTTTCAGGCTATTAAAGGCCTTGAGGACACCGTTTGTCGTCTAGAGGGAAACCAACCTAGTGACAGTTAGCTGACTCAGGTGCGGGCGCATTTGATGCATGTAACTAATCGGGTAGCCGATTTCAGTACGTAGAATTGGGGGATCATCACAAAAACTTGACTGCTGAGTTGGGAACTTTGGTGAGCGCATTAGAGTTTAAGCTTACGTGTTTGGAGTTGGATGGGAGGAAGTTTGAAGATAGCGACTCGCGCTATCAGCGAGAGCATGAGAGTCTGCGCGGGGATGGCACTGTTCCATCAGCTCTCCAGTGAGATGCTGTAATAGTAACAATAAATATTTTATACAGTCAACGACGACTATGCTCTCTTTTAAGTTTATATTTCAAGTGCAGACCGACCCCTGGAAACTTCTCAGCGCCGCTGGCTGTACTGCCTTTTCTTATTGCTATTTGATTGTGTATTTTAATGTCTCATAGCCAATGGTTTGAATTTGTATGCTTTTAGTTGGGTTTTAAATAATGGACTTAATCAGCTGTTTTAAAAATTAAAGAGGTTGTACCCTTAAGCCATAAGATTGTGTGACGTATTCATCGAAAGTAAAGCCCGGAAATTTGCTCTGTAATGTTTGGACAACTAAACAAAATTATATGTGTTTGGTGTGTAACTGGCAGCCGCTAATTTTTGGCCCCTTTCCACAATTCCAACTACCTGTGCTGTCCTGCAGATTTCACCAGGCGTTTCAATAAGTTATAGGAAATCAAAGACCTCTAGATAAGATTAAGAGATATTCTTCAGAATCAGTGGGTGATGATGTGTCTGATGATGTAGAATGCTAGAATCACTTTGGTTCAAATGGCTCTGAGCACTATGGGACTTAACGTCTGAGGTCATCAGTCCCCTAGAACTTAGAACTATTTAAACCTAACTAACCTAAGGACATCACACACATCCATGCCCGAGGCAGGATTCGAACCTGCGACCGTAGCGGTCGCGCGGTTCCAGACTGAAGCGCCTAGAACCGCTCGGCCACAACGGCCGGCTAGAATCACTTTATGGCGGTACAAAATGATTTGTTGTTCCCCGATGCCACCGAAGAACGACATCTGTGGGTATGATTGGATCAATCTGAATATTCGTTACCGCTTTCAGGGGGGCCTCAGATAAAAAGGAAAGGGAAGGCGCGGCTGCGAGGTAGCAAATTTTAGAGTGTTCCTGCCACACATATACCATTTTCTTCTCATCTTTCCCCAATGAATTCTAGTCCATGGAACTGAAGGATTAAATCTGGTATCCTCATCACGGAAAACTACAGAGACAAAAGTTACCGTCATATGGTCACTTACTTCATTGATATGATGAAGCGTAGCTAGTAGCTCGATAATCCTTATGACATCACAAAGAATATCCGTTTCTGTCTTACAAAGTTGCCACCGCCGTTCTGATGACAAATTACCATAACGGAGGAGGTGCGCAAGACGTTGATTGATTTAATAATATGTAATGAATTATGGTATGAATGAAAGTTAGAATCACATCACAGTATGTAGCACTCAGGAGAAAATTCTCCTCAGAACCAAGGAAACGATGATGAACAGAATTTGTGCCCAAGACTGTCACGAAGTTGGAGTAAGACACGATGCCTTGCAAACCAGGGCGATGATTCATCAATACGATGATGACTGGTGTCACTTCACTGGGGGTACACCACCCAGAACAATTAATCACCCGCCTTTAAAGTGGAGATATGAATTGCAGATCCACGCAACAACAAAGATCGTGAGAGAGACAATAGAAACACGTGTGACTGACTAGAGTGTGAAATAGAGAAAAAAAAATGTGTTAAGATATTATGCGACCAAACTGCTGAGGCCATCGGTCCCTAAGCTTACACACAACTTAATGTAACTTGAACTAACTTACGCTAAGGACGACACACACACACACACACACACACACACACACACACACACACACACATGCCCGAAGGATGACTCGACCCTCCAACGTGGGGAGCCAGGCGGATCGTGGCAAGACGCCTGAGACCGCGCGGCTACCCCGCGCGGTGGTGAAATAGTCAAGGACGCCACACAGTTAGAGAGAGAGAGAGAGAGGGAGAGACTGCTGTAAGAGAGTAAGGCAGTAGAGTCCACACATATCTCATAGCTACTATACAGTAGGTGTAGTTAGTCTTACGGATCTATCCTTCTCTCAGGTAGTCATAGCTCTGCCTTGAGAGAAGAAGTGTTAAAGGACTGTAGTGGGTGTGGAGAGTACTCTTTACTCCCATATCAGAAAACTGAAGTTCACGGTGCCGTCCATGGTAAATATGTGGATATCAAGCTGCAGCCACGATTTTAGTTCGCTTGTCAGTCATACTCGTTGGTAGCGAAACTTGTGTGCGCAAAAAGACGGAGAGGTTACGATGGAACAATCTAAAATAAGGGTGTAATGTTGTTGGGAAATGGCAAAAACTGTCAAGCAGACACAAGTATTTGTGCCACAAGTTTTTCACTGTGTAAGTTTGATCATTACGGGTTAGGAGAGTTGTACATCTGAACACCACGGCAACTGAAATTCTGAGCACCAAAAAGTCCTGTGGTTTACAACTTGTATCCAGTTTAAAACTGTGTAAAGAATAAGATAATCTGTTGCAAAATTTTCCCAAAAAGCTGTAAAATACCAACAGTGTCGTATTTGTTGCTGTTGTTAGAACTTTCTCGATTTTGTAATGCCTATATTTGTAGCGTAACGTATTGACGAGGTCAATACTTAGTATATGCACTCTGAAGAGAGAGATATTTCAGTGATACGTGAGGATAGTTTGATAAATAGATCTCTGATTGAGCGTTCGATGGTTAATGAACGGAATTGTGACAGGTTGCTCCATAGTAAGAATTTTTATCAAGGGTTTTGCGCCGTCGGAAGGCCGTAGATTACGGCTTGAGAAGGAACACCGAGGATTCTTTTTTTCTTTTAGTTGCCTCAGAGGCATGCGATGCGCTAAAGGAACGCAGAGGATGAAGAGTAAATCTAATATGGCGGACGATGTGTTATGCCCTAGTAGTCGCTGGAAATTGAAAATTAGGAACGCAGAGAGGAGAGCTGTAGAAGAATTTATGTTTCAGATAAGCTAAATATATCTCAACATTATCCAAGCAAGCAGTTAAAGAGAGGAGACCGCCACAGGAACGTGAATTAGCTAATAAACTGAAGGGTGCATTGGAAGACCCAACAAAGAGTATAAATTTAGTATCATTATGTCTCCATGTTTTGTAATGTGCACGTTAATGTGCGCTCTTTTTATCTGATTGGTATATAGAACGGAATAGTTATTTCAGTGTCATGTTCAAAATAGATGTCTTGAATTACATCATCAGTTCTTACTCATCAGATCCCGAAAATCACGACAATGCTAATGCGTTTAAGGAAGTCTAATACACATGTTATTTGCCGACACAGTTCGGACGATGGTGTGGATGTGGAAACTTGAAGAGGATTGAGAAACAAAGAAGCTAACTAGTATTCGGGAAAAAGAGAAGAGGAAATGTCATTGCAATCAATAGGGCGAAGGCGTGGGTAAATTGTCATGAGCTGATAAATGCGGTAACCGTATAGATATGGAGTACTGTCTCGTGTGTTACTGCCTCATATATATAATTATTTGTTCTGTTGTATGCTGTTGTATCTTCTGTGTTTTGGGCTGACTCCTCGCTCAAAAAAATGTGTGAATTCCTATGGGACGAAACTGCTGAGGTCGTCGCTCCCGAGACTTAAAAAAGCTCTTCATCTTCAGGCCACGAGCGGCCTACCGGGACCATCCGACCGCCGTGTCATCCTCAGTTGAGGATGCGGAAGGTAGGGGCGTGTGGTCAGCACACCGCTCTCCCAGTCGTTATGATGGTATTCTTGACCGAAGCCGCTACTAATCGGTAGAGTAGCTCCTCAATCAGCATCACGAGGCTGAGTGCACGTCGAAAAATGGCAACAGAGCATGGATGCCTGGATGGTCACCCATCCAAACGCCTACAAAGCCCGACAGCGCTTGACTGCGGTGATCTCAAGGAAACCGATGTATCCACTGCGGCAAGGCCGTTGCTTTACAGACTTACACACTACTTTAAATTAATGTAAACTAACTTACGATAAGAACAACACACACCCATGCCCGAGGGACCACTGGAACCTCTGGAGGGAAGGGCCGCGCGTTCAGTGACATGGCGCCTCAAACCGCGCGGCCACATAATCTACCTATCTACATAGATACTCTGCAAATCACATTTAAGTGCTTGACAGAGGGCCCTGGTTCAAATGCCTCGAGGTCAGTCACCTATTGTTTGTTACGGATTCTACATACAAGAATTTTAGTCGCCCTCTTTATTTTTACTGCAATAGTTTTATTTCTGTCATCCGACTCTAGATTTCGCATTAGTATTACTCGAGGTACTCTGGAAGAACGTCGTGAGAAAGGGAGATTGGAAACCGATCAAACATAGCAAAACACGTTCTCATCATTTTCGGGAAGAAGGCAGAAGCCAAACATCAATATCGTCAATCCGTATTAAAGAAAATACTGGATTACAAAGCAGATTTTTCACATCGCACATTCCTCTGCTTGGTTATTTGCAACATAAAACAAAAAGAATGTTACATTAACGAGGCGAAATGCGTCGTATTACTGGATCACATATGGATTTCAGACCAGAAGAACGTCTGAAAGTGTGTTCCTGACACTGTGCTATTCAATAAAGCACTGTAACATTTTTTATTTGCACCAAATATTGCGTGCTCACTACAGAAAATAAGAACAAGAAGCATTCGTAACAGTAGTCTGCTAACGTTTATGGGGCATCTAACATGGCGGTGGGGCTTCAAAGCTACGTACAGCGTAAGTCTGGAGCACCATCTCCCCATGTATCTCCACGAGCGCTCGGTTAAATTCTATGAGTTCCTGGTTCTAGTGCTCTCAGTGAGATCTGAAACCAGAAATTTTCTGCACTAATGTACTGTAAGGTTTCTGTCAGTTAAACACAATAAGTATCTAAGGTAGAGCACTTGCCCGCGAAAGGGCCCTGGTTCAAATGCCTCGAGGTCAGTCACCTATTGTTTGTTACGGATTCTACATACAAGAATTTTAGTCGCCCTCTTTATTTTTACTGCAATAGTTTTATTTCTGTCGGTCGGGCACACAGTTTTAATCTGCCAGGAAGTTTCATATCAGCGCACACTCCGCTGCAGAGTGAAAATCTCATTCTGGAAACATCCCCCAGGCTGTGGCTAAGCCATGTCTCCGCAATATCCTTTCTTTCAGGAGTGCTAGTTCAGCAAGGTTCGCAGGAGAGCATCTGTAAAGTTTGGAAGGTAGGAGACGAGGTACTGGCAGAAGAAAAGCTGTGAGTACTGGCTGTGAGTCGTGCTTCGGTAGCTCAGTTGGTAGAGCACTTGCCCGCGAAAGGCAAAGGTCCCGAGTTCAAGTCTCGGTCGGGCACACAGTTTTAATCTGCCAGGGAGTTTCATATCAGCGCACACTCCGCTGCAGAGTGAAAATCTCATTCTGGCTATCTACTGCCTACTTTCAACTAATAGCTGTTTCTGTTCTTTGAAACACCAAAATCCTGTTTCTCAAGTATATCTCCGGCAAAATTTATTGGAATCAGAGATATTTTTCACACTTTTAGCACTTATCTCAATTTAAAGCATTTTCAAAATAAATGTATAATAACGTTCCATAGCTATGCGAAATACTTAGAAATATATATGCTGAACTGGAATTCCTTGGAGTCAGCTGTGTTACATATACATCTACTGCCCATTAAAGACATGTTGAATTTTATAAAGGACCGGGGTTCGAACCCCGATTTCCCACTTATGGCGATTACTCGCTGTAGCCACTTCAGGTACACTATTGTGATCAAAATATCAGGACACCTGACTGAAAATGACGTACAAGTTCGTGGCACCCTCCATCGGTACTGCTGTAATTCAATATGGTGTTGCCCCACCCTTAGCCTTGATGACAGCTTCCACTCTTGAACACACGTTCAATCAGGAAATGGAAGGTTTCTGGAGGAATGGCAGCCCATTCTTCACAGAGCGCTGCACTGAGGAGAGGTACGGCTGTCGGTCGGTGAGGCCTGGCACGAAGTCGGCGTTCCAAAACATGGAGCTCTGTAGAATTCAAGACAGGACTCTGTGCAGGCCAGTCCATTACAGGCATGTTACTGTCTTGCAACCACTCCTCCACAGGCGGTGCATTAAGAACAGGTGCTCGTCATGTTGAAAGGCGCAATCGCCATCCCCGAATTGCTCTTCAACAGTGGGAAGCAAGAAGGTGCTTAAAACATCGATGTAGGCCTGTGCTGTGAAGAAAGGAAATGAACTGAAGTCCCATGCTTCTTTACAGAGCGTAGGGGAACGATGCGGGAGACCCGCACCGCTTTTCTAGGCAAGGTCCTAATGGAGGTGGTATGCCGTTGCCTTCCTCCGACCGTAATGGGGATGAATGATGATGATGAAGACGACACCACAACACCCAGTCATCTCGAGGCAGGAAAAAATCCGTGACTCCGCCAGGAATCGAACCCGGGACCCCGTGCTCGGGAAGCGAAAACGCTACCGCGAGACCGCGAGACCACGAGGGGTGGACTGTGCTGTGATAGACGCACGCAAAACAACAGGAGGTGCAAAATACCTCCGTGAAAATCACGACCATACCATAACATCGCTGCCTCCGAATTTTACTGTTGGCATTACACACAGTGGCAGATGACGTTCACCGGGTATGCCCCATACCCTCACTCTGCCATCAGATCACCACATTGTGTACCGTGATACGTCACTACATACAACGTTTTTCCACTGTTCAATAGCCAAATGTTTACACTCCTTTCAACAAGCGAGGCGTTGTTTGGCATTTACGGGCGTGATGTGTGGCTTATGAACAGCCGCCCGATTTTGAAATCCAAGTTTTCTCACCTCCCGCCTAACTGCCGTAGTACTTGCAGTGGATCCTGATGTAGTTTGAAATTCCTGTGTGATGGTGTGGATAGATTTCTGCCTATTACACATTACGACCCTCTTCAACTATCGGCAGTCTCTGCCAGTCAACAGACGAGGTCGGCCGTACGCTCTTGTTCTGTATGTGTCTCTCCATGTTTCCACTTCACTATCACATCGGAAACAGTGGATCTACGGATGTTTAGGAGTGTGTATGTGTCGCGTGTAGACGCATGACACCTGTGACACCCAATCACCTGACCACGTTCGAAGTCCGTGAATTCCGCAGAGCGCCCCCTTCTGCTCTCTCACGATGACTAATGATTACTGAGGTCGCTGATAATAATTGTCTGGCAGCAGCACCTAATATGAAAAACGTATGTTTTTGAGGGTGCCCGCAAACTTTTGATCACATAGTGTATCTGTCCACGCTTCCCGGTCTGACCCAAAATTTATAGTCAAGGTGACCACTCTCGAGAAGCGGGAATTCGGGGGTCGAGTCCTGGCCTTGTACAAGTTTTCATATGTCAGTAATGGGTAATGGGTAGTATATCTGTACCTAATACCGGTGACACGTAGTTATTTCAAGTCAGCAAATACATTTGGAAATATGTACCAGGTGGTTGTAGTTAAAGTGCAGCTACTCACGAACGTCCAGTGTGGACTGCAAGTATCGGGTAGCAGCGGAACTTGGTAGTTACACTAATGTGTTGATGAGGAACCGATGAACGACGGAAAAAACTCAACCTCAATTTTGGCCACCGGCTACACATCTGGCGCTTTAAGGCATCTCGTCGACGTTTCGGGTGCACATATTGAACAAACTATGCAACTGGCGACTAATAATAACACCAACATTGTGCCTTTCTCACTTACGTGATCTCTCCCGCGTCCAGTTACCAATCCAACGCCTGTAGATATATGCGTCTGTCACATCAGGAGCGCAAGTTTTTCACCTGAAGGTCAAAATTAGAACTAATTTTTTCCAGCGTAAATCAGTTCTGCATTAACGCATTAGAATAACTGCCAAGTTTCACTATCGTACGATAATTACAGCTCACGCTGGTCCTCTGTGAAGAGCTGCACATTAATTATAACCACCTGGTATACATGTTACCCAACGCTTCCCTGATAACTACATTTAAATGTCCCAATAGACGCCTCAAGTAAACTCAACAATTCGGTCATAAACTATTTTCACATTCATTTCAACTACAATTATTTAGCACCAGAAATCACAACAGCACACAATGTATTAAAAAGGCAGAAACTCATCTGATAAATAGTGATTTCATCCATTATAAATGGTTCTGAAAGCCTGCGACTGTGAAAACAATAGGTTTGTTTATAAATAACTCGTCTGTTACCAGTCACGATTTTCCTTATTGCCACTTGCTCACGGAGCTTAAATGGGGGTCCTTAGAGGAACTGACGACATAGTTCTGGCGTAACCATGTTGGGTAAATTTAGAGAATCTGTATTCAAAGACGACTGTGGGACCATTAAGCTGAAGTATTGTATGTGCCGCGAAGTGAACATGATAATAAAGTAGGACAGATTACGGCACATACAGAGGCATAATGATATTATTTTCTCTCGCGCTCAATAAGTGAGTGTAACATTATACTGTTACGATGTAATCACCACCATATATTCTACGGCGGCTACCATAGTATATACGTAGAGACAGACGTTGTAACGAGAACTTAAATATATAACTTGTTAACTGGTTTTCCTTTTCCTAGATGTAGTTTAGTAACACACGAACTAATCACTTACTTACGACTCTGACAGAATATCTCGAGTACATAATAAAAACAAGGAGTCATGTAGGGAACGACTGAGGCACTAGAATCGCATACAGGCTGGAGGTGGGGAGGGTGGGGAGGTGGCTGGGTTGCTAGATCGCCGTCCGGGAAACAACTATCAGGTATTGTTTTTCCATGGTTCCCCTAAATCAGTAACATTGAACGTTGGAAGATTTGTTTGCAAAGGACACATCCGAACTCCATCCCAGTTCCATTCCAATGTAAGCTTATATTCCCATCTGTAATGATCTCGTAGTCAAGGTGATAATCTTCCTCCCTTCTTTCTTCAACATACAAGAGTCTAAAGTGCAACAATTGCCTTCTATAGCCCAGAAATTCACTTTTTATGATACCAGAACTTGAAGAGCTGTGGTTCTGTTTTTCACGTGAGAGTATCAAGTATCTGTCTACAGCCTACATGATTTATGATAACACGGTTTCTCACAAGAAGCATAAAGCCATAAAGTCTTTCAGGCCGCGAAGGAAGCAACTTTAAGGTCTATTCGTAGAAATGTAGCCTCATGTTCTCCCTGAGCTTCTTTATACTCACTGCTCCCATCCAAAGAAATTAACAGATCTAACTTTTCATCAAGTTACAGCTGTTTTGCATTTGAAAGAAACTTTTCCAGTCGCAGGAGAGTCTGCATTTAGGCCTCCTCCAGCAACAGACTTTAATACCTTTTAAATTGCTTCCTTTTGTTTCTGTTGCTGTGAACATCTTACATAAAAAGGCAATACACTCCGACAATTAGCACAGCTTAAGGAAATTAACTTTTTAGACCACCTGAAAAATCTTACATAAGGGTGACTGACACAGTAAAGGCAGTGAAATTGAAACAGTTGTTCTGAAAAATGACATTCCGTCACCTTTTAATAGACGTTCCTTGCGATCTAGACTGTTTTATAATTAATTTCAAATAGTAAAAAACAGCTTAGATAACAATATTAGAACTGTGGAGCCAAATAACGTAAAAGCCATCCTGCGTCACTGCCGCCAGAAGTAAAAATAAATCGCCTAGTCAGTAGTATAATGTATAAACACTGTTAATTTTCGTCTGCCTGTTAGGGTCACCCTTACCATCAGAAGTAGAGGCAATCATCACCAGGTTGAGAAAAATTTTGAAAACAGGTGGCTAGTGATACAACACTTTATATGGGAAAGAATCAAGGGTTTAAGAGGTATTAAACTAGTTTACAAAGAAATTGTGTGAGAAATTTCGCCTCTGAAACTGTGAGATTAGCAGTACGTTGCGTAACTACCAGAGATCATTCCACACAGTAAACATCCTACCTTCCTAGCAGATACAGAAACCCATTTTCTTTACGCCCTCAAGTTTTTTCAAAGTTTTTTTCTGTACATGTGCACAACATTGTGCTGTACGCTCTAACTGCAAGAGAGCACGCCTGTAAGAATCAAGGATATTGTTTTTGTTGTAGTTGTTGGTGTTACTGTGAAGTTTAATCTCATTTTTTCGAGCGCTATTGGGCAACAATTAGGGATCACAGAGGATCACAGATGAACAGATTAATATGTGTAACAAGAATTAGGCTGATTTAAGTCACATAAAGTGCACAACAAACCATGATCTGTGCAGGTATCTGTGAAGTTATGTATTAATGTACCTCCCCCCATGTAAATACGTGAACGTCTAGGGAATAAAATATAGCTATAACAATGAAAGCATATTACTACTGTGATACAACATGAATATCTATTTTGTTTTTCTTCGTGAATTGCTTCAGAAATTAAAATCAACGTAATGACGTTTGGTCAGACACTTTTGCTAAAGAATCCAAATGGAAAGGATATCTGTGAACCTTTATCTCTAAAATAAATGAAATATTGCATTTCCTTTATTCTTACCATACTTAGGTATATTTTATAGTCTGGCAGTTGTAACGTAAGTTCAAATGATTCAAATGGCTCTAAGCACTATGGGACTTAACATCTGAGTCATCAGTCCCCTATACTTAGAACTACTTAAACCTAACTAACCTAAGGACATCACACATCCATGCCCGAGGCAGGATTCGAACCTTCGACCGTAGCAGCAGCCCGGTTCCGGACTCAAGAGTCTAGAACCGCTCGGTCACCACGGCCGGCTTAACGTAAGCATCCAGGTTTCTATGTGCCGTAATTTTGACTTAAATAGAGAGTATTGTTATACCTGTGTATGGAATTCCTTTATAATATTACGCCTGATTATCTCTCAGGTTAATAATCATAACTTTGTACTAATTTTTGCGTTTCTTTCATAGGCCGTAAAGGAGAGATTGGTTGAGGTTTTCGGGCGCTAAACAGCGTGGTCATCAGCGGAGAGATTGGTGACCAGTTGTTCGAGCATATGACGACCACATTACACGCTCTCTCGTTACTTATACTGCCCGAGACTAGTTTTCCGGTCATTTCTTTTAGTTCTTTTCGTATATTTTTTACATAAGAACCTCTTTAGGTTGAACGGTCAGCTACCTTCGAAAAATGATGTCGGTAATCGCTTCATTTCGTTGATGTATCGTGAATCACCAATATTAACATGCGGAAGTCTGAAATATTACATGACTGCGTAGTTGTCGTCATTTAACAGCAATCATGAATTCCACTTACCTAGAATTTAGGATCAGGTTTGCCTTCTTTGGACACTTCTCTCGCTAGTCACCGTATTTCACTTTCGTCTGTATTCGTATTGTACTCATATTGCATCCTTGCCGTGACTCATTGGGAAAAGTTTTATTTAAAATAACTTAGTCTTTTTGATGTAGTAAATTCAAAAGAGAGACACTTCAAATGGCGTCCAACGTGGGGTGCGACCAGTGAAACTTGGTATTATATGTGTCTATGTAATAATCTTTTCTACTGCATGTGACTACGTGGATGGACCCCACTGATATAAATCCGAACAGTGACGATAAAATTATAAGGGGAAGAAATTATGAAGGAGTAACGTTTTCCTCATAAAAAAATTATTGTATGAATTACGAAGACGCAACCCATCACAATGAGGTAAAGCACCACTGATATACACATGCATTTTTGTGTTGCCTCGACATGCCATAAGCAGTTTATGGTTCGCATCTGCATTTTTAATTATTTCAGATTTTTTTAGCTAAGAAAATTTAACATTTGTAAAATTCGTTAGTATAACGAAGGGAGTCCAAGCAACACGGCCGCTATTAATATGTAGCCGAACAAGAGGGATGGAGGTCGTTTCTCTTATGTTTAAATTAGAGGCATCCATCTTGTTGTGTGTTAATTTAGTTTGCTCGTGCCATTACTGTCAATTATTTGTCTAAGCTATATGGCTACACGACTTCATCATTTTGTAGTATGAAAAAAGTAAAATTTGAAACGTGAACGGGATAGAAAATATTGAAACTAGTTTAAATGTCGATGGTGACGATGTGGTCAGAATTTTATTTGATAAGTTAACAAATATGAAGGGTGACAGTTTTTAAAGTCTTGCACTGAAACTAACAAAAGAAATAATTACAACTCTTCGCGAGCCACACATCAGTCAAAACAACTGAAATCCAACTTTCACCACCATTCTCAGCAACAGGCAACGCAAATAATTAAATCTGTAGAATGCGTATCCACGGAACATTGAAAACAGATGAGAACTGACTTTAATCGTATTCCAAAGGAACAATTTAAGGTTTGTTTTGAACAGTTTTCGAAGCAAGAAGCTCAGAAGACACATCAAGATTTTGGTGCGATACATACCGAAATGACTGCATTAAAAAATGCGATGCTACCATACTAAAAACTGTGCACGATACACTGCTGAGGAATGACACTCGACTTAGACAGCTGTTTAACGAATTAACCATTAGTAAGGAATCGAAAATCAATGAGGGAGTCGCAGCATTGAGAACAAAACTGACAGATGTTTTCACTAGCTGGTTAGAGACGAAAGATATCCCTATCAATGAAAAACACGATACTGAGTTACACGTTAGTACGCAATACATAGCTGCAGACGAATCGCGTGTATTGGGCGTTGCGGGTGAAAATGTTCGAGGCAACACGTCGCGGTATGGAAAACGCACAAGTCGCTGACCTGCGTCGTAAGGTCGTTGCCGTTAAGAATACCGGACAAGACGCGTATCCCACACATACATCTGAGCGCGGTGTGGACAGCTCCAACCTTGACAACCGAACGTACTCCCCAGAGAGGAAACCTTCTCATCCAGTTGTGTTTATGAAAGCTTTCCGTGCAATACTACCATGGTCATGGAATGGGAAGCAAAAAATCCATATCTTATATCCAATGTGATGCAGACGAATCGCATGTATTGGGCGTTGCGGGTGAAAATGTTCGAGGCAACACGTCGCGGTATGGTAAACGCACCAGTGTAACACAAACTTGTATAACGTATGGCGGATCTGGGAAGGCATTCTTCATATAGTGAGGAATGAGATCAGAAGAAATTGAGGATAAACGTTTTCCGTCCAGATATCTACAATTCCAAACCGGGAAGTCTTCGGAAGTATTTTGAGAGACACATTATGGAAACCCACTATTAAGAAGAATCAATAGCGAATAAGGATATTTTGAGAATACTCAAAACTTAACTGCCATCACTGATCCTTGGAAAACTCATTCATGTGTGAGATAATAATTTGGGAGAGTTCTTATCCATCTTGGATTCAAATGATCTGATCCAGCAAACTATAAGTGCTGCAATAGCAACAGCGGGGAAGGGTGGGGAAAGAGGGGAGAGGTCAGCCTGCACTGATCAGTGGACGTAACAGCCATAAAGTACATTCTGTATGGCAGCGCAGAAACGATGCAGCGCCATGATACACAAAAAGACATCAGAATAAAAAGGAAAATGTGCACAATCCATCACACGCAGACAAGTGACAACAGTATCAAAATAATGGATGTAATTTTACTCCAGGGTACAAAGACCCTGATAACAGGAATAATGGAAGATAGCAACCGTATTATTCTAACCAGTGGCAGCCGATTTTCAAGTAGCCCCCGCTGGGTAACTTTAACAATGACAGCCAAGGTAAACTTGTATGAAACACAGTGCCTCTACCTAATCGGTCACCAACCTGCAGAGTAATGTGGTAAGAGTCGTAATCTGAGGAATGACTCTCAAACAAAACCAACAGATCAGATAAAATCGACCGCATCGCATTGCCTGATGATGGTCAGACAGCAATGGAATGGGAGTAATAGTCAGCATGATCAACTTCACTAGCTGAGATACAATCAAGAAGTCGATATTTGAGGAGAACTTTGTGGCAACTATTTCAGGAAGCAGTGAATGCTGTAGAGGGAGGTATAATCATGACACTCGTGTTACATACATGTACAAGTGTAAATGTCTTTGAACTGAACTTTTTAAAACAGTCGCCTACAAAATTCGAGTATCGAAGTTGCCTGTCCAGAAATGTACATTCTCCAGCACTGTTGGCGCCCAGGAACAATTATTTAAATCGTACATGCAAATGGGAGTTGCAATGGAAAAACAGAAAGTAGGTTTCTCAGTATGAAAAGTTTGCCTGTGCTCTGCTTGTTAGGCAGGGAATTCCTGTGAGGAGGGGATGCAAAGATCACATCTGTGGGTGGAACATGTTAATTATCAATAGGTAGTAGGAAATTAATTTTACATTTGTTAAGCTGAAAGTCACAGCATGGCTGGTACCGTGAGAAGACGAAAGCTGAGGTTTAAAGACTAAGATGTTGTGTATTAAAGTTGAAATGTATGTACCCACAATGCACCAGAATGTCAGAATATGGAAGATGTTCTGGGCATCTTATCCCATATTCAAAGGAAAATGGGAGAATCAGAGTGTTTATCAGACCAACAAAAGACTGAACCAGCTGACTTGCTGTCCATATATATAAATGTCTCCTCAAAGAAGCCTGATATTATTAAGGAGTACCAATACCATTTGCAGGTAGTCCCACAAGACAAACTGTCACATGACCTATTTTATTCCTCCAGGCCTGAAGGGAGACAGTAAGGAACAAACTACGGAAGATGTTGGAATGGAACATAACTGAAACTTATCATTCTACAATAGTTCGCTTTTAGCAGTGAACAAACCTGGAGGAGTAGTACTGCTTATACACTCCTGGAAATGGAAAAAAGAACACATTGACACCGGTGTGTCACACCCACCATACTTGCTCCGGACACTGCGAGAGGGCTGTACAAGCAATGATCACACGCACGGCACAGCGGACACACCAGGAATCGCGGTGTTGGCCGTCGAATGGCGCTAGCTGCGCAGCATTTGTGCACCGCCGCCGTCAGTGTCAGCCAGTTTGCCGTGGCATACGGAGCTCCGCCGCAGTCTTTAACACTGGTAGCATGCCGCGACAGCGTGGACGTGAACCGTATGTGCAGTTGACGGACTTTGAGCGAGGGCGTATAGTGGGCATGCGGGAGGCCGGGTGGACGTACCTCCGAATTGCTCAACACGTGGGGCGTGAGGTCTCCACAGTACATCGATGTTGTCGCCAGTGGTCGGCGGAAGGTGCACGTGCCCGTCGACCTGGGACCGGACCGCAGCGACGCACGGATGCACGCCAAGACCGTAGGATCCTACGCAGTGCCGTAGGGGACCGCACCGCCACTTCCCAGCAAATCAGGGACACTGTTGTTCCTGGGGTATCGGCGAGGACCATTCGCAACCGTCTCCATGAAGCTGGGCTACGGTCCCGCACACCGTTAGGCCGTCTTCCGCTCACGCCCCAACATCGTGCAGCCCGCCTCCAGTGGTGTCGCGACAGGCGTGAATGGAGGGACCAATGGAGACGTGTCGTCTTCAGCGATGAGAGTCGCTTCTGCCTTGGTGCCAATGATGGTCGTATGCGTGTTTGGCGCCGTGCAGGTGAGCGCCACAATCAGGACTGCATACGACCGAGGCACACAGGGCCAACACCCGGCATCATGGTGTGGGGAGCGATCTCCTACACTGGCCGTACACCACTGGTGATCGTCGAGGGGACACTGAATAGTGCACGGTACATCCAAACCGTCATCGAACCCATCGTTCTACCATTCCTAGACCGGCAAGGGAACTTGCTGTTCCAACAGGACAATGCACGTCCGCATGTATCCCGTGCCACCCAACGTGCTCTAGAAGGTGTAAGTCAACTACCCTGGCCAGCAAGATCTCCGGATCTGTCCCCCATTGAGCATGTTTGGGACTGGATGAAGCGTCGTCTCACGCGGTCTGCACGTCCAGCACGAACGCTGGTCCAACTGAGGCGCCAGGTGGAAATGGTATGGCAAGCCGTTCCACAGGACTACATCCAGCATCTCTACGATCGTCTCCATGGGAGAATAGCAGCCTGCATTGCTGCGAAAGGTGGATATACACTGTACTAGTGCCGACATTGTGCATGCTCTGTTGCCTGTGTCTACGTGCCTGTGGTTCTGTCAGTGTGATCATGTGATGTATCTGACCCCAGTAATGTGTCAATAAAGTTTCCCCTTCCTGGGACAATGAATTCACGGTGTTCTTATTTCAATTTCCAGGAGTGTATTTTATGCGAGTCATCAACAAAATCATAATTCCAATAACAACCCGTCCAGTATTGGAGGATTTATCGCCAATACTTACTGACAACAGATCTGTGATACTCTTACTGGCAAATTTTGCTGTCTGAAAAATGTAAGATGTAAACTGCATTTATTTTCATAGGTAGATCCTATCAATTCTGACTGTCACTGTTTCACCTTAATGTAAGCTTGGGTGTATTTATAACGTCTCTTGATATTGTATTGGACCAAGAGCAATTAGACAAGAATACAGTATATGTTCGACTTGCTAATAGCCACTGAAAATCAGGGGGAACACATTAGTGACTATACAGAAATTTCGTGACAGCAGAGTTACAGCCAATTTGGATATATCTAAGTATGCCAAAGATGAGATTAAATGTGTATATTTCTCCTCCACAGCGATCACATTTGACCCCTAGAAGATAAGTCTCTTAAGAATTTACCTCCTCCCACTGCCCGCATCTAGTGGTCGTGCGGTAGCGTTCTCGCTTCCCACGCCCGGGTTCCCGGGTTCGATTCCCGGCGGGGTCAGGGATTTTCTCTGCCTCGTGATGGCTGGGTGTTGTGTGATGTCCTTAGGTTAGTTAGGTTTAAGTAGTTCTAAGTTCTAGGGGACTGATGACCTAAGATGTTAAGTCCCATAGTGCTCAGAGCCATTTGAACCATTTGAACCTCCTCCCACTAAAAAGAAACATTTAAAAGTATACGTAGGCCTTGTCTCATTTTTAGACGTTTTGTTCCCAATCAGTTGCCAAACAGTGATATATTGCTTAGTTTTTTGCTCAAAAATGTTAGGCGGTTTTCGTATGACAGTGTCATTAAGATTTTGGTAAAATAAAAAGTGTTTTGATTTCCTCAGAAATTTTGCATCGCCAAGTATGAATAAAGAGTTCTGTATTGCCTTAGGTGCATCATCCTCTGGTTTGGGGGCTTACCTGTTTCAAATTACAGAGAGCAATATAGAGAATGAAGTGTGCAGCATTCGTTTTTTGCTAGTCAGATGCTTTTACATTGTGAATGCCCTTACTCAAAAACAGAGTTAGAGGCACTTGCAATGAGGTTGTCATTCAAAAAGTTTCATTACTACATTTATGGCAAGAAAATCAAAGTGTTTCGTGATTGTGGGTACTTAAGTTTTATGCTGACATGCAAACTTCTACACCCAAGAATACCTAGGTGGTCTCTATTTTCACAAATGGTTCAAATGGCTCTGAGCACTATGGGACGTAACTGCTGTGGTCATCAGCCCCCTAGAACCACTTAAACCTAACTAAGCTAAGGACATCACACACATCCATGCCCGAGGCAGGATTCGAACCTGCAACCGTAGCGGTCGCCCGCTTCCAGACTGAAGCGCCTAGAACCGCTCGGCCACAGCGGCCGGGTGTCAGCAGATGTCCGTACGATGATGTCAGGGTACCTATAAAATGTGGTAGTGTTTGCCGGGAAGTCCCACATCCGCAATCGTTGTGTATACAGTCATGTCTACATCCATACTCCACAAGCCACATGACGTTGTGTGGCGGAGGGCTTTTTCTTTCATTCGATACTATTGCACTTTTTATTGCTATAAACACCTCCTCCTTCACTGTCCAGCCTGTCTCTGCGGTATACATTCCAATATAAGTTTATAATTTCATTTCTGTTTACATCTGGTTTCAGCCAACTTTCTGTCCGTAATACTATGTGGGCATTGTGACCGTTTATTAATATGAGCAATTCTGGGACCTTTCTATAGACGCTCCTGCAGTTTACTATTACCACATTAATATTGTCATTCCCTGCAGCGTTCTGCCAACTGCTACCTTGTCGCGTCTGAGGAGTCGTCTTTTCGGGCCTAGGGAGGGAATTCTCTAGCCTAAAAAACCTACATGTGCACTCCACACGTACTCCACTACCCTTGTAACCACTTCATGCGTCTAGTGCACGCCTGACCTATTCAGGGGGACCCTACATTTCTCCACCTAATAGCGGAGTTCGAGAAATTTGCACCCCAGGTCTGCGCAGAATCGTCTGAGCCTCTGGTTTAAGCTTCGACTCGGCTTCAAGCCAGAGGACCGCGAACGGTTCTGGGAACGATACTACAAATAGTTAGCTCAGATTCCACCCCGCGAGCGAGGCTTTCCGCTTTCACCTACTCCGCCAATCGCCTGTATGAACTGAGTATGACCTCTGAACCCAGGCGGCAGGAGTCATTGGTGCCGACATGAGCAACAATTTGCAGTCGAGCGCACCCAGTGCTCTCTATCGCCACCGGAAGGGCCTCCTCCACATCTCGGATGAGACCCCCCCCCCGGCAAGCAGGCTGAGTGAACACTGGCCTTCTTCCCCGACCTTTCCGCTATTTCCCTAAGGGGCTCCATCACCCGCCCAACATTGGAGTATGGCACAGAGAAGACGCCTACCACACTTACTGCGAGGGAGAGTCGTAAGTAGGAAGACTGGAAGCAGGACAGTCGCAGACTGATGCGACCCAATGGTTTAATGTGAATAGTTCTGTTATATCTCGGATGTGGCTACAGTTTATAGAGACCAAAACTGTACCCCCGAACATCAGTGCAGGCTGACCACGTGGCACATCAGAAAGAGAGGACCGCTATTAGGCTGTAAGGGCACGACAATACGGCCTGGTACTGCATGGCAACTGGCATCCGACCTCGCAGCATCCACTCGATGCAAAAGGTGTGCAGAATGCTTCGGCAGAGTGGCCTTTATTGCCACTGACGTGCAGATGTGCACCTCTGATGCGTCTTCACAAAAGAGAACATCTAGAGTGGAGTTGTCACTACGCCACCCGGTCCGTCAAATGGCTCTGAGCACTATGGGACTTAACATCTGTAGTCATCAGTCCCCTAGAACTTAGAACTACTTAAACCTAACTAACCTAAGGAAATCACACACATCCATGCCCGAGGCAGGATTCGAGCCTGCGACCGTAGCGGTCACGCGGTTCCAGACTGAAGCGCCTAGAATCGCACGGCCACACCGGCCCCGGTCTGTTAACCCAATGGGGCAATGTTCTATTCACAGATGAGTCCCGATTTGTCTGGAGAGTGAGTCTTGATGGATTCGCATCTGGAGGGACCGTAGAACACGATTTCCGGATCAAAAAATTGGGAAATACACCGATATCGAGGATGATCCGTTATGGTGTGGGCAGGGATAATGTTCACCACTCGACACCTATTCGTGAAATTGTACGAGTGAATCGTAAGGTACCACAACGAGATCTTGGAACAACATGTGAGGTTGTTGCGCTGTCGATGAGTGATGATGATCGACCTCATAGAGCACAGATGGTTGATGTTTTGTTAGAAACAGAGAAGACATGGCAAGCATGGTGTGGTCTGCTCGCTCTCTCGATTTGCAAACCTTATAGCACCAGGACAGACGAGAGCGCTAACGCGCTGCTTCCTGTACTCGGGTAGGCGCGCCGGCCCTGGATCGAATCCGTCCGACGGTTTAACGTTGGGGGCCGGTATGTCAGCCAGAGCCAGCCTGGACGTGGTTTTTAGGCGGTTTTCCATATACCACTAGGTCAATACCGGGTTGGTCCCCACGTCCGACTCAGTTACACGACTCGCAGACATGTGTAAGACGTGTAATTTTCTATTGTGTATTGTCAAACCACAATTTATGAAAGATGTTTATATTTTATTAATAGGATTAAGTAGGAATAATTAATATTTGTCATGTTGGAAATAATTGTGGTAGTGGGGAATGTCTGCACCAAAGTATTGTTGGCAAGAGGGACCCCACATTGACATAATTTTAAAAAGGGTGAGAGAGGCCGTGTATGGATACATTTTAAGAAAAGAGCGGGAAAGACCGCGCACTGATACATTTTGTAACGATAGCAGGGATTGTCTGCACCAGAAAGCATTGTTGGCAGGAGAGACCGCACTTCAACGTTCGTAGGAAGTCAGTAGTAAGCATAAGTGAAGCGAGTCGGTAGCAGGTCTGAACGAGAGGTTGAGAGGAGCGGTGTGCCTGCCAGCCACTAGCTATGATTTACAAGAGATTATAAACGGATGTACAGAGACATCAGCTAACTATTGTCATAAGAGTAACTAATATTATTGAATTATTTTCTTTGCGAAACTCAAGACTACTGAAGGTATGTTTGCGCAATGCTAGTTGTAAGATAATTGTAAAAAGTAAGTCCCATTTGAACGTTTGTAAAATCATTTCATTATCAGCAGTAAATATTTGAAGATACGTTTTCAGAATATAATTAATTTTTGCCAGCAATGCTGCATTACTGATTATAATCCATCCCAAAAACCATCAACGTAAAACTTTGCAAAAATTTTATTGTTGTCAAGAAAAAGTGTAACTATGAATTACGTAACTTCAGTCAAATTAATTAAAGAATAACGTCAGCTTTGCTATTAAAGAATAACGTCAGCTTTGGTAATAAATACAGCCACTTATTATGACAGCCCATCAGCAGTTAATAGAGTATAGTAAACCAGAGTAAGTATACTCATGTCGCAGTTCGATGTAGCAGTCAGATGGCGATCCAGTAATAGTAAAAAAAGTAAGGAACAGTTTTGGGTTATTGCAGGTAACGACTGAGGGCCACGACGACGACAAATTGTATGTTTCGTCGAAATAATCAGAAAATCACTTTTAATAAGCAGCATTTAAATTGGTATGCGAAAATTGAGAAAGAGAATTAATTTCAAAGGGAAGATTTCATTTGTTATTATTAAGCAAGAAATAGAAATCCTAAGGGAAGGTTTCATAGCTTATTGTAAAAGGGAAGGTGGTGTGACAAAAGAGATATAGAGGAGACGGTTATTGCGTAACAACAAAAGAGATATAGAGGAGACGGGAAGGTTTCAAACGTTCGCGCTATTCCATGGCTTACACTCAACACAGACAGCTGGGGTACACTGATTCCATTCCAGGGGGTAAAGGGTGGCGACAGGAAGGGCATCTGGCTACCCCTTACAATTAACATGCCACGTCCGTTCAACCATGATAGTAGACCCTGCCAGTCGGGATTAATGTTTGAAAAGGGAGAGAGCATATCTGGGTTGCAGTAGGAAGACGGGCTGCATCACGTCAGCATCCACCAACCTCTCCAATACTTGCGAGCACCTATTCAGGGACAATGGGCGTTATTGCCTCACAATGAGATGGATGACATCATTCAAAGCATTCCCCTTCGTTTTCAGCGCTGTATTGCTGCCGGAGGTCGTCACACCGCATACTGAGCACGTTAAGCAGTTGATGGAACGTATGTGCAAATCCCCTAAGCTGAAAAAAAAACGAAGAACATTTAACGTTCTGTGTTCTTGTTTCTACTTTACTGTCACCTATTTATACTGTTTTGTGGCAAAATAAACGCAACATTGCAAAATTTCGGTTTGTTTCTTTAATTTTGGACACCAGTGTATTATAGGATTTGTAAGTAGGCTGTTTAGGTTTTTATATTGGTAACGCCACATAGCGCTCTGTATGAAAATCACTGGATGTGCTGTGTGCAGCCTGTGGCTGGTTGGCATTGTTGTAATATTCGCTATTGTAGTGTTGGGCAGTTCGATGTGAACAGCGCGTAGCGCTGAGCAGTTGGAGGTGAGCCGCCAGCAGTGGTGGATGTGGGGAGAGAGATAGCGGAGTTTTAGAGCGGATGATCTGGACGTGTGTCCATCAAAGACAGTAAATAAGTGTCCAAGGAATAGAAAAGCAACTGGAATCACTCAACTGGACCTGACGGGATACCAATTCGATACTACACAGAGTACGCGAAAGAACTAGCCCCCCTTCTAACAGCCGTGTACCGCAAGTCTCTAGAGGAACGGAAGGTTCCAAATGATTGGAAAAGAGCACAGGTAGTCCCAGTCTTCAAGAAGGGTCGTCGAGCAGATGCGCAAAACTATAGACCTATATCTCTGACGTCGATCTGTTGAAGAATTTTAGAACATGTTTTTTGCTCGAGTATCATGTCGTTTTTGGACACCCAGAATCTACTCTGTAGGAATCAACATGGATTCCGGAAACAGCGATCGTGTGAGACCCAACTCGCTTTATTTGTTCATGAGACCCAGAAAATATAAGATACAGGCTCCTAGGTAGATGCTATTCTTCTTGACTTCCGGAAGGCGTTCGATACAGTTCCGCACTGTCGCCTGATAAACAAAGTAAGAGCCTACGGAATATCAGACCAGCTGTGTAGCTGGATTGAAGAGTTTTTAGCAAACAGAACACTGTATGTTGTTATCAATGAGGAGACGTCTACAGACGTTAAAGTAACCTCTCGCGTGCCACAGGGGAATGTTATGGGGCCATTGCTTTTCACAATATGTATAAATGACGTAGTAGATAGTGTCGGAAGTTCCATGCGGCTTTTCGCGGATGATGCTGTAGTATATAGAGAAGTTGCAGCATTAGAAAACTGGAGCGAAATGCAGGAAGATCTGCAGCGGATAAGCACTTGGTGCAGGGAGTGGCAGCTGACCCTTAACATAGACAAATGTAATGTATTGCGAATACATAGAAAGAAGGATCCTTTATTGTATGATTATATGATAGCGGAACAATCACTGGTAGCAGTTACTTCTGTAAAATATCTGGGAGTATGCATGCGGAACGATTTGAAGTGGAATGATCATATAAAATTAATTGTTGGTAAGGCGGGTGCCAGGTTTAGATTCATTGGGAGAGTCCTTAGAAAATGTAGTCCATCAACAAAGGAGGTGGCTTACAAAACAGTCGTACGACCTATACTTGAGTATTGCTCATCAGCGTGGGATCTGTACCAGATCGGGTTGACGGAGGAGATAGAGAAGATCCAAAGAAGAGCGGCGCGTTTCGTCACAGGGTTATTTGGTAACCGTGATAGCGTTACAGAGATGGTTAACAAACTCAAGTGGCAGACTCTGCAAGAGAGGCACTCTGCATTGTGGTGTAGCTTGCTCGCCAGGTTTCGAGAGGGTGCGTTTCTGGATGAGGTATCAAATATATTGCTTCCCCCTACTTATACCTCCCGAGGAGATAAAAAATGTAAAATTAGAGAGATTAGAGCGCCCACGGAGGCTTTCAGACAGTCGTTCTTCCCGCGAACCATACGCGACTGGAACATGAAAGGGAGGTAAAGACAGTGGCACGTAAAGTGCCCTCCGCCACACACCGTTGGGTGGCTTGCGGAGTATAAATGTAGATGTAAATTTGTAATACTGGATGTCATGAACTGATATATATATTATGACTTTTGAACATTATTAAGTAAATGAATTGTTTGTTCCCTATCAAAATCTTTCATTTGCTAACTATGCCTATCAGTAGTTAGTGACTTCAGTAGTTAGAATCTTTTATTTAGCTGGCAGTATTGGCGCTCGCTGTACTGCAGTAGTTCGAGTAACGATTATTTTTGTGAGGTAAGTGATTCGTGAAAGGTATAGGTTATTGTTAGTCAGGGCCATTCTTTTTTAGGGAGTATTGAAAGTCAGATTGCGTTGTGCTAAAAATATTGTGTGTCAGTTTACTGATGAACTGAATAAGTAAAGAGAGATATGTCTGTGTGCGTTCAGTATTGCTCAGATGATTGAAAATCAAATAATGTAAGTGGTTTATCAGCACAATCATTCATAATTTTTTCTAAGGTGAAGTTTCAATTTGGCGACCCTGCCAGGATACAAACCTGGAATCTGTCAGTGACTTTAATACAGAGTGTTGCATGGCGTTACCAATATAAAAACCTAAACAGCCTACTTACAGATTCTACGCAGCCATTTAGCACTTTTTTTCAGGGAGGATGTATTGAGAGACACCTGGTGCTGTTCGAGTGCACTGCTGGCCAACTGCGCGCAAAGTTCTAAATCCGGGAGCTTTCGATTCGACATCTAGTTACAAACAACAAAGAGATAAACTAATCTGGCATAGCAATAGTAGTATTTACGATTACATGCTGAATGAGGAAATTTCCTATCGATATTACGGAGTGTCTCGAAACAAGCATCAAGAGACGGTGACATTTCCGTGATCGGTGCCCGTGTGGAAGGTAGCGGCCGCCCGCGCATGCGCAGCGACCAGCGCCCGCAGCGGCGTGCGGACCGCCTGGAATCCGGCGAGCGGACGACGTCTGCGTCAGGCGGTGCCAGCCACGGGGGGCGTGGGCGGCGTGGGCGGCGGACCCGCACCGGTTACGTCATGCATAATGGATCCCGTACCGCTTTCATAAAAGCCCGGTCCACCCGTTCACTCGGAAACACTAGCCTCGCCCTCTCCTTCCACCCCCCCCCCCCCCCCCACACACCTATGATCGCCCCCACCCACGCGTCATCGACCAACATCCGCTGCCGTTACTAACCCCCTATCCAGCCAAAGTAAATGCTGACTTCTGCAAGTCCACTAAACTTACGATATTAATTCCCTTTCCGGAAATACGGTTGAAAATGTCACGTGATCTAAATTTGACGGCCGTTCCCCGTCTGGCACAGGGAAGATTGCGGATGGCTAAGGTTTAAAAAAGTCGACGCGAACAGCGGTGCTATTGACAGTGCATCTTGGTAAGGTGCTGCCGGAATTTCATCTGTCTGAAATCGTCATTTTATCACCATTAGAGGAAATTGAGATGATTTCGTAGCTGAATCTGGCAAAGCTCGATGCCTCTGCGGCGCGTGATTCTGAAATATCGGCAACGAATCCTGTTGGTAGAAAATACCTTCGTGCGCAATATTTTGTTTGCAGTTGAATGAATTACGAATTTCTTTGAGACGATAGTGTGCGTCCCGTTAATTTGCCGATTTAAAGTCCTCTTTTTCGGGGGGGGGGGGGGGAATTGACAGCTGTTCAGGCATTGTCGCCAGAATTAACACTTTTCATCGTTTCTTTAGCGTCGCTAATAAAGCAGGCGGAACAACAAGCAATTATTTAACGACTTCCGTTTTAGCCCTTTTTTCTCCCATACCCAAATAGCTCGTTTTCGTTGCCCTCACTACCAAGTTTTCTTGTGCTTTTCTAGCTTCCCTTGAGCCTCTACATTGGCGTAAATTACTTGTTCTTACACTACTGGCCATTAAAATTGATACACCACTAAGATGACGTGCTACAGACGTGAAATTTAACTGAAAGGAAGAAGATGCTGTGATATGCAAATAATCAGCTTTTCAGAGCATTCACACAAGGCTGGCGCCGGTGGCGACACCTAAAACGTGCTGATATGAGGAAAGTTTCCAACCGATTTCTCACACATAAACAGCAGTTGACCGGCGTTGCCTGGTGAAATGTTGTCGTGATGCCTCGTGTAAAGAGGAGAAATGCGTACCATCACGTTTCCAACTTTGATAAAGGTCGGATTGTAGCCTACCGCGATTGCGGTTTATCGTATCGCTACGTTGCTGCTCGCGTTGGTCGACTGTTAGCAGAATATGGAATCGGTGGGTTCAGGAGGGTAGTACGGAACGCCGTGCTGGATCCCAACAGCCTCGTATCACTAGCTGTCGAGATGACAGGTATCTTATCCGCATGGCTGTAACGGATCGTGCAGCCAAGTCTCGATCCCTGAGTCAACAGATGGGGACGTTTGCAACACGACAACCATCTGCACGAACAGTTCGACGACGTTTGCAGCAGCATGGACTATCAGCTCGTAGACCATGGCTGCGGTTACAAATGGCTCTGAGCACTATGGTCCTCAGTCCCCTAGAACTTAGAGCTACTTAAACCTAACTAACCTAAGGACATCACACAACACCCAGTCATCAGGAGGCAGAGAACATCCCTGACCCCGCCGGTAATCGAACCCGGGAACCCGGGCGTGGGAAGCGAGAACGCTATCGCACGACCACGAGCTGCTGACTGGCTGCGGTTACCCTTGACGCTGCATCACAGACAGGAGCGCCTGCGATGGTGTACTCAACGACGAACCTACGTGCACAAATGTCAAAACGTCATTTTTTCGGATGAATCCAGGTTTTGTTTACAGCATCATGATGCTCGCATCCGTGTTTGGCGACAGTGCAGTGAACGCACATTGGAAGCGTGTATTTGTCATCGCCATACTGGCGTATCACCCGACGTGATGGTATGGGGTGCCATTGGTTATACGTCTCGGTCACCTCTTTTTCGCATTGACGGCACTTTGAACAGTGGACGTTACATTTCAGATGTGTTACGACCCATGGCTCTACCCTTCATTCGAGCCCTGCGACACCCTACATTTCAGCAGGATAATGCACGACCGCATGTTGCAGATCCTGTACAGGCCTTTCTGGATACAGAAAATGTTCGACTGCTGCCCTGGCCAGCACATTCTCCAGATCTCCCTCCAGTTGAAAACATCTGGTCAATAGTGGCCGAGCCACTGGCTCGTCGCAATACGCCAGTCATTACTCTTGATGAAATGTGGTACCGTGTTGAAACTGCATGGGCAGCTGTACCTGTACACGCCATCCAAGCTCTGTTTGACTCAAGACCCATGCGTATCGACGCCGTTATTACGGCCAGAGGTGGTTGTTCTGGGTACTGATTTCTCAGGATCTATACACCCAAATTGCGTGAAAATGTAATCACTTGTCTGTTCTAGTATAATATATTTGTCCAATGAATACACGTTTATCATCTGCATTTCTTCTTGGTGCAGGAATTTTAATGGCCAGTAATGTATCTCCTCACAGCAACTGAATTGCAACTGCACGCAATCCCAGACGAAACAGAAGTGTATCAGCAACATGCCAATCTCTTCATTTTTCTCTTAGTGTGACGTTTGAAAGTGAATATGTATCCCAAGTCTATGTTTCACGTGAGCTTCCTAGTGTATAAGACTAAAAAAAAAAAAAAATGAAAGAAAATACCAGGGGCGTGCAATAAATAACACAACACAATTCTTTTCTAATAGCGGGTTGTTTTTATTCAGGATTCCAACACAGCATATTTTTTTCCACTCTTTTGGCTACGAAACCTTGTTTTTCAAAATAATCACTGTTCCATGCGACGGCCTTACGCCTTACTGGGAGGGCCTGTAAGGTCACGTGGTACCACTCTGCTGGTCGACATCGGAACCGACGTCTTGCTTCATTAATTCCCTCCCCATCATCCACCTACTGCTTTCCGCGGAGTGCGGCCTTCATTGGGCCAGATACATGGTGCGAGATCCGGGCTGTAGAGTGTATGAGGAAGAAGAGTCCAGCGAATTTTTGGGAACTTCTCTTGGATGTGCAGACTTATGCGAGGCCTACCGTTGTCATGGAGAAACAGAAGTTCCTTTGCATTTTTGTGTCAACGACCTCGCTGAAGTGATTCTTCGGTTTTCTGAGGGTAGCACAATACGCTTCAGAGTTGGTCATTGCACCATGAAGGTGGACACCCTCGCCATGACTTTACCGGCTGAGCGTGCGGCTTTGAACGTTTTCTTCGGAGGACAGACGGTGTGGCACTATTCGATGGATTGCCGTTCTGTTCCTCGTTCGTTGTTCAAAATGTTCAAATGTGTGTGAAATCTTATGAGACTTAAATGCTAAGGTCATCAGTGCCTAAGCTTACACACTACTTGAACTAAATTATCGTAAGGACAAACACACACACCCATGACCGAGGGAGGATTCGAACCTCCGCCGGGACCAGCCGCACAGTCCATGACAACAGCGCCCTAGAACAGCTCGGCTAATGCCGCGCGGCTCTTGTTCGTTGTGATGAACCCATTCTTCCTAACATGTGACGATGTTGGACAAAAAATTTTCACGACCTGCATCGTCTCAAGCAATTCCGCAAAGATTAGCTGTATATGGTATTCTCTCAGGCTGCGAGGAATGCAGCGGGCCCACACTTTTGAGTATCCCAACTAGTGGACGATTGTGCCGGAATTACTAAGGGAGATTTCCAATTGTGCAGCGAGGTGTTCGAGTGTGATCAACCGATCAACTCGAATGAGAGTGTCCACACGTACCAGCACTGCAGGAGCCACTACTGTGTGCGGCCAGCCGGCACACGGGAGATCGGACAGGTTTGCGTGGCCTTGTTGTGATGAAGACAGACAGCTCGCCCAACGACTCACCGTGCTTTTGCTCACTGCCAGGTCTCCGTTGACAGTCTGCAAGCTCCTATGAATATCTGTGATGCTCTGACTTCCCACCAAAAGAAACACAATGACAGTTCTCTGCTTGCTGCGCACGCCCGTTACAGATTCCATTTTGAAGGCTACGTATGGCGCCGCTAACTATCAGAACTTGATGAAAACATAGGGGCTGAGCCGGGAATGTTCCACGATGTCCCACAACAAATTCCACATTTTGTCTACTCTGAATGGTTCAAATAGCTCTGAGCACTATGGGACTTAACATCTAAGGTCATCAGTCCCCTAGACTCAGAACTACGTAAACCTAACAAACATAAGGACATCACACACATCCATGCCCGAGGCAGCATTCGAACCTGTGATCGCAGCAGCAGCGCGGCTCCGGACTGAAGCGCCTAGAACCGCTTGGCCTCAGCGGCCGGCCGTTTGTCAACCCAAAGTGGCGATAAAAAGTATGTTGCATTACTTATCGATCGCCAATCGTAGATACAAAATAGTAGAGGCTTGTAGTGGCCACTTAGTGACCTACTGCCAGTTGGCTTTAATCTCGGTTTTCGGCTGACGTTTGATTAACGATTGTTTTGACGTTTCGCCAGCATAATGGGCTAGCAGTGTCAAAGGTTCACCATCCATTGCTGTCGGTGGACTGCGAGTCGAGCCTATGGCTGAAGATCGTATCTACCTGTCGCGCCAATGTCTGAGGGCTTTTACCTGATCATTACTGCTGTGGTTTTCCCACTGTTATCTGTAAGGTCGTTAACTGTGGCACAATAATGTCAGATCCTTTAACTTCTAGCCTTTCTTCTTTTTTCCTACGACGATCTTCATGTTTGTGATTTTCTATGGCTTCCCTGAATAAGTAGAGATATTAAACAGTACTTTGGTAGGAGGAATGATATAGAACATGGGGTGGTAAGGATGCGTCATTACAGAACCAACTTGATTAGGTTCGTCGTTTTCTAAACTATCCGTGAATTTTGTGTGTTATCCTCTTTGAATTCATATTTTTCACACCACCCATTCATTGAAGTCTTGCGTTGTAAATTGAAGATTGTGAACATATTTGTTGATTTTGATTAATGGGGCATTGGTCTTATTTTGTCTCATACATTTACGTCATTTTACTGTTATACCAGTGTTTCTAAGACTGCTGCTACCTCTTCTTTTTTTAGACTGTGCCTGATGCTCTTGGTTTTATCACAGTGATATAATGTCAGACTTTAGAATGCCAGTAGAGAAGATTTTCTGTTCAAATAATCTCTGTTCTATGTATTTCCGTTGTAGTCGTTGTGTCGGCGTACATCCTTTTATTTGTTTACCTACGACTTTTTGAATGGCCTATTTGAGGAACAATCGGGCAAGTTATGGAGTTGTCTTTCAAATGCTTTACTAAGTGCCCCTGATAAGATACCAAATAATTCGTTTCTTTTTAACTGTATTGTTTGTTTTTAAATATAGGTATGCCGTACGTAAATTATATTCCTATACACAAACACACACACACACACACACACACACACACACACAAACAAGTGCGATGTGCTCTCTCAGGGAGGTTCGCCAATGAAGTGGTTCCTTTTCGGAAGTTAGCTATAAATACAGAGCAAGGAAATATTAAAACTAAAAAATTCTTGAAAAAAACTTTAAGGAAAAAAACTTTAAGGAAAACCGCCACCTAAGGAAGTTGCAGTTGTTAATCTGGAATATGCAGTAGAGGGAAACAGGTACGTGGGTAGGAAAAGATTATGGAAGAGATCTTCATAGATGTTAGCTCTGATAATACGCGTACCACTGGCCATTAAAACTGGAACAACAGATAAGATAGTAATCAACAAAATTTTACTTAATATTCATATACACTACAGAAGGAGTAATAGAACTTGTTGATCTGCTTGTATTCATACTGTCACATCCAATTGCAACAATAGCTCTAACTCAGGAACTGAGTCGAAATGAGCTTGGATGACGTCGTTTCGAGCTTCCTGACGTAAGTCCCAGACTCAATCTTAATAGCTAGCGAGTGGTGCTATGCCAGTTTCTCCTCAGCAAATGACCGGATGTTTCATTAGGTGCAATATCTGGAGAACGTGGTAGCCAGAGCAACAGCCGTGTCCCCTCTGTATTGAGGAAGTATTGCATTATTCTGTTGAACGAGACTGTCATGGAGACCTCGAAGAAAGGATATAGCCAACACGTCAGCGATGCAACACCTGCTATCTAAATATTTCGCTGTGAGATTCAGAGGTGATCGTTCTCCATACCCAACTCCATCACGCCAAACACTGAGGCAGTATATGGTCCGAATGGCTCTGAGCACTATGGGACTTAAATTCTGAGGTCATCAGTCCCCTAGAACCTAGAACTACTTAAACCTAACTAACCTAAGAACATCACACACACCCATTCAAAAAATGGTTCAAATGGCTCTGAGCACTATGGGACTCAACTGCTGAGGTCATTAGTCCCCTAGAACTTAGAACTAGTTAAACCTAACTAACCTAAGGACATCACAAACATCCATGCCCGAGGCAGGATTCGAGCCTGCGACCGTAGCGGTCTTGCAGTTCCAGACTGCAGCGCCTTTAACCGCAGGGCCACTTCGTCTGGCACACCCATTCCCGAGGCAGGATTCGAACCTGCGACCGTAGCGATCGCGCGGTTCCAGACTGTAGCGCCTAGAACCGCTCGGCCACCTCGGCTGACTGAGGCAGTATAATGGTCACAGATGCCACATAGCAACGTCCCTGTGTTATGGACCAGAGACCACAGAGCTACGCCAAAGTCGACAATGCGAATCGATACCACAGATATTAACGAGAGCTCGCTTGCGACAACCAACGGAAGGAACTCCAGGAGGTCACGCCTCCCTCGCAGCACAGCAGTGCCCTCACACTGAGGTCAATATAGCGTCGAGCATACAAGAACACACCCCCTGTTCTAGACATCAGCTACTGCAGTCATCATCGTGTAGAACAGTGACTGTTAAAAGTTTCGTACGAAATAAACTTCCGTAAATGTTGCATTTTGTACTGAAAGATAAAAGTTTGGTAATTACAGGATCAAGTTATTTGCTTGTCGATGACAGCTGTAAATCATCCAGCACTCTTGTGACAGAGGAGTGCGTCAAAGCTAAGTAAATCTTTCATTCGTTAATGTAATAAAGTGAACTAATATTTAGAGTGTTCAAATTCCTATGTGATACCTCACTAAGCAATCGAAGAATCCACAGTTACGCCCGGACAATTGTAGTTTCGTATGGTCACACCAGCCCTTCTGCTTGGAGCCTCGCCCCCACCTCCCAGACACAAATTTTTATCATCATGCCATACACCGAACTCTGACCCGTCTAAAAGATGACGTGCAACCACTCCAGTGTCCAGTGTTGTTGCTGGGCGTAACACTGCGGGTGCGCCGCTATTGTCACGTCAAGAGAAGCCGCAACAGTGGTCTCCACATTCAAAGCCCCTAGTGCTCCTGCATTGTCTGTGTGTAAACGTGTCTTACTGCATGCAAGCCTGTCTCCTGACTCAAGGTGCGTGAATTATCATTATGATCCAGTACGTCTACGGGAAAAATACGTTTGTCCTCTCGGGCGCTACTCACGTGGAGCCATTGATATCTTGCATAACGTTGAGTGTGGCCATCCTGAAGCCACAGATTCTACACTGAAGACCCAAAGAATCTGGTACACCTGTCTAATATTGTGTAGGGCCCCTGCGAGCACACAGAAGTGCCACTACACGACGTGGCACCGACTCGATTAATGTCTGAAGTAGTGCTGTAGGGAACTGACAGCATGAATCCTGCTGGGCTGTTCGTAAATCCGTAAGAGTACGAGGGGATGGAGATCTCTTCTGAACAGCACGTTGCAAGGCATCCCAGATATGCTCAATAATGTCCATGTCTGTGGAGCTTGTGGCCAGCGGAAGTGCTTAAGCTCAAAAGAGTGCTCCTAGAGTCTTCTGTATAGCAATTCTGGACGTATGGAGTGTCCCACTGTCCTGCTGAAAATGCCGTCGAAATGCACAATGGACTTGAATGGATGCAGGCCATCAGAGAGGATGCTTACGTACGTGTCACTTGTCAGAGCTGTATTTAGAGGTAAAAGTGGTCCCGGTCCCATATCACTCCAACTGCTCACTCCCTACGCCATTACAGAGCCTCCATCAGCTTGAACATTTTCCTGCTGACATGGAGGGTCTATGAATTCATGAGGTTGTCTTCATAGCCGTACACATCCAACCACTCGATACAATTTGAAACGAGACTCATCCGAACAGGCAACATGAGTCTGGTCATCAACAGTCCAATATCGGTGTTGACGGTCTCAAGCGAAGCGTAAATATGTATGTCGTGCAGTCATCAAGGGTATACGAGTGGTCCATCGGCTCCGGAAGCCCGTATCGATGATGTTTCGTCAAATGGTTCGCACGCTGACACGTTTTGATGGCCCAGCAATTTTCGGAAGGGTTGCACTTATCTCACGTTGAACGATTCTCTCCAGTCGTCGTTGGTCCCGTTCTTGCAGCATCTTCTGCCGGCTGCAGAGATGACAGAGATTTGATGTTTTACCGGGTTCGTGATATTCACAGAACATTCGTGAAACGGTCGTACGGGAGAATCCCCACTACATCGCTTCCTCGAATACGCTGTGCCCCGACTACAGCACCACGTTCAAACTCACTTAAATCTTGATCAGCTGCCATTGCAGCAGCACTAACCGATCCAAGAACTGCGCCAGGCACTTGTCTTCTACAGCCGTTGCCGTCCGCTTGCTTAGGTGGGTGGGAACGTGCTCGCCTCCATTACACTCGGCCCGGGTTCGATTCCTGGCCGGGTTGGAAATTTTCTCAGCTCGGGGACTGGGTGTTGTGTTGTCCTCATCATCATTTCATCCTCATTGGCGGCAGCAAGTCGCCCAATGTGGTGCCGACGGAAATAAGACTTGCACTTGGTGGCCTAACCCGACTGGGACATCCCGGCCAAAACTGCCATACGACCATTTCATTTCATAGGCATTGCCGACCGCAGCACCGTATTCTGCCTGTATTAGAATACGCATGCCTATACGAGTTTCTTGGCGCTTCAGTGTATTTTGGATTGACAGTCGTGGGATTCCGACCAACATGAGGAGCAATATGGTGGAACGATAAACCGCGATCTCCATAGGCCACGATCAAATCGCCATCAAATTGCAACATGGGCTGCTACGTGGCTGCTAAATAAAGCCTAGTTATTGTATAACTATGCACTTGAACTAGGCGAAATGCAAAAACTACCTTTGACGATACTGCGACAGTGTAATCTTGAGCTCGAGGCTTCCTCACTTAATGTGAGACTGACTAGTGGATTTGCAAATATTTTGCATGAGCCCTTATTCATATCTTTCTGGATAAATGGTAGAAGCCAAATAATACTACATGACGTAAAGAACTTGCTTTATTTTGTGCATCGTTCGGAAATGAATAGCAGCGAAGGCATGCTGTGGGTTCTGAAACACTCAGTTTGTCTTCTCATTGAAGCCACCCTGGATGCCCCAACCCTTCTGCTACTTCTTTCGGGTCCCACCTCACAGAGATTTCTTAGATAATTTCGCTTTCCTTGCAGTATCTTGCATTTCATGTTCTGTTTGTCGTAGTTCTCTCCTTTGCTGCTGCTATTTGATGGACAAATCGGAGAAAAATCTAAAACTAGCGATTTTTAACACATCAGTATTTCAACTAGTTACACGAAATCCTCCATATTTCCCTATCTTCAGGCAGTCTTTTTGTCTCTAAAAGACTACCTCTACACTACTACACCAAGTATCCTCTATAATCTGTCTTGCTCATTCTAATATTTCTTTGCCCCTTCTATTTTTTCTTTCATCTTCTACTGCAAAGTTAACTATCCCATAAACCTGTCAGTTGTACCTTTAAGAACTTCTTCATGTGGTACCTCATCTACACACCCAATTCTTACATTTATTTAATTTAAATTTTTCGTTTTCTTTTCTAGATTACTGAGGGTGCACTTTTCACTTCCATTCAGTAGACTCTCCAGACTTATGCTATTCACATTCCCATATTACAGCTGTTATACTCACGAACGCTTGATTCATCTGTGCCAATATACTGCTGTTGTCTTGAGTGTTTCGGCCATCTTGAGCACTCTGGCTTTCTAGGTACGAGAATGCCGTAATTTGTGACTCTACAGCGTCATTCCAAATTTTATTGTGAACTCGTTATCCCCAGTTCTACTGCTGACCAACTTCGTCCACATTGTGTGTGTGCGGTCAGCTCCTGTTGTCTTCTAAACCTTTCTTACTCGTAGCAAAGAAGGCTAGTCATTGTTATAGTCATTGCTGTCGCTGATGATGATGATGTCTTTGCCGTTGTTGTGGTCCTCAATGAAAAGACTGGTTTGAAGAAACTCTCCAAACTAGTCTAATCTGTGTGTGCCTCTTCATCTCCGGATAATTACTACAACCTAAGTCTATTTCAACGTACCTGATTTAGTCAACAAATTTCCTACGTCTACCACTCCTACCTCCCGCACTTCTCTCCACTACCACACTGACTGTTCCTAGATGTCTCCCGATGTGTGCTAACAAATTATGTCTTCAGTTACTCAACTTTTGCCCTAAATTTATTTTTCCACAACATAGATTAAGTGCATCCTCTTTAGCTATCGTTTCTATCAACTTTCACTTCCCTACTAACCTACACACTAGACAAATACCACCAGAGAAGACTTGCCAAAATTCAAAGCTATTTTAGATCCTAGCAAATATCTCTTTCTTCGGAAATCCTTTTTGAACTATTGCCAGCCGACCGGGGCTGGCCGAGCGGTTCTAGGCGCTATAGTCTGGAACCGCGCGACCGCTACGGTCGCAGATTCGAATCCTGCCTCGGGGATGGGTGTGTATGATGTCCTTAGGTTAGTTAGGTTTAAGTAGTTCTAAGTTCTAGGGGACTGATGACCTCAGAAGTTATGTCCCATAGTGCTCAGAGCCATTTTTTAACTATTGCCAGTCGGCATATTATATCCTTTCCGATTATTGTCAGCTGCTTTGTTCAAGAAACAAAACTCAGTTACTAACTGGTGTCAAATTTACTAATATTGTTCCCTCAGCACCTTCTGTTTTGATCAAATACATACTTTTGCTCATTTTTTTGTTTTACAACCTCTTTTCACGACTCTGTCCGTTCAGTTCATCTACTCTTCCGCATTCCCTTTTCAGTTTATGACAGAATTATAGTATTATCTTAAGAAGTCTTACTCTTTATTTATTCTCCTTGAAATCCGATTCCCGTGCCCAGTTTCACCTTGGTTTTCTTCACCGCTTACCCAACCTGCAGTGTGAATAACATCGAAGGCCGGCTTAACATTCACGTCCCTTCCAACTATTGCTTACCTCCCACATTCTTCGACTCTTGAAATTTCGGTCTGGTTTGCGTACAAGTTGTAAACTCTTCACTGTATCCCGGCTACCTTCAAAATTTCAATTAGTTCACTACACACTGTCAAAGCTTTCTCAGAACCTATAAGTACTGTATTGTAGATTTGCTTTTATTTGGTCCATCCAGTAAGATGTGTCGGAGAGCCAGTATTGCCAAGCTTGTCTTCCCCGAGATTGGCTTATACCAGTTTATCCAGCCCCCTGTTAGTATTATTAATCTGACGGACCCAATAAAGGTCAGACGCATCAGCTAATCGTTAACGCTACAAAACTACGTATTTCAGAAAAATGTCCAGTTGTAATGCAGATCGTAATTGTTACATTAGAATAACAAGAAAGGGAAGACGTAGATTGGCAAGGAGTGAGACAATGTTTTAGGTCATCCCCAAATTTATTCGTTTCTCCGATGCAATGGCTTTATCAAAATCCAGCAACTACTATGCTAGGATATGCACAGAGGCCATAGAAATTCGATCGACTGTAACAGAAAAGAAGGAAGATTTACATTAGCCAGGTTGTGCCATGTAGCAACGTAGTGCTAATTGAAGACAACAGCGGCAATTCGGCCCCGCTATCAGATCCATAAACACGCGACGGGGAGACTGCGCAATCTTAGGCACTGGTCTGATGGCGTATCGACCCATCCGTTCCGTGGATACGTATAAACAGTTCTGCTAACTCAGGTAACTTAAGACTGAAACTGCTACATGAATGTTTATAGCCTCTGATGACGCCTTCAGTATTAAGAAACAAAGCATTAAGGACAGAAATGTACCTTGGACTACGGCCTAATCCAAATAAAAGTAACCAATAACGTGAATATCAGCCATGAAAGCCTGCATTGTATGATGAGTTGTTACATTTTTGCTATGGTACATTTAGTCATTCAGTCATGTGCAGTCTTGTAAGTACCGTAGGCCATCGTAAATAAGCGTAGACTACTGTAGATATCCTAGTAGTTTTAGTCAGTTAAGATTCAAACTGCGTTACCTGTACGTTAGGTGGGTTGCATACCTACCGAGCGTTACCTCATTTCGATCGCTTTATTTGTGTGTGCGATCAGTGTCTTATCAGATTCACGTAGAAACCGGAAGCTATGAACTGTTTAGAAACTGAGAGAGGATATGTAAATGGCCACGTGGTTACGTTCAGTTTCTAAACTGTTTCTTGTTCAATATATTTATCCTCCGGTCTCTTACATAAAAATGAACATTATTTATAGCAAAACTGAAACTGCCAATGTTTAATCCAGGTATTTTTCGAAAAGTGATGACCTGTAATGGGAAACAGAGTGATGATGAAGCAAAAAAAAAACACGGAATGTTGTAGTAGAAAACACAGATTTATCACGTAGCGTTAGAAAACGCTGTGGTTGTTGTTGTGGTCTTCTGTCCAGAGACTGGTTTGATGCAGCTCTCCATGCTACTCTATCCTGTGCAAGCCTCTTCATCTCCCAATACCTACTGCAACCTACATCCTTCTGAATCTGCTTAGTGTATTCATCTCTTGGTCTCCCTCCTCAATTTTTACCCTCCACGCTGCCCTCCAATACTAAATTGGTGATCTCTTGATGCCTCAGAACATGTCCTACCAACTGATCCCTTCTTCTAGTCAAGTTGTACAACAAACTCCTCTTCTCCCCAATTCTATTCAATACCTCCTCATTAGTTATGTGATATACCCATCTAATCTTCAGCATTGTTCTGTAGCACCACATTTCGAAAGCTTCTATTCTCTTCTCGTCCAAACTATTTATCGTCCATGTTTCAATTCCATACATGGCTACACTCCATACTAATAATTTCAGAAACGACTTCGGTAATTTTCACATCTGCCAACACCTACTATTTCGTCAAAAAAGGAAAAAATTAAAAACGACGCAAAACATGAACATGTTAAACATTGCTTCTGTACTTCGTCGTGTTTGTATAAAACATCGTTCTTTTATTGCTAAACAAGTTTTGCACTTATAATAATAGAAGGAAATACT
This sequence comes from Schistocerca piceifrons, assembly GCF_021461385.2. Lineage (NCBI taxonomy): Eukaryota > Metazoa > Arthropoda > Insecta > Orthoptera > Acrididae > Schistocerca > Schistocerca piceifrons. The sequence continues at coordinate 920,858,431 of NC_060140.1, forward strand.
AGCCTTTGATCGTGATTAAGAACGGGTTATTGAGTACAAAGTAATAGCAATTATTACATAAATCTTTTATATTTGTGGATGTAAACTGTACTTGCATCGAAAGTAATTGCTTTAATTACACAAGAGCGAAGAAGTTACGTGATCAATGCAATTTATATGTTGTAAGGGTATAAAATACATAGTCGACTAACGCTGAACGGCGTACAGTTGTAAATGTGCGCAAAACAAACAAACAAAAATCAAACAGAAGTCGTCCGCTTCAAGTTTCTTTCACACATTCATTTATGTTTCTTTTCTATCAACGCTACGAATACTACGGTGATCCTACCATTTACTACGTCATTTCTTTTATTTAATAAAATTGCAGCCAAATAGCCATATACAGTTACTTTGGTTAACATTTTACATTTACATTTTACATTTTTGCATATTCATTTATCGAGTTTACTCTTTTACTGCACAGTTCTATGTGATATCGTTCACAGGCCTCGTTACACAGATCACATACACATGTTGTGGTTGGGTCGTGATATTTATACACTGTACCAAAACTACCGGAGCGCAGTGTTGGTAGAGCGCAACTCTGGTCATTTGCAGCGAAATTACATCTAGTCGTGGAGTTGCTAAGGTAACCCGGCAGTTGTAGACAGTCGAACGTCGCTCCACCTCGCAGCCGTGTACGAGCCGCTGAAGCGCGACCCATATTGAACGCGAACGTCGCAGGCCGCATGCGCAACGCGATCCTAGCGCCACGCCGTAAACACGGCCACAAAGCGAAATCACTGTCTCTGCCGCCGCCGCCGCGTCCTTTTGTCAGCAGCTTAGTCATTCGCTGCCTCTGCTCTTCTCGTCCCGCCTGTGTCATTCGCTCCACAACTTTTTCCGCGATTGTCCTGCTTTCGGGAACTGACTACCCCTTTGTGCTCTTTTCCCTTTCGTTGCTGATCCCGCCGTGGAACGCTCGCCCCGTCTTCTGTCGCTGCAAACACCGATCTCTACAGAGGATGGTTCCATCAAGGACACTGTATCGGATCTCTCTGCCTCTACTGCACGTTCACTCACTTTATAGGGCCGTATCTCTCTGATCTCCCCGGTAAATCCACTTATATTTTACTCGGCCTGTCTGTTCGTGATGTACTGCTAATAACAACCAAAATCCTTACAGTGTTTAGCCTCAATTCCTTTCTTAATGGTTAGCTACATCTGTTTATCTTTTCAGATTTCTGTACCGACGGAAAATTTGGATTCATCCTACGTATTATCCACATGAGCTCGAGTATGGCTATATGACAACTGTTTGTCGTCGTATTTTCTACGTGGAATTTCTTTTTTTCCATTTTCAAGAGCTAAAGAGTAGGATTAAAGCTGATGGTGAAAGGATACCAATGATAAGATTTGCTCATATCGTTTCTACACTCGCTGAAAGCACGGAAGAGTTACAGGACTTCACCTGAGCCGGGGTAGTGAATCATTTCTTCCACCAGCGGTCCTATTTGAAAGTCACGGCTACTGCCAACGATACGAATGGAATGAACAGTGTGCACTTTGGCGCCAGGTATATGCGCCCCGTACGTGGAAGCATGAAAGGGATGGAACAGTATGGTGAGTGATTTATGTGGGATGTATCTTTAGGGGATTATTTCAGATAACTGGATACGCTTTAGCTGGTAATGGATTTACGTGTCTAAAACAGAGAATTGTGATCAGCGTGCGTGTAAGAGCGAAGGATATTTGATAATAAATTCCAACAGTGTCGTTAAATGTAAACTGTAGTCATTGTCGGAAGCCAAGACGACCAATGGACGTAAATTCTGTTAGCAATTAATCAGTCTGCTTCCCAAAAACTCAGTAAATAATAATAACACTTATTGATAGACTGCTTACAAGTGACTTATTGCGACAGGACTGTTCTTCGGCGAAAAAGCGATAAATAAAGACAGAAAACAGGGTAAATAGCTAAAATTCTTTTAAATTAAAAATAGTGCGACATTCATGACACACCTTTCATTGGATTAATCTGTGCCAGATTACAGTGCGGCCACGCAAACCGAGTGGACAATCACTCAACATGAAGCCCACCTCGCGCAGCCAATAATGGACCAGTAATTCACAAGCAGCTGAAGAGGAGCAATATGCAAGATACCTAGCCACTGACTAAGCTTCACACCGAGCTACGTTCTCAAATTCGACAAAAAGTAAGTGTCGCTCTAAGCAAAGCGCTTTAGGTGTAATTGCATCTAGCATTGCTACATTGCACATAGAACTTGTTAATGGGGAAGCAGAGCTAGAAACTGTTATTAGCCGCAGTGTCAGGGCTTTGGATGTTTTAACGTGATGTATTATGTGTAATGAAATTTGGTTTTGTTAGTGTTGAAGTGTATAATGGCTGACAATACAGAGGAGGAAAGCGAAATTGCTAGTAGAAAAGACGATCAGTTCTGCGAGCTACAGACCGACTTTGAAGACATATCAAACGGGTCAAGATTTACGGAAAACAGTAGAACAAGTGAGGAAACCTTCGGAGACATCTTCCGAGAAAAGAATTGTAGTTCACTAGATCCGAGTATACACATGGAAACATTGGCAGTAAAAGAAGGAGAAGTGGAAGAAAAAGGGGAAGCACCGTCTGAGGCTGGAATGGGGAGACAGACGACCATGGAAATGTTTTTGGAGGCGTTGAGGGAACAAGAAAAGCGATTAGCAAATAATCAAGAATGCATGCTCAAAGAATTAAAACAAGAATTAGTAGATGAATGGGCCACAACATTCAACATGCTCGAGAAATATTTGGAAAAAGTCGAGCTTACACACAAGCAAAAGCAAAAGGAGAAAGTCTCACAAGTAGAAATGCAAGTAACAGCAAATACCACAGAACAGATTAACGTAAACACGCACATAAGTGGCACAGGAAAACAGGTTGTGTTGAAATTTGTAATGGCTGACAAGGATGAGCTGTGCGAGCTAAAGACAGATAATAACGATCAATTAAAGGATTCTAGTATTTTGGAAAACAATAGAACAAGCGAAGAAGCGCTGGGCGACACCTTTAGAGTAGAGGATTGTAGTACGGGAGACCCACACATACATAGGAAAAAATTAGGAGTAAAGGAAGAAAGAGCTGTAGAAAGAGCGGGTGCGCCATATGAGACCGGTAAAGCAAGACAAACGGACATAGAAATGTTTTTAGAGGCATTAAGCAAACAAGAAGAGCGACTAGAAAAAAATCAGGAACGCATTTTCAAGGAACTAAAACAAGAATTAATAGATCAGTGGGGCGCCACGTTTAACAATCACGATAAATGTGTAGAAAAGGTCGAGCATATTACGCAAGAGCAAAATGAGAGACTTTCACAAGTAGTAACGCAAGTAACAGCAAATACCAAGGAGCAAATTAAATTAAACGCACACATAAAAGATATAGAGAAACGGGTAGAAGAAATAGCGTCAAAAATAGGGGAAACATCCACAGCAAATGACGCCAAGGTAGAAAGACGGGAAAGTTATCATGATACAATAGAAAGCAAGACCAAAGAAATTATAGCAGCCAGTGAATACGAACAAAAGGAAGGACCTGGACAGAGAAATGTGAACATAGCAACGACATGCGATTCACAGATAGACTTTACAAAAAGTAGTCCACTCAACAAATTCAACCCGAAGGGGCGATTACACCCAGTCAAATTCATACAAAGTTTCAAAAGTATCATGCCCGATACGTGGCCTGAAGCACAAAAGATTTGTTCCGTGTTGAAATTATTAGAAGGAGAGGCAGCCACCTGGGGAGAACAACTAGCGAAGGATGCAGTGACATATAAGGAATTTGAAGATGCCTTCCTCGCGAAGTACTGGTCGCGGAGCAAACAAAAAGGAGTAATAAAATCAATTACTCATCGACCGTATAACAGTAAAGAGGATGGAAATTTTACGAACTTTCTCGACAAGGAACTAGAACAGAATCGGTATTTAGAAAATCCATTCGAGGAAAGCTTGGTTGTAAATTGGGTGATACGCCGCCTACCATATCACGTTCGAAACAGACTAATAGGTACGATTATACTCTCGGCCGAACAGGCACGCGGAATATTAGCGCAAATGGATGAAGGGATCTGGCAGGAAAGTAGTAGTGTCCACCATGCAAGGATCGATAATTGTCATGAAAATGGGTGTCAAGGAGAGCGATAAGAGTACAGAGAAGCTGGTCACTGCCCGAAGTTTTGCGACAGCTGGAACAGTGAGAAAATGGAGACATGACCTGCTTAGTGCCTGGGGTGACGGTCTGGAAGTTTTAGACGTAATGAGAGGTGATACTTCACTCCAAAAGGAGAAGAAGAAGAAGATGATGGTGATGTACATAGAATGGAGTACGAAAACAGTAGAGAGATATTCAAGAACCCGGAATACTTAGATGACTACCAAATCTGTAACTGATATACAGGGGACATACTGCGTCAGTGAACATTATGACAGAAGTACTCAACGAAGAAGAAAATGAGTTGCTGCAAGGAAAAGACATTGTCGAACCTGAGATAGTTCCATCATTTATTGCTTCTCAAATATATTGTACGGAACTTATCTAGTCTTCTGTTAACTGAGTTTAATGTAGTCCATATTATCAGCAGTGTAAGTAAACCAATAAAAAACCAATTGGTGCTGGAGATTTCGATAGAGAGAAGAAAATATGAAGTGATGGCACGGGTGATAACTCACCATAATATCTAATACCATCTGGGATGAGTCGATGGATGAACACAAGGTGGAACTGGATTTCATTAGAAATGAGGTGAGATTGTGGGACAGAGAAGAATCATACAACAACAGTTCAAGGGAAAGTTAGTAAAAGATGACGTAGGTCATAAAACGCTGCTGCTTCCCGTATGGAGAATTTAAAGACACAGAAGAAACAATAATAGAATGTGGACAATATTGTTATTAAGAAAATAGTGTCAAAGAATGATTTTATGAACAAGAAGTACAAAGAAATGTAGGAGTGACTGAAAGATTGGGCCCAGAGGTAGCACAGTGGATGACAAACACGATAGTGAAGAACAGTAACGTTTTCCCTAATGAAGTTGATGTTATAAAAGGACCACTACACAAGATTAATTACAAATCCCACCAGCATTTTTATATGAAATTTAGTCATACACCTCAAGCAGTTGAAATGGATCTAGGAAGAAAGTTGTCTTTAAAAATTATTGAAACTGCATGCAGCCGATATGACAGCCCACTCTTTGTGGCAGCCAAAATGTTAAGATTGGTAACAGACACATACAAAACTAACCAGATGTCTGAACTAGAAGGAGATCGACAAATTAATCTGCACAAGCTGCTACAAAATTTACGAGGGCAAAATTCTTTATCAGCTGCGTTATGGTAGCAGTTTAGCTCTACATACAATTAGGAGCAGCATCGAGACGCTGCACATTATCCCCGCACAATGGCAAATGCCCCGAGTACCGCACGTTACATTTTGATCTGAATATTTCGATTGCAACATTTGTCAGATCATTGGGTGACATGGTCGGTGAAGGAAAGATCTGAAAGAGTCGCAGTTCATCCATATCCCAATTTGATAGGAAGGAGACAAAATTACTGGACCATACCACTATAGTTAAGTGGATAACATCAGATCTTAAATAACTGGAAGCCATAAGCGAAGTTCTGGGACCCACATATTATAAGCAGTTATGTGATATCCTAAAACTTTTTGGTTTTAACTGCAGTTTTAACAGGTGCCAAACAACCAAGCCCTACATATCTTACTAAAAAAAGCCAAGTATCTTGGGGCACCCAGATGTGACTCAGGTTTTTTATATGAGGTATGGCAGAAGCGAATTCGGCCTTGGTGTACATCTATATCAAGAAGAGGATGACACAGGAGGACATAGAAGAACTATAACTTTTACCAGCAGAAAAAGAAATACTCCATTACCAAAAAGGAAGCCTCAGCTGCATTACATGGATTTACCAAGTTTCGATGCTACGTGGGTGGCAGAAAAACAAAAATGTTAGTAGACCAAATGACACAATCGGCTAAACTGATGGACCTTAGTAAAACAGGAAGTCAGTTTACAAACCGAGTATGGAATGGTTCAACAGTATACGAGTACAATACCTGATCTACTGTCTCAGATGCTGGTCAGTTTAAAGACAGAAGGTGTAGTGTTCATAGAGAAGACTAGTGACCCTGTTAACATTTTGTGTAGAGTAGAATACGAGAGAAGCACAAGACAGATACTACGCAATACCACGTGGTAGAAAATTAGTGAAGAGGAAGGATAAGTGTGCAGATGAAGAACAGCCAAGGACCTGTAACCTCGAACAGTTGTGCTTCACGCAGGAGAACAGATCCAATCCAAGATGAGTGGAAGTTATGCATACCTGAATCCTAGGTGGACAAACTTTGTGGTACACACTCGCTAGTAATTTGCATTTTGGGACAAAAAAGTGTGCAGATACTTGGAGATTTATTTTATCTTGAACTAGCAAGTGTGTAAGGAAGGTTTTAAAACACACACAATGGCAGTCAAGTATAAAGAGTACGTTCACACGGTCCTATAAAAGGAACCTAAGGAAAGAGTAGCAGTCGAACATGTAGTACAGTACACAGAGTAAGCATGTAAGACCCTACCTACTATGAAGAGCAGCCGAAAAGATGATTGTAGAGAAACTGAAGAGGCTTACTTTCAAGAACGTGTGCCTATTGAAGAAATTAATAACTAATAATGGTTTACAGTCTGTCAGTCAGGAATGGAAGAAATCGCATACAGCATTTATTTGTCTTGAGAAATCGGACCAAATAAAAGCCAGTGGAATGGGTGATGAAGAACGATTAACAAATTTTGCAAGGTTTATTCTCAAAAATATCACAGGTACTGGTGCGGTTTTATTAAGAAATCTGAAGAAAAAGTAATGTTCTACACCATTTCACCAGATAGACATAAGCTGAGATGCTTCTGGTAACGAACCTCATAACACAGTACGAGAAGTACCACAACAACCAGACTTGGAGCGGATAGACTGAAGCAGCAGCAACAAACTAGTAAGAAGAGAGGAAGTGCAAAATGCGACATACGACAAAATGATACATCCCATTATCTAAAGGGTATGCCATCTCGTCTGCAGGAAAAAAAGTCCCAAGTCAAAGAAGGAAGAAGAGGCAATAAACAAGTTCCATGTAGTTAACAAAAGACTGTACAGAATAAAAGGATGGAGAATTCAATCACTGTAGGATTGATGTATGTAAAAACGAACAAAAGCTGTGGAAGTGAGCATATACAAAGTATCCGAAAGATAGCTGAAAGAGAAGGAGGTTTTTCACATAAAAACAAGAACACTACAAGATCGAAGGTGTCAGCAAACCTATGCACTTTATTTGCAGTGACTTCAAATGCGTACCGAAGAACAAAGACATATCATGTGTTATGGAATGAAAAGAAATAGAAGGAAGAAGAAAAAGGAAGACCATTTAAAAGTTTCAGTGCTGCGGTCGGGCGACTAACGCATAGTGATTTGTCATAAAACTTTATCTGTTCAACGAACGTGGAGACAGTGACTTTCAATGCTGAGTTCCCAATATTGACGATTTAGGCATGTAGCAATGCTAGCTTTGCAATATAAACAAGATTGAACTTGTCATGATCTAGCAGTGCAATGAAAAAAAAAAGTGCTTGGAGCGAAGACTAGGGTGATAAAAGGTAAAAGATACTTCATTTTTAAAATAAGTGCTACCTGTACAAGAGTTTAAGCTTCATAAACAACGGGTAGAAGGAAGCCATTGCATCTTACATGCTGTAAATACATGTGAAAATTCTCAGGAACTTCGAGTGACACATTTTCAATGTATGGGTCATGGCGGGGACGCGAGAGGGACAGCCTAACATAGGAGTCAAATACCACAGCTGTTAATGAGAGCCACAGTGAAAATTGGGCCAACGTTCAGGACTGTGGTCCAACGTTCAGGACTGTGGTCTAAGCTTCCTCAGACCACAAAGCGACTGAAGGTTGTGCGGCGCAGTGTACTGCTAGAACAGCTGCAAAAGTCTCCTACAAGGTGAATCAGAGTCGGTGGAACGCTATGCAGGAGAGCAACCATGCAACTTGATGTTTGCACGCACAGAGTGTAGGCTTCTTGTTAATGCCGACACGAAAGAAACGAACATCAACACAAGGGAAGCAGCAGAATTCGTTGTGCAGTGCTGCCTTCCCGCGGGACCAGTGGACAGCGAGGTGCAGTAATGGCTTCGAGTCCAGCCCCTGTCCACAACACGTGGGTCTGCTCTACCATCCCAGGACGAGTCAACAGGTGCGCTGCTGGCACACCCCAAACCACACGACGATGCCGTGAGAAGATGTGAAGGAAACACTCTGTAGCTACTCACCAGTTAAGGTGACATCTTCATAGGTAACACAGTTAGTGGACGTGTGGTGAAAAATGTTGAGCAGAGCAGAGCATAGTGTAAAATAAGTTTTGTTTCACTTTATCATTTGATATTAACTATGGCCCTCCTAAATTATCCTTTTACTGTGTGATTGTAAGCTTCCTTCACAGCGGACTCATTTAACATTTTTGTTTTAATGTGCATTACCACACTGAATGACGCTATTCTGAAAGATATTAGAGATGGCTATATCTTTTCAATATAGTTTAACCAGTTATATATGAGTAACTGTAACAAACTGCCGGAAAAAAATTAATACACACTTTCAGAGGTTTGCAATTCACTCAAAATTTACGGTCGAAACATTGCATATGGAGTTACGAAATGATTACATTTACAGATCAATTGCACAAGCGCTTCATAGGTGCCTGGTATCGACCCATGCTGCATAACCTATAATAGTATGTGATGTAGCCTCCAAGGGCGGCAATGTAGGCACTGACTCTGCTATCCGTTCGATCGTACAGATGGTGAATACTGTCCTGCGATATGTTATGCACTGACTGCTCGAACTGTTCATGTAGTTTTGTAGGAGTTGTTGATCGACGAGTCGCATGAGTCACTTCTCGTCCCGTCATATCCCACACGTCCCCCGTTGGAGACAAGTTCGGAGATCGTCCTGGCCAAGGAAGTTTCTCCACGTCTTGCAGAGCACTTTGAGTTTCACGGGCAGTATTTGGGTGAGCTTCATCCTGTCAGAACAACATATCACCTTTCCTGTTGCAGGAACAACAGAATGGGATAACATTCTGTATGTACTGCGTCCCCTCCAGAAGCACGCAATGTGTTTGAGAGTTGTAGCTTATCGTATCCTAGACTACAAGGCCTGGAGTGGAGCTAGTGTGTTTCGAACGAATGCACTTTACCAGGTCTACGCTGTATGCCCAAACGACCATTACTTGCGTGCAGGCGGACACTGCTTTCATTGATGAAGTCAACGGCGCATCATTCCATCTGCGCCGGCCGGAGTGGCCGTGCGGTTCTAGGCGCTACAGTCTGGAGCCGAGCGACCGCTACGGTCGCAGGTTCGAATCCTGCCTCGGGCATGGATGTGCGTGATGTCCGTACGTTAGTTAGGTTTAATTAGTTCTAAGTTCTAGGCGACTAATGACCTCAGAAGTTAAGTCGCATAGTGCTCAGAGCCATTTGAACCAAGCCATCATTCCATCTGCCAAGTGATCCTCTGACGGCAGCGGACGAGCTGTTTAGGTCGATGATGTTGCGTCACTGGAAGATGGGCTAGAAGTGTGCGTGGTTATAGTCCCACTGCTAATAACTGGTTCGCAACAGTTCGTACCGACACGTCTGAGCTCACAAGCCCTCTTATCTGTGCTATGGTAGCTGCCCTTATAATTGGACGATCCTGACGGGCAAATATGCTGCGTGGGTGGCGAGAACCTCGTCTACAGGCGTGAGAATGGTCCCGTGACCACTGTTACCAGCATCGATGCACAACTGATGCAGCGCGTCCAAATCGTGTGGCCATTGACCGAAAGGGACATTCCCCCTCTCGGAAGGGCACAATTTCACGCCCTTCAAACTCGCTCACTTGGCTGTAGGAAGCACTAATGCGTCTCCGTGGCGTGGATGCCCATTTGTTTCAGACGTCTGCATCAAACTGAGCCTTCTGGCTGTGAGCATTCCCTATTAAAGGGCGGACATAGATGACGCTCTGGTAGCTATACCATTACGGTATCCGTTTGAGGACGAGCAGGTAGCATAAGTTGTGATCGGATTAAAATGGAAATCGTCTTTCCAGGTGTACTAGTATTTCTTTTTCCTGCAGTTTGTTTTTAGTCGTACATTCATTGCCGATACAAGCATTTTCTATTATGAACTAACTAAAGACAGTAACACTTGTGTTAAAATTACACGATTTTCCATTTTAAATGATAAGTTCATATGACATGTGATAACTTGTACATTTTCTTATCTAATCATGGACTGGAACATACATAGTATATCTCTTTTGTATGCGTATACACGAACAAAACAGTTTTTAATATTTTACGTATAACTGGATTTGTATCGTCTAATTGTGAGCTGCACTATGTTTTAATACTATGATCATATGCTGAAAAATCATGTATACTTTATTTTACTGTCGTTTGTTACCTTGTTCACCAAATATGTTACTGCGTCCTGGAACATACAGAAATGTTACTATATTGTAAAGAATAAACAGACTTTTGTAAATTGAACAGTGGGGAAGGATGAATCTGGAGTAAAGTGTGACTTTTATTATTTTCCCTGTAATGTAAATGGTTGCGATTGTTAGTCCACTACAACAGGTTTTGGCTTTTGGGTGTCATTTGGGATATGAGACGATTATTTTGGTTTTCGAAATAGTATGGTTCAAATGGCTCTGAGCACTATGGGACTTATTATCTATGGTCATCAGTCCCCTAGAACTTAGAACTACTTAAACCTAACTAACCTAAGGACATCACACAACACCCAGTCATCACGAGGCAGAGAAAATCCCTGACCCCGCCGGGAATCGAACCCGGGAACCCGAGCGTGGGATTCGAAATTGTATCTGGACGAATTCTACAATAACCTCGTCTCGTTGTGTAAGCATATCGCTCACCTTAATCAGGATGGTGTACCTTTTCCTCTGCCAGTGGTTTTGCCTGAACTGCTACATGGCTAGTGCGGCCAAAACACAGTGTCAGAGTTAACCATGGGAATATGTCGAGTATGGCACCGAAGTATAGACATGAGATTAGTGGGCACTTTAAAACTGTGGAAGTGTATGTTATACACTTAGTTAACACGAGAGATAAGTAAAGATATTGCAAGTGACTTATTCATAGTGTACCTCATGTTGATCATTTCAAATAACTGGAGGAACTGACGCTGGTACAGGACTTACTTAATTGAAAGACTGAATTATAATTTCAACAGTGTGTGTGTCTTTGTGTGTGTGTGTGTGTGTAAGGGCTAGAAATCATAACTATTGAAATTTGACAATAAATTCGAAAAGTGCCATGAAATTTGACAAGATACGTTACTATTGTATACTTTCCTAGTTACTATTACTATATTCTAGTAACAAAGATTTTACCTGTCATTGTTATAAGTAAGTACATCAGATGACTCTGAACTCTGCTACTAATTGAATGACCCAACTGGCCAAAATTAACTGAGTTGTGATAATTTGCTAACAGAGAGATTACAACCTTGTGAATGGAATGGGCTGTATAATGAGCACTGACTATGGACTGAGTGTAACCCCATGTGATCAGTAGCAGAAATAAATTTGATGCTAAATTACCTTCAGAGTTGGGAATTCTGCTACCATACAAGCAAAATAATGCATGATGGAAGAGACAAAGAAGATATAAGAAGCCAACTCAACTAGGAACATGGGTCTTTCTTCCATAAAATAAGTCTATAAATATTAAACTTAGTCCATAATTGGAGGTAGAAGTTCCTGACAGTGGCATTGGCCTTGCCACAGTTGTACCACCGGTTCCCGTCAGATCACCGAAATCAAGTGCTGTAGGAGTTTACCACAAATTGGATGAATCACTGTCTAGGTCTGCTGAGTGGTGTTGGCAAGCAGGGTGCACTCAGCCCTTTTGGGGCAAATTAATGAGCTACCTGATTGAGAAGTAGCGGTACCGGTCACGAAAACTGAAAACGGTCGGGAGAATGGTGTGCTAACCACATGCCCTTCCGTATCTGCATCCGGAGACGCCTAAGGGATGAGGATGACACGGCAGTCGGTTGGTTCCGTTGGTCCTTCAAGGTCTGTTTGGACTGTGTTTGTTATTTTTCTTTTTTCCTCCTTACAATGCGTGTCTCGAACAGAGTATTGTAACTAACTGAAAGATGGACTGTCGGGAAACCACAAGAGACTCGAGGCGATGTGGTGCTAAAGAAGGATGTTCAAAAGCAGAAAGGGAATAAAGTTTGACTGTGAGAAGTGGGCTACAGGGGGCAAAACCTGTATGTGAAGGCAGAGACTGAAATACGAGTGTCGTTCAGTAAGTAATGCCCCACATTTTTTAAAAAATCCGTTAATATACATAGACAAACGTCCTTGTTGGTACTTCACATTTAATGTTTGTTCCGTGCCCTGGTGAATTTTCTAAACGTTCTGCAGATGGCGGAGCCATAGTACAGCGTCAAAATGGCGTATACATAAGACTCACGTTACAAACAGCGTGCTGTTATTGAATTCTTGTACGCAGAAAAAGAAATCGCGATGAACATCCATAAACGGTCGTGTGCAGTGTGTGGCGATGCTGCAATTGATAGGAGTACACTTGTGTAATGGGTAAAGAAAGTTGCAGCCTCAGGAAATGCATTATCAGCCACGCTCGGGATGTCCTGTCACAGCCACTGCTCAACACATGCTGAATCATGTGGTTTCCATTATTAGTGCCGACTGGCGCATCAGTACTCGACAATTGGCTCTAAAGATGTCGGTCAGCATTGGAAGTGCGTCGGCAATGAGCGAGACTCTCGGATATTCAAAGAGGATCTCACGATGGGTTCTGTAACACTTCTGCTACTAAATGTAACTGGGTTTTCTCTTTTAATGCTGTCAACTGTCAGGATGAGCATTCTAAAGCATTCTGTCGGGGTGAAAATACTAAATTAATCAATTTTTCTCTCTTAACAACATGTGGGCAGGGTGGGTTCTTCCTTGGCTCGGGTATGAGGTAGAATGAAACAGCATTTTTATATAAGATAACTTTTATTGAAGATTTGAACAACTGTTTCCTTACACGATGTTCTGGCTCTGAGAGCGGCAGCTGTGTCGTTTGCGAAGCCTTCTGCTGCGGCAGCGGCGGCGTCTGATTACGCGTGGCAGTGTGTATCTCGTGTCGCCGTCTCGCCCAGCTGACTGGAGACGCGCAGCGCGAGGTGGCCCGTTTAATTATTTCGAGCGAAGTCGTGCATCGGATGGTGATACCTTGGATGTGGCGTCCCCGTGTTTCTCTTCTCTAAGCGGCCGCGTGTGTTGTGCGTCGGCCAGCGGAGCGGCGCTGCGGGGGAAGGCCAGTGTCCCGGACTCGAACAACGGACTCCCGCTTGCCAGTCTTCGGCTGTCAGATCTTCATCCCAGCTCACAGGTGACTGCTGATGTGAGGCCGTCTCCTTCCCGTCCTCACGAGTCACCCGCGTACGTAAAAATCAGACTTAAAATACCTTTTAACTTCTGTCTTCTGGCGCCGAGGCTGCTGCTTGCTATTCCATTACAGCGGCGGACTTGGTGCGTCTGTGTATGATGTAGTCTCTTCTTGCATGACGGTCTTCAGCACCGAAACTGACTGAAAACTACTGCTACTCTTCTCTTCTTCCTTCGTCTCTCTCTCTCTCGGGTCCACTGCGTCTCGCGTATTCACTTCAGTTTACTGGAGGTGAACGACTTCACGGTCATTGCCTCGTCTGTCACGTTGAAAAGCTTCTCAAAGAATCTTCTTAACGTCGGTCATTGGCTCTTGGAATGTAGGTGAGGGCCTTTGCTCACATGTGACAACTGAGAAACATGTGAGCCGGTCGGGCGATGCCCTGACGGCTGAATCGACAGCGTCCGCTTATGTGGAACTTGCTGACTTCATGGTCATTGTCACTTCTGCTCTACCGTTCTACCCGCTGTTTGCCAGTGTGTAATTCTTCTAATCTAAACTAAGTTTTTCATTTATATTCTAATTTCTACTTCACTTTGATTTCACTAATTTATTTACTTAAGTACCACTCAACATTCCTCCACTCTTCGGAGAAACTCGCCCTCGAATTTACCATTCAACAGTTCCATGAACGTTCATAGTGAATCACAAGATTCAAAGAAAGGCCATTTCATCTGAACTCTTGGAGCTGTTTGAGACCGACGGAGAGGCCCTTCTGTCACGGATCGTTACGGGGGACGAAAGCTCGGTGCACCATTTTTCGCCGGAAACAAAAAGGCAATCCATGGAGTGGCATCATCCTCATTCACCACAAAAGCAGAAATTGAAGACAACCCTTTATGCCATAGAAGTCATGGTGACATTCTTCTGGGATTGTGATGGCGACATCCTCGTGTATGTGATGCCAAGAGGATCAACCATCAATTTAGGGGCATACGTGAAGACTCTGAATAAACTCAAGAACAGTTTCCGACGTGTTCGATCGGACAAGAGCAGAGCAGAAATCTTGCTCCAACACGATAATTCACGCCCACACACAAGTCTGAGAACCAAGGAACACATCGCCAGATTGGGTTGGACACCATTGCCTCATCGAACCTACAGTCCAGACCTGGCCCCGCCGACTTCCATCTCTTTGGGATGACATGGGTCTCCGTCATGTAGTGAAAACATGGCTACGCCTACAGGACAAGAGCTTTTACCAGCAGGGAATACATCCTCTTCCACAAAATTGGCGTACGGCTCTAGACCATGATATAGAGTACGTAGAAAAATAGGACATGGACAGGACACGTTGATGCATATTGTCATCAAATTCTGACTCTTAACAATAAATACGTTCAGAGTAAAAAAATGTGGGGCATTACTTATTGTACGACCCTCGTACATCAAACAAGTAATGGAAGACTTTAATGTAAGTGGTACTCTGAGATCAAGTCAGTCTGAAGACTAAAGACAAAAATATTATTTATGCGGGTCGCAACCAACACCTCACTGACACAATATGACATTATTATTTTGCGCTATAACTATTTTAGTGGATCGTACTAAAAATGGGTTGATATATAGCCAGTCCCCGTTTCTTAAGTTCCCACGGTCAAAGTGAACTTTACGCTGGCACAGAGGTCATCTTCAATGCATCTGTCCCATGGTAGTTTTTTCTCTGAATTTCGCACAGAAGTGTGCTATAAGGTAAAAGACAGGAAAGTACGTGTGGGTAAGTTGAAAAGAGGAAGTGAGACATACCCGCTTCGGATTACTTGCTCGTTATGAGGCTGATGGAGACGATTTCTTGGCAAGCATTATCAAAGGCGACGAAACATTGACTTACCACTTTGAGCCTGGAACAAAATGTCAAGTCCATGGATCAGTATCACGCGATTTCTCCTTCTGAGAAGAAGTACAGGACAGTACCCTCACCTAATAAGCTATTTGACTACAGTCTTTTGAGACCTTTGAATGGTTATTCTTTTCAATGTCTTCACTCATGGCCAAACAATTAACTCCAATGTCTATTGTGAGACTCTTAGGAAATTGAACAAACGACTACAGTGTGTTTGTAACCGCAAAAAATGCGAACGCACCTCTCCTTCTATGTGATAATGCAGTACCACACTCACGTCCGCACACCCGAGGGAGATCACAAAACTCCGGCGGACTGTTCTTTTTCATCCAGCCTACAGCCCTAATCTCGGACCCTCTGACTTTCATCTCTTTGGCCCAACGAAGAATAGACCCCACGGGAAGCACTACAGAAATGATGTCCAAGTTATTGATGCAGCAAGAACTTAGTTGAAGAGCGGGAAAGTTGAGAGGTACGAATGACGACATACAGGCTCTCACATTGGGGTGACGTGACGCCTTAGAACTGAACGGAGATTGCCCTGAAAAGTACGACATTTTAGCCAAAAAATTTTAGACAGTATAGTGTAGTTAAATCATGAATAAAACCAGCCTGCTTTGAGTGAAAACAGTTTTGCGTTACTGTAAAATGAGGTTTCTTGAGCCCTGGGGTGTAACATAGACCCACAACAAAATTTCTTTTGATCAGTCCAGGATCTGCTGTAATGTAAGTATACACCTGATTAACCAATTTCCCTAAAAGATAGCAGCATTAGCAAGTACACTGCACAGTGTTTCTGCTGTTCCAGCCTTTTCAAAGCTCAGTCTATATTGCTGTGTGGTGAAATCAAGGATTCTTACTACCGGAAAACTTTCACCGCTCTGTGCACGTCAGTTACGCTCAAAGTAAAGATGGTACCGGTGCATTGTAACTAACTGAAACATGGACTGTCCGGGAAATACAAGATACTCGAAGCATTTGAAATGTGGTGCTAAAGAAGCATGTTCAAGAAGAGGAAAGAAATAACTGTGTGACTACAAGAAATGGGCTGTAGGGAGCGAAAACTGTTTGTGAAGGAAGAGACAATTTATATATTTTTCTTTGCAAAATAATAATAGTTTTAATTTGAAAGGTAAGCAACAGAATTAATATTTGATGAATACTGTGCTTCTAACCTAAAAATGAGTTAACTCAGACCCAGCGTGTTCAGGTAAGCCCTAGCCCTATACGTTGATTACAAACATCCAAATTTCACTGCAAAATAACAGATATCGTAACTTTTTGTCAGTCGTATTTCATCAAATGATCTGGAAACAGTTCATGTGCATTTGTTTGCATACATGATGCTAAAAAATGACTGCAGGTCACAGAGCTCCCCTAGGAGCAGACCGTATGCGGATTTTACAACTGAATAGTTACGAGAATGCTTAAACGCTATATGGTCTGGAGAATTGTCTCAAAGGGTATCTTCAGCATACTTCAAAACAAGTGGGTCTGTGATAAAAAGGAAACTGAAGAACGATTGTTTGAGTAAATCAGGACTTCCGATCGTTTTTACTAATGAAAAGTAGTTCGCCTTCGCCAGCCACATAAATAAAATTTGTGATTTCGGATTTCCTATGGATGAAGTGATTTCTCGATTTATTGGAGCTGCCTAGTGTCGGCGGATAAAAGCATGCATGCCCGAAGAAACATTGCATCGTCTTCTTAACGACTTAGGCACTAAACAGTCAGAATTAAGAGTGGTTGATTATATAACGCAATATATGACGATTGGTTTATCAAGCACCTTCCGCCTGTGTTGCGGAAAAAAGAAGGCACTGAGACTGTAATTGGACATAATTGGTCACCCCCATTACAGCTTCAAGCTGTATGAAGAGTATAATATACACTTTGGGTGTCTTCTGCCAAACACTTGACAGAGTCTCTCGCTGTAGTCTATTTCAAGCCATTCAAAGCTAAGTTGAGAGATATTTTGACCATGTGGAAACAGTGTGAAGTTGGAAAGAAATCAGCATTTTTACTAAAAGACCAGTTCCCCATGTCACCAAGAACATTACTAGGCGAGATGGAGCCTAAGTTGCCAATCAATCGAAGAACAGATTTTTTTAAGTTGACGTTTTCGCCACAAGTAAGGATGCAATTTTTTCTCGTTTGCCAAAACAGGACAGATCACTAAAATTAGATCTTGATGAAGACGTTTTCTTGGCTCACCATCATAAGAAAAGGCGTGAGTTTATAAATCCCCAGGCTAGGAAAGAAAAAGTTCAAGTTGCTCCAGATAAAAGCATTCATGTTTCTGATATTCAGCAAGAAGAAGCAGAAACTTCAACTTCCGAAAGACGAAGGAAAGGCCGACTTATCTAAATACAATTTGCAGAAAAAAAGCGCATCGAATGAAAAATGAAATGCCAAAAGGTTCATTACAAGAATAGGATTTAGTCCTTGTTGCATAGAAAAATTCGTTATTTCCAGGTCAAGTAACGACCATCAGCAACAATGGTAGCGTTGCAGACTGCAAGACACCGAGCAGAAAAGCCTGAAAATAGGTTCATGAAAGGCCGGCCGCGGTGGCCGTGCGGTTCTAGGCGCTGCAGTCCGGAACCGCAGGACTGCTACGGTCGCGGGTTCGGATCCTGCCTCGGGCATGGATGTGTGTGATGTCCTTAGGTTAGTTAGGTTTAAGTAGTTCTAAGTTCTAGGGGACTGATGACCTAAGATGTTAAGTCCCATAGTACTCAGAGCCATTTGAACCATTTTTAGGTTCAGGAAAGGGCATTTTGTTATACAAGTGGTGTGGCACTAACATATTAATCCACACGCTATAATTATAAGGGGCTTCTCTTTAGGAGTAAAGTAAATTAACTCTCTTGTGGACTTAAATTTATTGTTACAACTGGCTACATATATGTGAACGAGTGCTAATATGTTTCAAGCAAAGACATACAATTTAAATTTCAATGGCTATGTATAATTCCAGATCCCAGGTCCTACTTGCACCTGCTGTAGTTTTAAACAATTTATTACACGAAAAGTAATGCTACGTCCAAGTTACACAATTTCAGGGGTTACTTTAACCAAATTTCAATAATTTGTAATGGAGAAACCTTGGTCTAGGGTTATCAGATGAAAGTCTTCAAAAAATTACACATTTCTAAATTCATACAAAAATTTGTAAAAAAGTGGACATGTACCCAACTGGCATTAAGGTAAATTATAATTTTTATATCTACACTGATACCAAGAAAATATTTATACCAAATGTACTACTCTGCATGATTTGGAACTAGACCATATGTTATACGTAGTATTTTATATCAACTTATTTAATAATTTAACCTTACAATAATTTTAGACAGGTTTTAATACAAACTATAAAAACCATCGTTAGTAAACAAGTCATCATCGTACATACCATTACCTCTGAAGCACTCATATTTTTATTTGATGACGCAGTTTCTGAAAGTAATTTCTTGTTTGGCGACGAATAATCGTAAAAGACTTACGTCGCAACAAGGCCCCCGGAGTTCAACATTTCGTTAGAGCTACTGATAGCCTTGAGAGAGCCAACCATGACAAAACTCTCCCATCTGGTGAGAAAGATGTATGAGACAGGTGAAACACCCTCATACCTCAAGAAAAATATAGTAATCTCAATTCCAAAGAAATCAGGTGCTGACAGGTGTGAAAATTACCGAAATATCAGTTTAATAAGTAATCGCTGCAAAATACTAACACGAATCCTTTACAGAAGAGCGGAAAAACTCGTATGAGCCGACGCCAGGGAAGATCACTTTGGATTCCGGGGAAATGGAGGAACACGTGAGGTAATATTGACCCTACGACTTCTCATAGAAGACAGATTAAGGAAAGGCAAACATATGTTTATAGCATTTGCAGACTTAGAGAAAGATTTTGACAATGTTGACTGGAATACTCTCTTTCAAGTTGTAAAGGTGTCAGGGGTCAAATACAGGGAGCGAAAGGCTATTTTTGCAGCAAACAGATTGTAGTTATAAGACCCTAGAGTCACGAAAACAAAGCACTGGTTGACAAAGGAGTGAGACAGGGTTGTAGCCTATCCCCGATGTTATTCAATCTGTATATTGAGCAAGCAGTAAAGGAAACAAAAGAATAATTTGGAGTAGGAATTAAAGCCCAGGGAGAAGAAACACAAACTTTGAGGTTTGCCGATGACTGTGCAAATTTGTCATAGCAAAGGACTTGTAAAAGCAGTTGAATGGAATGGACAGTATATTGAAAGGAGGATATAAGATGAATATCAAGAAAAGAAGAACGAGAATAATGGAATGGAGTCGAATGAAATCTGAGAGAATGAGATTAGGAAATGAGACATTTAAAGTAGTGAATGAGTTTGCTATTTGGGAAGCCAAATAACTGATGATGGTCGGAGTAGAGTGGATATAAAATGTAGGTTGACAATGGCGATGAAAACGTTTCTGAAGAAGAGAAATTTTTTAACATCGAGTATAGATTTAATTGTCAGCAAGACCTTCCTGAAAGTATTTGTATGAAGTGCACCCATGTATGGAAGTGAAATATGGACAATAAACAGTTTAGACAAGAATAGAAGCTATTGAAATACAGTGCTACAGTAAAACGCTGAAGATTAGATGGATAGATCACGTTACTAATAAAGAGGCACTGAATATAATTGGGGAGAAGAGAAATTTGTGGTACCTCCTGACCAAAAGAAGGGATCAGGTTGTAGGACACATTCTGAGGCGCCAAGGAATCACCAGTTTAGTGCTGGAAGGAAGCGTGTGGGGTAAAAATCGTAGAGGAAGACCAAGAGATGAATACACTAAGCAGATTCAGAAGTATGTAGGTTGCAGTAGTTACTCGAGATGAAGAAGCTTGCACAGGATAGAGTAGCATGGAGAGCTGCATCAAACCAGTCTTTGGACTGACGTCCAAAACAATAACAACAATAATAAAATTGTACACAAGAAATATCCTAATTATATTGCATTCTTATAATTCCCTTAACAGATTCAACACTTTGGTCCACTGACTGTTTACTAGCGAAAAAACCCTTTCTAAACTAGCAATGTGGTAAGGAACAGCGACGAAAAATTCTGCAACTGTTAGTCGTTCTGAGAAACAAGCCACATTCTTGCCTCTTAGAAATATTTACACCAGATGTCATTTGACAAGAACTGATCTCCTCCATTAACATTAGTATCGTTCGTCAAAAGTAGAAAAGGGCAGAACTGGTCAAAACACTTTCATCTTATCTTTTTCCATTTTCAGTTTACCAATTAGGTACAGAATTGTTTGTTCAACATCTTCCCAATTTGGAGAGTTCTTCAAACCCACCCCTGTGAAACCTATAAACTTCTGATACTGAACCAACCATTTCCTCAGGTATTTAATTGTTGCATCGTATATATGTGCTGTTTATCCTTCTAGCGTATCAAATTTAATACCATAACCTTCAGTCTTCTTTTCTCTCAAAATTTCTTTTAGCTTCAAAGATTTGAAATTCTTGATTTGTCTTTCTTGAAGAACGTTCAGCATACTCTCAAGAATACATATCATTTCTACACGTGATTTTTTTCTCTTTCTCTAGGGATAAAATATAATGGTAAAATAATAACGTAAGAGAATGAATAAACCATAATTGTGCTTCACTACCGGCCACTGTGACCGAGCGGTTCTAGGCGATTCAGTCCGGAACCACGCGGCTGCTACGGTCGCAGGTTCGAATCCTGCCTTGGGCATGGACGTGTGTGATGTCCTTACGTTAGTTAGGTTTAAGTAGTTCTAAGTCTAGGGGGCTGATGACCTCAGATGGTAAGCCCCGTAGAGCTTAGATCCATTTGAGCCATTTGTGCTTCACTAAGCTCATCTTGAAAAAGGCATTTTAATCAAAATAGGAATTTCTTGCTGAGTAATAGCACATGATTTCAGTGCAAGATACATTTTAACTAATATAATTGCGTAGGCTTCCGCGGCCAGATTCAGTCGAGATAGAAGTCTGCTGTGTATGGTACCGCGTCATATTGTATAAAACTACCGCTGGAGAAAATGAACGTTTCGGCCACGGTTGCAGCGGCCTTCTTCTGGTGGTCACCGGCCAATGAGAAGTTGGTTCCTGTTTATCAATTCCTGGACGTCGGCCGCGCGGCGACTGTTATTTGCCGGTAGTGCTCGCGCCTCGTGTTGACAGAGCTGTCTATTTGGCTGTGACTGCTGGCAGCCAAGTTTGGGCAAGCCTGAATCCATTCTCTCTATTCATGTTCTTAGGGTGCTTAAGTATTTCGATGGCCTCTCTGATTTTGCGTTTATTCATATCCGGCTGCTTGGCCAACACACACGCTTCGCTGAATTTTATTTCTTTTCCACAGTCTTACTGACGTTCTGTCACAGCAGATTTGTTGTGTTGCCCTAGACGAATATGGCCCTCGTGTTTCCCAATTCGCGTTGCTATTGGATTGACAGTCTCGCCGATGTATGCCTCTCCACATTCGCATTCCACATTGTACACGCCTGTGGTCTGTAATGCATCCACCTTGTCCTTAGTGGAACCTAGCACGTCCTGGATCCTGCGACCACTATAGAAGACAGGCTGCACCTCAACACGCGAAGGTGTTTGCCTATTCGGTCAGTAACATTTTCCACGTAAGGTAAGCGCACTGCTGACTGCAGTTTGTCTATTTCTTGCTTACTTGTATTCGATGACAAGACTGTGTGGATCGACTTATGACTGTAGCCAATGGCTAGAAACGTTGCATGTAGCCTTCCAAGCTCAGCTGTTATGTTTTGAGCATCACTTAGGCGCTGCGCACCGATTGCCAAAGAAAGGATGATCGAGTTCTTCTGCGTTGGGTGGTTGTAGAATTGGGCGTGCAGATACCTGTCTTTGTGTGTACGCTTGCGATATAGTGAGTGACCCAGTTTGCCCTCCGTTGTCCTGTATACTTCGACGTCTAGAAATGCAATTGCACCATTCTTCTATACTTCGAGCATGACTGTATCTTCCCGTGCATGTTGTTCAACTATTCTTGAACGAATATAACGTAGTGGCATGTGCAGTGAACAGTATTAAAACAATATAAGGGACACTGCGTAGCTAGAACGCACGATTAGACCCAGAAGAGCAGCTGCAACCGTGGCCGAAACGGTGGTTTTCTCCAGCAGTACTTTTATACAATATGACGCGGTACCATACCCAGAAAACTTTTATGTCAACACTTTAACTAGTCTTGCAGCAAAAGAGGAAAGAGACAGCCATCTAGCCTTAGAAGGACTTAGTATTTGCCTCTGTTGTACATAAGAAAAGTCACAAAAGTTCTGAAGACTTTCAGTATGTACCGTGGAAAATAATTAAACATTTTTGAAATTATGGAATCAACATCTAACTTAAGTCATGCATCAATACTATGTTGAATACAGTAAACGTAAAACGTAAGCAGGGCAGCCAACTCCTAGTAATCTACCATTTAATTTGTTTTTCAGGTGGGCAAAAGCATTAGTTCCCGACGTCTTACCAATTCCAATAATTTCACGAAAATTTGTCGTGGTATTGCTCCCAGAAAAAGCAACCCATTTGTGGTCAATACCTCTACTTCAAAGAATATTGCACATGCAAAATGTAATTTTTTCCAGATTTTTCATCTGGAGTGTTTTTAAGTTTTGTCGCCTTTGTTTGAATTGGCCCCAGTTTTAACGTCATAGTATTGAATAGAAATTACAAATAATTTCACAGAAGCATGGTTACTACCGTCTGTCGCAACATCAAAACGAGAAATACTCTCTAAAACGTTAGTAGGCACATTAACAGACTGTGACAGTACCGAATTGCCACGCGGGGTAGCCGCGCGGTCTGGGGCGTCTTGTCACACGGGTCGGCGCGGCTCCCTCCTCCCCCCTCCCCCCCCCCCCCCGTCGGAGGTTCGAGTCGTGTCCTCCCTCGGGCATGGATGTGTCTTTGTCTTGTCGTTAGCTTTAGTTTACGTTAGATTAAGTGGTGCATCAGGTTAGGAACCGAGAACCTCACTAGTTTGGTCCCACAAGACCATAAATTTCCAATTTCCGGTACCGAATTAATAACTACTTCTGTTTTAGTGTGAGTACGTAACATTTGTTTAGCTATATTTGAGATTTTGAATAACGCTTTCTATAGTTCTCTTGTACAGATAATCGTTTTTAAACTTTGATGATATTTAACCGTGTGAAAAGATGGGTGCCTCCGGCTGCAAGGACCAAGTCACTAAGAATAAAATCCTTTTTCGTAAAAAAATAATTGAATTGTATAACCTATAATATAGTGTATAATTATTGTTTTTCAAGGGAGAATACACCTAGAATGCCACCAAAACGCTGGTAAACACAAAACGCGCGATCGTACTGCTGCATCTCCGTCCAAAGGTTATTCAGTATAACGGAATTATTCAATATAACGGAACCTGAAATACTGCAGGCGATTTTACAATGCTATAATGTACAAACGGCCGCAAGGTAATGTACTTTACCTTTATTAACAACTGAAGTTAATGTACCAAGTGGACAGATAAGACATTCTTCCTCGGAGTTAATTCTTCCAGGACTGAAGTAAGGAAATTGTTTCTGTAATTCATCACCGAAGATAAATTTGCGTTTAGTATGATTTCGATTAAGTGTTAAGACTGCTTAGCTTCACAACAAACGACAAGAAGTTGAAAATAATAATTCTAATTTGAAACTATTAGAAGCCGAGGTATCCTGTACTGTAACATAGGTAATGCTTTCTACATGTCAGCTCGCAGCTCGTATTTCATGCTTGTTGCGATGCCAGTTATTTCAATTGCTCTCAGATCTTACTAGATGTGCAGACTGAATATGTTGTGTTCCTTTTTCTTTAATTCAGAGGGAGAGCATTTGCAGAAAATCACTCTGTAATACATACTTTACACAACGGAATTTATAATTTTTTCTGTTGTCATAGGTTTGTTTGAACTGATTACAATACTAGCCCTTTCTGGAAATAAAAAAAAATGGTTCAAATGGCTCTGAGAACTATGGGATTTAACATCTGAGGTCATCAGTCCCCTATACTTAAACTACTTACACCTAACTAACCTAAGGACATCACACACATCCATGGCCGAGGCAGGATTCTAACCTGCGACCGTAGCAGCAGCGCGGTTCCGGACTGAAGCGCCTAGAACCGCTCGGCCACAACAGCCGGCTCTGCAAATACAGTAATGGAAAAAAATCGGAACACCGGGAGGAATTATACGACATAAACGATAGTTGGTAGGCGTGCTTTTACATCTACAATATCACATTGTTTGAAGGAAGGTTAAATTCCTCGGAGTTTACGATCGTGAGAGTTTACAGAGTTGTATTTCTGAGCTGTCAAATTGAAGCAGTTGTGCAATTAAAGAAAGAGGTCATTTTCGCGTTTTCCTAGAAACCCGTGTGCAGCATTTTTGGGCCCAGACCGTAGCAACAGCGCGGTTCCGGACTGGTTAAAAGAGGACGGCTGTTAACCATATCTGAAACAGAGCTAAAGAAGATGTACTAAAAAAAGGCAAAGTATAAAAAATTAGGATATCAGAAAAATTACTGATTTTAGACTATCGTTTGGTAGGAAATGCACAAGTTGGGTCCAAGTACATCTACATCTACATCTACATCTACATTGATACTCCGCAAGCCACCCAACGGTGTGTGGCGGAGGGCACTTTACGTGCCACTGTCATTACCTCCCTTTCCTGTTCCAGTCGCGTATGGTTCGCGGGAAGAACGACTGCCTGAAAGCCTCCGTGCGCGCTCTAATCTCTCTAATTTTACATTCGTGATCTCCTCGGGAAGTATAAGTAGGGGGAAGCAATATATTCGATACCTCATCCAGAAACGCACCCTCTCGAAACCTGGCGAGCAAGCTACACCGCGATGCAGAGCGCCTCTCTTGCAGAGTCTGCCACTTGAGTTTATTAAACATCTCCGTAACGCTATCACGGTTACCAAATAACCCGGTGACGAAACGCGCCGCTCTTCTTTGGATCTCCTCTATCTCCTCCGTCAACCCGACCTGGTACGGATCCCACACTGATGAGCAATACTCAAGTATAGGTCGAACGAGTGTTTTGTAAGCCACCTCCTTTGTTGATGGACTACATTTTCTAAGCACTCTCCCAATGAATCTCAACCTGGTACCCGCCTTACCAACAATTAATTTTATATGATCATTCCACTTCAAATCGTTCCGTACGCATACTCCCAGATATTTTACAGAAGTAACTGCTACCAGTGTTTGTTCCGCTATCATATAATCATACAATAAAGGATCCTTCTTTCTATGTATTCGCAATACATTACATTTGTCTATGTTAAGGGTCAGTTGCCACTCCCTGCACCAAGTGCCTATCCGCTGCAGATCTTCCTGTATTTCGCTACAATTTTCTAATGCAGCAACTTCTCTGTATACTACAGCATCATCCGCGAAAAGCCGCATGGAACTTCCGACACTATCTACTAAGTCGTTTATATATATTGTGAAAAGCAATGGTCCCATAACACTCCCCTGTGGCACACCAGAGGTTACTTTAACGTCTGTAGACGTCTCTCCGTTGATAACAACATGCTGTGTTCTGTTTGCTAAAAACTCTTCAATCCAGCCACACAGCTGGTCTGATATTCCGTAGGCTCTTACTTTGTTTATCAGGCGACAGTGCGGAACTGTATCGAACGCCTTCCGGAAGTCAAGAAAAATAGCATCTACCTGGGAGCCTGTATCTAATATTTTCTGGGTCTCATGAACAAATAAGGCGAGTTGGGTCTCACACGATCGCTGTTTCCGGAATCCATGTTGATTCCTACATAGTAGATTCTGGGTTTCCAGAAATGACATGATACGCGAGCAAAAAACATGTTCTAAAATTCTACAAGAGATCGACGTAAGAGATATAGGTCTATAGTTTTGCGCATCTGCTCGACGACCCTTCTTGAAGACTGGGACTATCTGTGCTCTTTTTCAATCATTTGGAACCCTCCGTTCCTCTAGAGACTTGCGGTACACGGCTGTTAGAAGGGGGGCAAGTTCTTTCGCGTACTCTGTGTAGAATCGAATTGGTATCCCGTCAGGTCCAGTGGACTTTCCTCTATTGAGTGATTCCAGTTGATTTTCTATTCCTTGGACACTTATTTCGATGTCAGCCATTTTTTCGTTTGTGCGAGGATTTAGAGAAGGAACTGCAGTGCGGTCTTCCTCTGTGAAACAGCTTTGGAAAAAGGTGTTTAGTATTTCAGCTTTACGCGTGTCATCCTCTGTTTCAATGCCATCATCATCCCGTAGTGTCTGGATATGCTGTTTCGAGCCATTTACTGATTTAACGTAAGACCAGAACTTCCTAGGATTTTCTGTCAAGTCGGTACATAGAATTTTACTTTCGAATTCAATGAACGCTTCACGCATAGCCCTCCTTACGCTTACTTTGACATCGTTTAGCTTCTGTTTGTCTGAGCGGTTTTGGCTGCGTTTAAACTTGGAGTGGAGCTCTCTTTGCTTTCGCAGTAGTTTCCTAACTTTGTTGTTGTACCACGGTGGGTTTTTCCCGTCCCTCACAGTTTTACTCGGCACGTACCTGTCTAAAACGCATTTTACGATTGCCTTGAACTTTTTCCATAAACACTCAACATTGTCACTGTCGGAACAGAAATTTTCGTTTTGATCTGTTAGGTAGTCTGAAATCTGCCTTCTATTACTCTTGCTAAACAGATAAACCTTCCTCCCTTTTTTTATATTCCTATTAACTTCCATATTCAGGGATGCTGCAACGGCCTTATGATCACTGATTCCCTGTTCTGTACACACAGAGTCGAAAAGTTCGGGTCTGTTTGTTATCAGTAGATCCAATATGTTATCTCCACGAGTCGGTTCTCTGTTTAATTGCTCGAGGTAATTTTCGGATAGTGCACTCAGTATAATGTCACTCGATGCTCTGTCCCTACCACCCGTCCTAAACATCTGAGTGTCCCAGTCTATATCTGGTAAATTGAAATCTCCACCTAAGACTATAACATGCTGAGAAAATTTATGTGCAATGTATTCCAAATTTTCTCTCAGTTGTTCTGCCACTAATGCTGCTGAGTCGGGAGGTCGGTAAAAGGAGCCAATTATTAACCTAGTTCGGTTGTTTAGTGTAACCTCCACCCATAATAATTCACAGGAACTATCCACTTCTACTTCACTACAGGATAAACTACTACTAACAGCGATGAACACTCCACCACCGGTTGCATGCAATCTATCCTTTCTAAACACCGTCTGTACCTTTGTAAAAACTTCGGCAGA
The DNA here is from genome assembly GCF_021461385.2 of Schistocerca piceifrons. NCBI lineage: Eukaryota > Metazoa > Arthropoda > Insecta > Orthoptera > Acrididae > Schistocerca > Schistocerca piceifrons. Next base: position 920,886,163 of record NC_060140.1, read on the forward strand.
ATTTATCTCTGGCTTAAGCCAGCTTTCTGTACCTATAACGATTTCAGCTTCGGTGCTTTCTATCAGCGCTTGAAGTTCCGGTACTTTACCAACGCAGCTTCGACAGTTGACAATTACAATACCGATTGCTGCTTGGTCCCCGCATGTCCTGACTTTGCCCCGCACCCGTTGAGGCTGTTGCCCTTTCTGTACTTGCCCAAGGCCATCTAACCTAAAAAACCGCCCAGCCCACGCCACACAACCCCTGCTACCCGTGTAGCCGCTTGTTGCGTGTAGTGGACTCCTGACCTATCCAGCGGAACCCGAAACCCCACCACCCTATGGCGCAAGTCGCGGAATCTGCAGCCCACACGGTCGCAGAACCGTCTCAGCCTCTGATTCAGACCCTCCACTCGGCTCTGTACCAAAGGTCCGCAGTCAGTCCTGTCGACAATGCTGCAGATGGTGAGCTCTGCTTTCATCCCGCTAGCGAGACTGGCAGTCTTCACCAAATCAGATAGCCGCCGGAAGCCAGGATTTCCTCCGATCCATAGCGACACACATCATTGGTGCCGACATGAGCGACCACCTGCAGATGGGTGCACCCTGTACCCTTCATGGCATCCGGAAGGACCCTTTCCACATCTGGAATGACTCCCCCCGGTATGCACACGGAGTGCACATTGGCTTTCTTCCCCTCTCTTGCTGCCATTTCCCTAAGGGGCCCCATTACGCGCCTGACGTTGGAGCTCCCAACTACCAGTAAGCCCACCCTCTGCGACTGCCTCAGTTTGTGGTACTTAATAAACGAGTCTCACAATTAGTTTCTCTTGTCGATTTCTATACCTGTTTTTCCACAAAAGTACCATGAAAACAGGTAGTAGCACTATGTGTTGATTACGGTGCATTGTGCAAAGGCCTCCACAGCCCAACAGAGGCCCAACACTATACGGGGACACGGCGGTCAGCCAGTTGGCGGTTGGTCTCTGCAGTGGCAACGAGCTGGATGACACATTGTGCTGTCACTGGACGACAGTAGCTGTGTCTCGAGCACGTACCATAGAGTGTGCAAAGTCCCTGTTAGCGCTGTGAACTTTCGAAGAAGATAGTTTGCTGCACGGAGGAAACCGGCGTAGAGCATTGAATCAGCCATCGACCACGAAACCACATTCTTACGTCCGCTATACGCCATGTGTTTGAGACTGCCTGAAACAAAAGCACGTCTCTCTCTCTATCAAGCAGGACTGCTTTGTGAAGTGGGACATCTGCAAAGCAGGGACATCGATAAAACAACTATTTATTCCCCCACTGTACAAAGTCAAGACAGGTACGGGAACTTGCGACGCACCCTGCACCGCTGGGTTCCCCTGTTCCAGACTCAAACACATTAACTGCCACGGAATACTGAGAAATAGTGGGTTTTGTCAAGTTGGACCACGTTCTGCGTGTGTGCTAGCTTTAAACGTAATATGGTGTGCGTTCAAGCAGTTTCCCGAAAATTTAACAGTACTCACATAGTGTACGTGGTAAAACGCGGAAAATTCAAAATGTACAACATAAATTTATACAGCACAGCACAAAATTGAAAATGACTACAGAACGAGGCCGCAGCAAGGAAACAAGAAAATCTGTAAGAACCATATGAAAATGGATTTGTAATAATCTCTAAACCTGTAATGGTTTTCTTTAAATAACATTACTAAAATCATATTGGTAGCTGTGTACTGTTTTAATTTATAATCCTTATAATTTTACTACATCCAGCGTTCTCGTAATGCTTGCTCAATACAAGAAGGCAGATTGTGAACTGCCTTAGAACATTCTGTCTGCCTGTGTGTGTGTGTGTGTGTGTGTGTGTGTGTGTGTTTGAGAGAGAGAGAGAAAGAGAGAGAGAGAGGAAAGACAGAGAGTGTTCACGGTAATCATGTCGCACAGAATTTCTGCTCCCCAAATCTTATGGAGCTAAATAAGGGCGCCCAAAGATAAATGCATGCATGAAACAAGAAACGAAGAGATACTAAAAGAAAAAGGCGAAGAAAGAATATAAAACACATACCAGAAGCAACGGCAGATGTTTGGCTGATTTCGTTTGCCATTAGGCCACGAATGGTAAAAAAAAGATTTCTTGCTTCTACAGACAATGTGATACCGATTACGTCGGAGTTACTGCAACAGTTTCATTGTAGCGTACAAGAAATAACACACGCAGAGAAAGAAAATTCATTCTCAAATGCCAGCCGCTGTGACCGAGCGGTTCTAGGCGTTTCAGTCGGGAACCACGAACCTGTTACGGTCGCAGGTTGGAATCCTGCCTTGGGCATGATTTCCTTAGGTTAGTTAGGTTTAGGTAGTTCTAAGTCTAGGGGACTGATGACCTCAGATGTTAACTGCCATAGTGCTTAGAGCCACTTGAAACATTCTCAAATGTTAATATTTGTAAAACTCATTATCAGAGCTGATATACGTAAATAAAATGATTATGACTCCAGGGAGCGACCGTCAAAGTTAAGAAACAATTCACTAGATAAGAAAAATAGTAGATGGAATTTGGATCTACAGAGGCGTAGCAGGCTACTGTGATGCTGGGATTCGAATGTTTACGAAGAGTGAATACACGTACGCGCAAACAAACAGAAAATTAAATATCAGACGTGTTTTTTAAGTAAGTACCGTTTTGAAATTAAATAAAGACGTGCTACGATATCTCAATAATTATATTTTTACATAACAGGGTGTACCTTAATCCAGTTTTCTACATAATTTCCGTCAATATTGAGGCACTTGTCATAACGTTGTACCAGTTTTTGAATACCCTCCTCACAGAAGTCTGCCGCCTGACTTGTTAACCACTGCATCACCACTGTTTTGTCTTCGTCATCGTCTTGAGGACCTGACCGCCCAGGTGTTTCTTCGAGTGCAGGAACTGATGGTAGTCACTGGGCACAAGATCAGGGCTGCACGGAGGATGATCTAGAGTTTTCAATCGAAAACGTGTGATGCGATCTTTGGTCTGATTCGCCACATGCGGACGGGCATTGTCTTTTAGCAAAACGATTCCCTTACTCAATTTCCATGGCTGTTGTTTTGATTCTGGTGTTACGTAGGCCACCCACGTTTGATCGCCCGTAACAATGTGGCTGTCTAAACGTTTGGTTTTGTGCACATCCGTCCACATTTTCGGTACCCAACGTGCGCACAATTTTCGCTAATTCAAGTCCTCGGTCACAATGCCATACAAAACACTACAAGATACATTAGGAAAGTCATCCCGTAAGGAGGAAATCGTAAAGCGTCTGTTTTCTCTCACCTTATTTTCCACTTTCTGCGCCAAACTTTCGTTAACGACCGAAGGACGCCCACTCTGTTGTTCATCAAGCACATTTGGGCGGCCATCTTTAAATGCTCTCACTCACCGTCTTACCATTCCATCACTCATAGTGTTTTCTCCGTAAACTGCACAGATCTCACGATGAATATCGATCGCTTTTAGACCTTTAGCACTAAGAAATATTATAACAGCCCGTACTTCACAGTCAGCGGGACTCACGATTATCGGAGGCATCTTAAACACTCAGTACACAACGTAAACAAGGAAGAATCAAAAAAATGGTTCAAATGGCTCTGAGCACTATGGGACTTAACATCTGTGGTCATCAGTCCCCTAGAACTTAGAACTACTTAAACCTAACTAACCTAAGGACGTCACACACATCCATGCCCGAGGCAGGAGTTGAACCTGGGACCGTAGCAGCCTCACGGTTCCGGACTGAGCGCCTAGAACCGCTAGACCACCGCGGCCGGCAAGGAAGAATCAGACTGTGATGACGTCAGTGCATAGATTAAGGTACAGGCTTTCATGTAAAAATAAAATTATTGAGAAATCTTAGAACTTATTTTTTTTTTAATTTCAAAACGGTACTTACTTAAAAAACACGTCTCTTACGTAACTTCATGTTTTCAAGGTGATAATTAAAACTTTATGATTACCCTTGTACGCCGACCGGAGAGGCCGTGCGGTTCTAGGCGCTACAGTCTGGAACCGAGCGACTGCTACGGTCGCTGGTTCGAATCCTGCCTCGGGCATGGATGTGTGTCATGTCCTTAGGTTGGTTAGGTTTAATTAGTTCTAAGTTCTAGGCGACTGATGACCTCAAAAGTTAAGTCGCATAGTGCTCAAAGCCATTTGAACTATTTTTAGAAAAACAATATATGGAATTTGGACTATAGAGGCGTAATAGGCTACTGTGATGCTGGGATTCGAATGTTGATGACGACAGAATACACATACGTGAAAACAAACAGAAAATTAATTACGTAACTTCATGTTTTCGAGGTGATAATCGAAACTTTATGACTATCCTTGTAAACACTCGAATTTATCACTGGGCAGCGCCATTTTCTTTTGATTATTCTAGCCGTTGCTATGGCACTGAAAACTGTATTTGAAACTGTATTAAGAATGAAAAAGATATACCTGAAAACAAACAAAATATTTGTTATGTAAACATATTTTTCTGGAGAGATAGTTAAAGCATTATGATTACTCCTCGTATTTAATACAGTACTGGCTGCGTGTCGTGTGGACAGAGTAATAACTATAAAAATGTTTTTAAGATAAACTTGTTGTGATATCCGTCTCCTACTGAGGAAAGTGGACCACGGGACCTTGCAGCCGCAGAATGGGGCGTTCAACATAAAATGACAATGTTCACGATTCGGTAAGCAACAAATCTAGCAATCAGCGTCGTAAATGGGCTACAGGGCCAGCCGAGGCCCGAGCTGATTACCGCGTTCATCAGTCCATCGGTGAGCAGTTAATTGCGGAATTTGCCAGTGTACCGAGCTCCTGATGACGGCCACACAGCGCGTCATTAATACGTCGCCACTGTGCGCCAATCTGTCGCCATTATCACGGCGGGTACGCGCGGCGATTGCCGGCCGGCGCGCAGTAACGCCCGCTTCTGTACGCTCGTGCGTGCGCTCGCGTCCGCGCTGTTTCCGCGCGAGTGCTCTCCGCTTCGCCGCTCTGTTTACGCGTCGTCGACAAACTGTGTCGGCGCCGTGTGGACGGCCGCCTGTTTGGAGGGTCGAGCCGATGTGTGTGTGCGAGGGTGGCGAGTGTGGTGGCGGTGGCGCGGGGGTGTGGGGGTGGCTGGCGGAGGGCAGCGTGCCTCCGCAAACAGCGACGCGCCTCCCCAGTCAACTCGTAACAAAATCACGTGTTTGTGTGGTGCGGCGTCAGGCGCTAAGCCGATTACGCCTCCAAGGTTTGTTCGGCGAAGGACGTGCTCGACACCTGTGGCCTCCGTAGAGTGAATTGCTCCAGCGTTCGGTGGGAACAGTAATGGATCCACGAACACGTCACCATACGTAGACTCACCTTTAGTTAGGGGCTTTTACAATGTCAGAACCTGTTACGGGACACACATAAGTTTGTGGATATATTCATGATGCTAATAAACTCCGGTTTCTGGAAAATATTGGCCGTGGTGGTCTGGAGGGTGAGTAGAACTTGGAATGAAGTGTACAGTTGCTGCATCTTCTGATAACAAAGTAATCTTTTGTACTTTGTTGGAACTGCTGACAGAAAATTACGGAATAGAAAAATTTGCGATGATTTTGTAACGATACAACATTTTCCCTCCTTTAGTGTTCTAGAATTAAAAATATTGCTGTCGTATTTCCAGGGGCAGATGTGGACTCTGACCAAATTCTGTTGGTTATGAACTGTAGATTAAAACTGAAGAAACTGCAAAAAGGTGGGAATTTAAGGAGATGGGACCTGGATAAACTGACTAAACCAGAGGTTGTACAGAGTTTCACGGAGAGCATAAGGGAACAATTGACAGGAATGGGGGAAACAAATACAGTAGAAGAAGAATGGGTAGCTTTGAGCGATGAAGTAATGAAGGCAGCAGAAAATCAAAAAGACGGGGGCTAGTAGAAACCTTTTGGTAACAGAAGAAGTACTGAATTTAATTGATGAAAGGAGAAAATGTAAAAATGCAGTAAATGAAGCAGGCAAAATGGAATACAAACGTCTCAAAAATGAGATCGACAAGAAGTGCAAAATGGCTAAGCATGGATGGCTAGAGGACAAATGTAAGGATGTAGAGGCTTATCTGATTAGGGGTAAGATAGACACTGCCTACACGAGAATTAAAGAGACTTTTCGAGAATGGGGAACCACTTGCATGAATATCAAGAGCTCTGATGGAAACCGAGTTCTAAGCAAAGAAGGGAAACCAGAAAGGTGGAAGGAGTATATAGAGGGTCTATACAATGGTATATATGGGGTCTATACAATGGCGATGTACTTGAGGACAATATTATGGAAATGGAAGAGGATGTAGATGAAGATGAAATGGGAGATACGATACTGCGTGAAGAATTTGACAGAGCACTGAAAGACCTGAGTCGAAACAACGCCCCGGGAGTAGACAACATTTCATTGGAACTACTGACGGCCTTGGGAGAGCCAGTCCTGACAAAACTCTACCATCTGGTAAGCAAGATGTATGAGACAGGCGAAATACCCTCAGACTTCAAGAAGAATGTAATAATGCCAATCCCAAAGAATGCAGGTGTTGACAGATGTGAAAATAACCGAACTATCAGTTTAATAAGTCACAGCTGCGAAATACTAACGCGAATTCTTTACAGACGAATGGAAAAACTGGCAGAAGCCGACCTCGGGGGAAATCAGTTTGGATTCCGTAGAAATGTTGGAAAACGTGAGGCAATACTGACCCCTACGACTTATCTTAGAAAATAGAATTAGGAAAGGCAAACCGTTGGAACACGTGAGGCAATACTGACCTTACGACTTATCTTAGCAAAAAAGATTAAGGAAAGGCAAACCTACGTTTCTACCATTTGTAGACTTAGAGAAATCTTTTCACAATGTTGACTGGAATACTCTCTTTCAAATTCTAAAGGTGGCAGGGGTAAAATACAGGGAACGAGAGGCTATTTACAATTTATACAGAAACCAGATGGCAGTTATAAGAGTCGAGGGGCATGAAAGAGAAGCAGTGGTTGGGAAGGGAGTGAGACAGGGCTGTAGCCTCTCCCCGATGTTATTCAATCTGTATATTGAGCAAGCAGTAAAGGAAACAAAAGAAAAATTCGGAGTAGGTATTAAAATCCATGGAGAAGAAATAAAAACTTTGAGGTTCGCCGATGACATTGTAATTCTGTCAGAGACAGCAAAGGATTCGGAAGAGCAGTTGAACGGAAAGGACAGTCTCTTGAAGGGAGGATAAAAGATGAACATCAACAAAACCAAACCAGAATAATGTAATGTAGTCGAATTATGTCGGGTGATGCTGAGGGAATTAGATTAGGAAATGAGACACTTAAATTAGTAAATGAGTTTTGCTATTTGGGGAGCAAAATAATTGATGATGGTCCAGGTAGGGAGGATATAAAATGTAGACTGTCAGTGGCAAGGAAAGGGTTTCTGAAGAAGAGAAACTTGTTAACATCGAGTATAGATTTAAGTGTCAGGAAGTTGTTTCTGAAAGTATTTGTATGGAGTGTGGCCATGTATGGAAGAGAAACATGGACGATAAATAGTTTGGTCATGAAGAGAATACAAGCTTTCGAAATGAGGTGCTCTAGAAGAATGCTGAAGATTAGATGGGTAGATCATATAATTAATGAAGAGGTACTGAATAGAACTGGGGAGAAGAGGAGCTTGTGGCACAAATTGACAAGAAGAAGGGACCGGTTGGTAGGACATGTTCTGAGGCATCAAGGGATCACAAATTTAGCATTGGAGGGCAGTGTGGAGGGTAACAATCGTAGAGGGAGTCCAAGAGATGAATACACTAAACAGATTCAGAAGGATGTAGGTTGCAGTAAGTACTGGGAGATGAAGAAGCTTGCACAGAATAGAGTAGCATGGAGAGCTGCATCAAAACAGTGTCAGGACTGAAGACCACAACAACAACAGCAACAAGTAATTCTAAGTTCTAGGGACTGATGACCTCAAATGTTGTCCCATAGTGCTCAGAGCCATTTGAACCATTTTGAAGTGTACTCTCTGTATTGCCAGGTACGATGAAAAGCGGCGACTATGCCCCTGTCACCAGCATTTTCGCTAATAGATTCTTCTGCAGCACTTTTCATTGATGATTCTTAGCAACTTCTTTTACAGCCCCAAGCAGTAAGCCATTTTATCTCTCAAATTTTGATGGAGGAGGCGGTAGATTCTTTACCTGAAAGGGTTCTTGCTGCCTTATGTCCCCTATCAATATAGCACATGCCATATGCTACCCTCAGTTTCACAAAATAACCTTTGTTTAGGATTTTAGATGTCATGCAAGACGCACCAACGTTGCATTTATCACAGGTAAGTTCGTAACAAGGCCTTTCATGGCACTCTCATCTTCCACCACAGAAACACACGGCACACCAAAGAAATGCTTGCACATGACATTGTCCAGTATTAACTGTGACAGTATGTTAACGTCAATAATAATACTACACGAGCCTTCAGATTCACTACCTTCATTTTCATTAGCACCAAAAACAAGTTTCCTTCTTGAAGCACTCGGCGGTGGATTAGTAATCGGCTATGAGAGGTTGCAGTCTTGAGCTACTGTTGGTTGCAGCACTCTTTACTGTGTATCTGTTGGTCTATTGACGTTGTTTCCGATTGGAGCAACGAACTGTAGGCATATTGTGCGATAATATGCCAAGAACGAATACAAAACAGCACAGCCAAATGAAAATCGTTTCGAAATTCACAACACCACACTGCAAGACTTTCAAAAGAGAGAACAAACCAAATCTGTGATCAAAACAATGCTCGCTGATAGCAGTAGACAAAGTATCGATATCAATAGTCCTTTGTTTCACATGTGACAATCTCTGGCGCAAATATAAACATTCGAATTCTACAGAGCGAAATACACTTACGTGTGACAGAAGAATACTGTGCAAAGGGGTGTGGTGCTGCATCTTGGTACACTTAAGATCAAATAACGTGCCTTATAATGTCTCAAATATATATGTTTCATACATCAAATTATTCAGGAGGATGTGCTCTAAAAATAGGCATATTTTTTTAAAAATTGAATTTTTTTAATTTTCACATCCAAGCACCTCCCTCCCCCTCCCCCCCCCCCCCCTCACCCCTGTCAAGCAATACTGAAGCTCAAGAGAAGTTACTTGCTTCATTTTCGGTTAATAAATCATTTATTTCAGCTATTTCTGAACACTTTGAGGATGAATCTTTTTTTTATATAGCATTTTAGAGTAAGTTACTTTTAAGATGTGTATTTTGAATGTCATATTTGTTTTGCTGTTGTGACTAACTACATATGGCCATACAATTCTGACTCCACACATAAACAACTTGACATCTGACAGTATTTACCTTTTGTTGCTACCTGCTCTTTACTATTCAATGATCATCGTGTAAACATTAGTATGATTTTTGAGAAATGAAATAATTATATTGTAATAATATGGAAGTACTTGTGATAATTGCAAACCCATTACTCAATGATTGGATGTGGAACAAGTTATAGTCACAAGTAATGACATTTTTTACTAACTTATGTTGATTGGATCTCATGTCACTTATACTGTATAAGAAGGAATTGCATATATCTGAGACTTTTGAATGTCAATTATGATAACATGTATTCTCAATGGATTACAACGTCAATACTTTTATGGTCTTCTTGATTTCTTGGGTACTCAACAAGGTATACTTGTGCCTACTGATGCTGTGCGTGTATCTTTATCTGAGTATGAAATGGAGGGACACACTAAAACATTTTGGTGTGGTTGTCAGTGGACATAGCGTACGTAATGAGTCCCTGAGTCTGCTTACACCTCAGACTTGTGTGTCGTCAAATGAATATATTAGAATTTTAGTGTGGCTATCAGTAGACATAATATGGGTTGTCCCTGAGTTTGCTGCACCTGTCTATGGCGCTGCAGTCATGGGCTGTGCAGCTGGTCCCGGCGGAGTTTCGAGTCCTCCCTCGGACATGGGTGTGTGTGTATGTCCGTAGGATAATTTAGGTTAAGTAGTGTGTAAGCTTAGGGACTGATGACCTTAGAAGTTAAGTCCCATACGACTTCACACACACTTTTTTTTTTTTTGCTGCACCTAAATAATGTGTTTCTTTACCTAGTTTTCTGTTTCCAGATGATTTTTACTCTGTGAAAGAACTATAAATGACATTTTGTTATCTGGTCAAATGAATTACTGCCAATGTCATCAGATTTGCGTACTCACCAGCACAATGATACTTGTATATTCATTTTCCCTCTTTTTGCGCTTTTTGCAATTCTATGTAATATTTGTACTTACACAACTGAAAGATTTTTTTACACTCTTGGGGAACTACAAAAAATATTTTGGTTTGTCAATCTCAGATGGAGATGAGTGCTTACATGCGCAAGATTATACTTGACTATTTCTTCACTACAATGTACAGCTTATCAATATCCTGTTATATACATAACTTATGTAATCTTAAGCTTATATTTATCTATTCTAACACTTTTCTAAAACATTTGATGATATTGTTCTCGATTTTGTTATATAAGAACTTGGCGTTTTCTCCTTGCCAACATGTTAGGCAAAAATCACCCCATAAAATTCTTAAAAGTGAGTATGGGGGTTATAAAAGCTGGATGTCTATGATTCTGCTGCGTGCATGTACATACCCTTCAGTCTGAGATACTACAGTGTTATCGCATGTAGTAGCGAGCAAACAGTTGTTGAGGGGACTCGGAAGGGGTCAGATGCAGCGACCAGTAGAGAGAAGCCATGGGACATGAGACGTTGCAGTCTGCCATGAACATGCTAACAGCGCCAGAGGAGACTTTGTATTTAATTGAGGATTTGAGTAATTTGCCTTTTTGATGCACGTAGTTATTTGAGTGCGCACTGGAGAGATTTTGTCAGATTTGTGTTTGCTTACATTGAGAGTAATACTCGTATCTTAGTTATGTGCAGAAACGTGGTTATTCAGTATAGACATTGTGTAAAGTTTGTCAGTGTTTAAATAATATATTGCAAACATAAAAGACTATAGGCGCTGTGGTTTCTTTCATTTTGTTTTACATCGTTTAAGACTAGCTGACCAAACCCCTCCTGATCACTCAGTTTCTATGTATAAAAATGTGGCAGTAGTTAGTGCAATCAGTCTATGCATTGCACTCTGCATGGATCGCAGTACTGATTTTGAAATATTTTTAGCATCTTGCTGATCACGCAGTTGTAGTGGCAAGACGAGGTAAGTGGTCTGTTGCATGCAGAAGCATTGCAGAACAGTTTTTTTCTGTTTTCTTTTCAACTCGTAGTCGGAGAGCTGAGGATTGATTTCTTTATAATTATTAGGAGGAGTAATTAATCTTTGTTTCTTTTTGTTCTTAGCCAGGATTCTAATACTGTGAGAGGTGTAATGTCGCATATTTACCTACGTCTTTCACCAAAATTAATAATAGTAATTTAAAAATAAATACGAACTCGTTTCAAAGTAATGAAATTTCCACCACAAATACATCCTAGTGTTAAATATATCTTAAGCGTTGTACGCACCGCTGTTTCAGAGTACATGCACAGTTCTCCACCACGACATTTCCACTAAATCTGTCCGGGGGAAAAACAAATCCTACCGATCGCAAAAACTAGCGATCGTGAGGTGCGAGCGGTCTGCCGACTACATGGTAGCCGCATCTTCACCAGCATGGAGAGAGACCCACACCAATTCAGGCCATTCCTGCCAGTACCAAGCGCATGTATGCTCTCAATACAAATATTGGAAACAATAAATTGATCAGTCGGGAATCCGACACTGTGACTGGTTTTTTAAAGCACTATAATATTCCTAGATAGAGCCTCTCTGCTGCATTTAGAAGAAGGAAGATTGGTGTACCACGAGATGGGACAGTAACGACAACAAATACCCGTACAAGACAGAGTCCATTGAGATGTGTTGAGAAGCACTTTTAAACCGTGAACCAATCCGTAGTAATAAGTTGTCATGGCTATATATCAGAGATCGCTATCAGTTGGGAACTTGATGTCGCGAGTGTGTATTTAAGGTGGGTCTCTGCACTAACTTCGGAAGGAGGAAGGGTCTACTGCATGATAGGATAGTGACGACAGCAAATACCACTGCAAGACAGAGTCAACTGCGTGTACACAAAAACGCTAAACACCTCACACCTAAACTACGATCCACTCCGTAGCAGTAGATGTCATGGCTAGATGTTGGAGATCGCTGAAATACTCACATACGCCGTGTGCTCGTCTGCCGATGTCCATACGATGAGCGCCGCTGGCGCCAACCTTCAGAGGTCAGTGAAAACTATAGCCATGGCCGCAGCCGTAGTTGGGGAAGCGCGTATATGCCAGAGTACACCAACGCTGGCCATGGAGGGAAATCAGGGATGAATAGAGTAGTAGGAATCGGGATGTTACCAGTATTTCCAGAGCAAACACCCATAATTTGAATCTTCTCTCACGCAACACACACTTCTGCTTCGGTCGCACACTGGTGACTTCAATAGTCCTCACTGCCGTGGGCAAGATCAGATAGGTCTGTGCATTCTATGCGACCAACCACCCATCATAGGCTGAGCTAATCCGCAAACTTTCAATCGTCGAAGCCTACTGTCCACTTCTGCTGACAGCTGCGGTGAACAGCGAAACAGACAGCTGCGGCTTTGATGTATGTGGTGGTTCTAAACAATTCCACCGCGACATAGACCCCCCCCCCCTTTCCTCAGTTTAAGAAATCCACTTTATCCATTCCAAGACAGCGATCTTGTTGTCCATACATCTCGAATTTCGCAAGTGACAGGAGGTTTTCTCCCTTTTATACAAGTTATTTTGGAAGACAGAAGAAATCAGGGCAAACACGCTTTTTCACATCGCGAAGGTAACGTAACTAGTTGCAAAAATCCCTGTAACAGTATGTAGTATGCTACATTTCCTCTAAGTACTTTCTTATCAGGTGCAAAAAGATATGTTACAATCAGCTTAATACCTGCTACATCATGCACCATGGGACTAGAATACTAAACTCATTTTTGGCTCTTGACAGGTTGTTAAGACCCGCCTCCCCACTTTCGAACTTCCTTATGGTAAACCAGTTGCCTCACCACATACGAAGTCTCTTGAGCTTGAGGTAACGGCACAGAGAAGTTGAAAAAGTCAGGCTTCTATTTCGTATCACTTTATAAATTCGCTAATAGATCTGATTTCATTACGATGGTCATCTATCCCTGTGTAAGTGGGAGATCGAAATGTCGTTAAAAGATATCGCTGCAATGACAAAAATCCTTGATTACCATTCCAGCTCAAGAATCAAATCCGCTGTACCCTGACCATCTCTTCCATCTGCCAGCCAGCATGCCATTGATATAGAACTGATATTCTAATTAAGTAATTTGATCATGAGAGTCACTTTGCATGGGGAGTAATTTTTTTTTCTAGCGCCCGATTACACTCACCTGGCAGCTCAAGTGGGAATCCCTGGAAGGAAGAAGACGCTCTTTCCAAATGGTTCAAATGGCTCTGAGCACTATGGGACTTAACATCTAAGGTCATCTCTCCCCTAGAACTTAGAACTACTTAAACGTAACTAACCTAAGGACATCACACACATCCATGCCCGAGGCAGGATTCGAACCTGCGGCCGTAGCGGTCGCTCGGTTCCAGACTGAAGCGCCTAGAACCGCTCGGCCACACTGGCCGGCGTCTATGAAGGTTTCTGATAATGATTAAGGCTACTGATGAATCATGTTCGTGACACTCTCATATCTCGAAAAGAATCATCTTTTTCAAATATGGTTTTAGACAGTCCCTCTGCATCTTCAACTGTTCCTCAGTTTCCGCTCTCCCTGCAGCTGTGTCCTCGTCATCATTCCAATTTCAGTTGTAAGGCAGGAGTTGTCTAACACCTTCTGCATCCCACAGAGAAACAGAGTGAGCTCAGGAAATACGACAGGACTGTATTTTGACCACTCGGTGGAAATGGGAACATGTTGAAATAGTTCCGCCAACTGTGCACAGTGTATAAGGCCAGCGCCAGATGAAGCTTTCTCCCACATCATGACCTAGTAGAAAAAGGACAGTGGAAGCATCTACAATGGTGTTTGTTACTGGGAAAATTAGGATGACTCCAGATCAAACTGGATCTGGAAGAACGACAGGAATTACGCTACTGCATTGCGGTGTATTACCATACTAGATACAGGTACTACAGTCAGAAGGAGATCACCCAACCATTCTTTCTACCCTCATTATCTTGTACCATCCAACAGACAAAAACTACGAACTACAAAACCCTCGCTAACGTCACTCTGTAGAGAAGTCGATAACATGTTACTACATTCCTCTCTTCTGATATATTGGGCAACAAATACCATCTGTGTGCTGACATGGAGCTTATGAGGCAATACCATTAAATATACAGGTACTGGTCTACTGAAGAAGGTGGTCAGTGATCGATGTCACTTGCTCAGACCAGTGTTAAGTTTCATCTCCTGTATTATACAAGGACCATGTTTTGTTTTTCCACCATGATTTCAAGGTCTTTGTCAGGTTGTCAGCTGCTAAACCAACATTAACATGGTTAGATCCTCTGGCTCTCACAAAAAAACTGGACATTGCACAGTGTAAACTATATTGCTGCTCCCACAAGACACAGAATGAATCAAATAAAAGATAGAGGCATTGTTTCTTACTGAGAAAAATGCGAAAGACATCAAAACATATGGAAACTAGAAAATTTTGCAGCATTGTGGGGCATTAACCTACCGCTGCTTGGGTGCGATTGATGACCTCTACATTTAAACTTTTCCTCAACAGCGACGTGTTAGGAGATGTCCAGGTGTTCTGCTTCGATTGTTTCTTCATATTGCCGTCATGTATGCGATCACAGTTTCGGTGCTAACGAACCCTTGAATCTGCTGCTCCCACCAAAACATTCTCTCCTCATCTCAAACAAGTGATGTCAGTCAATCATTATGGGGTAATCAACAGCTTACCAGTATGGGATGGAGAAGACACCAGCGATATGGGGACACGTACTGTAATAAGCACCGCAGTTGACAGTGCAATCAATTTTAGCAATTTTTCCAGTTTTTCCACAGTTTCGATATCGACCGATGACACAACAGCATGATCCCCAATTTCTGTATCATCGCTAAACCAACCCTCCACTACCTTACGTGTACCGTTACTACACTCCTGGAAATGGAAAAAAGAACACATTGACACCGGTGTGTCAGACCCACCATACTTGCTCCGGACACTGCGAGAGGGCTGTACAAGCAATGATCACACGCACGGCACAGCGGACACACCAGGAACCGCGGTGTTGGCCGTCGAATGGCGCTAGCTGCGCAGCATTTGTGCACCGCCGCCGTCAGTGTCAGCCAGTTTGCCGTGGCATACGGAGCTCCATCGCAGTCTTTAACACTGGTAGCATGCCGCGACAGCGTGGACGTCAACCGTATGTGCAGTTGACGGACTTTGAGCGAGGGCGTATAGTGGGCATGCGGGAGGCCGGGTGGACGTACCGCCGAATTGCTCAACACGTGGGGCGTGAGGTCTCCACAGTACATCGATGTTGTCGCCAGTGGTCGGCGGAAGGTGCACGTGCCCGTCGACCTGGGACCGGACCGCAGCGACGCACGGATGCATGCCAAGACCGTAGGATCCTACGCAGTGCCGTAGGGGACCGCACCGCCATTTCCCAGCAAATTAGGGACACTGTTGCTCCTGGGGTATCGGCGAGGACCATTCGCAACCGTCTCCATGAAGCTGGGCTACGGTCCCGCACACCGTTAGGCCGTCTTCCGCTCACGCCCCAACATCGTGCAGCCCACCTCCAGTGGTGTCGCGACAGGCGTGAATGGAGGGACGAATGGAGACGTGTCGTCTTCAGCGATGAGAGTCACTTCTGCCTTGGTGCCAATGATGGTCGTATGCGTGTTTGGCGCCGTGCAGGTGAGCGCCACAATCAGGACTGCGTACGACCGAGGCACACAGGGCCAACACCCGGCATCATGGTGTGGGGAGCGATCTCCAACACTGGCCGTACACCAATGGTGATCGTCGAGGGGACACTGAATAGTGCACGGTACATCCAAACCGTCATCGAACCCATCGTTCTACCATTCCTAGACCGGCAAGGGAACTTGCTGTTCCAACAGGACAATGCACGTCCGCATGTATCCCGTGCCACCCAACGTGCTCTAGAAGGTGTAAATCAACTACCCTGGCCAGCAAGATCTCCGGATCTGTCCCCCATTGAGCATGTTTGGGACTGGATGAAGCGTCGTCTCACGCGGTCTGCACGTCCAGCACGAACGCTGGTCCAACTGAGGCGCCAGGTGGAAATGGCATGGCAAGCCGTTCCACAGGACTACATCCAGCATCTCTACGATCGTCTCCATGGGAGAATAGCAGCCTGCATTGCTGCGAAAGGTGGATATACACTGTACTAGTGCCAACATTGTGCATGCTCTGTTGCCTGTGTCTATGTGCCTGTGGTTCTGTCAGTGTGATCATGTGATGTATCTGACCCCAGGAATGTGTCAATAAAGTTTCCCCTTCCTGGGACAAAGAATTCACGGTGTTCTTATTTCAATTTCCAGGAGTGTAGTTTGCGTTTGTTGATAGATGACTGTGCAGTATGTCCACTCATGGTTAATTCTCGAACATATAGTGCATAATTTACAATTACAGTTACCCATCTTTCCTTATGTGGATTGGAGTCATAGAGCATTCTCGCATTCTTAGGAAAAAGTTCGAGATTGAAAGATCCCCACTTCCCCCCTCCCCACACGGTCTTTGACCAACTCTCCCTACAAGACTGCCTTCAATTTAATTTGCAATTGATCAGAAGTAGGAGGGTGCTATACTTGCAACAGTCTTAGTCATGGTGCCCATTCAAGTGCTCAAGATTCCTGCAGATGTGCGTATGTCGAAGACGTTTGCACCCTGTATCGGTGTACAGCAGGTATGTGAGTGTCGTGGTGATATAACAGACGCTTAAGCAGAAGAAACTTGTGGCTTATGCATGGTGGAGGTCCACACTGTCAGTTTGAAACTTTTTACGTAAATCAATTGTGCTATCAATTGTAAAGTATTGCTCTAGTGTCTGGAGTCAATACCAAGTAGGTATTCGTAAGATAAAAATGATCGTGGAACATCAATACATGCACTCCTAAGGCTACGTAGTTTTGCACTTAAAACACGCTTTAATGCTAGAGCAGCGCAGTTTCCAAC
The DNA here is from genome assembly GCF_021461385.2 of Schistocerca piceifrons. Taxonomy (NCBI): domain Eukaryota; kingdom Metazoa; phylum Arthropoda; class Insecta; order Orthoptera; family Acrididae; genus Schistocerca; species Schistocerca piceifrons. The sequence continues at coordinate 920,903,417 of NC_060140.1, forward strand.
CTATTAGTCATGTGGAATGCAATGCTGTTAATATTCAAATCTAAGAAGTATATTTATAGTGCATGACATTCATTCTCCCTTCACGTTTCTCTACGATAAACTATGATGACTAACTGTAAAGTGATTGTACACCAAAGAAAACATCGATTCCTTATAACACAAATACTAAATAGTTTCCACAGTTGTATGACGCCTGCTGTTTACGAAGTTCAAGCCCAAGTATGGTTCAGAAATTATGCCGTCTTCGCAGCAGTCCTGCAAAATGATCGTCGGCAGCCGAAAATGCATACGAAGACACAGTCACATCTTAAAAGGAAATAAATTCCACGACCAGTAGCCAGAGGAGGTGTAACAGTCTTATCGCAGTTTAACACCGCCTCTGGTAATGTTCCTTTTGCTCACAGAACTCATGGTCCGATGTTAGGTAGTATTGCTCATGTTCGGCATAGTGCTGCCGTTTCATCTTGACACCACGTCTTCAGAAAGCCTCCTCTCTCCACTATTAAGGTGTATACATATATAGCGTCAGTCTGCTCTCTTCCTCCTAGAATGTTTTATTGAGTTTGCTCAGTACTCATTTCATGTTATTTTTCTCTAATTTTATGTATTCTCAGTCAATTTCCGTTATTTTACTAGGCTATCGCGATTTTACATACGTCGTCGTATTTCCCTCAATTTTAACGTATCTAACATCCATTTTTCGTGATTATACTAGGTTTTCCTCGAATTTTACACATTTCACCTCATTTCTCATACTTTTTTCTGAGTTGTCCGTATGCATGTTGTCATATTTCTAACATAACCATGTGCTGTTTGATTTTCTACCAGAATGTATGCGCATCTAATACAACAGCCTATTAAAAAATCGTAAGTCTGGTCCTCTACCCGATGATTTACATACATGCATTTTGGATGTAACGAACGTGAAAATTATAGTAACAATCGCTTCGTACCTGTATGAAACTGAAGATTCGATCTATGTCCAACATGTGAGTCAGAGGTGGAGTACTTTGCATACATCTTCGTTCGTCTAGAGGGGGTACTGAAACAGGTTTCTCACAAGTTTCATCATCACACATGAGTTGGAAGTTATCTGATGACTGTTGTATGGAGAGGTTTGCTATTAACGATCGCAGTAGACAGTGCTCTAAGTCATACACAGAACATGCAGCTGTATACGAGTCGATTGCAGGTTATAATACACAACTGATAAACTCCGAGGCAGATGGCTTTCTTTCCCACGAAACCATCAAAGATAGCAATTAACTTTCATGTATCACTATTACCTCAATAGACACACAGTAGAATGCTGTTCATATTACCTCAACAGACACACAGTAGAATACTGTTCAAACTATATAACAACTGTTTGTAAGGTATTTTCTAGCTGACAATTCATGGTTCTGATTTATGGAGAGTACAGAGAACATTCCAGATACTGACTGTTTCTATTCTGTAGCTGTATATTCTGGTCACCGCAGCTGGTAACACAACGCTCTTTAGCTAAGGACGCATTGTAAAAATTTATGAGGTTGTTGCCGATAACTTTGGGGTCACACTTGGTCGTGTGATCCGACATATATAAATTTATTACTCTACATTTGGTGCTCATCCACATTAAACATTCTATTCCAGCCGTCTTATCGCTGTTGGCGAAAAAATGACTGATTCCAGAATGAGATTTTCACTCTGCAGCGGAGTGTGCGCTGATATGAAACTACCTGGCGGATTAAAACGGTGTGCCGGACCGAGACTCGAACACGCGACCTTTGCCTTTCGCGGGCAAGTGCTCTACAAACTGAGCTACCCAAGCACGACTCACGCCCCGTCTCCCAGCTTTACTTACGCCAGTACCTCGTCTCCTGCTTTCCAAACTTCACAGAAGCTCTCCTGTTCGCAGGACATCTGCAACAATCCCACGTTTTGAGTTCACTCTCATCGATCATCCTCTGCACATTCCCGACTTGGCCCATCTGCTTTTCATCTGTTTTAAAAACTTGGAGAACACCTTCAAGGACTTCACTTTTATAGTTATGAAACGGTGTAAGTCGAAGTGAGTTTGTGGCTTCATCAATCAAATCAAACATTCTATAATGACGATATGAACAGACTAGTCTCTCATTGGGAGAAATTGTTTTCACCACCAGACTGACTATGTTCAGAAACAAATAGGTAGATCTGAAGAATAAGATTTAGAAAGCTTTCAGAGTTTGCACACAAGCAATTCTGGGGCATTACTTTTCATAAGACCCTGGTAAGACTGGTGGCTGACCTTTACGAACTTGGATGAGACCCTTCTGTTAATAAATAGAACGAAAGACCAGTGCAAATGTACAACTGTCTGCACTTTAAATGTACATAATACATCTTTGACAATTTCCGAAATGCCATTATCGACTTTGTTATGTTGATTTCGTAATGGATCCCGGCCCGAAACTAGTCATCGAATGAACAATAAGAAATTAGCAACTTGGACTCGTTTTTCGTTTTACTGATAGCTAACCGGTTGAGGTCATCCTCGCATTTGAAAAGTACATTAAATCTGACACAATCATTTCGTAATATAATATAAACCCTAATAGCTGAAATAACTTTACTTAACATCGTTACAGCCTTATAATCCATTATACAGCCCTAATGTTATCTTCAATAAAAACACACATTGATGAATTTCTAATCAACGAATCTAAAATACCGTTATCCATGCATGATATGTCTTGCAGCATACAAGAGTTTTTACGTCAATCGTTTCTATGATGTGGCTTGATATTTTCTACATATGGTTTGCCATCATCTTTACCTGATTTCCCAGCGATATCAGAGCACTCAATGTTAATGGTTTCACATAGCGCCTCATTCTCTAAATGAAATTTCTGTATCTTCTTCATCAAATTACAGGATTTTCTGTGTGTTCTGATTAACACCAGGACACCCACCTCATATTTAATGAGGCGAACAATCTTGTTATGACTTTCTTTGCTTTGGTTCTCCTTTGCTTCTAATGTTTGCAATGCCATTTGTATTTTATTTTCCCACGTCAGGATCGTCCTGGGAACATCTCTGATGAGTTTAGCAACTCTAGTTTCAGGTTCTTGCTTCACAAACAATTCACAGGGTGAAAATCTGGTTAATGCATGTGCCAAGTTGTAGAAGCACACCCTCAAAATTTTATAGATATTCTCTTCATCGACTACACTTGTGATTACAGTAGGTCCTACACATATCTTTCATTTCTCTCATTACCCATCCTGCAGGTTTCGAGGCAGGTCTAAATTTTGTAATCAAAAGTTGGTCATTATTATTTTGATGGAGCATTTCTTCCCTTTCCTTGGATACGAATTGTCGACCATTGTGTGTGCGTATTCTTCTTGGTTTACAGATATTTACGAAATAATGTTTAACCATTTTTGCATTCATTACCTCACTAAAAGTTCTTCATAATTGGTAGAGTTTCGCGTATATTGGTTCCACTTGCCATTTTACCGAAACTTTTGTAAAATTGCTTCCTGACTTTGGCTCATGCCCCAGGAGACAAATTAGGACTAATTCTTAATTCTGTCTGGTACAATTGGATGCACTGATCCTTGATGTCTGGTTGTCATAATTATCGTCATTTTGCCAGGCATGACATGCCTGTAGCATTTTTCGCATCTTTCTGCCCATTACCAAGAATATACGTTCTCATTTCCAATTTTCATTGCATTTATCAGCACCAAACATCTGAAGTGCGTTTACCAAACTGACCTTTTGATTTCATGCTGTGGGGTACACGCCTGTTGTTTTGATTCATCATTATGCCTGTATAAAATATTGTTATGTATCAAATTGTGTTTGCAAAGAATCTCGCCACCTGCACAATCAAATTTGATCCTAGCAAACTTTAGTGGCTGATCCAAGTTCTGTTCAAGCCGTATATCCTTTTTTAGGCTCTTCATGGGAAACTCTTCTCATTAGAATGATTTGCAAGATATTTCCTAGAGGGCTCTTCACACTAATGTTTTGAACACCTGGTGGCATTCTAGATAATGCATTTGGGACAATGTTTTGACTTCCTTCTCTACAAATAACCACAAACCGGTATTCCTGAAGTGGAAGAGCCAATACAGTTAACCTTCTATGAAACAATTTGCTTTCAAGTAAGAGAAAGAGGGTCTTATGGTCCATCACAACCTTCGGTGTTCTGCCTGCTAGGTTATGCCTTAATTTATTAAGTTCCAAAGTAATTACTAACGCTTCTTGCTCTGTAATTGTATGCTGGCATTTCCACTTTTCGTTGCTCAGCATCCTGAGACTGTGGTTTCTATTTCCTCTTCCATAGTGTCATCTAATTGATAAAGATGCACACTGAGACCATAGCCTGATGAGTTACATGCCACATACAAATTTTTATTTAAATCTAGGTGCTATAAGATACTTGGACTCCGCAGTCCAAATCTCACTGACTGCAAAGTTTCATCGACAGTCTTCAGTCCACTGCAGTAGCACTTTGTTATTCATAGTTCTGTTAGTGAGGGTTATTCAGTGACTGATCCCAAATGAGTTTTCTATAGAATGTGGCTAAATCGAGGAATGTCCTTAATGGCTTTACGTCTAGGAAAAAAATTTTTGGCTTGTAATTTTGCCTCATCCAATTTAATCTCTCGTTCATGAGTATAAATATGGTCCTGTAAATAAATTCTGTCCTTCCCTAATTCTGGTTTTCCTATGTTCAAAGTCACACCAGCTCGTTCGAAACCAGTTACGATGCCCTTTCTCCACGTACTTCCCACATATTTGTAGCTGTGAGGATGCCACTGACTTAAGAAGTAAATTTTTTCTTAAAAATTATTCTTCTAGTACCTCGTCTTATGATATGATGCAGGCTGAGGTTGAAATACTTAGACCAAAAAGCAGTGGACAGTAATGGTAGTGTTTGCTTTCATACAGAATGGCTGTTCACTGCCTAGAATCTGTGTAATTGAACGTGTCAATAACTATATTTCAAATCTATACTGCTCAATGTCATGCTTCTCCATACTTTCCAAGCAGTGATTTAGGTTCTGAGGTATATCTCTCAGTGGTAACACTATTTTGTTTTTTGGTCTGGTGTATAACACTATTTTAACGTCACCATTCCTTTTCTCTAAGACAAACATTGGCTTGTTGTATTGTCTTATTAATGTTTCAGTAATTCCCATCTTCAACATGTTTTTAATTTCTTTGTCCGTAACTTCTTGTTTTTCCTGTGGAATAGCGTAAGGTCTCCCAATGAAAGGATCGTGCTCCTTTACTTCTAACTTACATTCTGCTTTCTTGCCTGTATCTGCTTTATATATAAAAAAATTTCTGTGGCCCCTCAAAATATCAACGAGACTTTTGATTTCATTCCATCCCTGGTGTCGTAACCAAGCTCTTTTCTTTTTAAGTGCTTGTTCAGGCTCCTCTTCTTTAATCTGGTTTTCCAATAACCACTGTTTCTGTTCAATCCTGCAGTGTCAACCCTGTGTGCATGTTGCAGCACAATCTGTCATTCCATCGCGAAGCAAAATCTTATTGCTTCTGTTACTTCTTGTGGTGCCATGGGCATTTAAATGCAATAACATACTTTTTTCCCTTCACTAGAAACCTTCACACTTCCATTACCAATGTTCAAGCGAACCTGCTGTTTCACCAACCATTCTACACCAAATATCATGGATACTCCAAGACCAGACACCACCACCTGTCCCAAGTTTTCGTAAATTCCCTCATTGATCTTTACAGCAATCAAACAGTCGTACTGTTCGTACCTACAACGCCTACAGTGCATATACGATTCCCTGAAAAATTAGATATTTTCTTTTCTCGTTCTAACTATTTTAAATACAGTTTTGCGACATTACCCTTAATGAGATTTTCTGAATCTAAGAGAATGTCATATCTCACGTCGAAGACCTCTCATTCTGTAAGGGGTTTCACAAAAAATTCTTCAAATGGCTCTGAGCACTATGGGACTTAACTTCTGAGGTCATCAGTCGCCTAGAAGTTAGAACTACTTAAATCTAACTAACCTAAGGACGTCACCCACATTCATGCCCGAGGCAGGATTCGAACCTTCGACCGTAGCGGTCGTGCGGTTCCAGATTGTAGCGCCTAGAACCGCTCCGCCACCCCGATCTGCGGGGTTTCACAGCTTCCTCGGAAACACTTCCATCTTCCCACAGTAGATCATCCACTAGTTCGTATCTCTGCTCCACCTTTCGAATTGTTAGTATGTGTAGTTCTATCTCTTCATCGGATCAGATCAGGAATCGATGACAGTTTTCCTTGCGTCGCTCACTCTGCAGTACGCGATATTCACTGTTTACATGTTGTTCCGTCTCGGCCAGTACATTAAACACTGGCGCACGCGCTCAGCGTCACGATAACTGGCGGTACCACCTCTGTCCCTGCAGTAACTGTATCTTCCTCTGAATCAGGGGCAACGCAGGCCTATGTTACTAGCGATCGACCTTTGTTATCATAGGTTCTGTCATCATTTATGCTTTCCCGGTGATTCTTCCAGAGTTTCTCGGTTTTCTTTTGCTTCGTGCAGATTCCAGTTCGCGTGTTCATCTAACGTGTCAAGCTGTACTAAAGCTGATTTTACCGCATCTGCATCATCTTTCGGTATGGCTAATAGTTTCTCCTGTTTTGTCACCGGTAACTTACGGTGATGTCATTGGCTCTATGCTTACCGGTTTATCTAAGAACAATTTCTGTCCATACAGTTCGAGAAAAAACCATGTTAGAAGAAAGGAGGAGGAAAGATTGGATTTAACGTCCCGTCGACATCGACGTTATTAGAGATGGAGCACAAGCTCGGAATGTCTCTAGGATGGAGAAGGAAATTGGCCGTGCACTCTCAAAGGAACTATCCCGGCATTTGCCTGGAGCGGTTTAGGGAAATCACGAAACTTTTCAGACTTCAGTCACGTTCGTAGTTATACTTCCTGTTTCAATGCAGATGGATCAGTACCTCATTTTGCTTTCTGACTGACCAGTACTGACTTAAGAATTCGTTTTAGAATTCTGCACATGTTTCACATTTCCTGCCATTCCTCACCCCTAACGTGCCTGCTTGTCCTTTCATTACTGACTTCATAAACCTTATCTTTCTCTGGTGATCCCACAGCTCTGGAAACGCGACCTTACACTGATCCAGCCAGGAAGTCATGTAGATTCTACTTGGCAATTTGACTATTCCTAAAATTTGCGATGTTGAGAAACCCTTCCACATTCTATATTTCTATGAGACTACTCCCAGCTACGCTATTGCCGAACAGTTATATGACCTTGTTTTCCCGCTGCTGTCCTACTTCTTGTTTCACTGTTCCTACATGAGCATACGCTCCATGCATTCTTTCTGAAACCGTTATGATCGCTGTATTTAAAAAAAAGTGATTACTGAATTTATTATTCGTTCAACATTACCAGTACATAAGTTACTACTCTTTTCATCTTATTTACTGGTCATTTAAATACCTTTAAATCTGTCACGAAATAATAAACTTAATTACTATGTCAATACTAAAGTTATATTTCGACTTCGTTAGACCTTCGCTATTCATTTACTGGTTCATTAACAAAACATTTCTTTAAACACCATTCTAATATAGATAGTTCTGCAAATAATTATTATTACCAAAATGTTTAATTTTCATTTCGAGACACTCGGATTGCACAACGTTTGGGAAGGACCCTGTCTAGGTTAGTTGTGAGGATAATTAAATGATGGAAAAGTTCTGGTAAAATTTGGATTATTATTGCACCAAACAAACACAGTTCACTCTCTGATCCATACGAATACAGTACTAAAAGTTTCAACCTGCTAGAATCGATGCGGCGTTTGGCGGACGGCAAGATGACGAGGCACAGAGCACACATACAACCACAGCTATGGCTCTTGACGTATCGGCACTTTAATTCTTCTTAGCGTCGCAATACTTTTCCATTTAGTGCCTATGGAATTTTGCCATGCTGTGTGAGCGTTGGAACGGCATACCCGAGGCTCAGTGAAGCTATGTCTTCCAGGAGAACCTCCTCGCTCCAGAAGGTGTTGCTCAAACCAATGCCAAACTCCGACTACTATCACTGAGCCCGTTGTGCCGTGCAGTGCCCGCGTGCATTTTCCCGCGCTCGCCTGCCATCCACCTTTTACCGCTCCCTGACAGACCGGGTATTCACCTGAGGTTTTGCATTCTACATATCCTAACACATTGCCTACGTATGGACCAGACGCATAGTTACAATTTTAACCATCTTACAACAGTTTCAACATTTGTTACATTTCAATTCTATTAGAATATTTTGACATAAACATTAATATTCACATTGAAACTTATTTACAGTTTTCTTAACATAATGGCATGAAACAAAAAGAAATTAAATCAGAACATCAATTACACAAGTTTATCGTAAAATCATATGAAAAGCATTTCTTACATGTACAATAGTACAGAGTCGTTGTTGTTACAGACTCTCCAGATTAGCTTCTTGTTTCTGGAGTCTTTTTGAATCCCTACAATGTGATCTTGTCGTTATTCTATCTGATATCTTCACTATCCTGTTCACTCTCTTCCTTGACCTCTGTCACTGGTTCTTCTTGGCCTTCTCATTTTCAGTTCTGCCTTGTTTGATATCTTTCTTACATTTCTCTACTAGCTTTTTCTGTGCCCTCTCCGTTTCACTTCTACGTTTTTTAATATCTCCCTTATCTTTTCTAAAATTTTTGCCACATTTCTTCTGAGGATGATCAGTTACCTTTCTGCTTTGTTTAATATCTTCCTGTTGTAACCGCGACAGGAACGGTCGCGGAGTGGCAGCTAACGAAAAGACGGCGGTACCAAACGGGAGCGGCATGCGAACAAAGAAGATGGACGAACGGAAATGGAAAGACAAGCACGATGACAGACAACCGAGCAAGACACCAAGATCAACAAAAAAGTATTAAGCAACGGGGTCACAAGAAATAACCTCACGAAATCAAAACAACGTCCACTCGTAAACGGGAAGTGAGCACCCGCAACGTAAACACGATGGCGGTAGGGGAGATATCAACTAACTCAAAGCGTATACCAGACTGCCTCACTGAGTGAGAGGCAGCCGCCTAAATACACGGCAGGGTATGTTGCTATTCGCCGCTGGGACCACGTGCTCCCCAGTGGCGCCCTCATGAATAGACTCGGGGCCAGGAGCACGTGCAGCCACTGCGCACGGCGCGACTGCTGCAGAGACCTCTAGCGGTCATCGAGTTCCAAGCCGTCTGGCGCGGATTCGAAATCCGCAGCGCTCGGTGCCAGAATTCCTTAAGTTCAATTCTACTCCCTTTCTTATTTTCCTTAAGCTTCTTTTTAGTTTGCTCGTTAGATGCCAAAATCCGATTAGGTAAAGCATGCAAGTCTAATGTCTGAACCTGTCCTTCTTTTTTGACCATATAGTAATCTACAATCAAATCTACAATCGAATTTCCTACAGCGTCTATAACCATACTATTATCGATTGATTCCCCATTGTCAGCCATCTCAGTATCACAATTAAACGATGCCACTAAGTAGGAGCCATCTAGCATTCGTCTACCACTTCTGTGTTCCCTTCCTTAGATCTACATACTTCCTCAGCTTCATATTTAAACAGTCTGATAGAACTTCAAATTATTAGAGTCTTGTACACTTTACAAGGCTGCACTGGTGACACACTAAATCATAATATTTCTTTACGTCACATTCACACCAATTCGCTGCTACCCGCCAAAGTGTTGTTCGTGGCAATGGAATGAATTGAACCTTTCCGTTGACACGGCACAGAAGATTCGCGGGGGTGTTAACCCGTATTTCTCCCGATTCTATTTCACCTCGTATATTTCGCGAATCACCGGCACCGTTACATGATGTGCACTTAAAAAAGCTCACCATTAAATACACTTTTCTCACGATTTTAACATGTCGTCGCGAGACAGTTCTTCAGCGATTCCGTCGTGTTAGCCAGTCGACTACAAACTAATTTGTGTTGTTCCTTCTATTCCCTCCTACCATTACCAAACTTGCGCCAAACAAAAGCAAAACAAGGTGCGCCGATGCAATTGTCGATTTCGGCGATGACAGCAGCTTGTATGCTTACACAGTGTCAACAATTTTGTTAACTGCCTAGTTTTTCAGGCATCTTATCATGCATTTCAATAGATCTGGACCTTTCAAAATACAAAAAAGGAAACTCTCACATCAAGTTTGTATTAATTATTAATTTATTGATTGTTTTAGTGTTCCCTGCTGTCTACTGCAGTGTACTGCTATGATAAGGAAAGTGTCAAGCGATTTAATATGCAATGAATTTTCAGAGTGCAAATTTGGACATCTGTTTACCATTTAAAATATTGATATACATGTTTATCTTAATCTGTTTTTAACAGAACTGCTGGAAGAATTCAGAAATTCATAATGGATTAGAGAGTGTTATCAATCAAAAATTATTTCATTCGTTTTCAAATTGGTATGCAATCTGTCACTAATAGTCAAATATTTTAATAGCTACCTACTTTGCACCCTTCTTGTTAAGAGTGAGGAAAATTTATAATTAGTACAGACCATTTTTTGTTGTACTACGTTTATGAGTATACCTTAAAAAGTATGACTGCAATAAACTTGATCAGAAATTAAACATACTGTGTGAATGAAGTTAGTATGATTGGTTTTTTAAAGATACGTCGTGTAACATTCGAGGAATATAGCAGACATCGCCTTGTAGCACTTGTTGTAGAATTAAAACTTCATGTCCACAGGCGCAATTACTTCATGTTTCGGATTACCGCTAACACAGCGTGTACAATGAGATTCATTTTAATTTACAAGATTAAGACTTCTACAGGAATGAAGACAATAACATGGGTAAGATTTAGCTTACACATTGAACTACAAAGATTTTACAAGAGGGTATTTTGTTCACACCTGCACAATTGTTAAGAGTGCCAGTGCTCATCGCTGCGTTGACGTCAATCATACAGACTGATCCCATCCTTATGTGACTATGTCTGGATGACTACGTTCACCGCTGTTGTTACTCGGCGACGCAATTCACCCAAAGTTGTAGGAAGGGGATGCACATGGCATGAGTCTTTCACAACCACCACAAACAAAATCCCAGACCGAGAGATCAGTGACTTTGGAAGCCTGTGGTTCAATTCGAGATCCGTTCTCCCCTTACATTGTAGGTGGTGCAGTGTCGCCCTTTCTTCGAAAATGACGCTGCACCGTTATAACTATTGAAACAGAACGCAAAACCCCTTTTTGCTCCTGTGTTGTGGCCTTTAGACTCGACGCTCATTGGATAAATAACGATGCGGGAGAGTCAGTAAGTGAGCTAACTGAATGAAGTAGACATTTACCGGCAACTACTTTAACAGTAATTTTGAAGTGGCACCAAGGAAAACATTTCGTTTCCATGCATTAGTTAAAATGCATCTCAATCTTTATCTTAGTTCGGTAGAAGAAATAGCCTCTTCAAATCAGATGAATCTTTTGCAAACACATACTACAAGATTTCCTGTTCCAGTTCATAACGATAAACGTGCCCAGTAGTTTCGAAAATTCATTTGTACATACCCCCTTGGCGACACGTTACTTTACTCGACTGGTTGCGGCCTTTACACAGTTCATAAACATTCAATAACTGTTTAACAGAAGCCCTTTTGTCAGATGGAGTGCTCAGGATACACTACTGGGATTGATTATGAAGCTTGTGTCCTAAGATTTGTGCTTTGTCAAAGTACAATAATACTAAGCAAAGCAATAATGGACACAAAACTGAACCCTGTGGAACACCCGTAGTAATTTGTTTGTGTTCTCTTGATGAGTCAAGATGAAAATTGCCTCAGTTGCCTAACTTCACTTTCTGCTTCTCATTTGTCGAATACGATGCTCTATTTCTAAACTCGCTTCCCTTTAGTCACATGTAAGACTGAAGAAAGTATATATTAATACGCTTAAAAGGACGGAATATGAAGACTTCGGGCAGAGTAAAAGTAAGCAAATGAAGCTACTTGTACTTCACAATAGAGCTGAGAGCACTTTTCAGTAATGCCACGTGTATGCTTACGGGGGCACCTCTGAAATGGAGTTCGTGAATCTCGAAAGGCAAAGCGTATGCGGCAGTGGTTAGGCACAAGGTAACCGAATAGCGGCGCCCGCCAGGCAGCCCCGCGTAGGCTCGTGACCTGCGCTCGCCAACTTGGCGCGCGGTCGCCGGACCACGGTGTTTCGCGGCCATGGGAGAGAAGCCGGCAGCCGTTAGCGGCGTAATCATAGCCATTGCGCGTAATTTCCCTCAGAGGCGGCCCCGCCTGGCGAATGGTGGTCCCCCAGGGCGCGGCGACCGGCGCTCTGGGTAACGAGGCCATTCAGGGACTCCCCGGCCATTCACTGCCGACTCCTTCGCGAGGGCGGCCCGCCTGGCGCGTGTTGTTTGCGGAATCCTCCTTATTTCATGGCCCACACCACGCTCTGTTTGTGACGAACTGTTTCCGTCTCGTAGCAGGAATCGTCCGTTCTTCAGAGGCCCTTAGGATGTTTGGACGCTCTCTATTTTTGGACGATTAAAGCAGCTCTCTGTAAGTCAAATGGCACCACAAAAACATACGGTGTTTGTTCCCTGTTTAAGAATTCCTCCTTCTTCTTGGCGAAATATGTTTTATTGTCATTAAGCTGTGCTCCTACGCGTAGTTCTGGGACTGACGGTTCATCTCTTAATGCTGTAGACAACATCAAAGGCTACAAAGCCTGTGGTAGTAGCTACAGACATAAACTCAGCAAGACGAACTGTTTACATACAAGGTGTAACAAACACGTACGGCACAAACTGCAGGACACATTCCTCACACGTAGACGAAGAAATTGTGTTACATGAACGTTGGTCTGGAAAAGTTTTGTTCTCATGTTACAACTGGCGCGCGGGATTAGTCGAGCGGTGTAGGGCGTTGCAGTTGTGGACTGTGTGGCTGGTCCCGGTGGAGGTTCGAGTCCTCTCTCGGGCATGGATGTGTATGTTTGTCCTTAGCATAATTTAGGTTAAGTAATCTGTAAGCTTAGGGACTGATGACCTTAGCAGTTATGTCCCATAAGATTTCACACACCCATTTGAACATTTTGAACATGTTACAACTCATTTTCACCAACCCGTTAATCATGGAAAACGCACCCAAACAGAACGCACCAGCATATCAAATGGTTATAATGGCTCTAAGCAACATGGGACTTAACATCTGAGGTCATCAGTCCCCTAGATTTAGAACTACTTAAACCTAAATAACCTAAGGACACCACACACATCCATACCCGAGGCAGGATTCGAAACTGCGACCGAAGCGTGGTTCCGGCCTGAAGCTCCTAGAACCGCTCGGTCACACCGGCCGGCTCCTGTATACCACATGCAACTCTTTCTCCCAGGAAATGCTCAGTATGCCCTATGTGGGCATTGATACAAGCATCAACCCGCACTCGTAAAGAATCTATGATGCGCTGATGTACCCCTGGAATATTGGGTATGGTTTCTCCGCCTTCCATAATACGGGCACAGAGACTCTTGAACATCTTGTACTAGGGTCCACGCACAAGAGCTTTCAAATGCTCCCACAGTGTTTCCAGGTCCGGAGAGCGTCGAGGCCAAGCAACTGGTCCACCCTTGCCTATCCATGTGCAGCCGAATCTGTTACTTAGAAGCCGACGGACATTAACATTAAAATGAGAAGGTGCTCCATTGTGCATGAAGTACATGTTTTGCCGCACAGCTAAAGGCACGTCTGCAAACAGATCAGGTAGAACATTCTCTGCGAAATTACGATAACTTTGTCCATTGAGCCTGGGCGGAAGAAAATGAGGCCCTATCGAACACTCACCAAGAATGCCAGCTCAAACATTGACAGAGAATCTTTGTTGATGAGTTGCTCCAACAGTTGCGAGCGGATTGACTTCAGCCCATACATGCCGATTGTACATATTTTCAATTGAAACCAGGCCTGATCTCTGTACAGTACAGTTGCCCAAAAATTGTGGTTGATACTTTGTTGAATAAACCATTCGCAGAAGAATACCCGTGCATGAAATTCAGCTGCTGGTAGTGCCGGCACACGCTGCAAATGGTATGGATTCGGCTGGTCGTCGTGTAACTATCGCCAGACAGTGATGTGGTCAACATTCAGTGTGGCAGCTACAAATCTTGTACTGACGCTAGAGTCGTCGTCAACTGCATGGAGAATTGCCACCTCATGCTGCAGTATCCTCGTTCTTACAGGCTTCCCCCGGTCATGAGTATCAGGCTCAAATGCCCCATGTTCCCTAAGAAGACGATCAATGGTGCTGTCGGAGCACCTTCGTCATGCAAATCTCTTGTGTTACATACGCTGAGCGCGAGTGCCATTGGCGTCAGCTAATCCGCACATCAAATGAGCATCTAACAAACTGCATTTGTGTGCACTGACACTGTACAAGCCAAGTCTTTGATTAACTCTACTTAGTAAACGGGGTGCTTGCAACGGTCGTACTGATCGCTGTAACAGTTGATGTAACCTGTAAACAAAAAGTGACGTACTTCGCTTGGATACAGGGACATGCAAACCAAAACACCGATGGTGCACAACGTAACCAGATGTCACTAAGGTTGTATGTTTCCCATGAATCTAACATTCTGTTCTTGTGTGTTTCACTTGATTAATGGGTTGAGAAAATGCGTTGTAACATTGAAACAAAAAGTTTCGGGACCCGTGTTCATATAATACAATTTCTTCGTGTACGTGTGAGGAATGCGTCCTGCAATTTGTGCTGTACGTTTACGTTACATCCCGTATATCCATAAAAGTGGCTGGTCGTGACGTCATCAGACATCGCAGAGTCTAGACAATGTGTATAGTGGAACTTGTAGTGAGGAAGAGCTGGCGCTGTTCGTCTTAGATAGAACTGAGAGCTGCAACTTATCTAATTTCGGTTCGTATTTCTAATGGCTGCTGTTGCTCTTTTGAATTTCTATGATCTCTCTGTACAATTTAGCAAACCAATTATTGGATTTTGATAAAACCATAGCACCGGAGAAGGAATTTATCGTTTCCTGATATCAGTGCACGATCTGTTACTATCGATGTAATGTGCTTCCTAAACGACTATTGTACATATGTTCCTTAAACCACATTTTAATGGTTCCTTTCCGTGGTTCTTATGTACACTTGACCATATGTGAAAATGTTCAAATGTGTGTGAAATCTTATGGGACTTAACTGCTAACGTCATCAGTCCCTAAGCTTACACACTACTTAACCTAAATTATCCTAAGGTCAAACACACACATCCATGCCCGAGAGAGGACTCGAACCTCCACCGGGACCAGCCGCAAAGTTCATGACTGCAGCGCCTTTGGCCGCTCGGCTAATCCCGCGCGGCTGACCATATGTGCAAGAGATTTTATGCAGGTTGGACAGAAACGGACTGAAAAGCTTGTGAGGACGTTGCAAGCTGGGTTGCCCAGATAAATAATTGTTAAGAATAAATTCGATACGTTGCACCGTTTCCCCGTTAATTAGCATTTAAGGTAGCCAATAAGACTGTTGGCGCGCCTATTCAAGCGGCCTGGCAGACTCTCTTTTTCGGTTTCAGAGAACCAAATGAAGAACATGTTTTTCGTCACTGTCTCTGGCGCCCGCGATGGCCTGTTTGTGTAACTTCAGTGCTAATTAACTTGAAAACGGGGTGCGTATTCGATTTTTTAACAATCTTTTCTCAGCACAACCTTTCTTGCAACACAATTACCAGTTTTTCAGACTGTTTCTGACCATCATGTATGCTCGGATGTTATTGTTTTATCAAGATCAAAACGTTACTCTGCTATTATGTACACGATGATATTATTGTTTTACTTTGTAGTTTATGTGTGGTTATATTATTGTTTTAACAAAATTTAATATTAGAAACGAAAAAAATCGTAATGTTCAGCAAAATGGCATTTGGTTTTTAACGCTTCTCAGGTAATCTTCAGGTGTCACCTGTGACCTGAAGAGACCTGAGATGCTGAAAGCCGGATCGTGACAAATAAAGGCCACTTTGCTCAACATTAGGAATTTTTTCCCTTTTCAATATTATTATCACGTTACGCAAAACACAGATAGAAATTCAGTTCAAAAAATGGCTCTGAGCACTATGGGACTCAACTGCTGAGGTCATTAGTCCCCTAGAACTTAGAACTAGTTAAACCTAACCTAACTAACCTAAGGACATCACAAACATCCATGCCCGAGGCAGGATTCGAACCTGCGACCGTAGCGGTCTTGCGGTTCCAGACTGAGGCGCCTTTAACCGTACGGCCACTTCGGCCGGCGAAATTCAGTTAATGTTAACATTTCTTCCTTGCTTTTTTACGCCCCTTCCCTTCTTTCTAAAGGTTAGATGCCGTCTCCTGTTTCGCACTGCATTGTGGTAATGTTTTCAATCCGTATCTATGAGCAGTAGACATAAATTTTTAAATATCATTTCGAATAAATAAATTCATGAAAATATTGAAATCCATTCCCAACACTACCGTGACACATCACAAGACAAGCCCTGTTGATAAAGACGAGTACTGTGCAGTAATTTGTTTTCTACATTTGAAGGAGAACAACGTTACAAGATTTAGTGGAAGTGTATGGCTACAATTCATCACCGTATGTCACGCTTCCAGTGTGGTCTACCGATGGGCCAACTCGGGTTCACGCTAAACAGAGTTACCCGAGTAGAAAGTTTGCATAAACCGATTTCAAACTGTGTTGGGATGAAAAAACTGTGATAACAATCCCAGTCATTCCCTCTTCCGTGACTATGCAGATTACGATTCAGCTCAGTTAACCAAAGTTTCCGGTTCTCCTGTCGGTGATTATATGCACAGAGTGTAGATGCTTTTTTGAATGTAATAGCTTAATGTTTACATACATCAGTGTGTTTGTTGTTTTTTCTCTGCGTTGAACAGTCGTGCAACAAACACGTCACAAACTTTATGACTTGACGTTTTCTGCACCCCTGTAACGGCACCAATAGTGCACTACGCCTTTCATTATAGACTACCCGTTTTGCGGCCACGAGTCCGCTCTTCAGAACTTCACTTGCTGCCCAGGGTTAAATATGCATTAATGGCTTGGTCTTGCCACATGCTATTGGGAACAGTAGCCAACTGCAAAACATATGACTTGTAATAGGTACAATTATTAAACTGCAAATGACATAAATGGTGGTGAAATACTGTTCAGTACACCGTTCTCAGTCACCAATACAAATATCTGTACTTATACCTGTTACACCATGTATAATCACGAACGCGATGGATACTGCATAGGGCGCAATTTTTGGTCTTTCGAAATGGTATTTTAGAGATAGACCTCTGAAAACCGAGAAACATGCTGTCTAGATCTTGGCAGCTACCGGATGATCTTGCGGTGGCCTAAGTCTGTTAACAATTATGACTCCATATCGCACTACTGACCGCAATATTGGACTTTTGACTACTTTCTTTGAAAACAGGCTTGTGAAATACCCGAAATTTTCAGTACAATTGGTCGGTTGTAAGATAACCAAAAACCTCTTCACGAGTATGATTATATACCGCACTATAGGCCGTTTGGAGCAAAGCATTATATGCTGCTGAAAAGTAGACTGTGGGAAAACCGGAAAAGAAGACAATGGAAGCATTTGAGGCTTGATGCTACAGACGAATGCTGAAAATTGGATGGACTGATGAAGTAAGGGAAGAGGAAGTTCTGCGCAGAATCGGAGAGGAAAGCAATATGGAGAAAATACACTGAAAAGGAGAAAGGACAGGATGACTGACATCTATTAAGAAATCAGGGAATGACTTCCATGGTACTAGAGGGAGCTGTAGAGGGCAAAAACTGTTGAGGAAGACAGAGATTGGAATACATCCAGAGCAAATAATTGAAGACATAAGCTGCAAGTGCTACTCTGAGATGAAGAGGTTGGCACAGGAAAGGAATTCGTGGCGGCCCTCATAAAAACAGTCAGAAGACGCCTAATAAAAAAAATAAAAAAGCCGCAATTTCGAGCCTTTGGCATGAAATTTGGAAGACGGTAATACACCTGGAATTTGGTGTAATAGTTTGTCGGAGAGCTGACGATATTAAGTTATCCTTATGCCTCGTCACGAGCGTTAATCGAGGTCACACCAAACGTTAAAATTTCAAACTACACTCATCAGACACAGTGAATATGCTATAGGACTTTGGTAGTGGTCAGACGATCTTAAGGCAGACAAATGCCTCGTCATGTGCAAGAATGGTTGCGATGCTACAGACCGCAATTAGAAAATACACGAATGAGACGCCTGGAATTTGGTGTACGGACTTAGACGACAATCGGACATTTTTATATAGCCAAATACCACGGCTTTAGCATGTATCGTGTAAAGTTACTGCTTCGTTATCGTTTCCAAGAGACCGTGGGAGTAAAGAGAACCATCTGTATGAATATGATAAATCAGACTGAAAAGCAGTCCTAAGCAAAGAAGAGAAAGAAAAAAGATGGAAGTAGTATATTGTTGGTCTGTTCAAGGGAGAGAGGGCAATATTATGAGAATGGAAGGGGACGTATATGAAGATGAGCTGGTAGATTCACTACGTTATCAAAAGTATCCGGACACCCCCCAAAAACATACGTTTTTCATATCAGCGATCTCAGTAATCATTAGACTTCGTGAGAGAGCAGAATGGGGCGCACCGCGGAACTCACGAACTTCGAAAGAGGGCCGGTGATTGGGTGCCACTTGTGTCATACGTCTGTACGCGATATTTCCACACTCCTAAAAATCCGCCGGTCCACTGTTTCCGATATGATAATGAAGTGGAAACGTGAAGAGACACATACAGCACAAAAGCGTACAGGCCGACCTATTCTACTATCAGGGACAGCCGACAGTAGAAGAGGATCGTAAAGTGTAATAGGCAGACATCTATCCAGGCCACCACACAGGAATTCCTAACTGCAACAGGATCCACTGCAAGTACTATGACTGTTAGGCAGAAGGTGAGAAAACTTCGATATCTCGGTCGAGCAGCTGCTCATAAACCACACCTATGCCTGTAAGTGCTAAACGACGCCTTGCTTGGTGTAAGGAGCGTAAACATTGGACGATTGAACAGTGGAAAAACGATGGGTGGAGTGACTAATCACGGTACACAAGGTAGCAATTCTACGGCATGGTGTGGGTATGGCGAATGCCTGGTGAACGTCATCTGCCAGCATGTTTAGTGCCAGCAGTAAAATTCGGAGGCGGTAGTGTTATGGTGTGATCGTGTTTTTCATGGAGGGGGCCTGCTCCCCTTGTTGTTTTGCGTGGCACTATCGCAGCACAGGCGTGCATTGATGTTTTAAGCACATTCTTGCATCCCGCTGTTGAATAACAACTTGGGGATGGTGATTTCATCTTTCAATACTGTCGAGCACCTGTTCATAATGCACGGCCTGTGGCGGAGTGGCTACACGACAGTAACATCCCTGTAATGGTCTGGCCTGAATAGAGTCAAAAAATGCTCAAATGTGTGAGAAATCTTATGGGACTTAACTGCTAAGGTCATCAGTCCCTAAGCTTACACACTACATAACCTAAGGTGTCCTAAGGACAAACACACACACACCCATGCCCGAGGGAGGACTCGAACCTCCGCCGGGACCAGCTGCAGTGTCCATGACTGCAGCGCCCTAGACCGCTCGGTGAATATAGTCCTGACCTAAATCCTATAGAACATCTTTGGGATGTTTTGAAACGCCGACTTCGTGCCAGGCCTTACCGACCGACATCGATACCTCTCGTCAGTGCAGCACTTCGTGAAGAATGGTCTGCCATTCCCCAAGAAATCTTCCAGCACCTGCTTGAACGTATGCCTGCGAGAGTGGAAGCTGTCATCAAGTCTAAAGATGGGCCAACATCATACTGAATTCCAGTATTACCGATGCAGGATGCCACGAACTTGTAAGTCATTTTCAGCTAGGTTTCCGAATACTATTGATCACATAGTGTATGATACTGCGTGAAGAATTTGATAGAAAAGTGCAACATATAAGTTCGAAACAAGGCCCCGGAAGTGGACAACATTCCGTTAGAACTACTGATAGCCTTGGCTGAGCCAGACATGAAAAAATTCTTCCATATGCTGAGAAAGATGTATGAGAGGCGAAACACCCTCAGACTTCAAGAAAAATACAATAATTCCATTTCCAAAGAAAGCAGGCACTGACAGGCGTGAAAATTACAGAACTATCAGTTTAATAAGTCACGGCTGCAAAACGCTGACACTAAGTCTTCACAGAAGAATGGAAGAGGCGGTAGAAACTGAACTACGGGAAGATCAGTTTGCATTTCACAGGAATGTAGAAACACGCGAACCAATACTGACCCTATAGTTCCTCATAGAAGAAGGGTTGAGGAAAGGCAAACTTACGCCTATAGCATTTGTAGACTTGGAGAAAGCTACGCAATGATGACTGAAATACTCTCTTTCAAATTCTAAAGATGGCAATGGTACAATACAAAAAACGAAAATCTATTCAGAATCTTCATAGAAACCAGCTGGAAATTACAAATGTGTAGGGCCATGAAAGCGAAGCAGTTGTTGAGAAGGGAGTGAGACAGAGCCTTTTAGTTTATCTCCAATGTTATTCAATCTGTATATTGAGCAAGCAGTAAAGAAAAGAAAAGAAAAATTTTAAATAGGAATTGAAGTCCACGGAAAAGAAATAAAAACTTTGATGATTTCCGATGACATTGTAATTTTGTTGAACGGAATGTTGGAGGATATAAGATGAACATTAGCAAAAGAAAAACTAGGATAATGGAAGGTAGTCGAATTAAATCAGGTGATTCTGAGGGAATCAGAATAGGAAATGAGACAGTTAAAGTAGTTGATCAGTGTCACCTGCTGTGTCAGCAAATTACCTGATAATGTTCGAAGCAGAAACGATATAAAATGTACACTGGAAATGACAAAAATAGGGTTTCTGAAGGAGAGAAGTTTGTCAACATCGAGTAAAGATATTAGTGTCAGTCTTTTTTTAAAGTATTTTTTTGGAGTGCAGCCATGTATGGAAGTGAAACATGGAGATAAACAGTTTAGACAAGAAAAGGATAGAAGCTTTTGAAATGTGGTGCTACAGAATAATGCTGTAGATTAGGTGGGTAGATCACTAGAACAAATGAGGAGATACTGAACAGAATTGAGAGACAAGGGCACAACCTGACTAGAAAAAGTATAGTGAGTCCCACTCTGTAGTTATAGACTCAAATGGCCTTCGGTCGGGGCGATGGCTGTTAAGTACAACCTCGTACGATACCGTCATCGATAACGGCGGCTGTCGCGCACGCCTGAACAGAACTCGATTTAGTAACACTCTTAACTTGGGTTAAGTTGAAGTCTCCTCAACCCGAGATGATCTGATTTGATATGAATGACAAAGAAGGTAGTGGCAGACCACCACTCTGCGAATAATAGGGAACACAAAGGGAAGTGAAGACCTTGGAGTGTGTGTGTGTGTGTGTGTGTGTGTGTGTGTGTGTGTGCGTGTTTGAGGTTTACGGGCGCTAAACAGCGTGGTCATCAGCGCCCAAACGCAAAAAAAAACAGGAACACACACAGTGAAGGGACTAAGACGGACAGCGAACAAGGAAAACGGCTAAAAGACACAGACCTGACGTAGTTCCAAATCCTCACAGACAGAGGGAAAACAAGAGGAGAAGAAACGCACTAAAAAGGAAAGGAAACACAAGGAAAGGAGGACAGAAACCGAAGGGTAAAAGGAGGTATTCGTGACTGACGGACCTCTTACCTAAAACCTGGGTGAGCCAGTCCCAGCAGCACATTAAAACCCTCTCCCTAAAATCCGGGGCCACAATTTGGACAGGACACAAAACTGTAAGACCTTAACCACAGTCGTTGCGTCGTCTTGCAAAATAGAGGGCAAATCCGGTGGCAAAGAAACCACCGCCCTCTGGTCAGAGAATAAAAGACAGTCAAGTAAAATGTGACGGACAGTTATCTGGACGCCACAAGCACTGCAGGTTGGGGGGTCCTCCCGCCGGAGTAAAAAACCATGTGTTAAGGGACTGTGCCCGATGGGGAGGCGAGTGAGGAGAAACTCATCCCGCCTGCATGACTGGTAGGACGTACGCCATGGCCGCGTGGTGGCCTTGACCAGACGCAGCTTATTGTCACCGACTGCCAGCCACTCCTCTTCCCATTGACGCATAACACGAAAACGCAGGCGGGAGGTAACAGCATGGAGGGGGACGGCACATTCAACAACGTGAAGGAGGGAACATGCATCTTTGGCAGCCACATCGGCCAGTTCGTTTCCCCTAATACCCACGTGCCCCAGGACCCAGCAGACAGAAACCTCCTTCCCCTGCCGTTGCAGGTGGAGTAGGGCATCATGGGTGTTCTGGAAGACCGTATCCGCTGGGTACAAGTGTTGCATGGTCTGAAGGGCACTCAGGGAGTCAGAACAGATAAGGAACGTAAGACTGGGAACACATCTCATCTGCTCCAATGCCCGCAAGATCGCAAACAATTCGGCATCAAAGATGGTAAACGCCGCAGGAAGTCTTAACTTGACGACTCGATCAGGGAAAACAACAGCACAACCAACAGAGTCCCCCTGTTTAGAGCCATCCGTAAATACTGGTACATGGTCGGGATGCTGGTGTAAAACATCGGAAAATAAGGAGGTAAAAACAAACGCAGGAGTGCAGCTCCTCCGGTACTCCGACAAGTCTAAAAGGACGCTGGGCCTCTGGAGCAACCAGGGAGGCAGGCGGGTGAAACCTTGTCGTTTGGGGGCCACACGCTCCACACCAAGGGACTCAAGCAAATGCTTGGCACGAATCCCAAATGCTCTCGTTGCCCTGGGACGACTGGAAAAGAAACGTTCCTTAGGTGGTAGGGCAGCGGTAGGGTACGCAGGGGAGGTAGGACAGGCAAGGAATTGACACACCCGTCGCACCATGAGGAGTTGCCGCCGGATGGCGAGCGGCGGTTCTCCTGCCTCAGCACACAGGCTGGGGATGGGACTGGTATGGAAGGCACCAGTAGCCAGCCTGATACCCTCATAGTGTACAGCGTCAAGAATCTTCAGATACGAAGGCCTTACTGACCCATACACGGTGCAACCATACTCAAGACACGATCGGACGAAAGCCCTATAAAACTGCGGCAGACGCGCCCGATCTGCTTCCCAGGACCGATGGCTGAGACACTTCAAAATATTGTGCCTTCAGGGCCCGCACCTTGAGGTCCTTAAGGTGAGGCAACCACGACAACTTGGAATCAAAAGTGAAGCCCAGGAACCTCACAGTGTCTCTAAAAGGAAGAATGGTGTCCCTTAGACGCAATTCAGGGGAGGTAAAAAGACGTCGAGAACGATTAAAATGAACACACACACATTTGTCTGCAGAAATGGTAAATCCCGTCTTCGCAGTCCATGCCTCTAAGCGCTTTATCGTAAGCTGCAACTGCCGACTAGCAGTGACAAGACTGGAGGAAAAACAGAAAACAGCAAATTCGTCCACAAACAAGGAGCACTGGGCAGGACTCTGGATAGTGGACGTGATACTGTTAATGGCGACGGCAAAGAGGGTGACACTTTAAACGCTTCCCTGAGGAACACCATTCTCCTGTACGTACAAATCAGATAGCACATTACCAACCCGATATCGAAAGAGGCGGTGGGAAAGAAACGACCGAATGAAGATGGGGAGACAGCCACGAAAGCCCCACTCATGGAGTTGATTGAGGATAAGGCGGCGCCAAGTAGTGTCATACGCCTTATTAATGTCAAAGAAAACACCTAGACAATACTGGTTACGTAGGAAGGACTGCTGGAGGGCCGCCTCAAGCAGGGTCAAGTTGTCTATAGTGGAACGACATCTCCGAAAGCCACACTGAGAGGGGCTAAGGAGCTGCCTGGTCTCGAGCAGCCAAACCAGGCGACGGTTGACCATGCGTTCCAACGTCTTTCCGACACAGCTTGTCAATGCAATACTTCGATAACTACTGGGATGCGTTCGGTCCTTCCCCGGTTTGTGGAGGGGAATCAAAATCGCCTCCCTCCACGAGTCAGGGTACGTGCCGGATAACCATATCTTATTAAAACAATTCAGGAGAACTTCCTTGGATGGCAGCAACAAGTGCTGAAGTATGCTGTACTGTATTTGATCATGACCAGGCGCAGTATCATGAGCCACAGACAGCGCCGAATCCAGTTCCCACATTGTGATGGGGCAGTGGTAGGGTTCAGAATTTGGAGACCGGAAGTCCAAGTGACCCCTCTCGATGGCAGTGCGGTAGCGGCAGAAATCTGGATCACAGTTAATAGTGGCGGTAGATTCCGCAAAATGCATGGCCAGTGTCTGGGCAATGTCTCTCGGCGCCGTGAGGAGACTTCCTTGATGCAGCAATGCCGTGACAGGTAGTTGGCTGCGTTTCCCGGAAATCCTCCTGATGGCTTCCCATACTTTCGTAGAACTAGTGGAGCTGGATATGGAGTTCAAGAACGATTGCCATGACCGTCGTTTGCTCTCTTTAATCACTCGCCGCGCCTTGGCCCTTGCCACCCGAAAGGCCGCAAGATTGTCAGCTGAGGGACGGCACTTAAAGCGGCGAAGAGCTGCTCGGCGGGCTCGGATGGCTGAGCAGCACTCAGTGGTCCACCAAGGGACAGGACGCCTCTTGGGATGACCGGATGACCGTGGGATTGACAAATCAGCAGCATGGGAGATCACTGTTGTAACATGGTCGACCCATTCGTGGATGCTGGCACGGTGTTCCAAAACAGTCAGTTGACTGAAAAGTTTCCAGTCAGCTCTGCAGAGGTGCCACCGGGGCGGAACTGGTAATGCCACAGCCTCATCCAGCAGGCGAATCCAAAGGGGGAAGTGGTCACTAGAATGAAGGTCAGCAGCAACCTCCCACAGAGCAGAATCCACGAGTGCTGGAGAGCAAAAGGAAAGGTCAATAGCCGATGACGACCCAGAAGCAGTACAGAAATGAGTGGAAGCACCAGAGTTGAGGATGCACAGTTCTCCAGACATCATGAGGCCTTCCAGAATGCGACCCCTGGGGCAAGTAGTCGAAGAGCCCCATAAGACATTATGAGCATTGAAGTCCCCCAGAAGAAGAAATGGGCGGGGGAGTTGGCTAATAAGGTCTGTGAGAGCCGCGGAGTCTATCGCATCCTGAGGTGGTAAGTAAACTGAACAGACTGTGAGCCTCTGACCCACAAGAAGGTCAACTGCAACTGCTTGCAAGTCTGTAACGAGAGGGAGCTCAGATGAGGGGTGCATGTCACGGACAAAAACCGCAACACCACCCTTTTCCCTTTCCCCCGTCAGATCATCCTTTCGATATACAGTATAGCCCCGTAAAGAAGGAGCATCAGTGGCCCGAAAATGTGTCTCTTGGAGACATAAGCACAAAGGGCACTCTCGTACAAGGACTTGTAAATCGGCCACATGCGTCCTGAACCCATTCAGGTTCCACTATAATATGGGACCCAGTGATCAGGGTGGCTGAACTTTCACCCTGCCTCTGTGCTTTGGAGGAGAGCCCGTACTGGCCGGAGTTTTATTCCTGGGGCGAGAAGATCGCCCCCGGTCGACATCAATGGCCATCAGCTCCGATGCCGACCCACGGGAGATGTCAGACAGTACGATGGCGTCGTCATCGGATCGACCCTGACTAGTCTCCTCAGGTGGCAAAACCTTCACCTTCGGCGTCTTTGCCTTGGGGGGCTTAGAAAACAGAGCCTTTTCAGCAGTGGGAGCTTTACTCGCCTGGGCAGAAGGCGCCATATGGGGAGAGGCAGGAAGTACCCCAATGTCAGCAACCACGGCCTTGTCCGACGTTGCGGGGAGAGCCGCTGGTTGCAACACAACTGCAGCAGCACAAGTGCACTGGCAAACGCAGGTATTAGTGCTAACACTAGCAACCTCCGTTTGCGTAGCAACAGTGGCCATTTGTACCGGTTTTTTCAGAGCGGAAGCGAAAGATGTCGTAAACACAGGACGTTGCATGGCCTTAAAGAGCTTCTTGGCCTCACCATAGGGGATGCGCTTAGATGTTTTAATCTCCTGTATTTTCCGTTCTTCGAGATAGATGGGGCAGACCCGGCTCCAGACAGGGTGACTCCCAGAGCAATTCACGCACTTCACAGGCGATGAACAATCGGCTCCTTCATGGGCAGGCTGACCACATTTACCACAAGTGGCTACCCCATTGCACCCCAACGTAGTATGCCCAAAGCGCTGACATTTAAAACAGCGCATTGCGTTGGGGAAATATGACCGTACTGGCAAACGTAAGAACCCCGTTTTAACATGCTCTGGGATCTCGGGCAACTGAACGTGAGAATAAACGAGTCGGATTTGACTAGGTCCCCATCGACTCGCTTCATAATATGCTGCACGTCAACAATACCTTCGTCAGCCCACTCAGATTTCAACTCGTCTGTGGGGATATCCACCAAGTCTCTACATGTCACCAAACCCTTACTATAGATCAGAGTGGAGTGGAGCTCGGCCTCGATAGCGTACTCTTCGAGACAGGTTGCTTTCCGAAGAGAAGCGACTTGACAGGAACTAGAAGTCTCAACTAACAGAGTACCATTGCGCAGTCGGTTAACAGATTTCAGTGTACCTGCAATTCCCTCAAGACCCTTGTGGATGTAAAAGGGAGAAACCCTCTCAAAGCTACCTTCCTTCCGTTTAATAATCAAAAACACATTCTGATTATCAGCATGTGCTCTGTTACGACAGTCTGATAAATCTCTAGCAACACCAGGAGCTGGAGGACTCGCAGCACGAAGTCGCTTTTTCGACGGGGTGTGTTTCCCTACCAGTGGCCCACCCATTCCACTGGTAGGGGGAAATGTAGAGGTCGAAGGGTCCATCGCAGTCCCACGAGCAGCTAGGGAACTGAAGGTCCACTCAGACAGAGCCCCGCGTGCCTGAGTAAGCCTTATACAACTGGGGTGCGGCAGGTGCCCCAGAGGTTGCCCGCTTGCGACTGTTCCACCTCAACAGCCATGCATCTTATAGGCGCGCAGCACACCGTAAGATTGAGGGGTTTGCATACAGGTTTATCTTCCTCGCAATCCAGGCGGTCAATCCAAGATTACCATTCCCCGCAGCACACAACATTCCACCGCCGCACCATACGGTGGTCGTTGAAGCATGTCCGGGGGTTACGGTGACAGGAGACTGGCGGCGCTGACCAGTCCCCAGCTCAGGACCCCGGGGTCGCCAAGCCCGTACTCAGCAAATGAATGCTGAGCCCCTGGGGGCAAGACCTTGGAGACCGAAGACAGGCTTACCATGATCGAGGCAATTATGGGGAAAGTGAAATTTAGTCATTAATCAGCTTTCAATATCTGATACGACATGTTGAACATGACAAAGGTCACCAGCCGCTGAGTTCTGCGACTGCTCACTTCCATTCAAAGTGTTCAGCGAACTGAGGTAGCAGCCGAAATGTTTCCTCTGTGTCAGGCCAATTTAGGTGATTTCTCTAGGCACCTAATCGCAGTGGAGCAAAGCAAGCAGTGTAAACTTCTAGATTCCCAACCAACGGAAAACGTTAAGATCCAGATATCATCGTGCAAGGTGATGCTGAGAGAATATCAGAGCAGAGTGTAGACGATCCATTAACTTTCAAGAACCATGTGCCTTGGTCGTTAGGCGTGGGTGTGGCAGATAAAATTAAAAGAGGGTATCAAAACAATTAAAGCCCTTGAATTAGGGATGGCGGTAATCGCTGAAAAACCATCACGTTTGCTGGTGCACTGCGCCGGAATCGATCACTGAGGTAAGGCAGTTAAAGTCAAGAATAGTTAACTCCTTCTAATAGGCTATTCATAATGGAATCTACTGAGAAGGATGATGTGACAGTTAAGATGGAACCAGTCTCTGATGACGAATCCTCATAATTAGAAATTAAAATCAACGAAGAAGCTCTGTCAAAGTAATAAATTCGAAATCCGAAGATGAATTGTCAAAAGTAGAATCCAAGTTAAATTCCAATGTTACTGCGATGTTAGAACCAATTTCTGATAATGATGTAACTGAAATCAAAAAAGAGAAAGTAGAATTGATAGCGTTATCAGATAATGAAGAAGTAGAATTAATAGCTTTATCAGATAATAAAACTGAGTTCAATATTTTTGAAATTCAGCCAAGTCAGGGAATGCAAGAAGCTCCTTTAAAACCGGTTGCAATGCCAAGTGGCAAGGTAAAGGCACCAAACTGGATGAAACTACTGTTTTGTAAACTTGAATTGCATCTTAAAGAACTGAAATCTAGTAACAAAGAACTAAAGGATGAAATGAACTAAAAACTCTATACCTTGAATTATAAAATTGGTTCTAACTACCATGGTCTGTAAGTCAAAGTAGGGCAGCGATGGATAAATTGCACAGTGTTTTCAAAATCGAAGTTGGTGAAGTTCGTAAAAATTTCAAAGACGCAGATGGTCTTATGAAAAGGAGGTTGTCAGGAAGAATAGGCAATGAATCCAAACTTTACTATAATGGGTTTCAGGAAGTAGCTACTGTAATAAAGTAAATCCTTGTCAGTATGATATTAAGAAAGTAAAATGTAACTGTGTCAAAAATATGTGAGAATGTTGCTAAAGAATTTTCCGACAGAGTGGAGGCAGTAGAACTACAAGTAGAAGAACAAAACACTAGAATTACTGACAAAGAAAATAGAGTAGCCTTTGGTAGTTTTGGTGACAATACTGCACAACACGTTGCTTCATTTGACGCACCTTTTATCGAATGTCACCAATTTTTACGTTTTGATTTAGACTAACAAGTTCACCCGTTACGGTTCTTGAATGATATTTTACCAAATGCATGATCAGAATGTGAGAAAATTTCTTTCATAAGAAGTCATTTGTCAGGAGAAGCTTTGCGATTGTCAGCTGATGTAATTATTATATATAAAACTCTTTCTGAATTAAAAACTACATTTCTTAATGAGTACTGGTCACACAATATACAAAACTAGTTTTGAGGAAAATTTGAAGTAAAAATTTCACTCGAGTCGTGAATCAAAGAGTTCTGTAGAAAGTGGCTTTCACGGCTATCACATCCGACAGATGAAGCTGGAAATGATAATCATGGGACTAGAAGGTAAGCTGTCTTGGTATTGGCAGAAAAGAATCATTTCCGCACCCAGATATAATGTTGATAGGTTCACTGAGTATCTGGAGCGAGTGGAAAGAGCAGCTACTGTTGAGGAGACGTGCAGAATAATAATAGGTCCTTTAATAGTCATATAAACCACCGCAGTAATGACAGCGGGATCAAGAATGTTAGAAACATGGAAGTTCAGATTACACAACCTAATTATCGTGGTCAAGTTTGTGGTAGAGGAAGCAGACAGCCACCGCTCTCTCTCAGTAATTATTATGACGAAGGCAGAAATATAAGTAATGTACCATTGAGACAAGACGGAGAGCAGAATATTACCCGATCTGATTCTGAATCTAATGAATACCATAGGTCGCGTCTATGAGAAAGATGGCTCTCAGCAGTCGGAAACAGTAACAGAGCCAGTAAAAAGAATATAAAAAAGCAAAAGAGAAAAACACACACACACACACACACACACACACACACACACACACACACACAGATTACAGTCAGTGAGCAGAGGCAAACCGATAATAGGGACTATGAAATAGGAAACAGACAGTACGGTAATTCGCTAAACCACTCTCATTATCCATTATCTAGTTGACAGAATTTTGGACACTTCAGAAGAATGGGAGAAGAATGAAAAAGAAAGCTCTTCAGATAGTAGGAAGGATAAATTCACTGGTTTGAATCAGATGAGGAAGAAGATGAAGTAAAGGCTTACATCTTCGACAATGGTGGCAGTCTGAAGGCTAAAGTTTCGGTGGAGGAAGCAGAGTCACTTCGGTGAGGTTTTGAGGAGGAGAAGTTGCCAGATGAAGCGGTAGCAATAATAATGAGGTCAGGCAACCTATTAGCTGTATTGATGTGCCATGAACTGTTGAAGTAGACGTCAATATTATAGATAACAATGTTGCGCAGGGACGCAGTTGCTCAGAAGTAGAGAGAAGTTGAGCAGATGTGCAGCAAACGAAAGTAAATGAAGTCGTTAAATGCTTTGATTTAAAATTGATGGGCAGGTTGAGAAAGGCATCTGAGGATGTACAGGTTGATGACCCAGTGTGTCTTAAGTACAAATGTACTTGCAAAGAACAAAATTACTTTATCTGGAAACAGCTTCAAAAAGATTTATTACGAGAGTTTCATAAGCAATCTGCTCAAACTAGAAAAACTCACTGTTTTGTAAAAAATTACTTCTCAGTAATATCAGTGCGTTGTCTTCTAGATATTGGCTACGAAGAAGTACTTTGTCCCTTGTATTCTTTGATTCTATTCCTGGTAAGAATGAGTAAACTGTCATGAAAGTAAGTGAACAGTAGGTGCTACTGGAAAACGTTCTAGACCAGTACAGTACAAAGATTTGCCACTAGTTGGTAAAGGTAAGATCTTCCACTCTTAAGATGAGCAGTTCACATTTGGTTGCTAGATTTCCGAGCGATACACTATCTTTCATGGAGCTACCCGTAGACATCTCCTCTTAAACTGTTGACACTGCTGTTTTCGATGGGATATTAGTTACAATACTAAAACATATTTTGCGCATATGAACTTTTCCAGAATACACCAGTCAGTTAAAATTCAAAATTTTCATTTGTAATCATAGTTTCTGATCCGCTGAGTAAATAGCTAGTAGGAACATTTTCTCTGAGTGAGCACAAAGGCTAATGTGGATTTTGAGTCAGTATGTTCTCCATCGCTTTAGGGCTGACCGAAAAAGTTATTTTCAGACTCTTGTAGACGCAAAAGGTAGGTGGCAAATACGTACAGATAATTTAAGAGTTTTTTCGTAACGACATAACGAAGTAACGACCATTTTGATTATCACCCGCCGCCCCGCAACCCTTCCAATTTTAACGGCAACGCCAAAAAGGAAACATCCGAAAACCTACCTATGGAACAGCAATAACCAGAATGGACTGTACAGTCTTCCTCTTCTCACTGTGTATCACACATTACACCATTGCAACTGACCCAGAGGAATCACTTTTCCAGACTCTCAAGGCGGTTAAGAAGTTACTAAAGATACGTGCTAAAAGGTAATCACTGTCTGACTGTTTGCTTTTTGGCTAAAATTAATTGCAACTACGTTCTATTTAATTTAGACCGACCCTCCTCCCACCCTTCCCCAACCCCTTGCATGTGTCCGTGGACACAGTCACCAAATTTTTTCTGTACCATCAATTTCAAGTTAATTTTCTATCAGCAGTTGGGGAGAGTACGAGACTTTGGTGTTAATTTTCTGTCAGCAATAGGGGAGAGTATGAGACTCTGGTACACATTTGAGACTATATTTATAACAAACTGTGTATATGAGAGAAGTTATGCATACTTGTTATTACATTTTTAAATGATGACATCACTTTCTATATGTTGCAGCCCTTTTCTGAAATTACAAAACTTCCATTTTCCAAATGTGAAAACATGTTCCAAGGTGTAATATGGTCGTCTACCTAGAACCAAATATTCGAATGAATTTTAAAACCGATGCAATCGAGAAAATCTTTTTCAATAGCTTTCTTAATAGTCCTCTGTCACATTATTACTCTGCTACGTGCCAACAATCGGATGTTGGAGTGAAACGCAGCATAATTTTTTTCAGAAGCCAGTTAAAAATTAGACATATGAGGGTGAGTCAAATGAAAACCTTAAATTTGTAATACCAAATCCAAACTTCACGCCGTTATCCTGTAAGTTGGAAAGCGTGCTATAAACAGCGTGCAGAATGGCCTGTAGGTGGCAGCATAGTGCGCATGCACACATACCGTCGCAGTGTCAGTATAGAGATGGCCGCCGCACTTGCGACTTGCACCAGGTAAGAACAGCGTTCTGTTATTCGGTTTTTGCGTAGTGAAGGTGTGAAACCTATTGAAATTCATGGACGAATGAATGTTCAGTACGGTGATGCATGTTTGTCACAGCAGCAAGTCTACGAATGGAGTAGGAAGTTAGCAAATGGTGTGACTTCAATGGAAGATGCTCCTCGTCCAGGTCAGGCACAACGAGTTGTGACTCCACAGAACACTGCAGCGGTTGAAGCCATTTTGAAGTAAAACCGCGGAGTGACACTGAATGACATTGCATTATGTTTACAGATTATTCTTGGCTCAGAACACCACATTTTGCATGATGTCCTCCAGTTTCACGAAGTGTCTGCAAGATGGGTGCCACGGCAGCTGACTCCTGAAATGAGAGAACGACTTGTTGATGCTTGTGAAGAACTTCTTCGGCGCTTTGAATGAGAAGGTGATGGCTTCCTTGCAAGACTCGTTACTAGGGACGAAACCTGGATTCACTTCCACCAACTATTCCTCATCCACCATACTCACCAGACCTTGCCCCAAGTGATTTCCATATGTTTGGACCACTCAAAGACGCAATGGGAGGAAAGAAGTTCCGTTCTGATGAAGAGGTACTCCACCAGGTGCATGAGTGGTTGCGAGGACTACCAAAAGAATTTTTTTCTAAGGGAATGTGTGCACTTTGTAAGCGCTGGAGGACTTGCATTGAGCGTGGGGGAGATAATGTTGAAAAATGATACAGCTTTGTACCACTTCTGTACAATAAAAAATATTTAAAAGAATATTTAAGGTTTTCATTTGACTCACGCTCGTATTTTTAAAGACAAGCTGCTGGAAGCAAACAATAATTTCCATTTTGAAGACTTGTAAAATTGGGAAGACGTAAAGGAAACTCATTTCATTTGCATGTATCACATGTTATGTGGTAAAAGACATTCTGTTTCAAGGCACCAGATGGTACACGACCGATGAAGTATGATGTAACTGTCCAAGCGTCATGTAAATAATTCGAAAAATACGAATATTGCATATTACTCACCATAAAGGTCTGTGCCTGAAGAATTGATAATATATTCCACATTTTCATGATGCCGTATTTAAATGTGTACAACATGAAATATTAATGTAAAAATGTGTGAATTGCCTAGAAACCAAACTGCTGAGGTCATCGGTCCCCAGACTTACACACTACTTAAACTAACTCATGCTAAGAACAACACACACACCCATGCCCGAGGGAAGACTCGAGCCTCCGGCTGGAGTAGCCGCGCAATCCGTGCGTGGGGCATCAAATCGCGCGGCCACTCCACGAGGCGAAATATTAACGGGTGCTGCTCAAAACACAAGGTCATGTGTAACAACATTAAAAACTGCAGAAAACTGAGAAAACTGCTTATGGTACACATTCCCTCATGTGATTCTCAAGGCGATCACTAGACTGCAAGTACCGACCAAAACACGTCTCTCGTCTGTTACATACACAGCGTGATTCAGTTGCCCCTTCCAATGTCGTTTTATTCAATGCACAATTACATCCTGGCCTTCAAAAACCACGTACGACATTTTTATATTCTCTCGCTCACGTCGAGCAATTTACTTGCCTACAGAAAAAATGAACATGAACATACAGTCGGAAATTTTGTATTGGGACACGTTTTCGCTTGAGATCGTAATTTTCAAGTTATTCAAGAAAAACGTACGAAAGCGACCTTGAAATGCGCCTCCACCCCACACTCACCCCTCACGAGTCAAAATTTCTGGTCTATTGTCCATGTCTCTCCTTCGTACCACTTTACAAAAAAAATTTGCACCTGCACGAATTATTTAGGTCATTCGACCATTTTTACGTTTGTGTAAATTTTACGTCACAATTTTGAGAATTTTAACAGCGTGAAATAAACAATTACGTCATCGTATCCGTCAGTCCTTCAGAATACAAAAGTTTTGTACTTGTAAGGGTTAAGTTTGAACAGAATTGTCAACCTAATTTGTTTTAGCGTAACGTTTACAGAAGTCGTTTTCCTTAGATCGTCCGCTACAATGAGTAATGTCAACGAAATAGCCGATTATGTTGGTGGCGTAATAACCCAGTCAAAAGAGACAACAAAGGTGGAATATCGGTAATTGTTCGTGTGGTCGGAAATTTTGGTACAGTGGTAGGATGGAGCGCCACGAACAACATACGAAAAATCCTGACTCGTGGTGACAGAATGTGGAGGTGTAGTCGAGTTTGAAGATCGCTTTTGTAAGTTGTTTCCCGAATAACGTGGAAACCATGGGCTCCAGTGAAAACGATGTAAGTGCAAAATTTAACTAATTAAATTCCCTATGAAATGATCCTTATCAGTTTGTCTGTAGATTCAATAGTTTGCGCACAGCGAGCGAGAGACTACGAAACTCTCGCGCGTGGTTTTCGAAGACTGGCTAATATATATTGCAGGTTGTACAAAATGACATCGGTAGGGGCAACTGAATAGCCATCTACACTCAAGTGAGAGAGGCTTTACATCTCTCTGTAAACCGTTATTGGGAGTCCATCTGGACGTGGAAAGTGACTGTGGAATCTACCAGATAAGCCATCCAGTCCAGAGGCCTTTCCAATATTGAGTGATTTTACACTACTGGCCATTAAAATTGTTACACCAAGAAGAAATGCAGATGATAAACGGGTATTCATTGGACAATATATTATACTAGAGCTGACATGCGATTAAATTGTCAAATGGTTCAAATGGCTCTGAGCACTATGGGACTTAACATCTTAGGTCATCAGTCCCCTAGAACTTAGAACTACTTAAACCTAACTGACCTAAGGACATCACACACATCCATGCCCGAGGCAGGATTCGAACCTGCGACCGTAGCTGTCCCGCGGTTCCGGACTGCAGCGCCTAGAACCGCATGACCACCGCGGCCGGCAAATTGTCACTCAATTGGGGTGGATACATCCTGCGAAATCAGTACCCAGAACAACCACCTCTGTCACTAACAACGGCCTAGGAAAGCCTGGGCATTGACTCAAACAGAGTTTGGATGGCGTGTACAGGTACAGCTGCCCATGTACCTCCAACACGGTACCACAGTTCATCAAGAGTAGTGACTATTGTGCCGAGCCAGTTATTCGACCACCATTGACCAGACGTTTTCAGGTGGTGAGAGATCTGGAGAATGTGGTGGCCAGGACAGCAGTGGAGCATTTTCTGTATTAAGACTCGTACAGGACCTGCAACATGCGGTCGTGCATTATCCTGCTGAAATATAGGGTTTCGCAGGGATCGAATGAAGGGTAGAGCCTCGGTCGTAACATATCTGAAATGTAACGTCCACTGTTCAAAGTGCCGTCAGTGCGCACAAGAGGTGACCGAGACGTGTAGCCAATGGCACCACATACCATCACGCCGGATGATACGCCAGTATGGCGATGACGAATACACGCTTCAATTGTGCGTTCACCGCGATGTCACCAAACACGGATGCGACCATCAGAACCTGGATTCATGCGAGACAATGACGTTTTGCCATTCGTGCTCCCAGGTTGGTTGTTGACTACACCATCGCAGACGCTCCTGTCTGTGACGCAGCGTCAAGGGTAACCACAGCCATGGTCTCCGAGTTAATAGTCCATGCTGCTGCAAACGTTCGTGCAGATGGTTGTTGTCTTGCAAACGTCCCCATCTGTTGACTCAGGGATCGAGACGTGGCTGCACGATCTATTACAGCCTTGCGGATAAGATTCCTGTCATCTCGACTGCTAGTGATACGAGGCCGTTGGTATCCAGCACGGCGTTCCGTATTACCTTCCTGAACCCACAGATTCCATATTCTGCTAACAGTCATTGGATCTCAACCAACGCGAACAGCAATGTCGCGATACGATAAACCGCAATCGCGATAGGCCACAACCCGACCTTTAACGAAGTCGGAAACGTGATGGTACGCATTTCTCCTCCTTACACGAGGCATCACAACAACGTTTCACCAGTCAACGCCGGTCAACTGCTGTTTATGTATGAGAAATCGGTTGGAAACTTTCCTCATGTCAGCACGTTGTAGGTGTCGCCACCGGCGCAACCCTGTTTGAATGCTCTGAAAACCTAATCATTTGCATATCACAGCATCTTCTTCCTGTCGGTTAAATTTCGCGTCTGTAGCACGTGATCTTCATGGTGTAGCAATTTTAATGGCCAGTAGTGTAGCTAGTAACCATGGAAACACTTCACTTGTTAAATACGGAAACTATGGAAACGCTCACTCTGTAAATTGCATTGTAGTTCGTACGTTACCCACTTCGAAACACTGTTCGTGCTGCGATTTTGGGACTGTAATCTGTTGAACGTCGCAACGAACGTCGCGGTGCCTTGATGAAGCAGGCAGGAGGCGAGCCGCAAGCGCGACCGCGAGAACAACAAATGACGGTCGCGCGCCAGCATCTGGCGAGTAGCAGCGACCCGGAGGACGAGTGGCGGCGCCTCGGCTGGGTCGTCAGCGTGCGGGACAGCCTGGAGCTCCTGCGGGAGAAACAGCTGCAGCAGCGCGAGTTCCTGGCCCGAGGGCAGCGCGGGGGTGAGTCGCCGGCCGTCGGACCCTGCAAGTTCGTCTTCTATGTCTTCTTCTACCTGGGAGTCGCTGCCCTGTTCATGCTCTGCATGGAGGCCTTTTATTCCACTCTCAGCTTGACGGAACCTAAGTACAAACTAGACCAGTCTTTGGTGGGGTCGTCGCCGGGCCTAGGTTTCCGGCCGGTGACGGACGAACACCGCGCTCTAATAACGTATCGACTGGGTGACATCCACGCCATCAGAGACTTGACGAAGGAGCTAGACCTGTTTCTGGAACCGTACAGCGACGCTGCGCAGGAGACAGACCATTATTACGACTGCGATTTCGGTAACTTTGCGCCCACGCACAAGGTGTGCAAAGTGAACATCTCGCAGTGGCGTCGGTGCACGAGTCGAGAAGGGTACGGTTTCGGTACGGGTTCTCCGTGCGTTTTCATCAAACTCAACAGAATCTACGCCTGGGAGCCTAAGTTCTACAATCGCACTTCCGACTTACCGGAGGAAATGCCAGAAGACCTCCGGACGCACATTCAGTCAGTAGGTGACGAGAAGAGGCGGAATGTTGTCTGGGTCTCCTGTGGAGGATTCGACACCAGAGACGCGAGAAATATGGGTTCTCTCTCATACGTACCAGCTCGGGGGTTCCCCGGTTACTTCTACCCGTATCGTAACCAGAGAGGTTACCTCAGTCCGCTGATAGCTGTCAAATTCAACAGACCAAAGCTTGGAGTGACTATAAAGGTTGAGTGTAAGGCATGGGCACGGAATATCATGCACAGTAGGGAAGAAGTACTTGGGATGGTGTACTTTCAACTCAGGGTCGAGTGATATACGGAAATTACATATGGCATTTTGTCTCATGTAATTGTTCATTTAACGTTGGAGAACACAGTGGAAGTGCAAATTCTGAAAATAAATTAATCAGAACTATTCCGAATGCAGTATTCTCATTATGAGCGGCTCGTATTGTGAGTAAACAATTAATCTTAAAATGATTTATTTTATTGTTGTGTCATATGGTGTAAATTTAATTCCATTTTGGATTTTACTTAAAATTCATGTTACACGATGACGTAACAGCTGTGCGGCATTTGATGCTTTTCTTGTAAGTATCCTAGTCTGGGATTATACTTCTTTGCAACACCCACATATATTTGTATTTCTGCTTTGTCAGTAGTTACGCAGTTTTATGTCTTTATGCCTTTTACTGTTAACAGAACGCTTCCGCCAAAGTAATTTGTGGTCTTTGTCAAAGATACAAAAGAACATACCTTATTGTATAAGGGCTACCGTAACCTTTCATTTCTCTCTCACTGACACGCAGGTCGGCGAAGTGGCGTCATCTAAAAAGATTTGTACCAGAACACCTGTCAACTGGACGGGAGGCCCTAGCCACACGCACATTTCATTTCATTTCGACGTTCTTTTTATTTTGTTATTTTCATCATCTTATATATTTACTTGGGTATTTAGGACTGTTATTGTTCCGCGTAGCCGGCCGCGGTGACCGAGCGGTTCTAGGCGCTTCAGTACGGAACCGCGCGACTGCTACGGTCGCAGGTTCGAATCCTGCCTCGGGCATGGATGTGTGTGATGTACTTAGGTTAGTCAGGTTTAAGTAGTTCTAAGTTCTAGGGACTGATGACCTCAGATGCTAAGTCCCATAGTGCTCAGAGCGATCTGAACCATTTTGAACTGAATGCAAGACACATGTCTGAACCTGACACTGACACGAAGAATATTACGATGCGTTTGTGTGTTACAGCGATACATTTGCAATGTGTATGCTGCAGTGGATTGGAACATATTGCAGGAGCTGATGACATGCGCCTGGCGAAAATATTAATGTAATCGAAAACGTTAGCCACCTGGAGATAGGCATGATATCCCGAAACCGGCTTATGGCACAGAATTAAAGCATTTTTAAAAACATTTGTGACTGGCTGTGTTATTCACCAACAACCCTTAGCTGGCGAAGTATCGACAAGATGCAGCATGGGTAAAATAATATTGCATCAAAGTGTATTTCAAGTAGGCTCATATTGAAAATCTCACGCAAAATTCCTCACTAGGAACATATCGTCTCTAACATACTGTATGGTTTTCAGTTGCTGCATCTGAACGTCTGATTACCGAAGTTAGTCTCTTCTTGTGGCCAACTAAATTAACAGTAAGTTTTGGAACTACTCCATAATACTTTACTTTCCCCGCATGAAAAAAGAACACACTTGCCAAGAAAGTTTTTCGATGAAAGCATTCTATCATTTTCACTGAGATACCTGTCAATCCGTCATCTCTGTCTTGAAAAAAAAAAAACGTACCTTTATTCTGCAAAATATGTGTGTCCCTATAGCCTGTCAAAACATATGTGCACCTCTGTCCCATCCGCTGAGAGACAGACATTTAGTGGCCTTCCTACAGATGCTGTCGCAGTCTGGCTCCAAACTCAGAATATAAATGGGTATGGGCCCCTATGTATTGTGCGACACATATCTCGACTGTCTTATTTAGGTTGATAACTCTCTGTGTCTGTGGACGGCTAGATGCCTCTCCCTCCTTCATCAGAGTCTCAATCGGACACCTGTCGACTTAGTACCTTTATTCATAAGGTTATTGTTGTTGTTGTGGTCTTCAGTCCTGAGACTGGTTTGATGCAGCTCTCCATGCTACTCTATCCTGTGCAAGCTTTTTCATCACCCAGTACCTACTGCAACCTACATCCTTCTGAATCTGTTTAGTGTATTTATCTCTTGGTCTCCTTCTACGATTTTTACCCTCCACGCTGCCCTCCAATACTAAATTGGTGATCCATTGATGCCTCAGAACATGTCCTACCATCCGATCCCTTCTTTTGGTCAAGTTGCGCCACAAACTTCTCTTCTCCCCAATCCTATTCAATACTTCCTCATTAGTTACGTGATCTACCCATCTAATCTTCAGCATTCTTCTGTAGCACCACATTTCGAAAGCTTCTATTCTCTTCTTGTCCAAACTATTTATCGTCCATGTTTCGCTTCCATACATGGCTACACTCCATACAAATACTTTCAGAAATGACTTCCTGACACTTAAATCTATACTCGATATTAACAAATTTCTCTTCTTCAGAAACGCTTTCCTTATCATTGCCAGTCTACATTTTATATCCTCTCTACTTCGACCATCATCAGTTATTTTGCTCCCCAAATAGCAAAACTCCTTTACTACTTTAAGTGTCTCATTTCCTAATCTAATTCCCTCAGCATCATCCGACTTAATTAGACTACATTCCATTATCCTTGTTTTGCTTTTGTCGATGTTCATCTTATATTCTCCTTTCAAGACACTGTCCATTCCAGTCAACTGCTCTTCCAAGTCCTTTGCTGCCTCTGACAGAATCACAATGTCATCGGCGAACCTCAAAGTTTTGATTTCTTCTCCATGAATTTTAATACCTACTCCGAATTTTTCTTTTGTTTCCTTTACTGCTTGCTCAATATACAGATTGAACAACATCGGGGAGAGGCTACAACCCTGTCTTACTCCCTTCCCAAACACTGCTTCCCTTTCATGTCCCTCGACTCTTATAACTGCCATCTGGTTTCTGTACAAATTGTAAATAGACTTTCGCTCCCTGTATTTTACCCCTGCCACCTTTAGAATTTGAAAGAGAGTATTCCAGTCAACATTGTCAAAAGCTTTCTCTAAGTCTACAAATGCTAGAAATGTAGGTTTGCCTTTCCTTAATCTTTCGTCTAAGATAAGTCGTAAGGTCAGTATTGCCTCACGTGTTCAAGTGTTTCTACGGAAATCAAACTGATCTTCCCCGAGGTTGGCTTCTACTAGTTTTTCCATTCGTCTGTAAAGAATTCGTGTTAGTATTTTGCAGCTGTGACTTATTAAACTGATAGTTCGGTTATTTTCACATCTGTCAACACCTGCTTTCTTTGGGATTGGAATTATTATATTCTTCTTGAAGTCTGAGGGTATTTCGCCTGTTTCATACGTCTTGCTCACCAGATGGTAGAGTTTTGTCAGGACTGGCTCTCCCAAGGCCGTCAGTAGTTCCAATGGAATGTTGTCTACTCCGGGGGCATGGTTTCGACTCAGGTCTTTCAGTGCACTGTCAAACTCTTCACGCAGTATCATATCTCCCATTTCATCTTCATCTACATCCTCTTCCATTTCTATAATATTGTCCTCAAGTACATCGCCCTTGTATAGATCCTCTATATACTCCTTCCACCTTTCTGCTTTCCCTTCTTTGCTTAGAACTGGATTTCCATCTGAGCTCTTGATATTCATACAAGTCGTTCTCTTATCTCCAAAGGTCTCTTTAATTTTCCTGTAGGCAGTATCTATCTTACCCCTAGTGAGATAGGCCTTTACATCCTTACATTTGTCCTCTAGCCATCCCTGCTTAGCCATTTTGCACTTCCTGTCGATCTCATTTTTAAGACGTTTGTATTCCTTTTTGCCTGCTTCATTTACTGCATTTTTATATTTTCTCCTTTCATCAATTAAATTCAATATTTCTTCTGTTACCCACGGATTTTTACCAGCCCTCGTCTTTTTACCTACTTTATTCTCTGCTGCCTTTGCTACTTCATCCCTCAAAGCTACCCATTCTTCTTCTACTGTATTTCTTTCCCCCATTCCTGTCAATTGTTCCCTTATGCTCTCCCTGGAACTCTGTACAATATCTGGTTCTTTCAGTTTATCCAGGTCACATCTCCTTAAATTCCCACCTTTTTGCAGTTTCTTCAGTTTTAATCTACAGGTCATAACCAATAGATTGTGGTCAGAGGTCACATCTGCCCCTGGAAATGTCTTACAATTTAAAACCTGGTTCCTAAATCTCTGTCTTACCATTATACACTCCTGGAAATGGAAAAAAGAACACATTGACACCGGTGTGTCAGACCCACCATACTTGCTCCGGACACTGCGAGAGGGCTGTACAAGCAATGATCACACGCACGGCACAGCGGACACATCAGGAACCGCGGTGTTGGCCGTCGAATGGCGCTAGCTGCGCAGCATTTGTGCACCGCCGCCGTCAGTGTCAGCCAGTTTGCCGTGGCATACGGAGCTCCATCGCAGTCTTTAACACTGGTAGCATGCCGCGACAGCGTGGACGTGAACCGTATGTGCAGTTGACGGACTTTGAGCGAGGGCGTATAGTGGGCATGCGGGAGGCCGGGTGGACGTACCGCCGAATTGCTCAACACGTGGGGCGTGAGGTCTCCACAGTACATCGATGTTGTCGCCAGTGGTCGGCGGAAGGTGCACGTGCCCGTCGACCTGGGACCGGACCGCAGCGACGCACGGATGCACGCCAAGACCGTAGGATCCTACGCAGTGCCGTAGGGGACCGCACCGCCACTTCCCAGCAAATTAGGGACACTGTTGCTCCTGGGGTATCGGCGAGGACCATTCGCAACCGTCTCCATGAAGCTGGGATAAGGTCCCGCACACCGTTAGGCCGTCTTCCCCTCACGACCCAACATCGTGCAGCCCGCCTCCAGTGGTGTCGCGACAGGCGTGAATGGAGGGACGAATGGAGACGTGTCGTCTTCAGCGATGAGAGTCGCTTCTGCCTTGGTGCCAATGATGGTCGTATGCGTGTTTGGCGCCGTGCAGGTGAGCGCCACAATCAGGACTGCATACGACCGAGGCACACAGGGCCAACACCCGGCATCATGGTGTGGGGAGCGATCTCCTACACTGGCCGTACACCACTGGTGAACGTCGAGGGGACACTGAATAGTGCACGGTACATCCAAACCGTCATCGAACCCATCGTTCTACCATTCCTAGACCGGCAAGGGAACTTGCTGTTCCAACAGGACAATGCACGTCCGCATGTATCCCGTGCCACCCAACGTGCTCTAGAAGGTGTAAGTCAACTACCCTGGCCAGCAAGATCTCCGGATCTGTCCCCCATTGAGCATGTTTGGGACTGGATGAAGCGTCGTCTCACGAGGTCTGCACGTCCAGCTCGAACGCTGGTCCATCTGAGGCGCCAGGTGGAAATGGCATGGCAAGCCGTTCCACAGGGCCACATCCAGCATCTCTACGATCGTCTCCATGGGAGAATAGCAGCCTGCATTGCTGCGAAAGGTGGATATACACTGTACTAGTGCCGACATTGTGCATGCTCTGTTGCCTGTGTCTATGTGCCTGTGGTTCTGTCAGTGTGATCATGTGATGTATCTGACCCCAGGAATGTGTCAATAAAGTTTCCCCTTCCTGGGACAATGAATTCACGATGTTCTTATTTCAATTTCCAGGAGTGTATAATCTATCTGATACCTTTTAGTATCTCCAGGGTTCTTCCATGTATACAACCTTCTTTCATGATTCTTAAACCAAGTGTTAGCTATGATTATGTTGTGCTCTGTGCAAAATTCTACCATGCGGCTTCTTCTTTCATTTCTTAGCCCCAATCCATATTCACCTACTATGTTTCCTTCTCTCCCTTTTCCTACACTCGAATTCCAGTCACCCATGACGATTAAATTTTCGTCTCCCTTCACAATCTGAATAATTTCTTTTATTTCATCATACATTTCTTCAATTTCTTCGTCATCTGCAGAGCTAGTTGGCATATAAGCTTGTACTACTGTAGTAGGTGTGGGCTTCGTATCTATCTTGGCCACAATAATGCGTTCACTATGCTGTTTGTAGTAGCTTACCCGCTTTCCAATTTTCCTATTCATTATTAAACCTACTCCTGCATTACCCCTATTTGATTTTGTGTTTGGTGAATAAGATTATTAGCCCACGCTATTCCTTTCGTGTAAACATGAAGGCCTTCCTACAGAGACATAAATGGAAAGACTTAGGAATTGGGAACCTATAAAACGTACGGCGCAATGCGTGGTTGGACTGGAAGAGTGCCTCTTACAGAAAGCTGTTGTTCAGAACAGCGTCATGATTTGGCAGAGGGTTTCAGAGTAATTCGACAGTCACCCTTCTAATGTGCTCAGTGACAATGCAACTACAACATATTCTAGCATAGCTTTCAACATAGGAAATCTCTTTCTTCTGCCAGTGAAATTATAACATTATGTGATGGGACACTGTTTACTGACGTTAGGGGGAGAGCATGTAAAATTGGTCAGTAACGTTGAAATTTTTTGCCATCAGACAATTCTGTAGCGTATTAGAAATACTGTCTTCAAT
Organism: Schistocerca piceifrons; assembly: GCF_021461385.2. NCBI lineage: Eukaryota > Metazoa > Arthropoda > Insecta > Orthoptera > Acrididae > Schistocerca > Schistocerca piceifrons. Next base: position 920,947,136 of record NC_060140.1, read on the forward strand.
TTTCAGGCTTTGATTCGGCTGCAAATGATATAAAGGCCATCTCGTTTCAACCAATGTGCAATGCCGCACCACCTTTTCTACACGACTCTGCCCTTGTTTGCAATTTTTTATTATTTTCCGCCATCAGAGAAGCATCTGAAGAGTGTGAAAAGTTGTGAGACCGTTTACGAAGCGATCATTTACGTTTAATTAAAGAGATGCATACGTAGAGGAACGCAAAGCCCGAACGAATGGTTTATAATCTCTTTTGGAAGAGACGCCCAGAGGCAACATTTCGCTCAGCTACTATTCTTAAAACTGCCTCGTATGATGCATGTCTGGTGGTCACTGATGGTAATATAGAAAGTGTCAGTACGCTTATAAGACTAGGATTTGATGGAGGGTACTTTATTGACAAGCGTTTGAAGAAAACTGATAATGTACGCATTGCTCGTTGTGAAATTGCCAAAAGAGCATGCCAAAAGGATAAAATTAGAAGACAAGAGCTGCATGAAGACCAACTGTATGGTTATGTATAAAATTAATACTTGTGGAAAAAAACGCTAAAAAAATCTTCTTTCCCCTGCAGCTTTCGTTGTTTGTATATAAGGAACATTTTTTGCTGAACCATTGCAGATGAAAAGGGTGAACATTCCAAAGGCTTTGTGCATACTGTAACACAATTTTCTGTGGTACAAAAGTTTTAAAATGCATTATTGCCAAATTTATTTAAAATTCCATGAAATTAAAATTACTATATCATATATATAATTTTAAAAAATTGTTCCGGGAGTTCTGAAATTGACAATAAAAATTGGTACACAAATTTGTTTATCTAATTACCAAGAATAACCTTCGACACTAAGAAGTATCTCATGTGATAATACGGTTTATAAAAGTACCCAGCAATATCCTGAGAAAATCGTTGTACAAAAAATTGAAAAACTTGTAGATTGTAGATAATGACAACACGTGTAAAATTTGGTTCCATTATCTCCCTAATAGCAAAAGTTACATTAGGTTATATGCACTCACGCAATTTCTCATACGTCCCTCTATTACATACCTGACAGAAAACAAAAGCACAAGGCATAGCTGACAGTGCTGTCCCCAAAAATCGGGCACACACTAAAACCCTTTCCTCCCACCGAAAAAAATGGTTCAAATGGCTCTGAGCACTATCAGACTTAACTGCTGAGGTCATCAGTCCCCTAGAACTTAGAACTACTTAAACCTAACTAACTTATGGACATCACACACATCCATGCCCGAGGCAGGATTCGAACCTGCGACCGTAGCGGTCCCCTCCCACACACCCCACACACGCACACAGGATACATCTTAGACCAAAATTTCATAAAATAGTTACCTGCTTCGAGTTCATTCGCTTCCTGAGAACACTACTTAACACTCGATCTATCGCCGAAAGTTTCACAACCTTCGCACGGAACTTCGCGATAGTACTTTTGTGTCACTGTTAGCTCTCGAATTAATCGTTGTGTCGGGTGTATTGCCAGCGACGATTTTCGGTATCGGCTTCCAGAACACTGCTCAGTTTTGACAGCGGAGCCATTCGTCCCGTATCAGGCCATGCCGTACACCTGGCGACACAAGCTTTTCTATTATGTCATTTACTCCGACTTTCTTAGTGCCCTTAGAGCCTCGGTGTGCTGTACACCGTCCATCCCTTACTATAACGGGTCCAGGAAAGCTTTCACTTGCTCATTCTTGATGGAGCCACTGTGATGTTTATGTGGGTCCCTCTTGACGTCAGCCTGGCGGGAAACGAGGCCGCTGAAGCTGCTGCCAAGGCTGCAGTCCTCTTACCTCTCCCCGTTAGTTCTTCCATTCCCTCCGATGATCTCTGTTGCCGTCTGTCAGCAGGTGGTGTCACTTTGGCATCGCCATTGGTACTCTCTTCATGGGAACAAGCTCCGGCAATTAAACCTCTCCCAGCGGCTTGGACAACCTCCTCTCGTCCATCTCGCCGCGATGATATAGGTTGCGTACCCGGCACTGTGTTTTTAGCCGTTTCCATTCGTTAAGTGGTGATCCCCCCCCCCCCCCCCCCACCACCACCACTATGTGCTCGTTGTCCTCAACCTTTGACGGTTTGCCATTTCCTGACGGAATTCACTTTTTTTATGTCCTGATTTATGTTAGCAGTCTGAATTATCGGACGTTCTGCGAACGTCGCGCGGGCCTCCAACCGCGTTTTACTTTTTATTCGTCGTAGCAATATGGCGAAGGACATTTAATCTTTAGCTCAGGATCCCCATTGCTCTGTGGACCTTTCTCCAAGTTCTTGTTTTTAGTGTCTTTCCTTTCGTCGCTTGGGCTTAACGTGTAGTCACTCTGAATTCCTTTTTCGTCTTCGTGTTCTGCTTCTGACATGCGCGAGTATGACTTGAGTTGTTTTTGCCCCCTAAAACAAAACAAAATAAACAGAAACTAGGAAACAAAGATTAGTGGAGAGAAGTGTACGCATGTGGCGTAGGTGAAATTTTTTCGTTTGTCTACAGATTTAAAAGTTGTTTAACAGCTCATCATGGCTAAATACAATCTACATGGAGAAAAAATTCAGTCTGTAATGAGAGGCTATTCGTTGTACTTATAGCTCTCTACAATTACGCTGAATCGACATTCAAACAACACCGTCTCGTCATTTGCTTTAAGTCTCTACATTGAGAAGACACTGAGGTGACAAAAAGTCTATAGGTGATTCACGTGAAAAGATTTCCGACCTGATTATGGCCGCTCCACCGGAATTAACAGACATTCGTCGCTGAATCGTAGATAGATCTAGTCGCATGGGACATTCTGTTGCGGAAATCGTTAGAGAATTCAGTATTCGTAGACTCACAGTGTCAAGAGGAGCAGAAAATATCAAATCTTAGGCAGTACCTCACACCACTGACAACGCAGCAGTCGACGGCCATCACTCAAGGACTGAGCACAGCGACATTTCTGTAGAGTTGCCAGTGCTAATAGACAAGTAACACTGCGTGAAATAACCACAGAAATGAATCTGAAATGTACGACGGCAATCCGTTATGACAAGGAGGCGAAATATCGTGTTAATGGGCTATGGCATGTTGTGACTGATACCAAATGTTGTGGCATCGGACGCCAAATGCGGCGTATTGACACCAAATGTAGTGGGCAGGTGGCAATAGGTGCTGTATTGAAACTCCGCAAGAACTTCCCAATGAGTTATTCATTTCTACAACAGTGCTTCGTTCACCTCGATCCGCGTCACAGGCCCCGCATTGCTGAGGCCACTGCCCCAGCGACCTGTGCAACGCAACGCTGTGTCGTGCCGGCCTTGTACGCCAGCTGCAAAGTTGCGACTACGTCAGGATGGCTGCGCCAGCAGCCAATTCAGCGGCCACCATCCCCGTTGACTCCACGCTGCTCCGCCGGGAGCTTTAGGCTGGCCCCGCTGCTGCTTATTCCTCGTTAGCATAGCTGGGAATACGGCAGCAATGACCGTCCGTAATCCGGCATCCGAATCTGCGGCCCTCGTCATGGAAGTCTCCGGCGTGTGTCGGGAGCCGAGACGACAGCCCGCGATAGCGAGCAGAAGAGTGGCCCACCCTGGCTGACTGCAGACCCGTCGTCAGCCTCAGACGAACCAACGACCCATCATGGACTGGGACACTGTCGCCCCATCTGTTGCTGCATGTAGCCCGGCGGACTGACATGCCCTGCCGTCCAGGAGAGCTGCAACACTTCAATTGAATGTCGTTAGAAAACAACACATTTTTATACTCGGCTGTGCGCCTCTGTTTTGCTAACACATCGCTCCGAGTCACGTACGCCCCTCACCCCGGTTGCATCAGTGGGCACCTTCAGCCTATAGCTTGCGACATGCGAACCGCTGCGTTTATTCATTTCAGCGGTTGGACGGTCCTGTTGCCTCCATTCCACTTCACAACCGCTGGTCAGCATAACTTACTGCAATCCAGCCCGCACCTGGCTGCAACTTGTGCACTCCGAAATATTGCACCAAATCTAACTTCCCTGTCTTAAACTGTGGTGCCGCTACAGGCAGCAGGCGACCGATGGGAATTCCTTTGCTAACAGCATGAAATCTTCTATAGCACCTCTCCTGGACTCGTGACCATATGGGTTGGACCCTAGATGACTGGAAATCCGTGGCCTGGTCAGATGAGTACCGGTTTTGGTTGCCAAGAACTGATGGTAGAATTTGAGTGTGGCGCAGACCCGCCGAGGCCATGAACCCAAATTGTGAACAAGGTATTGAAGCTGCATGTGGGTCTATAACGGTGTGGAGCGTGTTTACATGGGCTGTACTGGATCCTCTGATCCATGGAACCGATCGCTAAGTGGAAATGGTTATGTTTGGCTGCCTGAAGACCATTGGCATACATTCATGGGCTTCATATTCCCAGACAGAGACGGAATTTTTATGGGTGACAATGCGCCATGTCACTGAGCCACAATTGTTCACGAATGGTTTGAAGAACAGTCTAGACAGTTCGGGCAAATGAGTTGGCCAGCCAAATCTCCCGACATGTGACATAAGCGAGAGGTCAGTTCGTGCACAACATCGTCCACTGGCAACACTTTCGCGATTATAGACGGCTATCGATGCAGCTTGGAGCAATATCTCTGCAGGGGACTTCCAACGATTTGTTGAGGCCGGCAGGAGTGGCCGAGCGGTTCTAGGCGCTACAATCTGAAACCGCGCGACCGCTACGGTCGCAGGTTCGAATCCTGCATCGGGCATGGATGTATGTGATGTCCTTAGGTTAGTTCAGTTTAAGTAGTTCTGAGTTCTAGGGAACTGATGACCTCAGAAGTTAAGTCCCATAGTGCTCAGAGCCATTTTAAACATTTGATTTGTTGAGTCCACGCCACATCGAGTTGCCGCACGGGCGTTAAGGTGGTCCAATGACTTCCGCCGCCTCAGTGTAATATTTACGTCTCTGCATGGAAATTTTGTGTTGCTGATGACATGGTGATGTTACGACAGGCTGTATTGACAGTGTAGGTGGTGGGACGTTAGATCGCTCCAGGAGACAGAGTTGGAGCCGAGGCAGTTAACGCCACGCCCACACCGAACGAGCTGCGCCACGCAAAAACACGCAGCGCAGAGCAGCATAGAGCGGTGCAGACCAGCGGAGAATGGAGCAGAGTGTCCGTAATTGCGCAGCAACGTTCCAGTGTGTTCGCGCGTCTATGTAAATGGGAAACAAAAGAACGCGTCCAGAGCCGCCCACTAACGAACCATTTCCTATGATGCACCGACACAGAACAGAACTCGTTAGTTGTTAAGCCGACCAGCGCTTCGTCGAACCTCTCTCCGCGGTTTTGCGGGGCACAACACAGTGTGGTGTGACTGTTGTGGACGTGGCTTAAAGCACCATGCGAAGAGGGGCAGGATAGCGCGAGATGCTACTAGCATGCTGGCAGCGGCTCACCACAGGACCTTAGCAGGAATGTCCAAGGCATGGGCAGCGAGTTTACTCACATGCCGGACATAATGGACTGTGGCGACTACAGATGTTTACGAAAAGAGAATGAATATTGTGGTGACCGTACGCGGATTCACAAGAGGAGATAAAATTCCCAATTAGAGATAAAAGGGTAAACATTTTATTTTAATGTTCAAATGTATGTGAAATCTTATGGGACTTAACTGCTAAGGTCATCAGTCTCTAAGCTTACACACTACTTAACCTAAGTTACCCTAAGGACAAGCACACACACCGATGCCCGAGGGAGGACTCGAACCTCCGCCGGGACCAGCCGCACAGTCCACGACTCCAGCGCCCTAGACCGCTCGGCTAATCCCGTTTGACTTTTATTTTAATAATCACTAGATTGATGACTGACAGTTACTGTCCTCAGTTAAGAAAATCAACTGAATATAAATAAATGATCTTCTTGATCGATAAGTGACACTGAGTTGCTGTCTCCCGCAGTTCGTGTCAACCATACTAACACTTGAAGTAAGTACCTGTATATCAGGCTCAGACTTGATCATTGCAGAGTGTTTAGTACAAGTCTAGGTTTAGACAGACCAAACATCACACGGCAGTTCTTGATCACAGTCACAAAAGTAAGAACAATATGCGGATCCCAAGTACTGATGCGCAGAGTCCATGGGAGGCCCATGACGGAGAGATGGAGGCTCGCAGACGACACCTGACTGCTGGCAGTGACCGCACAGGTGTCAACTTCCAGCCTGTTGAGGCAGTTGGAACTAATGGCTCTGTGGTTGGATGGCTGCTTAAATAGCGCTCCAGCGGGTGGATATGGTTCGGCCTACTTGTTGTCACAAGGCGGAAGTAAGTAATATTGCATTTGCCTTGCCTCTAGGGATCGTACAGTTACCACCCGTAGGTGATTCAGGGGCCGCTCACTTTTCTTGTGTCAATTGGAGCTGTATACAAAAGAACTGTTTTTACTATTGACACCTGGGAATGTTTATGTGTAGTTACCGAAGTGGGTGTGCTTGCGGGGCCAGTGCTTCGGCAGCCGGCCAGAAACGCCAGTGTTGCTATTTTCGAATGTGCTGCTTAATTTCTCCTGCTCTTTGGTGAATAATCAAATGATATTTGTCATATGTGATTGGCAAGAAGAGAAAGTGGATTAATGATGGGAGTGGCGGTAAAATCGGCACAATCAATGATTTTTTGTCCGCTACTGAAGGAGTGATGCACGACTGTGGAGAGAAACGTAAGTACTTCAATGTCAGCATTTGTTTTGCATAGCAGACTGGCCTTCGTGAAACGGATTGAGGGTAAATTCGGGCTCTCTTGTTGATTATGCAATATAGATTTAACGTAGCAGCAATGGTGGCTGACCAGTAGTGTCACCACATTGGAAATATCCAACTTCGAATGAAATAACACCTTTACTGTTATCACTTTATCTCCATGGCGCGATTTAAAGGTTTAAACTTCCATCACCAGGTGGATTTACATCTGTTAGTATGACATATGTGTGTGTTTATCACAATTTTTGGAGGAAATTATGACACAGTCTAGTGGAGAAACCAAACACTGTTTCAAAACATGGTTTTGACTTTTTTCGACAATAAACTAAACGTATATCTAATGGTAAAAATAAAATAAGTAAAACAGAGTACCTCCACTGGTCACAAGTTCCTTTCACTGTCGTAACACATACATGTATACTGTCATGCTCTTAAACAAGTACGGCGTCTGGAAACTATTAGGTGTAAGGATCATACAGCAAAAGAGATGCATTATCAAAAAGTACAAAGAATATTCATTGTAACAATATTATTACAGAATAAGGTTTGTAGGATTTTGGAGAGCTTTGTTTAGAGGTGTTTAATATACGTGTTGGAACAAATATTTCTGGTTTTATATAAATCGAATTTTGTCAAGTTTATACAGCTTAAACTTAATACTCATTTATATAATCAGGTGACATTTTGCAAACCTTAAGTACAATAGCTATGTTGGCTAGAGCGGTAAAATGATACATAAATAACACCTTTGGTTGGGATTCACAGATAAGCATGAAAGGCTGGAGGCAGAGCGAGAGGAAGAGAAAAAGAAAGAGAGAGGGATAGAGATGGTGGAAGGAGTGACTAGATAGATCACACATCACAAGGATCAATCACTCCATCCACTCTCTCTCTTTCTCTTTTTCTTTCTCTTTCTCTCCCTCTGCTTCCAACTTTTTATTCCTATCTGTGAATCTCAACCAAAATTGTTATTTATATATAATTTTACCACAGCAGCCAACATAATTATTGTACTTAAAGTTTACAAGATGTCATCTGATTGTATAAAAGAGTATGAAGTTTAAGCTATTAAAACTTGACAAAATGGGATTTATATACCACCTGAAATATTTGTTCCAACGTATGTATTCATCACCTCAAAACATAGATATCCAAAATCTTTTAAAACTGATTCTGTAGTAATATTATTATTATGTATTTTCTGTGTACTTTGTGTTAATGCTTCTCTTTCGTCATATGATCCTTGCACCTAATAGTTTCCAAATGCCATATTTGTTTAAAAATATGGCACTATACATGTGATGTATCACGACAGTGAAAGGACCATGTGGCCATCGGAGGTAATTTGTTTTACTTATTTTATTATTACCGTTAGATATAAGTTTAGTTTTTTGTCAACAAAACCAAAAACCATGGTCTAATAAAGTAAACATTACATTTCCACGAAAAGTATATAACATATCTTGTAGAGATGCTACAGGACAGCCAAATATACGATAAAAATCATGGCAAAAGCTATAAATTTTTAATTAAAATAGCTCTTAAATCAATAAAAAGTGAAACAATGAAGCAATTTGTCTATATAATACATCATTCGAATGTTGACTGCATCATTATACACAACATGCCAATTTAACAAACAAGCAAGTGTATGAATAATTATAGACAAGTTTTATTAATTTTCTATGCAAACTGTGAAATTACAACAAATTCTCCAAACAGGCATGTAATGTAAGAACATCACGGATGTTCCAAATCATTGCCCAACAACCTCAACATATGAGCTATCATAATTCTATTATTTGAAAGGCGTTTGTGTATACAAGGCCTGATGTAGACGAGTATTCGTGTAATTTATTCATTGCTCGGGTATTATCGTGTAAAAATTGTAGTGAGAAGTCTCAAAGTGTCTGTATTAATTTTCTTTATATTCTAATGTACTCTGTCGATATGTAATTGTATTGAATGATGGTCACTTCTTTAATGCTTAATTTGAATTTCGTGGTCATGACCTCACATATTTCTTAAAAGCACAAGCAAGTCTGCGTGCAGGGATTTTTGGTCCACCATCATTTATCCATGGCTGTTCGGCAGTGGTAGGCAGATGAGCTAAATGAGCATCCAACGTGCTGCGTGGCTTAGGTTAACGTTCGTTGGACTCCTGAAAATGTTTTTGATAACGCAGGATGAGTATTGTTGTGACTTGGCAAGACAGCCAAGCCACTATGAGGTGAAGCCGAAAGGCACGCGTTAAAGCTCACGCAGGCTGGCGTGAGGTCTGGAAAATAACAAGGTCTTTATAGTAGCAAAAATAGTACGTAGCTTCTGGAATACTTAACTTTAATCCATAATTGGTGAACATCTGTCTGACGGTACATGCATCACAAGATAAATAGCAAATGATAATGGCGCCTTGCTAGGTCGTAGCAAATGACGTAGCTGAAGGCTATGCTAACTATCGTCTCGGCAAATGAGAGCGTAAATTGTCAGTGAACCATCGCTAGCAAAGTCGGCTGTACAACTGGGGCGAGTGCTACGACGTCTCTCTAGACCTGCCGTGTGGCGGCGCTCGGTCTGCAATCACTGATAGTGGCGACACGCGGGTCCGACGTATACTACCGGACCGCGGCCGATTTAAGGGCTACCACCTAGCAAGTGTGGTGTCTGGCGGTGACACCACAGATATCATAAATTTTCATGTAAGTGCATGTTCCAGACTATAAAATTGTGATGGAACTTAGAGTTTCTTGTATGGATTCGCAAGCGGTTTTCATTGTAGCAAGAGAACTTTAAGTAACTGGGAAATGACTGATAGGCTAAAAAAGTATTTCACTGGATCCCATATAGACAATGGGTAGATGACATTTAGAAGAAAAATAGGAACTTGAGAGATGTTTCGTCACGCTAGTTTTTGAAAAGAGTGAATGTTGGTTCTCGAAGCGACTGTAAGTGAGATTTCGCGCTCTCTAACATTCAGTACTTGTTACCTATTTCAAGAGTTACTATGCTGTCATATATGCACTTTATTCGTGGATGCAAATGTGTTTTATCGCTCTGCTCAGACAACAACACTAGATATTTTGTACTGATTGTTTTTGTTGTTTAACTATTTCATTTTCACTGAATCTGCAAATCTTGTGAAATCACCATTTTCATATGTGCGAACCTGAGGAATAAACATTATTTAAATTGAAATTTCAACTACTTGGTTTAGCCTACGTAATTATCCTGCGTATATTTTTACAGTTATTTCGCATATTTCGAATTATTTTGTTTTATTACACATCTTCATACATTCGCTAATGGGCTGTATCTTTTACTTAAAGGTTTGTTGAAAGTTTCTGTGTTAAATTATTGGGTTTTAAAAGCGGCGGTACACGATCGATCCTGTTTATTACAAGCAAGTTGACGAAGTTCTAAGACGACATGCCCGTGAAAATTACCAAAAATTTGAAAAACATTTTCTTGGTCTATCGAAAATAGCGTTTAACGCTGATTTAAAAAATGTATAGTTTATGGGCACTATCATTTTCCATTCGTTCAAAAACTCTGGTTGAACGTAATGTTGCACGGGGGCCACGTCCATCTGTCAGTTTGAAGTGAGTCAGAATATGTGATGCATTATTTTATTCTTCCGTTTTTACCGTCGTTATTTACGGATCGTTAAAACACATGCATTCTTGAAGGCTCTGACTCCCAGAATCAAAGTACAGGCATGTCTAGAAGGCTATGGTTCGAATGTAAACAAAGATCTGAGAATATACGATTTCGGAATTTCATACGCGTGTGGTTTTGTTGTTATTGTGTCTTGTTTCGTTTCTGTGTGTGTATTTACTGTGCTACAAATGCCGAGAGTAAAGGAATTTAGACCCAAACGAAATTTTTGAGGCAACCAGTTCCAAACACAACCGAATAACACACATCAGTTGTTCCAAAAGTCGCCTGCGGAAACTGTGTTTAAAGACAGTGCTTCCAGACGTAAACTTTCGCTTTCTGGATGTAAGAGGAACAAGCCTAATAGTATTGTGAGCAGCAAAAACGACATAAATGTTATTGTGAACCTAAATATGCTGTCAAGACTCTTGAAGAGTGCTGTGAAATGTAAGTACTGCAATTGTGAAGATAGTACTGACGTTTCTGAGGACATTTCAGCAAGGTAGGATCTTTAAAGTCGGCTAGTGATTGCCTGTAACTCTTATAAGATGCACAGTGACACTACGACATCGCCAGTAATCGATAGTCGACATTACAGTGTAAATATTCAGCCTTCTTATGCAATGCGATGTATTGGAAGGGGAAGGATAGCTGCCCAGACTTTTTGTGCAGTGATGGATTTTCCTCCACCTCCACTGAGGTTTGACAGATACAATATATGAACATATAGTTCTTTATGTGGTGTAAGTGAACATGTAGGGAAGCAGCCTACTCACGCTGTAGTAAATTCACATCAGTTTCCATTGTGTGCCAGCCAGTCTGCTGTAACTAGCTCTGACGTCATAAATGTTGCGCAATACCTTAAAAATCAAGCAAAAGACCTAAAACTTTTCTAGCATGTCAGCAATAATACTAAATAAATGTGTGTTAAATATCAGTTCGATAACTTCAGCCATTTCTGAGATTTGGACGTTTTTCTGGAAAAATCATTGGCGCAACAGAAAAGAGCTAGAGACTTCAAAATTTATATTTAGATTCATCTTTCATAATGATTTAATAAAAACAGTACTTTGGATTTCACAAATTAAGACTTTAGTGGAAATTCATGATTTTCTGGTTTTCGTCTCAAAACTGAAGGAAGCAAGATAGATTAAGTAGGCTAGTAAATAAGGCTAGGATGTTTAGATTTAAATAGGTTGGAGGTCCGCTATGATTATGAAGATGTGTAAAGTTTCTTTTTAATACCTATAAAATTATAGCGATAGCGGATCTCAAAGGGGACAGTTCAGAGCTCATCTGCTGCGTGCAGGGTAATTAGATTAATTCTCTCGCTCAAAGTATTTAACTTAGCCACGTCAAAATTTTATTATTAATACTTACCTGCGTGCTGAATGCACGTTTAAATTAAGAGCTTCTTCGGCCATCAGCCAAAGAAGCTATAAATTATTATGTATCTTGAAATGGTGCGTTACTAGCCCAGCGGCTAGTCGGGAGAGCGGATTTGATCAGGCGATCCCTCAGCCGTCCGCACCGCGGCTTTATATATAAGAACACTGCGCGAGGAAGCAAGGCCCCAGTTCTCTCCAGACGCTGAATGACACGCCATCTGTGTCGGTAGTCGCGTCGCATCAATGTATCTGCTACAAACAGCCTCGGGTGCCGTATTAAGTTACTAGAGATATGCGGAACCATGAAAACATTTCATGTGAAGTGTTAATTCTGGAATGATTTTCATTATCTAGCTTCAGTTTGCGTATTGTCGTAATTTTTCACGTGCCGTCGCGGGACAGACATTCTACCAAAAATTTAGCGTGGCGTTTGATGAAATATTTTCATCAAATTATGGCGAGCATTCTTTTTAACATTTGATTCGGACATTTATAGTTGCATCAGCGCATTAGACTCTGAACTGTTCTGTTAGTTAGGTTGTAGGGATACTTGTGTTGTTTATCAGTGAATTTCAGAATATACTCAACTATTTTGGAAAACCGTTTTTGATTTGAAATCCCGGACAATCTCCTAATTCCTCAGAGCTATAAGCTGCAGCTATAAGAACATTCTCAGGTAAAGTGGGCACTAGGATATCTATTTACTGGCTCCAAGTTTTATTAAATCACTTTCTGGGGGTCACGGAGTAAATAGAGAGCCAGTGTTGAGAACGGCAAAAGACAGCAATAACAACATTCTAAAAGCTAGAAACTGATTCAATACGCAATCATTTATACAGTAAATTACTTTTTCCAAACTCATCCGCCGTCCCACAAACATTCAATGAAAAGAGCAACAGAAGAAGTAGTAGCCTTGCCTGAGGATACAGGCATTGTAGCACCATTTGGTGGATTTTGGCAGAAGAGAGGTCATACTTCTCTGAATGGGGTTGTAACTGCCACATTTATTGAAACTGGTAGGATACTAGATTATGAATGTCTATCAAAGCATTGCCAAGGTTGTTCAAGTAAATTTATTGGCAACCCATATTGGTGTAAAGAACTTTGATGGCCCAAGTGGGAACATGGAAACGAAAGAAGTTCTAAACAGTTTTAGAAGATCAGAGGTCAGTCGTGGCGTGAGGCATACAGGCCACCTTGGGGATGGAGACTGTAAACGACACACTACTGTTGCTAATGACAGACAATATGGGGACACACTGATAGAAAATCTTGAATGTGTTGGGCATGTACAAAAAAGAATGGGAGCTCGGTTGAGAAAATTATGTAAAGACTTCAGTGGAAAAAAACTGTCAGCCAGAAAACACAGAAGTGGTCCAGGTCATCTTAAAAAAAGTGAAATTGATTCTTTGACTCAACATTGCGGACTAGCAATAAGGATAAGTGTAGGAGATTTGGAGAACGCGAGAAGAGATGTTTGGGCAACATTGTTTCACAGAGTGTCAACAGATGAGACTCCACAGCATGGTTTGTGTCCAAAAGAGGAAGATTCGTGGTGCAAGTACTGGTTGAGAAATTCTATATGCATACAATATACCCACAAGCATTCCTTACCACTTTCTTTAATGGAGGCAATTAGGTCTATGTATAGGGATCTGGCAAATGAAAAACTACTTAGGAAATGTATGCATGGTCTCTCTTAGAATTCAAATGAAAGCTTCAACAGCTGTATATGGGAGAGAATACAGAAAACTGTATTTGTTGGGCTGACAGTGGTGAAAATTGGTGTAATGGACGCAATAATAACATTCAATTACGGTGCAATTTCAAGGGTCAATGTTATGAAGAAATTGAACATCCAGACAGGAAGGAATATGGCTTCAGGTCTGACTGATATTGATAAGCGGCGGGTAACCGATACGAGACAGCTGCAGAAGCTGCTACTAAGGAGTCAAGTATAAAGAAAAGAATGAAGTGAGCCGCGCGGGATTAGCCGAGTGGTCTAAGGCGCTGCAGTCATGGACTGTGCGGCTGGTCCTGGCGGAGGTTCGAGTCCTCCCTCGGGCATGGCTGTGTGTGTTTGTCCTTAGGATAATTTAGGTTAGGTAGTATGTAAGCTTAGGGACTGATGACCTTAGCAGTTAAGTCCCATAAGATTTCATTCACATTTGAACATTTTTGAATGAAGAGAAAGAGTTGGAGGATAAGGAAACAGAAGGACAACTGGAGTATGCACCTGGAATGTTCTAAACGAGCATAGTGGTAAGTTAATAAATCTGTAAATCTTCTTTTGCGATTTACCAAAAACTTGAATTTTCGAAAACCAGATACACTTTTCTCCTAAATGACTGAAGTTAAATTCACAAAAAATGATACGGATATTTAGAGTGACTTCCTCTACCTCCCCTGCCTACTATTTCCTGAGAAATTTATAACATGATGATGATGTCGGTGATATTTGAGCTACATTTTTAAATATTTTCGTTATAGTAAAATAAATTACGTGTCTTTTTAACAGATCAGCATCAGGGAAGGAAGTTGCAGGCATAGAACACTTTATGTGAATGTTGTCTGTTCCCTGACTCTTTCTGCAATCTGTGCAGTCAGTGGTTCAAAAGAAATTGGTATCGCAGTGAAAGAGTGTTGAGTTTTTTATAGAATTATAAATGTTGTTCTCAGTACCAAAATATAATAAATATGTCTATGATTTTGGGGAAATGCTTTGACTAATGACCCTGATTGTGTGTAAGAATTTTGAGCTACCTCTTATTTATAGATCAGTTGCAAAAAAATGTTCAAATGTGTGTGCAATCTTATGGGACTTAACTGCTAAGGTCATCAATCCCTAAGCTTACACACTACTTAACCTAAATTATCCTAAGGACAAACACACACACCCATGCCCGAGGGAGGACTCGAACCTCCGCCGGGACCAGCCGCACAGTCCATGACTGCTGCGCCTCAGAGCGCTTGGCTAATACTGCGCGGCCATCCCGATTCAAAAGAAACAGAAATGTGCATAGCTACAACAGTAGAAGAAAGGCTGATCTGCAGTATTCTGGGTTAAATCTAGGGCTGAATTATGTTGCCACAAAAGACTTTGGTCACTTACTAAATAGCGTCAAAAATGTGACAGGCAACAAGCATTTAAAACGAATTAAAAGAATACCTACATGACGTCTCCTTCTACAAGATAGATGAATTTTTGGATATAAACTCATAATCACACAGTTATTAAAGAGACTTGGACTGTGATACGTAAAGAAACTTTTGCCAAACTTACACGTTACACATCATTACGAAATGTCCTATTCATGGCCCATGGAAGAAGTATTAATCTTATCTAATCTCAACTAACCTTAGCGGTTGTTAGGGAAGTGTTTTCCTTGCTGAATGCTCAATAAAATAATGTAATTTGACTCGCACTGCTGTTATTTCAAAGTGGCATTTCGTTTTTTTAGCCGAATAACTTTAATATTTGCAATGTACGAGTATAAGAGACGCGTATTCGTATTAGGCACATGGCCAGGTTTATATCGTAACAAGGCGTGTCTCTATGTATAGCTTCCATGCTTGAGTCCGATAGTCCAAAGTCGCAAAAATTAATCTAAAAATAAACTGGAAAGACATTACTAGAGCTTTACAAGTGGAAAACGTTTTTACGACTATAATTAAAAAATACACAGGAGATAGGCAGGGAACATAGGCAGGCGAATGAGTGGCCTATGGACTGAAGAAGTGCTTCGCTTGATCCCTATTCTAAGTTGGGTAGATGAGTTTAAAAAAAATCAGGAACAACACGGAGTGTATAGCAGAACATAGAGAGGACTGGAGGGGTTCTCATGAACCACTGGATATCAAATGGCTAACAATAGTGATGACATACGTACCTTCAGATTAAAAGGGAGGAATTGAACCATTTAAGACATTAATAAAAACTGTTGAATCTTCGTGGTTACATGGCCGGTGCCCATGAACCTTTTTCTTTCTCTCTAA
The DNA here is from genome assembly GCF_021461385.2 of Schistocerca piceifrons. Lineage (NCBI taxonomy): Eukaryota > Metazoa > Arthropoda > Insecta > Orthoptera > Acrididae > Schistocerca > Schistocerca piceifrons. The sequence continues at coordinate 920,962,901 of NC_060140.1, forward strand.
TATTTCGTCCAGTTCTGCGTTGGATATCTTTGGAGGTGCTCCTCCTGCCGTTGTTCATGGCAGAATTTATCCTTGTCAAAGATAAAACTTTACTGTCTCACTTCCTTCTGTCAATGATAAAATCTGTAGCAGAGCAGATCAAGAAACCATTAAGTGAAGTTCTCCGAAAGAAAACTTTTGTGCATTATTACGAACTATAATCAACGTCTGTATACAGAAACCATACAGAAACCGTTAAAATATATAAAAATGGTGCCAAGTTTAACAGAAGAGAAGAAGCCATGAATCCTAGCGATAATGCGACTGTTGCTCTACAATCTAGAGACAGTTCTTTGACAGACGACAGTTCGATAGCTAAGTTTTGTCCTTTTCCACCGTTTCGCGGTATTTATGATGCTCGCCTACTTCCGACCCGGTCCGCAGCTCGTGGTCTCGCGGTCGCGTTCTCGCTTGCCGAGCGTGGGGTCCCGGGTTCGATTCCCGGCTGGGTATGGGATTTTCTCCTGCCTCGAGATGACTGGGTGTTTGTGTTGTCCTCATCACTTCATCATCATTCATGAAAGTGACGTGATCGGACTGAACAAAGATTGGGGATCTGTACGGGCGCTGATAACCGCGCAGTTGAACACACATAAAAAAAAAACATCATCATCACGTCCGACCTGTCACACAGCAAGGCCCAACGGAACCAGGATCACCTATGAAGTCATCCAGCTCTATTCTGAACGAAACGTTAGCAAAACAGGTTTCATAGACTTCCACTGCATAAACCGGAAGATTCGTCATCAACTAAAAGAAAAACTTATTCTGCATTATTAACAAAAATATTACGTAGTTTCATAGTTGAGTGGATCTGCATCAAATGATAGGAAAAATTCTTAAGAAGTGAGCATAGGGCCATCGACGTCAAAGTCATTTCTGTTGCAGGCAAAGATAAGTAATATAATTAACTGCAGCAATATTCTAATGAGACGACCGACAGTTCCATTAAATATGCACTATGTCAAACATCAGAAAATACAACATTTTGCAGCTTCTATCGAGAATGCAGTTTGTATGGTTAACAGCGATAGCTCGTTGCTAGTGAAATACATAAAACAGGCAACGCTAAGACGTGATCCACAATACCGACTGAAACAGAACAATGATTATACTCGGGACTCGTATTCTGGACAACGATGATTCACATGTCCGTCTGGTATTCCAGGTTCAGGTTTTTCCTTTATTTCCGTGGATCGCTTATGGCGAATTCCGTAATGGTTCCCATCATAGGGCATGCCCAATATCGTTCCCCATCCGTCCCAATCCGAGTTTGTACTATGTGGCTAATGGTCTCTTTGTCGACGGGACGTACATCCAAATCTTCTTTCTTCCTTTTTTTTGCGATTCACAATGTACCTCGTGTTTCGTTTCCCTAAAGTTATTGTGACGTAATTTTCTTTTGTTAATAATTTGTTTTTCCACTATCATTTAAGCCACCTATGTTACATTGGGTTGGTGTGCCTGCTTGTATCGGTGTTGTTTTTTTTTTTTTTTTTTTGTGAAAAACAGAGCCTTCAGTCGTGAGTAAAATATTCTCCTTCACTGTTTACAACAGTCACCCAACGCTGGGGTAACTTTTCGATTAAACGACTGTAGAAATCAGGTGGTTTTGAGGCAAAAAATTCGTCGAGCTAAGTCTGGAGCGCATTTTTACCCGGAAAGGAGGGTTCTGGAAGGTTGTTCGCTAGAGAGCCGAAAAGGTGAAAATCTGAGGGCGCAAGGTCAGGTGAATAAGGTGGGTGCGGAATGACTTTCCAACCCTGTACCGAAATTTTTGGCAGTCTAGCAGAGTGCGGGCGGCCGTTTACTTGGAGTAGCATCACTTCACGCAGTCTTCCTGGTCGCAATACTTGGACTGCGTCTGCAACAAGTCTTACAAGTGGAGGCCGCCAATTGTGAAATTCAGATTTGATTCATACTGCGCATAATAAAAGCTCATGGCCAGAGGTGTAATGTGGCAAAGCACCAAGATGCACTTCTCAGTCGTTGTCGAGAAAATCGACAGTTAAAAGAAACCGTTGCGGTGAAATAGTCTCTACGATTAATAATTTTCTACAGCGTCGTGGCGCAGCGGTAAGCGCTCGGGTTCGTAATCCGACGGTCATCGGATCGAATCTCGTGCCATGCAATATTTTTTTAGTTTTTTGTAATTCAAATATATATATATATATATATATATATATATATATATATATATATAAATTGCTTATGCATGTGAAGGAGGATCGCTCTCCAATTGTACCGCCTCCATTTTTCCGTTTGTTTAACAGGGTGTACCAAAGCTCTCCCGTCCGCACTGATATTCGACGGTGTTATAAGTTGCGCTAGGGACCGCATCTACCTTCTTTCGAAGTTAGCAGGCAACTACGCTGTTATGCGGCTGCTCGTTGCTGCCCATTCAACAACTGTCCTTCAAGTGTAATTAGCGAGTAACGGAGTTTATATTTCATACCTGCCACAGCAAATTTGTGTTCGTGGGGTCTCCGTTCTAATTCGAACGTTTGACTTACGCTATACGTATTCGTTTCGGAATATCGTTTCTACGGGCTTCCGTTAACTATACGTGGTTAACATTATGAAGACAATTAATAACGTTTGTGAAATACAGCTCTGTTTGCGGAAAACATAATGATGTTCGAAGTCGCCAGTTTTTCCACGAGAAACTACTTTCAACAACTTATTTTATATATATATATATATATATATATATATATATATATATATCTGTGTGTGTGTGTGTGTGTGTGTGTGTGTGTGTGTATACACATTTGAATTACAAAAAACAAATACTAAAAAAAAAAATGTTGGATTGGGCGAAATTCGATCCGGCGACCTACGGATTACGAACCCGAGCGCTTACCGCTGCACCACAACGCTGTAGAAAATTAATAATCATAGAGAGTATTTCACCGCAACGGTTTCTTTTAACTGCCGATTTTCTCGATAACGGCGGAGAAGTGCATCTTCTGGCCATGAGCTTTTATTATGCGCAGTATGAATCGAATCTGAATTTCACAACTGGCGGCCTCCCCTTGTTAGTTGTTCACAAAAAATGTCAGCAGTGATAACTACATCCCGGGGCAGCAGTTCGTAGTACACGACACTGCCGCTGTCCTACCAGAGGCATAACATGTTCTACATGTTCTTTCGATGATGCGCGCAGATCTTTGTAGATAAGTTGGTGCTTTGTTTGGGCTCATCCTTGTTCATTTCCTTTCTTTGTGTTAGCCTAAAGACACCACTTCTCGCCACGAGTAACGATACAGGATAGGAACAGTCGTTGTTGTTCGTGAGACAACTGATGATGAGGAGAGGTGCACATATGGCAACCTGCTGGTTTTTATGATCTTGGTTTAAAGCACGAAACGTCCCCTTAGAAAAATTAATGAATTACTGTGTTGATAAATCTCTTACATAATTTAATTTTCAAACAGCTGAACAGAACTGAACGTACTCAGACATTTCGCTCTTTACATATTCTGATCAACACTAAACTGGCACACAATATTTTTATCGCAACGCAATCAGAGTTTCAAAAATCCGTACAGAAGAATGGGCCTGACTGACAATAACCTATACCTTTCATGAATCACTTACCTCACAAAGATCTTCGTTACTCGAACTACTGCAATACAGCGAGTGCCAATACTGCCAGTTAAATACAAGATTCAAACTTCTGAAGGCACTAACTACTGATAGACATAGTCAGCAAATGAAAGATTTTGATAGAGAAAAAACAATGTATTTACCTTAATCCAGTCTTACAAATTTGCTCTCTCTGATGGACACACGTCCAGATCATCCGCTCTGAAAACTCTGCCATCTCACTCCCCACATCCACCACTGCTGGCGGCTCACCTCCAACAGCGCAAAGCTATGCACTGGTCACATCGAACTGCCCACCACTACAATAGCGAATATTTCAACAATGCCAACCAGCCACAGACTGCACACAGCACAGTCAGTGATTTTCATACAGATTGCTAACCTGAACAGCCTACTTACATAGCCCCCATGCTCCCCACAAAAAATTTTACAAATTGTTTTGGGCACTGGCCAATAATGATTTGAAAACATTTTTCATAATTACAACAACAAAAATACCAAATGCACACACTTATTGATACATTCTTGGTCAAAAGCAAAAATTGTTCTCATAAAGACAGTCCTCATCATTTATCACAATAGTAATTACAGTTTTTTTTCACAAAGTCTCATTGGTAAAAGAAAATGCACACTGAAGTAGTGGATTTCCATGCAGTCTTGAAGAAGTAGTGTTGTCCTTTCAACGGAAAGATAGTGCTGACTCTTGACATGCAGACACGTAATGGGCAACAACATTGCAAATCCACAGCAGAGTCAGTCGAAGGATTGAAGAATATTGGTAGGTAGCTCATCACAGAGCAGACCTACTGAAGTCCTGGTAGAGATTATGGTATCGGTGGGCCATAAGAGGTCAGACCCACTGTAGTTCTTGTAGAGACGGCAGCAGCGATCTGTTGCGACTGTGCAGGTGAACAATCACCATCGAAGACTCTTGCGGACAATATAGCAAGTCCATAAACCACCACTTGTGCACTCACAATGTTTTTGGAATTGTTCTTAGAACCAGCAATGCTGTTAACCAGTCCCTTGCTGAATTATCAACACATGTGCAAACACTAACAGTCCCAACTTCTCACATATTGTGCATATACTATGACCAACAGAAATGTGTGCACTGAAATGAATGCTTACAAGTTACTTAATTTGATGAACAGGTGTCAATTACAATTTTATAACATGAGAACCGAATTATAAAGATACAAAATACATCATTAAAGAACATAACAATACAGATAACATTTGTAGTAGTACAGGCTTTACAAAACAATAGAAATAAACAGATACATCAGTGTTACAGGAATTATGACATAAGTAAATAAATAAAATAATGAGAATAGTTTTCGAAACATTAATTTCACACATGAGCATTGAAACAGAACAGAATTAATAATGTCTAAACATCTTTACAAAGTAGATAACATAGTATTAGAAAAATTCCACAACATATCTCTTATCAGATAAACATATAAAGACAGGAAGAACACAAATACACAAGGGTACACAAAAACATAGCGGATTAACACCAAAGGAAAGAACTTTATTTCAACATGTGCTCCTGGCAAAAAAAAAAAAAAAAAAAAAAAAAAAATCCTATCTAAGCCTGTTGTCCTTAAACCCTACTGTTTTGTTCATATCATTTTTCAAAATAAATATTTCTCATTGTACAATACTCATTTTTGTCCAAATCTTTTTCATATAACTTCTCAATGCATTCTTTCCCTATTCTTCATAGTTAGTTTCTTATATAGTCTACCACCTTTTAAGCTAACTTAAATCTACTGAGCTCAGATATATATACTAAGGGACAAGGCAATGCAGCAGCACAAAACAATTAACACAAACAGCAATGACAAACAAATGCAAATTGGCAAAGCTAGCCACAGTAAATCTAAATTAGCAGAGCAAATGCAACATTACAACTAATATGAGCCAATGTGCAGCAACAAGAAAAATAAATCAGTAGTAAAACTGGCTTAACAGAGTAATACAAAGTGAAATCCAGTAATACGATTCCTGGCAAACAGCAGCAGAAAATGCTATAACTTCTACTTAAATATGACAAAGGTCAAGCAGAAATAGTAGTACACTAAAGACAACTATGCAGATAAGGGAAATGTCCATTCACATCTTAATGTCTATGTAATTAAAGTGGTCCACCACAACAACTCATTCTACCAAAAAAATTACCAAGTAGTTGAAAAGAAAATTAAGTATGCAGTTACTGTTATTAGTCCCTTCTTATTGTTCTTTCCTTTCCAAGTCCTCCTTTCTTGAAGAATGTAGATCATAAAATTAAATAGATCTGTTGACATAAAGTGTTCACATTAGCAAATGCGTTTAATTTTATTTTATAAAATCAATGCTGCAACACAGCTGGAAACCAGATATCAAATGCAATAAGCAACTATGTAAAGCATAGCATAAAAACATCATTCAGTAGCCATGTGGCATTTCGTAAGTTAGTAGAAATTTTCTCAACTCTCGTAGAAAGACACTTGTCATCATCAGGTGTGCAGATGTAACAATATTTCCCATCAATTCATAAGCATTTCAGTAAGTAGCACAAAGTACATGCTCCACAGTATAATCATATGTTTCCAAGTAATAGCATGTCATATTTGCGATGCTTTCTACAAAGGAATGTCAATAGCGAGGTCAATGGCCTCTTTTTTCTCCACCTAATGGCTCTTTCTCCAGGCTTCTGGCACAGCTGGGCACCCACAACGCATTAGGTCAAGGTCACTTAGTTTTCTTACCAAAATATTTGCAGCAGCAGTTTGCGCTACAGGGACAGTCTCATATAACAAATTTCACAAGTCGAGAATTTGCGTTACAAATGTGTAGAAACAAAATCCTATAAATATGACAGTGTCCAAACAATTTTCATTGGCATTGTGATACGTTCACGCATTTACACACATTTCATAGCTCTTAAAGTACAATTTTGGTTTCCAACCTCCTTTTTCACAAATCAGAGTCCTTAACCTCTACTCATTAATCCTTACCTTATTACACATATACACATTCGTCGACACTTCTTCAATATTTCATCATAATAAATACATAGCATAATCAAATTCCTCATATAACATCAGCTTATTGATCATAAACGTACCTCAACAGCATGATACACATCGTCATCGTAATAATAACATCATAAAACCTCAGCCAAATCTCAAAAACGTCGTAGCTTTCTGCAATAATTTCAAAACCTAAGAAAATTCTCTGCTCATTTCCATAGTGTCTTCTACCTCAAACGTACTTTAAAAATCATGATCCCATACCACATACATCATTCAAAGCTCTCATAGTATCACAATGGTTCCGAAAAAATATGAACAGTTCACAAAGTAAAGACAAAATACAATTTCATAAGTGTGAAGTTATTCAACTGTGTAATTGCGTAAACATCTGTCAGTGATGTAGTAAAAAAAACTTTGTTTCTCTGTCAAATAATCAGATAGCTCTGTATTTCTGTGTTAGAGAAATATGGTACCGATGTGTAAAGTTGTATAACCAAATACCATATTAGCTAGGGCTCCTAGTGCTCGCCACACGCTTAGCACACAAAGTAGGCGTGTACCTGCTGAGGATTAATGTAATTATACCCTCAGATGTTACCGATTACCGCAATGGAATGAAATGTATCATGGAAAACTTTTCTATCTTTGGTATTTAAAAAATCTTTAAACATAAATGTTTTAAGTACAAAATTAATCACTCAAATACGAGTACTGTAGCGCTAACCTGTGCGTGTTGTTGTAAGATAATCTCTGTCATTACTTAAGGGTAAAAATGTGGCAAGTGTCGTAATTATCGTCGTCCATAAGCAAAGTTCTGTAGAAGACAATATACTTACCTCGTAATAAACAAAAGTGAAATGCTTTGCGTATGGATATCGTAGTTATTACGCTTATTGCCGTGATGAAGTACTGTACTGTAACGTATTGTTGTGCTACGTAAAAGTCTGTCTCATTGCAGTTATAACACAAAAGTTACTACTAAAATACGTTTTACTTTCCAGAACACTACAGAAAAACTGTGCAGATATAAAACAGATACAGCGCAAAAGCGATAATGTCAGTTGTGTCACATATTAGTAGCGTCGTGATATAATCGTGTAGCTGTCAAAGAAACCAAATGCTAAGTCATCTTTAATCTCACAGACTGTACTTCAAATAAAGAATATCTTTTCAAGTAAACCAAAATGTTGCATTAAAATCTAATTAGCAGTACCGGTACATGTTCTAAATATGTAAGCCTTATAGTCGTTACGTAATCGTGCAACAAACAAGCAAGAATGTACACACACAATAACACTGTGTCCTCTGTTCACTATAGCAATGCATTTGTAGTTCCTTGTCTAAATAAGTTCCCTAGGTTCTTGAATGGATAGTTAACTTTAAAACATAGTTACATGTTAACAGTTTCTAAGTGTTACAAAGAGTACTAGTAACGTGAAGTGAAAAATTTTATAGCAAAGACTAAGTTAAAAAACAGATTATCTCTCAATAAACGGTTTTACATGTGAAATGTGGTGCAATCCTTTACTCTTCCAAATACGCAGAGTTTCAACTTCAACGCAATTGTCATGTGGTATACGTCGGATTCTGTAAGGTCCATTGTAAATCAGAAAGAATTTGTGACTCAAGTGTTTCTTCTTATGTGGCAATGAATGAGCTTTAATGAGAACTTTCTGACCAATATATAATTTCTTTGCATTTGCTTTACCGTGTAGTTTTCTCCTTTTGTCTGCTGCAGAATTTATATTTTTTACGGCCAAATCAATTATGTCTTTGTGTCGACGTTTACGGGTATTCGAAAAAGGTACAAGCTCTCTGATTCTGTTTGGTGGTTCTTCATTCTTCAGTACAAGAATAGGTGGTAAAGCAGTGGAGTCATGAGGCATTTCATTCAGCACGTTTTGAAATAAGTGTAAATATCTGTCTCATTTGTTGCATTAATTGTAATAACAATGCACTGGTGTCTGAAACATGTTCCTCAGTGCTATTCGGCAGTGTATTTCAACCGGCAATATTCGCAGTTTGAAAAGCAGAAAATGTGTCTTGACTTATTTGAGAAAACGGTGAGGACGCAAAACCTGAATCTACAGTATTTGCAAGATTGTGTCCTGTCATTTCGGATTCCTGAGGCGAGCTGTTGCCGACCGATCGATAGATAATGTTCACTAATTGTTTCACTGTCTACACCATTATTTGCCACCCGCTCCATTTCCCTATGCACAATTACCAAATTACTGCTTTGAATGTCTGTTAATCAATTACACAGTGGTGTTGATAAGCTACGCTCGTCGTTACTATCATTTCTAAATTTACTTTGGAGCCTAGTGTTACGTTTTTCACACACAATAATTATCACCTATTTCACACGATAACAAGAAAAGCACAATTCGAAGAGCAAAAACAAGAAAACACATTAGCATAGCACTGAAAATAATATCTCGTTAATTGGAAGCGCAGCTGCGAAATACTTGGTGCAAATCTACAGGCATGCCACAAATATTTTACTGTACAACAATGAAAACCTACAACTACAAAGGAAATTCTCTCTATGATTACGCACTAGCAATAAACAATAGCTACACTACTTACACAAACTACAAGAAAAAATCAGAAGAATCCAGTGAGGTATCCTTGGCTAAGAGTCGACATATGAAACGTCCCCCTAGAAAAATTAATGAATTACTGTGCTGATAAACCTCTTACATTATTTGATTTTCAAACAGCTGAGCAGACCTGAACGTACTCAGACATTTCGCTCTTTACCTATTCTGATCAACACTAAACTGACACACAATATTTTTAGCGCAACGAAATCTGACTTTCAATAATCCCTACAAAAGAATGGCCCTGACTGACAATAACCTATACCTTTCATGAATCACTTACCTCACAAAAATCTTCGTTACTCGAACTGCTGCAATACAGCGAGCGCCAATACTGCCAGTTAAATAAAAGATTCAAACTACTGAAGGCACTAACTACTGATAGGCATAGTTAGCAAATGAAAGATTTTGATAGAGAATAAACAATGTATTTACCTTAATAGTATTCAAAAGTCATTATTTATATATATATATATATATATATATATATATATATATATATATATATCAGTTCATGACATCGAGTCTTACAAATTTACTCTCTCTGATGGACACACGTCCAGATGATCCACTCTCAAAACTCCGCCATCTCACTCCGCACATCCACCACTGCTGACGGCTCACCTCCAACTGCGCAACGCTATGCACTTATGCACTTTTCACATCCAACTGCCCACCACTACAACAGCGAATATTTCAAAAATGCCAACCAGCCACAGACTGCACACAGCACAGTCAGTGATTTTTATACACAGCGCAACGTGGTGTTACCACCATAAAAACCTGAACGGCCTACTTACAAACATGCTGTACGTACACACCCGATTTGAAGCTTCTCCATTGTATGGGAATGGGGAAATAATCACAGTTCATCACATTTGCCAAATCTCGAGAACACTGACGTGTTCGATTGTGGATTAACGCTTTTAAACGATCTTCATCAAACCCCGAAGGTCTTCCTGAAAGTGGGAAGTCACTAATGCCAAAACGATCCGCATTATAACGAGAAAACGGTTTTCTTGCCGTTATCTTTTCAAAGACATTATCCCCATATAAGGCGCAAATTTTTCTGGCTTCCTCCGCTCCTTTTATCCCTCTATTGAATTCAAACAGAAAAATATGTCGGAAATATTCCGATTTCTGCATATGGCACTCCATTTCCCAGCGTCTTCAGCTTCACTCGTTGTCCCCAAATGACAAAATGACAAGAGGTAAACTCAGATACCAACAGTGAGCTACAAATAAAAAATTATAATCGAAAAATATAACCTTAGCAACCGGAATACCAATATGCAAAACAAAGTAAAAGAGTGTAATGGCGTTTGTTGGCCTGCATGGTGACAGGATGTGCAAGAGGCACAAAAGTTATTAGAAAGTACAGTAATAATTGATTATTGGTTTGAAAAGTGGTTAAAGTGATCCCAGTCTTTTAAGTCTTCGTGGTTAGTAATAAAAGCGATCGCCAGTTTGCTTAAACATAAAGTGAGTCCGACACCCTGTACGAATGAAACCAGTGTCTGTGAATATTTAATCTCCATCCTGTCCGAGCGTCCTACAATAAACTGTTCTACTCATATTTGATTTCAAGAAACTGCTCTGTTACATCGATCCAAAAGTCATTTAGCTTCATCAGTAGTTTTAACGACGAGTTAAATAATATTTAAGAAAGACAAGTCGCCATAACGGATGCAGCTTTAGAGATTACATCATCACTCGTCGTCTTTATACGTCACTCTGCGGACATAATTTCCTTGTATAGATATTTGTCTTTGGAAAACAAGTAGAAGCAAACCAAAAATCGAGTCATTTCAACACCAACTAGATGTCTCTAGGTTGTGTTGGTCACATGTCCATTCAGTGCGTAAAAAGAACTTATATTTTGAATTAATACACATTTTAAACATTACTCTTTCGAATTTATAGAAATCAATCGTCTTGGAAGCATTCTCACGTGCAAGATTGGTTGAACAGTTGTTGCATTTCTATAAGTGGTGCCATAGCATATGTACATAAAAACTGACAAGGGAGTAACGAAAACTATCAAGATCCTTGGAAGTGGCCATACGTTAATGATAAATATTTTGTAGCCAGTAATAAAGTTACTTAAGACGAACAGCATAAAAATTTTACTGACAGCAACTTCTAATAATTATGAAACTTCCATATATGTGTTCTTGTTGTTGTGGTCTACAGTCCAGAGACTGGTTTGATGCAGCTCTCTATGCTACTCTATCCTGTGCAAGCTTCTTCATCTCCCTGTACCTGCTGCAACCTACATCCTTCTGAATCTGCTTAGTGTATTCATCTCTTGGTCTCCCTCTACGATTTTTAACCCTCCACGCTGTCCTTCAGTACTACATTGATCGTCCCTTGATGACTCAGAACATGTCCTACAAACCGATTCCTTCTTCTAGTCAAGTTGTACGACAAATGTAGCTTCCAATTCTGTTCAATATCTCCTCATTAGTTATGTGATCTACCCATCTAATCTTCAGCATTCATCTATGGCACCACATTTTGAAAGCTTCTATTCCCTTCATGTCCAAACTATTTATCGTCCACGTTTGACATCCATACATGGCCACACTCCAAACAAATACTGTCAGAAACGACTTCCTGACACTTAAATCTATACTCCATGTTAACAAATTTCTCTTCTTTAGAAACACTTTCCTTGCCATTGCCAGTCTACATTTTACATTTTCTCTACTTTGACCATCATCAGTTATTTTTCTCCCCAAATAGGAAAACTCATTTACTACTTTAAGCGTCTAATACCCTCAGCATCACCCGATTTAATTCGACTACATTCCATTATCCTCGTTTTGCTTTTATTGATGTTCATCTTATATCCTCCTTTCAGGACACGCTCCATTCCGTTCAGCTGCTCTTCCAGGTCCTTTGCTGTCTCTGGCAGAGTTACAATGTCATCGGCGAACCTCTAAGTTTTTATTTCTTCACCATGGATTTTAATTCCTACTCCGAATTTTTCTTTTGATTCCTTTACTGCTTGCTCACTATACAGATTGAATAACATCGGGGATAGGATATAACCCTGTCTCACTCCCTTCCGAACCACTGCTCTCCTTTCATGCCCTCGTCTCTTATAACTGCCATCTGTTTCTGTACAAATTGTAAATAGCCTTTCGCTTCCTGTATTTTACCCCTGCCACCTTCAGAATTGGAAAGAGAGTATTCCAGTCAACATTGTAAAAAGCTTTCTCTAAGTCTACAAATGCTAGAAACGTAGATTTGACTTTCCTTAATCTATTTTCTAAGATAAATCGTAAGGTCAGTATTGTCTCACGTTTTCCAACATTTCTACGGAATCCAAACTGATCTTCCCCGAGTTCGACTTCTACCAGTTTTTCCATTCGTCTGTAAGAAATTCGCGTTAGTATTTTGCAGCCGTGACTTATTAAACTGATAGTTCGGTAATTTTCACATCTGTCAACAACCTGCTTTCTTTTGGATTGGAATTATTGTATTCTTCTTGAAGTCTGAGAGTATTTCGCCTGTAACATACATCTTGCTCAGCAGATGTTAAATGCGTGCGGTGTGAATGCAATTTTTCCATCATAGTAAAATTATACAGTGGGAAAACATGAGTAGGAAGTAAAGCAAAATAAAACCACAACACACTATATCATTCCGTTTTCGAGAAGACGTCCTGTTTGTATCATATATGCAGTTTCATTAACAAATTCCCTCCACTTTCCCAGTTCTGTTCTCTGCCCCTTCCCTATCACTAATTTCACGTGTTGGTTCCGTATCACATCGCTGCATAGCAGTTTACGTCAGTTCGATCTGTTCATCATGAGATGTAGAACACAGCGGATATCGTTGCTCATATTCATACCACGTTCCTTGATATTCCGGGAGGTATTCGGCACTGTGTCTGTCATTATCGGCTGATGAATGGAATTTGAATTTGCAGAATGTCAGACCAGGAAATTTGCAATCCCAGAAAACTGTCACAACACTAGTAGAGAAAGGATGGTTAGTGCAAGCATACCAGTCGATCCCCAACATTAACGCTTATAAAGTGTTACACATTAACAGGCAGATGATCCCATTAACTGATTAATCCATTAGTGTTAGAGATCTTTACCAGGTAGTACTAACAGAGCAGATGGATAAGATCCAAAAAAGAACAAAGCGTTTCATCGAGGCGTCGTTAAATAAAATTAAGAATGCCATGTAAATGTTCATCAAACTCCATATTAGATCCTACGAAAAGCAGTGTGCAAGACCAAGAGGTAGATCTTTAAAATTCTGAGTTCATACGCTCCTAAAAGAGTCAGGCACTATACCAGTTTCTGCTCTTCCATCTTTCTAAATGACTGTGATGAGAAACTCAGAAAAATTCTATATGATTCAGTTACTGATTGTCGGGTCCCCATACCATTCACGAAAAGGCCCAGAAACTTAGGAGATGGTACTGACTTCAGTGTCTGTGTCTAGTGTAATCCATGGAATAGTGCGAATGTGTTCAGAAGTCTGCGAGCCGTGTAACTGAGGCGGGATGTGGGACCAGTCCGGTATTCACCTAGTGGGATGTGGAAAACCGCCTAAAAACCACATCCAGACTGGCCGGCACACTGGCCTCCGTCGTTAAGTCGCCGGGCGGATACGATCCGGGCTCAGTGCACCTACCCAAGTACAGGAAGTACCGCATTAGCGCTCTCGGCTAACCTGGCGGGTTACTGGTGGAACGTCCCCTTAGAACAATTATAGATGACTGTGCTTATACTGACACACAATATTTTTAGCACAACGCAATCTGACTTTCAAAAAATCCTTACGAAAGAATGGCCCTGACTAACATTAACCTATACCTTTCACAAATCATTACCTCACAAAAATCTTCGTTACTGGAACTACTGCAATACAGCGATCGCCACTACTGCCAGCTAAATAAAAGATTCAAACTACTGAAGGCACTAACTACTGATAGGCATAGTTAGCAAATGAAAGATTTTGATAGAGAGCAAACAATGTATTTACCTTAATAGTCATAATTGACATCCAGTCTTACAAATTTCAAAACTCCGCCATTTCTCTCCCCACATCCACCACTGCTGGCGGCTCACCTCCAACTGCGCAACGCTACGCGCTGTTCACATCCAGCTGCCGCTGCCCAACACTACAATGGCAGACAACAATGCAAACTAGCCACAGACTGCACACAGCACAGCCAGTGATTTTCATACAGAGCGCTACGTAACATTGCCAATAAGAAAACATAAACAGCCTACTTACATAGCCCCCATGCTCCCCACAAAATATTTTACAAATTGTTTTGGGCAGTGGCCAATAATGATTTGAAAAAATTTTTCATAATTACAATAACAAAGAAATCAAATGCACACACTTATTGATACAATGTTGGTCAAAAGCTAAAATATTCTCACAGTCGATAAAGACAGTCCTGATCGTTCATCACAGTAAAATAGCAGTGTTTTTCTCAAAGTCTGAGCAGTAGAAGAAAATGCACACGGAAGTAGTGGATTTCCATGCAGTCTTGAAGAAGTAGTGTTGTCCTTCCAACGGAAAGACAGTGCTGACTCTTGACATGCAGACAGGTAATGGTCCACAACAGAGCAAACCCACAGCAGAGTCATTCGACGTTTTTAAGAATATTGGTAGGTAGGTCATCACAGAGCAGACCCACTGTAGTCCTGGTAGAGACTACAGTATTGGTGGGCCACCAGAGGTGCAGAGCCACTGCAGTCCTTGTAGAAATAATGGTATTGGTGGGTCAGCAAAGGTGTAGACCCACTGTAGTCCTTGTAGAGATGGCCAGCAGCCATCTGTTGTGACTGTGCAGGTGCACAATCACCATTGAAGAGTCTTGCGGATAATACAGCAAGTCCATAACCACCACTTGTGCACTCACAAAGTTTTTGGAATTGTCCTTAGAACCAGCAATGCTATTATCCAGTCCCTTGCTGAATTATTAACACACGTGCAAACACTAACAGTCCCTACTTCTCACATATTCTCCATATACTATGACCAACAGAAACGTGTGCAGTGAAATGTAACTTACAAGTTAATAATATGATGAACTGGTGACAATTACAATTTTATAACATGAGAATATAATTACAAAGATACAGAAAACGTCATTAAAATCATAATAATACAGATAACATTTGTAGTAATACAGGCTTTACAAAAGAATCGAAATAACATATACATCAGTGTTACAGGAATTATAAGTACCTACATAAAAGATCAGAATAACTTTTGAAACATTAACTTCACACATGAGCAACAAAACAGAACAGATAAATAATGTCTAAACATCTTTACAAAGTAAATAACATATTATTAATGCAAATTATATTTGAGGATAACAGTATTCCTCATCATAATGAATGTAGCTTCGTATTAGAAGAGAAAAAAATTCTATGAAACAGTATACAGAGACAGGAAGAAAAGAAATACACAAGGGTACACAAACATATAGGGGGATAACACAAAAGGAAAGGTCAGGGTTTGTTTTCAGTGTAACATTTGGTACTGCAGTCCAACCCAGAACTTCAGTCCATAGATCGTCCCTCTTATTTCAACATTTGCTCCAGCCAAAAAAAATCCTATCCAAGCATGCTTTCTGTATTCTGTTCACATCCTCTTTCAAAAATAGTTTTTCTCCACTGTACACTACTTTTTTGGCCAAACCATTTTCTTATAGTTTCTCAATACATTTCTTCCAATCCATCATAGCTAGTTTCTTATATAGTCTACCCCCTCTTAAGCTGACTTAAATCTACTGAGCTCAGATGCTAAACTAAGGGACAAGGCAATGCAGCAGCACAAAACAATTAACACAAACAGCAATGACAAAATATTCAAATGGTAAAGCAAGCTACAGTAAATCAAAATTACCAAGCAATGCAACATTACCACTAATATGAGCCAATGTGCAGCAACAAGAAAAAATAAATCAGTAGTAAAACTAGCTTAACAGAGTAATACAAAGTGACATTCAGTAGCACTATGCATGGCAAACAGCAGCAGCAAATGCTATAACTAATACCTAAGCATGGCAAAGATCAAGCAGAAAAAATATTATACTAAAGACAATAATGCAGATAAGGGAAATGTCTATTCACATCTTAATATCTATATCATTAAAGTGGTGCACCACAACTTATTCTACAAAATAAATTACCAAGTACTTGAAAAGAAAATTATGTATGCAGTTCCTATGAAGGTAAATGTCTTTTTGTGCTCCTTCATTTGTTTGAAAATATTTATTTTAGTACATCTATAAAATTTTATTTTAACCATTGCTGCAGTGCAGCTAGAAACCAGATATTAAACAATATAGGTGAAGCAAGGCGGGAAACGTCATTCACTAGCCATATGGCATTTCATAATGCAGTAAACAATCTTTCAACTAGCGAGACAATAGACATAAAATGTTTCTCATCATTTCCTTTCAGTAAATATCATAAATTAAGAACTCTACAGTGTAATCATGTTTTCAAGTTTGAGCGTGTCGTATTTACGATGCTTTCTACAAAGGAATGTCAATAGCGAGGAAATGGCCTCCCTTTTTTTTTCTTCTCCACCTGCGCCTCTGAAACGCACACACTAATGGCTTTTTTTTTGCAGGCGTCTGTCGTGCAGGTAGGTGCTTACAGAGACCTACCTTTCTTCCCGAAATATTTACGACAGCCGTTTCCGCTACAGTGACAGTCTCATATAAAAATATTTCACAGGGCATGAATTTGCGTTACAAATCCGTAGAAACAAAATCCTATTGATATAACAGTGTCCAAAAAATTTTCGTTGGCATTGTAATACATTCACGCATTTACATGCATTTCATAACTCTTAAAGTACAATTCTTGGTTTCCAACAACCTTTTTCACAAACCAGAGTCCCTAACCACTACTCATTATTCCTTACCTTATTCATCGACACTTCTTCAATATTTCGTCATAACAGATAGGTAGCATAATCAAATAACTCATATAGCATCAGCTTACTGATCATAAACATACCGCAACAGCATAATACACATAGTCATCGTAATAATAACATCATAACACCTCAGTCAAATCTCAAAATCGTCGTAGCTTCCTCTAATAATTTCAAAACCTAAAAAAAATTCTCTGCTCATGTCAAAAGTGTCATCTGCCTCAAACGTACTTTAAAAATCATGATCCCATACCAAATACATCATTCAAAGCTCTCATAGTATCACAATGGTTCCGAAAAAATATGAAAAGTTCACAAAGTACTGAAAAAATACAATTTCATAAGTGTGAAGTTATCCAACTGTGTAATTACGTAAGCATCTGTCACTGATGTAGTAAAAAAAATGTTTGTCTCTCAGTTAAATGATCAGATAGCTGTATAATTCTGTGTTGGAGAAATATGGTACTGATGTGTAAAGTTGTATAAGCAAATACCATATTACCTAGGGCTCCTTGTGCTTGCCAAACACATGGTACACAAAGTAGGCATGTACTCCCCTGAGGATTAATGTAATTATACCCTCAGGTGTTACAGATTACAGCAATTGAATGAAATGTATCACACAAAACTTTCTTTGTAATTCAAAAATCTTTAAAAATAAATGTTTTAAGTACAAAATTAATCACTGAAATGCGTGTCCTGTAGCGCTAAATGCGCGTCTTGCTGTAAGATAATTCTGTTGAAGTGTCGTAGTTATCGTCCTCTGTGAGGAAAGTTCTGCTGAAGTCAATGTACTAACCTCATCATAAACAAAAGTGAGATGCTTTGCGTATAGATATCGTAGTTATTATGCTTATTGCCATGATGAAGAAAGTACTATAATGTAACGTATTGTTGTGCTATGAAAAAGGCTGTCTCATTGTAGCTATACCACAAAAGTTACTATTAAAACATGTTTTACTTTCCAGAAGAATTCAGAAAACCTGTGCAGATATAAAACAGAAACGCTGCAAAAGCAACATTGTAAATTGTCACTCATTAGTAGCATCGTGATAAAATCGTGTAGCTGTCACATTTGGTGTGTCATCTGGTATCTCACTGAAAGTACTTTAAATCCAGAATGTATTTTCAAGTAAACCAAAATGTTACATTAAAATCTCATTAGCAGTACCAGTATATGTTCTAAGTATGTAAGCCTGATAGTCATTACGTAATCGTGCAACTAACAAGCAAGAATGTACACACACAATAACACTGTGATGTCTGTTCACTATAACAATGCATTCGTAATTCCTGTGTAAATAAGTTCCCTTGGTTCTTGATTGGATATTTAACTTCAAACATTGTTGCATGGTAACAGTTTCTAAGATTGACAATGCATACTAGAAATGTGAAGTGAAAGTTTTATGGCAAAGACAAAGTTAAAAAGCAGATTATCTTTCAATAAACGGCTTTACATGTGAAATGTGGTGTAAACCTTTACTCTTCCTAGTACGCAGTGTTTTCAAACTCGACGCAATTATCATGTGGTATACGTCGGTAAAGAATACTGGAATTTTTCTCAAGG
The DNA here is from genome assembly GCF_021461385.2 of Schistocerca piceifrons. Taxonomy (NCBI): domain Eukaryota; kingdom Metazoa; phylum Arthropoda; class Insecta; order Orthoptera; family Acrididae; genus Schistocerca; species Schistocerca piceifrons. The sequence continues at coordinate 920,981,677 of NC_060140.1, forward strand.
TTAGCGTCTATGTAATTTTTCCCTGAGCCAGCCGGCGCACGTGGCCGCCTGCGGTGCGAGTCATTGTCTGTCTCTTTGTTGGCGCGCGTCGTTATTGGGATTAGGAGACCTAACTTCTACAAATTCACCTTGTCGAGAGTGCCCTGCTCTGTTTGAATCCCGCCAGTTCTGATGGAATTCAGGTCTGTCATTTTGTCGGTAGTTTACATGGTTTCTTGTTTGTCGGTCATGTGGTTGAGAATTTCTCCCAGAATCGTAACTGCGCGCTGAACCATTGCGTCTAAAGTTATTCTGTCTCCCTTGATAATAATTGTTTTTGTTCCCATATTGTCTGTTTCTATGGTAATCTCTGTCATATTCATTACTACGGAAATACGATCTTTCTCTGTAACTATTATTCTGCCAGTGGTTGTCATATGGGTGGTGTCTGTTTTGGTCACGATTTGGGTTGTAAGAATAGACTTGCCGCGTCCAGTTATTGTTTCTGTCGTCACGGAATTGTGACGGATGTGACCTGTAGTGATTGTTTTCCTGTTTTCGCATCCCGTGACTGTCTGTGTCAATTTCTAATTCTTGTAAGAGTCCCTGAAAAGCTTCAATGTCGTCTTTGCAACGTCCTGCCAAAATAATATTTCTTAAATGTTCAGGCAATTTCATTAAGCAAATGCGGATGAGTTCTGAAGGACTTTATGGGTTTGAGAGATATTGATTCTTATGCAACATGTCTTCAAAATATTTGACAAGACTGGAAAATTCAGATTGTTCAAAGTGTTTCATCATCATGATGTTATGTTTTACTCGGTCTTGTGTAGCTTGAGACTAGTATGCTGAGAGGAAGGCATGATAAAAATCTCCTTCATTGCAGCAATCGTGAGTGACCGATCGCATTCTTACAGCTGGTTCATTCTGCAAGTAGCCACACATAAATTCTAACCTGTGCTCCAATGACCAGTTGGGAGGAAAACAATGAGAGAATTGATGGAGCCACGCTTATGGATGAATGTCGTTGCCAGAATTCTTAAATTTTTTGAATTTACGTGTAGTAATGAACAGCTTATAGTCAAAATCATCGTGTCGGCGAGTAGCATATTGGTCATTGTTACGTCGTGTCGGCGGTTCCATCTCAAAACTCGGTGCACCTTGCCAATTTCTTTCATATTTTCCGAAATGCCCTGTGTTATTATTTTGTGGCTTTTCCGTATTTCTAAGTTCCTCTTCCCGTGTTGGAGCGCGAGTGTCCTCTGAAATATGAAATTTTTTTTATTACTTGTGCCAACTGATCTTGTACTTCCCGGATTTCTCTTTTGTATTGTGTATTAATTTGATTCTGATTTTGTTTGAATTTCTTAATTTGTTCATACTCTTCTGTGTCAGTGATGGCTACAGGTCTTGTGTCATTCAGATCATCATCTACCTTTGCAGATAAGTTAGTGAACTGATCTGAAAGTTCGGCTACTTTCTCCGATAGTGTACTTATTTCCTCGGTGTGTTTTTCTGAACCAAGTTTCAGAGTGTCCATTTGTGTTGAAATCGTATCTACTGTGTCCTTTAAGTTTTCTTGAGTTTTTGCAAGTTGCGTAACCAAATCAGTAGATGCCACTGAGTCAATTTTAGCTTGCAAGGTGTCGTGATTTTCATGAACAATAGATTGCAGTTGTTTTATGGCTGCTTCGTGATTCTGTAATGCATTTTCATGACACGAAAAAATTGGTTGGAAATGCTCACAAATTTGTGTTTTTACGTCATTACAGACTTTTTGACATGTCGATTCGATGTTATGTAACTCAGTAGTTAAATCTTCACGTGTTTGTTCAAGCGTGGTGTGAAGATTTTGTTCCATTGCGTCTAACTGTTGCTGTGTTTGTCTCTGGTGTTGTTCCATTGTGTCTAACTTTTGAAGCTTTTGCTGTGTTTGTCTCTGATTTTGTTCCATTGTGTCTAACTTTTGAAGATTTTGTTCCATATGTTGCATTAATTGTAATAACAATGCACTGGTGTCTGAAACATGTTCCTCAGTGCTATTCAGCAATGCATTTGACCCGGCAATATTCGCAGTTTGAAAAGCAGAAAATGTGTCTTGACTTATTTGAGAAAACGGCGAGGACGCAAAACCTGAATCTACAGTATTTGCAAGATTGTGTCCTGTCATTTCGGATTCCTGAGGCAAGCTGTTGCCGACCGATCGATCGATAATGCTTCCCTGTTCACTAATTGTTTCACTGTCTACACCATTGTTTGCAGCCCACTCCATTTCCCTATGCACAGTTACCAAATTACTACTTCGAACATCAGTTAATTCATTACTCGGTGGCGCTAACACACTGCTTTCGTTTTCACTGTCATTTCTCAGTTTACTTTGGAGCCTAGTATTACGTTTTTCACACGCCATTATTGTCACAATATTTCACACGATAACACAGAAAAGCACAATTTGAAGAGCAAAATAAGAGAACACATTAACATAACACTGAAAATAATATCTAGTTAATTGCAGCTGCGAAATACTTGGTGCAAATCTACATGCATGCCACAACTGTTTTACTGTACAACAATGAAAGACTGCAACTACAAAGGAGATTTTCTCTACAATTACCCACTAGCAATAAACAAAAGCTACACTAATTACACAAACTACAAGAAAAAATCAGAAGATTCCAGTGAGGTATCCTGGCAGGGTCACCATATGGAACGTCCCCTTAGAACAATTATACATGACTGTGCTTATACTGACACACAATATTTTTAGCACAACGCAATCTGACTTTCAAAAAATCCTTACGAAAGAATGGCCCTGACTAACATTAACCTATACCTTTCACAAATCACTTACCCCACAAAAATCTTCGTTACTGGAACTACTGCAATACAGCGAGCGCCACTACTGCCAGCTAAATAAAAGATTGAAACTACTGAAGGCACTAACTACTGATAGGCATAGTTAGCAAATGAAAGACTTTGATAGAGGGCAAACAATGTATTTACCTTAATAGTCATAATTGACATCCAGTCTTACAAATTTCAAAACTCCGCCATTTCTCTCCCCACATCCACCACTGCTGGCGGCTCACCTCCAACTGCGCAACGCTACGCGCTGTTCACATCCAGCTGCCGCTGCCCAACACTACAACGGCAGACAACAATGCAAACTAGCCACAGACTGCACACAGCACAGCCAGTGATTTTCATACAGAGCGCTACGTAACATTGCCAATAAGAAAACATAAACAGCCTACTTACACTGGGATACCATTCTGTAATCGTTTTAAGCATTCCTGGTATTCATATTATTATTTTCTGTACAATAACATACGAACAGAGAATTAAAAATTACATTTTATATCCGTGTGATTGTTTTTCGGTTAACTGGCAGACAACAATGCTCACATTTCTTCCAAGGTGTTTCTGTCCGGGTTTCTGTGTCTTTGTGACTTACACGGCGACAGCACGAATAACTCCTCATTAGAGTTAACTCTTTGTTAGGAAAGATACGTAATAACTAGGCTACCACAAAACCGTTTTCTACAGGGAGGAAGCTCCTGGAAATAAGATTTTTTCTGTATAGTAAGGAGTGGATGTCTGATGTCTACAGCCATGTCTTATGCAATTAGTCACTGATAAAAATTCTCTTAGCTTCAACAGACAGCTTAAAATATAAGTGACAGTGAATGTTCATGAGAGGCAAGTGTATCGTCAAGAGAGCCCCAGGAAAGTGTGATAGGACCGCTGTTGCTCTCTATAAGTGTACACAAATGATTTGCCGGACAAGGTGGGTACAAATCTGCTGCTGTTTGTTGATGATGCTGAGGCTTACGATAAGGTGTCGAAGTTCAGTCATGGTAGGAGAATACAAGACCTAGACAAAATTTCAAAATATTTGTGTCATGTAAAATTTTGTGTAATGTAATATCTTGTATAGACACCTTTTATTAACCTGAAACGTTCCACATCATTACGAAATGTCGTATTCATGATCTATGGAACAAGTAGTAATCTAATCTAATCTAGAATGGCAGCTAGTGATAGATGCAGAAAAATGTAGGCAAATGCGAGCAGAAAAAACAAACCCATAACGTTCGGAGACAGAATTAGTAGTGTCCCGCGAGACACAGTCACGTTGTTTAAATATCTGGCCGTTACCAGAATGAGATTTTCACTCTTCAGCGGAGTATGCGCAGATATGAAACTTCCTGGCAGATTAAAACTGTGTGCCGGACCGAGACTCGGTCCAGCACACAGTTTTAATCTGCCATGAAGTTTCATATCTGGCCGTTAGATTGCAAAGCGATATCACCTGGAACGAGCATGGTATTGAAGGCGAATGGTCGACTTCGGATTATTGAGAGAGTTTTGGGAAAGCGAGGGTGATCTGGTAAGGAGACCGTGTATAGGACGCTTGTGCGACCTATTCCTCAGTACTGCTCCAATGTTTGGGATCTCTACCAGGTCGGACCGAAGGGAGACAACGAAGCAATTCTGAGGTGGACTACTAAATTTGTTAGCAGTAGGGTCGAAGAACACGCAATTGTTGCGGAGATGCTTAGGGAGCTGAAATGGAAGCCCCTGAAGGGAAGTTGACATCCTTTTCGAGAAACACTATTGAGAAAATTTAGGGAATAGGCATTTGAAACTGAGTGTCGGACGATTCTGCTGCCGGCAACATACATTGCCCTCGTGGACCACGCAGATAAGATACTAGAAAGCCGCGCGGGATTATACGAGCGGTCTAAGGCTCTGCGGTCACGGACTGCGCGGCTGATCCCGGCGAAGCTTCGAGTCCTCCCTCGGGCATAGGTGTGTGTATTTGTCCTTAGGATTATTTAGGTTAAGTACTGTGTAAGCTTAGGGACTGATGACCTTAGCAGTTAAGTCCCATAAGATTTCACACGCATTTGAACATTTGATACTAGAAATTATAGCTTATACGGAGACATATAGATAGTCGTTCTTCCCCTACTCTGTTTGCGAGTGGAACGGAAAAGGAAATGACTAGTAGTGGTACAGAATAACCTCCGCCACGCGCCTTATGGTGGATTGCGTAGCATCTGTGTAGATGTAGATATAGATTCACGACCAGGATACACGAAGGGGAAATAAAAATCTATTCAAACTATAGACGAGTGCAATATTAAGAACAATAACACATAGCTTTGTAGGAAAGACAGAAATGATAGGAAGATTAGGTGTGAAACAACCGTCGACGACAAAGTTCATAAGAGACAAGCTAGGACTGTAAAGGGTAAGTTGCCCTTATTCTAAAAAAGCAAAACTATCCAGACATGTTCCTTAAGAGAGTTATAGAAATGCGAAAAACTTAAACGTGCAATACTGAACAAGCATTTTAACTCTGGTTCTGCAGATTTCATTTCGGTATTGTAACAACCGCTAGAGAAGTTAGAGTCTAACGCTAGGCGACATCGAGGTTGTTATAAAACAGCATGGGCTCATAGTGTGCAAGGTTCACCCTGGGAAAGAAAATATTCCAGGAGTCATGTGCAGCGATTTCAGTAAACCAAAGCCGGTCGCGGTGGCCGAGCGATTCTAGGCGCTTCAGTCCGGAACCGCGCTGCTGCTACGCTCGCAGGTTCGACTCCTGCCTCAGGCATGAATGAGTGTGATGTCCTTAGGTTAGTTAGGTTTAAGTAGTTCTAAGTCTAGGAGACTGATGAACTCAGATGTTAACTCCCATAGTGCTTGGAGCCATTTGATCCATTTTTGAAGTAAACAAAAGAAAATTCAAATCACAATGATCAAACAATCGTAAAATAACTTATGATTGCTGGAAAATGTTATCTAGAGCGCAAAACTACTCTAATGGAAGAGCCAGAAATTTTAAAACTATTTATTTGTGATGAGCTAATCAGTTGTCGTAGTTCACGCAGCGACAAAGTAAGCCGAGAAATTGCGTTTTGTGCTGGGGCACCTTCAAAACTGCACATGGATTTCACGTTTTCATTAGGAACACAGATATTCCGCTATTTTCATTAGGCTATACAGTTGGAGCACCAGGCAGTGCAGGTGCCGTTAATGTGGCTATTGGATTATTAATGCCACAGTGAGGCGAGCGCGTGCTGTTAATGTTTGCCTGGCGAACGGAGTTAGCAGCTACCATTCAGCGCACTCAGATTTCTCTGTTAAAGCTGCTCCGCTTATTTCCGTCCATGCACTCTGTTGATTTGCAGTGGCCAGCTTTTCCTTTGTGATGTCTTTCAGTATGATAGATGTGGTCTTTCATCACGATACACATTGAGGTAAAGTTTCGTGCAACCATTTATTTTTCGTATGGAGATAATCAAACTCAGTTTTTAATTATTCAGCCTACAATGGAAGATCACTTTGCCAACATTCATCTTAAGACTCTCTCTCTTTCTCTCTCTCTCTCTCTCTCTCTCTCTCTTTCTCCCTTCCCTCTCCGCACACAAACGCACACACACACACACACATTCAATTTAAATTTTTGTCTGGGACAGTGGACAAGTTTGTCTCAGGAAAAAAATTTAATTAAAACAGTTGCAATTTCCCAGATCCGACCAAGGTTTTCGGGAGTTCTCCTTCGCTCTAAGACAATTGTCTTAACTGGAAGATTTTCTTCAAATATTTTCAAATGAGTTCCACTCTGAACCACTGTCAGCTTGCTGGTATTTGGGTGATAAAAATTAGGCTCTGCAAGGATCAGCTCTCGAACAGCCAGCGGAATGAACTGTACAAAAAGAAATATCTGCTGCGAAAGGATGAGAAATGGTAAGGAATTTCAAAAGCTTGTGCGTTACTGGAAAGTAAGAGAAGTACCACAACATTAGAAAGTGGAACAGGAAATAATAAGTCAACAACATTTACGATGAAAAGATAAGAAAGTAACTACATACCAAGAAACGACAAAGTAATCACACAGTAGGATTTTTATTTTTTTTTACCTCTCTGTCATGCGTTCTCTCCCTCTCTCGCCCTTTCTCTTTTTAATTTTTTAAGCTTCATTTTCAGAAGAATACTGTGATGACAGATACTATCTCTGCTCCGTAATCTGGAAAAAATCTCAATTTGTATGGAAACAAAAGTGTTCCCACAACTGTGAGCATTCATGGTCACACTCCAGTATTCAGAACATTCTGTATATTATCCAAGAGCGATGTCACTGGAAACGAGGTAACTTGAGCCTCCAATTCGGTACGTCTACAGAAACAGTACTCTTTACTGAATGTGGTTTGTATTTTTATATCCTCTAGCTCTTGTGGTAGTTTTGTTTTGTGATGGTCTACGTATTTATAGCACTAGCCTTACGGCAGACAGAGTCGTTGTTTGTGTAATATGGTAGGTAAGTTTAATCTAACACATATCCAAATTTCTTGCACAATAGTGACCACTACCACATACAGGCTACGTAGTGTGTATCTATGACTGGCAGTTTACGTTATTAGAGCGCCTTTCATAGTCTACAGTGAAAGATGGATAACGTTGGCGTGTGCATGGAGTGGAACAAAACCGAAAGTGAAATGCTGCCAGTGTCGAATCGTCTGTGTAACTCGCTATAAAGTTCAACATATCTTTCTTACTTTACAGTTATTGAAAAGCTTACTGAAAATTATTTCGTTATCAATACTGATGTTACAGAACGCAATGTTTGTTCAACATCAAAATTTTGCAGTGGATTTTTGTCAACAGTAAAACACCAATAATTACCGCGAATAACACGAAAACATGAGACTATTAGCAGAGAAAAAATGTGTTTACTATAATGTTTGCCAGACCAGAACTACGCACGGCAAGATTTCTTTCATCTCATGAAGGTAAATTATCTTTTTGCACTGTTAATAATATATCATCCGCAGCCCGCTTCCACCTGTAAAACACAACATAAAGTCTGCTGCTCTGCCCTGCAATCGCGAAAGCTGAAAGAAATAATTTTAGTTCACTATTACCTGTCCGCTTCTTTGCGGTATGATTGGTTTCATTTAATGCAGTTTGAATGGTCCGCGGCTGCGGCTCGTTCGTTCGTAGAGCAGCTCTGCGCCACGAATAAAATTTAAATAGCTGAAAATGTCTCTAAAGGATAGGATAAAATACCAGGCAAGCTGATTACAAATCATAATGCAAGTTTTCACTAACGAACTCTGTCCGAAACATTTAGACTGATTAAACTCTTACATACCTTTACCAGTCAGTGTCTAAAGGCGTCCATCTCTCAATCTTGACAAAAGAATACTACACAAGCATGCAATATAGCGTCACAGGCTCTTCCTACTCACGTAACTCCAAGAAGACGACAGAGAAATTAATGCTCGGTCACTACTATTTATACTGGGTTTGATATATTTTCATCTTTGTTTGATATTGTGTCGGTGTCTTTAAAAACATCGGTACGTAATTCTATAAAAATAAAAACATAACACATAATGGTTTCTCTTTATTACATAAAGTTCACACAATCATTGTCCAGGCAATTACAACCATCCAGTTCAATTATTCTTTTCTTTTTTTTAAACACATATAATATGTGTTTTGCCAGGAGACGTCACACTACGCTTGAAGATGGAATTCAAAGTAAAATTCGCAAGCATAGCGCAAAAGCAATCGTAGGGCTAGGCTCGTGATTGTTAGTCCGAGTTTGCAATAATCCTATGTTTGTTTGTCAATTAAAGAAGCCTCCTTATCCTCCAAATAATAATAATTATTCTCCACATCTGAATAATATGCTGTGGTTACTAATTGTTAATGCAATTTTGAAACTGAAATAATTTGTTAATCTGGCATTCAGCCATTATTGACACATTTGCGTTATTAATATTTGTTCATGATGATTCTGAAGTTTTAAATAGACAATTAAGGAAGTCCCTATTCAAAAGTTATTTAGTAGTTAACAGGACCCAAGCAAACTCCTTTTTATTGAATTAATTTTTAGTAGCAATAAGCATTAGCCGCTGCTGCTGCATGTTGCTGCGCATTGCTATAAACCACATGGGAAAAGGCAGTCACCTAAAGAGGTGAGTGCAAACTTAGTGCCAAACCAGTGACACTGTCACATCACAACACGTCATGTACTCTAGTCCAGTAAATTCCGTTGCGCAAGTCAGATTTTTTATCACTTGAAAATTCTTGATCAAAAACGCAGTCAAATAGCTTAGGTATTCATTGTTACAGTTTCATTTGTTTCCGTAGTTTTTCGTATTCAAATATGCAGTCAGATAGCTTATCCAAATGTTAGTTTTAAGTTTTTCGTGTAAGGATCTGTTGACTGCTTACATGACAGAGAAACTGTCGCACATACAACACACACACAGTGCTATGCAGGTTACATTTAGTCGCTGCTGCTGCAAATTTGTTGCATATATGTTACAACTGATAAGCCAAAACATTATGAACACTGCTCACAGCTTCGCTGGATGCCGCTTGCTGGCGCTGCGGTCACGTGACGCGGTAAAAAAAATATGTAATCGCAGCAGACACTGGGCGGGGGTTCACCATAGCGAAGATACGGACTGAAAATGGAAAAATTCATTGAGATAAGCGACTTTGACAAAGAGCGGGTTATTATTACGCAGAGCCTGTGAACGAGCATCTCGAAAACGACGAAGCTGGTCGAATGTTCACGTGCTGCGGTCGTCAGAAACTACGGGAGAACCGAAGGACATTGAAACTACCACCAGGCGATGCATGGTTGGACGTCCACGACTCTTCCCAGAACGTGAGGTTTGGTAGCTTGTCTGCTCTGTAAAGTAGGATAGATGCTGATATGTGGCATCTATGCAGAAAGAGCGCAATGCTGGTGCACGCACAAGTGTTTCGGAACACATCGTTCATCGTACATTGTTGAACATTGAGCTCCGCAACAGACCAACCTCCCCCCCCCCCCCCCCACACACACACAGGTTCACATGTTGACCCGACGACTTCGTCATTTACGATTGCAGTGGGCACTGAACCATAGGAATCCGACCATCTGCTCTTCAGATGAAGCACATTTTTGCTATACTAGGTGTAACGCAGCAAGTTATTACGAAATGACATTCGTTGCAGAAAGGCACAAAGCCGTCTAGTACGGTGGCTGCTTTGCTCACAGCACAGCTGACGCTGCCTGCCGTGAGAACTGCATAGCGTAACATTTAGTCGATACGAAGATGCATACCCTCTACGAATCTAAATAATCCATATTTGTTATTATGGCTTAAGTACGCTTGAAGATGGAATTCAAGGTCTTTTGTTATTAATGGAACGATGCTGTCAAAATTTCAGATTTTTATTTATTATAGTTCTGGAGTTAAAGAGAATTACCTAAAACTCCTAGAACCTACGCTTGTTTTTTGAAACCAAGTTAGGAACAATAACAGATTGACTTTCATTATCATTTGAATCAATTCCAAAGTTATCAGTGCATAAAAATCAATTAATTAGAATTTACTTTTTAAAACTTTAGTCAGTGTGCGTTACGTAATTCAAAAATCGGTCAAAATTATTATTTGAATATATTTTGTCGTGTGAGTGCATGAGGAACATTGTGAGAGTGTATGTGGGACACACGTTAAAATTTAACATTTCGTTTTATATAAAAACTTGTACAAACGAATCGTGGGAAAGGTATGCTGCAACCATGATTCAGGTGACGTAAGTCGGTGTGTGATTGCTTTTGTATAAAAGCAGCCAGAATGGAAGTTAGAGGCGGAAAAAGTTTCTTTATCAATTTGAAGAATATTTCGCACTTCGTTTATTTTGATTGAACAAAATACAAGAATTTGAAGTTTGGCTGACTTTAATTACTGTCAAATTAGTGACTGGGCAAGGAAAGATTTGCCGAGAGAATAATCTGTAACCAAGACGAATTAAGCTGTTGCCGTGCGATAAAAGAAGTGGGCCTATATGAGAGTACTTCGAGGAGTTGCTTGCTAGTCGGTCTACGGATAATATGATGTTAGATCGCTCCTTAAAAATACTCTGTAAGATGAGGAAATGGTAAGCTCATTTCGGTTCGAACATATCGTTACTGAAGCGACTGGTGTTACGAAAATTTTAATGAAAGTTTGTTGTTTCTAAATTAAATAGTTTGAGATCTACGAGCGTGTGGATTTTCTAGTCGTAGTAGCAACACCACGTGGCGTATTTCGTGCTCTGTACGGAATACTTCGGCGAGAAATAATACTGAAACGACTGAATGTTTAACTCGCGAATAGTGTGGGTATGTGACTGGTAGAACGTGAAAATAAGTCGGGTCGGACTTACTAAAATTCTGGCTGCTTTTCGAGAGAAAATTTGTTGTATAGACAGTGAACGTCCATGGATAATGTTTCACCATATTAAATAAGGACTTGATAGGCATTTCATGTGATTCAATATGAATAAAAAACAGAGTTAATCTAATGTTTTCTACAAGCAGACAGAATATCCTGAATGCCCGATTTCTTAATGATGAACTTTCAGGAACTGACTTTCAATTAGAGTTAAGCGGCCTCTGTGTGGTAGGTATCAGGTGCTGGTTTCATCAACGCTGCTTTACACTGCCTAGCACGTATCTGCTACTGCAGAGTGAAGGGACATCGGCAAGAAGCCTATCGTGGTAGGTGGACTGAAGGAAAGCGTTAACAGAAACGCAGACGACCGACCACGCCCCGCCTAATAGGTCGATGGCCGTCTCCGCAAATGCTATCATCGATGTTTATGGGCGCTCGGTGCAGAGGTTATAAGCGAATCAGTGCCGTTATCGAGAGGAACGGCGGTTCGAAGTGTGCAGCACGCCACAGACGCAGGGTCGGTGGTGGGAGCAGTATTATGCTCTGAGAGACTTTCTCCTGCGGTTTCACGGGACCTGTTGTAGTAATATAAGACAAAGTGACAGTTGAGAAGCACCTGCATCCGTTTATGATAGATGTCTTCCCCGACGGCGATGTCATCTTTCAGCAATATAAGTGTCCGTGTCTCGGAACCAGAACCGAGCTGCAGTGGTTTGAGGACATTGTAATGATCTTACCTTCGTGTTACAGTGAGCAAATTCGCCTGACGTAGGTCCTGTGGAACCCATCTGCGTCGCTATACAGCGTCATCATTGAGTACGTAAATCAGCGACCCGTCATTTACGCGAATTACATAACCTTTGCGTAGACATATAATGCCACATACGTCACAGACCTATCAACAAACTGTCGGTTTCCTTATACGCAGTATCAGTTATATTTTTCGTTCCAAAGACGAGCAAATAAGCTGTCAAGCATGTGGTCATAATCTTTTGGCTCATCAGTGTGCACTGGACAAGGAGGGGTTTCTACATTGTGCTGCAACGTAGTTTTTGACTTCTGAACTTTTGGTACACCAAAAAAGCGCTGTGTAGTTTCTGCTTTGTATTGAGTCCCATATTGCTTTCGGCTGCTGCATACAGTTTCCTTGACTCAATTTTGGCGTTATACATAGTTTTGACTAACGGAATTTCCATGGTAGGAATGTTTTCAATAGCCTGGAAGAAGAAATCGGGATTCCGGTTCAAAAGGAAGCTGATGAGTCTGATATAGTTCCAGATTTCTGTGTGGCTGAATGCTCCAAAAAGAAAATAATCCAGCGATGCGTTTGAAATACTGAATCGCCTAAATGAACGCGCTTAAAACAACTCTGGTAATAAAAAGTGTCATAAAAACACCATCATTCATAAAAAGAAGAAACATGAGGTAAAAAGTTTTTGATATAGCCTGGACCAGCCGCCATATGTATAGCCATTCGAACATCTTTCTTACAGCAGCTAAGTTACAGCATATTAAGCAAAGTGTGTACGGTGATCCGGAGCTGGCCCCCAGGCAAACTGTGCGAATCAATTAATTCCTTTCGCAAAATATTTACAATTAATACTCAGCTAATGGCACCATTTGTACGTGCAGAGTTAGGATTTTACGTGCAAAGACTATAATTCTTAAATAAGTCCGGACTGGAGGGAGACTGTTGGTTGAAATCTAGTCCACTGGCGCATCGGACCTCTGTTTGAAAAACTCATGCTTCGTTTGGAGTTTAAATAAAAAGAAATACATTTTTCTGGAGGGTTTTTGTAGAGTGCCCCACTTTATTTAAATTTGTATGATCGACTCAAGCTTAGGCTAAGGAGAAACGAATTCTTTTATAATCCTATAATCTTCACTTGCTGTCGAGATACGTTGGTTTAAACTCGAGCTAAATGTAGCAAGTAAGTGTTCCAGGCTTGTACCAATCGGTTTGGATTTTGTTTGAACATAGGCAAGTACATGTAATTAATCACCGCAGTCTGGCAGTCTAATCATCAAAGAGTGTCTTCAATTGGACATCGAATATCTGAAGGAACGTGGTGGTGTCACACAGTAATACCCTGATCTCTTTTGGGTGGGGGGGGGCAGTGACAATTTTTTTGCCTGTTGTGCCTGGTGTTAAGCGCGAGAGAAGTCGAGAAGAGGTGCACATTGATTTGATTGTTTCGCCCTGCTATGAAACTGGTAAAAATCAATGTGCTAAACGTTTTATCTAAGTTTAGTGGCGAAGCATATTTTCATCTCCACTGCACTTCATACAAAGCATAATGGGGTGGAATCTGTTCTGTCCTGCAAACCGGTATTTCACTTCTAGTCTATTTTCTATCATTATTTACGAAAATCTTCGTGCAAACAATTAAAAATGTCTTATCCTTTTACGATCATTTACGAGAGCTTATCTCTCGGATCGTTCAACATTTATGAACAACGTACCAATAAATCTCTGGAGGTGCAAAACCTTTAAAGGTAACAACTGTTAGCGAGCACATGTCTTTCTTTGACTGCTGCAGCTAGTTGAATACATTGTTTTGCGTTTTTGGATAGTTTATGTAATAAGTGGCGTATTGCTGGAGCGCACTATTTTGCGGACAGATACACAAACTGTACTTCTTCTTAATTATGTTTCCCCCTATCCCAGCCTGTCCAACCATAACGGCCAAATCACACTGGACACAAGAAAAACGGAACAGACCGGGAAACGATGTTGCCTTCAGGTTTTAGAATGGTCACATTGTCGGATCCTGAATGCGGCATCAGATTGCACCAAAATTTCAAAGCAAGACACTAAGCCATAGCAATGGTAATGTTACTGATAACACCATCAGTAAAGCGCAGTTTCTAAACATGGTTTTCCGCAATTCCTTCTCCAAAGAAAATACAATAAATATTTCAGAATGCCAATCAATGACAGCTGCTAACATTAGCAACTTAGATGTATGTACCATCAGTGAAGCAAAGGGACTAAGTCAGGTAGTAAAGATAAGTCTTCCGGTCCACACTGTATACCCGTTAGTTCCTTTCGGAGGATGCTGATGTTGCAGCTATATATTTACCAATAACATACAACCACCCACTCGTAACTATAAGAGTGGAAAGTGGCACGGGTCACATCAGCACACAAGAAAGGAAACAGAAGTAAGCGTCTGATTTATAGATTATACCTCACATCAGTTTGTATTAGAATTTTGGAATGTAAACTGAGTTCGTACCTTATGAACTACTTCGAAGAAAACCATGTACTGATACATAGACATCACAGAGTCAGAAAACATCGTTCTTGTGAAACACAGCTGGCTCTTTATTCACAAGAAATGATGGGTGCTATCGACAGGGATCTCAATTTGATTCCAATCTTTTCTAGATTCCCTGAAGGCTATTCACATCGTTCCTCACAAGTTGTTTCTCATAATATTGCGTGACTAGGTTAGCGATTTGCTGACAGAAAGGTCACAGTTCGTAGTGTTTCACAGAAAGTCATCGAGCGAAACAGAAGTAAAATTTAGTGTTCCTCAAGGATGCGTTTTAGGCCCTCTGCTGCTCCCGATCTACATAAACCCCATAGGGGGCAATCTGAACAGCCCTCTTAGATTGTTTTCAGATGATACCAATGTTTACTGTTTAGTGAAGTCCTTTTCAGATCGAAACCAACTGCAAAAGATTTAGAAAATACATCTATATGTATCGAAATGCAGCAGTTGACTCTAAACAACGAAAAGTATCAGGTCCCCCATATGAGTATTGAAAAGGACAAGTTAAATTTTGGTTACACTATAAATCACACAAGTTTAAAGGTTGTCGAATACTGTTAGGAACAACTTAAGTTGGAACCACAACACAGAAAACGTTGTAGGGAAGGAGGGGCCAAGGATTGCATTTTATTGGCAGAACACTTACGAGATGCAACATATCTACTAAAGAGACTGCCTGCATTACTCTTGTCCGACCTCTTCGGGAGTACTGGTATGCAGTATGGGATCCTGACGAAACAGATTTGACGGGCGACATCGGAAACGTTCAGAGGAGAGCAGCTCACTTTGTATTATAGTGAAATAGGAGAGAAAGCGTCCCGAATATGATAACCAAGTTGGGATAGCATTCATTGAATCACGGTCGTTTTCCGCTGTGGTGAAAGTTTATTTTTTTCAGGATATTATTGTCATCAGTTTTCTCCTTCATATTCCACACATTTTGTTGACTGTCACATACACAGGAGAAACAAAATAAGACACCATCAGAACTCGCACGGAAAGATTTAAGCCTAAATTTTTCCACGTGGTATTGAAGAGTGGAACGGTAGTAAAATAGTATCAATGTGGTTCAATTAACACTCTGCCTATCACTTAAGTGCGAACTGCAAAATTGTCACACAGATGTAGATGAGATACTCCGTGATACAAAAAGTCAGAACATAGCATCAGAACTACATAACAACCAATGATAATGTTTATTAATGGCCAAAGCAAACTGCATAAAGAACGTTCTTGACTAAGTTTGTGAGAAGAACTATAGTGAAGTGGAACTACGGGAGAATTGTCGTCCAAACATTTCAAAATATCGACAATTACTGGCTAGCGCAAGTATAAATGGTGTTCTAGGAGGAATGGTCGTTATTCAGGGATACGACAGAAACGATGATTCAGAGCAAAAATGTCCAGTAAATATGAGCACTTCTTCATCTTCGATACTGTGAAACAAATGTCTTCTACCACAACCTCTTTGGTTTGCAAATTTCGGAAGGAGTTGGTATGGAACAAAATAAGAAACCATTGCGTGATATACATGGGCTCTAAAATGCATACCATAAGAGCTGTGAGCACTTGTTCATAGCTATTAAGAGCGCATGTTTACTGGACTTTTTTATTGTTTTGGTCAATAGCACCATCTCTCAAAAAATGGGAAACAAAAGCTTGGTTCAAATGGTTCAAATGGCTCTGAGCACTATGCGACTTAACTTCTGAGGTCATCAGTCGCCTAGAACTTAGAACTAATTAAACCTAACTAAGGACATCACACACATCCATGCCCGAGGCAGGATTCGAACCTGCGACCGTAGCAGTCGCTCGGCTCCAGACTGTAGCGCCTAGAACCGCACGGCCACTCCGGCCGGCAACAAAAGCTTGCAGTAGAAGAGATTTGTTTCACAGTATCGAAGATGAAGAGCTGCACATATGCAGTTTAGAGTTCGTGTTCATTAGACGTCTTTTGCTTCGAGTAATCGTTTGTCACATCCCCGACTCTGACCATCCCCGATTGAACTTTCTGGGCAATAGAAACACATAAGTCAATACTTATAAAACCATACATAGAGCCTGTTCACACTACGCATTTTGTTGTTTCTTTTTCCGAATACCAATAACGTCGAAAACAATATTTTTCTCGTTCAGTACAACTGACTTTTTCACTGTTGAAAAAATATTATTTCACAAAAACTGCTTCATCATTTTCTGTTATTATTTATACAAAGTGTAGGCTATTTCCTTGTCCCAATATCTGGTTTGTCGTGTGGAAATGTACTCAACAGAAAATCTTGCTTAAGCATGTTACTGGAAACAGATCTTGAAAACGGACCCCGGTCGCTCGATGGAAATTTTTGGTCTGTCTTTCATCTAACGTTCAGCTGTTGATGTGAGTAATCACAAGCATGGTTCGGATTGCACATTAAACTGCAGTTGCATAACTGGGCTAGAGTAGAGACATGCATGTTGCTGAACCAGCGTCCAGTCAAAAGACTAGCACACGTCCATTGAGCCACACGATATTATTATAATACAGTCACCATTTGAACTTCGTCATGGAAACAAAGGAAAATAACACAGGCCAACGATGGAAAAACCGTTTTGCTGAAAATACCTTATTCTTATGTTTTTTTTTAGGGTGGGAAGTGCAAATATGATACTTAAGAAACTGTATCACCCTCCATTTCTTCACATTTTAAAGTAAAATTTATTAAATTAAGCGATTTTTTAAAGAATTTAGCAGCTTTTATAAAGTTAAAATAATTTAAAAAGGAGGTGTAATGAATGTAGATGGCGTTGGTAGCACTGCTGAAAACATTTGCTGGCAAAAAAAGGCCGATTCGAATTTTGTGTTAACAGATGGTGTTTTGTTTACTGTCAACCTAACCTCACTTCCCTGTTTTCTGTGCATGTGCTCAATACAGTGTCTAATGGTAGCTGTAAAAAATCTGCTGAAAGTTTTTGTTATATTTGTGGTGAATTTGTGATTAAAAAACACCAAAGAAATATTACAGATTTTTTGAAAAATGTTTATCTGTCATACTTTGGATTTAAACTTGATGATCAAGATAAATCTTTGGCGTCACATAAGATATGTTATGTGTGTGTTGAATATATGAGAAAATGGTCCGAAATGGAGAAAAAAGCCTTTAGCTTTGCTGTTCCTATGATATGGAGGGAGCCAAGAAATCATTCCAATGACTGCTACTTTTGCAGTGTTAATATTACTGGTCATAATTCGAAAAACAAGAAGGTAATAAGCTACCCTAACCTTCGGTCTGCCATCCGACCAGTAGGGCATGGTGTAAATTTGCCAGTTCCTGAACCACCAGATTATTGAAATTGTATTCCAACAGAAGTATTTTCTGACGTACAATCTGATTTAGATGAACCAGATGATGATGAATCCCATCGTAATACAGAAAGTCTAGAGCCCAAATTGTTTACTCTGTCCGGGCTTGACGATTTGGTTAGGGATCTGGGCTTAACGAAAGAAATAGCTGAATTGCTTGGCTCTAGGTTAAAAGAAAATATCTTATTGGCAGTTGGAACCAGCTTATACATGTATAGTTAGAGCAGCAATTTTCCAAGTTTTTTTTCAACAAGAAGGTGATTTAGTGTACTGTTCAGACATTCCTGGTCTGATGAATGAGTTTGGTATTGAATGCAAAAAGGAAAACTGGAGGCTGTTTGTTGATTCATCCAAAAGTAGTGATGTAAAAACGCTACCAGGGCCGCTGGAACACCAGCATGGTGGAGGACTACTGTTGATCACTTCACCGAAAAGTTCAACAAGCAACTCATCATAGAAAAAGCTACACAAGAAGCTTCAAAGAAAGAAGAGAAAGAAAATACAAACCAATTCTGCTGACAAACGAAAGCTCTATTAACACATATCATTGTTTTAAGTACCTTACTGTAAATAAAAGCCATGCTTATGTTGTAATAAAACATTTCATTAATTTCCCCATTTACTGTATAGCATAGGATTTTTATAGTACTTAGTAAGATGCATATTGCTCGAAAACTATGGGTGATACACAAAATACTAATGCTGGATTTGGATTCAGCTCATAAAAATCTATAAATATCAACTACCAAAGTATAAAAAGTTTTAAAAAAATTTTCGTTGGCCTGTGTAATAAAATATTATGAAGACACAAAAGCATGACATCCATTGCTATGATGTGCATGGGTGCGACGAAAGTAGGTTAAGTACTGCCATTTGATGTGCATTGTGGAATGACCTTCCGAGTGGAGCGGTCTGCCAGTGCATGTGAGGGAAGAAACCCCTGCAGTGGTCTTTCTTGTTAGGTACTGTGCCTCTGCGAATTGTGTGCCCAGCTTTTTCTGCCCTGTCACTTCGTGTCCACCCCCTTCCGCCCACACTGCGGGCCTAATTAATCCGGACAAGCGGTGTGCGGTAATGCGTCGGTCGCCACACTGCAAGGACAGTCGTCTCTCCCTCCAGGATCTAGCGGGCAGGGTGAGTGTGAGGCTGCTAAACGCCATCGTATAGTAGGGGGTTGGTTTTTGTGCCACCGTCCGCCCTCGACTGCGGCGTTTGTCTCTGAGCACCGGCCGCAGGCGCCTAACCATGACAGCAACTCGTCTCCCCCCCTCCTCCCCTCCCGTCTCAACTTCCCAAATCGCGTTTCGCACCACGGCCCAAGGAACAGCGCTAATCCTATTACGCTGCCGTCACGTCGCACTTTGTAAGCGCAAGTAAGGTAGTCAGGCAAGCAAGAATGTAACAGAGGAACGCCACAAAAACACGCTTATACTATCCAAAGAATACGAGATACAGATTAGTTATTTTTCAGATAAACATAGTTGGTAGGCTGTTTCCACTACTGTATGCTTAAATTACTAATAAACACACAGCTTAGGCAGTCATTAAATATAATTTTTTTTATTTCGAAAACTATGTCTCATCATCATGTGACTTTCCTGGTGTTCAGTCCAGGAGCATTGCTCCTGGATCATCAGCTATGGCGACGCATATAGATTGCAGTGATCTTGAGAAATGTACACAATTAAAATGTTAGGAATCAATAAAAACGATTGGGCCTCCTTTCAGTATGGTACAACATAGTTCATATGCTACATGAATTCCACCTGCAGATAGTAAAATAAATCCAAGTGAAATTTTTGTGGTGTGGTCTTTCCAAGACGTTTATGTAGGTCATTTCCACTAGTAGAAAGTCTCAAGTTTTATGCAATCAATAGCTTTACCCACAAATGGTTTCAATCATTCTTTACAAACTGAACGCAAAGAGTTGTGCTGAATAATTTAACCAATATTGGAAGGGTAGAAAATGTTAGCGGCTGGGGACAAAAAAAAAAAAGAACAGGAAGGGAGTCCCACGCAGTTAAATTTTGGGTCCACTCCTATTTCTTATATATGTGATACATGTGAATGGCTTTCCACTTGAGATTCGAGAAGCAGACGGTGCTAGTGTTATAATAAGGTCCATTACAAAGAAAGCTACTGAATAATTTGTTACTTCTGTTTTTCGGAGGATTGTTATATGGTTCTCTAAAAATGGACTCTCCCTACATTTTGAGAAAATTCACTATATTCAGCTCTGTACAGCAAATGGAGCCATGCCAATAATTTATGTAGCATATGGACATGAGTTAGTAAATATGGTAGAACAGTTCAAATCTTTGGGTGTACATACTTACGAAAACTTGAACTGGAAGAAGCATATTACTCAGCTTCCCGAACAGCTATGTTCAGCTACTTTTTTTCTTCCTGTAACTGCTAATCTTGGATACAAACCAGTCAACATCCTGACATATTTTGCATATTTTCACTCAATAATATCTCATGGGATAATTTTCTGAGGTAATTCAGCACTTAGAAGGAAAGTTTTGACTGGACAAAAGCGATCAGCAAGAATAATATGTGATGTTAACCTGTGGTTGACGTTTAGGAATCTCTCGATGGAGTTAGAAATTTTAACTGCGCTACTCTAATTCGTCATAAATGATCCATTACAATTTGAAAAGAACATGGATGTCCATACTTACAACACTACAGCAAAAAATATGAAAATGACCATTTGTTACCCATTATTAAAATTGTCACTCATTCAGAAAGAGGTTCAGCATGCAGCAACAAAATTTTTTTATCGGTTGCCCAACAGTATAAAATGTCTGAGTAGCAAAGTAAGTTTTAAATCTAACCTAAAATAATTTCTCTTGAACAACTTCTATTCCATGCACGAATTTCTATTTTAAAATCAGTAGCCTGGAAAGAGCTTCGTTTTAACTATAGTTTCATGAGTGTGACTAAATAATAATGGGTTCATTAATATCAACGCTAACCATATACAGATATCCTGAAACTGACTCGCTCCACATCATTTCGGTAAAAGAATAGTTCAGATGATCTACAGAACATATAACTGATTACGTAACTCCTAAACTAATTAGCATTGATGTAACGTAACGGGTTTGATGGTCATATTCAATTCCAGGTTTTTTTTGTCCCAAAGTTCACTTGCGCTGTCAGGTTTTGTAGCTTTGTGAGATTAAATATTGATAAATAAAACATGTTTTCGTAGATTAACCTTTATTTCTAAAACCACTATTAGAACTCGCTTGTGCCTGACATTGGACATGTTTATACCCTGTAAACAACGTACATCTGGTTGTCATTTACAAAAACTGAAAGTGTTGCGTGTCTATGTGAGATACAACATCAACTCACCTTAAAGTTACCCTTGGGGTTTACCCAATCTTCATTTAAAGAACTCACTCCTTCTATCAGTTTAAGGGATGTGATGACACAAAACGAAGTATATAGAATTGTATTTTATGATAGAATTAAGACGCCTGGGGCCAGTAATGTTAATTAATCTATGGGACTTGGTTCACAATGGCATGTGTAAATCATGATCTTTTGTCCTCCATCATCTGCTGAATAACTGTATTTTCAAACCAGTCATTTATTTGAATGGGGTCTTGCTCAACAACCTCATTTATTCTTATGTTATACAGTTTTGGATTTAGTCATATCAGTTGGTCCCACATGATTTCGATTATCCTATTATGGTTCATGGTTCAGGTCGCAAAATGTGCATCGATGAATTAAACTGGTTTCAACATTGGAAATATGTATTTATTATAGGGATCATAAAATTCTATTATGAAAGGATTGTACTGTATCAGTGAAAGCAGCAAACAAGCATCAGCACTGTGTTGTTCTCAGGAATATGTCTTATGCCTGAAAGAAAGTGAATTCGCGAGAACTAAGTTTATGACCAGGTTCACAGATCTAAAAGGGTCACGATCGCATCTGCTTCAGTTATCGATTATGGAATTATATTACATAATGCGCTGGACTGCAGATATTCTGGCATCATCCATTTCCCATGAGGAATGGGTCTTAGCTAACGGAGCAAAGTCTTCGATACTCCTCGCAATTACAAACAAATATAGTGACCTTATATGTAATGTTTTATTTAAATTTTTTATAATAGTTTTTGTTTTTCTTCTAATAGTCAAAGATACTGAAAAAAGTAACGCACTTTATTCGCCTTAAAAACATGTTTAGTCCTCCATTTGCCTGCCAGACTGAAACTGTGACAGACCATCTTTCGCAGTATCTTTGATTTTCAATTTCTGTGACTCATTTAGGAAATAGGAGCCAACTCGGATAAAACTAATTTGATTTTTTTTAATATACAATAAGTAAAATGTAGCCCACATTATTTTGATTAGAAACAAACGTTAAATTATTAACAATATTGAATTTTACTTATTGAAGGCAATAATCATCCGAACATCCCTTTCTTCAAATATTTATCATCGAAACAATGAAAAAGTATTTCTTACGAGTCACAGAGTAGTGGATGTCTGACTTTCAGACGTTGATCGTATTCAAAGATTGCATGCATTGCAGATAATGAAACAACATTCATCACCACAATGAAGTAGTGTTTTTACTCCAGAAGTAAATGGAAATGAAACATATGGAAAAAAATGTTAATTCTTGCCAACTCTAGAAGTGCTTTGGAGCAGTTATAACATTTATAGCGAAATGTGGGATGTAGTGCCGAAACTAACAATGAAAGCCAAGAATGAAAGTAAAACTCTTCATCTAATGTGATGAAAGGGGCACTCTGGTATTCAGGACGAGGAAGCAGCAAAAGGCCTCGCAAAATACAGCGCCAAACGCAGAACGAAAAGGGGTTTACGTACTCTTCAGTCCAGCACACTATTCCACGAGAAGCGTGGTACAGCCAAAAGCATCTTCCTTGGAGACACGTGACAGCAGCTGGTCATGCCAGGTTGGGACACACATCTTGCTCTGTGCACCTCTACAGAGACGGAGTGACAGACCTTCCTTCATGCATCTACATCTACCACATTTAAGTGCCTGGCAGAGGGTTCATCGAACCACCTTCACAATAATCGTCTATCATTCCAATCTCATAAAGCGCGCAGAAAAAAGGAATACCCCCATCTTTACGTGCGAGCTCTGATTTCCCTTATTTTATTATGGTGATCGTTTCTCTCTCTGTTGGTCAGCGTCAGCAAAATATTTTCGGATTCGGAGGAGAAAGTTGATGATTGGTATTTCGTGAGAAGTTTCCGCCGCAACGAAAAACGCCTTTGTACTGGTGATGTCCACTCCAAATCCTGTATCATGTCAGTGACACTCTCTCCCCTAGTTCTCCATAATACAAAACGCGGTGTACTTCTTTCAACTTTCTCGACGCAGTCTCTCAATTTTATCTGATAAGGATCCCACAACTCGGGGTTTGGCAGTAGCGTTCTCGATTTCCGAGCAGGAGGCCCGGGCTCGATTTCCGGCGAGGTCAGGGATTTTCACCCGCCCCGGGATGACTGGGAGTTGTTGTGTCGTCTTCATCATCATTCATCCCCATAACAGTCGGAGGAAGGCAACGATAAGCCACCTCCATTAGCGCCTTGCCTAGTACGGCGGTGCGAGTCCCTCGCTCTGTCAGGAAGCATGCGACTTCATTTCCATTCCATGGATTCCTCACCGCACAGCAGTATTCCAAAAGAGGACAGAGAAGCGTAGTGTAGGCAGTATCTTTCGTAGATCTGTTACATTTTCTAAGTGTCCTGCCAGTTAAATGCAGTCTGAGGTTAGCCTTCCTCACAACATTTTCTATGTGTTCCTTTCAATTTAAGCTGTTTGTAATTCCTAGAAGTTTAGTTCAATTTACGGCACTTAGATTTAATTGATTGATCGTGTAATCGAAGTTTAACGGATTCTTTTCAGGACTCACGCGGGTGACCTCACACTCTTCGTTATGTAGGGTCAATTACCAATTTTTGCATCATATATATATATATATATATATATATATATATATATATATATATATGTATGTATGTATGTATGTATGTATGTATATGTATATATATGTATATATATCTTTTCTAAATCGTTTTGCAATTTGTTTTGATCTTCTGATGACTTTTTACTAGTCGATAACAACATTAGGTGGCTGCTCATAGTGTCTCCCAGTCGTTTATACAGGTAAGGAACAGCAAATGGCCTGTAACACTACCTTGTGGAATGCAAGAAATCACTTCTGTTTTACTCAATGACGTTCCGTCAATTACTACGAACTGTGACCTCTCTGACAGAAATCACAAATCCAGTTACATATCTGAGAAGATATTCCATAAGCACGCAGTTGCACTACAAGCCGCTTGTGTGGCGCACTGTCAAAAGCCATCTGGAAATCTAGAAATAAGGAATCAATTGGAAATCACTTGTCAATAGCACTGAACACTTTGTGTGATTAAAAAGCTAGTTGTGTTACACAAGAACGATGTTTTCTAAATCCGTGTTGATTGTGTGTCAATAGACCGTTTCATCGAAGTAATTCATAATATTCGAACACAATATATTTTCCAAAATCATACTGCATATCGACGTCAATGACACGGGCTGGTAATTTAGTGGATTACTCCTACTACCTTTCTTGAATATTGGTGTGACTCATGAAACTTTGGACACGGATCTTTCGTCGAGTGAATGGTTGTATATGGTTGTTAAGTATGGAGCTATTGTATCAGCGTAGTCTGAAAGGAACCTAACTGGTATACAGACTAGATCGGAAGCCTTGTTTACTTCGTCTACTTTGTGAAGGAATTTCGGAAGGCTGTGTTTAGTAACTCTGCTTTGACAACACAGGCGTCGATAGTATTTCCATTGATATCAGGCAGAGAAGGTATTGATTGTGTCTTGTCGCTAGCATACTTAACATACGGCCACAATCTCTTTAGACTTTCTGCCACGTTTCGAGACAAAGTTTCATTGTGGAAACTATTACAAGCAAGTCGCATTGAAGTCCGCGCTAAATTTCGAGCTTCTGTAAAATATCGCCAATCTTGGAGATATTGCTTCCTTTTAAATTTGGCATGTTTTTTTCGTTGTTTCTGCAACAGTGTTCTGTACCAAGAAGGATCAGCTCCGTCGTTTGGTAATTTACTTCGTATAAATCTCTCAATTGCCGCCGATACTACTTCTTTGAATTCAAGTCAGATGCTGTTAACGTCCAGAAGGTGACGGAGATCTAAACCAAGCACTCTCAAGTCTCAATATGGTCCACGGCAAACTGAACTGTGAGAAAACTTTGCAAAAGTGTGGATTTTCTTATCAGGAAGTAATAAAACACGAATGAGTGGAAATAATCTAGAAACTCAGATTTAGTAGCACATTGCCACAAGGAACAGACACAAATCTGGGGCATATCATTACTGTCACTTGTATAAAATAACTATATACTT
The DNA here is from genome assembly GCF_021461385.2 of Schistocerca piceifrons. Taxonomy (NCBI): domain Eukaryota; kingdom Metazoa; phylum Arthropoda; class Insecta; order Orthoptera; family Acrididae; genus Schistocerca; species Schistocerca piceifrons. The sequence continues at coordinate 921,006,938 of NC_060140.1, forward strand.
GACACTAAGTATTGCGTACTAAAATTGTCGTATCGTCCAATGCTGGCAACGTTCATCGATACGACAGTTATTAACGCTATCTCGCTGCAATCTGCAGCGATGAATGGGAGAGGCTAAAGACGACACGTCCTCGCTTTCAGCACAGCAGAACCCACGCATTGAGGTCAATATGGAGCCCAGCATGCAAGCACTCTGCCTCATTTCGTGACCTCAGCTGACGTAGTCAACATGGTCGTGAAGTATGATTCAAATCTCAAATGGAAACGTACGTTTGTAAGCGCTGAACTTTGTACTTCAAGAAAACAATTTGTTAATTAGTGCAACAAGTAATGCTTTAACAGTCGATAACAACTGTAAATTATCAAGTATCCAAGTGGCAAAACATTGTATCAAGTTAAGTAAATCTCTTTATCGTTCATGTAATAAAGTGAACTAATATCTTACATGCTGCAGCTCGATGAGGCCTCTCCAAAAGCAATTAAAGAACCCATGGTTATGGCCTGACGATAGACAAACATATAAGAGTGACAGAGTCAACTTAAAAACAGTAGCAGTGGACCAATAATACAATACCAATCGCTGTTTTTTAGGTTTTACTTTTAGGCTACCAGTTTCGACAATACATTATGTCATCTTCAGGCCTGCTTAAACCCCTTGCTTAAACCTTTCTGTTACAAAATCATTTGCTTAAACCTTCGTGTTAGAAAATATTGCACCAGTTTTAACTGGTCTTTTGAAGATTATTTCACACAGGCATGCATGCTTCTAGGACAGCTTTCAGCAACTGTCAAACCATCCACTCAAACTAGAGGGCTTTCACTCGCGTTACTTTTCTTTCGTGGTAAGAATTTTGAGCAATAAGGACAACATTTAAAGGGATTTTTACTGAATTCATGCCACTTATGCATTCAGAAAGGAATAGGAGACTTAAAAACCGAAGAAGAAGAAGACGATAATACCAATAAGCTGAAAGTATTGGCACTACAGAAGCAATTAGTTTAAACATGTAGGTGATATTCTGTTGTTTTAATTGCATTACGTTGTGTTTAAAGTCGATAATTACCTTGGCCTGTTTTACTTCAATTCGAAAAGTTTTAATGATGTACAGTTACTGAACATAAATGTCAGTTGTGATTAAGCTCCATACACTACTTCTGTAACAAATCAAATGAAATATGGTTTGGCGTTGTATACAATATTTCCACAAACAGATAATTAAGAAAACATGAGATGATTGTTGTGGTTTTAGAAATGATACTGAAAATCGTGGACTATTTTTAGAATTTAGACCTACTTCGCAAGCTGTGAAGAGTCAAATTTCAGGTAAATGTTTACAGTGTAAAATACCGAAATTGTAAAAACACATTTAACCTACATTTAGCTGTGAAATTTTTTATTTATAATGAACTATATTCTCTGTACACTGGTATTATATTTCTCTCATGCCTGGTAAAAGAAACTTTTTTCATTCAGTGTTCGTATTTCTTACAAATGTAATTCCTGACTCTCCATTCAATCACACTTTTCATATATAGCGTAAGTTCACGAATTTCAGTTGGGTTATCGTAATCGATACCCGATCCTACGTTCTTGATGGAACGTATTTGCATGATTACTCAACTTTAAAGCACTTTAAACTTTCTGGGAGATCTCCATGGTACTCAGACTCCTCCTCCCCCCTCCACACCCCCCCCCCCTCGCTCCCCACGATCCCTCCTTCAATGCCTCTTCACAGACGGACGGAGAGTACATTATAATACAATTCATGTTGTGTGCAGTGGTACAGATAAGTGGTAAAATTAAAAGTCAGACAATTAATCTCTATGTTGTGCCGCAGAAGGTGGAAAATTTACACACAGATTAACTATGAAACAAAATGCTCGCTCAATATTCCACAAATCAGCCACGACTTGTAGAGTTCACCTCGGTGTTTTTATTTATTCAGAAAGGTCACAGTTCACACAAAAAATCGGAATTCACAGATCTGTTTCTATCTTTCGCCCTTAAACGCATTATGTCACTTGCGATAGGGAGGAAAATAAGTGTGGTTGAAGCGTTCACACGTATGTGCATTTACAAATGTTCGCTATAAAATGTTAGTGCAAATCTAGACTCTCACGTAAGTCTCAGGGGATTATTTCCACACTTGGTGAATTAGTACACTGCATTAGTTACAGTTTTTGAATTAATATTCACTCAGACGTGAGTACAGTTTATGCTAGGGAACAAAAATTAGGCGATTATTATAGCAAAATCATTTTTCACGACTCACTTCAATCACTGTTTATTGGCGTCGTCCTTTTCTTTCGCGCAATGAAATTAGCACTGGTGACATGGTTTACTGTTTTACTTTAATAATAATTTGACTCCGATCCCCCAGTAGGAGTAATGTAGGCTGCTTTAATCAAAATTACTCAATCAATTCGAATAGAACCACAAATCCCACTGTCCTCTTTGTTCTAACAGTTTTGGCGCTAAATTACAGATCGCCACATGTTCACTTACGCCGATCTATACCTCGTAATTCGTACTCACACAAATAATAGTAGCGTTTCCATTTCACCAAATATATGCTTGCACATTTGCACTATTAAACAATACTCTTTGTCGAAATAAATCGGCGCGACAAATTCTTACTCAAACGACCACATGGGCCACCCACAAGTGGGGCTTGCTCGCCACCCAGCCGCCAAACGACTGACCCCCGGCCAAGATGGCTGCTCGCTTATATATGCTCGGATGTCTATCCCCCCTTTCTATGCAAGTACCAATCTCACCAGTTAAGGTTACATATTTTGACACATACATCCCTCAACAGAAATAAGTGCACCATCGGAAGCGCGCTGAAAAGTACATGGTAAATATGTTAGATTAATTTCTGGGATTATTCTATCGCCCGTAAATCAAGTTTTAGTTTTTTGCAAAATTTCGCCACTTAGCGCAGATTTGTTTGTTTACATCTGTGCTGCAAAGTTTTAGCATAGAACTGCATATAGCACTGTTTTTAGACGTAATCTATAACGATGTACACTTGCGCTTCTCAAAACCCTAGTATCTACAATAATTAATTAATTATGGGCGATAAATGTTAATAATACTTTGCAAACAATGAAAACTACAGCACGTTAAGTGTATAGTATAACTTAACTAGTTTAAAATACGTGTGATGCCACCCAAAATATTATATAGTGCCGTTCTTTACGTCATGAATTTTCTATTGAATTTTATAAACAATTTCTCATCAAACTTTATTTATTGCTTTTTTACGAGCTTAATTATTTATGAAGCTTAACGTATGACCACGACACTCGATCCGCTATGACGAAACGTTTTTAATGAGCGCTCGCTCATCCCTTTAAGTTGTTGTCTACTATTCTTATTAATCTTTCAGTATTCGTGGTATTAACCGATTTAGAGGTCACTACAACTTTTGCGTCTCGTGACTCAAAATAAAGATCGATCTTTCAGAAGGTGTATATTGCTGACCACAATCCACTGCCACATTGCTCTTCACTGTAAGTTACATAGTTTTCGCGTAACGCGCGAAAAACCAAACAATGCCCCAAGCTGTGGGCCATGTGGCCGCCCGGCGGGAGACATCCCGCCGACACACTGCAAATCTCGCGTGGGCGCACTACGCGCTTCCACGAATGGCGCACCATGTCGCGCGTTCGCTCTCCACAAAGCAATACTTGCTTACCAGACCTATTCATCTAGTAACAGGGGTTTGTACTGTCACACACTCCGCAATATAAGACCATTATTCCTCAGAACTCTAACATCCTTTCAGAGCCGGCCGCGGTGGTCTCGCGGTTCTAGGCGCGCAGTCCGAAACCGCGCGACTGCTACGGTCGCAGGTTCGAATCCTGCCTCCGGCATGGATGTGTGTGATGTCCTTAGGTTAGTTAGGTTTAGGTAGTTCTAAGTTCTAGGGGACTGATGACCACAGCTGTTAAGTCCCATAGTGCTCAGAGCCATTTGAACCATTTGAACCATCCTTTCAGAGTTCTACGTAAATGTGTTTGATCATGATGACGTTTGAACCCCGAATGTGCTTCTAGACTACACAAGTAAATTCTCTATCCTACAAACCGCACGTAAATGCGTTCGGTTCTGACTGGTGGAGATTCATCATAGTCAGTCAGCTATCAGTTCTAAACCTCACTGACAGACGTCTTTTTCTTTGAACCAGTCACAACGTAATATCTTTTCAGAATAATTTATGAAATGAAAAACTTGTAGCACACCAACTATATTTGGTCAGAAACGCGCAGAGTAGGACGTAGATTTCAGCAATGCCAGCTGCACGCAAGTGTGGCTGTTATCTCTTACAAAATGCAGCACAGCTCTCACAACATTGCGAGAGGAGCAGGTCTGACAAGGTGTCGATACAGTTGACATAGCTGTACCTAAGCAGAATAAGGCGGAGACCTTTTTACACTGGCAGCTGTCTGAGTGTTTAGGATTTGTGCCGCAAGGCACAGCAAAGACCGAGTAAGTATAGATGTGAAGTGTATCAATTTCTGGCCATTTTGTATTACAGGCACTTGTGTTAGTATCGCAGCTCTACCGTCATGGTGCTGTGATACTTGCAGGAGCCATCCGGAATGCTGTTCATGGACCACAGTTCGACTCTGTGACAGGGCAGTCCACGCTGAAACTACAGGAGCTGGAGCCGCCACCAGATCTGGCCAGCACCAGCCGTGGGAAACAGTTTGACAGGCATCAACATGGGGCACTAATTTACGCCCATTACATCACTCGCCCACTGCCTGCTGGACAGCACTGAGGGTGAGTCACGCAACGCACCACTCGCGTCCTTCGCTAGCCATCGGGACCAGAGTAGTTGCTGACATAGGCAGATGCGTCACGCACCTTAACTCGGCTGACGCCTTGGCTGTCAGCACTGCTGTTTGACAAGACTCAGGAAGCTTCTTCCTGTATAGAACCACTGAGGGGAGCCGTAACAAAGATGTTTGGGAAGTTATGGGCTGTTTTACTGTGCTGAATGATGACAGTCCACCTCACTGGGAAGGCCGTTGTGGCCGAGTGGTTCTAGGCGCTTCAGTCCGGAACCGCGCTACTGCTACGATCGCAGGTTCGAGTCCTGCCTCGGGCGTGGATGTGTGTGATGTCCTTAGGTTAGTTAGATTTAAGTATTTCTAAGTCTAGGAGACTGATGACCTCAGATGTTAAGTCCCATAGTGCTCAGAGCCATTTGAACCATCTGAACCACTTCACTGGTGTCAGAGTGCAAATGTCACCTTTTTAGCGTAATGTTCGAACCTAGGGACTACGATACAGTGAATCAAGAAACTTAACTGTTATTGCCAAAGTGACTTCATGATGGAAAAGAGGCTCTCTCGAATGCCGTGCTCTTTGTAAAATGAATTTTGCTAAATATAAGGAATCAGTGAATTTGTCGCACTTTGAAGGTAATGGTAGTCACAAGTACGAAGTATACCTTGGAAAGTCATTCAGCACTATCATTCGGCATGTGCTTAGACAGTGATGAGAATCAAAATGGTTAATGATTCGATGTGAGAATTAAGTTAATATATTTTATTTTGTGTATCTTCTAATGGTTGTTGTTGTTGTCTTCAGTCCTGAGACTGGTTTGATGCAGCTCTCTATGCTACTCTATCCTGTGCAAGCTTCTTCATCTCCCAGTACTTACTGCAACCTACATCCTTCTGAATCTGCTTAGTGTATTCATCTCTTGGTCTCCCTGCTAATGGTTCGTGTTTCAAAATGAGTGTCAAGAAGTGTAAACCCTTGCCAAAGTCAAAGACGCAAGGAGTAACAGAACCAGAAGCAGTTCGCTTATTGTTGGATAAAGTAGGGCAAGTAAACGCAGTTAGTATGTGGTTACATAATATGGAAGAATTGGAGCCAACACATCGAAATATGGAAGCCGCAAGTTTAGTCTCTCCTTTCTCTCATATATCAGTTGAGTATGTGCAAGCATTTGTGGATGATCTGAGGAATTTGGCAGAGGTGGAAAAGCGGTCCAACAAAGATCTTTTGACAGTCGCAAAATTTACTGGAGAAGTAACAGCTCATGTGGGATATACAGAGGCTAGAAAGGGATCCGGAATGTTTGAGGAATTTAGAAAGGGGTTAGTTCGAAAGTATACAAAGCAAAACAGTGCCAGATATTTTATGGACTAGTTGAGCATGGTAACAAAAGAGCGTGCAGAATCAGGAGAAGAAGTTGTAGATAGGATAAGAAAGATCAACAGTTGTACATCCGAGCTGGTCCAGAATGCTACGGGGAATGAATTAATGTTATGGGAGCCTGAGCAGGTAACACTTGATGCATTTCTGAGAGAGTTGCCTTCAGAAATGTCAAGGACAGTACGGACAGGAGCTGCAGTTGATTTATGAGCATCTGTCATACTGGCAAGTTGAGGAAATTGACACGTCAACCGGACTGCATACTAGATGGACAGTGTGTCAGGCAATATGAGGTGTTGTAGATGTGGATAGTCGAGGCATATTCAGAAGAGTGTTGCCTGCCTCAGGATGGTGGAAGTAGAGGCTAGAGGTCACCATAATGGTAATGGTGATTTCAGTGGCATGGGAGTTAAATGGCAATGGGAACCAGAGACACACCTACAAGCATTCCCAGTAGTATTAGACGCTATGAAGTCATATGCAGAAGTGGATTGCGCTGTCGAAGGAGAAGTAGGGATGCAGAATTTTAGGATTTTATTGGATACACGGGTGCTTATGGCAGTTGCCAATGGATATCTTGTGGAATGAAAGGAATGGTACCCACCATGGTATGGATGCCATGGAGTAGGGGATAAAGGTGTCACACTGTTGGGATCAGAGGGGAGAGATGTTTGCCTGGGTGTGGTTCAGTTCAATGTGTAAAAATTGTATCACATCTGAGTGAGGGCTGTGATATGACTCTGGATTTGGATTTGTTGCATCAGCATTTGGCTAAAATCCATCTTTGGCGATGCATGGTGGAGCCTGACACATCTGTGTATCTAAGAGTACCACGAAATCACTTTTGGTTAATGTTGAGTCTAAGATACAGGTAAGGATGTGGTGTGTAATGGAAATGCTGGAAGTAAATGAAGTGTTGGATCAGCTACGTTGCGAAAAGAAGTGTAGTATGCATACAAGAGGTAAATGGTGAAAAAATTGTACCTGTGTTTGACGATAATTTCAGCACCTAGGACTTAAGGTTGAAAGAGAGCTTGTTGATCATTTACGTGGATATCCTGGACGAGAAATACAAAGATTCAAGGAGTATTGCCCATGAACGATCGCTAAACGACACTGAAACTGCATTATGAGCTGAAGTGAAGCACCTAAAGGGTAGTGGTAAGGAATTAATGGATGAGTTACTGTTGGAACTTAGGGATTTCCTTTTTCCAAGAGGGCTGTTGGCAGCAATAATTATTACGCAGCACCACATAACAAGAGAAACTGGATCATTGATTTACTGCAAATTATACGGTCTACTGGAGTACTTGCAGCTGATACTAGAGGAGTTCATCGCTCAGCAGCTTAATTATAGGATTACTGAGGAGATTAACAGCCCATGGGGAGCCATAACTGATATTTTGCCCAAAAGTTCAGCGGATTGATCACGAAAATAGCGGTTTCGTTAAGATTATTTGAATGCCAGGAATCGTAACAGATCCCTACACTCTACTGAACATTATGGAAACCATAGACTATTTAGGCCAGTGCAAGTATTTTTAATGATGGACTAAAGGAGTGGCTACCATCAGCTACTATCAGTTCAGGAGGATACACCTGCGACGTTTCAAAGGTTCTTAGACTGAGATTTCAAAGAACTGAAATTTCATCAGTTCATGGTGTACCTTGATGTATATGATCATCGTTGTAAGTGATATCGAACAGCACATACAACGCTTAAGGGAATTTATTCCTGAGACTCAGAGCCGCGAATTTAATGTTGAGTAGAGATAAGTGTAATTTTGTGTTGCAAGAAGTAGCATACCCAGGTCATATAATTAGTAGGGATGGGGTTAGGACAAACCCAGTGTTGGTTAAAGCCAAATGTGAATTGTGTATTACAATCATTTCATGGAGACGTAAATTATTACAGAATATTCGCAAAAGCATTTGCGGATGTTGACATACTGTTGACTAAATTACTAAAGAAAGGTCCCAAATTTCTTTTTTGAAGGAGTGTCGAAAAGCTATTGACAAACTGAAAGAAGATTTGGCATCAAGTCCGATCTTGGTGTTTCAGAATTTCAATCATGAATTCATTCTCCCATAAAAAAGCGTCCAATCATGTATTTGTATCTGTGTTGTCTCAAGAAATAGATGGCAAGAGCACTCAGTGGCCTATGCTTCAAGGCAAATGATCTCAGCAAAGAAGAATTACTACACGACAGAAAGAGAAATGTTGATCCTTATCTATGGAATCACCTACTTCAAGTGTTACCTCTATGGGAAAAACTTTGAAGTGATAACAGACTATCCAGTGTTGAAGTGGTTACTGGGGTTGAAAGATTAATCTGGTAGATTGACACGATGGGCACTATGACTGAGCGAGTCATAAGTAAACCTGGGAAGAAAACCATGGGTTTGCTAACTGTTTATGTAGGAAAGTAGCAGTGTTACAAATCAATGGTAATAAGTCGAAGGAATGGCAGACAGCACAGAAGGCAGATAGCGGATGTAAGCGGTTTAGTAAACAGCCACAGTTTTGTTTGCAGGGTGGATTGCTGTGCAAAGAAATAAGTTGAGATCATAGATGGTGGTGCCATCAATGTTGAGAGGTAGAGTATTACAGGAGACACATGACCACGTGTTAACAGGTCATGAGGTATGTAGGTCTACCAGAAGGAGAGTAGCAGATAGCAGACAGACAATGGTGGAAGAACAGGAAATCAGATGTGAACCATTAATTATGGAATTGTACATAGTATGCACAGCAGGTTTTTGTCAGACAAGAATGTCGTTGCAAAGCTTTTCTGCAGCATTAGCACTGTTCAGTTGCTCCGACTGATGTTTCAGTTTCTTTAAACTAAACTTCTGCAAGATATAAATATATACTCAAATTATACTCTCTTTTTTCGAGATATGTGCGCATGGTCGGTGTGACCATCGAACAAGCAGCAACAGGGGCGTAAGCACTTGTAAACAATTGGAGTCTGAGTTTCAGGATATCTAAGACGATACTGACTCATCAAGGGACAATTTTATGTCGGATTTGTTGAAAGAATTGCCGGCCGCGGTGGTCAAGCGATACTAGGCGCTTCAGTCAGCAACCGCGCGACTGCTACGGTCACAGGTTCGAATCCTGCCTCGGGCATGGATGTGTGTGATGTACTTAGGTTAGTTAGGTTTAAGTGGTTCTAAGTTCTAGGGGACTGATGACCTCAGATGTTAAGTCCCATGATGTTCAGAGCCATTTGAACCATTTTGTTGAAAGAATAGTGTAAGCTTTTGAGTGTGAAAAAACTGAGGAGTACAGAGAGACTGCATAGAATTGCGGGGAAGATGATAGGAAACTATGCGGACGCAAACCATTTATATTGGGATGTTTGTTTACAGCTCGAAGCAGCACACAAACGTAAGATTGTCACTAGATGAGGTAGTATTTAGTCGTAAGATGCCATCGCCGCTTCACATGTTGAAACCCTAGAATTGGTTCAAGACTTCGTGAGCTTGATAACGAAAATTTGGAACGGGATGTAAGGCTAATACCACGATACTAGAAATGCCAGAAAAAACAGTGACCCACACAACAAGAATGCCCAGGTACTAGGTACTATTATCGACTTCTTATACTCAAAAGTGGAAGACGTCAACGGTCATGTGAAACTGCGGAAACTACGTCACCAATAAACGGCAATATTCAGTTGGTGACAAAGACAGCAATTGCGCATGTGGGATGTATAAAACCGTTTCAAAGGAGTCCGGAGGTTATTGCCTGAATTATGGGCTTGGACTAGAAGGGAAAAGTAAAAAACCAGTTACAGAAGGGCGAGCGGCAGGTTTTGGATAAACGAGCAAGAAAGAGTCTATACGGATTAACGCCTAGGACATGAGATTGCATTTACGTTTTGTGCTATGAATATGTATAGCTTAAGGTGTAGCGCAGTCGGGATGAACCACTGCAGGGCAGAAGGGGAGGAAAAGGTATTGGGTATCGCTGTCCTCAGGTTAGGTACGTCTCGATGGTGCAGGCCATAGCCGTCCTGCTGATCGACACTGGAGTAGAAGCATTGCAGAACCAGTGCTAAGCAAGAACATGTGGTAACTGCCAGTCACCGTGGTATTTAGGCATGGGAAATGTGGAATGAGGTGAGACGGCTAGAGGAAGCATTTGACAGTTTCCAGGAGGATGCGAAGAATTACAGAGTGCTTAAAGTAGTTGCAGGGGTATGTATGGGGATGCAAGGGGCTTATGAAAATTTGAGTGACGAGAACACAGCTTTTGGGGATTATACCAGACAGAAGAAGGAGGAGAGGTTTGATCGATGTATGGGACGTCTTTTGAAAACCGTGTTAGGACCAGCTGACGAGGACATGTGGAGGATGAACACCACTGTAGCTGAGATGACGTAAAGGGTATGTTAAAACTTCCTCGCACACTGTGTGGTTCTTCAGTGGATACAGGAGCGAGGAACAGATAATGTTCATGAACAGAGAATTCAGATGTTAATTTATTCTACATCTAATATCAAACAGTAACAATAATACATAACTTTCGTTGCAGTATCAGTTGCTAACAGTAGATATAAATGTTGAAGTATATACCGATACAAATGATTTACAGTTCAGACGATCTTCATTCCTACTACTATTCGGTAAATGACGGGCCCTGGTCACTATGAAAGTGTGTAAATGTTATTTAACTGGCAAACACACAAAAATGGGGTCGTACATGAATGTTCGGACTGAAGTACACCCCTCGGTGGAGTTCCTGAGAGGGGATGCTTGCATCTCATTTACAGTATCGTAATCGTTCGTGGCCACCCCTTCGTGGCTAGGTGGCGGCTGTAGGGAACGCGGAGGTGTAAATGGCGGCACGTGTGTTTTAAAGAACGGTCGACTGAATGACGGCTGAAGCCGCAAGGTAAAAGGAAATATGGTGGCAAGTGGGTTGCACGGAAAGATATTTCAAACAATATTCTGTTGTTAAGTCAGCTGATTGGGGAAGTAGAGAGTTACGTCATAAATGTGGAAGAATCAGTGAACTGGAACGTTAAGACTTTATCAGCTGAAGTGTAAATGTTGGATACAGAAGTAGTGGTAACGAACAGGTTATAGTCATTGGACAACAGTATATGAGAAGCAAACAGAGAGGTATAGGAATTGCGGAAGCTGTGCAAGGATGACTAAGAGTAAATTTATTGTCACCAGGGGGGGGGGGGGCTATGGAAAATTCAAAAAGACTTACCAACAGAATTAAAGTTGTAACCAAACCATAAAAAATTTGCCTTTCCAGTTTAGCCTGGCAGCAGTTGAAGCAAGGATCTATTGAGCAAAGATGTGTATTTCGGTTTCCTTTTCAGCAGCAGGGAAGCAGTCGCTGTACCAATCTATGCAATCCACACATATCCTGCTGAGTGGGCGATGTTGAAGAAGTTTGTCAGGGTAAAAGTGCAGCGATTGTTGTTGACTGCAGAAGACAAGACCAGACATCCAGAAATGAAAGGAGTGGAGTTACGGAAGTGTTACAGAGATGACGTTACCCTTTGTCCAAACAGTGTAGAGAGGTCAGAGTTCCTGTGCAATGAAGTTACTGCTGCAACAGGGAACAGAGAGACATTGAAAAAAAGAGGTGACTGGGCCTTAGTTGTACTTTCAACAGGTCGAGATACACAAGTTTCTGTCTACCTTCTGTGAAGTGATAGTGGTAGACTTGTTTCGTACAGGGGTAGCACATGACAGCAAAAGATTAGAGCTAGATGTAAGTGGAATATGGATAAACGAGATGTTATGTGAAATGGTGGAGCCTACTTTCTGTCCACTTGACACAATCATCTGAGCATTTCGCAACCTTGATTTTACTGGTCAGAGAAACCAATTGGGGTGTTATCAGGATTGAAGAGTTTCCTTGGAGACATTGATGCAACATGCAGGTCAGTACACGATGAACCGGCACGAGATGAGCACAACACTGACCACAGTTATACCAAGTACTACAGCGACACTTCTTTTGTTAAGCTTGGCACTGTTATCAAGTACAAGAAGCGAAACAAAAGACGAAGTTCGGACCAAGCCACTCTTCATATCCCAGTGGACTGCGTTCCCAGAGCCTTGGCGACAGCAAATAGAGCTATAACTGTAAGTTAAATTAGACCAAAAAAGAAATGGGGAAGCTTAGCATAACTACATAAGAAAATGGATGGATCAAAGTAACCTTGGAGAAAGTGGGCCAGTGTCCGCTGGGTCAGCCACCAGGGAATTTGCCACTTTAGTTTTGCGTAAGGATAATCTAGTACAGGTCGACAGAGGGATCGTGTCTTATTTAAGAGTAGGGCAATGTAGCACACAGATCATACTTGATTAGAAATGCGCAGAGTAGGTGGCAGACAGCAGCAGCACAAGCTGCAGGCAACTGCAGATTTTATGCCTTAAAAAATAGGAGGGTTGGAACTTTGATAATGGCGACTATTTATTTACAGCTCTTACAAAGTTGATACGTGTTTCGAAGTTTTACTGACCTTCAGAGTAGTCACCAGCATTGTGTATAACCCGTTGCCAGTGATATGGAACTCGTAGGATACTCTTAGCAGCTCCAGTTGTGTTGACAGTTCGAACGGCGCGGTCTATTGCCCCTACGAATTTGTAGCAGTTCTGAAGCAAATGCCGTGAAGTGTTTCCTTCAGTTTAGGAATCGAGTTGACCTCACGAAGGCATACGTCAAGGGAGTGCAGTAGATGGTATAGCACTTAGCAGACCCATTAGTCAAACAAACCAGTAACAATTTGCACTGTACGTGCTTGAGCATTGTCCTGCCAAATGATGGTCAGGTCTTGCAGAAAGTGTCATCACTTCTGTCTCTATGCTGTTCATTTTTGGAACACAACCTACGACCAGCTTAGAGACAGAACTGCCTCTATTAAACTTACAACCCTCGTACAAAATAGCCATAGCAACATTGCGAGGCGAGCTAACCAGGTGAGGTGTGTAAACAGCTGATGCTGCGGTGAATAAGTGCAAGAAGACGAAAACGTTTCCACACTGGCTACCACTGGAGTGTTTAACATACATGCTGCAAGTCATAGCAAAACCCAAGCAAGCGCAGCCCAAAAACTTATAAATCGCTAACCATTTTGCACTAAGTCACTTTGTCAGTATCGCAGCTGTACCGCCATAGTGTTGTAATGCTTGGAGACACCGTTCAGAATGATCTTTGTGGACTATAGTTTGGCCGCCCTGAACCGATGGGGGCTGAAAACGCCACTATATCAAGCCGCACCTGCCCAGGGAAGCAGTTTGCAGCCATCAACGTGGGACAGTGGGTCACAGCCATCCATTACGTCACCGGCCCGCCACCAGTTGGACAGCGCTGGGCCGGCCGGTGTGGCCGAGCGGTTCTAGGCGCTTCAGTCTGGAACTGAGCGACTGCTACGGTCGCAGGTTCGCATCCTGCCTCGGGCATGGATGTGTGTGATGTCCTTAGGTTAGTTAGGTTTAAGTAGTTCTAAGATGTAGGGGACTGATGACCTGAGATGTTAAGTCCCATAGTGCTCAGAGCCATTTGAACCAGTTAGACAGCGCTGGGGGGTGGCGGGGTGGGTGTGAGCGGCGGATGGCGGGGGGGGGGGGGGTGAGTCATGCCACACAGCACTCACCGCTATAGCTAGCTATCGGGACGAGAGTTGTCACTGACAGAGCCAATTGCGTCGTGTGTCACCACTCGGTTGACACTGCGTTCCAGTGGCGGCTGTTGTGTGAGGACACATGAGCACCCTAACCTTTGGCACATTGCGGATTTATTGGTTATTTTTCTTTGAATGCTGTTAAACATATTGTAGATTCATTAATCTGAAATACATAGCACTAAATCTACTGCGCTGTGCTACATTGCTCCTCTAGTCTTGGTGAAACTTGGCATCATGGTCGCTAGTACACCTTCAGTTGTGCACGTTTTAAGGAGCTTTTGCACATACTCAACTGGCGTGGCGTAATTTCCCTATGGGCCAAATACATATGGATTTGATGAACTACGTGCACTGTTCACGGCATGCACAGTTAGCCCTTACCACTCAAGAAGTTTACTACCAACAGGTAGTTTTATCCCCAGTCGTTCATTAGATCATATATCAGTATATGTTATAGTTATACAGACAGAGGAACCTATTTTTTGGGATTTTGAGTGAGATACCGTATATTAAGTTTTGGATTTTATCATACAGTAATCCATTTGAGGCGTTGAGAACCATAAAGCACGTCACCGTCTATTGTGAAAGTGTAGCATTTATTGATGCTTCCGGTATCTGTTAATCTTATGTTGGGTCAGTTGTATCTTTGCTGAAGGCCCACATTGTTTATATCAGCATTATCGCAAAGCTGTCTCAGTGGTTTCTCTGAGATTCACATCAATGTTGGGTCGAAGATGACGCGCTTTGGTCCCCTACGGTTCTCAGCGGCTCATTTGTATTCTAGTTGAGCGACCTTGTTGGCAGATAGAACTACTTGAATTTAATCATTTCCGCAAACGGCGGATTGTATTTGGAGTAGGTTGTTTATTGTGCAGGGATCGGCTTTCCTGTGCAGTGTCAACCTAAACTCTGTTGAATCTGTTTTAAGTGCTAACAGAAAAGAAAATTACCAGGAAAAGTTAACTGGAACGGGACTAGGGTCTCCCAGACCAGATCCTTTGTCTGAGAAAGTGACGCAATCAGTTAGGCGAGACTACAGGGGGACATTTAACAACAAACCGTATAATAAGTTACGTGTAAATTGTCATGTGGGTGCAACGTAAGAATGTCCGATTTTTAGCGCAGAAGTTAATGCGGTGATTAACACATATGTTGTCGTTCTTGTACATTTTCCAAGACAAAAAGAAAAAAAATTAAAACGCACGAAAACCCCCACTTACACAAAAATTCGAAACGGAGATTAATGAAAGCTTATACATTATTTCGTTCTTGCCGTAAACTGTACTTCATTATGTACGAAACTACACTACTGGCCATTAAAATTGCTACACCATGAAGATGACGTGCTACAGACTCGAAATATAACCGACTGGAAGAAGATGCTGTGATATCCAAATTACTGCCTATCCACAGCATTCACACAAGGTTGACGCCAGTGGTGACACCTACAACGTGCTGGCTCAAATGGCTCTGAGCACTGGGTGGGACTTCACATTTGAGGTCATCAGTCCCCTCGAACTTAGAACAACTTAAACCTAACTAACCTAAGGACATCACAAACATCCAGGCCCGAGGCAGGATTCGAACCTGCGAACGTTGCGGTCACGCTGTTCCAGACTGAAGCGCCTAGAACCGCACGGCTACACCGCCCGGCTAACAACGTGCTGACATGAGGAAAGTTTCCAACCGATTTCTCATACACAAACAGTAGTTAACCGGCGTTGCCTGGTGAAACATTGTTGTGGTGCCTCGTGTAAGGAAGATAAATGCATACCATCACATTTCCGACTTTGATAAAGGTCGGATTGTAGCCTATCGCGATTGCGGTTTATCGTATCGCGACATTGTTGCTCGCTTTGGTCGAGATCCAATGACTGTTAGCAGAATATGGAATCGGTGGGTTCAGGAGGGTAATACGGAACGCCGTGCTGGATCCCAACGGCCTCGTATCACTAGCAGGCGAGATGACAGGCATCTTATCCGCATGTCTGTAACGGATCGTGCAGCCACGTCTCGGTCCCTGAGTCAACAGATGGGGACAACAACCATTTGCACGAACAGTTGGACGACGTTTGCGGCAGCTTGGACTATCAACTCGGAGACCATAGCTGCGGTTACCCTTGCCGCTGCATCACAGACAGGAGCGCCTGGGATGGTGTACTCAACGACGAACCTGGGTGCACGAATGGCGAAACGTCATTTTTTCGGATGAATCTAGGTTCTGTTTACACGATCATGATGGTCGCATCCGTATTTGGCGACATCGCGGCACATTGGAAGCGGGTATTCGTCATCTCCATACAGGCGTATCACCCGGCGTGATGGTATGGGGTGCCACTGGTTACACGTCTCAGTCGCCTCTTGATCGCATTGACGGCACTTTGAACAGTGGACGTTACGTTTCGATCCCTGCGAAACCCTACATTTCAGCAGGATAATGCACGACCGCATGTTGCAGGTCCTGTACGGGCCTTTCTGGATATAGAAAATGTCCGACTGCTGCCCTGGCCAGCACATTCTCCAGATCTCTCAGTAACTGGAAACGTCTGGTCAGTGGTGGCCGAGCAACTGGCTCGTCACAATACGCCAGTCACTACTCTTGATGAACTGTGGTATCGTGTTGAGGCTGCATGGGCATCTGTACCTGTACACGCCATCCTAGCTCTGTTTGAACTCAATGGCCAGGCGTATCAAGGCCGTTATTGCGGCCAGAGGTGGTTGTTCTAGGTACTGATTTCTCAGGATCTATGCACCCAAATTGCGTGAAAATGTAATCACATGTCAGTTCTAGTATAATATATTTGTCCAATGAATACCCGTTTATGATCTGCATTTCTTCTTGGTGTAGCAAATTTAATGGCCTGTAGTGAACAAAATTCCACATAAATAATGGTATTATTATCATTGCTATTATTGTTACTGTTATTATTGTTATTATTACTATTATTGATAGCGGCTGAAGTTGTATGAACATGTTGATAAGCATTACTGTTGTTTCCAGATCACTTAGCATTACTGTTACACAGAAGATGCTATTAATTTTGCTGTAATTTTGAAAATTTGTGAACACCCAGAATGTATACCTACAAGCCATCCACTGCTGTGTTCGGTCAGCGCTCCTGGTTGACAGAACTCACGAAGACATTGGGCGCCTGTTATACTGGTGCTCCCTGTAGAGAACCACAGCAGCGGGCCGTAATAAAGATATTTTTAGGAAGTTCCAGGCTGTTTCAGTGTTGCTGCATGGTGTCCCTTTGCACTTCCTTTGCACAAGCCCACTTCACTGGAATCAGTCTACTTCACATTTTACAAAACCACTAATGACAAGATAATACCCTCTTTACTTAACTGACTTACCTGGCATGTTTCTCCTTTCCTAAGTACCATAAAGTGGCGAATTACACGTTACAAATTTCTCCAGAGCATATGACTCACTCACACCCACAAATGTTTCTCAAACTACCATGTACATTGTTAATAATCATGCAAATAGTCCTATATCACATTCCCTCACATTCATGCTCCATTCGCTCAAAAAATCAAACACCTAAAATTAGCAATAACTAACAAAGACATTATATTCCCAAGAGATAAAATTATTTACCAAAAATACATTGTTTTGACTGCTTAATATTTCGTGGTCTGTAAGACACCGACATCGTGTAGGATATTATCACCAGCTAAGTCATAACACACATCACTCACAAATAGAAAAATAGAATTGTGCTCCTCCAAAACTATACTCTGGTCGTCGTGGTACACTACATAAATGACGCAATAAATTGTAGGATTATCGGTAGTATTGCTATAATTGGTAGGGAAGAAAATGTAAACGAACGTGTAAGAGAGAAAATGGAAACCAATGACTTCTCATTGTTTTTTGTTTGTTTAGACGTTTGTGTATCACATATTGAGCCGTAGTAAAGTTAGCTTGGAAAAGCGCGCCGCAGCGCGTTGCGTGAAGCAGTCGCCCTGCGTTTTCTGTCGGTGGCGCCGTTGTCGCAATTGAATTGCGTGGGTTTAAGAAGCGGCTTTATGGGTTCTCGTGCACAGTTGGCAGGCGGGGCATCAAGAAGCGACTTCTCTGCCGGTGCTAGAGGGACAGCACGCAGACCGCGGCATCAGCGTAAGCGACGCGAGCTGCGGCTCCGTGGTATGGGGCGTTAATTGCGCGTCAAGAAAGGAATCTTCCTGAGTGTGGGGCCTAATTTGCAGTTCGGCCTTATGCTGTCGACCGGTGAGGAGGTTCTGAAAATCGGCGCGCCTTCCTGCGTCCGTAGAAACGGCTGGCAGCGGGCGGCTCGGCATTTGAAGGTGCTGCGTTGGTTCAGTCCTGGCAGTCGTAACGCACCAGAAGTTAAACATTAGATGTTAACAGATTTTATGAAGTTTAATTGAATTCAATTTGCTTATTCTTGTTAATTATACCAGCCGTATATTTTAGGGGTTTCCCGCCATTCATTCTCGTCTGCCTACGCGCGGTTAGGTGGTAATATTAGAAAGGGTGGTCCGTTTGTCCACTTTTGAGGATGAAAGGAGGGGGGGGGGGGGGGAGTCAGAGTAAATCTGTGGTTCGGATTGCTTCTTTCCCCTCCCAGCTTACCTACGGGTTATTCGACTGTTAGCCTCTGGCGTGTCTGTGAAAGTCTAACGCACTGCCGTGTCTGTGAAAGTCTAACGCACCAATGGCTGTACTGTTTAAAATATAAGGCACTAAGACTCGATCCATTGTCTCGCCTGCCATAACTAGTATTGCTGACCTTCCGTGTAAAAGGTACTCTAAGAAAGAAAAAAATTCCTTTTGCCTCGTGGTAACAACTAGTCAGTTGCATAACGAATTCCTGCTAGTCTGGAAGCTATAACTTACGTATATTTGTGTTTATGTATATTTGGCTATAATCAAGCAAGTTTGTTAATGTACGCTGTAGTTTTTTTTTATATTGTCTCTAGTCAGCAAAAACTGTTGTGTGTTTTTTTCCGATTCAATACCTTTTAAGGATTTTACTCAACATGCTTATGTCTTTCATATAGGTAGTTGGTTATTAGTGTGTTTTCTTGCCATGCAAAAGTTTGCCATTTAATTACGGGTAGAGATTGTTGCCTTGAAAGGAGAACGTTGTAAAGGTTCGTAAGTCCTACCTTGCGAGCATGTGTGTTTGCCGTAAGTTAACTGGCAGAAATTTGTAAAATCTGTTTTTTTATATATTTTGTAAAATAAATGTTATTAATTGTGAGTGTCCCCCCCCCCTCCCCGTGTGCATGATTCATGCGTTTTGGTTTTTCTATTTTGAAAATTTTTGTAAACAGGATTGTCTTTTTATGTTGCAGACAAGTTGATTCTGCACTATTTAATGAGCCTCAGTGAGGCTGTTGTGGGCGGCCGTAGTTACGGCTGTTGTAGCCAAATGTGGAATTTGTCAGCCCAAAAGTGAAGTCACGTATTCAAATTGTATTCATTTATTAATGTAGTGAAATTCACCTGTAATTTAGCTGAGCTTTAAATACTATACAGCGTCGCGTTGTATACGTTAAATTGGTTGTACTTGCCTTTTACTGGCGTGTAATTTTTTTATAATTTAATAATTTAAAAGTCCTTTCCTATCGTAAATTGTGACTTATTCGTTAAATGATTGTTGGTTTTTTAAAATATCGTGAACTCTTGCATCAAATTTGGATAAAGAGTGTTACTGAAAATTGTGTGTGATTTCACTAGTTATTCCTTGGCACCTACTTCCACTTTACATTTTGTGTATTAATTGTGATTAATAACCTTTGCTGAACCAGTAGTAATTTTACGGTTCACATATTTAGAACTGCCGATCACTCAGTGTTAGTCAATGCGGGATTTGTTTATGAATAATAGAAACATGTTTTATGTAAATTCGACGAAGTATTGAAACGATGTTTGTTTTTAGTGCAACATTCCTGTGTTCTGCATCACAAAGCAAGACATTTTTAATAAAACCAGACTTAAACATTGACTGTTTCAGTTTTGATACAAATATTGTTAAGTAACAGACAGAAGAATAATTATGTAAAATAAAAATATTATGTAGATTTTCTGACCCTTTATACACCCTCATTGAGTTTCTGGACTGCTCACCACTTCCAGGTTTGAGGTGAATCTAGTAAGACAGTGATTGCATACGTAACGAAAGTGATAATTGTAAGTTAGCGCCCGGTAGGTTTTCATCACGCACCACATACAGATAACGCAGACACGACCATGACTGTCCAAAGACGCTAGGAAAACTACGTTTGTCTGCGGTTACTTAGGGTAGTCTACAGTAGCCTACGGTAGTTTCACAACTCTAGTCACGAAGGAGTTGTGACTCATCTCCTGAGTGAAGCTACTTGCTACCTTCAGACTTCTCTACGAGCGACGCATGGCGCTGCGCCACATATTTATGCCCACACAACCCTCCGCTACTCTCCACTCCTGTAGCTTCCTGCACCACAGTAATCTGGCGACTGTGAGCTTGGAGATCAGGTGAATCAACACCGCAGCTTAGCCAGCCTACACAAGGTTAGGTCGGTCAATCGGTGCAAATCGAACGCTGCTGCATTGTCAGTTGGTGGCGACAGGTTAATTCGGTGTGAAGGAAACGGGGAGGCGTCGCTGCCGCAGCCATTACTGGCGGTAGACGAACGGCAGCTCTGCCGGCTCCGGCCACAGCTGCTGCTGCTGCTGCTGCGGCGGCGGCGCGAGATACCGGCGCGCTTAGCTCGGGACGTGCCGCCGCATTATTGGAAAAGCGAGGCTGGGAGCCGCGACTGGCGCTGATTTGGCGTCAACGCGTGCCGCGACCTCTGAGCGCCGGATGTCGCCAACGATCCAAACTCGGCCGCTGGCGCCACGGCTGCGTGCACTCTCGCTGCGTGGCTGGGCCCCCCTGCCGCTGACGGGGACTGGCGCCAACCGGGAGCCGCTGTACCCGAGGTACACAGACGGCCGTAAACCACTGCAGTAACGTGTTGGGAAGACAGAGATTATCTGGTTTACCACCGCAGTTTGTGCGATACGTCCCATCCACGAACATTTAGAAACCAGCCTGTCGCTCCTTAACAACTGAACCATGGATTTATTTAAAAAAAAATATTCTTAATAATTTACTTCAGTTACTAGCGATTCATCAAGAACATTAACACATTTAATCGCACTATGTGAGCGTGTAAGTAGTTGCCAGGGAGTAACTGATGAAATCATAATCAAATTGCTTTTAACAAATGTGAATTTTATTCCTAAAAGCGTTTTTTTTTAAGAAACAGACTTAAAATTATAATCAGAAAGCACCCTCTAAATATCAAAATTACAATTTATTCAGAGGCAGAAAGAAACAAGTTTTGACTGTATGAGCTTCCGGCCAGAGAACCTTGCCGCTCCCTTTTGACACAGCCGTAGTTACGACCGCTCACAACAGCCTCTGAAAGACTACACAGGTGCAAATCTGCAACACACCAGATAATTTTAAACTAAAAGTTTTAACAATTTACACAAGCACACAAACTGTGCACCCCCCCGTAGAAGGCATTGAAATGGTACAAAACACTAACAATTAAAGTATTAACCTTGCCACCGAAGGTGCAACTTGATTTTAGCTTCTACGAAAAGTCTTACAGTGAAAGGTTGGTAACTTTAAATACTAAAATGATCATTTAAATAAAAGCCCATGAAATGCAATCTTATATAAAATTATACAAGGTTGGCCAAACGAGTTAACATGCTCTACAGTACAAATATACCACCTCTCAAGATGATAGGCAAGATAAAAACATATTTCAGGAATTAGTCCATTACACTCCAAGCAATAAATTCGTTAACACACCGAATCCGACAAACATGACAGAGGCAGCTACTAACGTACGGTAGATTGATAGGGAGATTACCGAACAACCCGAACCGCAGATTGTTCTAGCCCGCCCCTACTCCACAAGGGAAAAACGGACCACCCAATTTATAAGCAACCACCTTCCCGCGGGTGGGCAAACGGAGAAGAATAGTGGGATGACCAGAAAGCAAAAGGGCTGGTGACCTAACCAAGAAAACAAGTAGAATTTAACAAGAGTAAATCAAACAACACATTACCAATCACTTAGCTTCTAATTAACAGCGATGTCTCGAGAAGACTTGGCGCAGCACCTCCAAATCGCTCTCCGGAATCGTCCGCTGTCAGCCGCTTCAACGGACGCAGGAAGGCGCGCCGATCTCCCGTCTCCGGGCGTCGCAGCTCGCAGCGGCCAGACCGATGTCGTGGGTTGACTCCTGTTGCTCTCGTGTCGACCGCGAAGTCACTATGCCTCGCTATACGCCGCGGCCCACTGGACTCACGTGGTGATCTCACATGCGCCGACGCTCAAGGCGGACAAGTTATCTTGTCTCTCAGTGCGCGACAGACCAACCGATCGATCCCACCGCCAGTGACCATTGGCTGAGGAAACTCGCGCAGACTCAGATGCAGGAACTAAGCCCCGACCGGACGACCACTCGCTGAGTTCTCTTACTGGTGGAGTGGAAAGACTCCCGTTTTGCCGGCTTTAAAGGTTGATCCGAACGACAGACATACTAGCACTCCGAACGACAGACAGACACTAACTGCTTAACAAATGCGGACGAGAGACAGACTAGCAAGCTGGGGACGAGAGACAGACAAACCCACTGGCGAGGTCATAGCGCCCCTTAAATGCACGTGAACAGGCAACCTTTCCCCTTTCCCACCAGAGGGAGACACCAACGCTGCGACTGCCACAGCGGCGCCACCGCCAGAAACGGAGGGCGACTGCTTCACACTACGCGCTGCGGCACGCTCTTCAAAACAGCAACTATTACCACGGGTCAGTCCCATCCACAAACATTTACGGACCAGCCTGTATCTCCTTAACAACCAGCGTGGCTTCTGTCCGTCCACGGACGACCAGCTGCTCCTCTTCATACATGTCCCATACCCTTAAATGAGCAAACACCGTTTCGCCATCTTTAGCTCCCTCTACTTTGAGAAAATCATTTGAAAGGCTATGACATTCCACTCTTTGCTATCCCAATCGGCCTACCTCTACATTTACGAGGTGCGACAATAAAGTAATGAAACTGATGTGAAAAAAAATGTTGCTTACCGTTTTACTCAGGTTTAGTGTTGTCTCCTTCAAAGCCGTTCCCTTCTGATTGCACACACTTTTTCCAGCGCTTCTGCCATTGATGGTAACATTTCTGGAACTCATCGTCTGTAATAACCTCCAAGACCCTCGTCACAACTTTTTGGACATCTTCTGTTGTTTGAAAATGGTGTCCCCTAACCGCCGTTTTGACTCTTGGAAACAGAAAAAAGCCGCACGGAGAGATATCTGGTGAATAAGGTGGCTGTGGTATCACTTAAATTTGTTTTGAAGTTAAAAATTGCTGTACTGACAGAGTGGTATGGGATGGTGCATTATCGTGACGCAGAATCCAATTGTCGCCGTGCGGGATTAGCCTTGCGGTCTAAGGCGCTGCAGTCATGCATGGACTGTGCGGCTGGTCCCGGCGGAGGTTCGAGTCCTCCCTCGGGCATGGGTGTGTGTGTTTGCCCTTAGGATAATTTAGGTTAAGTAGTGTGAAATCTTAGGGACTGATGACCTTAGCAGTTAAGTCCCATAAGATTTCACACACACATTTTAATCCAATTGTCAGCTATGTTTGCACAGACACTAAGAACTCTTTTACGTAGTCTTTCTAAAATTTCTTTGTAGTAATATTGGTTCACTGTTTGTCCAGGAGGCACCCATTCTTCATGAAGAATTCCCTTGGAATAAAAGAAGCACACAAGCATGCATTTGACTTTTGACTTTGACATGCGAGCTTTTTTTTTTTTTTTTTTGTCTGGGTGATCCCTTTGAGCACCATTGCGAACTCTGGCGTTTTGTCTCTGGATCGGACATGAAAAAATCAACTTTCATCATCAATGATAACACGGCTCAACAATTCTGGATTGATCTCCGTTTGCTCTAAGAGATCAGCTGCCACATTTTTCCGTGTTTCTCGCTGTTGTGGTGTGAGATTTTTGTGGAACATTTTTGCCCAAATCTTTCTCATACCAAGCTCTTCGGTTATTATTAGACGAACCGTTTCTCGATTGATGTTCAGTTCTTCTGCAATCATTTTCACGGATAATTTTTGATCAGATCGTACGCGTTCACGCACCCTGGCCAAGTTGACATCCGTGAGTGAGGTTGATGGTCGTCCACTGCGATCTTCATCTTCAACATTCGTTCTGGCTTCACTAAACATTTTATGCCAACGAAAAACTACAGCTCTTGACATAATCTCCTCTCCAAAAGCCTTCTGAAGCTTACCGTAAGTTGTCGTCGCGTTTTCACCCAGTTTAACGCGGAGAGAAATGGCATACCGTTGAGCAATATTATGCGGTTCCATTTCCGTGCCAAGAGACATAAACACGTGTTAACTTATTACACCACAACTCACGACTGAGCAGTTGCATCGATGTGCCACTTGGACTAGAAGCAGCTTATAAAAATGGCTCTGAGCACTATGCGACTTAACTTCTGAGGTCATCAGTCGCCTAGAATTTAGAACTAATTAAACCTAACTAACGTAAGGACATCACACACATCCATGCCCGAGGCAGGATTCGAACCTGCGACCGTAGCGGTCCCTCGGCTCCAGACTGTAGCGCCTAGAACCGCACGGCCACTCCGGCCGGCAGCAGCTTATACACCAAGGTCAAAGATGTTGTGCCTACGCAAGCCTGCAGGATTGCCACATCTCGCAAAGAAAACCATTACTTTATTGTTGGATCTCGTATATCTATACTCCACAAGTCACATTACAGCGTGTGGCGAACGGTACTTGGTGTATAAATGTCATTTCCCGCCTTTCCTGTTCCAGTCACAAACGGTACACTGAAAGAACGGCTTTTGGCAAACATCGGTGTGAACTGAAAAAAGGAAAAAAGTGTCCCTGTGATCAACCTCTGGTGACCACGCGGTAATCGAAGGCCGCTGCGTCATCATCCGATCCGGTATGGCTGGGCATGAAGAGAGCACGACGCACGCCCGGCTGTTAGCGACGTTCCGACTTGCCATTATATACTCACGAAGATGCAAAGCTGATACGTTTTGCCGATGATACAAGTATAGCTGTCACACCCAACAGACAAGAATTAACTGGTGAAATTGTAAACGATGTTTTTCAGAAAATCATTTTTTTCAGAAAATCATTAAGTGGTTCTCTGCAAATGGGCTCTCATTAAACTTTGACAAAACTGTATATACAGTTCCACACAGTAAATGGAATGAGCCCATTAATAAATATAGATTTCGATCAGAAAACGGTAGGTAAAGTAGAGTATTCAAAATTTCTAGGTGTATGCAATGATGAGGGGTTGAACTGGAAAAAAACAACCTGAGGATCTGCTGAAACGTTTGAGTTCAGCTACTTATGCTATTAGGGTCACTGAAAATTTTGGCGATATACATCTGAGTAAATTGGCTTACACGCCTATTTTCATTCTCTGCTTTCGTATGGCATCATATTCTGGGGTAACTCATCATTGAGTAAAAGTGTTCATTGCACAAAAGCGTGTAATCAGAATAATTGCTGGAGCTCATCCAAGATCATCCTGCAGAGACATATTTTAAGAGCTAGAAATCTTCACTGTAGCCTCACAATATATATATATATATATATATATATATATATATATATATATATATATATATATATTCACTTATGAAATTTGTTATTAACAATCCGAACGGATTCACAAGTAATAGCAGTGTACATGGCTACAACATTAGCAGAAAGGATGATCTTCGCTACTCAAGGTTAAATCCAACTTTGGCTCAGAAGGGGGTAAATTATGCTGCCACAAAAGTCTTTGGTCACTTACCTAATAGCATCAAAAGTCTGACAGATAGCCACATAGCATTAAAAGGAAATTAAAAGAATTTCTTAATGGCAACTCCTACTCATTAGATGAATTTTTGGATATAGTAAGTGGGTAACTTCCCAACCTCCACAAAAAAATTAAAAATATTGAGTGTAATGTAATATTTTGTCTAATGTAATATCTTTTATAGACACCTGTTATTAACCTGACACGTTTCAGATCATTACGAAGTGTCGTATTCATGATATATGGAACAAGTAATAATCTAATCTCTAATTTAATCTAACCTCTCAATAATGTAGCTCCTCAACTGGCATCACTAGGCTGAGTGCACCCCAGTTCACTCCACCCACCAAGGAAAAATCCTTAGTAGTGCCGGGGATCGAACCCGGGTCTACAGAGACGGAATACGTGAAGTCGGATCTCTTTCATTTTACATTCATGATCTTTTCCCGGGGTGTATATAGAAAGCAGCAACAAATTGTCTGACTCTTACAGGAATGCACGCTAAATAAATGTAAATGTCGTGTGATTAGGGCCTCCCGTCGGGTAGACCGTTCGCCGGGTGCAAGTCTTCCATTTGACGCCACATCGGTGACTTGCGTGTCGACGGGGATGAAATAATGATGATTAGGACAACACAATATCCAGTCCCTGTGCGGAGAAAATCTCCGGTCCAGCCGGTAATCGAACCCGGCCCCTTAGGATTGACATTCTGTCGCGCAGACCACTCAGCTACCACGGGCGGACGGAATGCACGCTGTCGGACCTTTAGTTGTAAACCACAGCCTGATGTACAATGGCTTCCTCCAGCGTCTGTCACTGGAGTGGACTGAGCACCTCTGAGACGCTTTCCGAGTTCCTAAATGAATACGTAACGAAACGCGCTGCTCTTCTTTGAACATTATTTGTTGTGCTATCAATCCAATCTGATACGGATGGCACACTGACGAGCAATATTGACGTATCGGTCAAAAGACAGTTTTGTTGGATCACCGCTTTGTCGTGGATATTCATGCGCAATAAGTTGCATCTGTTTATAAATTTTCACATCATTGTAGAGCCACAGCGATATTTTACTATAAGGCAGTCTGGATCACTATAAATTATTTGTTTCTGATTCTGGGAACCGATTTTGATGTACAAGACCAAAGGCTCCAGATCAAGTGAGGAGATGGTTCCCCTCACAAATTGGTCACCGTGTGTTTGTGCTGAGCGTGAACTAGTAATCTCTGCACCAAAGCTCGATACTCAGCAGGTACAACTTTTTAGCGTTTGCAATTTCTACGTGACTATAAGCATCATTTGCAAAAAGTCTCATGGTATATCTGACGTTATCCACAAAGTTGTATACGTACAACTTGCAAACACTAGAAAGTTGTGCCTCCACAGGATCAACGTTGCTGCAGAGATTACCAGTTGACGTTCAATACAAACACATTGTGAGTAATTCTTGAGAGGAACCATGTCCTCACTTCAACTGGAGCCTTTGGTCCTATACACCAAAACCGGTTGCTAGATTCAAAAGCAAATAATTTATAGGTCTCTAGACTGCTTGTTAATAAAAAGTCGCTGTGGCTACAAAATGAAGTCAAAATTTAAAAACAAATCCAACGTATTACGCGTATATATATATATATATACTCCTGGAAATGGAAAAAAGAACACATTGACACCGGTGTGTCAGACCCACCATACTTGCTCCGGACACTGCGAGAGGGCTGTACAAGCAATGATCACACGCACGGCACAGCGGACACACCAGGAACCGCGGTGTTGGCCGTCGAATGGCGCTAGCTGCGCAGCATTTGTGCACCGCCGCCGTCAGTGTCAGCCACTTTGCCGTGGCATACGGAGCTCCATCGCAGTCTTTAACACTGGTAGCATGCCGCGACAGCGTGGACGTGAACCGTATGTGCAGTTGACGGACTTTGAGCGAGGGCGTATAGTGGGCATGCGGGAGGCCGGGTGGACGTACCGCCGAATTGCTCAACACGTGGGGCGTGAGGTCTCCACAGTACATCGATGTTGTCGCCAGTGGTCGGCGGAAGGTGCACGTGCCCGTCGACCTGGGACCGGACCGCAGCGACGCACGGATGCACGCCAAGACCGTAGGATCCTACGCAGTACCGTAGGAGACCGCACCGCCACTTCCCAGCAAATTAGGGACACTGTTGGTCCTGGGGTATCGGCGAGGACCATTCGAAACCGTCTCCATGAAGCTGGGCTACGGTCCCGCACACCGTTAGGCCGTCTTCCGCTCACGCCCCAACATCGTGCAGCCCGCCTCCAGTGGTGTCGCGACAGGCGTGAATGGAGGGACGAATGGAGACTTGGTGCCTTGGTGCCAATGATGGTCGTATGCATGTTTGGCGCCGTGTAGGTGAGCGCCACAATCAGGACTGCATACGACCAAGGCACACAGGGCCAACACCCGGCATCATGGTGTGGGGAGCGATCTCCTACACTGGCCGTATACCACTGGTGATCGTCGAGGGGACACTGAATAGTGCACGGTACATCCAAACCGTCATCGAACCCATCGTTCTACCATTCCTAGACCGGCAAGGGAACTTGCTGTTCCAACAGGACAATGCACGTCCGCATGTATCCCGTGCCACCCAACGTGCTCTAGAAGGTGTAAGTCAACTACCCTGGCCAGCAAGATCTCCGGATCTGTCCCCCATTGAGCATGTTTGGGACTGGATGAAGCGTCGTCTCACGCGGTCTGCACGTCCAGCACGAACGCTGGTCCAACTGAGGCGCCAGGTGGAAATGGCATGGCAAGCCGTTCCACAGGACTACATCCAGCATCTCTACGATCGTCTCCATGGGAGAATAGCAGCCTGCATTGCTGCGAAAGGTAGATATACACTGTACTAGTGCCGACATTGTGCATGCTCTGTTGCCTGTGTCTATGTGCCTGTGGTTCTGTCAGTGTGATCATGTGATGTATCTGACCCCAGGAATGTGTCAATAAAGTTTCCCCTTCCTGGGACAATGAATTCACGGTGTTCTTATTTCAATTTCACAAAAAGGTACGGCCAAACTGTCAGGAAACAATCCTCACACACAAAGAATGAAAATATGTTATATGGACATGTGTTCGGAAACGCTTACTTTCCATGTTAGAGCTCATTTTATTACTTCTCATCAAATCGCATTAATCATGGAGTGGAAACACACAGCAACAGAACGTACCAGCGTGACTTCAAACACTTTGTTACAGGAAATGTTCAAAATGTCCTCCGTTAGCGAGGATACATGCATCCACCCTCCGTCGCATGGAATCCCTGATGCGCGGATGCAGCCCTGGAAAATGGCGTATTGTATCACAGCCGTCCACAATACGAGCAGGAAGAGTCTCTATATTTGGTACCAGGGTTGCGTAGACAAGAGCTTTCAAATGCCCCCATAAATGAAAGTCAAGTGGTTTGAGGTCAGAAGAGCGTGGAGGCCATGGAATTGGTCCACCTCTAGCAATCCATCGGTCACCGAATCTGTTGTTGAGAAGCGTACAAACACTTCGACTGAAATACGCAGGAGCTCCATCGTGCATGAACCACATGTTGTGTCGTACTTGTAAAGGCACATGTTCTAGCAGCACAGGTAGAGTATCCCGTATGAAATCATGATAACGTGCTCCATTGAGCGTAGGTGGAAGAATGTGGGGCCCAATCAAGACATCACCAACATTGCCTGCCCAAACGTTCACATAAAATCTGTGTTGATTACGTGATTGCACAATTGCGTGCGGATTCCCGCCAGCCCATAAACGTTGATTGTGAAAATTTACAATTTGATCACGTTGGAATGACGAAACTAAAATGAGACCAAACACGGAATTTAAGCGTTTCCGGATACATGTCCACATAACATATTTTCTTTATTTGTGTGTGAGGAATGTTTCCTGAAAGTTTGGCCGTACCTTTTTGTAACACCCTGTATGTTATGCCGCTGAAGAGCCCATTTAGAGTATAGTTCATATCCATTTCCCTGTTGTTTTCTCTTTACGTTCTGACCAAACTTCCCTCAAAAAAATGGTTCAAATGGCTCTGAGCACTATGGAACTTAATATCTGAGGTCATCAGTCCCCTAGAACTTAGAACTGCTTAAACCTAACTTACCTAAGGACATCACATACATCCATGCCCGAGGCATGATTCGAACCTGCGACCGTAGCGGTCATGCGGTTCCAGACTGAAGCGCCTAGAACCGCTCTGGCCGGCCAAATTTCCCCCATTCGTGTGCTGTTTCTGCTTCCGTTCTTTGGTCCACTTTAGGTCCTGTGTTCTCTTCGGCTTCTCTTCTTTCCTGTTCACCCAGTGTTCCCTCGTCCTCTGGCTGTGTTCTGGTCGTCTCTGTTCGGTCCATTGTGTTCGTTTGTTGTGTGGTGTCTCTTATAGTTTGTTTCTTCTAATCAGGTTCCCAATGAGTGTTTTGTTTTGTATTGTTTCTTGTGTTATGTTCCGTTGTTCCATGTCATTTCTTACTTCATTCATCCATTTGTTGTTTTTCATTTTGCTAACCCACTCCAAGATCTGTCTCGTTATCCTACGTGGTGCCATTCCGTTGAGATGTCCGTAAAACTGTAGTCTTCGTTTCCTGATTTGGTCTGTTATATTCTCTGTGTGAGCGTGTAGTTCTTTAGCTGGCCTCTTTATCCACACGCCACCTTTTTGCGTCGCTCGGAATGTTTTCCTGAGTATTTTGCGTTCCGTCTTCTCTATCTGTTTGATTCGTGTCTGTCCTTGTATTACTGTGGTCTCCGCTGCGTCTAGTGCTTCTGGTAGAACCACCGTCTCGCGGTGTCGTAGCTTTCTTATTGTAGTAATTCCAAGTGTTTGTAGGCCTCCTCTGGTTCCGCTCTTCTCTCTTCATTAGAAACCTTATTTCTTCCTGTAATCTGTATTGTTTCTCCTAGGTACTTCAAATATTTTGTTCTGTGTATTGTCTCATATTTTATGTATAGGGATGGGTGTTTTTTTGGGTGCTAACGAACTGTGTTTTCTCGTATGAGATCTATTGTCCGGTCTTGGCTGCGATTTCGTGTAGTTCCTCTATGGCTGTTATTGTTTCTGTTTCTCGTACCGTTACCGTGGCTAAATCGTCTGCGAACGCTAGGCACTTACCTCTTACTTTTCCTAACAGTACTCCTTTCTGTGTATTTTCCCATTCCTTCACTTTTTTGTCAAGTGCTATGTTGAACAGCTACGGCGACAGGCCGTCACCCTGCCTGATTCCTGTTCTGATTTCGAATTGTTCTGAGAACTCACTACATAACTTCACTTTAGATGTAGTGTTTGCTGGATTATGGTTAGTGTCTTCCTATCTATATTCTTTCAGGATTTTAAAGATGGTTTCTCTGTCTATTTAAGTCGACGAAGGTGATGGTTACATTCTGTTTGTGTTGCAGTATCACCTTAAGGTTCCATATCTGTTCTGTGCGCGACCTGTGTTTACGAAACCCATCATGTGCTTCACCAATCAGGTTGTCTATTTGCTTCTCTAATCTATTTAGTAGTACTTTCGAAAGTATCTTATATGTGACAGATAACAACGAGATGCCCCTATAACCGGTTGGGTCCGATTTATCCCCTTTCTTGTGTAGAGGGTGTATCCGTGCTTTCCGCCATTCTTTCGGTATTTCCTCTGTTTCCCATATCTGTTTCATGATGTTTTGTATGTGTTCTGCGAGATTCGGAACTTATAGCTTCCAGAATTCCGCGATAACTCCATCCTATCCTGGTGCTCTATTGCTCTTGAGGTTCTTGATGATTTCTCTTACTTCTTCTATCAATGGCGGTTCGCTGTCTGGGTTTGGTTTAGGTTCCTCTGTGTCCAGTTTGTCTGTTGTTGCCGGCCGAAGTGGCCGTGCGGTTAAAGGCGCTGCAGTCTGGAACCGCAAGACCGCTACGGTCGCAGGTTCGATTCCTGCCGCGGGCATGGATGTTTGTGATGTCCTTAGGTTAGTTAGGTTTCACTAGTTCTAAGTTCTAGGGGACTCATGACCTCAGCAGTTGAGTCCCATAGTGCTCAGAGCCATTTTTTTGTCTGTTGTTGATTCTGCGTTTAGGAGTGTCTCGAAGTACTTCGCTAGGAGATTGCAGTTGTTCTTGGTATTATTAGTCTCTAGTGTGCCGTCCGGTCTCCTAAATCAGAGGTTCGGTGCTTGGTATTTCATCACGTTTTCTCTGTACGTCATGTCGCAATTTTTCGTGTTGTTCCTTGTGAAGTCTGCTTCTATCTCTCCTAGTTTCTGTCTGTCGTAGTTTCCTTTTTCTTTACGAATAATTTTACTTGTTTGTTTCTGTGTTTCGAGAAACTCTTGCCAGTTTTCTGGTATCTTGTTGCTATTGACCATCTTCCAAGTGTTGATTCGTCTTTCGATTGCTAGGTCACATGTGTTTTCAGGTTCTCGGGCTACTGCTAATTTCATGGCTTCCTGAAGTTTTCGTGATAGCTGTTCCCAGTTCTGCGTTTTTCCTATCTTCAGTATTTTTTCTTGGTTGAACGTTAGATATTCTGCGTCTGGTCTAATGATCATAGCTTTGTACAGTTTCCTCTAAGGGATTAGGCGCGTCTTTATCTGAGTCAAAGAAGCCCTTTCGTGTGTTGATGTTCTGGATTTCTCTCTGTGCTTCTCTTTGTATTATGACGTGCTGGATTTGTAATTCTCTTATATATATATACATAACTTAGTTGTCATAGACCACTCCTAACTGCCCAACTGCAGTTTGTTCCATTGTTAACAGAGTCACTCTGCACCAAGTGATAGAAGAGTTTCTAGCAAACAGAACACAGCGTGTCATTCCCTGCAGAGTGTATTCTTCAAACGTCAAAGTAATTTAGTGAAAAGTACTCCAGAAGATAGGTGCAGTATTTCTTGATTTCCAAAAAGCATTTGAGTCAGTGTGACGCCAGCACGTTGCAAAGTTACTAGTTTTTTTGCAATTGCTTTAATCTGGATAAACTGACTACACTGAATACACCAGTAATTAAGCTATGCATGGCTGTGCTTACAAAGGAAGACTCCATGAAGACGTAGGATATGTTAAATATGAAAGATAAATAAATAATTAATAAAAAGGGTTTTATTCTAATGTCTGAAATTGATGTAGACGGTACCAGAGGATTAAGCTGAATAATTGTCTAATTATGCAGTCAGGCAATTAGAGCTATGTAAGAAAGAGGTCATGCACTTAGCAGTTGTGATATACACAGAAATAAACCTTATTCAAAAGTACTACAGTAGCATTAAGTGCGCTACAAGAATAGTGTCAGAATTCTCGTAAGCTAAGCAGTCATTAAAGATGTGCAAAATCTAAATCTCGTACGGTGATCAGAAAATACGAAACATTTGCCAATTCAAAGTCATTTAGAGTTCAGTATGGTGATCTATATACCTACATACGCAACATGAAGAGTAAAATTTCGTGCTCTGCCCAGTGTTAATTTCGTAACGCAAGTGGAAAAAATCAGAGCTGAGAACTGGAACACATTTAGAACACGCGAACGTTGATGTACCCTCGAAAGTTATAGTATTCGAGCTGCCGTTTACTACACAAAATCTATCGCCTTGATCGACTGAATACCACAAGCTGTCTAAGGCAAGCCTGCCTTCTATCAGCTCTTGTAACTAAGTGTCCGCGTCCAATACCCTGCTCTGCTCTGCGCTCCAGTAGCGTTTTGCCACTGCCTGATTCTCATTGGTTGATTACCGTCCCCACTAAAATATCGAGTATTCTTAGGTTCTAAACTATTGATCTGACTTAACTTGACCACATCTGCATTAAACTAACATACCATTAGAAAATTTAATAAATAGAATTTTATTAACATTCGGCCACACTCATACCAATTACAATAATTATAAATAATAGTTTGATGATAGATAAATGAGTTCTCGCACATGTGCAAAGTTAAATGATAATGAAATGTTATTAAACATTTGTTAAACAGTAATTTTGGGCTACATCATAGACACTTTTGGCTTACTAATCATTGATGGTGTCAGCTTGTACATACAATTGGTCACTTCCAAAATACAATGGTCTTTAATATCAGTCATATTCAAAACTTAAATAAAGTTACTGACAACATATTCATTACATAACTATACACGGAAGACAATTTATGATGTGCGTCATGCTGCATTCAGTTGCTGTGGTATTGTGGAGAATATGATGCTGCATAATGAAAAGGATATAAAAAGATAGTAAGTCAATAAATGAAACAGATATGTAGGTTTCAGGGATGACAGCTACAGTGGAATGCTATCATCTGGGACATCGTTTATTGAAACCGCATGAATCGTTTAGAGGTTATTCATTTTAGTTACCACTGTGAAAATAAAACTTCCTGGCAGATTAAAACTGTGTGCCAGACCGAGACTCGAACTCAGGACCTTTGCCTTTCGCGGGCAAGTGCTCTACCACTGGCGGAAGAAAAGCTGTGAGTACTGAGTGTGAGCCGTGCTTGGGTAGCTCAGATGGTAGAGCACTTGCCCGCTATAGACCAAGGTCCCTAGTTCGAGTCTCGGTCTGGCACACCGTTTTAATCTGCCAGGATATTTCATATCACCGCACACTCCGCTGCAGAGTGAAAATCTCATTGTGGTTACTTTGAAAATATTCAGTCACAGTAAATTACTAACTTATGACGGTCTAAAATATTGAAAATATTGCCGTTTCACTGGATGCGCATCATTTTTCTGAGACTACAGATATATTCATATTTGTTCTATTATGGAATTGTGATTTGTTATTGAATTTCCAAGTATTGTATGTAGCCGCATTTTAGATTTCCGCCGTTACTTGTACATCTTCTGCACTGAAGTCATGCGAACAACTGCCGTCGTAGTCACCTTGCCCTGGTGTTACCAATACCCGACGTTTCCCTGACTACCTTGGAGCGGCCATACGGCGTTCTCGCACTATCTCGCACCCTCCTCAACAGCAATCCCAGATGGGTGAATAGCTCGCCTAAATACATGTAACGTTACAACTTATTATCGAAAGTACGATCATAACGGTTATCAAGCGAAATTTGTGACTGTATTAAGTTTCTTTGTATAGAGGACAGTCATCGACAGATGTAGAAATAACACCATTTGTGCCTCAGACACTTCGCAGATGACACAGTTATCTGCAATGAAGTCTCAACACTCCTTTTAAAATGGGTACTAAAGATCTGTAATACGGTGCAATATGTCTCGAGGTTTGTAGTCTATGCTGGCAGCCTCAGTCTGTCACTCTGGTAGCGGGCAGCTCTCTTCCGTTGTTGTAAACTAGTATTAACTGTTTATTACAGAGAATATTTAGGCTATGGACAAAGTAATCGGTCGCAATGGTAACAGCAACAGCCATTTGTTATCTAAAATCGCATTATTAAACGCGTTGTTATCGGACGCGACTCTGACGGCCAAAATGGCCCCGGCATAGAACGCGTTTTGACGAAAGTGTCGCCAAGAACGGTTTTACTACCGTAAAGTGTGGTTAAGCATTATTGAGTGAATGTAACAACAAGTGACACGTATGACTGTGATCAAAGAGTGTAGATACAGTTTTGTCTGAACACGGTGCTGTGGCAAGACCGTAATAAAACACTGGATCCCTTGAAACACGTAATGTACTACTTACTACAGATAAGCTCCTCATTTTCTTACAATTTTAACATAACATCTCAACGAGACCTCGACCTGTTTATTTTATATGCTTCGAGAGGAATTTCTTTAGAAGACACCAGGCAGGAGCCCGCTAGAAGTGTGGCAGATTGCAATTCTCCTACCATAACCCTGGCATGTACGGTACGTTCATCACAGCACAGTTCTACAGTGCCACATGGAAAAGCTGCATAAATATTATGACATACGAAAGTGGTGCAAACTTTGACAACTGGTCTGAAACGTTCAAAACTTTTGCACTTCACAAAACAAGGAAACACAGTATCATATGACTGAAATATCAATGAGTCACGTCTGGAATCCGTCAACTCATTGTATTACTTGGGTGTAACAGTTGGTAGGGATGAGAAATGGACAGATCATGCAGGCTCATTCATAGGTAACGCTGGTGGCAGAATTCAGTTCATTGGTAGAATACCGGGGAAATGCATTGAGTCTAGAAAGCAGTTTGCTTATAAAATACCTTCCGACACAAAAAAAAGATTAAACGGCACAAACAAATTATCCAAATGTAATGGAAAGTGGTGTATGTGGTTTACATGAACACAAAAACAACGATTGCATTACTTACTCGCCTTGACATTGATTGATAGTTGCGGGATGTTCTCCTGAGGCATATCGTGCCAAATTCTGTATAAATGTTGCGTTAGATCACCAAAATCCCTGGAAGGTTGAGGGCCCTGTCCATAATACTACAAACATTTTCAACTGGAGAGAGATCCGGCGACCTCGCTGGCCGAGGTAGGGTTTGACAAGCACTAAAAAAAGCAGTAGAATTTCCGGTCATGTGCCGGGAGAGCATTATCTTGCTGAAACGTAAGACCAGGATTGGTTGCCATGAAGGGCAACAAAACGGGGCGCAGATATCGTCGACATCTTCGACGTGGAATCTCACCTACTTGAGTAGAATCTGACTTGAGTAGAACTGTCTTCAGTGATGAGCCCCACTTCCAAAGAGTCCTGTCGACCAGCGAATGGAAGGGTGTCTGGAGACGCCCCTGATACCAGCCTGATTGTCACCGTCCATACGGCCCAAAAACCAGGAGTGATGTGGCTGGGGTGCCATTTCGTTTCATAGCAAGACCTCTTTGGTTGTCATTCTCGGCACCCTTACAGCACAGCTCTACGTTGACGATATTCTATGGCCCGTTTTTGTGCCCTTCATAGCATGCTGGGCTTCATTTCAGCAAGAGCTTACTGCTTGTCTTCATGCCTGCCAATCCCTACCTAGACCAGCAATGTTGCCGGATCCAACTGAGGACGTTTGGAGCATTAGGAGGAGGACCCTCCAACCAACTCGGTATTTTAGGTATCTATTGGACAGAATTCTGATTGATGTCCCTCAGCAAGTCATCCAACAACTTTATCAGTCAATGCCAATCCGAATAACTGCGTGCATAAAGGCCAGAAGTCGACTAACGTATCACTGACTTGCTCAATTTGCGAAGCACTTTCTCTTCAATAAATCATCCAGTTTTCTGAAATTGTAATCATTTATTTTTATGTACATGTACATCACACGCACCAATTTCTATCCCATTCGTATAATTCCTTCGTGGTGAGTCGTTTATTTTGTCTTAGAGGAGACGAATCCCATCGCCGTAACCTGAGCGAGGTCGCTCCCCAATCCGTCACATCCATTTTGTTTTGCTGTACGGAGGTACAAGCCACACGGCCAGGAGTGGCAGGCTAGGGCGCTACAGATTCAAATCATTCGTGGACAATAGTCTCCAAGATGTCAGAAAATTTCATTGACGTCACGATAGGCGGACAGCCTGTTCAGGCGCTTGGCGAAGCAGGTGCTTTCTTTTCTATAACATCGTCTCCTTATCGTCCTCAGGTGAAGAAGGCTATGTCATAAAGGTGAAAATGTGCTGAAAATCGCAAGCTGGAAATACGCCCGACCGCCAGGAACACATGGTTGGTTGGTTTGGGGAAGGAGACCAAACAGCGTGGTCATCGGTCTCATCGGATTATGGAAGGATGGGGAAGGAAGTCGGCCGTGCCCTTTCAGAGGAACCATCCCGGCATTTGCCTGGAGTGATTTAGGGAAATCACGGAAAACCTAATTCAGGATGGCCGGACGCGGGATTGAACCGCCGTCCTCCCGAATGCGAGTCCAGTGTCTAACCAGGAACACATGTTGTGGCTCTAGTGAACGGCTACGTAGTCAGTCCCAATCCAGAGAAATCGAGAGCAGTCATAGATTTTCCAGCTACTCGTCCCATTTGTGATGTGAGAAGATTTCGCATAAAGTGTTTGTAGCATTTCAGTACCAAGGCACGAGCCTGGCAAGATCTACTGAAGAGAGACGTTAATTTTTTCTGGAAAGAGATGTAAAAGAAGAGTTTTCCTTGTGCTTGAGGAGGCGCTAATGTCTTCACCAGTTCTAGAATTGTTTGACGAGAATGCTGACAGAACTTCACACTGACACAAACGGTTTTGGGATAGATGCTGCTGTAATGCATTGTCAGGAAGAGGCCGCATATGATTCCGCAGTACTCTCCAAATTCTAGATAAACTACTCTACAGCCGAAAATTAGAGCCTTACAGTTATTTGAGCCACCAGAAAGTTCCGGTTGTATTTATTTGAAAAAATCATTCTCTATGCTGACCGACTATCCTGAAGGATCCGTGGGGGTCCACTGATGAGATGGATACTGAGGCTTCAGGAGTACGTCACCTTGTCATACAAAAGAGGGCACAAACACAAAGACGCCAATTGGTTTTCAAGAAATCCTTTAGTGAAATACAGCGTGTATGAAGTCTCACTCATCACTGCATTAAACAACGCTGCTGCTGAACAGGGGGAAAATTCAGTACAGCTGAAACCCATAGAAGCCTCAAAGGAGGAACAAGCGATCAAAGGATAATTCCAGTTAATGAACGAAACATCAGAGAAACTATGATGCGGTGGGGCGAAAATGGTTACTCGTCATCCTAGCTCACTTGCGGCCAGCTATCTTGAAGTATTCCCACAAAAAAAAAAAAAAAAAAAAAAAAAAAAACTAGTGCCTCCCGTCGGGTAGACCGTTCCCTGGGTGCAAGTCTTTGATTTGACGCCACTTCGGCGACTTGCGCGTCGATGGGGATGTTGATTAGGACAACACAACAACCAGTCCCTGAGCGGAGAAAATCTCTGACCCATCAGGGAATCGAACCCCGGCCCTATGGATTGACATTCTGTCGCGCTGACCACTTTCTTTTCTTTTTTTATCTCATTTTGTTCGTATTCGTTCGTTGCATCTGCTCGGGGCGGACGTCACAAGACATCTGTTTCAGTTCGTCGATGATCCATTAACTCAGTTTTTTATTACAGAGGGCAGCTAACCCTCTGACTGAAGACGCTGAACTACCGTGCCGGCATCCACTCAGCTACCGGGGGCGGACTAGTACTCCCACAAGTTTCAGATATGTGGTCACCTAACCGGCGCCTGTGGCCGAGCGGTTCTAGGCGCAAGTTCGAATTCTGCCTCCGGCACGGATGTGTGTGCTGTCCTTAGGTTAATAAGGTTTAAGTACTTCTAGGTCTAGGGAACTGATGACCACAGATGTTAAGTGTAGTGCCCAGAGCCATTTGTGGTCACCTAGGTTCCGTGAATATTACAAGGCTTGCCCAGAAAGTAATGCACCGCATTTATTTGCTCAGCTGAAAACAGTGCTACGAATGCGAAACGTTACGTACGTATTATTTGAAATCTCCTGAGTGAGCGCTCCAAGTTTCAGTCGCTTCCGACGTATAGGGTAGCTGCAGGACAGTTTCAAAATGGCGTCTGTAGGTAATGTACGTTACAAGCAACGTGCTAGCAATGAATTTTTCACTGTGAAGAAAGAAGCTGTGGGGAATAGTCGTAAACAATTGTGTGAAGTCTACGGAGCACCTGCTGTCGACAGAGCTAAAGTTAGCCGCTAAGCACGAAGAGTGAGGCCATCAGAACCCGGTTCGGAGGAGCTCCACGATTTGCAGCGGTCACTTTACAGCCCTGACGTAGGCCCTTCGGAATTCCGCTTGTTTGGGTCATTAAAGGATGTCATTCATGGAAGACATTTTTAGGACAATGACAAAATGATTCACACAGTGAAGCATTGGCTCCCCCACCAGCACAAGGATTGGTACCGACAGGGCATACACGGGCTTGTTTCGCGCTCTAGGAAGGCCATAGAACAGGATGGAGATTACATGGAAAAAATAGGGTCTGTAGGTGAAACACCGTTCTTTCGTGTTTGTAATTCTCATTATCTTCAATAAAGAATTGTTGAAGAAAAAAATGTGGCGCATTACTTTCTGGGCAACCCTCGTAGACAGGATCAGATGCAAGTATCACTGATCAAGTCTCTTCCGATTTGCTAGATGTTACTGAGCCACTGTAAGGTATGCCAACTACGGAAGCAAGTGCTACTGTTACCGCTGGGGCAACTGGTACCAGCGGCGCCTGCAGCAGTGCCATTTCACCGAAGAGGTTGGTTCAAATGGCTCTGAGCACTATGGGACTCAACTGCTGAGGTCATCAGTCCTCTAGAACTTAGAACTAGTTAAACCTAACTAACCTAAGGACATCACAAACATCCATGCCCGAGGCAGGACTCGAACCTGCGACCGTAGCGGTCTTGCGGTTCCAGACTGCAGCGCCTTTAACCGCACGGCCACTTCGGCCGGCTCACCGAAGAGGTATCAGTTTTTTATGGAGGTTCCCGAAGTCAACTGAGCCGTGATAAATATTGCTGTTTTGAAGAGCGTGCCGCAGCGCGCAATGTGAAGCAGTCGCCCTCCGTTTCTGGCGGTGGCGCCGCTGTGGCAATCGCAGCTATGGTGTCTCCCTCTGGTGGGAAAGGCGAAAGGTTGCCTGTTCACGTGCATTTAAGGGGCGCTATGCCCTCGCCAGTGGGTCTGTCTGAGTCAGTCTCTCGTCCCCTGCTTGCTAGTCTGTCTCTCGTCCGCATTTGTTAAGCAGTTAGTGTCTGTCTGTCGTTCGGAGTGCTAGTATGTCTGTCGTTCGGATCAACCTTTAAAGCGGGCAAAATGGGAGTCTTTCCACTCCGCCAGTAAGAGAACTCAGCGAGTGGTCGTCCGGTCGGGGCTTAGTTCCTGCATCTGAGTCTGCGCGAGTTTCCTCAGCCAATGGTCATTGGCGGTTGGATCGATCGGTTGGTCTGTCGCGCACTGAGAGACAAGATAACTTGTCCGCCTTGAGCGTCGGCGCATGTGAGATCACCACGTGAGTCCAGTGGGCCGCGGCGTATAGCGAGGCATAGTGACTTCGCGGTCGACACGAGAGCAACAGGAGTCAACCCACGACATCGGTCTGGCCGGTGCGAGCTGCGACGCCGTGAGACGGGAGATCGGCGCGCCTTCCTGCGTCCGTTGAAGCGGCTGACAGCGGACGATTC
Organism: Schistocerca piceifrons; assembly: GCF_021461385.2. NCBI lineage: Eukaryota > Metazoa > Arthropoda > Insecta > Orthoptera > Acrididae > Schistocerca > Schistocerca piceifrons. Next base: position 921,047,731 of record NC_060140.1, read on the forward strand.
CGGAGAGCGATTTGGAGGTGCTGCGCCAAGTCTTCTCGAGAAATCGCTGTTAATTAGAAGCTAAGTGATTGGTGATATGTTGTTTGATTTACTCTTGTTAAATTCTACTTGTTTTCTTGGTTAGGTCACCAGCCCTTTTGCTTTCTGGTCGTCCCATCATTCTTCTCCGTTTGCCCACCCGCGGGAAGGTGGTTGCTTATAAATTGGGTGGTCCGTTTTTCCCTTGTGGAGTAGGGGCGGGCTAGAACAATCTGCGGTTCGGGTTGTTCGGTAATCTCCCTATCAATCTACCGTACGTTAGTAGCTGCCTCTGTCATGTTTGTCGGATTTGGTGTGTTAACAAATTTATTGCTTGGAGTGTAACGGCCTAATTCCTGAGATATGTTTTGATCCTTGGAAACTTTGGTCTTATTGCCTATGATCTTGAGAGGCAGTATCTGTGTACTGTAGAGCATCTTAACTATTGTTTGGCCTACCTTGTAGAATTTTATATAAGATTGGATTTCATGGGCTTTTATTTAAATGATCATTTTAGTATATAAAGTTGCCACCCTTTCACCGTAAGATTTTTCTTAGAACTTAAAATCAAGTTGCACCTTCGGTGGCAAGGTTAATATTTTAATTGTTAGTGTTTTGTACCATTTCCATCACTCCTACGGGGGGTTCATTGTTTGTGTGCTTGTGTAAATTGTTAAAATTCTTCGTTTAAAGTTATCTGGTGTGTTGCAGATTTGCATCAGTTTAGTCTTTCAGAGGCTGTTGTGTGCGGTCGTAACTACGGCTATGTCAAAAGGGAGCGGGAAGGTTCTCTGCCTGAAAGCTCATTCAGTCAAAACTTGTTTCTTTCTGCCTTCCAATAAATTGTAACTTTGATATTTAGAGGATGCTTTCTGATTATAATTTTAAATCAGTTTCTTTAAAAAATGCTTTTAGGCACTATTAAAGTGAATAAAATTCCCATTTGTTAAAAGGAATTTGGTTATGATTTCATCAGTTACTCCCCGGCAACTCCTTCCATGATTACATAGTGTGATTAAATGTGTTAATATTCTTGATGAATCGCTAGTAAATAAAATAAACTCTTAAGAATATTCTTTGAAAATAAATCACGTTTCATGACATTCGAGAATCGATGGGTAACATCATCAGGTATGCAGTCACCAAAGTTGTGCCGACTGCTGAAGCTCAGGAAATAGCACAGTTCCTTGGAAAATGCATCATACTGAAGCACGGAGCACCCAGTATGTTGACCTCTGACAATGGAAATTTTTCTAGTCATGACTTGTGACAGAGGTCAGACGTAATTGTACTTTGGGACATGATCCACAGGATGGAACTACTTACCATCCGTAGGCGAATGGCATGACGGAATGCTTTAATAAGGCGTTGGCAGACGTGCTCACGATGTACGTTACGCTAATGTTGAACAGGGAGATTGGGATACAGATCTGCCCGTTGTGACATTCACACACAACACAGCGAAGCAAAACAGTACGTTATTCACACCGTTCATCTGCTCCAAGGTTGTGAGACTGAAACGGCAATGTGCTCACTGTTTCCATTTCAGCCGAATGATACTCACGATGACTTGTGAAACACCTCATCATCAGGATAGGCAGAAAATCTGGATAGCATATGGACCCCGCACGCCTAGGAGAAAGACCGAGAGCCGTGTAACGCCGAGAATTGGTCAAAATGGTTCAAATGGCTCTGAGCACTATGCGACTTAACTTCTGAGGTCATCAGTCACCTAGAACTTAGAACTAATTAAACCTAACTAACCTAAGGACATCACACACATCCATGCCCGAGGCAGGATTCAAACCTGCGACCGTAGCGGTCACGCGGTTCCAGACTGAAGGAATTGGTCAGAGAGATGCTCCACAGGAGACTTGATATGGATTTTTACGTCTGTTCTGAAAGTGGGACTATTGGGAAACAACTTTTGGTCGTACTGTTCTCTTTGTCGTTCGGCAAATGTCACATATGAAGTTGAGTGTCATAAACACCAAGAAGAAGAAAGTGCAAATATGTCACCCATGACCCCCGCATGAAGCACTACTACGGCCCAAGGCACATATTGACAACGAGTTCAATGAAACTGAAGACCCACTCGACTATGGCGAAACTTCTGCGGGAGGAGCTACCTTCGGCGCCCATCACTCTGAAGAGGATTTAACAACACTACCAGACAGAACGCGAGGATCCGCCAGAGCAGCACCAACAATATCTAGATACAGAGCACTATGGTCGGCTCCAACGAGTACTTTTGAAACAACAGGTCGCTGTTTCGCCGGGAGAGCAAGCAATACTGCGAGCTGTGCTGCATGTATGTGGCGTAGTGGCTAGCGTGTTTATCATTTCTGGAAGGTTCCAGATATGTCTTATGTTTTATGTTTATGTATTCTGTAATATTCGTTGTTTGTGTTTAGAATGTTTATGCATTCCGGAATATTCGTTGTTTGTGTGTCAGCGTTCTAGAATATTCGAAGTTTATATAAATACCTGCATTATTCGTCCACGTGGTCGGTTCTGTTCTGGCTGTGCGTTGGTCTTCATAATAAACATGCTTTCAGTGGTAAGTGTCATATTTAATTGTCGACTTTGCTCTCGGTTTGGCCTTGGGTGTGGGTGCAATATGACAATATTAACATGACTCCAACACTGATATTTAAAATCATGTATTGTCCAGTCACACTAATGTCAACACCTGTCAAAAGCTTTTTGTCAAGCACATACCGCTGCGGACGTGCAACATGGAAGTCAATGAGGTTCTGGAAGATACGAGAAGGACTTGCGACCATGCCGACTCGTGAGGCGCGTCAGCCGGGCTGGCCTTTAACTCGCGTGGTGTGGTCTTACAGACATCGCGAAAATTTTCGAACTCACTCTCCAAGGTCAGTTCTGACCGAATGCTTCTATCATCTCCCTACTCTACTTAAACTGCCAGCCCTACAATTTTTTGCTGTCAGTTGTACTATCGCCTTCTTTGTTTGTTGTAGACACGTTTTATTGACGTATGCTGAAGTTTCCTAGACCGCGTCTCGTGAACTATGTACTTGTTTTCTTCGGTATGACGCAAAATGTGCTGGCAGGAATTTGTTGGCTTTAACGATCCTAAGTTTGACGAAATTGTTTGTCAGTGGTCCTAGAAAGACGTCAGTGATAAAGATGAAGAAAGAACCAGAAAAGACGATTCTTTTGCAGCAGTCTGTGATCACAGTTTGCTAGCAGAGGCTCATTGAAGAGGAAGTTCAGCACACTTGTGATGAGGTACTCTGCTTATTCAGTAAAATACTTAAAGCGTTAGTTACAATCAAATTTGTTCTCTGTGGTGATAAAGAAAACCGTGAATCCCTGCACTGAATGTCATTTTTGTAGAGTTTCTTTTTGTACTTATCGAGGGTAATTTTTATGTGCAAATTTAAAGCCTAGAATTTAGTTTTACGTGAAAATATACTACAATTTTTCAGTATATAAAATTCAGTTTTCTAACTGTTCGTTTATGTGTAATATATTGGTCATAAGCGCGTGACTGCGTGAGATCGCTCTCCAAGTTTTTATATATTTTTAGGTTTCAGATACATGTTTTAACGGTTTTCTTGATAATATTTACTATATAAGTGACTTATTAGTGGTTTCTTCTTTCACCTCTGCCTTTCTTGTGTTGTGACCTGATATACACTCCTGGAAATGGAAAAAAGAACACATTGACACCGGTGTGTCAGACCCACCATACTTGCTCCGGACACTGCGAGAGGGCTGTACAAGCAATGATCACACGCACGGCACAGCGGACACACCAGGAACCGCGGTGTTGGCCGTCGAATGGCGCTAGCTGCGCAGCATTTGTGCACCGCCGCCGTCAGTGTCAGCCAGTTTGCCGTGGCATACGGAGCTCCATCGCAGTCTTTAACACTGGTAGCATGCCGCGACAGCGTGGACGTGAACCGTATGTGCAGTTGACGGACTTTGAGCGAGGGCGTATAGTGGGCATGCGGGAGGCCGGGTGGACGTACCGCCGAATTGCTTAACACGTGGGGCGTGAGGTCTCCACAGTACATCGATGTTGTCGCCAGTGGTCGGCGGAAGGTGCACGTGCCCGTCGACCTGGGACCGGACCGCAGCGACGCACGGATGCACGCCAAGACCGTAGGATCCTACGCAGTGCCGTAGGGGACCGCACCGCCACTTCCCAGCAAATTAGGGACACTGTTGCTCCTGGGGTATCGGCGAGGACCATTCGCAACCGTCTCCATGAAGCTGGGCTACGGTCTCGCACACCGTTAGGCCGTCTTCCGCTCACGCCCCAACATCGTGCAGCCCGCCTCCAGTGGTGTCGCGACAGGCGTGAATGGAGGGACGAATGGAGACGTGTCGTCTTCAGCGATGAGAGTCGCTTCTGCCTTGGTGCCAATGATGGTCGTATGCGTGTTTGGCGCCGTGCAGGTGAGCGCCACAATCAGGACTGCATACGACTGAGGCACACAGGGCCAACACCCGGCATCACGGTGTGGGGAGCGATCTCCTTCACTGGCCGTACACCACTGGTGATCGTCGAGGGGACACTGAATAGTGCACGGTACAGCCAAACCGTCATCGAACCCATCGTTCTACCATTCCTAGACCGGCAAGGGAACTTGCTGTTCCAACAGGACAATGCACGTCCGCATGTATCCCGTGCCACCCAACGTGCTCTAGAAGGTGTAAATCAACTACCCTGGCCAGCAAGATCTCCGGATCTGTCCCCCATTGAGCATGTTTGGGACTGGATGAAGCGTCGTCTCACGCGGTCTGCACGTCCAGCACGAACGCTGGTCCAACTGAGGCGCCAGGTGGAAATGGCATGGCAAGCCGTTCCACAGGACTACATCCAGCATCTCTACGATCGTCTCCATGGGAGAATAGCAGCCTGCATTGCTGCGAAAGGTGGATATACACTGTACTAGTGCCGACATTGTGCATGCTCTGTTGCCTGTGTCTATGTGCCTGTGGTTCTGTCAGTGTGATCATGTGATGTATCTGACCCCAGGAGTGTGTCAATAAAGTTTCCCCTTCCTGGGACAATGAATTCACGGTGTTCTTATTTCAATTTCCAGGAGTGTATGTGAGTGTTTCGTATCGAGCAACTTAACCTCTTACCAGTGTTTCCCTTCCGCTCTGACCAGTTGCAGCTGTAGCGGCGCGTCGAAAGCTAAATACTAATTAATTGTTTGTGTATAGTGGTTTATTTAGGAACTTTAGTAGTCTTCAACCGGTGTTCTTGGTGTTTTCTGGTGAAATAATTTCAGAAGAACTTTTTGGGAACTGTTTTCAGTTTCGTTACTGTGTCATTAGTCGTTTGATTTTCATTCTGTGTTAGTCTGTTGTTATATTCTCATTTGTTGCTGATTAATACTGTTAATAATAGCAGTTACTTCCCTTGTAGATTAAGTTTGAGATTATTGTAGTCAGTTTTTTAACATCCTCTTATTGTAGTAGCGGAACTTAGATAAAGTGGTTTTCTTATTACAGTAACTGTTAAATTTTACCACGAGTGAGAAGTATGGGCTTTGCCGTAGGTTCGTGAGTAGTGGATTGCGGTGTGAGACTTATTCGAAGTATTTTCACTGCAGTGGGGAAACCAGTGGGCATTCTGGTGAGATCCTCTCCTGGAACTGCAGGTTATGTAGCAAGAGTAAGTTGATAAAGGAGCAGGAGCGTAAGATCTGTGCCCTTCAGGTGCAGTTGAAAAACGCGCAGGAGGAGCTAGACAGGATGAGGAGGGAGAAGGGGGTAGGGGAATGGGAGCTGGCTGTTGGCAAGAGATCTTCAAGGAGAACGAGATTTGCAGATAGTTTTAGTATTGGTGTTTGCAATGGATATCACCAACTGTCAGAGTCTAGTGGAGAGGAATCTCTAGTAGCTGTAGATGTAGAAGTATGCAGCAGACCTCAGCAGTTACGGTGGCTAGGACAGTTGCAAAGTCGATGAGAAAGAAGAAGGTTCTGCTGTTAGGTACTTTTCATGGCAGAGGTGTAGGCCGGAAGTTGCAGGAAGTGTTGGGGAGTGAGTACCAGCTAACTAGCATTGTGAAGCCTAATGCAGGATTGGCTCAGGTGACTGTTAACGTAGTGGGGTTATGTATGGTTTTTACTAAAGAGGATCAGGTAGGGATTCTGGGTGGGGCTGGTAATAGTATTGATAGGGATGAGGAGCTGGGGATGAGTAGCATGGAGAGCTGCATCAAACCAGTCTCGGGACTGAAGACCACAACAACAACAACAACAGGGATGGGGAGTTTGACATAGATGGTGACGTGGGAACGATAGCCACTCAGACTGGCAACACGAATGTGCATTTCGTGGGACTGTTTCAGCTTCACGATCGGCCACATCTAAATACAGACGTCAGGCGTAATAACATGAGACTTGGGGGTACGCTGATGACAGAAGGCATGAGTCACATTTCAGTGGTGTCGGTGGAGTCCATCAGCAGGACGGGTTTCACTAGACATGGCCTACACCTCAACAGGTATGGGAAGGGGAGGTTGGTAAAGCTTATAGGTGACAGCAAAAGTAGGGGTGGTGGGATTACTCATGGGAAAATTCCGGTAGTAGCGGGTGTTACAGCTGCACCTTTTTCAGATTGAAGTCAGCTGATAGGTATTCCTGATTAAGGGAAGTCTCTCTAACAAGGGAACCATTTTCGACAAAGCTTAGGTATCCGAGTAATGAGGGAATTAGTAATTTTCATCAAAATATACAAGGTATTAGAGATAAAGTTAGTGAACTGCTTACAGATGTTGACTCTGAAATTATTGGTATATCTGAGCACTTCTTAAATAAGGAGATAATTCAGAGGCTTCCTTTACCAGGATACAGGTTGGCTTGCAGCTTCTCTAGGAGCTCTTTGCAGTGTGGGGAGTAGCCATGTATGTGAAACACGGCATCCCATTTGAGTCAGTTGATGCTTCAAAGTAATTCACTCAAAAGGTGTTTGAATGATGTGCAGGTGTGGTTAAATTTAGTGGAGGTAAACTTCTAACTTGTTATTAACAGATCCCGAGACTCCGACTTCACATCATTTTTGCTAAAGCTAGAGGAGGTTCTTGGTTCACTTTGTAGGAAATACGAAAAGTTACTTATATGTGGTGACTTCAATATTAATTGTATAAGTGATTGTGCAAGGAAAAGGATGCTGGTAGACCTCCTTAATTCATATAATCTTATGCAAACCGTATTCTTTCCAACGATAGGGCAAAAGAACAGTAGAACAACCATAGACAACATTTTTGTTCATTCCTCATTACCAGAAGAGCATTCTGTTAGCAAAAAGGTGAATGACCTTTCAGATCATGATGCACAAATTTTAACTCTAAAAGATTTTTGTGCTGCAACACGTGTTAAATATAGTTATCAACTGTCTAGGAAAGATGATCCAGTTGCTGTAGAGACCTTTGTAAACGTTATCAAGGAACAAAAGTGGCAAGATGTTTATAGAGCTGATACAGCAGACGATAAATATAATGATTTCTTCAAGACTTTTCGCGTGCTCTTTGAAAGATGATTTACGTTAGAACGTTCAAAACAGGATACTAGCACAAACGGGCAGCCTGGGTGGCTGACTAGAGGGATAAAAATACCTTGTAGAACAAAGTGGCAATTATATCAAAACGTTAGAAACAGTCTAAATCTAAATGCAGCAGCCCATTACAAACAGTATTGTAAGGTGCTTAAAAATGTTATTAGGAATGCAAAAAGTATGTGGTATGTAGATAGAATAGCTAAGTCTCAGGACAAAATTAAAACCATATGGTCAGACGTAAGGGAAGTGGCTGGTCTGCAGAGACAGGTCGAGGATATAGAATCAGTGCGTAGTGGGAATGTCCGTGATATTGATAAGTCACATATATGTACAGTATTTAATAATCACTTTCTGAATATAGCAGGTGAACTAAATAGAAACCTAGTCCCAACAGGGAATCATATAGCGCTCTTAGAAAAAAATGTTCCGACACTGTTACCTGAAATGCTCCTCCATGATACTGACAAGAGGGAGATTGAGTTAATAATTAAATCACTAAAGACCAGGAACTCGGGGTATCTAGCAGAATACTGCAGTGTTGTTCTATGTATGTTAGCCCAGTACTTAGCCATATCTGTAACTTTTCCTTTAGGAGTGGTCGATTTCCTGACCTATTCAAGTACTCGGTAGTGAAGCCACTTAATAAAAATGGAGACAGGGATATAGTTGACAATTTTAGACCTATTTCTATGCCATCAGTGTTTTATAAAGTTATCGAGAATTTTGTATATACAAGGTTACTGGAGCATTTAAATTCACACAATTTGCTGTCAAATGTACAGTTTGGTTTTAGAAATGGTTTAACAACAGAAAATGCTATATTCTCTTTTCTCTGTGAGGTTTTGGAGGGATTAAATAAAAGGTTGCGAACGCTAGGTGTTTTCTTTGATTTAACGAAGGCTTTTGACTGCGTTGGCCACAAAATATTACTGCAGAAATTGGACCATTATGGAGTAAGGGGAGTAGCTTACAAATAGTTCGCCTCTTACTTTAAGAACAGAAAGCAGAAAATTCTCCGCAATATTCAGAGTGGTAATGATGTTCAGTCCCAATGGCGCACTGTTAAGTGGGGCGTTCCCCAAGGGTCGCTGCTGGGGCCACTGCTGTTTATTAATTATATAAATGATATGCCTTCTAGTATTACAGATGATTCAAAAAATTTTCTGTTTGCTGATGACACCAGCTTGGTAGTGAAGGATCTTGTGTGTAATATTGAAACAGTATCAAATAATGTGGTTCATGAAATTAGTTCGTGGCTTGTGGAAAACAATTTGACGCTAAATCACGGCAAGACTCACATATTTTGAGCAGACAGAATTGGCATATTATAAGCGAGACGGAACAGTTCAAGTTCCTAGGCGTTCGGATAGATAGTAAGCTGTTGTGGAAAGCCCATGTTCAGGATATTGTTCAGAAACTAAATGCTGCTTTATTTACCATTAGAACAGTATCTGAATTAAGTGACAGTTCAACACGAAAAGTAGTCTACTTCGCATATTTTCATACCCTTATGTCGTACGGTATTATTTTTTGGGGTAATTCTTCTGATTCAAAAAGGGTATTTTTGGCTCAAAAACGGGTTGTTCGAGCTATATGTGGAGTAAGTTTGAGAACCTCTTGTCCATCCCTATCCAATAGTCTGGGAATTCCGACATTGCCCTCTTTAACGTCGTTTGTTGTTAGCAATATTGGCTTTTTCCCAAGAGTTAGCAGCTTTCACTCAGTTAATACTAGATAGAAATAAAATCTGCATGTGGAATGCACTTCCTTGACTCTTGTGCAGAAAGGAGTGCCATATTCTGCTGCATCCATTTTCAATAAGCTACCACAAGAACTCAAAAATCTTAGCAGTAGCCCAAACACTTTTAAGTCCAAACTGAACAGTTTCCTCATGGCTCACTCCTTCTATTCTGTCGAGGAGCTCCTGGAAGAGCCGAAAAATTAAGCAAATCCCAGTGTTACATTGTTGATTTTCTTTATTTAAAGTTACGACTTGTCGCCTGAATATGTTTATTATATTTCATTTTATCTGTTTCTACTATCGTGTTATAATTTCATGTATTGACTCGTTGCATGACCACGGGGACCTCTCCTTGATTTGGTGCCACGGAACAATAAATAAAGAAATAAATATAAAAAAAGCTCAAAATGTGTGATTTTGTGTGGTAAATGTAAATTCCTGCAGTCTCAATTTATCGCCATAAGATCAGCAAAGGTTATTTAAACAACATTTAAGAAATTCTAAAACGAAATTTTGTTTGACTTAAATTAAAAATTTCATATGATTAACGCCTTAAGTCTCGGTTTAAACATAGGTGTCCCACATACCCCACCTTGCAGTATACATTACAGAAAAGTCACCTCGTGGCTTAAAGGCTAGGTTTTACGACCGAGGATCCATGGTGCGAACGTCGCGATCGAGATGGTTGACAGATTCTCGACTGGGTTTAAATCCAGGTGTTTGGTGGCCTGGGTAGTACGGTACACTCACCCTGGAGCACTTCAAAACACGCACATGCACTGCGAGATGTGTGGCAAACAGTTTACACGCTTTGCTGTTTCGGAAATGCTTCCACCCCGATCCCGAAAGCCAAATCACCTGCTGATAGGTGTGATCGGCTGGAGGAAAAACAAACTGCATGCAGGGGTTGATATGCTCCATCATCCAGGGAATGCCCTCCCGCCCGGACCCTTCTCACACTTGTTGCAATATCTTTGATTTCAGACGTTTCACGGTGTACACGCCAACTTCAATCTGTCCAACGGAGCATAAAACGTGGTTCACCTGAAAAAGCCGCCTGTCACCACTCCGTGAACGCCCAGTTACTGTACTGGCGCGCAAATTCCAGCCTTCGTTCCCGATGAACACCAGTCATCATAGGTGCTCCAACCAGGCGCCTGGTGCGGAGGTCAATAAGCAACACCGTTAGCTGAGCGGTCGTTGATGAGACAGTACTTGTAGTCCATTGGTTCATCTGCGCGATCAGTTACTCAACAGCTGCACATCTATTCGCCCGTACACATATCCGCAATCGTCGTTCAATCTGTCATCTATAGCCCATGGTGTCCAAGTTTGTCTCGGGTGCCGGCTTTGGATGGTTCCATTTTTCCATGCACAGTGTAATCTAACCACAGCAGCACGCCAACAGTTTACAGACATCGCTGTTTCGGAAATGCTTCCACCCCTTTTGGACGTCAAATAAATCGCTCTGTTTTCACATTACGACGAGTGCACTGTTTCCCGTGTCTCCCTGACAACCTTTACATACCCTCCACTGTTATTGATGCCACCTCCAATCTATGATGGTTACTGCAAATTGACGTACGACGTATTGGTGGTTATATTAATGACAAACGACTGTGTATGAAGCAGTTGCAATAATTTTTGTGTTGTTGGTAAATGGTGAAAGAGGAAAGGGTGAAAGAACTGATGGACTGAATGAACATACTTGCAATGGACGACAGTAATTTAGGAAAGGTAATGTTAAATTGTTAGTTGTATTCATATATAAAGTTTGGGACAGCAGTGGAGCAAGTGAGAATGCTGTTAAGAGCCTAAGAAACTGGTACATTTGCCCCCACGAGCACACAGAAGCGCAGCAACACGACGTGGCATGGACTCGACTAATGTCTGAAGTAGTGATGGAGGGAACTGACACCATGAATCCTGCAGGGCTGCCCATAAATCCGTAAGAGTACGACGGGATGGAGATCTCTCCCGGACAGCATGTTGCAAGGCATCCCAGATATGCTCAACAACGTTCATGTCTGCGGAGTTTGAAGGCCAGCGGAAGTGTTTAAACTCAGAAGAGTGATCCTGAAGCACTGTATAGCAATTCTGGACGTGTGGGGCGTCGCGTTGTGCTGCTGGAATTTCCCAAGTCCGTCGGAATGCACAATGGACATGAATAGATGCAGGTGATCAGACAGGATGCTTACGTACGTGTCGCCTGCCAGACTCGTATGTAGACATACCGCGGGTCCCACATCACTCCATGCCATTACAGAGCCTCCACCAGCTTGGACAGTCCCCTACTGACATGTAGGTTCCATGGATTCATGAGGTTGCCTCCATACCCGTACACGTCCATCCGCTCGATGGACTTTGAAACGAGAGTCGTCCGACAGACCAGGCAACACGTTTCCAGTCATCAACAGTCCGATGTCGGTGTTGACTGGCTCAGGTGAGGCGTAAAGCTTTGTCTCGTAGTCATAAAGGGTAGACGAGTGGACCTTCGACTCCGAAAGCCCATATCTATGATGTTTCGTTGAATTGTTAACGCGTTGACACTTATTGATGGCCTATCACTCGAATCTGCAGCAATTGACGGGAGGTTGCACTTCTGTCACGTTGAACAATTCTCTTCAGTCGTCGTTTGTTCCGTTCTTGCAGGATCTTTTTCCGGCCGCTGCGATGTCGAATATTTAACATGATTCGTGCATGTGATGTGATTTACATGTATTTGACGATGCTGGTGCTGGTTCCGCATTTAACAGTTGATTATGCCTCTATGGCTGCAGTGCATTAGGACTTTGTTTTATGAAACAGATCTGATGATGGTAATTAAAGACCGAAACCGGTAACCTGTTAAACAGAAAAGATTGTGACCATAGACGTAAATTAAAGAAAACGTATTAGAAGATTTAATGTTTTAATGGATTCCTGATATTCATGGTACACTCGTGAATTGGTCGTACGGGGAAATCCCCACTTCGTCGCTACCTTGGAGATGCCGTGTCCCATCTCTCGTGCGCCGAATAAGTTATTTAAACTTTGATAACCTGCCATTTTACCAGCAGTAACCGACCTAACAACTGCGCCAGACACTTGTCTTATATAGGTATTCTGCCTCTTTACATATCTATGTATTCAAACACGCATGCCTATACCAGTTTCTTTGGCGCTTCAGGGTATTAGCAGTCTGTTGTTCAAAAAACAATCAGCAGCAAGAGAGATTCAGTAGAGATAATGTCATCTTTTAATTTGCGAGTGAAAAAATGAGAAAATTTGAAGAAATGAAAGGGATCAGTATAGTCGTACTATAATAGATGTTCTGTGTTATTTATTTCAATAAGTTTGAAAATAACTTAGAAAGGTGACCTATTTCAACTACGAGGGCAGTTCAGTAAGTAATGCAACACATTTTTTTTCTGAAACAGGGGTTGTTTTATTCAGCATTGAAATACGCCAGGTTATTCCCCAATCTTTTAGCTACACAACACTATTTTTCAACGTAATCTCCATTCAATGCTACGGCCTTACGCCACCTTGAAATGAGGGCCTGTATGCCTGCACGGTACCATTCCACTGGTCGATGTCGGAGCCAACGTTGTACTGCATCAATAACTTCTTCATCATCCGCGTAGTGCCTCCCACGGATTGCGTCCTTCATTGGGCCAAACATATGGAAATCCGACGGTGCGAGATCGGGGCTGTAGGGTGCATGAGGAAGAACAGTCCACTGAAGTTTTGTGAGCTCCACACAATACACTTCAGAGTTGATCGTTTGCCCGTGGGGAAGGACATCGAACAGAGTAACCCCTTCAGCGTCCCAGAAGACTGTAACCATGACTTTACCGGCTGAGGGTATGGCTTTAAACTTTTTCTTGGTAGGGGAGTGGGTGTGGCGCCACTCCATTGATTGCCGTTTTGTTTCAGGTTCGAAGTGATGAACCCATGTTTCATCGCCTGTAACAATCTTTGACAAGAAATTGTCACCCTCAGCCACATGAAGAGCAAGCAATTCCGCACAGATGGTTCTCCTTCGCTCTTTATGGTTTTCGGTTAGACAACGAGGGACCCAGCGGGAACAAACCTTTGAATATCCCAACTGGTGAACAATTGTGACAGCACTACCAACAGAGATGTCAAGTTGAGCACTGAGTTGTTTGATGGTGATCCGTCGATCATCTCGAACGAGCGTGTTCGCACGCTCCGCCATTGCAGGAGTCACAGCTGTGCACGGCCGGCCCGCACGCGGGAGATCAGACAGTCTTGCTTGACCTTGTGGCGATGATGACACACGCTTTGCCCAACGACTCACCGTGCTTTTGTCCACTGTCAGATCACCGTAGACATTCTGCAAGCGCCGATGAATATCTGAGATGCCCTGGTTTTCCGCCAAAAGAAACTCGATCACTGCCCGTTGTTTGCAACGCACATCCGTTACAGACGCCATTTTAACAGCTCCGTACAGAGCTGCCACCTGTCGGAAGTCAATGAAACTGTACGAGACGAAGCGGGAATGTTTGAAAATATTCCACAAGAAATTCCCGGTTTTTTCAACCAAAATTGGCCGAGAAAAAAAATGTGTTTAATTACTTATTGAACTGCCCTCGTACATTCCTTCCTCAGTTGAAAGAGTGAATAATGTTTTAAAAATATCACCGTAAAAGTGCCACACTGGAATTCAGTATTAAATTCATCATTGTTCTTATTTCAAATAAATTGGTCGCTAGTGACAGGTAAGCTTTGTAAAACAGAGGGAGGTACTTCTATACGTTCATACTGGAATGAGTAATCCATAATTACAGCGTGAAGTGCTTCTCTCAGGGTTTCAGTGGATGAACAGGGCATATAATTGACGCAGTGCACTACGACAACCACACTAGCCGTCAGGTGCTCAATTTTGCAGATATTGCACCAAGTGAGGTACGAGTACTGTTCAGGCGGCAAGGCACCCCTGATCCCTGGGCTGACAAATAGGACATATAATTGACCCGACAACCGCAGCGCGGCAAGTTGGCACCGTGGATGCGAGTTAATATAACCGTCGCAGAGTGCTCGGCGCTGTACTGGCGCCAGTTGCGCTTCGCCACGGTAGAGCGGGGCTGACATTCGCAGCGGCGGAACAGGGCAGGCAGCTGGCGAGCCATGGACCGCTAATTAGCATTCCGTGGCGCGGCTGGGGAGGGGAGGGGAAGGTTGGAGGTGGACGGGGGGGGGGAGGGGGTGCGAGGAGGGCCGCACATGCGCCTTGGCGGGGGCAGCGCCGCGCACCCGCTTACCCTGGTATCTGCACGACCGCTGTCGCCTCGCTAGCGACGACGTACTAATTACGCTCGCTGCCCATTGTCTCGGAACACACCGCTTCCGTTTCCTGTCGTACTGCGATCCCTTCCGTTTCTGCGTACGGTCCATCCTGATACGAGTATCTCTGAAAGCTGGTGTCGTAAACCTCCCACGTCGCAGCCACAACTGAGATGCAACATGTGCTAATGTAGGAAGTACTACTAACTTCCAAACTGCTGACAGAGGGACAGTAACTGTATGAGAGAACGATAAAACAGACGCTGTGCGTGACCTAGACGCTATGAATCTAGCGCTCGTCAGAAGTGTACACACACTGTTGAGAAAATACAGGCAACAGACATGAAACGAAGTAAGGGAAGACATTATCTGCCATTACACAATGAGAAACAGGGTTTCCGAAAAGTCTTTCCCTGATTACATAAACTGATAACTCAGCCTAGAAGTAAGATACAAATATGAAACTGGTGACTAATTGTTTACAAACTATCGAAGTTTTTTTCACACATCCACTTCCATTGTTGCCCAACGACAGTACACGTAGATATGACTTTGCGGTATAAACGCTATCACGTATCGAGGACGATGATGGTTATCTCAGACGAACTGCCTTTTCCAACGAAGTGACGTTTTTTTGTCAATGGAGTAGTGAATCGCCATAATGTGCGCATTTGGAGTGCACCAGAGGCAGTCCAAAGGTGAATGTTTGGTGCGTGCTATTGCACGATCGAATTAAAGGGCCATTCTTCTTCGCTGAGGCCACCATCACATCTGCAGTGTATCTGGACATGTTGCAACTGTATGCTGTTCCTCAGCTGCTTCAGTATCACCCCGATGTCTTGTCTCAGCAAGACGGTGCATCGCCTCATTGGGGTTTGGACGTCGGTGCCTTTCCTGGGCGATGGATTGGTCGTGATGGGCCAACGGTTTGGCCTCCACGTTCTCCTGACATAACCCCATTAGACTTCTTTTTATGGGGTTATGTCAAGGACGAGGTCTACCGATCACGTGTACCAGATCTTGAAACCCTGCGGCAACGGATAACCACAGTCGTTGAATCAATCCCTCTAGTGATGTTGGCTAATGTGTGGACGGAAACTGAATATCGCCTAGATGTGCTACGTGCTACCAAGGCTGCTCATGTGGAAGTTTACTAATGTGTGAAAAAAACTTTGATAGTTTGTAAACAATTAGACACCAGTTTCATATTTGTATCTTACTTCTAGCCTGAGTTATCAATTTATGTAATCAGAGAAAGACTTTACGGACACCCTGTATATCAGTAGGGACGTTGAAACTTATTGCCGGAGCAAGACTCGAACACGGATTTTACCGTTTATCGCGAACGGTCGCTTTGACCGCTTCGGCCATCCGTACAACCGGCCGCAGTGGCCGAGCGATTCTAGGTGCTTCTGTCTAGAACCGCGCGACCGCTATGGTCACAGGTTCGAGTCCTGCCTCGAGCATGAATGTGTGTGATTCCCTTAGGTTAGTTAGGTTTAAGTAGTTCTAAGTTAAGATGTTAAGTCCCATAGTACTCAGAGCCATTTGAACCATCCGGGCATTGTTCCTGCCCGATTCAGATTTCCAACTAATCCACACATTACTGACATAGTGCTCCTGCCCACTACATCTACATCTACATGGATACTCTGCAAATCAAATTTAAGTGCCTGGCAGAGGGTTCATCGAACCACCTCACAATTCTCTATTATTATTCCAGTCTCGTATAGCGCGCGGAAAGAATGAACACCAATATCTTTCCGTACGAACTCTGATTCCCTTATTTCATCGTAGTGATCGTTTCTCCCTTGGTCCCGGCGGAGGTTCGAGTCCTCCCTCGGGCATGGGTGTGTGTGTTTGTCCTTAGGATGATTTAGGTTAAGTAGTGTGTACGCTTAGGGACTGATGAGCTTAGCAGTTAAGTCCCATAAGATTTCAAAGTAGTTTCTCCCTATGTAGGTCGGTGCCAACAAAATATTTTCTCATTCGGAGGAGAAAGTTGGTGATTGGAATTTCGTGAGAAGATTCCGTCGCAACGAAAAACGCCTTTCTTTTAATGATTTCCAGCCCTAATCCTACATCATTTCTGTGACACTCCCTCCAATATTTCGCGATAATACAAAACGTGCTGCCTTTCTGTGAACTTTTTCGATGTACTCCGTCAGTCCTATCTGGTAAGGATCCCACACCGCGCAGCAATACTCTAAAAGAGGACGGACAAGTGTAGTGTAGTCATTCTCCTCAGTAGGTCTGTTACATTTTCTAAGTGTCCTGTCAATAAAACGCAGCCTTTAGTTAGCCTTCCCGACAACATTTCTATGTGTTCTTTCCATTTCACTACTCACTGATTCCTGTAAGAGTTCTGTGACGCTATAACGCAGTCCTTGCTATGAATGTTTTCGCTTACTTAACGCATGAAACTGTTTGTATACGATGTATTGTCTAGTGTAAATATGTATTGTAAATACTATGTTTAAATTATGTAATATTTAACACTGGCAAGTCAGGGCATATTTAGTTAACGTTGAAGTCAGAGAGATTGTTTTGTCGCGCCTCTGGGCGCGGGAGCGCGCCAGCGGGTAGTAGTAGCAGTGACGCCGTGCTCGGAGTAAGACGTACAGTCGAGTGCTGCTAGTCCTAGCTGTGTTACATCTAACGGCCAGTGTGTGGATCTAAGTACGACGGGAAAGTAATGGTCGGCATATCTGGAAGCATGACCGGGCAAGTTATTATGGATTAATGGGCATAGTGCTGAAGAAACGAGGACTTAAATGTGAAGCGCACTGTGGGCCCAAGTCGCAACAGTAAAAACCCGCTGCCACATTGTGTCGCTGCCGTGGACTTCCGTCGATCCACCGACAACGAGGGAAGAAAGATCTACGTAATTTTCGTAGGATAAAATTGTAGAAGGCTTTGTGCTTTCCTCTGAAGTTGAACAATTAATAACAAGCACTTTATAATCGAAGTGTTGCAGTTACATTCCACCCGACAATAACACGAAGTAGGTTCCTTCCAATCCTTACCTTATTGAACCGAGTGTGTCACGCCGTTATCAAGAGAAAATATGTTAATTATCAAATTATTTGCATAGACGGTGAAGAGTAAATTTCAGACTGGTTATCGTAGTTAATTGTTGCACTTAATAAGCTTACGCCAACCGTAGTAACTTAATAATAGACTGAAGTAATAAATTTGATTATTAAGATTTATTTTAATGCATATTCAGCTGAAGTTAATTCAAGGATATTTCATGAAACTATAAAGCTTATTCTACCTCACAATCCCCCAAATAATGAATTATTATCAGTCAGAACATAGTTAATCAATTATTGGCAATATATTCCATTATCAGTAGATCAATCTGTGCAAAGTACCTAACTTTAAAGACAGAATCACATTCCGTTATTCAAAATCTCGATAGATAATTATCTGTGTTGTCAGCATTGCATTTACCTGACAAATTATGAACAAAATAAGTGTAGTTAGATTGTTATGACGTTGTTTTATATGACTACTGACCCTGACACAGCACTTACGTAAAAGTTCCCGTTCCACCTGCTGCGCTACAAACAGGTAAACTTTATTTTTGACACAATTATTCACGTACTTAACAGTACTGTCGCTCATCAGTTGAGCTGGCGACCGATTTTTTAATTGCTTTTACAACTTAAGCATTTCTCTCGGCAAAATTTCCACTGGCAAAATTTATTTCCAAATTATTTCCATTATTTCATTTACCGATCGTTATTGAATGAAATTACTCGTTCAATAACGATCAAGTTATAACTTCTCCTGTTTCCCGCGGAATAATCATTATTTACTTCGGATTCGGATGCCTTTTCCCCACGCGGGTCACAATTCATAATTAACGGTCATTGTCAACTTTTAATTTCGCAAATCCCGGGAAGCAGGGGGTTGTTATAGTTCTAGCGTGTAGTGCATCTGCACTGAATGGGTCACTGGGCCATCCCACCCGAGTTATACATACGCAGTGCCTGTTTGGTCCTATCTGTGCAGATCCACAATACGCTCGAATTCTTATAGGAATCAGTAAATCACTGAAAGTGGTAATGGCAATGGACGTCGGAACTACATCAGCAGTGCGTGGATAAGTTGGAAATTTGAGACCATCAGAGGCCGTGTACAGATGACCGAGGTGGTCAAGGAGACCATTCGCTTAAAACTGAAGACTTCAGGGTCAAGTCCTGGTCCTGCACAAATTTTCAACTTCCCCATTGATGCATTTTAATGTTCAATGGCAGCTAATGTCTTATTTTCATTTGTATCGTGTTCGTATGTGGCTGCACGATCAAAAACGATGTCTGTTCTTTCAGACATGTCTCAATGAATAGACACTGTGCACATACAGGGTGATTTTTCCAAACCGTAGGGTTTGATCGAAGAGTGGATATGGAACAAAAAAAGGTCTGATTACCTTATGTCCAAAAATGCATGATTTCCATGCTAGAGCCATTAATTCAATCATACTTTGATACAGAGACTGTGGTCTAATACGCTCTGTACAGTGCTGCCACAGTTACAGTATGCATGATTTCCCCTAGAAGGGGGGAGGGGGGTACTGTTCTTCACACATCATGCCATAGCGCCCTCTCTTGCTTTAGAAATAGGTAATGTTATGTCTGATTCACTTCTCTTGCTGACTCACCTTCCAGTGACTGTATTACAGTGTTGTACACATGGTTCTGTATTCAAATCAAGAGTTTGCTGACAGGCAAATGGCAACAGGTGCCGGACAACAAGGTTTTATCAGGAGACCCATTTTTATTGACAACAACCACTGCACTCGATGTTTACCGAGCGAGGTGGCGCATTGATTAGCACACTGGACTCGCATTCGGGAGGACGACGGTTCAATCCCACGTCCAGCCATCCTGATTTAGGTTTTCCGTGATTTCCCTCAATCGCTATAGGCAAATGCCGGGATGGTTCCTTTCAAAGGGCACGGCCGACTTCCTTCCCTAATCCGATGAGACTGACGACCTCGCTATCTGGTCTGCTCCCCCAAAAAACTCATCTCAATGTTTGCAAGTCTTTTGTCATTTTTCTGAGACAGGGTCGATTCAGGAAGCAGGATGTCATGAAGGATATAGCCGAAATTTTCGGTCATCAGACATGGAGCGCAATGTGATTAATACCGTGAAAGGCGCCGTGTGTCAGTACCAGGCAGTTGATCATCCAGTACAGGATATGCCAGACGACAGTGTGGAACATTATCCATGACAGTGTTACTACACTTTTCATTTACAGCGTGTGCAGGGCTTAGTAGCGACAGAGTTTCCACATTGGGAGCAGTTTTCTCACTGGTTTCTTTACCAGCCAACCACCATTCTGGGATTTGTGTCACCCATCCTATTCACAGATGAGCCCACCTATTTGCATAGTGGTACCTTCAACTTTGATAACAGTCAACTTTGGGATAGAACACAGAACCCCCATGGTACGTTGACAGCGAATCATCAGCATCGGCGCATGCTTGATAATTGGGGACCGTATTTTGGGACCATCTTCCTTCCACGTCGCCTAACAGACCGGAACTATCGGCACTTCTTATGGGTACTTTGCTTCCTCCGCTGGAAGAAGTGTCATTGATGATTCGAAGGGTTATGTCGCTGCTACATGGTGGTGCTCCAGCCCACTTCGCCGTTAACGTTCGGGTCTCAATCGTGTCTTCCCTGGTCGATGGATCGGACGATGGGGTCCTGTTACATGGTGTGTTCGTACATCCGGATCTCATTGCGTACGATTTCCGACCATGGGGCTATCTCGAAAATATTGTGTATGCAGTCCCCTTTCCAGATGTGGAGACACTGGCGCAGCGTATTCATGTTGCCTTCGGATGCAGCATGGCCAATGTGAACGTGTGAGACAGTTAATGCTATGGAGTGTACACGCATGTGTTGAGGCACATGGAAGCCATTCAGAACACACAGTGTAGCTGTGACTGCATGGTGTAGCGCTTACTAAATCGCAGTCTCTGTAACAATGTATTATTGAATAAATGATGTCCAGCATGGAAACTATCCATTTTCGGAAATAAGTTCAATAGACCTTTCTGTATCCTCTCATTGATCAATCCCCAGTGTTTGCATGCGGTGGAAAATATCACCCCGTATGCAAAATTTTATTGCCATTACAATTTTTTTTTGTCTTTGTTCCATGCACAATCAAAATTGAGGAGTAATGGAAAAATTTATGAACAGGTCAAGAGCCATATAATTTGAGAAAGGGAAATTAAAATCAGAAAAAAATGGAAATGAGCGTATGGCATTGTCGACCGGGAGGCCCCTTCTGGTGAAGTTCGGCAGCCAAGTGCAAGTCTTATTTCAGTCGACGCCGCATTGGGCGACTTGCGCGCCGGTAATGAGGATGAAAGGATGACGAGGACAACACAACACCCAGTCGACGATCGGAGAAAATCTCCAATCTGACCGGGAATCGAACTCGGGTCCGGTTGCATGGGAGGCAAGCACGTTACCACTCAGATAAGCAGGCGGACATTAAAATCAGAAATTGTGATTCCAAAAAACTACCAGTAAAACATTTTTTTTTTTCAAAATATTGTGCACAGCAGCCTACATTAAACGTTATACAAAAGGTAAGGACAACACTGTTGATTCTTCTTGGTCTTGCGTAGAGTGCATTTTGCTGGACTGTTATAATCATTCATTGTCCAATTTTGTTTGGTACTTGAATATTTTAAAATTTTCGTGGTAATTAGTCTTAACAGTAGTAAAAATTTGGTTTGTACAAGGTGGCTGATTTCACATTGCATGAGCGTGGAATGGTGCAGTGTTTCTTTGCTAGCTTCGTAATTAATGACATCTTTGCAGAACTTTCATACTCAGAAATACTGTTATTGATTTGCTGATATTAAGCTGAGATATACGATTTTACACACATAAATTCAGCCCTCTTTTATGTCATGGTAAAAAACACAGATGTTAACCATAGTGTAAACAGAGACACATATTCTGGCCATCGTCTGCATACCAGTTTTGTCATAAGAAAGAAGTCACACTAGAAACAAGTTTTAAAGAAATGTCGACACTGTACAATGAAATGTTGTCTACATGTAATGAAATGTCATCTACCCTAAATGAAGGAAGCGTCGATCTGATATGATAAAGTGTCATTGTAGTGTAATACAACCAACATCAATCAAGCGTTAACTAAGCCAAATAGTAAGTTGACTAAACAAGAAACAATGTCGAATAGTTGTAATGAAATATTATCTTTAGGACTTTCCCCTGTAGTGCAACAGACTGATACTGAAGTGTTCTCAGCAAGACACTTCGGAAGAAGTAGTTAAGACCAAAGTAAACACATTTCAAACTGAATTAAGAATAGAATTACGAGAGCGACGAAACAGTGTCAAGTCACAAATCAGTGCCATACAACAAGAGCTGTCACTGGTTAAGCAGATAGTAAATGACAATCTGTCCTCTATTACTAGAATAGGTGATGAAAATGTTAGTCCTCCGCCACATAGCTGAATTATAGTACTGAAACTAATCTTGGGGGTCTATCACTCAAGCATATATTGTATGGGGTAGGGGAAAAATCTTCTTTATCGTCAGTTTTATTAACTTATTCGAAAACAAACAATTTCAAGAGTTCACAACCATAATAGCAATAACAACAGCGGCACAGCTTAAAATACTTCCACGCGCGAGAAATTTTACAGTCAGAAAACTATCACATCAACCCTGTGACAAATCTTGGGATCCTACTCTTATGCAACCCTTGGCATGTCGAATGGAGCCCACCATATTGTATTAAGAGAGAGAGAAATAGTAACATATACGACCAAATTATATCAAATCAGAGTAGGAGAATGGCAAGGCTAGGACAATGAAAATCTGTGGAATTCCGAAATATGAAACCACAATCAGCTAAACATATACAATACACTCTCACTAAAAGGACATAAACAAATTCATATGACTGAATCAAACTCACAAACACAGAATTCCGCCATAAATATTACTAAGGTGGCAGAAGAACCATCCCAACAATAATGAATACAACAAACTAAAATCATACATATTAGAGTATTCAAGTCAGTAAATCTACTACAGTACAACAATGACATGTATATTAGAAACAAATTAACTGCTGGCCACTACAAATTCTGCTATCACAGCAAAGAATTTGTTCCAGCTACTGTACATTCTGTCACAGGCGAAGTAGTAACTGCAATTGATTTAGACAGGGGTGTTATGGTGGAGGGTATGATGGTAAATTTATTTAGTAATTTTCGTGAGATCACTAGGTATCAACATTCCTTGAACAGAATTGTAAGATTACTGGAGATTTTCGCGTCAGATTACGAAATATCAGAATGAAGAGTCAGGTGGAAGTTGTAACAGGAAATGGAATGATCATATGCCCATTCCAAATTGTAAGTGGGTTGATTGTAGAATGCAGTTTTGGTATAGAGCTCTTAAGAGAGAAGCACGCAGTAACTGGCTTCTCCTCAGGCGACTGCTTGTCGAACATCAATGGCAAAAATATTGTTGTTCACTTAATAAAAACAAAGACTGAGCATGGTAAATAATGCCAAAGTTTAAAGGTAAAGTTCATTAAGAGCAAATCTGCGCATAACGACAGGACATCTTCCTTCTGTGATCTGGTTGAAAATACTGAATATTACATAAAGGATAAGACTGCAGAGTCTACAATCATTGACATGTTGCAACTGGCAGAATTACAGGAACTGCTTTTAACGTATGTATTTGTATTTTGAAAAAAACCAGGTGTTATCAATATGTGCGAATAGCATATGGAAGTTTACTCCCACGAAATGTACTGTCCCATAAGCCAAGAGAGAGGCAGACGCAAAGAAAATACGGCAAATGGTCACTTCGAGAAAAATAGAGCCAATGACGTCACCATGTTGCGGCTCCTCTACTAGCTGTAGGAAAGCCCAGTGGAAACATTCATCTCATTTTCAATGCAAGAGCTATGATCAAAATTATTATTCCCGTACGAAATAGACCGCAGAATTTAGATGTACAGCAGCAAAAGGTTCATGATGTTACGTAGCTTATCAGCACCAATTAGAGACCTTCGTACTGTCAGGCAAGCCTATCAAAAGAATACAGGAAATACAGTATACTGCTTTCATATTAGCCACCCCTACGTTGGAAGAGCATGTGGTTTCTTGGAAAGAAGATCACAAACGTTTTCAGACGTATGTATAATAGCCAATCTACAGAATTCAAAATTGATAAGGGACAAGATTAAATTTCTAGGCCATCTAATTACTCTCACGCGAATATCACCAGATACAGAGAAAATCAGCGCTATAAAGAGTTTTCCTACTGATAAATAAAAAATAAGACAGTGAATTTTGTGGATTACGCTCATTTTTCAGACAATTGGTACTTAACTAAATTTTGAATAGCACAACTTTATTAGCCTCATTACAGAAAAATGCACCACGGGTCTGAACAAGTGACTGTCAGAAAGATTTAGATTCAATTAAATACGGTTTAGTCAATCTTGGTATTTTACATCATCCAGATATGTCCAGGGATTTCTATGCTGTTACTGATCTGTCATCCACTGATATGGGAGCGTGTGTATTTCAACTCAATGATGAGGATGGCAAGCAAGGTATTTGTGTTATACATTTTGCTAGGCACACATTGTCAAAATGTGAGTGAGCGTACTTCACTACCAAGTTGGCAGCTCTGGCTGCAGTTTGAGACATTTATGAAGTTCAGTTACCATATTTATAGAAAAACATAAGTCACCTGTGATCATCAGGGCTTCAGCTGTCTTATGTCATGTAAACTACTGCATTTACGCTCGTTGTGTTGGTCAATTTTTTTTAAAGTAATACATAGTCTGCAAAAGACAATATAGTAGTAGACGATACCTCTCGTCTATCACAAGATTTATCTGAGTACTGACAACTTACGGAACTAACCACTGGTTACTGAGTACAGCTAATGAAAATAAGTAATTGCAGTTAATAGTTTTTAGATTGTTGTTGTTGGTTGTTGTTGTGATCTTCAGTCCTGAGACTGGTTTGATGCAGCTCTCCATGCTACTCTATCCTGTGCAAGCTTCTTCATCTCCCAGTACCTACTGCAACCTACAGCCTTCTGAATCTGCTTAGTGTATTCATCTCTTGGTCTCCCTGTACGATTTTTACCCTCCACGCTGCCCTCCAGTGCTAAATTTGTGATCCCTTGATGCCTCAAAACATGTCCTACCAACCGATACCTTCCTCTAGTCAAGTTGTGCCACAAACATCTCTTCTCCCCAATCCTATTCAATACCTCCTCATTAATTACGTGATCTACCCACCTTATCTTCAGCATTCTTCTGTAGCACCACATTTCGAAAGCTTCTGTTCTCTTCTTGTCCAAACTAGTTATCGTCCGTGTTTCACATCCATACATGGCTACACTCCATACAAATACTTTCAGAAACGACTTCCTGGCACTTAAATCTATACTCGATGTTAACAAATTTCTCTTCTTGAGAAACGCTTTCCTTGCCATTGCCAGTCTACATTTTATATCCTCTCTTCTTCGACCATCATCAGTTATTTTACTCCCTAAATAGCAAAACTCCTTTACTACTTTAAGTGTCTTATTTCCTAATCTAATTCCCTCAGCATCACCCGATTTAATTTGACTACATTCCATTATCCTCGTTTTGCTTTTGTTGATGTTCATCTTATATCCTCCTTTCAAGACACTGTCCATACCGTTCAACTGCTCTTCCAACTCCTTGGCTGTCTCTGACAGAATTACAATGTCATCGGCGAACCTCAAAGTTTTTACTTCTTCTCCATGAATTTTAATACCTACTCCAAATTTTTCTTTTGTTTCCTTCACTGCTTGCTCAATATACAGATTGAACAACATCGGGGAGAGGCTACAACCCTGTCTCACTCCTTCCCCAACCACTGCTTCCCTTTCATGTCCCTCGACTCTTATAACTGCCATCTGGTTTCTGTACAAATTGTAAATGGCCTTTCGCTCCCTGTATTTTACCCCTGCCACCTTCAGAATTTGAAAGAGAGTATTCCAGTTAACATTGTCAAAAGCTTTCTCTAAGTCTACAAATGCTAGAAATGTAGGTTTGTTTTTTCTTAATCTTTCTTCTAAGATAAGTCGTAAGGTTAGTATTGCCTCACGTGTACCAACATTTCTACGGAATCCAAACTGATCTTCCCCGAGGTCCGCTTCTACCAGTTTTTCCATTCGTCTGTAAAGAATTCGCGTCAGTATTTTGCAGCCATGACTTATTAAACTAATAGTTCGGTAATTTTCACATCTGTCAACACCTGCTTTCTTTGGGATTGGAATTATTATATTCTTCTTGAAGTCTTCGCCTGTTTCAAACATCTTGCTCACCAGATGGTAGAGTTTTGTCATGACTGGCTCTCCCAAGGCCATCAGTAGTTCTAATGGAATGTTGCCTACTCCCGGGGCCTTGTTTCGACTCAGGTCTTCCAGTGCTCTGTCAAACTCTTCACGCAGTATCTTATCTCCCATTTCGTCTTCATCTACATCCTCTTCCATTTCCATAATATTGTCCTCAAGTACATCGCCCTTGTATAAACCCTCTATATACTCCTTCCACCTTACTGCCTACCCTTCTTTGCTTAGAACTGGGTTGCCATCTGAGCTCTTGATATTCATACAAGTGGTTCTCTTCTCTCCAAAGGTCTCTTTAATTTTCCTGTAGGCAGCATCTATCCTACCGCTAGTGAGACAAGCCTCTACATCCTTACATTTGTCCTCTAGCCATCCCTGCTTAGCCATTTTGCACTTCCTGTCAATCTCATTTTTGAGACGTTTGTATTCCTTTTTGCCTGCTTCATTTACAGCATTTTTATATTTTCTCCTTTCACCAATTAAATTCAATATTTCTTCTGTTACCCAAGGTTTTCTATTATCCCTCGTCTTTTTACCTACTTGATCGTCTGCTGCCTTCACTACTTCATCCCTCAGAGCTATCCATTCTTCTTCTACTGTATTTCTTTCCCCCATTCCTGTCAATTCTTCCCTTATGCTCACCCTGAAACTCTCTACAACCTCTGGTTCTTTCAGTTTATCCAGGTCCCATCTCCTTAAATTCCCACCTTTTAGCGGTTTCTTCAGTTTCAATCTGCAGTTCATAACCAATAGATTGTGGTCAGAGTCCACATCTGCCCCTCGAAATGTCTTACAATTTAAAACCTGGTTCCTAAATCTCTGTCTTACCATTATGTAATCTATCTGATACCTTTTAGTATCTCCAGGATTCTTCCAGGTATACAACCTTCTTTTATGATTCTTGAACCAAGTGTTAGCTATGATTAAGTCATGCTCTGTGCAAAATTCTACAAGGCGACTTCCTCTTTCATTTCTTCCCCCCAATCCATATTCACCTACTATGTTTCCTTCTCTCCCTTTTCCTACTGACGAATTCCTGTCACCCATGACTATTAAATTTACGTCTCCCTTCACTACCCGAATAATTTCTTTTATCTCGTGATACATTTCATCTACACTCCTGGAAATTGAAATAAGACCACCGTGAATTCATTGTCCCAGGAAGGGGAAACTTTATTGACACATTCCTGGGGTCAGATACATCACATGATCACACTGACAGAACCACAGGCACATAGACACAGGCAACAGAGCATGCACAATGTCAGCACTAGTACAGTGTATATCCACCTTTCGCAGCAATGCAGGCTGCTATTCTCCCATGGAGACGATCGTAGAGATGCTGGATGCAGTCCTGTGGAACGGCTTGCCATGCCATTTCCACCTGGCGCCTCAGTTGGACCAGCGTTCGTGCTGGACGTGCAGACCGCGTGAGACGACGCTTCATCCAGTCCCAAACATGCTCAATGGGGGACAGATCCGGAGATCTTGCTGCCCAGGGTAGTTGACTTACACCTTCTAGAGCACGTTGGGTGGCACGGGATACATGCGGACGTGCATAGTCCTGTTGGAACAGCAAGTTCCCTTGCCGGTCTAGGAATGGTAGAACGATCGGTTCGATGACGGTTTGGATGTACCGTGCACTATTCAGTGTCCCCTCGAAGATCACCAGTGGTGTACGGTCAGTGTAGGAGATCGCTCCCCACACCATGATGCCGGGTGTTGGCCCTGTGTGCCTCGGTCGTATGCAGTCCTGATTGTGGCGCTCACCTGCACGGCGCCAAACACGCATACGACCATCATTGGCACCAAGGCAGAAGCGACTCTCATCGCTGAAGACTACACGTCTCCATTCGTCCCTCCATTCACGCCTGTCGCGACACCACTGGAGGCGGGCTGCACGATGTTGGGGCGTGAGCGGAAGACGGCCTAACGGTGTGCGGGGCCGTAGCCCAGCTTCATGGAGACGGTTGCGAATGGTTCTCGCCGATACCCCAGGAGCAACAGTGTCCCTAATTTGGTGGGAAGTGGCGGTGCGGTCCCCTACGGCACTGCGTAGGATCCTACGGTCTTGGCGTGCATCCGTGCGTCGCTGCGGTCCGGTCCCAGGTCGACGGGCACGTGCACCTTCCGCCGACCACTGGCGACAACATCGATGTACTGTGGAGACCTCACGCCCCACTTGTTGAGCAATTCGGCGGTACGTCCACCCGGCCTCCCGCATGCCCACTATACGCCCTCGCTCAAAGTCCGTCAACTGCACATACGGTTCACGTCCACGCTGTCGCGGCATGCTACCAGTGTTAAAGACTGCGATGAAGCTCCGAATGCCACGGCAAACTGGCTGACACTGACGGCGGCGGTGCACAAATGCTGCGCAGTTAGCGCCATTCGACGGCCAACACCACGGTTTCTGGTGTGTCCGCTGTGCCGTGCGTGTGATCATTGCTTGTACAGCCCTCTCGCAGTGTCCGGAGCAAGTATGGTGGGTCTGACACACCGGTGTCAATGTGTTCTTTTTTCCATTTCCAGGAGTGTATTTCTTCACCATCTGCAGAGCTAGTTGGCATATAAACTTGTACTACTGTAGTAGGCATGGGCTTTGTGTCTATCTTGGCCACAATAATGCGTTCACTATGCTGTTTGTAGTAGCTAACCCGCACTCCTATTTTTTTAATCATTATTAAACCTACTCCTGCATTACCCCTATTTGATTTTGTATTTATAACCCTGTATTCACCTGACCAAAAGTCTTGTTCCTCCTGCCACCGAACTTCACTAATTCCCACTATATCTAACTTTAACCTATCCATTTCCCTTTTTAAATTTTCTAACCTACCTGCCCGATTAAGGGATCTGACATTCCACGCTCCGATCCGTAAAACGCCAGTTTTCTTTCTCCTGATAACGACGTCCTCTTGAGTAGTCCCCGCCCGGAGATCCGGTGGGGGGGACTATTTTACCTCCGGAATATTTTACCCAAGAGGACGCCATCATCATTTAATCATACAGTAAAGCTGCATGTCCTCGGGAAAAATTACGGCTGTAGTTTCCCCTTGCTTTCAGCCGTTCGCAGTACC
The DNA here is from genome assembly GCF_021461385.2 of Schistocerca piceifrons. NCBI lineage: Eukaryota > Metazoa > Arthropoda > Insecta > Orthoptera > Acrididae > Schistocerca > Schistocerca piceifrons. The sequence goes on from NC_060140.1 coordinate 921,076,830, forward strand.
AGCACAGCAAGGCCGTTTTGGTTAATGTTACAAGGCCAGATCAGTCAATCATCCAGACTGTTGCCCCTGCAACTACTAAAAAGGCTGCTGCCCCTCTTCAGGAACCACATGTTTGTCTGGCCTCTCAACAGATACCCCTCCGTTGTGGTTGCACCTACGGTACGGCCATCTGTATCGCTGAGGCACGCAAGCCTCCCCACCAACGGTAAGGTCCATGGTTCATGGAGGGGAGTTTTTAGATATGTGTAAAAATGTTGCTGATTTGCAAAATGCTGACCAGTGCCGGTGTAAAATAATATTAGTAATTTGGTAAAATGGTATTGAAAAATTAAAATAAAATTAAAATGTGTAGTGAGATTCTGCTGCATAGAAATTAAAAGCATCCGTGGTCTAGGGGCGTGTTCGGTCAGAGGGCTGCTCGACCTCTGTAATAAAAAAACTGAGTAAAGGAATCAACGATCGACCTGAACGGATGTCTCGTGACGTCCGCCCAGACCGAAAGCAAGAAAAAAAAAGGGGTAGCGTCTTGGGTTAGTAATCAAAACGTCCATGGTCCCGGGTTCGAATCCCACCACTGTTAAATTTTGATTGATAATCAGCATTGGCGGCCGAAGGCTTCCGGCATAAGAAGTCAGCCTCATTCTGCCAACGGTCTTGTCAAAGAGGGTGGAGGAGCAGAGTATCAGGTCACTCTCTTGTCCTAGGGGTGAGAAATTGCTCCTAAAGGCCGAAGAATCAGCAATGATCAACTGCATGAGGATGCAGGAGGCGATGGAAACCATTGCATTGTGGCCTATAATTGAAAAAGTGTCATGAAGATCTCTGTATTGCAAAAGATTGTGGAATAGTCCTCCATTGAGATCTCTGGGAGGAGACTGCCAAGGGGGAGGCGACCATGAGAAAAAGACTGAATAATCTACGAAAGGATAGCGTTATACGAGTTGGGGCGTGGAATGTCAGGAGCTTGAACGAGGTAGGGAAACTAGAACATCTGAAAAGGGAAATTCAAACGCTCAATCTAAATATAGTAGGGGTCAGAGAAGTTAAATTTAAAGAAGACAAGGATTACTGGTCAGATAGGTATAGGATAATATCAACAGCAGCAGATAATGTTATAACGGGAGTAGGATTTTTATGAATAGGAAGGTAGGGCAGAGAGTATGTTGCTGTGAACAGTTCAGTGATAGGGTTGTTCTTATCACAATCGACAACAAAGCAACGCCGACAACGATAGTTCACGTATACGTGCCGACGTCACAAGCTGAAGACGAAGAGATAGAAAAAGTATATGAGGTTACTGAAACTCTAATACAGTACGTACAGGGAGATGAAAATCTAATAGTCATGGTGGACTGGAATGCAGTTGTAGAGAGAAGTACAAGAAAAGGTTAAAGGAGAATATGGTCTTGGGAAAAGAACGAGAGTGGAGAAAGACTTATTGAGTCCTGCTATAAATTTCAGCAAATAATACCGAATACTCTGTTCAAGAATCACAAGATAAGGAGGTATACTTGGAGAAGACCGGGTGATACAGGAAGATTTCAGTTAGATTACATCATGGTCAGAGAAAGATCCTGAAATCAGGTAGTGGATTGTAGGGTGTACCCAGGAGCACATATTGTCTCAGATCACAATACAGTAGTGATGAATAGTAAGTTGAAGTGGAAGACATTAGTCAGGAAGAATCTATACTCAAAGAATTGTGGTACGAAAGTACAGAGGAATGACGAGATACGCTTGAAGTTCTGTAAGGATATAGATACAGCAATAAGGAATACCTCAGTAGTTGAAGAGGAATGGACATCTCTAAAAATGGCCATCACAGAATTTGGAACGAAAAATATAGGAACAATGAAGGTAACTTTGAAGAAACCATGACCAGCAGAAGAAATACTTCAGTTGATCGATGAAAGGAGGAAGTACACAAATGTTCTGGGAAACGCAGTAATACAGATATACAAGTCGCTGAAGAATGAAATAACTAGGAAGTACAGGGAAGCTAAGACGAAATGGCTGCATGAAAAATGTGAAGAAATCAAAAAATAAATCATTGTTGTAAGGACAGACTCAGCACACAGGAAAGTCAAAACAACCTTCAGTGATATTAAAAGCAAGAGTGCTAACATCAAGAGTGCAGTGGGAATTCTACTGCTAAATGCAGAGGAGAGAGCGGATAGGTGGAAAGAATACGCTGAAAACCTTTGTGTGAGAGAAGATTTCTCTCGTGTGACAGAAGAAGAAATAGGAGTCTATTTAGAAGAGATAGGGGATCCAGTATTAGAATCAGAATTTAAAAGAACTTTGGAGGACTTAAGATCAAATAAGGCAGAAGCGATAGATAACATTCCATCAGAATTTCTAAAATCATTGGGAGAAGTGGCAGCAAAACGACTATTCACTTTGTTGTGTAGAGTGTATGAGTCTGGTGGCATGCCATCTGACTTCCAGAAATATTTCATCCACACAATTCCGAAGACTGCAAAAGCTGACAAATACGAGAATTATCCCACAATCAGCTTAACAGCTCATGCAACCAAGCTGCTGACAAGAATAATATACAGAAAAATGGACGACAAAGAATGGTGCAAAAAAGTAGTAGGAGACTGATAACAGTTTTACATACACTGCTCAGGCTGAAACAAGTAACGTGTGCCCAATTGCTAACGGACTATCTGATCATGATACACAATATCTATCACTGAAACTACTAAAATTTAAAAAATTCTGAAAATCTGTTCGAGCTTAATAAGTAACATCCTTAGTTACATACGCAGTGCATCATTGGCACAGGGAATTTTTCCAGTCAGTTTAAGTATGCAATTATTAAACTACTTCATAAGAAAAGTGACAAGACAGACATAAACAATTATCATATAATTTTCTTGCATCTTTTTCCAAAGTAATGAAAAACAAGGTAATGTATTCAAGAGTAGTCGCACACGTATGTGGAAACAGTTTATTTAGCACATCACAGTTTGAACTCTAGAAACATTGCTCGAATGAGAATGCTGTTCAGTCATCAAATAGTACAAGCCTTAAATAACAATATATCGCCAGAAGAAATTTTTTTGTGATCTCTCCAAGGCGTTCGTGTATATCGTGATACTCTCCTAGAAAAACTCAGGTTTTATGGAATTGATGGCACTACATACGCCTCATTTGAACCATATCTGAACGCAAAAGGTTGTGCTGAATAATTGAGACAACGTCGGAAACGTAAAAGATTTTGGTGACATGCGTAAAATCACAAAAGGAGTCCAACGCAGTTGAATTTCGGGTCCAGTCTTGTTCCTTATACATGTGAACGACCTTCAACTTAACAGTCGACAAGCAAAACTGGTACTGGTTTTATAATAAACCCCATTAGAGAAAAGTGTTACTAAACGATATTTTCCAAAGGATTATTAAGTGGTTCTCTGAAACTGGTTTCTCATTCCGTTTTGAAAAAACACGCTACATTCAGTTCTGTACAACTAACTGATGTAGTATGACTCAGTAAGTAGGGTAGAACGCTCCAAATTTTAGCGTGTACATATGTACTGATGGAGATTTGAAATGAAAGAAGAAGATTACTGAGATTCTCAAACAAGGAAGTAAAAAAACATAGCTAATGTTTAACATTAGTTAGATAAAGAGATGACTTCCCGAAATTTAAATAAAATCCCACAGTAGTCTGTTAGAATAATAATAAAGAATACATTTTCGATCTTTTAACATTTTAATGCGAAGATAACAGAACTGTTTTGAAAACTTAGCTGAATTCTTCACTTCTACACAAAAGAAATTGTAAGGAGCAGCTGCATGAGTCCTTGCAAAATAATCAGGATTCCACATGAGCAAAGGTATTTGGTAATTTGCCTTAAAACCAAGAAAATTAGGGGATTTTATGTCCAAGAAAACTTTAAAAATATCTACATAGATGATTAATCTTATCTGTATATTAAAGTACTTGTGTATACGTGAATTACTAAATGTGAATTAAACTTTATAAGTGATGTTTCTAAAAACTTTTTGAGTTATATGCAGGCATAGAATCTATGTGTACTGATAGAAATCTGTCTGTTCAGTACTACTGCCACTTACACATTTTGTTGCAGGGGGAAAACTTTGACAGTTAGTATCCAGTAGGACCAGACTCTCTTAACAAGTTGTATATATCATACAGACTGATTAATAAAAAAGTTACTCAAAAACTAGTTAAAACTGACATGTAAATAATAGCTATTATAAATATAAAGTCAAAAGATATTTTAGTTTTAGGATGTGTGCAGCATGGACAGTACACAAAGATAAATAGGAACTACATGTTTTGATGCTATCGTACCCAGATGAATATGGTCGTGTTGTGTAAAGAAAAGGAAGACGTTTGTTCATATTTATGACTAGTCGTTTGATGTCAAGCATTTAGCTCTAGATAGTATTTCTTTGCATATTTTGCTCAGTATTTGCAGGACAAATCAAATGAAAGATTTACAAAAGAAAGGTGTGCATTCATCAGCAGTTTCAGTGCCACAATAAAATTATTACACTCTTTTAGAGGTCATCAATTTACTCAAGATTTATTGTTGCAACAGTGCATATGGTGTACATGGAATGATTACATGTACTGATTAACAGCACTAGCGATTCTGAGATACCAGGTCCCAACCCATGTTGAAACACCCATATTAGTATGTAGTGCAGCCTGCACAGGCGACAATGCAGAAGCTGACTCTGGCATCCAGTTTATCGTAAAGAATACTGTCCTGGGATACGTTACGGCCCGCCTGTTCGATCTGTTCACATAGTTCTGTAGAAGTTGGTGGATGACGAGTTGGACGAGTCACTTCTCGTCCCATCGTATCCCACACCTGCTTGATTGGAGACACGTCTGGAGATTGTGCTGGCCAGGGAAGTTGCTGCACGTCCTGCAGAGCACGTTGAGTTTCACAGTCAGTGTTGAACAAGTATTATCCTGCTAGAGTAACAAATCACTTTCCTGTAGCAAGAACGGCAAAAGAATGGGTCTAAAAGAATTATGCATATACCGAGTGCAGGTTAGCGTCCCCTCCAGAAACACCAGACGTGAATGAAAGTTGTGGCTTATCGCATTCCGGACCATAAGGACTGGGGTGGAGTCAGAGTGTCGTGGAACAATGCACTGTACGAGACAACGGTCATCAGGAATACGTCTTATGCGCAAACGACCATCAGTAGCGTGCGGGCAGAATCGGCGCTGTGACAGGTGTACGATTTGCGACTGCTGCCCTTATAATACGACGATTCTAGTGGGAGTGTGTGCTGCCTGGACGTTCAGATCCTCGTCTATAGGCGTGAGAATGTTCACGTGACCACTGACACTATCATAGTTGCACAACTAAAGCTGTGCGTCCAACTTGTTTTGGTAATTCTCCGAAATGACCACCTTGCCACTCGTAAGGCCTCAATTTCATTCCTTTCAAACTCGCTCAGATGGCTGTAGGAAACATTAGTGTGTCTCCGTGACATTCTCTATTAAAGGGTAGACATAGATACATAGCACTCTGGTAGCTATACCAGATGTGTTGGAGGACGTCGCTGAAACCATTATCAGTATATCTACTATCCGCCAGGTGGTATATGCAGTGATCGGGTCAAAATTGGTGTCGTCTTTCCAAGGGTACTAATTTTTTCCGGCAGTGTATCTGTAAATGCATAACTTTCCATGTTGCTATATGCTGTGGATGGTAATTTTGCTTAGTATTAATATTAGTCACATCAATTCTCTTAATATGCTTATGCTTTGAATGACTACATTTGTCCGGGACCTCGCAAGTTCTAAGTAAGTGTTACACATAGATTTTAACGGTTTTTTTGTTTATGTTTTGCTGATTTTCGCGTGTGGTTTTAGTTTAACACCCTTGCAAAAAGGTTGGTTTTGCCCAACGAATAGTGTTGTTGTGGCCTACATAAATGTTGGTGCATTCAACGTGCCGTGGTTTTACAAAATCAGGCCAGAGCCATAAAATGAAACTATTTTCATGACCGCTAACTTATTTCTGTGATCGGGTATGGATATAATTCCTACGGAAGGAAGTACACTTTTTGTTCTATAAACATCATACCAGTGTTTTGGTTTACTAAAGGCGCCGGCCGCTGCAGCCGAGTGGTTCTAGGCGCTTCTGTCCAGAACCGCGCTGCTGCTACGGTCGCAGGTACGAATCCTGCCTCGGGCATGGATGTGTGTGATGTCCTTAGGTTTAAGTAGTTCTAAGTCTAGGGGATTGACGACCTCAGATGTTAAATTCCATAGTGCTTAGAGCCATTTTAACAATTTTTTTTTTTTTTTTTTTTTTGCTAAAGACGTTGAAATCTGTAACGGTGACATAGAAGCACATACTGTAAACAATAAGTACTGATAAACTGTGATATAGTGAATGTTTCTAAAAGATTATTGTGTTAGTGAGACAAAGATACGGAACACTCATGAACAGAAATGGTAAAAAGTTAAGACCGGGTCATATTGCCAGCGTGTTTGGGTGTGTTGCGATGTACAACAAAATCTAAAACACCGATGTAAGCTCTATTAAGAATCTTGCACTTACCTGAGATGAACTCGACAATCTGCTACCCACTTGTGGCATAGTGGAAGACTAAGTTTCCGTCGCGCATTTTGGGATGAATTTACTCACACTTTCACACACACTAGGGAACTCAGATACTCTATATGCAGCCGGCGCAGCAACACATTGATGGGAATAACTGTCCTTCATGCCGCGCACCTAACGTAACTGTCGTTGTGGAATACTTTGCATGTCGTCATTATTCATCTAGATTGTAAATACAAAGAAATGAAAAGTTGCCCTACAGAGATACTTACACTTGACTATGTGAACTTGTTCATCATAAACTTCGATGGTTTAAATCACCATGTACTAGACAATGAGCTATAACTCATAGATCAAAAATTAAAATAATCCCCCCAATATGGCACGGATCCATTTAACGTATTTAATTTAGCATTAGTCATTTCTATTTGTGTAGAAGTTTTACCTGAATATTATCAAAGAATTTTCTTTTAATACTCCCTATGTAGGTCACACAATATACAGTAGTAATTCTGTTGTAAAATTCTTACATATAACCGAACAGCAGTGGACTGTCTGATGACATCGGGAGGTACAACCCAAGCTACGATGCTATGACGTACCTGCTGTCCGGTGATCAACCTCTGTACAGACCCTGAATACAGAGATAAGTCCCCGAGCATAACTGACAACGTTGCTTAAACGATGTCCGTGGGTCCATCGTACCTTATCAGCGCCTACAAAACACATTCAACCATCACCACCATCCAGTATCTCCTGAATACAGACACTTACTGCAGAGAAACACAAACTTTAACAGTAATTTCACTGCGCCTGTCCTACGTATTACATGTTGTTGTTCATGTGATGCTACCTGTGAGAACAATGGAGAAGAAAAAATAACTAAAAGTAATCGTAACTAAACTTATATATACATATATATGGTGGTTCACTGATCGTGACCTGGCCAAATATCTCACGAAATAAGCGTCCAACGAAACTTGTCTAGCTTGAGGGGGGAAACCAGATAGCGCTATGGTTGGCCCGTTAGGATGGCGTTGCCATAGGTCAAACGAATATCAACTGCGTTTTTTTAAAACAGGAACCCCCATTTTTATTACATATTCGTGTAGTACGTAAAGAAATATGAATGTTTTAGTTGTACTACTTTTTTCGCTTTGTGATAGATGGCGCTGTAATAGTCACAAACATATGGCTCACAATTTTAGATGAACAGTTAGTAACAAGTAGGTTATTTAAACTAGAATACATAACGTAGGTGCGTTTGAACATTTTATTTCTGTTGTTCCAATATGATACATGTACCTTTTTGAACTTATCATTTCTGAGAACGCATGCTCTTACAGCGTGATTACCTGTAAATACTACATTAATGCAATAAATGCTCAAAATGATATCCGTCAACCTCAATGCATTTGGCAGTACGTGTAACGACATTCCTGTCAACAGCGAGTTGTTCGCCTTCCGTAATGCTCGCACATGCATTGAAAATTTACTGACGCATGTTGTCAGGCGTTGTCGGTGGGTCACGATATCAAATATCATTCAACTTTCCCCACAGAAAGAAATCCGGGGACGTCAGATCCGCTGAACGTGCGGGCCATGGTATGGTGCTTCGACCACGAATCCACCTGCCATGAAATATGCTATTCAATACCGCTTCAACCGCACGCGAGCTATGTGCCGGACATCCATCGTGTTGCAAGTACATCGCCATTCTGTCCCGCAGTGAAACATCTTGTAGTAACATCGGTAGAACATTACGTAGGAAATCAGCATATACTGCACCATTGAGATTGTCATCGATAATTGGGGGCCAATTATCCTTCCTCCCATAATTCTGCACCATACATTAACTCGCCAAGGTCGCTGATGTTCAATTGTTGCAACCATCGTAGATTTTCCGTTGCCCAATAGTGCATATTATACCGGTTTACGTTACCGCTGTTGGTGAATGACGCTTCGTCCCTAAATAGAACGCGTGCAAAAAATCTGTCATCATCCCGTCATTTCTCTTGTATCCAGGGGCAGAACTGTACACGACGTTCAAAGTCATCGCCATGCAATTCCTGGTGCGTAGAAATATGGTACGGGTACAATCGATGTTGATGTAGCGTTCTCAACACCGACGTTTTTGAGATTCCCGATTCTCGCGCAGTTTGTCTGCTACTGATGTGCGGATTAGCCGCGACAGCAGCTAAAACACCTACTTGGGCATCATCATTTTTTGCAGGTCGAGGTTGACGTTTCATATTGGCTGAACACTTCCTGTTTCCTTAAATAAGGTAACTATCGGGCGAACGGTCCTGACACTTGGATAATGTCGTCCAGAATACCGAGCGGCATACACAGCACACGCCCGTTGTGCATTTTGATCACAATAGCCATACATCAACACGATATCGACCTTTTCCTCAATTGGTAAACGGTCCATTTTAACACGGGTAATGTATTACGAAGCCAATACCATCCGCACTGGCGGATTGTTACCTGATAGCACGAACTAATACGTTTGTGACTATTGCAGCGCCATCTATCACAAAGTGAAAAAAGGCGCCCGACTAAAACATTCATGTTTCTTTACGTACTACACGAATATGTAATAAAAATGGGGGTTCCTATTTAAGAAAAACGCAGTTGATATCCGTTTGACCTGTGGCAGGGTCCTCTAGCGGGCCAACCATAGCGCCATCTGGTTTCCCTCTTGAACCTAGACGATTTTCGTTCTTTGTGGTTCTTTCGTTTGATTCGTATTTCGTGAGATATTTGGCCCGGTCACAATTAATGGACCACCCTGTATATATATATATATATATATATATATATATATATATATATATATATATATATATATATATATATATAATGTATCGCGAAGCAAATACCGTCCGCACTGGCGGAATGATACCTGATAGCACGTACTAATACGTTTGTGACTATTGCAGCGCCATCTATCACAAAGTGAAAATAGTAGCCCAACTAAAACATTCATGTTTCTTTACGTACTACAAGAATATGTAATAAAAATGGGGGTTCCTATTTAAGAAAAACGCAGTTGATATCCGTTTGACCTATGACAGCGTCCTCTAGCGGGCCAACCATAGCGCCATCTGGTTTCCCTCTTGAACCTAGACGATTTTCGTTCTTTGTGGTTCTTTCGTTTGATTTGTATTTCGTGAGATATTTGGCCCGGTCACAATTAATGGACCACCCTATATATATATATATATATATATATATATATATATATATATATATATATATATAATGTATCGCGAAGCAAATACCGTCCGCACTGGCGGAATGATACCTGATAGCACGTACTAATACGTTTGTGACTATTGCAGCGCCATCTATCACAAAGTGAAAATAGTAGCCCAACTAAAACATTCATGTTTCTTTACGTACTACAAGAATATGTAATAAAAATGGGGGTTCCTATTTAAGAAAAACGCAGTTGATATCCGTCTGACCTGTGGCAGGGTCCTCTAGCGGGCCAACCATAGCGCCATCTTGTTTCCCTCTGGAACCTAGACGATTTTCGATCTTTGTAGTTCTTTCGTTTGATTCTTATTTCGTTAAATATTTGGCACAGTCACAATTAATGGACCACCCTGTATATATATAATGTATCACGAAGCAAATACCGTCCGCACTGGCGGAATGTTACGTGATAGCACAAACTAAACGTTTGTGGCTATTGCAGCGCCGTCTATCACAAAGTGAAAAAAGTGGCCCAACTAAAACATTCATGTTACTTTACGTACTACACGAATATGTAATAAAAATGGGGGTTCCTATTTAAGAAAATCGCAGTTGATATCCGTTTGACCTATGGCAGCGTCCTCTAGCGGGCCAACCATAGCGCCATCTGGTTTCCCTCTTGAACCTAGACGATTTTCGTTGTTAGTAGTTCTTTAGTTTGATTCTTATTTCGTGAGTTATTTGTCCTGGTGTCAATTAATGGACCACCCTGTATATATATATAAGTAATGTATCACGAAGCTAATACCGTCCGCACTGGCGGAATGTTACGTGATATCACGAACTAATACGTTTTTATATACAGTTTTCTGATTTGCTACTATGTTTTGTACTCATATCTTGTCTTTGATATATTTTGTACTTGGTGCGTGTGCACCACATTTAATTTATGTACTACATTTGAATATTCTGTAAATTGTAATAATTTCTTGCGATGGCAAGTCCAAATGACTCACCATCGCTGCCAAATTTTTGCCCCCCCAGTGGAGTGTTATGAAACACGTATGTAACGTAGCAGCGATGGTGAGGCATGATAAATTCTTTGACCAGAGAGCCTTTTATCGTGTTTAGTCTGCGCTTGACCGCGCGAGTGTCACGAGCAGTACTCTAGTAGTCGTCGTGCAGTGCACTCTGTCGGTAGCAGTAGCTCAGTTCAGTTGCGTCTAGTAGTCGGTCGGTAGTAGTCGTGCAGTACAGTTGCGAGCAGTCTGTCAGTGGGCAGTCTGTGAGCAGTGCAGTATGTCGGTAGTAGCAGTCGACTGCAGTTGTGTGTGAGGTGTCGGCGGGCGTCGACACGGCATTCTGGTCAAGATTCAGGATGAGGTATATTATTTTTAAATGCGCTCAGCTAATAATGTAAATTAACTGTAACCAATTTGTGCAATAATCGCCCCAATAATAATTTTGATTTCAAAGTAATTTTCAACAAAAGAACCTTTTAATTGAACCAACGATCTCCTTCAATTTCCCTTAAGGTAAAGTTTCAGTTAAATTTCAAAAGAAAAATATATATTATTTGCAATGCATTTCCTCCAAGCAGTGGCCAACAATAAGAGCAGAAACGTGACATGCAGTTATACTGAGGCAAGAAATTAATTCTGATTTTTGCACAGGGCCAAAGACCGATATTTCGGTTTAATTGAATTTTCATTGTCACTGAAGTTTCATTAGCATTGAATTGTTTTCATTATTTTCGTGACAGCTTATACTTTGAGTCAGATTGCGATTCTCATTTTTTATTATCATTAAATTTAATTGCAGGGAGGTTACGTTTGGCTCCCATTTCTATTAAATATTGTCACTTTTTAAATTTTTGTGGGGAGGTTACACTTGGCGACACCCAGTCCAGGATCGAATTTCGTTGAGAGTCTTTTGAAAAACAGTCAGATATCTGCTCTTATTTGCTTAGATATAATTAGGATTTGGCGCAACGCTTTTACTAATCTTGTGACTTTCTTTCTACAGGTCAACGGCAATTCGTTGCTCTGTTGTATTTGTGTTTGTTGCCTTTTTGCATTTGTGCTTATTTGTTTTGTGAATAATTGTGAATGTTGTAAAAATGCCGCGAAAGACTGTGAATAGTGTATCGCGAGGTATTATGAACGAAATTACCGACTTAAACAACGTGACCGACAGTAATTGTGACACGCAGTGTAATGATGACAATCCTGCGTTCACTAACAATCAGTGCATTCCAACCACTAATGATGACTTTTATTCACGTGGCGAACACACAAATTTGTCTAACGAAAATGGACAATGTACCGAAAATACGACGGATTCATTTAATTCCGAAATAGTGACTGACAATGTACGTTCGAGTGACAGATCTTTTTGTAAATTACAGAATGACCGAGTGGTCGCACAAAACGCGACAATTGCAGGTATGCAATCAAACAGCACAGATAACAGAGTAGATAATTTTGGCCGGGATCACATTATAGCAATTTTACGACTAATGAATGAAAGACTGGAAAACGGTTTCAAACGAAGTGAATTAATTAATGAAAGGTATAAACAATCGAATGAAGAACAAGACAACATTAATAAAAAAATCAAACAACTTAGTGAACGGAATGAACAGCTTAATGAACAGATTGAAGCCATTGCCGCGCATTATTATGATAATAGAGGACAATTACGTGTGGATACTAAGACTTGTGCTAATAACAGTAATGAAGAAGTTGGCACTGTTGCACAAGAATTAAGTAGCACACGTGTAGGCACAACAGAATCACATAAAGATGACATTAATGCAGTCACTGAACAATGTTCAGCAAACGCAACACTGATACACGAAATTAATGCAGTCACCGAACAATGCCCTAAAAACGCAGTACAGATTCGCGACGAAGTTAATTTAGAGTCAGTGGAAGTTTCACACACTCCGAATATGGAAGTTGACGAGAAATTAGCACGACAGATCAAGCAAATTGGCGAAAATATTAAAGTAACAGAATTAAAAACTATTTCAGTCACCAATACGTCACAGAATCCGCCACTTTGCGAACATTTGTCAGACTCGCGCAGCGCGTATAATGTGAGCAATTTACAGAGACTACGAGACGTAAAATCCGAAAAGCCACGCGACTTAAAATCTGAAAAGCTATGCAACTTGAAGTACGAAATGACACAGACAAACCGATTCACACACAAACCCGAATGTGTTTTCAAATTCAATGACGAGAACGTAGATTACGAGCAATATTTATCCGCTAGAAAATGTAAAGAATTTAATAGTGACAGAACACAGGTACACGCTTCGAGCTGTATGCGACAATTTATTTTTGTACTTTCACCGCTATTGCCTGTAATGCGGAAGCTAGCTTTGAACCTGATGCGACAATTTGCTATTGCATTTTCATCAGCATTGCCTGTAATGAGGAAACTTGAATTAACATGGTTACAACAATTTGGTTTTGGAATTTTACCGCCATTGCCTGCAACGCAAAAGCTAAAATTGATTTGCAGTACGTAATAGACCTCAGGGGATTCATTACGCTTTAATGAATATGTGCCGTAGCGAGCATAGGGCCCCGAGCTGTAGTAGTGCTGTTACATCTTTAGTTTTCTGCACTGCTGCCTTTTCTTCTACTATCCTTTATATCTATCAAAACAGCTCTTTAACTATTGCTCTACCTAGAATTAAGAATATGTACTGAAAACTGGATATGACAAATTTTTACCGAAAGTGACAATTTTCATTAGGCACTCCCGTAATGACAACTACAGCCGTAACTTTAATAACAGATAAAATCGTAATCATCAGTAGGTATAAAATTTTGAGCAATCGGAACCACATTTTAATAACAATAGAGGTTTTTTCACTACAATAGCATGAAAGTCAGCCGCTTAGCATACCTAACCAACAATGCAGTCTACAAGGTCAACCAAACTTTAATGTTTCGCCGCGTGCACGTATAGTCCGAGATCCAACAAATAGTAACGCACGGCAGCAAGGAAATAACTACGTACAGACAACACACTATTTCAACTCGTATCGCAATGCGCCGTATAGAAATTACTATCATGACAGACGTAAAAATAATGAGCACAGTTTTCAGCGTACATTTAATAACAGTCGATCTTTTCAGCAGCAAGAACATCAGCAACAACATATTATGATGAATGAACCAGACAATAGGTGTTATCTATAGCGTAATACGTCAGCAAGGAATAACAGAGCAGTTCATATAGTGGATATGCCACAACATCCTCCCGTAAATAATAACACGTACGATAGATTTTAACCAGATACAGCACAGATTGCATATTACAGTAACGCAAATATTACTTTTGACACGCAGAATTTTGTTCACGAGAATGTTATTTGAAACATGCTTCGTTGAATGCACCACTTTTATCGCACCCAGACCTTACCAGAAATTTTTCCATTGCCAACGACAGTTCTAACATGGCTTTAGGCGTACATATTTTCCAGGAAATAGAAGAAGATGGCTCTACAGTAATTAAAAACATCGCATTTGCAAGTCGCATTTTGTCACCCGCTGAACGAAATTACTCCGTTACAGAACTGGAAACATTATGTGTTGTATGGGCTTTCACGAGATTTATGCACTTTCTTTATGGCAGACATACCACCGTTTACACAGACCACAGAGCGATACAATTTTTGCTTTCGGCAAAATTCACTCACGATAAATTAAGTAGATGGAAACTGTATTTACAGGAATTTAATTTTACGATTGTTCACATTCCCGGCACACAAAATGTTACAGCAGACGCACTATCGCGTTCTCTGAGCAACAATCAGCAAGACGTAGCAACCAACTTCTGCAAAGCAAATTTCAGTGTCATGTACATTCAGCAAGTAGCATTTGAAAATTTTATTTCATCGTCATTACAGGATATAGCAAAGGAGCAAAATAAAGACAACGTGTGGAAATAAATTAAACACCTTTGGCAAGATAGGAATAATGTTACGATTAGAAACCATTACACTGTACGCAATGACATTCTGTTTCGCCGCTCCCATCCCGACAGCAACAATTGGTTATTATGCATTCCTGACAAACTGGTTAACAAATTAATCTGGTACACTCATTTAAGTTACGCACATTACGGAGCACGAAAATGTTTTCTTGTACTGAGACAGAACTGTTATTTTACCAACGTGGAGAAACGTATACGACGAGTTTTAGCGTCTTGTAAAATTTGCCAGAAAGCTAAATCAGACACCACTTCACATATTCCTCCTTTATATCCCATTGTACCTGTTAAATTAAGACATATGGCCGCAGTAGACATTTTTGGTCCAATTCCGAGAACTAACAGAGGTTTTTGCTACATCTTTGTCGCTGTTGAGCTCACTTCAAAATTTGTTACTTACACTCCGTTACGCAAAGCTACTGCTAAAACTGTTTCGAAAGCATTTGTAAAACATTTTCTATTTCATGTAGGGCATGTGATGAAAGTAATTTCTGACAATGGATCACAATTTCGTTGTGGCATATGGACACGCATGTTACGAGCTAGAAACATTTCTCCGATTTATACACTCCTGGAAATTGAAATAAGAACACCGTGAATTCATTGTCCCAGGAAGGGGAAACTTTATTGACACATTCCTGGGGTCAGATACATCACATGATCACACTGACAGAACCACAGGCACATAGACACAGGCAACAGAGCATGCACAATGTCGGCACTAGTACAGTGTATATCCACCTTTCGCAGCAATGCAGGCTGCCATTCTCCCATGGAGACGATCGTAGAGATGCTGGATGTAGTCCTGTGGAACGGCTTGCTATGCCATTTCCACCTGGCGCCTCAGTTGGACCAGCGTTCGTGCTGGACGTGCAGACCGCGTGAGACGACGCTTCATCCAGTCCCAAACATGCTCAATGGGGGACAGATCCGGAGATCTTGCTGGCCAAGGTAGTTGACTTACACCTTCTAGAGCACGTTGTGTGGCACGGGATACATGCGGACGTGCATTGTCCTGTTGGAACAGCAAGTTCCCTTGCCGGTCTAGGAATGGTAGAACGATGGGTTCGATGACGGTTTGGATGTACCGTGCACTATTCAGTGTCCCCTCGACGATCACCAGTGGTGTACGGCCAGTGTAGGAGATCGCTCCCCACACCATGATGCCGGGTGTTTGCCCTGTGTGCCTCGGTCGTATGCAGTCCTGATTGTGGCGCTCACCTGCACGGCGCCAAACACGCATACGACCATCATTGGCACCAAGGCAGAAGCGACTCTCATCGCTGAAGACGACACGTCTCCATTCGTCCCTCCATTCACGCCTGTCGCGACACCACTGGAGACGGGCTGCACGATGTTGGGGCGTGAGCGGAAGACGGCCTAACGGTGTGTGGGACCGTAGCCCAGCTTCATGGAGACGGTTGCGAATGGTCCTCGCCGATACCCCAGGAGCAACAGTGTCCCTAATTTGCTGGGAAGTGGCGGTGCGGTCCCCTACGGCACTGCGTAGGATCCTACGGTCTTGGCGTGCATCCGTGCGTCGCTGCGGTCCGGTCCCAGGTCGACGGGCACGTGCACCTTCCGCCGACCACTGGCGACAACATCGATGTACTGTGGAGACCTCACGCCCCACGTGTTGAGCAATTCGGCGTTACGTCCACCCGGCCTCCCGCATGCCCACTATACGCCCTCGCTCAAAGTCCGTCAACTGCACATACGGTCCACGTCCACGCTGTCGCGGCATGCTACCAGTGTTAAAGACTGCGATGGAGCTCCGTATGCCACGGCAAACTGGCTGACACTGACGGCGGCGGTGCACAAATGCTGCGCAGCTAGCGCCATTCGACGGCCAACAACGCGGTTCCTGGTGTGTCCGCTGTGCCGTGCGTGTGATCATTGCTTGTACAGCCCTCTCGCAGTGTCCGGAGCAAGTATGGTGGGTCTGACACACCGGTGTCAATGTGTTCTTTTTTCCATTTCCAGGAGTGTATATCCAAGTACCATGCTTCTTCGAACCCTTGTGAACGGTTAATGACAGAAATTGGTAAGCTGTGCCGAATATACTGCCACAAAAGACATATTGATTGGGATACACACATACTCTCATTCCAAGATGTAATTAATTCCATTCCAAATGAATCCACTATGCTATCTCCGTCTGTTATACTGAAAAACGTTGAACCACCAAACAAAATTAAAGGATTAATAAACTTCCCTAAATGTCGTCGACTAAGACACCACGAAATAATCGACATTGCGCTGAACAACATCAAACGTGCCGCATAGCGCCGGAGAAGACAGCAAAAACAGGTTTGTACGTTTGTACACGCCGCGACTTTCACGTTGGACAGAAGATATTAGTGCGTACACACTATTTATCCAGCAAATTAAAAGGTAAGTGCAGTAAATTTGAACTTCTATACGCAGGTCCATATCGGATCCGCAGCATCAATCACCCCAATGTTGTACACGTCGAAACTTTGAGAACCAGAAAATCGAAAGGCAACCACCATTGGTCAAATATTAAACCCTTTATTGAATGAAGACACTTTATGATTCGACACACTATGATGCCATTTACTAATTTTTTTTTTATGCCCACTTATGCAATTATATTCACATGACTAATTACTGATGATCATCGTATTTTTTCTTGGCAAGTGCCCGGCAAGGTAAGGTTAGCAGGTCGCTTTTCTTGTCGTTACACGTCAGACCGTGCATATTTTTTCAGATGAACTTACGTATTTTATGAATAATTATGCAATTCTATGTAATGATGTATTAATTTTGTCGAATTCTCTCTCCATTAAAGTCTTTAATTCTCGCCTCTATTAACTACACTACATACAAGCTGAACACAACGAACGTCGCATTTTGTCTTTTTATATATGATTGTATTCCAGTTTTGTTTGTATGCACTGTGAAATAGTTAAGATATAACACACACCAGTTGACTTTGACATTTTTGTTGCCCTATGACATCTCAAGATCGTGACTGTTTTACGTTTTTTTTGCTGCTGCATTGTATTATTCTGTGTACATTTTTGCATCTGAACACTGTCAATGTCTTTGACATATTACGTTTTCTGTCATGTTATGCTGTATGGTTAATTATGTCACCATAAACCAGTCATTATTTAATGGGTATATGATTTAAATGCAAGACATTAATCTTTGTTCATCAATTTCAGAAAGAAATGATGCGTGTAAGAAATAAATTCAACAGAAATGGGAATTTCACCTACGGAATAATCGAAAGAAGATGCAATTACTTTATGAGGAAGAGTAAATGGATCAGGATTAACAAGCATCACATCTTAGTTTTAGTGATGAAATATGCTAGAGATAAGGGATAGTTGTGTAATGAGTAATGAAGTGATTTTTTTTTGCAGATGATAATGAATGCTGATGAATAATGATGAAGGATATGCTGTTATGAATAATGAAGTTTTTCTTTATAGGTGATGATAATAATGAAGTTATGATAATATGGATAATGAAGTGATTGATAATGAAGTTTTTTTTCTTTACAGATGAGGATAATGTTGAAGTTATGTATTTATGCTATGTAGTTATTTAAGTATTTGTTGCAGTTTGCTTTGACAGCAGCTGTTATATTGCATAGTAGGATGACGGAAAGTTTTGGAAAGGACAGCTATGGAACACATTTTTATACACATTTCACTACCTGTTAATTCGAAGTTTACTACTTTTCAGCATAGTATGCGTTTCTTCTTTCAGGTCAATAATCCATTTTGTATTTTTTTCCAGGAAAAGCTTTTCATGATACTTACTAAACCTGTTACTTATTATACCTGTTCTAGTACTTGCATTTTTATTTTTTTTACTCATTTGTGTGTATCATTTATAGATGTGATCACATATACTGCCTTGTTACATAACCTTGCTACAGCTGACTCATGACGAATGACGTTACCTATCCTCATTTGCAGCAATAGGTCAAAAGCAAATATTGTTATGCCTCAGCAATTAATTATCGATCCCAACGCAATGCATTGCTAACAAAAAAATGTATTACCAGTTCCACATAATGTCACTAGTTTATGATAATTCTGAATAATACTGATTAGCTCTGGATAGTATATCACTTGAGTAATGACTTCTTAATGAGGCAAAAATATATATATATATAAAATAATGCTTTGTAACTGGCTAATAACTGCTACTGTTTATTGTAATGAGACTACTTATAATGCCCATGATTATGAATGCTATGACTGTAATTAACTGATTTTTAATAATGACTTCTTAATGATCTGAATAATACTGAATGAGGAACAATGTTTTATTGTAATGAGACTACTTATAATGCCATGATTATTAATGCTATGACTGTAATTAACTGATTTCTTAATGATCTGAATAATACTGAATGAGGAACAGTGTTTTATCGTAATGAGACTACTTATAATTCCCGTGATTATTAATGCTATGATTGTAATTAACTGATTTTTAATAATGACTTCTTAATGATCTGAATAATACTGAATGAGGAACAATGTTTTATACTATTCGATACTTGCTGGCCACTGAGTGCTAATAATTAATGTCACTAAATGAATTACGTTATTAATTATGCCATTAATTAGCTCCTGTTTTCAATGATGATTTTTCATGTTCTATTACTGGGCACTGAGTGCCAATAATTAATGTCACTAAATGAATTGTTTTATTAATTATGCCATTAATTAGCTCCTGTTTTCAATGATGATTTTTCATGTTCTATTAGTGGCCACTGAGTGCCAATAATTAATGTCACTAAATGTATTATATATTAATTATGCCATCAATTAGCTCCTGTTTTCAGTTATGGCTTGTCATGTTATAATAACTGGCCACTGAGTGCCAATAATTAGTGTCACTTAATGAATTATATATTAATTATGTCATCAATTAGCTCCTGTTTTCAATTATGACATTTCATGTTTTGGTCACTGGCCAATGAGTGCCAATAATTTGTGTCACTCAATGTATTATGTTAATGCTAGGCCAATAATTGACTCACCTTTTCAATTAAGACTTCTGATGAACATTATTCTGTCATACTAAATATGCTTTGTAACTGGCCAAGGACTGCCACTGTTTATTGTAATACGATTACCCATGATGCCAATAATTTAATTTTATGAACATTATTCTCTAATACTAAATACATGGTACAGAAATGTTCAATAACTAGGCTATGAATGCCGCAAACTACTACTGTAATTCTCAATATTATGTGACTTAATGTCCTTCACCTTATGACCTAACTACCCTGAATTACTGCGATATCCGTTTTTCCTGTCCATCCTCCTGATCATGGAGCACTATATTTGGTTTTTGCACTAATTCTACGTTGGTGTGCCTTGTAAGAGCGTGGTGTTGACACGACATGCTGTCCACCACCGTGGGCGATGAAGACGTTATTATGGTCCCACTGTTTGGTGTACCAAGTGTACTGCCAAAATGAAAACATGGAAAATTACTACGACAGTTCAGTGTCTTGGGTACGCTGATAAATTCTGATGGGAAAAGAACTTCAAATTGTGTCACTTGGTGTTGTACTTCTGTGGAAAGATATGGACTTTCAGAACAGCTGTGTGCAATCTAAAGTGCTACAACCATGATAAAATCCTTCCCTTTCCTATCCTAACAGTGAAAATCATTTTTTTGCTAAAATCATTTATGTTCATGGCCTATACATTTTTTTTTTTTCGATTTGCTGAACTCCAGTGTGAGTACACTTATGTCACTTGTCGACATGATTTTTTTTGCCATTATGTTTATTTGTTCTGAAAATGCTAAAGACATTTTTTCGATTTGTTCTGAAGTACAGTATATGTGCACTCTTGTCTTTTACATTGTACATACATTTTTATTTTGATGATATGTTCTGAACTACAGTGCATGTGCACTTATGTTATGTGTTAATATGTTTTCTACTGAACTTCAGTGCCTGTGCACTTTTCTCATTTTTCAATATGATTTGTACTCATTCTGTATACCTTTTATGATTTCCTGATATGTCCATTAAGTACACTCATGTCACTTGTCAACATGATTTTCTGTCATTCTGTTTATCTGTTCTGAAAATGCTAAAGAATTTTTTCAGTGCGTATGCACTCTGTTATCTATCAAAAAAAATTTGTATATACAGTTTTCTGATTTGCTACTATGTTTTGTACTCATATCTTGTCTTTGTCTGATATATTTTGTACTTGGTGCGTGTGCACCACATTTAATTTATGTACTACATTTGAATGTTCTGTAAATTGTAAAAATTTCTTGCGATGGCAAGTCCAAATGACTCACCATCGCTACCAAATTTTTGCCCCCCCCCCCCCCCCCCCCCCAGTGGAGGGTTATGAAACACGTATGTAACGTAGCAGCGATGGTGAGGCATGATAAAATCTTTGACCAGAGAGCCTTTTATCGTGGTTAGTCTGCGCTTGACCGCGCGAGTATCACGAGCAGTACTCTAGTAGTCGTCGTGCAGTGCACTCTGTCGGTAGCAGTAGCTCAGTTCAGTTGCGTCTAGTAGTCGGTCGGTAGTAGTCGTGCAGTACAGTTGCGAGCAGTCTGTCAGTGGGCAGTCTGTGAGCAGTGCAGTATGTCGGTAGTAGCAGTCGACTGCAGTTGTGTGTGAGGAGTCGGCGGGCGTCGACACGGCATTCTGGTCAAGATTCAGGATGAGGTATATTATTTTTAAATGCGCTCAGCTAATAATGTAAATTAACTGTAACCAATTTGTGCAATAATCGCCCCAATAATAATTTTGATTTCAAAGTAATTTTCAACAAAAGAACCTTTTAATTGAACCAACGATCTCCTTCAATTTCCCTTAAAGTAAAGTTTCAGTTAAATTTCAAAAAAAAAAAAAATTTTACTTGCGATGCAGTTCCTCCAAGCCGTGGCCAACAATAAGAGCAGAAATTTGCCATGCAGTTATACTGAGGTAAGAAATTAATTCTGATTTTTCTGCACAGGGCCAAAGACCGACATTTCGGTATAATTGAGTTTTCATTGTCACTGAAGTTTCTTTAGCACTGAATTGTTTTTCATTATTTTGTGGGAGCTTACACTTGAGTCAGATTGCGATTCAAACACTTAATTGCCATAGTCAGTACATTTCATGCAGGGAGGTTACGTTTGGCTCCCATTTCTATTAAATATTGTCTTATAAATTTTTGGTGGAAAGATTACAATATATATATATATATATATATATATATATATATATAATGTATCACGAAGCAAATACCGTATGCACTGGCGGAATGTTACCTGATCGTACGTACTAATACGTTTGTGACTTTGCAGCGCCATCTATCACAAAGTGAAAATAGTGGCCCAACTCAAACATTCATGTTTCTTTACGTACTACACGAATATGTAATAAAAATGGGGGTTCCTACTTAGGAAAAACGCAGTTGATATCCGTTTGACCTGTGGCAGGGTCCTCTAGCGGGCCAACCATAGCGCCATCCTGTTTCCCTCTGGAACCTAGACGATTTTCGTTCTTTGTAGTTCTTTCGTTTGACTCTTATTTCGTGAAATATTTGGCACAGTCGCAATTAATGGACCACCCTGTATTTATATATATATATATATATATATATATATATATATATATATATAATGTATCACGAAGCAAATACCGTCCGCACTGGCGGAATGTTACGTGATAGCACGAACTAATACGTTTGTGACTATTGCAGCGCCATCTATCACAAAGTGAAAAAAGTGGCCCAACTAAAACATTCATGTTTCTTTACGTACTACACGAATATGTAATACAAATGGGGGTTCCTATTTAAGAAAAACGCAGTTGATATCCGTTTGACCTATGGCAGCGTCCTCTAGCGGGCCAACCATAGCGCCATCTTGTTTCCCTCTGGAACCTAGACGATTTTCGTTCTTTGTAGTTCTTTCGTTTGATTCGTATTTCGTGAGATATTTGGCCCGGTCACAATTAGTGGACCACCCTGTATATATATAATGTATCACGAAGCAAATACAGTCCGCACTGGCAGAATGTTACGCGATAGCACGAACTAATACGTTTGTGACTATTGCAGCGCCATCTATCACAAAGTGAAAAAAGTGGCCCAACTAAAACATTCATGTTTCTTTACGTACTACACGAATATGTAATACAAATGGGGGTTCCTATTTAAGAAAAACGCAGTTGATATCCGTTTGACCTGTGGCAGCGTCCTCTAGCGGGCCAACCATAGCGCCATCTGGTTTCCCTCTTGAACCTAGACGATTTTCGTTCTTTGTAGTTCTTTCGTTTGATTCTTATTCCGTGAGATATTAGGCCCGGTCAGAATTAATGGACCGCCCTATATATATATATATATATATATATATATATATATATATTATGTGCGATTGGACCCATACGGATCACGCAAAGCTTTTCCGATTCAATTTTTTATTTCTCCAAACTTCTCTCATTATTTCCCCATGAATTCTCTTTCTTTCCTCTGTCCATTTTGTCCCCTGTCTCTTGCATACTTCATTCTCGTGTTGCACTTTCCAACTATTGATTTTTTGCCTGTATACATTTCTGTTTATTACTTCTGAAGAATTTATTTGTGCATTTGCTAGATCTGTTTTGGTTTCTTGTATCCAGGGTACGGTTTTCAATTTTTCAATGTATATTAAAATTTTGTGGGAGCGTCTGTGTGTTGGGAGTCTGTGGATATGATCGTAAAATTTTAGTCTTCTTTTCCGGATGTCTGCGGCGAGGTTAGATAATTTTTCTGTAGTTTTCCGAGACTGTAACCTGTATCCATCTTCCGTTCTTTTTGGGCCAAGAATATTTCTGATAATTTTGCGTTCCTCTTTCAGGATGCCTTCCAGGTCACCTTTTCTATGGAGTGTGAGTGTTTCGCTGGCATATAGTGCTTCGGGCTTGATTACTGTATTGTAGTGTCGTATTTTTGAGTGAATGGAGAGACACTTTTTATTGTAGATGTTGTGGGTTTTCCAGTATGCTCTTTTCAGTTTTTGCAGTCGAACTTTATGTGCAATTTTCTCTCCCCATGTGGGTTGTAGGACCTCGCCTAAGTATTTAAAGAATGGAACTCTATCAATTTGTCCATATTTTGTAGTCAGTTTTTGAGTTTCAAATTTTGAGCAGATGAATTTGGTTTTTCGGAAGGAAATTTGTAGCCCAACTTCTTGGCGCATTCTTTGAGAATGTCTATCTGTTTAATTGCTGTGGTCTCGTTTTCTGCTAGAATGGCCACGTCATCTGCAAATGCCAAGCATGAAATTTTAATACCATCTTTAGATCTTCCTAGTTGTACAGGCTTCCAGTAATTTTGATTCTTCAATTCTTTTTCCCATTCTCGGATGACTTTGTCTAAGACAAGGTTGAAGAGGAGTGGAGACAAGCCGTCACCTTGTCTGACGCCGGTTTTGATCAGGAAGGGCTCTGATATTTCACCCAGGAATTTTATTTTAGAAGTTGTGTTTGTGTGCGTTTCTTTGATAAGGTTTAGGGTTTTCGGATCGAGTCCTAGCTCCTCAAGGATAATAAAGAGAGATTGCCTATCGATTGAATCATAAGCCTTTGCGAAATCAACAAAGGAAGAAATGATCGGACTGTTTCTGACTGCTTTGTATTTTAGTGTTGTCTTCAAATTGAAAATTTGTTCTGCACAGGATCGGTGAGGGCGAAAGCCAGCTTGGTATTCATCAATATTGTGTTCGAGTTGTTCTTGTGTTCGTTGAAGAAGACAAGCTGAGAGGATTTTATAAGTGTCTTGGAGAAGGGAGATTCCTCGATAGTTGTTTATATCTGCCATGTCTCCCTTTTTATGCAGAGGATGAATTAGGGCGCATTTCCAATCTTCTGGTAGTTTTTCTGTCTGCCAAATGTCTGTGATGATTTGAGTGAGTTCTTTGAGGGAATTTGGTCCAAGATTTTTAAGTAGTTCTGCAGTGATATTATCTTCTCCGGATGCCTTGTTGTTTTTCAGTCTATGAATATGTCTTTGGATCTCCTCTAGTGTAGGTGGTGGGGATTCTGGATTTGTGTAGATAGCAGTTTCTTGAGGGAATCTTGAAGAAGGTTCAGGGTAATTGAGGAGTCCGGAAAAGTATCTTGCCAGCTCCTCACGATTTTCCCGATTTGTGAGCGCTAGTTTTCCATCTGGTTTTCTGAAACATAGATTTCGTGAGCCGTATCCATTGATTCTCCCAGCAAAGGTCTTATAGAAGTCTCGTACATTATAGTTACGGAAATTTTCTTCAATAGACTCACACTGTTCCTTGAGGTACTTCCTCTTGACTTGTCTGATTGTTTTTGCCACTTGTCTTCTGGTGTTGTGGAAGTGATCTAGATTTTCTGGGGATTTTTTACTGTTATACTTCAGAAAGGCTTTCTTTCTTTCTTCCAGCGCTTTTTCACATCCAGAGTCCCACCAGGGGTGTTTTGTGTTCTTTTTCAATGGGATCAGTTCTTTTGCCTTCTTTGTAATTTCTGTTCGAAATTTTTCCCAAGAGTCAGCTGGTTCCTTTTCCCACTCCTCCTTCAGATTGGTTTCTTTGATTGTTCGTGTGTCAAATTTCATCATGTGAGTTTTCTTCGGATAGAATTTTTTTGGGGTGAATTTCACTTTAATGCGTGTTAAGTAGTGGTCTGAGTCAATGTTCGCCCCTCTGCGGACT
Organism: Schistocerca piceifrons; assembly: GCF_021461385.2. NCBI lineage: Eukaryota > Metazoa > Arthropoda > Insecta > Orthoptera > Acrididae > Schistocerca > Schistocerca piceifrons. The sequence goes on from NC_060140.1 coordinate 921,102,296, forward strand.
TGGACATCATGGATCTCTTTCTGTACGAAATAGGAGATGGCAATGTGGTCAATCTGATATTCGCCGATCTCTTGTATGGGGGACCTCCAGGTCTCTTGTTTTCTAGGTTTTTTTCTCAAAGATGTAGACATTATTTTTAGGTTATTTTGTTGGCATAGTTCAATAAATCTCAGTCCGTTTCTGTTGGTGAATCTGTGTGCTGGATATTTTCCTACAGTTTTTTGGTGTTCTTTCTCTCTGCCAATTTGTGCATTGAAATCTCCCATTAAGATTTTGATATCATCCCGGGGAATTTTGGCCATGACATCTTCAAGTTTAGTCCAGAATTTTTCAGTTTGTAGTTGGCGTTTTTTGTTGTCTATGTTTGTGGGTGCATGAACATTTATCAATGTGTATTTCTTGTTGGCGCACTGGATACGCATGGTCATGAGGCGATTATTTATGGAAGAGACCTCTCTAATTGAGCCTAATATATTTCTGTGCACCGCAAATGCCATGCCCAGGAGTGGCGTACCATTGGCAATTCGTTTGTCAGTCTTTCTCTTGAAGATGCGATAGTTTCCATAGTCTATTGATTTTCATCCGTGAATCTAGTTTCTTGTAACGCTAAGATCTTAATTTTTTGTTGGTCTAGCTCTGTTACTATGTTGTGTAATTTTCCGGGTTGAATTAGGGTCTGAATGTTAAAGGTACCAATGTACATGGGAACTTTGGGACGAAGTTTGCTTGAGAACTCCGATCGTGATGGTCCGGGTTCCCCGGAATCCGAAAACCCAGTTGTCGTCTGACGACGAGTGGATTGGTTACCACCTGGGGTAATTCTGTCATTACTCTCACGAATCATGATAGCTTGTAAGTTTTGGTCCAGTGTTTCCACTGGGTGTTTAGAACCAGGGATTGTCAGTTCCTGGAGCATATAATACAGCCGCACCTACTAGATGGACAGACGCTGACCTCGCTGCCGCTCGACTCGAGTACAGACGCATTGAGGATTTGGAATGTGAGATTTTTTTTCAAGGTTTTCTCCTATTGATCCGCCGTGTTCTGCGTTAACAGGTGACCTCGTGTAGGATGTGGCTCTTCACCACGCACGGACGGACTTGGACGTAGCTTCCTCAGAGGCAAAGGTCTTGCATACTTCCTCAGCTCATCCCTGGGGTGGTGAGGACCGGTACTGAGTCAACCCCAAGCTAAGGTGCTACCTCTACCAATCACCTTGACCCCTATATATATATATATATATATATATATATATATATATATATATATATATAATGTATCACGAAGCAAATACCGTCCGCACTGGCGGAATGTTACGTGATGGCACGAACTAATACGTTTGTGACTATTGCAGCGCCATCTATCACAAAGTGAAAAAAGTGGCCAAACTAAAAAATTCATGTTTCTTTACGTACTACACGAATATGTAATAAAACTGGGGGTTCCTATTTAAGAAAAACGCAGCTGATATCAGTTTGACCTGTGGCAGCGTCCTCTAGCGGGCCAACCATAGCGCCATCTGGTTTCCCTCTTGAACCTAGACGATTTTCGTTGTTAGTAGTTCTTTAGTTTGATTCTTATTTCGTGAGTTATTTGGCCTGGTGTCAATTAATGGACCACCCTGTATATATATAAGTAATGTATCACGAAGCAAATACCGTCCGCACTGGCGGAATGTTACGTGATAGCACGAACTAATACGTTTGTGACTATTGCAGCGCCATCTATCACAAAGTTAAAAAAGTGGCCAAACTAAAAAATTCATGTTTCTTTACGTACTACACGAATATGTAATAAAAATGGGGGTTCCTATTTAAGAAAAACGCAGTTGATATCCGTTTGACCTATGGCAGCGTCCTCTAGCGGGCCAACCATAGCGCCATCTGGTTTCCCTCTTCAACCTAGACGATTTTCGTTGTTAGTAGTTCTTTAGTTTGATTCTTATTTCGTGAGTTATTTGGCCTGGTGTCAATTAATGGACCACCCTGTATATATATAAGTAATGTATCACGAAGCTAATACCGTCCGCACTGGCGGAATGTTACGTGATAGCACGAACTAATACGTTTGTGACTATTGCAGCGCCATCTATCACAAAGTGAAAAAAGTGGCCAAACTAAAACATTCATGTTTCTTTACGTACTACACGAATATGTAATAAAAATGGGGGTTCCTATTTAAGAAAAACGCAGCTGATATCAGTTTGACCTGTGGCAGGGTCCTCTAGCGGGCCAACTATAGCGCCATCTTGTTTCCCTCTGGAACCTAGACGATTTTCGTTCTTGGTAGTTCTTTCCTTTGATTCTTATTTCGTGAGATATTTGGCACAGTCACAATTAATGGACCACCCTGTATATATACATAATGTATCACGAAGCAAATACCGTCCGCACTCGCGGAATGTTACGTGATAGCACGAACTAATCCGTTTGTGACTATTGCAGCGCCATCTATCACAAAGTGAAAAAAGTGGCCAAACTAAAAAATTCATGTTTCTTTACGTACTACACGAATATGTTATAAAAATGGGGGTCCTATTTAAGAAAAACGCAGTTGATATCCGTTTGACCTATGGCAGCGTCCTCTAGCGGGCCAACCATAGCGCCATCTGGCTTCCCTCTTGAACCTAGACGATTTTCGTTGTTAGTAGTTCTTTAGTTTGATTCTTATTTCGTGAGTTATTTGGCCTGGTGTCAATTAATGGACCACCCTGTATATATATAAGTAATGTATCACGAAGCAAATACCGTCCGCACTGGCGGAATGTTACGTGATAGCACGAACTAATACGTTTGTGACTATTGCAGCGCCATCTATCACAAAGTGAAAAAAGTGGCCAAACTAAAAAAATCATGTTTCTTTACGTACTACACGAATATGTAATAAAAATGGGGGTTCCTATTTAAGAAAAACGCAGTTGATATCCGTTTGACCTATGGCAGCGTCCTCTAGCGGGCCAACAATAGCGCCATCTGGTTTCCCTCTTGAACCTAGACGATTTTCGTTGTTAGTAGTTCTTTAGTTTGATTCTTATTTCGTGAGTTATTTGGCCTGGTGCCAATTAATGGACCACCCTGTATATATATAAGTAATGTATCACGAAGCTAATACCGTCCGCACTGGCGGAATGTTACGTGATAGCACGAACTAATCCGTTTGTGACTATTGCAGCGCCATCTATCACAAAGTGAAAAAAGTGGCCAAACTAAAACATTCATGTTTCTTTACGTACTACACGAATATGTAATAAAAATGGGGGTTCCTATTTAAGAAAAACGCAGCTGATATCAGGTTGACCTGTGGCAGGGTCCTCTAGCGGGCCAACTATAGCGCCATCTGGTTTCCCTCTTGAACCTAGACGATTTTCGTTCTTGGTAGTTCTTTCCTTTGATTCTTATTTCCTGAGATATTTGGCACAGTCACAATTAATGGACCACCCTGTATATATACATAATGTATCACGAAGCAAATACCGTCCGCACTCGCGGAATGTTACGTGATAGCACGAACTAATCCGTTTGTGACTATTGCAGCGCCATCTATCACAAAGTGAAAAAAGTGGCCAAACTAAAAAATTCATGTTTCTTTACGTACTACACGAATACGTTATAAAAATGGGGGTTCCTATTTAAGAAAAACGCAGTTGATATCCGTTTGACCTATGGCAGCGTCCTCTAGCGGGCCAACCATAGCGCCATCTGGCTTCCCTCTTGAACCTAGACGATTTTCGTTGTTAGTAGTTCTTTAGTTTGATTCTTATTTCGTGAGTTATTTGGCCTGGTGTCAATTAATGGACCACCCTGTATATATATAAGTAATGTATCACGAAGCAAATACCGTCCGCACTTGCGGAATGTTACGTGATAGCACGAACTAATACGTTTGTGACTATTGCAGCGCCATCTATCACAAAGTGAAAAAAGTGGCCAAACTAAAAAAATCATGTTTCTTTACGTACTACACGAATATGTAATAAAAATGGGGGTTCCTATTTAAGAAAAACGCAGTTGATATCCGTTTGACCTATGGCAGCGTCCTCTAGCGGGCCAACCATAGCGCCATCTGGCTTCCCTCTTGAACCTAGACGATTTTCGTTGTTAGTAGTTCTCTAGTTTGATTCTTATTTCGTGAGTTATTTGGCCTGGTGTCAATTAATGGACCACCCTGTATTTATATAAGTAATGTATCACGAAGCAAATACCGTCCGCACTGGCGGAATGTTACGTGATAGCACGAACTAATACGTTTGTGACTATTGCAGCGCCATCTATCACAAAGTGAAAAAAGTGGCCAAACTAAAAAAATCATGTTTCTTTACGTACTACACGAATATGTAATAAAAATGGGGGTTCCTATTTAAGAAAAACGCAGTTGATATCCGTTTGACCTATGGCAGCGTCCTCTAGCGGGCCAACCATAGCGCCATCTGGTTTCCCTCTTGAACCTAGACGATTTTCGTTGTTAGTAGTTCTTTAGTTTGATTCTTATTTCGTGAGTTATTTGGCCTGGTGTCAATTAATGGACCACCCTGTATATATATAAGTAATGTATCACGAAGCTAATACCGTCCGCACTGGCGGAATGTTACGTGATAGCACGAACTTATACGTTTGTGACTATTGCAGCGCCATCTATCACAAAGTGAAAAAAGTGGCCAAACTAAAACATTCATGTTTCTTTACGTACTACACGAATATGTAATAAAAATGGGGGTTCCTATTTAAGAAAAACGCAGCTGATATCAGTTTGACCTGTGGCAGGGTCCTCTAGCGGGCCAACTATAGCGCCATCTTGTTTCCCTCTGGAACCTAGACGATTTTCGTTCTTTGTAGTTCTTTCCTTTGATTCTTATTTCGTGAGATATTTGGCACAGTCACAATTAATGGACCACCCTGTATATATACATAATGTATCACGAAGCAAATACCGTCCGCACTGGCGGAATGTTACGTGATAGCACGAACTAATCCGTTTGTGACTATTGCAGCGCCATCTATCACAAAGTGAAAAAAGTGGTCAAACTAAAAAATTCAAGTTTCTTTACGTACTACACGAATATGTAATAAAAATGGGGGTTCCTATTTAAGAAAAACGCAGTTGATATCCGTTTGACCTATGGCAGCGTCTTCTAGCGGGCCAACCATAGCGCCATCTGGTTTCCCTCTTGAACCTAGACGATTTTCGTTGTTAGTAGTTCTTTAGTTTGATTCTTATTTCGTGAGTTATTTGGCCTGGTGTCAATTAATGGACCACCCTGTATATATATAAGTAATGTATCACGAAGCAAATACCGTCCGCACTGGCGGAATGTTACGTGATAGCACGAACTAATACGTTTGTGACTATTGCAGCGCCATCTATCACAAAGTGAAAAAAGTGGCCAAACTAAAAAAATCATGTTTCTTTACGTACTACACGAATATGTAATAAAAATGGGGGTTCCTATATAAGAAAAACGCAGTTGATATTCGTTTGACCTGTGGCAGCGTCCTCTAGCGGGCCAACTATAGCGCCATCTTGTTTCCCTCTTGAACCTAGACGATATTCGTTGTTAGTAGTTCTTTAGTTTGATTCTTATTTCGTGAGTTATTTGGCCTGGTGTCAATTAATGGACCACCCTGTATATATATAAGTAATGTATCACGAAGCAAATACCGTCCGCACTGGCGGAATGTTACGTGATAGCACGAACTAATCCGTTTGTGACTATTGCAGCGCCATCTATCACAAAGTGAAAAAAGTGGCCAAACTAAAAAATTCATGTTTCTTTACGTACTACACGAATATGTAATAAAAATGGGGGTTCCTATTTAAGAAAAACGCAGTTGATATCCGTTTGACCTATGGCAGCGTCCCCTAGCGGTCCAACCATAGCGCCATCTGGTTTCCCTCTTGAACCTAGACGATTTTCGTTGTTAGTAGTTCTTTAGTTTGATTCTTATTTCGTGAGTTATTTGGCCTGGTGTCAATTAATGGACCACCCTGTATATATATAAGTAATGTATCACGAAGCAAATACCGTCCGCACTGGCGGAATGTTACGTGATAGCACGAACTAATACGTTTGTGACTATTGCAGCGCCATCTATCACAAAGTGAAAAAAGTGGTCAAACTAAAAAAAATCATGTTTCTTTACGTACTACACGAATATGTAATAAAAATGGGGGTTCCTATTTAAGAAAAACGCAGTTGATATCCGTTTGACCTATGGCAGCGTCCTCTAGCGGGCCAACCATAGCGCCATCTGGTTTCCCTCTTGAACCTAGACGATTTTCGTTGTTAGTAGTTCTTTAGTTTGATTCTTATTTCGTGAGTTATTTGGCCTGGTGTCAATTAATGGACCACCCTGTATATATATAAGTAATGTATCACGAAGCAAATACCGTCCGCACTGGCGGAATGTTACGAGATAAAACGAACTAATACGTTTGTGACTATTGCAGCGCCATCTATCACATAGTGAAAAAAGTGGCCAAACTAAAAAAATCATGTTTCTTTACGTACTACACGAATATGTAATAAAAATGGGGGTTCCTATTTAAGAAAAACGCAGTTGATATCCGTTTGACCTATGGCAGCGTCCTCTAGCGGGCCAACCATAGCGCCATCTGGTTTCCCTCTGGAACCTAGACGATTTTCGTTGTTAGTAGTTCTTTAGTTTGATTCTTATTTCGTGAGTTATTTGGCCTGGTGTCAATTAATGGACCACCCTGTATATATATAAGTAATGTATCACGAAGCAAATACCGTCCGCACTGGCGGAATGTTACGTGATAGCACGAACTAATACGTTTGTGACTATTGCAGCGCCATCTATCACAAAGTGAAAAAAGTGGCCAAACTAAAAAATTCATGTTTCTTTACGTACTACACGAATATGTAATAAAAATGGGGGTTCCTATTTAAGAAAAACGCAGTTGATATCCGTTTGACCTATGGCAGCGTCCTCTAGCGGGCCAACCATAGCGCCATCTGGTTTCCCTCTTGAACCTAGACGATTTTCGTTGTTAGTAGTTCTTTAGTTTGATTCTTATTTCGTGAGTTATTTGGCCTGGTGTCAATTAATGGACCACCCTGTATATATATAAGTAATGTATCACGAAGCAAATACCGTCCGCACTGGCGAATGTTACGTGATAAAACGAACTAATACGTTTGTGACTATTGCAGCGCCATCTATCACATAGTGAAAAAAGTGGCCAAACTAAAAAAATCTTGTTTCTTTACGTACTACACGAATATGTAATAAAAATGGGGGTTCCTACTTAAGAAAAACGCAGTTGATATCCGTTTGACCTATGGCAGCGTCCTCTAGCGGGCCAACCATAGCGCCATCTGGTTTCCCTCTGGAACCTAGACGATTTTCGTTGTTAGTAGTTCTTTAGTTTGATTCTTATTTCGTGAGTTATTTGGCCTGGTGTCAATTAATGGACCACCCTGTATATATATAAGTAATGTATCACGAAGCAAATACCGTCCGCACTGGCGGAATGTTACGTGATAGCACGAACTAATACGTTTGTGACTATTGCAGCGCCATCTATCACAAAGTGAAAAAAGTGGCCAAACTAAAAAATTCATGTTTCTTTACGTACTACACGAATATGTAATAAAAATGGGGGTTCCTATTTAAGAAAAACGCAGTTGATATCCGTTTGACCTATGGCAGCGTCCTCTAGCGGGCCAACCATAGCGCCATCTGGTTTCCCTCTTGAACCTAGACGATTTTCGTTGTTAGTAGTTCTTTAGTTTGATTCTTATTTCGTGAGTTTTTTGGCCTGGTGTCAATTAATGGACCACCCTGTATATATATATAAGTTATGTATCACGAAGCAAATACCGTCCGCACTGGCGGAATGTTACGTGATAGCACGAACTAATACGTTTGTGACTATTGCAGCGCCATCTATCACAAAGTGAAAAAAGTGGCCAAACTAAAAAATTCATGTTTCTTTACGTACTACACGAATATGTAATAAAAATGGGGGTTCCTAATTAAGAAAAACGCAGTTGATATCCGTTTGACCTATGGCAGCGTCCTCTAGCGGGCCAACCATAGGGCCATCTGGTTTTCCTCTTGAACCTAGACGATTTTCGTTGTTAGTAGTTCTTTAGTTTGATTCTTATTTCGTGAGTTATTTGGCCTGGTGTCAATTAATGGACCACCCTGTATATATATAAGTAATGTATCACGAAGCAAATACCGTCCGCACTGGCGGAATGTTACGTGATAGCACGAACTAATCCGTTTGTGACTATTGCAGCGCCATCTATCACAAAGTGAAAAAAGTGGCCAAACTAAAAAATTCATGTTTCTTTACGTACTACACGAATATGTAATAAAAATGGGGGTTCCTATTTAAGAAAAACGCAGTTGATATCCGTTTGACCTATGGCTGCGTCCCCTAGCGGGCCAACCATAGCGCCATCTGGTTTCCCTCTTGAACCTAGACGATTTTCGTTGTTAGTAGTTCTTTAGTTTGATTCTTCTTTCGTGAGTTATTTGGCCTGGTGTCAATTAATGGACCACCCTGTATATATATAAGTAATGTATCACGAAGCAAATACCGTCCGCACTGGCGGGATGTTACGTGATAGCACGAACTAATACGTTTGTGACTATTGCAGCGCCATCTATCACAAAGTGAAAAAAGTGGCCAAACTAAAAAATTCATGTTTCTTTACGTACTACACGAATATGTAATAAAAATGGGGGTTCCTATTTAAGAAAAACGCAGTTGATATCCGTTTGACCTATGGCAGCGTCCTCTAGCGGGCCAACCATAGCGCCATCTGGTTTCCCTCTTGAACCTAGACGATTATCGTTGTTCGTAGTTCTTTAGTTTGATTCTTATTTCGTGAGTTATTTGGCCTGGTGTCAATTAATGGACCACCCTGTATATATATAAGTAATGTATCACGAAGCAAATACCGTCCGCACTGGCGGAATGTTGCGTGATAGCACGAACTAATACGTTTGTGACTATTGCAGCGCCATCTATCACATAGTGAAAAAAGTGGCCAGACTAAAAAAATCATGTTTCTTTACGTACTACACGAATATGTAATAAAAATGGGGGTTCCTATTTAAGAAAAACGCAGTTGATATCCGTTTGACCTATGGCAGCGTCCTCTAGCGGGCCAACCATAGCGCCATCTGGTTTCCCTCTTGAACCTAGACGATTTTCGTTGTTAGTAGTTCTTTAGTTTGATTCTTATTTCGTGAGTTATTTGGCCTGGTGTCAATTAATGGACCACCCTGTATATATATAAGTAATGTATCACGAAGCAAATACCGTCCGCACTGGCGGAATGTTACGTGATAGCACGAACTAATACGTTTGTGACTATTGCAGCGCCATCTATCACAAAGTGAAAAAAGTGGCCAAACTAAAAAATTCATGTTTCTTTACGTACTACACGAATATGTAATAAAAATGGGGGTTCCTTTTTAAGAAAAACGCAGTTGATATCCGTTTGACCTATGGCAGCGTCCTCTAGCGGGCCAACCATAGCGCCATCTGGTTTCCCTCTTGAACCTAGACGATTTTCGTTGTTAGTAGTTCTTTAGTTTGATTCTTATTTCGTGAGTTATTTGGCCTGGTGTCAATTAATGGACCACCCTGTATATATATAAGTAATGTATCACGAAGCAAATACCGTCCGCACTGGCGGAATGTTACGTGATAGCACGAACTAATCCGTTTGTGACTATTGCAGCGCCATCTATCACAAAGTGAAAAAAGTGGCCAAACTAAAAAATTCATGTTTCTTTACGTACTACACGAATATGTAATAAAAATGGGGGTTCCTATTTAAGAAAAACGCAGTTGATATCCGTTTGACCTATGGCTGCGTCCCCTAGCGGGCCAACCATAGCGCCATCTGGTTTCCCTCTTGAACCTAGACGATTTTCGTTGTTAGTAGTTCTTTAGTTTGATTCTTCTTTCGTGAGTTATTTGGCCTGGTGTCAATTAATGGACCACCCTGTATATATATAAGTAATGTATCACGAAGCAAATACCGTCCGCACTGGCGGGATGTTACGTGATAGCACGAACTAATACGTTTGTGACTATTGCAGCGCCATCTATCACAAAGTGAAAAAAGTGGCCAAACTAAAAAATTCATGTTTCTTTACGTACTACACGAATATGTAATAAAAATGGGGGTTCCTATTTAAGAAAAACGCAGTTGATATCCGTTTGACCTATGGCAGCGTCCTCTAGCGGGCCAACCATAGCGCCATCTGGTTTCCCTCTTGAACCTAGACGATTTTCGTTGTTCGTAGTTCTTTAGTTTGATTCTTATTTCGTGAGTTATTTGGCCTGGTGTCAATTAATGGACCACCCTGTATATATATAAGTAATGTATCACGAAGCAAATACCGTCCGCACTGGCGGAATGTTGCGTGATAGCACGAACTAATACGTTTGTGACTATTGCAGCGCCATCTATCACATAGTGAAAAAAGTGACCAAACTAAAAAAATCATGTTTCTTTACGTACTACACGAATATGTAATAAAAATGGGGGTTCCTATTTAAGAAAAACGCAGTTGATATCCGTTTGACCTATGGCAGCGTCCTCTAGCGGGCCAACCATAGCGCCATCTGGTTTCCCTCTTGAACCTAGACGATTTTCGTTGTTAGTAGTTCTTTAGTTTGATTCTTATTTCGTGAGTTATTTGGCCTGGTGTCAATTAATGGACCACCCTGTATATATATAAGTAATGTATCACGAAGCAAATACCGTCCGCACTGGCGGAATGTTACGTGATAGCACGAACTAATCCGTTTGTGACTATTGCAGCGCCATCTATCACAAAGTGAAAAAAGTGGCCAAACTAAAAAATTCATGTTTCTTTACGTACTACACGAATATGTAATAAAAATGGGGGTTCCTTTTTAAAAAAAACGCAGTTGATATCCGTTTGACCTATGGCAGCGTCCTCTAGCGGGCCAACCATAGCGCCATCTGGTTTCCCTCTTGAACCTAGACGATTTTCGTTGTTAGTAGTTCTTTAGTTTGATTCTTATTTCGTGAGTTATTTGGCCTGGTGTCAATTTCAGGACCACCCTGTATATATATAAGTAATGTATCACGAAGCAAATACCGTCCGCACTGGCGGAATGTTACGTGATAGCACGAAGTAATACGTTTGTGACTATTGCAGCGCCATCTATCACAAAGTGAAAAAAGTGGCCAAACTAAAAAATTCATGTTTCTTTACGTACTACACGAATATGTAATAAAAATGGGGGTTCCTATTTAAGAAAAACGCAGTTGATATCCGTTTGACCTATGGCAGCGTCCTCTAGCGGGCCAACCATAGCGCCATCTGGTTTCCCTCTTGAACCTAGACGATTTTCGTTGTTAGTAGTTCTTTAGTTTGATTCTTATTTCGTGAGTTATTTGGCCTGGTGTCAATTAATGGACCACCCTGTATATATATAAGTAATGTATCACGAAGCAAATACCGTCCGCACTGGCGGAATGTTACGTGATAGCACGAACTAATACGTTTGTGACTATTGCAGCGCCATCTATCACAAAGTGAAAAAAGTGGCCAAACTAAAAAAATCATGTTTCTTTACGTACTACACGAATATGTAATAAAAATGGGGGTTCCTATTTAAGAAAAACGCAGTTGATATCCGTTTGACCTATGGCAGCGTCCTCTAGCGGGCCAACCATAGCGCCATCTGGTTTCCCTCTTGAACCTAGACGATTTTCGTTGTTAGTAGTTCTTTAGTTTGATTCTTATTTCGTGAGTTATTTGGCCTGGTGTCAATTAATGGACCACCCTGTATATATATAAGTAATGTATCACGAAGCAAATACCGTCCGCACTGGCGGAATGTTACGTGATAGCACGAACTAATACGTTTGTGACTATTGCAGCGCCATCTATCACACAGTGAAAAAAGTGGCCAAACTAAAAAAAATCATGTTTCTTTACGTACTACACGAATATGTAATAAAAATGGGGGTTCCTATTTAAGAAAAACGCAGTTGATATCCGTTTGACCTGTGGCAGGGTCCTCTAGCGGGCCAACTATAGCGCCATCTTGTTTCCCTCTGGAACCTAGACGATTTTCGTTCTTTGTAGTTCTTTCCTTTGATTCTTATTTCGTGAGATATTTGGCACAGTCACAATTAATGGACCACCCTGTATATATACATAATGTATCACGAAGCAAATACCGTCCGCACTGGCGGAATGTTACGTGATAGCACGAACTAATCCGTTTGTGACTATTGCAGCGCCATCTATCACAAAGTGAAAAAAGTGGCCAAACTAAAAAAATCATGTTTCTTTACGTACTACACGAATATGTAATAAAAATGGGGGTTCCTATTTAAGAAAAACGCAGTTGATATCCGTTTGACCTATGGCAGCGTCCTCTAGCGGGCCAACCATAGCGCCATCTGGTTTCCCTCTTGAACCTAGACGATTTTCGTTGTTAGTAGTTCTTTAGTTTGATTCTTATTTCGTGAGTTATTTGGCCTGGTGTCAATTAATGGACCACCCTGTATATATATAAGTAATGTATCACGAAGCAAATACCGTCCGCACTGGCGGAATGTTACGTGATAGCACGAACTAATACGTTTGTGACTATTGCAGCGCCATCTATCACAAAGTGAAAAAAGTGGCCAAACTAAAAAATTCATGTTTCTTTACGTACTACACGAATATGTAATAAAAATGGGGGTTCCTATTTAAGAAAAACGCAGTTGATATCCGTTTGACCTGTGGCAGGGTCCTCTAGCGGGCCAACCATAGCGCCATCTGGTTTCCCTCTTGAACCTAGACGATTTTCGTTGTTAGTAGTTCTTTAGTTTGATTCTTATTTCGTGAGTTATTTGGCCTGGTGTCAATTAATGGACCACCCTGTATATATATAAGTAATGTATCACGAAGCAAATAACGTCCGCACTGGCGGAATGTTACGTGATAGCACGAACTAATACGTTTGTGACTATTGCAGCGCCATCTATCACAAAGTGAAAAAAGTGGCCAAACTAAAAAAATCATGTTTCTTTACGTACTACACGAATATGTAATAAAAATGGGGGTTCCTATTTAAGAAAAACGCAGTTGATATCCGTTTGACCTATGGCAGCGTCCTCTAGCGGGCCAACCATAGCGCCATCTGGTTTCCCTCTTGAACCTAGACGATTTTCGTTGTTAGTAGTTCTTTAGTTTGATTCTTATTTCGTGAGTTATTTGGCCTGGTGTCAATTAATGGACCACCCTGTATATATATAAGTAATGTATCACGAAGCAAATACCGTCCGCACTGGCGGAATGTTACGTGATAGCACGAACTAATACGTTTGTGACTATTGCAGCGCCATCTATCACAAAGTGAAAAAAGTGGCCAAACTAAAAAAATCATGTTTCTTTACGTACTACACGAATATGTAATAAAAATGGGGGTTCCTATTTAAGAAAAACGCAGTTGATATCCGTTTGACCTGTGGCAGGGTCCTCTAGCGGGCCAACTATAGCGCCATCTTGTTTCCCTCTGGAACCTAGACGATTTTCGTTCTTTGTAGTTCTTTCCTTTGATTCTTATTTCGTGAGATATTTGGCACAGTCACAATTAATTGACCACCCTGTATATACACATAATGTATCACGAAGCAAATACCGTCCGCATTGGCGGAATGTTACGTGATAGCACGAACTAATCCGTTTGTGACTATTGCAGCGCCATCTATCACAAAGTGAAAAAAGTGGCCAAACTAAAAAATTCATGTTTCTTTACGTACTACACGAATATGTAATAAAAATGGGGGTTCCTATTTAAGAAAAACGCAGTTGATATCCGTTTGACCTATGGCAGCGTCCTCTAGCGGGCCAACCATAGCGCCATCTGGTTTCCCTCTTGAACCTAGACGATTTTCGTTGTTAGTAGTTCTTTAGTTTGATTCTTATTTCGTGAGTTATTTGGCCTGGTGTCAATTAATGGACCACCCTGTATATATATAAGTAATGTATCACGAAGCAAATACCGTCCGCACTGGCGGAATGTTACGTGATAGCACGAACTAATACGTTTGTGACTATTGCAGCGCCATCTATCACAAAGTGAAAAAAGTGGCCAAACTAAAAAAAATAATGTTTCTTTACGTACTACACGAATATGTAATAAAAATGGGGGTTCCTATTTAAGAAAAACGCAGTTGATATCCGTTTGACCTGTGGCAGGGTCCTCTATCGGGCCAACTATAGCGCCATCTTGTTTCCCTCTGGAACCTAGACGATTTTCGTTCTTTGTAGTTCTTTCCTTTGATTCTTATTTCGTGAGATATTTGGCACAGTCACAATTAATGGACCACCCTGTATATATACATAATGTATCACGAAGCAAATACCGTCCGCACTGGCGGAATGTTACGTGATAGCACGAACTAATCCGTTTGTGACTATTGCAGCGCCATCTATCACAAAGTGAAAAAAGTGGCCAAACTAAAAAAATCATGTTTCTTTACGTACTACACGAATATGTAATAAAAATGGGGGTTCCTATTTAAGAAAAACGCAGTTGATATCCGTTTGACCTATGGCAGCGTCCTCTAGCGGGCCAACCATAGCGCCATCTGGTTTCCCTCTTGAACCTAGACGATTTTCGTTGTTAGTAGTTCTTTAGTTTGATTCTTATTTCGTGAGTTATTTGGACTGGTGTCAATTAATGGACCACCCTGTATATATATAAGTAATGTATCACGAAGCAAATACCGTCCGCACTGGCGGAATGTTACGTGATAGCACGAACTAATACGTTTGTGACTATTGCAGCGCCATCTATCACAAAGTGAAAAAAGTGGCCAAACTAAAAAATTCATGTTTCTTTACGTACTACACGAATATGTAATAAAAATGGGGGTTCCTATTTAAGAAAAACACAGTTGATATCCGTTTGACCTGTGGCAGGGTCCTCTAGCGGGCCAACCATAGCGCCATCTGGTTTCCCTCTTGAACCTAGACGATTTTCGTTGTTAGTAGTTCTTTAGTTTGATTCTTATTTCGTGAGTTATTTGGCCTGGTGTCAATTAATGGACCACCCTGTATATATATAAGTAATGTATCACGAAGCAAATACCGTCCGCACTGGCGGAATGTTACGTGATAGCACGAACTAATACGTTTGTGACTATTGCAGCGCCATCTATCACAAAGTGAAAAAAGTGGCCAAACTAAAAAAATCATGTTTCTTTACGTACTACACGAATATGTAATAAAAATGGGGGTTCCTATTTAAGAGAAACGCAGTTGATATCCGTTTGACCTATGGCAGCGTCCTCTAGCGGGTCAACCATAGCGCCATCTGGTTTCCCTCTTGAACCTAGACGATTTTCGTTGTTAGTAGTTCTTTAGTTTGATTCTTATTTCGTGAGTTATTTGGCCTGGTGTCAATTAATGGACCACCCTGTATATATATAAGTAATGTATCACGAAGCAAATACCGTCCGCACTGGCGGAATGTTACGTGATAGCACGAACTAATACGTTTGTGACTATTGCAGCGCCATCCATCACAAAGTGAAAAAAGTGGCCAAACTAAAAAATTCATGTTTCTTTACGTACTACACGAATATGTAATAAAAATGGGGGTTCCTATTTAAGAAAAACGCAGTTGATATCCGTTTGTCCTATGGCAGCGTCCTCTAGCGGGCCAACCATAGCGCCATCTGGTTTCCCTATTGAACCTAGACGATTTTCGTTGTTAGTAGTTCTTTAGTTTGATTCTTATTTCGTGAGTTATTTGGCCTGGTGTCAATTAATGGACCACCCTGTATATATATAAGTAATGTATCACGAAGCAAATACCGTCCGCACTGGCGGAATGTTACGTGATAGCACGAACGAATACGTTTGTGACTATTGCAGCGCCATCTATCACAAAGTGAAAAAAGTGGCCAAACTAAAAAATTCATGTTTCTTTACGTACTACACGAATATGTAATAAAAATGGGGGTTCCTATTTAAGAAAAACGCAGTTGATATCCGTTTGACCTATGGCAGCGTCCTCTAGCGGGCCAACCATAGCGCCATCTGGTTTCCCTCTTGAACCTAGACGATTTTCGTTGTTAGTAGTTCTTTAGTTTGATTCTTATTTCGTGAGTTATTTGGCCTGGTGTCAATTAATGGACCACCCTGTATATATATAAGTAATGTATCACGAAGCAAATACCGTCCGCACTGGCGGAATGTTACGTGATAGCACGAACTAATACGTTTGTGACTATTGCAGCGCCATCTATCACAAAGTGAAAAAAGTGGCCAAACTAAAAAAATCATGTTTCTTTACGTACTACACGAATATGTAATAAAAATGGGGGTTCCTATTTAAGAAAAACGCAGTTGATATCCGTTTGACCTGTGGCAGGGTCCTCTAGCGGGCCAACTATAGCGCCATCTTGTTTCCCTCTGGAACCTAGACGATTTTCGTTCTTTGTAGTTCTTTCCTTTGATTCTTATTTCGTGAGATATTTGGCACAGTCACAATTAATTGACCACCCTGTATATACACATAATGTATCACGAAGCAAATACCGTCCGCACTGGCGGAATGTTACGTGATAGCACGAACTAATCCGTTTGTGACTATTGCAGCGCCATCTATCACAAAGTGAAAAAAGTGGCCAAACTAAAAAATTCATGTTTCTTTACGTACTACACGAATATGTAATAAAAATGGGGGTTCCTATTTAAGAAAAACGCAGTTGATATCCGTTTGACCTATGGCAGCGTCCTCTAGCGGGCCAACCATAGCGCCATCTGGTTTCCCTCTTGAACCTAGACGATTTTCGTTGTTAGTAGTTCTTTAGTTTGATTCTTATTTCGTGAGTTATTTGGCCTGGTGTCAATTAATGGACCACCCTGTATATATATAAGTAATGTATCACGAAGCAAATACCGTCCGCACTGGCGGAATGTTACGTGATAGCACGAACTAATACGTTTGTGACTATTGCAGCGCCATCTATCACACAGTGAAAAAAGTGGCCAAACTAAAAAAAATCATGTTTCTTTACGTACTACACGAATATGTAATAAAAATGGGGGTTCCTATTTAAGAAAAACGCAGTTGATATCCGTTTGACCTGTGGCAGGGTCCTCTAGCGGGCCAACTATAGCGCCATCTTGTTTCCCTCTGGAACCTAGACGATTTTCGTTCTTTGTAGTTCTTTCCTTTGATTCTTATTTCGTGAGATATTTGGCACAGTCACAATTAATGGACCACCCTGTATATATACATAATGTATCACGAAGCAAATACCGTCCGCACTGGCGGAATGTTACGTGATAGCACGAACTAATCCGTTTGTGACTATTGCAGCGCCATCTATCACAAAGTGAAAAAAGTGGCCAAACTAAAAAAATCATGTTTCTTTACGTACTACACGAATATGTAATAAAAATGGGGGTTCCTATTTAAGAAAAACGCAGTTGATATCCGTTTGACCTATGGCAGCGTCCTCTAGCGGGCCAACCATAGCGCCATCTGGTTTCCCTCTTGAACCTAGACGATTTTCGTTGTTAGTAGTTCTTTAGTTTGATTCTTATTTCGTGAGTTATTTGGCCTGGTGTCAATTAATGGACCACCCTGTATATATATAAGTAATGTATCACGAAGCAAATACCGTCCGCACTGGCGGAATGTTACGTGATAGCACGAACTAATACGTTTGTGACTATTGCAGCGCCATCTATCACAAAGTGAAAAAAGTGGCCAAACTAAAAAATTCATGTTTCTTTACGTACTACACGAATATGTAATAAAAATGGGGGTTCCTATTTAAGAAAAACGCAGTTGATATCCGTTTGACCTGTGGCAGGGTCCTCTAGCGGGCCAACCATAGCGCCATCTGGTTTCCCTCTTGAACCTAGACGATTTTCGTTGTTAGTAGTTCTTTAGTTTGATTCTTATTTCGTGAGTTATTTGGCCTGGTGTCAATTAATGGACCACCCTGTATATATATAAGTAATGTATCACGAAGCAAATAACGTCCGCACTGGCGGAATGTTACGTGATAGCACGAACTAATACGTTTGTGACTATTGCAGCGCCATCTATCACAAAGTGAAAAAAGTGGCCAAACTAAAAAAATCATGTTTCTTTACGTACTACACGAATATGTAATAAAAATGGGGGTTCCTATTTAAGAAAAACGCAGTTGATATCCGTTTGACCTATGGCAGCGTCCTCTAGCGGGCCAACCATAGCGCCATCTGGTTTCCCTCTTGAACCTAGACGATTTTCGTTGTTAGTAGTTCTTTAGTTTGATTCTTATTTCGTGAGTTATTTGGCCTGGTGTCAATTAATGGACCACCCTGTATATATATAAGTAATGTATCACGAAGCAAATACCGTCCGCACTGGCGGAATGTTACGTGATAGCACGAACTAATACGTTTGTGACTATTGCAGCGCCATCTATCACAAAGTGAAAAAAGTGGCCAAACTAAAAAAATCATGTTTCTTTACGTACTACACGAATATGTAATAAAAATGGGGGTTCCTATTTAAGAAAAACGCAGTTGATATCCGTTTGACCTGTGGCAGGGTCCTCTAGCGGGCCAACTATAGCGCCATCTTGTTTCCCTCTGGAACCTAGACGATTTTCGTTCTTTGTAGTTCTTTCCTTTGATTCTTATTTCGTGAGATATTTGGCACAGTCACAATTAATTGACCACCCTGTATATACACATAATGTATCACGAAGCAAATACCGTCCGCATTGGCGGAATGTTACGTGATAGCACGAACTAATCCGTTTGTGACTATTGCAGCGCCATCTATCACAAAGTGAAAAAAGTGGCCAAACTAAAAAATTCATGTTTCTTTACGTACTACACGAATATGTAATAAAAATGGGGGTTCCTATTTAAGAAAAACGCAGTTGATATCCGTTTGACCTATGGCAGCGTCCTCTAGCGGGCCAACCATAGCGCCATCTGGTTTCCCTCTTGAACCTAGACGATTTTCGTTGTTAGTAGTTCTTTAGTTTGATTCTTATTTCGTGAGTTATTTGGCCTGGTGTCAATTAATGGACCACCCTGTATATATATAAGTAATGTATCACGAAGCAAATACCGTCCGCACTGGCGGAATGTTACGTGATAGCACGAACTAATACGTTTGTGACTATTGCAGCGCCATCTATCACAAAGTGAAAAAAGTGGCCAAACTAAAAAAAATAATGTTTCTTTACGTACTACACGAATATGTAATAAAAATGGGGGTTCCTATTTAAGAAAAACGCAGTTGATATCCGTTTGACCTGTGGCAGGGTCCTCTATCGGGCCAACTATAGCGCCATCTTGTTTCCCTCTGGAACCTAGACGATTTTCGTTCTTTGTAGTTCTTTCCTTTGATTCTTATTTCGTGAGATATTTGGCACAGTCACAATTAATGGACCACCCTGTATATATACATAATGTATCACGAAGCAAATACCGTCCGCACTGGCGGAATGTTACGTGATAGCACGAACTAATCCGTTTGTGACTATTGCAGCGCCATCTATCACAAAGTGAAAAAAGTGGCCAAACTAAAAAAATCATGTTTCTTTACGTACTACACGAATATGTAATAAAAATGGGGGTTCCTATTTAAGAAAAACGCAGTTGATATCCGTTTGACCTATGGCAGCGTCCTCTAGCGGGCCAACCATAGCGCCATCTGGTTTCCCTCTTGAACCTAGACGATTTTCGTTGTTAGTAGTTCTTTAGTTTGATTCTTATTTCGTGAGTTATTTGGACTGGTGTCAATTAATGGACCACCCTGTATATATATAAGTAATGTATCACGAAGCAAATACCGTCCGCACTGGCGGAATGTTACGTGATAGCACGAACTAATACGTTTGTGACTATTGCAGCGCCATCTATCACAAAGTGAAAAAAGTGGCCAAACTAAAAAATTCATGTTTCTTTACGTACTACACGAATATGTAATAAAAATGGGGGTTCCTATTTAAGAAAAACACAGTTGATATCCGTTTGACCTGTGGCAGGGTCCTCTAGCGGGCCAACCATAGCGCCATCTGGTTTCCCTCTTGAACCTAGACGATTTTCGTTGTTAGTAGTTCTTTAGTTTGATTCTTATTTCGTGAGTTATTTGGCCTGGTGTCAATTAATGGACCACCCTGTATATATATAAGTAATGTATCACGAAGCAAATACCGTCCGCACTGGCGGAATGTTACGTGATAGCACGAACTAATACGTTTGTGACTATTGCAGCGCCATCTATCACAAAGTGAAAAAAGTGGCCAAACTAAAAAAATCATGTTTCTTTACGTACTACACGAATATGTAATAAAAATGGGGGTTCCTATTTAAGAGAAACGCAGTTGATATCCGTTTGACCTATGGCAGCGTCCTCTAGCGGGTCAACCATAGCGCCATCTGGTTTCCCTCTTGAACCTAGACGATTTTCGTTGTTAGTAGTTCTTTAGTTTGATTCTTATTTCGTGAGTTATTTGGCCTGGTGTCAATTAATGGACCACCCTGTATATATATAAGTAATGTATCACGAAGCAAATACCGTCCGCACTGGCGGAATGTTACGTGATAGCACGAACTAATACGTTTGTGACTATTGCAGCGCCATCCATCACAAAGTGAAAAAAGTGGCCAAACTAAAAAATTCATGTTTCTTTACGTACTACACGAATATGTAATAAAAATGGGGGTTCCTATTTAAGAAAAACGCAGTTGATATCCGTTTGTCCTATGGCAGCGTCCTCTAGCGGGCCAACCATAGCGCCATCTGGTTTCCCTATTGAACCTAGACGATTTTCGTTGTTAGTAGTTCTTTAGTTTGATTCTTATTTCGTGAGTTATTTGGCCTGGTGTCAATTAATGGACCACCCTGTATATATATAAGTAATGTATCACGAAGCAAATACCGTCCGCACTGGCGGAATGTTACGTGATAGCACGAACGAATACGTTTGTGACTATTGCAGCGCCATCTATCACAAAGTGAAAAAAGTGGCCAAACTAAAAAATTCATGTTTCTTTACGTACTACACGAATATGTAATAAAAATGGGGGTTCCTATTTAAGAAAAACGCAGTTGATATCCGTTTGACCTGTGGCAGGGTCCTCTAGCGGGCCAACCATAGCGCCATCTGGTTTCCCTCTTGAACCTAGACGATTTTCGTTGTTAGTAGTTCTTTAGTTTGATTCTTATTTCGTGAGTTATTTGGCCTGGTGTCAATTAATGGACCACCCTGTATATATATAAGTAATGTATCACGAAGCAAATACCGTCCGCACTGGCGGAATGTTACGTGATAGCACGAACTAATACGTTTGTGACTATTGCAGCGCCATCTATCACAAAGTGAAAAAAGTGGCCAAACTAAAAAATTCATGTTTCTTTACGTACTACACGAATATGTAATAAAAATGGGGGTTCCTATTTAAGAAAAACGCAGTTGATATCCGTTTGACCTATGGCAGCGTCCTCTAGCGGGCCAACCATAGCGCCATCTGGTTTCCCTCTTGAACTTAGACGATTTTCGTTGTTAGTAGTTCTTTAGTTTGATTCTTATTTCGTGAGTTATTTGGCCTGGTGTCAATTAATGGACCACCCTGTATATATATAAGTAATGTATCACGAAGCAAATACCGTCCGCACTGGCGGAATGTTACGTGATAGCACGAACTAATACGTTTGTGACTATTGCAGCGCCATCTATCACAAAGTGAAAAAAGTGGCCAAACTAAAAAATTCATGTTTCTTTACGTACTACACGAATATGTAATAAAAATGGGGGTTCCTATTTAAGAAAAACGCAGTTGATATCCGTTTGACCTATGGCAGCGTCCTCTAGCGGGCCAACCATAGCGCCATCTGGTTTCCCTCTTGAACCTAGACGATTTTCGTTGTTAGTAGTTCTTTAGTTTGATTCTTATTTCGTGAGTTATTTGGCCTGGTGTCAATTAATGGACCACCCTGTATATATATAAGTAATGTATCACGAAGCAAATACCGTCCGCACTGGCGGAATGTTACGTGATAGCACGAACTAATACGTTTGTGACTATTGCAGCGCCATCTATCACAAAGTGAAAAAAGTGGCCAAACTAAAAAAATCATGTTTCTTTACGTACTACACGAATATGTAATAAAAATGGGGGTTCCTATTTAAGAAAAACGCAGTTGATATCCATTTGACCTATGGTAGCGTCCTCTAGCGGGCCAACCATAGCGCCATCTGGTTTCCCTCTTGAACCTAGACGATTTTCGTTGTTAGTAGTTCTTTAGTTTGATTCTTATTTCGTGAGTTATTTGGCCTGGTGTCAATTAATGGACCACCCTGTATATATATAAGTAATGTATCACGAAGCAAATACCGTCCGCACTGGCGGAATGTTACGTGATAGCACGAACTAATACGTTTGTGACTATTGCAGCGCCATCTATCACAAAGTGAAAAAAGTGGCCAAACTAAAAAATTCATGTTTCTTTACGTACTACACGAATATGTAATAAAAATGGGGGTTCCTATTTAAGAAAAACGCAGTTGATATCCGTTTGACCTATGGCAGCGTCCTCTAGCGGGCCAACCATAGCGCCATCTGGTTTCCCTCTTGAACCTAGACGATTTTCGTTGTTAGTAGTTCTTTAGTTTGATTCTTATTTCGTGAGTTATTTGGCCTGGTGTCAATTAATGGACCACCCTGTATATATATAAGTAATGTATCACGAAGCAAATACCGTCCGCACTGGCGGAATGTTACGTGATAGCACGAACTAATACGTTTGTGACTATTGCAGCGCCATCTATCGCAAAGTGAAAAAAGTGGCCAAACTAAAAAAATCATGTTTCTTTACGTACTACACGAATATGTAATAAAAATGGGGGTTCCTATTTAAGAAAAACGCAGTTGATATCCGTTTGACCTGTGGCAGGGTCCTCTAGCGGGCCAACTATAGCGCCATCTTGTTTCCCTCTGGAACCTAGACGATTTTCGTTCTTTGTAGTTCTTTCCTTTGATTCTTATTTCGTGAGATATTTGGCACAGTCACAATTAATGGACCACCCTGTATATATACATAATGTATCACGAAGCAAATACCGTCCGCACTGGCGGAATGTTACGTGATAGCACGAACTAATACGTTTGTGACTATTGCAGCGCCATCTATCACAAAGTGAAAAAGTGGCCAAACTAAAAAAATCATGTTTCTTTACGTACTACACGAATATGTAATAAAAATGGGGGTTCCTATTTAAGAAAAACGCAGTTGATATCCGTTTGACCTATGGCAGCGTCCTCTAGCGGGCCAACCATAGCGCCATCTGGTTTCCCTCTTGAACCTAGACGATTTTCGTTGTTAGTAGTTCTTTAGTTTGATTCTTATTTCGTGAGTTATTTGGCCTGGTGTCAATTAATGGACCACCCTGTATATATACACTCCTGGAAATTGAAATAAGAACACCGTGAATTCATTGTCCTAGGATGGGGAAACTTTATTGACACATTCCTGGGGTCAGATACATTACATGATCACACTGACGGAACCACAGGCACATAGACACAGGCAACAGAGCATGCACAATGTCGGCACTAGTACAGTGGATATCCACCTTTCGCAGCAATGCAGGCTGCTATTCTCCCATGGAGACGATCGTAGAGATGCTGGATGTAGTCCTGTGGAACGGCTTGCCATACCATTTCCACCTGGCGCCTCAGTTGGACCAGCGTTCGTGCTGGACGTGCAGACCGCGTGAGATGACGCTTCATCCATTCCCAAACATGCTCAATGGGGGACAGATCCGGAGATCTTGCTGGCCAGCGTAGCTGACATACACCTTCTAGAGCACGTTGGGTGGCACGGGATACATGCGGACGTGCATTGTCCTGTTGGATCAGCAAGTTCCCTTGCCGGTCTAGGAATGGTAGAACGATGGCTTCGATGACGGTTTGGATGTACCGTGCACTATTCAGTGTTCCCTCGACGATCACCAGTGGTGTACGGCCAGTGTAGGAGATCGCTCCCCACACCATGATGCCGGGTGTTGGCCCTGTGTGCCTCGGTCGTATGCAGTCCTGGTTGTGGCGCTCACCTTCACGGCGCCAAACACGCATACGACCATCATTGGCACCAAGGCAGAAGCGACTCTCATCGCTGAAGACGACACGTCTCCATTCGTCCCTCCATTCACGCCTGTCGCGACACCACTGGAGGCGGGCTGCACGATGTTGGGGCGTGAGCGGAAGACGGCCTAACGGTGTGCGGGACCGTAGCCCAGCTTCATGGAGACGGTTGCGAATGGTCCTCGCCGATACCCCAGGAGCAACAGTGTCCCTAATTTGCTGGGAAGTGGCGGTGCGGTCCCCTACGGCACTGCGTAGGATCCTACGGTCTTGGCGTGCATCCGTGCGTCGCTGCGGTCCGGTCCCAGGTCGACGGGCACGTGCACATTCCGCCGACCACTGGCGACAACATCGATGTACTGTGGAGACCTCACGCCCCACGTGTTGAGCAATTCGGCGGTACGTCCACCCGGCCACCCGCATGCCCACTATACGCCCTCGCTCAAAGTCCGTCAGCTGCACATACGGTTCACGTCCACGCTGTCGCGGCATGCTACCAGTGTTAAAGACTGCGATGGAGCCCCGTATGCCACAGCAAACTGGCTGACACTGACGGCGGCGGTGCACAAATGCTGCGCAGCTAGCGCCATTCGACGGCCAAAACCGCGGTTCCTGGTGTCTCCGCTGTGCCGTGCGTGTGATCATTGCTTGTACAGCCCTCTCGCAGTGTCCGGGGCAAGTATGGTGGGTCTGACACACCGGTGTCAATGTGTTCTTTTTTCCATTTCCAGGAGTGTATAAGTAATGTATCACGAAGCAAATACCGTCCGCACTGGCGGAATGTTACGTGATAGCACGAACTAATACGTTTGTGACTATTGCAGCGCCATCTATCACAAAGTGAAAAAAGTGGCCAAACTAAAAAAATCATGTTTCTTTACGTACTACACGAATATGTAATAAAAATGGGGGTTCCTATTTAAGAAAAACGCAGTTGATATCCGTTTGACCTATGGCAGCGTCCTCTAGCGGGCCAACCATAGCGCCATCTGGTTTCCCTCTTGAACCTAGACGATTTTCGTTGTTAGTAGTTCTTTAGTTTGATTCTTATTTCGTGAGTTATTTGGCCTGGTGTCAATTAATGGACCACCCTGTATATATATAAGTAATGTATCACGAAGCAAATACCGTCCGCACTGGCGGAATGTTACGTGATAGCACGAACTAATACGTTTGTGACTATTGCAGCGCCATCTATCACAAAGTGAAAAAAGTGGCCAAACTAAAAAAATCATGTTTCTTTACGTACTACACGAATATGTAATAAAAATGGGGGTTCCTATTTAAGAAAAACGCAGTTGATATCCGTTTGACCTATGGCAGCGTCGTCTAGCGGGCCAACCATAGCGCCATCTGGTTTCCCTCTTGAACCTAGACGATTTTCGTTGTTAGAAGTTCTTTAGTTTGATTCTTATTTCGTGAGTTATTTGGCCTGGTGTCAATTAATGGACCACCCTGTATATATATAAGTAATGTATCACGAAGCAAATACCGTCCGCACTGGCGGAATGTTACGTGATAGCACGAACTAATACGTTTGTGACTATTGCAGCGCCATCTATCACAAAGTGAAAAAAGTGGCCAAACTAAAAAATTCATGTTTCTTTACGTACTACACGAATATGTAATAAAAATGGGGGTTCCTATTTAAGAAAAACGCAGTTGATATCCGTTTGACCTATGGCAGCGTCCTCTAGCGGGCCAACCATAGCGCCATCTGGTTTCCCTCTTGAACCTAGACGATTTTCGTTGTTAGTAGTTCTTTAGTTTGATTCTTATTTCGTGAGTTATTTGGCCTGGTGTCAATTAATGGACCACCCTGTATATATATAAGTAATGTATCACGAAGCAAATACCGTCCGCACTGGCGGAATGTTACGTGATAGCACGAACTAATACGTTTGTGACTATTGCAGCGCCATCTATCACAAAGTGAAAAAAGTGGCCAAACTAAAAAATTCATGTTTCTTTACGTACTACACGAATATGTAATAAAAATGGGGGTTCCTATTTAAGAAAAACGCAGTTGATATCCGTTTGACCTATGGCAGCGTCCTCTAGCGGGCCAACCATAGCGCCATCTGGTTTCCCTCTTGAACCTAGACGATTTTCGTTGTTAGTAGTTCTTTAGTTTGATTCTTATTTCGTGAGTTATTTGGCCTGGTGTCAATTAATGGACCACCCTGTATATATATAAGTAATGTATCACGAAGCAAATACCGTCCGCACTGGCGGAATGTTACGTGATAGCACGAACTAATACGTTTGTGACTATTGCAGCGCCATCTATCACAAAGTGAAAAAAGTGGCCAAACTAAAAAAATCATGTTTCTTTACGTACTACACGAATATGTAATAAAAATGGGGGTTCCTATTGAAGAAAAACGCAGTTGATATCCGTTTGACCTATGGCAGCGTCCTCTAGCGGGCCAACCATAGCGCCATCTGGTTTCCCTCTGGAACCTAGACGATTTTCGTTCTTAGTAGTTCTTTAGTTTGATTCTTATTTCGTGAGTTATTTGGCCTGGTGTCAATTAATGGACCACCCTGTATATATATAAGTAATGTATCACGAAGCAAATACCGTCCGCACTGGCGGAATGTTACGTGATAGCACGAACTAATACGTTTGTGACTATTGCAGCGCCATCTATCACAAAGTGAAAAAAGTGGCCAAACTAAAAAAATCATGTTTCTTTACGTACTACACGAATATGTAATAAAAATGGGGGTTCCTATTTAAGAAAAACGCAGTTGATATCCGTTTGACCTATGGCAGCGTCCTCTAGCGGGCCAACCATAGCGCCATCTGGTTTCCCTCTTGAACCTAGACGATTTTCGTTGTTAGTAGTTCTTTAGTTTGATTCTTATTTCGTGAGTTATTTGGCCTGGTGTCAATGGACCACCCTGTATATATATAAGTAATGTATCACGAAGCAAATACCGTCCGCACTGGCGGAATGTTACGTGATAGCACGAACTAATACGTTTGTGACTATTGCAGCGCCATCTATCACAAAGTGAAAAAAGTGGCCAAACTAAAAAATTCATGTTTCTTTACGTACTACACGAATATGTAATAAAAATGGGGGTTCCTATTTAAGAAAAACGCAGTTGATATCCGTTTGACCTATGGCAGCGTCCTCTAGCGGGCCAACCATAGCGCCATCTGGTTTCCCTCTTGAACCTAGACGATTTTCGTTGTTAGTAGTTCTTTAGTTTGATTCTTATTTCGTGAGTTATTTGGCCTGGTGTCAATTAATGGACCACCCTGTATATATATAAGTAATGTATCACGAAGCAAATACCGTTGGCACTGGCGGAATGTTACGTGATAGCACGAACTAATACGATTGTGACTATTGCAGCGCCATCTATCGCAAAGTGAAAAAAGTGGCCAAACTAAAAAAATCATGTTTCTTTACGTACTACACGAATATGTAATAAAAATGGGGGTTCCTATTTAAGAAAAACGCAGTTGATATCCGTTTGACCTGTGGCAGGGTCCTCTAGCGGGCCAACTATAGCGCCATCTTGTTTCCCTCTGGAACCTAGACGATTTTCGTTCTTTGTAGTTCTTTCCTTTGATTCTTATTTCGTGAGATATTTGGCACAGTCACTATTAATGGGCCACCCTGTATATATACATAATGTATCACGAAGCAAATACCGTCCGCACTGGCGGAATGTTACGTGATAGCACGAACTAATCCGTTTGTGACTATTGCAGCGCCATCTATCACAAAGTGAAAAAAGTGGCCAAACTAAAAAATTCATGTTTCTTTACGTACTACACGAATATGTAATAAAAATGGGGGTTCCTATTTAAGAAAAACGCAGTTGATATCCGTTTGACCTATGGCAGCGTCCTCTAGCGGGCCAACCATAGCGCCATCTGGTTTCCCTCTTGAACCTAGACGATTTTCGTTGTTAGTAGTTCTTTAGTTTGATTCTTATTTCGTGAGTTATTTGGCCTGGTGTCAATTAATGGACCACCCTGTATATATATAAGTAATGTATCACGAAGCAAATACCGTCCGCACTGGCGGAATGTTACGTGATAGCACGAACTAATACGTTTGTGACTATTGCAGCGCCATCTATCACAAAGTGAAAAAGTGGCCAAACTAAAAAAATCATGTTTCTTTACGTACTACACGAATATGTAATAAAAATGGGGGTTCCTATTTAAGAAAAACGCAGTTGATATCCGTTTGACCTATGGCAGCGTCCTCTAGCGGGCCAACCATAGCGCCATCTGGTTTCCCTCTTGAACCTAGACGATTTTCGTTGTTAGTAGTTCTTTAGTTTGATTCTTATTTCGTGAGTTATTTGGCCTGGTGTCAATTAATGGACCACCCTGTATATATACACTCCTGGAAATTGAAATAAGAACACCGTGAATTCATTGTCCTAGGATGGGGAAACTTTATTGACACATTCCTGGGGTCAGATACATTACATGATCACACTGACAGAACCACAGGCACATAGACACAGGCAACAGAGCATGCACAATGTCGGCACTAGTACAGTGGATATCCACCTTTCGCAGCAATGCAGGCTGCTATTCTCCCATGGAGACGATCGTAGAGATGCTGGATGTAGTCCTGTGGAACGGCTTGCCATACCATTTCCACCTGGCGCCTCAGTTGGACCAGCGTTCGTGCTGGACGTGCAGACCGCGTGAGATGACGCTTCATCCATTCCCAAACATGCTCAATGGGGGACAGATCCGGAGATCTTGCTGGCCAGCGTAGTTGACATACACCTTCTAGAGCACGTTGGGTGGCACGGGATACATGCGGACGTGCATTGTCCTGTTGGATCAGCAAGTTCCCTTGCCGGTCTAGGAATGGTAGAACGATGGCTTCGATGACGGTTTGGATGTACCGTGCACTATTCAGTGTTCCCTCGACGATCACCAGTGGTGTACGGCCAGTGTAGGAGATCGCTCCCCACACCATGATGCCGGGTGTTGGCCCTGTGTGCCTCGGTCGTATGCAGTCCTGGTTGTGGCGCTCACCTTCACGGCGCCAAACACGCATACGACCATCATTGGCACCAAGGCAGAAGCGACTCTCATCGCTGAAGACGACACGTCTCCATTCGTCCCTCCATTCACGCCTGTCGCGACACCACTGCAGGCGGGCTGCACGATGTTGGGGCGTGAGCGGAAGACGGCCTAACGGTGTGCGGGACCGTAGCCCAGCTTCATGGAGACGGTTGCGAATGGTCCTCGCCGATACCCCAGGAGCAACAGTGTCCCTAATTTGCTGGGAAGTGGCGGTGCGGTCCCCTACGGCACTGCGTAGGATCCTACGGTCTTGGCGTGCATCCGTGCGTCGCTGCGGTCCGGTCCCAGGTCGACGGGCACGTGCACATTCCGCCGACCACTGGCGACAACATCGATGTACTGTGGAGACCTCACGCCCCACGTGTTGAGCAATTCGGCGGTACGTCCACCCGGCCACCCGCATGCCCACTATACGCCCTCGCTCAAAGTCCGTCAGCTGCACATACGGTTCACGTCCACGCTGTCGCGGCATGCTACCAGTGTTAAAGACAGCGATGGAGCCCCGTATGCCACAGCAAACTGGCTGACACTGACGGCGGCGGTGCACAAATGCTGCGCAGCTAGCGCCATTCGACGGCCAACACCGCGGTTCCTGGTGTCTCCGCTGTGCCGTGCGTGTGATCATTGCTTGTACAGCCCTCTCGCAGTGTCCGGGGCAAGTATGGTGGGTCTGACACACCGGTGTCAATGTGTTCTTTTTTCCATTTCCAGGAGTGTATAAGTAATGTATCACGAAGCAAATACCGTCCGCACTGGCGGAATGTTACGTGATAGCACGAACTAATACGTTTGTGACTATTGCAGCGCCATCTATCACAAAGTGAAAAAAGTGGCCAAACTAAAAAAATCATGTTTCTTTACGTACTACACGAATATGTAATAAAAATGGGGGTTCCTATTTAAGAAAAACGCAGTTGATATCCGTTTGACCTATGGCAGCGTCCTCTAGCGGGCCAACCATAGCGCCATCTGGTTTCCCTCTTGAACCTAGACGATTTTCGTTGTTAGTAGTTCTTTAGTTTGATTCTTATTTCGTGAGTTATTTGGCCTGGTGTCAATTAATGGACCACCCTGTATATATATAAGTAATGTATCACGAAGCAAATACCGTCCGCACTGGCGGAATGTTACGTGATAGCACGAACTAATACGTTTGTGACTATTGCAGCGCCATCTATCACAAAGTGAAAAAAGTGGCCAAACTAAAAAAATCATGTTTCTTTACGTACTACACGAATATGTAATAAAAATGGGGGTTCCTATTTAAGAAAAACGCAGTTGATATCCGTTTGACCTATGGCAGCGTCCTCTAGCGGGCCAACCATAGCGCCATCTGGTTTCCATCTTGAACCTAGACGATTTTCGTTGTTAGTAGTTCTTTAGTTTGATTCTTATTTCGTGAGTTATTTGGCCTGGTGTCAATTAATGGACCACCCTGTATATATATAAGTAATGTATCACGAAGCAAATACCGTCCGCACTGGCGGAATGTTACGTGATAGCACGAACTAATACGTTTGTGACTATTGCAGCGCCATCTATCACAAAGTGAAAAAAGTGGCCAAACTAAAAAAATCATGTTTCTTTACGTACTACACGAATATGTAATAAAAATGGGGGTTCCTATTTAAGAAAAACGCAGTTGATATCCGTTTGACCTATGGCAGCGTCCTCTAGCGGGCCAACCATAGCGCCATCTGGTTTCCCTCTTGAACCTAGACGATTTTCGTTGTTAGTAGTTCTTTAGTTTGATTCTTATTTCGTGAGTTATTTGGCCTGGTGTCAATGGACCACCCTGTATATATATAAGTAATGTATCACGAAGCAAATACCGTCCGCACTGGCGGAATGTTACGTGATAGCACGAACTAATACGTTTGTGACTATTGCAGCGCCATCTATCACAAAGTGAAAAAAGTGGCCAAACTAAAAAATTCATGTTTCTTTACGTACTACACGAATATGTAATAAAAATGGGGGTTCCTATTTAAGAAAAACGCAGTTGATATCCGTTTGACCTATGGCAGCGTCCTCTAGCGGGCCAACCATAGCGCCATCTGGTTTCCCTCTTGAACCTAGACGATTTTCGTTGTTAGTAGTTCTTTAGTTTGATTCTTATTTCGTGAGTTATTTGGCCTGGTGTCAATTAATGGACCACCCTGTATATATATAAGTAATGTATCACGAAGCAAATACCGTTGGCACTGGCGGAATGTTACGTGATAGCACGAACTAATACGATTGTGACTATTGCAGCGCCATCTATCGCAAAGTGAAAAAAGTGGCCAAACTAAAAAAATCATGTTTCTTTACGTACTACACGAATATGTAATAAAAATGGGGGTTCCTATTTAAGAAAAACGCAGTTGATATCCGTTTGACCTGTGGCAGGGTCCTCTAGCGGGCCAACTATAGCGCCATCTTGTTTCCCTCTGGAACCTAGACGATTTTCGTTCTTTGTAGTTCTTTCCTTTGATTCTTATTTCGTGAGATATTTGGCACAGTCACTATTAATGGGCCACCCTGTATATATACATAATGTATCACGAAGCAAATACCGTCCGCACTGGCGGAATGTTACGTGATAGCACGAACTAATCCGTTTGTGACTATTGCAGCGCCATCTATCACAAAGTGAAAAAAGTGGCCAAACTAAAAAATTCATGTTTCTTTACGTACTACACGAATATGTAATAAAAATGGGGGTTCCTATTTAAGAAAAACGCAGTTGATATCCGTTTGACCTATGGCAGCGTCCTCTAGCGGGCCAACCATAGCGCCATCTGGTTTCCCTCTTGAACCTAGACGATTTTCGTTGTTAGTAGTTCTTTAGTTTGATTCTTATTTCGTGAGTTATTTGGCCTGGTGTCAATTAATGGACCACCCTGTATATATATAAGTAATGTATCACGAAGCAAATACCGTCCGCACTGGCGGAATGTTACGTGATAGCACGAACTAATACGTTTGTGACTATTGCAGCGCCATCTATCACAAAGTGAAAAAGTGGCCAAACTAAAAAAATCATGTTTCTTTACGTACTACACGAATATGTAATAAAAATGGGGGTTCCTATTTAAGAAAAACGCAGTTGATATCCGTTTGACCTATGGCAGCGTCCTCTAGCGGGCCAACCATAGCGCCATCTGGTTTCCCTCTTGAACCTAGACGATTTTCGTTGTTAGTAGTTCTTTAGTTTGATTCTTATTTCGTGAGTTATTTGGCCTGGTGTCAATTAATGGACCACCCTGTATATATACACTCCTGGAAATTGAAATAAGAACACCGTGAATTCATTGTCCTAGGATGGGGAAACTTTATTGACACATTCCTGGGGTCAGATACATTACATGATCACACTGACAGAACCACAGGCACATAGACACAGGCAACAGAGCATGCACAATGTCGGCACTAGTACAGTGGATATCCACCTTTCGCAGCAATGCAGGCTGCTATTCTCCCATGGAGACGATCGTAGAGATGCTGGATGTAGTCCTGTGGAACGGCTTGCCATACCATTTCCACCTGGCGCCTCAGTTGGACCAGCGTTCGTGCTGGACGTGCAGACCGCGTGAGATGACGCTTCATCCATTCCCAAACATGCTCAATGGGGGACAGATCCGGAGATCTTGCTGGCCAGCGTAGTTGACATACACCTTCTAGAGCACGTTGGGTGGCACGGGATACATGCGGACGTGCATTGTCCTGTTGGATCAGCAAGTTCCCTTGCCGGTCTAGGAATGGTAGAACGATGGCTTCGATGACGGTTTGGATGTACCGTGCACTATTCAGTGTTCCCTCGACGATCACCAGTGGTGTACGGCCAGTGTAGGAGATCGCTCCCCACACCATGATGCCGGGTGTTGGCCCTGTGTGCCTCGGTCGTATGCAGTCCTGGTTGTGGCGCTCACCTTCACGGCGCCAAACACGCATACGACCATCATTGGCACCAAGGCAGAAGCGACTCTCATCGCTGAAGACGACACGTCTCCATTCGTCCCTCCATTCACGCCTGTCGCGACACCACTGCAGGCGGGCTGCACGATGTTGGGGCGTGAGCGGAAGACGGCCTAACGGTGTGCGGGACCGTAGCCCAGCTTCATGGAGACGGTTGCGAATGGTCCTCGCCGATACCCCAGGAGCAACAGTGTCCCTAATTTGCTGGGAAGTGGCGGTGCGGTCCCCTACGGCACTGCGTAGGATCCTACGGTCTTGGCGTGCATCCGTGCGTCGCTGCGGTCCGGTCCCAGGTCGACGGGCACGTGCACATTCCGCCGACCACTGGCGACAACATCGATGTACTGTGGAGACCTCACGCCCCACGTGTTGAGCAATTCGGCGGTACGTCCACCCGGCCACCCGCATGCCCACTATACGCCCTCGCTCAAAGTCCGTCAGCTGCACATACGGTTCACGTCCACGCTGTCGCGGCATGCTACCAGTGTTAAAGACAGCGATGGAGCCCCGTATGCCACAGCAAACTGGCTGACACTGACGGCGGCGGTGCACAAATGCTGCGCAGCTAGCGCCATTCGACGGCCAACACCGCGGTTCCTGGTGTCTCCGCTGTGCCGTGCGTGTGATCATTGCTTGTACAGCCCTCTCGCAGTGTCCGGGGCAAGTATGGTGGGTCTGACACACCGGTGTCAATGTGTTCTTTTTTCCATTTCCAGGAGTGTATAAGTAATGTATCACGAAGCAAATACCGTCCGCACTGGCGGAATGTTACGTGATAGCACGAACTAATACGTTTGTGACTATTGCAGCGCCATCTATCACAAAGTGAAAAAAGTGGCCAAACTAAAAAAATCATGTTTCTTTACGTACTACACGAATATGTAATAAAAATGGGGGTTCCTATTTAAGAAAAACGCAGTTGATATCCGTTTGACCTATGGCAGCGTCCTCTAGCGGGCCAACCATAGCGCCATCTGGTTTCCCTCTTGAACCTAGACGATTTTCGTTGTTAGTAGTTCTTTAGTTTGATTCTTATTTCGTGAGTTATTTGGCCTGGTGTCAATTAATGGACCACCCTGTATATATATAAGTAATGTATCACGAAGCAAATACCGTCCGCACTGGCGGAATGTTACGTGATAGCACGAACTAATACGTTTGTGACTATTGCAGCGCCATCTATCACAAAGTGAAAAAAGTGGCCAAACTAAAAAAATCATGTTTCTTTACGTACTACACGAATATGTAATAAAAATGGGGGTTCCTATTTAAGAAAAACGCAGTTGATATCCGTTTGACCTATGGCAGCGTCCTCTAGCGGGCCAACCATAGCGCCATCTGGTTTCCATCTTGAACCTAGACGATTTTCGTTGTTAGTAGTTCTTTAGTTTGATTCTTATTTCGTGAGTTATTTGGCCTGGTGTCAATTAATGGACCACCCTGTATATATATAAGTAATGTATCACGAAGCAAATACCGTCCGCACTGGCGGAATGTTACGTGATAGCACGAACTAATACGTTTGTGACTATTGCAGCGCCATCTATCACAAAGTGAAAAAAGTGGCCAAACTAAAAAAATCATGTTTCTTTACGTACTACACGAATATGTAATAAAAATGGGGGTTCCTATTTAAGAAAAACGCAGTTGATATCCGTTTGACCTATGGCAGCGTCCTCTAGCGGGCCAACCATAGCGCCATCTGGTTTCCCTCTTGAACCTAGACGATTTTCGTTGTTAGTAGTTCTTTAGTTTGATTCTTATTTCGTGAGTTATTTGGCCTGGTGTCAATTAATGGACCACCCTGTATATATATAAGTAATGTATCACGAAGCAAATACCGTCCGCACTGGCGGAATGTTACGTGATAGCACGAACTAATCCGTTTGTGACTATTGCAGCGCCATCTATCACAAAGTGAAAAAAGTGGCCAAACTAAAAAATTCATGTTTCTTTACGTACTACACGAATATGTAATAAAAATGGGGGTTCCTATTTAAGAAAAACGCAGTTGATATCCGTTTGACCTATGGCAGCGTCCTCTAGCGGGCCAACCATAGCGCCATCTGGTTTCCCTCTTGAACCTAGACGATTTTCGTTGTTAGTAGTTCTTTAGTTTGATTCTTATTTCGTGAGTTATTTGGCCTGGTGTCAATTAATGGACCACCCTGTATATATATAAGTAATGTATCACGAAGCAAATACCGTTCGCACTGGCGGAATGTTACGTGATAGCACGAACTAATACGTTTGTGACTATTGCAGCGCCATCTATCACAAAGTGAAAAAAGTGGCCAAACTAAAAAAATCATGTTTCTTTACGTACTACACGAATATGTAATAAAAATGGGGGTTCCTATTGAAGAAAAACGCAGTTGATATCCGTTTGACCTATGGCAGCGTCCTCTAGCGGGCCAACCATAGCGCCATCTGGTTTCCCTCTGGAACCTAGACGATTTTCGTTGTTAGTAGTTCTTTAGTTTGATTCTTATTTCGTGAGTTATTTGGCCTGGTGTCAATTAATGGACCACCCTGTATATATATAAGTAATGTATCACGAAGCAAATACCGTCCGCACTGGCGGAATGTTACGTGATAGCACGAACTAATACGTTTGTGACTATTGCAGCGCCATCTATCACAAAGTGAAAAAAGTGGCCAAACTAAAAAAATCATGTTTCTTTACGTACTACACGAATATGTAATAAAAATGGGGGTTCCTATTTAAGAAAAACGCAGTTGATATCCGTTTGACCTATGGCAGCGTCCTCTAGCGGGCCAACCATAGCGCCATCTGGTTTCCCTCTTGAACCTAGACGATTTTCGTTGTTAGTAGTTCTTTAGTTTGATTCTTATTTCGTGAGTTATTTGGCCTGGTGTCAATGGACCACCCTGTATATATATAAGTAATGTATCACGAAGCAAATACCGTCCGCACTGGCGGAATGTTACGTGATAGCACGAACTAATACGTTTGTGACTATTGCAGCGCCATCTATCACAAAGTGAAAAAAGTGGCCAAACTAAAAAATTCATGTTTCTTTACGTACTACACGAATATGTAATAAAAATGGGGGTTCCTATTTAAGAAAAACGCAGTTGATATCCGTTTGACCTATGGCAGCGTCCTCTAGCGGGCCAACCATAGCGCCATCTGGTTTCCCTCTTGAACCTAGACGATTTTCGTTGTTAGTAGTTCTTTAGTTTGATTCTTATTTCGTGAGTTATTTGGCCTGGTGTCAATTAATGGACCACCCTGTATATATATAAGTAATGTATCACGAAGCAAATACCGTTGGCACTGGCGGAATGTTACGTGATAGCACGAACTAATACGATTGTGACTATTGCAGCGCCATCTATCGCAAAGTGAAAAAAGTGGCCAAACTAAAAAAATCATGTTTCTTTACGTACTACACGAATATGTAATAAAAATGGGGGTTCCTATTTAAGAAAAACGCAGTTGATATCCGTTTGACCTGTGGCAGGGTCCTCTAGCGGGCCAACTATAGCGCCATCTTGTTTCCCTCTGGAACCTAGACGATTTTCGTTCTTTGTAGTTCTTTCCTTTGATTCTTATTTCGTGAGATATTTGGCACAGTCACAATTAATGGGCCACCCTGTATATATACATAATGTATCACGAAGCAAATACCGTCCGCACTGGCGGAATGTTACGTGATAGCACGAACTAATACGTTTGTGACTATTGCAGCGCCATCTATCACAAAGTGAAAAAAGTGGCCAAACTAAAAAATTCATGTTTCTTTACGTACTACACGAATATGTAATAAAAATGGGGGTTCCTATTTAAGAAAAACGCAGTTGATATCCGTTTGACCTATGGCAGCGTCCTCTAGCGGGCCAACCATAGCGCCATCTGGTTTCCCTCTTGAACCTAGACGATTTTCGTTGTTCGTAGTTCTTTAGTTTGATTCTTATTTCGTGAGTTATTTGGCCTGGTGTCAATTAATGGACCACCCTGTATATATATAAGTAATGTATCACGAAGCAAATACCGTCCGCACTGGCGGAATGTTACGTGATAGCACGAACTAATACGTTTGTGACTATTGCAGCGCCATCTATCGCAAAGTGAAAAAAGTGGCCAAACTAAAAAAATCATGTTTCTTTACGTACTACACGAATATGTAATAAAAATGGGGGTTCCTATTTAAGAAAAACGCAGTTGATATCCGTTTGACCTATGGCAGCGTCCTCTAGCGGGCCAACCATAGCGCCATCTGGTTTCCCTCTTGAACCTAGACGATTTTCGTTGTTAGTAGTTCTTTAGTTTGATTCTTATTTCGTGAGTTATTTGGCCTGGTGTCAATTAATGGACCACCCTGTATATATATAAGTAATGTATCACGAAGCAAATACCGTCCGCACTGGCGGAATGTTACGTGATAGCACGAACTAATACGTTTGTGACTATTGCAGCGCCATCTATCACAAAGTGAAAAAAGTGGCCAAACTAAAAAAATCATGTTTCTTTACGTACTACACGAATATGTAATAAAAATGGGGGTTCCTATTTAAGAAAAACGCAGTTGATATCCGTTTGACCTATGGCAGCGTCCCCTAGCGGGCCAACCACAGCGCCATCTGGTTTCCCTCTTGAACCTAGACGATTTTCGTTGTTAGTAGTTCTTTAGTTTGATTCTTATTTCGTGATTTATTTGGCCTGGTGTCAATTAATGGACCACCCTGTATATATATATAAGTAATGTATCACGAAGCAAATACCGTCCGCACTGGCGGAATGTTACGTGATAGCACGAACTAATACGTTTGTGACTATTGCAGCGCCATCTATCACAAAGTGAAAAAAGTGGCCAAACTAAAAAAATCATGTTTCTTAACGTACTACACGAATATGTAATAAAAATGGGGGTTCCTATTTAAGAAAAACGCAGTTGATATCCGTTTGACCTATGGCAGCGTCCTCTGGCGGGCCATCCATAGCGCCATCTGGTTTCCCTCTTGAACCTAGACGATTTTCGTTGTTAGTAGTTCTTTAGTTTGATTCTTATTTCGTGAGTTATTTGGCCTGGTGTCAATTAATGGACCACCCTGTATATATATAAGTAATGTATCACGAAGCAAATACCGTCCGCACTGGCGGAATGTTACGTGATAGCACGAACTAATACGTTTGTGACTATTGCAGCGCCATCTATCACAAAGTGAAAAAAGTGGCCAAACTAAAAAAATCATGTTTCTTTACGTACTACACGAATATGTAATAAAAATGGGGGTTCCTATTTAAGAAAAACGCAGTTGATATCCATTTGACCTATGGCAGCGTCCTCTAGCGGGCCAACCACAGCGCCATCTGGTTTCCCTCTTGAACCTAGACGATTTTCGTTGTTAGTAGTTCTTTAGTTTGATTCTTATTTCGTGATTTATTTGGCCTGGTGTCAATTAATGGACCACCCTGTATATATATATAAGTAATGTATCACGAAGCAAATACCGTCCGCACTGGCGGAATGTTACGTGATAGCACGAACTAATACGTTTGTGACTATT
Source organism: Schistocerca piceifrons (assembly GCF_021461385.2). Classification (NCBI taxonomy): domain Eukaryota; kingdom Metazoa; phylum Arthropoda; class Insecta; order Orthoptera; family Acrididae; genus Schistocerca; species Schistocerca piceifrons. The sequence goes on from NC_060140.1 coordinate 921,141,008, forward strand.
GCAGCGCCATCTATCACAAAGTGAAAAAGTGGCCAAACTAAAAAAATCATGTTTCTTTACGTACTACACGAATATGTAATAAAAATGGGGGTTCCTATTTAAGAAAAACGCAGTTGATATCCGTTTGACCTATGGCAGCGTCCTCTAGCGGGCCAACCATAGCGCCATCTGGTTTCCCTCTTGAACCTAGACGATTTTCGTTGTTAGTAGTTCTTTAGTTTGATTCTTATTTCGTGAGTTATTTGGCCTGGTGTCAATTAATGGACCACCCTGTATATATATAAGTAATGTATCACGAAGCAAATACCGTCCGCACTGGCGGAATGTTACGTGGTAGCACGAACTAATACGTTTGTGACTATTGCAGCGCCATCTATCACAAAGTGAAAAAGTGGCCAAACTAAAAAAATCATGTTTCTTAACGTACTACACGAATATGTAATAAAAATGGGGGTTCCTATTTAAGAAAAACGCAGTTGATATCCGTTTGACCTGAGGCAGGGTCCTCTAGCGGGCCAACTATAGCGCCATCTTATTTCCCTCTGGAACCTAGACGATTTTCGTTCTTTGTAGTTCTTTCCTTTGATTCTTATTTCGTGAGATATTTGGCACAGTCACAATTAATGGACCACCCTGTATATATACATAATGTATCACGAAGCAAATACCGTCCGCACTGGCGGAATGTTACGTGATAGCACGAACTAATACGTTTGTGACTATTGCAGCGCCATCTATCACAAAGTGAAAAAGTGGCCAAACTAAAAAAATCTTGTTTCTTTACGTACTACACGAATATGTAATAAAAATGGGGGTTCCTATTTAAGAAAAACGCAGTTGATATCCGTTTGACCTGTGGCAGGGTCCTCTAGCGGGCCAACTATAGCGCCATCTGGTTTCCCTCTTGAACCTAGACGATTTTCGTTCTTTGTAGTTCTTTCCTTTGATTCTTATTTCGTGAGATATTTGGCACAGTCACAATTAATGGACCACCCTGTATATATACATAATGTATCACGAAGCAAATACCGTCCGCACTGGCGGAATGTTACGTGATAGCACGAACTAATACGTTTGTGACTATTGCAGCGCCATCTATCACAAAGTGAAAAAGTGGCCAAACTAAAAAATTCATGTTTCTTTACGTACTACACGAATATGTAATAAAAATGGGGGTTCCTATTTATGAAAAACGCAGTTGATATCCGTTTGACCTATGGCAGCGTCCTCTAGCGGGCCAACCATAGCGCCATCTGGTTTCCCTCTTGAACCTAGACGATTTTTGTTGTTAGTAGTTCTTTAGTTTGATTCCTATTTCGTGAGTTATTTGGCCTGGTGTCAATTAATGGACCACCCTGTATATATATATAAGTAATGTATCACGAAGCAAATACCGTCCGCACTGGCGGAATGTTACGTGATAGCACGAACTAATACGTTTGTGACTATTGCAGCGCCATCTATCGCAAAGTGAAAAAAGTGGCCAAACTAAAAAAATCATGTTTCTTTACGTACTACACGAATATGTAATAAAAATGGGGGTTCCTATTTAAGAAAAACGCAGTTGATATCCGTTTGACCTGTGGCAGGGTCCTCTAGCGGGCCAACTATAGCGCCATCTTGTTTCCCTCTGGAACCTAGACGATTTTCGTTCTTTGTAGTTCTTTCCTTTGATTCTTATTTCGTGAGATATTTGGCACAGTCACAATTAATGGACCACCCTGTATATATACATAATGTATCACGAAGCAAATACCGTCCGCACTGGCGGAATGTTACGTGATAGCACGAACTAATACGTTTGTGACTATTGCAGCGCCATCTATCACAAAGTTAAAAAGTGGCCAAACTAAAAAAATCATGTTTCTTTACGTACTACACGAATATGTAATAAAAATGGGGGTTCCTATTTAAGAAAAACGCAGTTGATATCCGTTTGACCTATGGCAGCGTCCTCTAGCGGGCCAACCATAGCGCCATCTGGTTTCCCTCTTGAACCTAGACGATTTTCGTTGTTAGTAGTTCTTTAGTTTGATTCTTATTTCGTGAGTTATTTGGCCTGGTGTCAATTAATGGACCACCCTGTATATATACACTCCTGGAAATTGAAATAAGAACACCGTGAATTCATTGTCCTAGGATGGGGAAACTTTATTGACACATTCCTGGGGTCAGATACATTACATGATCACACTGACAGAACCACAGGCACATAGACACAGGCAACAGAGCATGCACAATGTCGGCACTAGTACAGTGGATATCCACCTTTCGCAGCAATGCAGGCTGTTATTCTCCCATGGAGACGATCGTAGAGATGCTGGATGTAGTCCTGTGGAACGGCTTGCCATACCATTTCCACCTGGCGCCTCAGTTGGACCAGCGTTCGTGCTGGACGTGCAGACCGCGTGAGATGACGCTTCATCCATTCCCAAACATGCTCAATGGGGGACAGATCCGGAGATCTTGCTGGCCAGCGTAGTTGACATACACCTTCTAGAGCACGTTGGGTGGCACGGGATACATGCGGACGTGCATTGTCCTGTTGGATCAGCAAGTTCCCTTGCCGGTCTAGGAATGGTAGAACGATGGCTTCGATGACGGTTTGGATGTACCGTGCACTATTCAGTGTTCCCTCGACGATCACCAGTGGTGTACGGCCAGTGTAGGAGATCGCTCCCCACACCATGATGCCGGGTGTTGGCCCTGTGTGCCTCGGTCGTATGCAGTCCTGGTTGTGGCGCTCACCTTCACGGCGCGAAACACGCATACGACCATCATTGGCACCAAGGCAGAAGCGACTCTCATCGCTGAAGACGACACGTCTCCATTCGTCCCTCCATTCACGCCTGTCGCGACACCACTGCAGGCGGGCTGCACGATGTTGGGGCGTGAGCGGAAGACGGCCTAACGGTGTGCGGGACCGTAGCCCAGCTTCATGGAGACGGTTGCGAATGGTCCTCGCCGATACCCCAGGAGCAACAGTGTCCCTAATTTGCTGGGAAGTGGCGGTGCGGTCCCCTACGGCACTGCGTAGGATCCTACGGTCTTGGCGTGCATCCGTGCGTCGCTGCGGTCCGGTCCCAGGTCGACGGGCACGTGCACATTCCGCCGACCACTGGCGACAACATCGATGTACTGTGGAGACCTCACGCCCCACGTGTTGAGCAATTCGGCGGTACGTCCACCCGGCCACCCGCATGCCCACTATACGCCCTCGCTCAAAGTCCGTCAGCTGCACATACGGTTCACGTCCACGCTGTCGCGGCATGCTACCAGTGTTAAAGACTGCGATGGAGCCCCGTATGCCACAGCAAACTGGCTGACACTGACGGCGGCGGTGCACAAATGCTGCGCAGCTAGCGCCATTCGACGGCCAACACCGCGGTTCCTGGTGTCTCCGCTGTGCCGTGCGTGTGATCATTGCTTGTACAGCCCTCTCGCAGTGTCCGGGGCAAGTATGGTGGGTCTGACACACCGGTGTCAATGTGTTCTTTTTTCCATTTCCAGGAGTGTATAAGTAATGTATCACGAAGCAAATACCGTCCGCACTGGCGGAATGTTACGTGATAGCACGAACTAATACGTTTGTGACTATTGCAGCGCCATCTATCACAAAGTGAAAAAAGTGGCCAAACTAAAAAAATCAGGTTTCTTTACGTACTACACGAATATGTAATAAAAATGGGGGTTCCTATTTAAGAAAAACGCAGTTGATATCCGTTTGACCTATGGCAGCGTCCTCTAGCGGGCCAACCATAGCGCCATCTGGTTTCCCTCTTGAACCTAGACGATTTTCGTTGTTAGTAGTTCTTTAGTTTGATTCTTATTTCGTGAGTTATTTGGCCTGGTGTCAATTAATGGACCACCCTGTATATATATAAGTAATGTATCACGAAGCAAATACCGTCCGCACTGGCGGAATGTTACGTGATAGCACGAACTAATACGTTTGTGACTATTGCAGCGCCATCTATCACAAAGTGAAAAAAGTGGCCAAACTAAAAAAATCATGTTTCTTTACGTACTACACGAATATGTAATAAAAATGGGGGTTCCTATTTAAGAAAAACGCAGTTGATATCCGTTTGACCTATGGCAGCGTCCTCTAGCGGGCCAACCATAGCGCCATCTGGTTTCCCTCTTGAACCTAGACGATTTTCGTTGTTAGTAGTTCTTTAGTTTGATTCTTATTTCGTGAGTTATTTGGCCTGGTGTCAATTAATGGACCACCCTGTATATATATAAGTAATGTATCACGAAGCAAATACCGTCCGCACTGGCGGAATGTTACGTGATAGCACGAACTAATCCGTTTGTGACTATTGCAGCGCCATCTATCACAAAGTGAAAAAAGTGGCCAAACTAAAAAATTCATGTTTCTTTACGTACTACACGAATATGTAATAAAAATGGGGGTTCCTATTTAAGAAAAACGCAGTTGATATCCGTTTGACCTATGGCAGCGTCCTCTAGCGGGCCAACCATAGCGCCATCTGGTTTCCCTCTTGAACCTAGACGATTTTCGTTGTTAGTAGTTCTTTAGTTTGATTCTTATTTCGTGAGTTATTTGGCCTGGTGTCAATTAATGGACCACCCTGTATATATATAAGTAATGTATCACGAAGCAAATACCGTCCGCACTGGCGGAATGTTACGTGATAGCACGAACTAATACGTTTGTGACTATTGCAGCGCCATCTATCACAAAGTGAAAAAAGTGGCCAAACTAAAAAAATCATGTTTCTTTACGTACTACACGAATATGTAATAAAAATGGGGGTTCCTATTTAAGAAAAACGCAGTTGATATCCGTTTGACCTATGGCAGCGTCCTCTAGCGGGCCAACCATAGCGCCATCTGGTTTCCCTCTGGAACCTAGACGATTTTCGTTGTTAGTAGTTCTTTAGTTTGATTCTTATTTCGTGAGTTATTTGGCCTGGTGTCAATTAATGGACCACCCTGTATATATATAAGTAATGTATCACGAAGCAAATACCGTCCGCACTGGCGGAATGTTACGTGATAGCACGAACTAATACGTTTGTGACTATTGCAGCGCCATCTATCACAAAGTGAAAAAAGTGGCCAAACTAAAAAAATCATGTTTCTTTACGTACTACACGAATATGTAATAAAAATGGGGGTTCCTATTTAAGAAAAACGCAGTTGATATCCGTTTGACCTATGGCAGCGTCCTCTAGCGGGCCAACCATAGCGCCATCTGGTTTCCCTCTTGAACCTAGACGATTTTCGTTGTTAGTAGTTCTTTAGTTTGATTCTTATTTCGTGAGTTATTTGGCCTGGTGTCAATGGACCACCCTGTATATATATAAGTAATGTATCACGAAGCAAATACCGTCCGCACTGGCGGAATGTTACGTGATAGCACGAACTAATACGTTTGTGACTATTGCAGCGCCATCTATCACAAAGTGAAAAAAGTGGCCAAACTAAAAAATTCATGTTTCTTTACGTACTACACGAATATGTAATAAAAATGGGGGTTCCTATTTAAGAAAAACGCAGTTGATATCCGTTTGACCTATGGCAGCGTCCTCTAGCGGGCCAACCATAGCGCCATCTGGTTTCCCTCTTGAACCTAGACGATTTTCGTTGTTAGTAGTTCTTTAGTTTGATTCTTATTTCGTGAGTTATTTGGCCTGGTGTCAATTAATGGACCACCCTGTATATATATAAGTAATGTATCACGAAGCAAATACCGTCCGCACTGGCGGAATGTTACGTGATAGCACGAACTAATACGTTTGTGACTATTGCAGCGCCATCTATCACAAAGTGAAAAAAGTGGCCAAACTAAAAAAATCATGTTTCTTTACGTACTACACGAATATGTAATAAAAATGGGGGTTCCTATTTAAGAAAAACGCAGTTGATATCCGTTTGACCTGTGGCAGGGTCCTCTAGCGGGCCAACTATAGCGCCATCTTGTTTCCCTCTGGAACCTAGACGATTTTCGTTGTTAGTAGTTCTTTAGTTTGATTCTTATTTCGTGAGATATTTGGCACAGTCACAATTAATGGGCCACCCTGTATATATACATAATGTATCACGAAGCAAATACCGTCCGCACTGGCGGAATGTTACGTGATAGCACGAACTAATCCGTTTGTGACTATTGCAGCGCCATCTATCACAAAGTGAAAAAAGTGGCCAAACTAAAAAATTCATCTTTCTTTACGTACTACACGAATATGTAATAAAAATGGGGGTTCCTATTTAAGAAAAACGCAGTTGATATCCGTTTGACCTATGGCAGCGTCCTCTAGCGGGCCAACCATAGCGCCATCTGGTTTCCCTCTTGAACCTAGACGATTTTCGTTGTTCGTAGTTCTTTAGTTTGATTCTTATTTCGTGAGTTATTTGGCCTGGTGTCAATTAATGGACCACCCTGTATATATGTAAGTAATGTATCACGAAGCAAATACCGTCCGCACTGGCGGAATGTTACGTGATAGCACGGACTAATACGTTTGTGACTATTGCAGCGCCATCTATCGCAAAGTGAAAAAAGTGGCCAAACTAAAAAAATCATGTTTCTTTACGTACTACACGAATATGTAATAAAAATGGGGGTTCCTATTTAAGAAAAACGCAGTTGATATCCGTTTGACCTATGGCAGCGTCCTCTAGCGGGCCAACCATAGCGCCATCTGGTTTCCCTCTTGAACCTAGACGATTTTCGTTGTTAGTAGTTCTTTAGTTTGATTCTTATTTCGTGAGTTATTTGGCCTGGTGTCAATTAATGGACCACCCTGTATATATATAAGTAATGTATCACGAAGCAAATACCGTCCGCACTGGCGGAATGTTACGTGATAGCACGAACTAATACGTTTGTGACTATTGCAGCGCCATCTATCACAAAGTGAAAAAAGTGGCCAAACTAAAAAAATCATGTTTCTTTACGTACTACACGAATATGTAATAAAAATGGGGGTTCCTATTTAAGAAAAACGCAGTTGATATCCGTTTGACCTATGGCAGCGTCCTCTAGCGGGCCATCCATAGCGCCATCTGGTTTCCCTCTTGAAACTAGACGATTTTCGTTGTTAGTAGTTCTTTAGTTTGATTCTTATTTCGTGAGTTATTTGGCCTGGTGTCAATTAATGGACCACCCTGTATATATATAAGTAATGTATCACGAAGCAAATACCGTCCGCACTGGCGGAATGTTACGTGATAGCACGAACTAATACGTTTGTGACTATTGCAGCGCCATCTATCACAAAGTGAAAAAGTGGCCAAACTAAAAAAAACATGTTTCTTTACGTACTACACGAATATGTAATAAAAATGGGGGTTCCTATCTAAGAAAAACGCAGTTGATATCCGTTTGACCTATGGCAGCGTCCTCTAGCGGGCCAACCATAGCGCCATCTGGTTTCCCTCTTGAACCTAGACGATTTTCGTTGTTAGTAGTTCTTTAGTTTGATTCTTATTTCGTGAGTTATTTGGCCTGGTGTCAATTAATGGACCACCCTGTATATATATATAAGTAATGTATCACGAAGCAAATACCGTCCGCACTGGCGGAATGTTACGTGATAGCACGAACTAATACGTTTGTGACTATTGCAGCGCCATCTATCACAAAGTGAAAAAGTGGCCAAACTAAAAAAATAATGTTTCTTTACGTACTACACGAATATGTAATAAAAATGGGGGTTCCTATTTAAGAAAAACGCAGTTGATATCCGTTTGACCTATGGCAGCGTCCTCTAGCGGGCCAACCATAGCGCCATCTGGTTTCCCTCTTGAACCTAGACGATTTTCGTTGTTAGTAGTTCTTTAGTTTGATTCTTATTTCGTGAGTTATTTGGCCTGGTGTCAATTAATGGACCACCCTGTATATATATATAAGTAATGTATCACGAAGCAAATACCGTCCGCACTGGCGGAATGTTACGTGATAGCACGAACTAACACGTTTGTGACTATTGCAGCGCCATCTATCACAAAGTGAAAAAGTGGCCAAACTAAAAAAATCATGTTTCTTTACGTACTACACGAATATGTTAAAAAAATGGGGGTTCCTATTTAAGAAAAACGCAGTTGATATCCGTTTGACCTATGGCAGCGTCCTCTAGCGGGCCAACCATAGCGCCATCTGGTTTCCCTCTTGAACCTAGACGATTTTCGTTGTTAGTAGTTCTTTAGTTTGATTCTTATTTCGTGAGTCATTTGGCCTGGTGTCAATTAATGGACCACCCTGTATATATATATAAGTAATGTATCACGAAGCAAATACCGTCCGCACTGGCGGAATGTTACGTGATAGCACGAACTAATACGTTTGTGACTATTGCAGCGCCATCTATCACAAAGTGAAAAAGTGGCCAAACTAAAAAAATCATGTTTCTTTACGTACTACACGAATATGTAATAAAAATGGGGGTTCCTATTTAAGAAAAACGCAGTTGATATCCGTTTGACCTATGGCAGCGTCCTCTAGCGGGCCAACCACAGCGCCATCTGGTTTCCCTCTTGAACCTAGACGATTTTCGTTGTTAGTAGTTCTTTAGTTTGATTCTTATTTCGTGATTTATTTGGCCTGGTGTCAATTAATGGACCACCCTGTATATATATATAAGTAATGTATCACGAAGCAAATACCGTCCGCACTGGCGGAATGTTACGTTATAGCACGAACTAATACGTTTGTGACTATTGCAGCGCCATCTATCACAAAGTGAAAAAGTGGCCAAACTAAAAATATCATGTTTCTTTACGTACTACACGAATATGTAATAAAAATGGGGGTTCCTATTTAAGAAAAACGCAGTTGATATCCGTTTGACCTATGGCAGCGTCCTCTAGCGGGCCAACCATAGCGCCATCTGGTTTCCCTCTTGAACCTAGACGATTTTCGTTGTTAGTAGTTCTTTAGTTTGATTCTTATTTCGTGAGTTATTTGGCCTGGTGTCAATTAATGGACCACCCTGTATATATATAAGTAATGTATCACGAAGCAAATACCGTCCGCACTGGCGGAATGTTACGTGATAACACGAACTAACACGTTTGTGACTATTGCAGCGCCATCTATCACAAAGTGAAAAAGTGGCCAAACTAAAAAAATCATGTTTCTTTACGTACTACACGAATATGTTAAAAAAATGGGGGTTCCTATTTAAGAAAAACGCAGTTGATATCCGTTTGACCTATGGCAGCGTCCTCTAGCGGGCCAACCATAGCGCCATCTGGTTTCCCTCTTGAACCTAGACGATTTTCGTTGTTAGTAGTTCTTTAGCTTGATTCTTATTTCGTGAGTCATTTGGCCTGGTGTCAATTAATGGACCACCCTGTATATATATATAAGTAATGTATCACGAAGCAAATACCGTCCGCACTGGCGGAATGTTACGTGATAGCACGAACTAATACGTTTGTGACTATTGCAGCGCCATCTATCACAAAGTGAAAAAGTGGCCAAACTAAAAAAATCTTGTTTCTTTACGTACTACACGAATATGTAATAAAAATGGGGGTTCCTATTTAAGAAAAACGCAGTTGATATCCGTTTGACCTGTGGCAGGGTCCTCTAGCGGGCCAACTATAGCGCCATCTGGTTTCCCTCTTGAACCTAGACGATTTTCGTTCTTTGTAGTTCTTTCCTTTGATTCTTATTTCGTGAGATATTTGGCACAGTCACAATTAATGGACCACCCTGTATATATACATAATGTATCACGAAGCAAATACCGTCCGCACTGGCGGAATGTTACGTGATAGCACGAACTAATACGTTTGTGACTATTGCAGCGCCATCTATCGCAAAGTGAAAAAGTGGCCAAACTAAAAAATTCATGTTTCTTTACGTACTACACGAATATGTAATAAAAATGGGGGTTCCTATTTAAGAAAAACGCAGTTGATATCCGTTTGACCTATGGCAGCGTCCTCTAGCGGGCCAACCATAGCGCCATCTGGTTTCCCTCTTGAACCTAGACGATTTTCGTTGTTAGTAGTTCTTTAGTTTGATTCTTATTTCGTGAGTTATTTGGCCTGGTGTCAATTAATGGACCACCCTGTATATATATATAAGTAATGTATCACGAAGCAAATACCGTCCGCACTGGCGGAATGTTACGTGATAGGACGAACTAATACGTTTGTGACTGTTGCAGCGCCATCTATCACAAAGTGAAAAAGTGGCCAAACTAAAAAAATCATGTTTCTTTACGTACTACACGAATATGTAATAAAAATGGGGGTTGCTATTTAAGAAAAACGCAGTTGATATCCGTTTGACCTATGGCAGCGTCCTCTAGCGGGCCAACCATAGCGCCATCTGGTTTCCCTCTTGAACCTAGACGATTTTCGTTGTTAGTAGTTCTTTAGTTTGATTCTTATTTCGTGAGTTATTTGGCCTGGTGTCAATTAATGGACCACCCTGTATATATATAAGTAATGTATCACGAAGCAATACTGGCGGAATGTTACGTGATAGCACGAACTAATACGTTTGTGACTATTGCAGCGCCATCTATCTCAAAGTGAAAAAGTGGCCAAACTAAAAAAATCATGTTTCTTTACGTACTACACGAATATGTAATAAAAATGGGGGTTCCTATTTAAGAAAAACGCAGTTGATATCCGTTTGACCTATGGCAGCGTCCTCTAGCGGGCCAACCATAGCGCCATCTGGTTTCCCTCTTGAACCTAGACGATTTTCGTTGTTAGTAGTTCTTTAGTTTGATTCTTATTTCGTGAGTTATTTGGCCTGGTGTCAATTAATGGACCACCCTGTATATATATAAGTAATGTATCACGAAGCAAATACCGTCCGCACTGGCGGAATGTTACGTGATAGCACGAACTAATACGTTTGTGACTATTGCAGCGCCATCTATCACAAAGTGAAAAAGTGGCCAAACTAAAAAAATCATGTTTCTTTACGTACTACACGAATATGTAATAAAAATGGGGGTTCCTATTTAAGAAAGACGCAGTTGATATCCGTTTGACCTGTGGCAGGGTCCTCTAGCGGGCCAACTATAGCGCCATCTTGTTTCCCTCTGGAACCTAGACGATTTTCGTTCTTTGTAGTTATTTCCTTTGATTCTTATTTCGTGAGATATTTGGCACAGTCACAATTAATGGACCACCCTGTATATATACATAATGTATCACGAAGCAAATACCGTCCGCACTGGCGGAATGTTACGTGATAGCACGAACTAATACGTTTGTGACTATTGCAGCGCCATCTATCACAAAGTGAAAAAGTGGCCAAACTAAAAAAATCATGTTTCTTTACGTACTACACGAATATGTAATAAAAATGGGGGTTCTTATTTAAGAAAAACGCAGTTGATATCCGTTTGACCTATGGCAGCGTCCTCTAGCGGGCCAACCATAGCGCCATCTGGTTTCCCTCTTGAACCTAGACGATTTTCGTTGTTAGTAGTTCTTTAGTTTGATTCTTATTTCGTGAGTTATTTGGTCTGGTGTCAATTAATGGACCACCCTGTATATATATATAAGTAATGTATCACGAAGCAAATACCGTCCGCACTGGCGGAATGTTACGTGATAGCACGAACTAATACCTTTGTGACTATTGCAGCGCTATCTATCACAAAGTGTAAAAGTGGCCAAACTAAAAAAATCATGTTTCTTTACGTACTACACGAATATGTAATAAAAATGGGGGTTCCTATTTAAGAAAAACGCAGTTGATATCCGTTTGAAGTATGGCAGCGTCCTCTAGCGGGCCAACCATAGCGCCATCTGGTTTCCCTCTTGAACCTAGACGATTTTCGTTGTTAGTAGTTCTTTAGTTTGATTCTTATTTCGTGAGTTATTTGGCCTGGTGTCAATTAATGGACTACCCTGTATATATATATATAAGTAATGTATCACGAAGCAAATACCGTCCGCACTGGCGGAATGTTACGTGATAGCACGAACTAATACGTTTGTGACTATTGCAGCGCCATCTATCACAAAGTGAAAAAGTGGCCAAACTAAAAAAATCATGTTTCTTTACGTACTACACGAATATGTAATAAAAATGGGGGTTCCTATTTAAGAAAAACGCAGTTGATATCCGTTTGACCTATGGCAGCGTCCTCTAGCGGGCCAACCATAGCGCCATCTGGTTTCCCTCTTGAACCTAGACGATTTTCGTTGTTAGTAGTTCTTTAGTTTGATTCTTATTTCGTGAGTTATTTGGCCTGGTGTCAATTAATGGACCACCCTGTATATATATAAGTAATGTATCACGAAGCAAATACCGTCCGCACTGGCGGAATGTTACGTGATAGCACGAACTAATACGTTTGTGACTATTGCAGCGCCATCTATCACAAAGTGAAAAAGTGGCCAAACTAAAAAAATCATGTTTCTTTACGTACTACATGAATATGTAATAAAAATGGGGGTTCCTATTTAAGAAAAACGCAGTTGATATCCGTTTGAGCTATGGCAGGGTCCTCTAGCGGGCCAACTATAGCGCCATCTTGTTTCCCTCTGGAACCTAGACGATTTTCGTTCTTTGTTGTTCTTTCCTTTGATTCTTATTTCGTGAGATATTTGGCACAGTCACAATTAATGGACCACCCTGTATGTATACATAATGTATCACGAAGCAAATACCGTCCGCACTGGCGGAATGTTACGTGATAGCACGAACTAATACGTTTGTGACTATTGCAGCGCCATCTATCACAAAGTGAAAAAGTGGCCAAACTAAAAAAATCATGTTTCTTTACGTACTACACGAATATGTAATAAAAATGGGGGTTCCTATTTAAGAAAAACGCAGTTGATATCCGTTTGACCTATGGCAGCGTCCTCTAGCGGGCCAACCACAGCGCCATCTGGTTTCCCTCTTGAACCTAGACGATTTTCGTTGTTAGTAGTTCTTTAGTTTGATTCTTATTTCGTGAGTTATTTGGCCTGGTGTCAATTAATGGACCACCCTGTATATATATAAGTAATGTATCACGAAGCAAATACCGTCCGCACTGGCGGAATGTTACGTGATAGCACGAACTAATACGTTTGTGACTATTGCAGCGCCATCTATCACAAAGTGAAAAAGTGGCCAAACTAAAAAAATAATGTTTCTTTACGTACTACACGAATATGTAATAAAAATGGGGGTTCCTATTTAAGAAAAACGCAGTTGATATCCGTTTGACCTATGGCAGCGTCCTCTAGCGGGCCAACCATAGCGCCATCTGGTTTCCCTCTTGAACCTAGACGATTTACGTTGTTAGTAGTTCTTTAGTTTGATTCTTATTTCGTGAGTTATTTGGCCTGGTGTTAATTAATGGACCACCCTGTATATATATAAGTAATGTATCACGAAGCTAATACCGTCCGCACTGGCGGAATGTTACGTGATAGCACGAACTAATACGTTTGTGACTATTGCAGCGCCATCTATCACAAAGTGAAAAAGTGGCCAAACTAAAAAAATCATGTTTCTTTACGTACTACACGAATATGTAATAAAAATGGGGGTTCCTATTTAAGAAAAACGTAGTTGATATCCGTTTGACCTATGGCAGCGTCCTCTAGCGGGCCAACCATAGCGCCACCTGGTTTCCCTCTTGAACCTAGACGATTTTCGTTGTTAGTCGTTCTTTAGTTTGATTCTTATTTCGTGAGTTATTTGGCCTGGTGTCAATTAATGGACTACCCTGTATATATATATAAGTAATGTATCACGAAGCAAATACCGTCCGCACTGGCGGAATGTTACGTGATAGCACGAACTAATACGTTTGTGACTATTGCAGCGCCACCTATCACAAAGTGAAAAAGTGGCCAAACTAAAAAAATCATGTTTCTTTACGTACTACACGAATATGTAATAAAAATGGGGGTTCCTATTTAAGAAAAACGCAGTTGATATCCGTTTGACCTATGGCAGCGTCCTCTAGCGGGCCAACCATAGCGCCATCTGGTTTTCCTCTTGAACCTAGACGATTTTCGTTGTTAGTAGTTCTTTAGTTTGATTCTTATTTCGTGAGTTATTTGGCCTGGTGTCAATTAATGGACCACCCTGTATATATATAAGTAATGTATCACGAAGCAAATACCGTCCGCACTGGCGGAATGTTACGTGATAGCACGAACTAATACGTTTGTGACTATTGCAGCGCCATCTATCACAAAGTGAAAAAGTGGCCAAACTAAAAAAATCATGTTTCTTTACGTACTACACGAATATGTAATAAAAATGGGGGTTCCTATTTAAGAAAAACGCAGTTGATATCCGTTTGACCTGTGGCAGGGTCCTCTAGCGGGCCAACTATAGCGCCATCTTGTTTCCCTCTGGAACCTAGACGATTTTCGTTCTTTGTAGTTCTTTCCTTTGATTCTTATTTCGTGAGATATTTGGCACAGTCACAATTAATGGACCACCCTGTATATATACATAATGTATCACGAAGCAAATACCGTCCGCACTGGCGGAATGTTACGTGATAGCACGAACTAATACGTTTGTGACTATTGCAGCGCCATCTACCACAAAGTGAAAAAGTGGCCAAACTAAAAAAATCATGTTTCTTTACGTACTACACGAATATGTAATAAAAATGGGGGTTCCTATTTAAGAAAAACGCAGTTGATATCCGTTTGACCTATGGCAGCGTCCTCTAGCGGGCCAACCATAGCGCCATCTGGTTTCCCTCTTGAACCTAGACGATTTTCGTTGTTAGTAGTTCTTTAGTTTGATTCTTATTTCGTGAGTTATTTGGCCTGGTGTCAATTAATGGACCACCCTGTATATATATATATATAAGTAATGTATCACGAAGCAAATACCGTCCGCACTGGCGGAATGTTACGTGATAGCACGAACTAATACGTTTGTGACTATTGCAGCGCCATCTATCACAAAGTGAAAAAAGTGGCCAAACTAAAAAATTCATGTTTCTTTACGTACTACACGAATATGTAATAAAAATGGGGGTTCCTATTTAAGAAAAACGCAGTTGATATCCGTTTGACCTATGGCAGCGTCCTCTAGCGGGCCAACCATTGCGCCACCTGGTTTCCCTCTTGAACCTAGACGATTTTCGTTGTTAGTCGTTCTTTAGTTTGATTCTTATTTCGTGAGTTATTTGGCCTGGTGTCAATTAATGGACTACCCTGTATATATATATAAGTAATGTATCACGAAGCAAATACCGTCCGCACTGGCGGAATGTTACGTGATAGCACGAACTAATACGTTTGTGACTATTGCAGCGCCACCTATCACAAAGTGAAAAAGTGGCCAAACTAAAAAAATCATGTTTCTTTACGTACTACACGAATATGTAATAAAAATGGGGGTTCCTATTTAAGAAAAACGCAGTTGATATCCGTTTGACCTATGGCAGCGTCCTCTAGCGGGCCAACCATAGCGCCATCTGGTTTTCCTCTTGAACCTAGACGATTTTCGTTGTTAGTAGTTCTTTAGTTTGATTCTTATTTCGTGAGTTATTTGGCCTGGTGTCAATTAATGGACCACCCTGTATATATATAAGTAATGTATCACGAAGCAAATACCGTCCGCACTGGCGGAATGTTACGTGATAGCACGAACTAATACGTTTGTGACTATTGCAGCGCCATCTATCACAAAGTGAAAAAAGTGGCCAAACTAAAAAAATCATGTTTCTTTACGTACTACACGAATATGTAATAAAAATGGGGGTTCCTATTTATGAAAAACGCAGTTGATATCCGTTTGACCTATGGCAGCGTCCTCTAGCGGGCCAACCATAGCGCCATCTGGTTTTCCTCTTGAACCTAGACGATTTTCGTTGTTAGTAGTTCTTTAGTTTGATTCTTATTTCGTGAGTTATTTGGCCTGGTGTCAATTAATGGACCACCCTGTATATATATATAAGTAATGTATCACGAAGCTAATACCGTCCGCACTGGCGGAATGTTACGTGATAGCACGAACTAATACGTTTGTGACTATTGCAGCGCCATCTATCACAAAGTGAAAAAAGTGGCCAAACTAAAAAAATCATGTTTCTTTACGTACTACACGAATATGTAATAAAAATGGGGGTTCCTATTTAAGAAAAACGCAGTTGATATCCGTTTGACCTATGGCAGCGTCCTCTAGCGGGCCAACCATAGCGCCATCTGGTTTCCCTCTTGAACCTAGACGATTTTCGTTGTTAGTAGTTCTTTAGTTTGATTCTTATTTCGTGAGTTATTTGGCCTGGTGTCAATTAATGGACCACCCTGTATATATATAAGTAATGTATCACGAAGCTAATACCGTCCGCACTGGCGGAATGTTACGTGATAGCACGAACTAATACGTTTGTGACTATTGCAGCGCCATCTATCACAAAGTGAAAAAGTGGCCAAACTAAAAAAAACATGTTTCTTTACGTACTACACGAATATGTAATAAAAATGGGGGTTCCTATTTAAGAAAAACGCAGTTGATATCCGTTTGACCTATGGCAGCGTCCCCTAGCGGGCCAACCACAGCGCCATCTGGTTTCCCTCTTGAACCTAGACGATTTTCGTTGTTAGTAGTTCTTTAGTTTGATTCTTATTTCGTGAGTTATTTGGCCTGGTGTCAATTAATGGACCACCCTGTATATATATAAGTAATGTATCACGAAGCAAATACCGTCCGCACTGGCGGAATGTTACGTGATAGCACGAACTAATACGTTTGTGACTATTGCAGCGCCATCTATCACAAAGTGAAAAAGTGGCCAAACTAAAAAAATCATGTTTCTTTACGTACTACACGAATATGTAATAAAAATGGGGGTTCCTATTTAAGAAAAACGCAGTTGATATCCGTTTGACCTATGGCAGCGTCCTCTAGCGGGCCAACCATAGCGCCATCTGGTTTCCCTCTTGAACCTAGACGATTTTTGTTGTTAGTAGTTCTTTAGTTTGATTCTTATTTCGTGAGTTATTTGGCCTGGTGTCAATTAATGGACCACCCTGTATATATATAAGTAATGTATCACGAAGCAAATACCGTCCGCACTGGCGGAATGTTACGTGATAGCACGAACTAATACGTTTGTGACTATTGCAGCGCCATCTATCACAAAGTGAAAAAAGTGGCCAAACTAAAAAAATCATGTTTCTTTACGTACTACACGAATATGTAATAAAAATGGGGGTTCCTATTTAAGAAAAACGCAGTTGATATCCGTTTGACCTATGGCAGCGTCCTCTAGCGGGCCAACCATAGCGCCATCTGGTTTCCCTCTTGAACCTAGACGATTTTCGTTGTTAGTAGTTCTTTAGTTTGATTCTTATTGGGTGAGTTATTTGGCCTCGTGTCAATTAATGGACCACCCTGTATATATATAAGTAATGTATCACGAAGCTAATACCGTCCGCACTGGCGGAATGTTACGTGATAGCACGAACTAATACGTTTGTGACTATTGCAGCGCCATCTATCACAAAGTGAAAAAAGTGGCCAAACTAAAAAAATCATGTTTCTTTACGTACTACACGAATATGTAATAAAAATGGGGGTTCCTATTTAAGAAAAACGCAGTTGATATCCGTTTGACCTATGGCAGCGTCCTCTAGCGGGCCAACCATAGCGCCATCTGGGTTCCCTCTTGAACCTAGACGATTTTCGTTGTTAGTAGTTCTTTAGTTTGATTCTTATTTCGTGAGTTATTTGGCCTGGTGTCAATTAATGGACCACCCTGTATATATATAAGTAATGTATCACGAAGCTAATACCGTCCGCACTGGCGGAATGTTACGTGATAGCACGAACTAATACGTTTGTGACTATTGCAGCGCCATCTATCACAAAGTGAAAAAGTGGCCAAACTAAAAAAAACATGTTTCTTTACGTACTACACGAATATGTAATAAAAATGGGGGTTCCTATTTAAGAAAAACGCAGTTGATATCCGTTTGACCTATGGCAGCGTCCCCTAGCGGGCCAACCACAGCGCCATCTTGTTTCCCTCTGGAACCTAGACGATTTTCGTTCTTTGTAGTTCTTTCCTTTGATTCTTATTTCGTGTGATATTTGGCACAGTCACAATTAATGGACCACCCTGTATATATATATATAATGTATCACGAAGCAAATACCGTCCGCACTGGCGGAATGTTACGTGATAGCACGAACTAATACGTTTGTGACTATTGCAGCGCCATCTATCACAAAGTGAAAAAGTGGCCAAACTAAAAAAATCATGTTTCTTTACGTACTACACGAATATGTAATAAAAATGGGGGTTCCTATTTAAGAAAAACGCAGTTGATATCCGTTTGACCTATGGCAGCGTCCTCTAGCGGGCCAACCATAGCGCCATCTGGTTTCCCTCTTGAACCTAGACGATTTTTGTTGTTAGTAGTTCTTTAGTTTGATTCTTATTTCGTGAGTTATTTGGCCTGGTGTCAATTAATGGACCACCCTGTATATATATAAGTAATGTATCACGAAGCAAATACCGTCCGCACTGGCGGAATGTTACGTCATAGCACGAACTCATACGTTTGTGACTATTGCAGCGCCATCTATCACAAAGTGAAAAAAGTAGCCCAACTAAAACATTCATGTTTCTTTACGTACTACGCGAATATGTAATAAAAATGGGGGTTCCTGTTTAAGAAGAACGTAGTTGATACCCGTTTGACCTGTGGCAGGGTCCTCTAGCGGGCCAATCATAGCGCCATCTTGTTTCCCTCTTGAACCTAGACGATTTTCGTTCTTTGTAGTTCTTTCCTTTGATTCTTATTTCGTGACATATTTGGCACAGTCACAATTAATGGACCACCCTGTATATATATATAATGTATCACGAAGCAAATACCGTCCGCACTGGCGGAATTTTACGTGATAGCACGAACACGTTTGTGACTATTGCAGCGCCATCTATCACAAAGTGAAAAAAGTAGCCCAACTAAAACATTCATGTTTCTTTACGTACTACGCGAATATGTAATAAAAATGGGGGTTCCTATTTAAGAAGAACACAGTTGATATCCGTTTGACCTGTGGCAGGGTCCTCTAGTGGGCCAATCATAGCGCCATCTTGTTTCCCACTGTAACCTAGACGATTTTCGTTCTTTGTACTTCTTTCGTTTGATTCTTATTTCGTGACATATTTGGCACAGTCACAATTAATGGACCACCCTGTATATATATATAATGTATCACGAAGCAAATACCGTCCGCACTGGCGGAATTTTACGTGATAGCACGAACCCGTTTGTGACTATTGCAGCGCCATCTATCACAAAGTGAAAAAAGTAGCCCAACTAAAACGTTCATGTTTCTTTACGTACTACGCGAATATGTAATAAAAATGGGGGTTCCTATTTAAGAAAAACGCAGTTGATATCCGTTTGACCTATGGCAGCGTCCTCTAGCAGGCCAACCATAGCGCCATCTAGTTTCCCTCTTAAACCTAGTCGATTTTCGTTCTTTGTAGTTCTTTGGTTTATTCGTCTTTCGTGAGATATTTGGCCCGGTCACAATTAATGGACCACCCTGTATATATATAAGTAATGTATCACGAAGCAAATACCGTCCGCACTGGCGGAATGTTACGTGATAGCACGAACTAATACGTTTGTGACTATTGCAGCGCCATCTATCACAAAGTGAAAAAAGTGGCCAAACTAAAAAAATCATGTTTCTTTACGTACTACACGAATATGTAATAAAAATGGGGGTTCCTATTTAAGAAAAACGCAGTTGATATCCGTTTGACCTATGGCAGCGTCCTCTAGCGGGCCAACCATAGCGCCATCTGGTTTCCCTCTTGAACCTAGACGATTTTCGTTGTTAGTAGTTCTTTAGTTTGATTCTTATTGGGTGAGTTATTTGGCCTCGTGTCAATTAATGGACCACCCTGTATATATATAAGTAATGTATCACGAAGCTAATACCGTCCGCACTGGCGGAATGTTACGTGATAGCACGAACTAATACGTTTGTGACTATTGCAGCGCCATCTATCACAAAGTGAAAAAAGTGGCCAAACTAAAAAAATCATGTTTCTTTACGTACTACACGAATATGTAATAAAAATGGGGGTTCCTATTTAAGAAAAACGCAGTTGATATCCGTTTGACCTATGGCAGCGTCCTCTAGCGGGCCAACCATAGCGCCATCTGGTTTCCCTCTTGAACCTAGACGATTTTCGTTGTTAGTAGTTCTTTAGTTTGATTCTTATTTCGTGAGTTATTTGGCCTGACTATTGCAGCGCCATCTATCACAAAGTGAAAAAAGTGGCCAAACTAAAACTTTCATGTTTCTTTACGTACTACACGAATATGTAATAAAAATGGGGGTTCCTATTTAAGAAAATCGCAGTTGATATCCGTTTGACCTATGGCAGCGTCCTCTAGCGGGCCAACCATAGCGCCATCTGGCTTCCCTCTTGAACCTAGACGATTTTCGTTGTTAGTAGTTCTTTAGTTTGATTCTTATTTCGTGAGTTATTTGGCCCGGTGTCAATTAATGGACCACCCTGTATATATATGTATAAGTAATGTATCACGAAGCAAATACCGTCCGCAGTGGCGGAATGTTACGTCATAGCACGAACTCATACGTTTGTGACTATTGCAGCGCCATCTATCACAAAGTGAAAAAAGTAGCCCAACTGAAACATTCATGTTTCTTTACGTACTACGCGAATATGTAATAAAAATGGGGGTTCCTATTTAAGAAGAACGTAGTTGATACCCGTTTGACCTGTGGCAGGGTCCTCTAGCGGGCCAATCATAGCGCCATCTTGTTTCCCTCTTGAACCTAGACGATTTTCGTTCTTTGTAGGTCTTTCCTTTGATTCATATTTCGTGACATATTTGGCACAGTCACAATTAATGGACCACCCTGTATATATATATATATATATATATATATAATGTATCACGAAGCAAATACCGTCCGCACTGGCGGAATTTTACGTGATAGCACGAACACGTTTGTGACTATTGCAGCGCCATCTATCACAAAGTGAAAAAAGTAGCCCAACTAAAACATTCATGTTTCTTTACGTACTACGCGAATATGTAATAAAAATGGGGGTTCCTATTTAAGAAGAACACAGTTGATATCCGTTTGACCTGTGGCAGGGTCCTCTAGTGGGCCAATCATAGCGCCATCTTGTTTCCCTCTGTAACCTAGACGATTTTCGTTCTTTGTACTTCTTTCGTTTGATTCTTATTTCGTGACATATTTGGCACAGTCACAATTAATGGACCACACTGTATATATATATAATGTATCACGAAGCAAATACCGTCCGCACTGGCGGAATGTTACGTGATAGCACGAACTAATCCGTTTGTGACTATTGCAGCGCCATCTATCACAAAGTGTAAAAAGTGGCCAAACTAAAACATTCATGTTTCTTTACGTACTACACGAATATGTAATAAAAATGGGGGTTCCTATTTAAGAAAAACGCAGTTGATATCCGTTTGACCTGTGGCAGGGTCCTCTAGCGGGCCAACTATAGCGCCATCTTGTTTCCCTCTGGAACCTAGACGATTTTCGTTCTTTGTAGTTCTTTCCTTTGATTCTTATTTCGGGACATATTTGGCACAGTCACAATTAATGGACCACCCTGTATATATATATAATGTATCACGAAGCAAATACCGTCCGCACTGGCGGAATGTTACGTGATAGCACGAACTAATCCGTTTGTGACTATTGCAGCGCCATCTATCACAAAGTGAAAAAAGTGGCCAAACTAAAACATTCATGTTTCTTTACGTACTACACGAATATGTAATAAAAATGGGGGTTCCTATTTAAGAAAAACGCAGTTGATATCCGTTTGACCTGTGGCAGGGTCCTCCAGCGGGCCAACTATAGCGCCATCTTGTTTCCCTCTGGAACCTAGACGATTTTCGTTCTTTGTAGTTCTTTCCTTTGATTCTTATTTCGTGAGATATTTGGCACAGTCACAATTAATGGACCACCCTGTATATATATATATAATGTATCACGAAGCAAATACCGTCCGCACTGGCGGAATGTTACGTGATAGCACGAACTAATCAGTTTGTGACTATTGCAGCGCCATCTATCACAAAGTAAAAAAAGTGGCCAAACTAAAACATTCATGTTACTTTACGTACTACACGAATATGTAATAAAAATGGGGGTTCCTATTTAAGAAAAACGCAGCTGATATCAGTTTGACCTGTGGCAGGGTCCTCTAGCGGGCCAACTATAGCGCCATCTTGTTTCCCTCTGGAACCTAGACGATTTTCGTTCTTTGTAGTTCTTTCCTTTGATTCTTATTTCGTGAGATATTTGGCACAGTCACAATTAATGGACCACCCTGTATATATATATATATATAATGTATCACGAAGCAAATACCGTCCGCACTGGCGGAATGTTACGTGATAGCACGAACTAATCCGTTTGTGACTATTGCAGCGCCATCTATCACAAAGTGAAAAAAGTGGCCAAACTAAAACATTCATGTTTCTTTACGTACTACACGAATATGTAATAAAAATGGGGGTTCCTATTTAAGAAAAACGCAGTTGATATCCGTTTGACCTGTGGCAGGGTCCTCTAGCGGGCCAACTTTAGCGCCATCTTGTTTCCCTCTGGAACCTAGACGATTTTCGTTCTTTGTAGTTCTTTCCTTTGATTCTTATTTCGTGAGATATTTGGCACAGTCACAATTAATGGACCACCCTGTATATATATATATAATGTATCACGAAGCAAATACCGTCCGCACTGGCGGAATGTTACGTGATAGCACGAACTAATACGTTTGTGACTATTGCAGCGCCATCTATCACAAAGTGAAAAAAGTGGCCAAACTAAAACATTCATGTTTCTTTACGTACTACACGAATATGTAATAAAAATGGGGGTTCCTATTTAAGAAAAACGCAGTTGATATCCGTTTGACCTATGGCAGCGTCCTCTAGCGGGCCAACCATAGCGCCATCTGGTTTCCCTCTTGAACCTAGACGATTTTCGTTGTTAGTAGTTCTTTAGTTTGATTCTTATTTCGTGAGTTATTTGGCCCGGTGTCAATTAATGGACCACCCTGTATATATATATATAAGTAATGTATCACGAAGCAAATACCGTCCGCACTGGCGGAATGTTACGTCATAGCACGAACTCATACGTTTGTGACTATTGCAGCGCCATCTATCACAAAGTGAAAAAAGTAGCCCAACTAAAACATTCATGTTTCTTTACGTACTACGCGAATATGTAATAAAAATGGGGGTTCCTGTTTAAGAAGAACGTAGTTGATACCCGTTTGACCTGTGGCAGGGTCCTCTAGCGGGCCAATCATAGCGCCATCTTGTTTCCCTCTTGAACCTAGACGATTTTCGTTCTTTGTAGTTCTTTCCTTTGATTCTTATTTCGTGACATATTTGGCACAGTCACAATTAATGGACCACCCTGTATATATATATAATGTATCACGAAGCAAATACCGTCCGCACTGGCGGAATTTTACGTGATAGCACGAACACGTTTGTGACTATTGCAGCGCCATCTATCACAAAGTGAAAAAAGTAGCCCAACTAAAACATTCATGTTTCTTTACGTACTACGCGAATATGTAATAAAAATGGGGGTTCCTATTTAAGAAGAACACAGTTGATATCCGTTTGACCTGTGGCAGGGTCCTCTAGTGGGCCAATCATAGCGCCATCTTGTTTCCCACTGTAACCTAGACGATTTTCGTTCTTTGTACTTCTTTCGTTTGATTCTTATTTCGTGACATATTTGGCACAGTCACAATTAATGGACCACCCTGTATATATATATAATGTATCACGAAGCAAATACCGTCCGCACTGGCGGAATTTTACGTGATAGCACGAACCCGTTTGTGACTATTGCAGCGCCATCTATCACAAAGTGAAAAAAGTAGCCCAACTAAAACGTTCATGTTTCTTTACGTACTACGCGAATATGTAATAAAAATGGGGGTTCCTATTTAAGAAAAACGCAGTTGATATCCGTTTGACCTATGGCAGCGTCCTCTAGCAGGCCAACCATAGCGCCATCTAGTTTCCCTCTTAAACCTAGTCGATTTTCGTTCTTTGTAGTTCTTTGGTTTATTCGTCTTTCGTGAGATATTTGGCCCGGTCACAATTAATGGACCACCCTGTATACATATAATGTATCACGAAGCAAATACCGTCCGCACTGGCAGAATGTTACGCGATAGCACGAACTAATACGTTTGTGACTATTGCAGCGCCATCTATCACAAAGTGAAAAAAGTGCCCCAACTAAAACATCCATGTTTCTTTACGTACTACACGATTATGTAATAAAAATGGGGGTTCCTATTTAAGAAAAACGCAGTTGATATCCGTTTGACCTATGGCAGCGTCCTCTAGCGGGCCAACTATAGCGCCATCTGGTTTCCCTCTTGAACCTAGACGATTTTCGTTCTTTGTAGTTCTTTCGTTTGATTCTTATGTCGTGAGATATTTGGCCCGGTCACAATTAATGGAGCACCCTATATATATATATATATATATATATATATATATAATGTATCACGAAGCAAATACCGTCCGCACTGGCGGAATGTTACGTGATAGCACGAACTAATACGTTTGTGACTATTGCAGCGCCATCTATCACAAAGTGAAGAAAGTGGCCCAACTAAATCATTCATATTTCTTTATTATATATATATATATATATATATATATATATATATATGTGTGTGTGTGTGTGTGTGTGTGTGTGTGTGTGTGTATGTGTGTGTGTGTGTATGTGTGTGTGTGTGTGTGTGTGAGTGCGTGTGTGTGTGTGTGTTAAACACGTCAACTGAAAGTTTTCTGACGAATTTGAGCTGTAAAGACCAAAACTGTAAACGGGTACTAAATGATAATTTTCCTGAGCACCGTATCACTTCAAAATGCTGTGTCAGAACTCATACTTAACAGAAATAGTATACATAACTTATTCTTTACCGTTCGCACTGTTCAACGCTTCGTAACATCTCTCTAACTCTGTACAGTGTAAATATCTGAAGACTCCATCACAGTTTTCTGGGGTAACCTGCTGACTGTTCTCAAACGCGTGTGTGAGGGTAGTGGGGCGGAAATATTTCCTTAAGTAGTCCAGAACACATCTCAAATTCCATGACACCTATTATTTTCTTGTAAACCTAAAGCAATCTGTTACGCTCAAATGGGTTACCTGAATGTCATGAGAAAGAAATCAATTCCCTCATAGAATTATTTGAAACTTTTCGCAAAAAGCGATGCATTGCCTGCAACCAAAGTCTTGTTTGGCTAAGGAACTTCGTATTTCATTTGACCATTTAATCATTTACCATTTAATGCTTACTGTTTTTAGCCATTCACCCTTGGATCTTCTTTTGATAATACTCTACTTTTTGTGTGAGTCAAAGGCCAGATCTTTTGCATAAAACATATTTTCTGGATCTGTACTTCTTTTGTGCCAACAGATGATACTCTCTGAGATATTTAGACATTTTAAAGTATTATGTATTACCACCAGCAGAGGAGCAGTTCGGAGATGACCATTGTTTGTTCCGACACGACAGTACATTCTGTCATAAATTAGCGCCACCTCCTCTGGTTTTGTCGTTGATCACAAATCGGCCGCCATTTCCCCTCAGGCATTCAGATGTCTCATCGAAAGACATAATCCTTGCTATCATAAAGACAGTGGGTGGTCACATCGCGTATCACCGAGCGAAGTGTCTTAGTGGTTAGCACACTGGACTCGAATTAGGGAGGACGACGTTTCAAACGCGCGTCCGGATACCCTGATTTAAGTTTCCCGTGAATTGAATTCCCTACAATCGCTTCAAATAAATGCCGGGATGGTTCCTTTGAAAGAGCTCGGTCGATTTTCTTCCTTAATCTGATGGGACCGATGATCTCACTGTTTGGTCCCCTTACCCAAATCAATCAACCAACCAATATTCCGTCAGAATTTTAAACGTTGCAGCCTGCCGCTGTGGACGAGTGGTTCTAGGCGCTTCAGTCCGAAACCGCGCTGCTGCTACTGTCGCAGGTTCGAATCCTGCCTCGAGCATGAATGTGTGTGATGTTCTTAGGTTCAAATAGTTCTAAGTCTAGGGGACTGATGACCTCAGATGTTATGTCCCATAGTGCTTAGAGCCATTTGAACCATTTTCTTTAAATGTTGCATTTTTTTGGTAGGGCAATTTGTTGCCGGTTTTTGCTGTAACATGGAAATGTA
The DNA here is from genome assembly GCF_021461385.2 of Schistocerca piceifrons. NCBI lineage: Eukaryota > Metazoa > Arthropoda > Insecta > Orthoptera > Acrididae > Schistocerca > Schistocerca piceifrons. The sequence continues at coordinate 921,167,214 of NC_060140.1, forward strand.
TGATGGCTTAAGAGGCAATACTTTTCTCTAACTGTCAGAGGGAAGAAAAACCGGATATGAATGATTTGTAACTTTTTATCATGGCTTTTAATCTGTAGTGTTGTAGCCTGCTTGCCAATTAGTTGCATCGAATGATGCAGGGTTCATAAGCTACACTCGCGATCTCGTGTTCTCTTCTGTTTCCTCTAGTGTAAACACTTGTACAAGTGAATGGTACTGAACACGGATGAGTTGTATGCGGATGCCAATTTGCTCTTTTGTAAACCAGGCATAAGGAGGCTGAATGCTTAGAGGAGTTCGTTGCACGAAGAATAGATTTTTGCTTGAATTCTATGATGCCTTAGTTGCAGCTCCGTTTTAAAACATTTCATAAGTTGAAATAGACCCCAAAAGACGTAAAATACGCAGATTTTAAAACAGTTCACATAATAGTTGCGTGGTATTTTGCAGCATGAGTTATACTTTAGGAACGGATAACGGGATACAGTATTCGGTTCGGCAGAAGAATTACAAACGTAGACTGAATTATAGGGTCAGTACTACATCTATACAAGAGAGTGAAGTGAGCAAGCTTCCAGATGGGAGTTATCATGTCATAGAGACTGTGGACAACTGCCGCCAAGTTTTTTGCAACTAGAAAGACATTCCAATATTATTACTATGCCTGACTTACAGGAATGAAACACGCTTTACCTAACAAATAGTGGCACAGAGATGCGAAGTACATGTATCTGCGACCCATCGCAGAGACTAAGTTCCCTTCGCTTCGCGCGCCCGGTTTCCCGGGTTCGATTCCCGGCGGGGTCAGGGATTTTCTCTGCCTCGTGATGACTGGGTGTTGTGTGATGTCCTTAGGTTAGTTAGGTTTAAGTAGTTCTAAGTTCTAGGGGACTGATGACCATAGATGCTAAGTCCCATAGTGCTCAGAGCCATTTGAACCATTTCAACTAAGTTCCCTTCATTACGTGGGTATCTCAGAGCTTGAATGTGGAAAACACTAATAAATGTTGTTGCATGAATAACAAGATAGAAGTTGCTGACCAATATTTGGTACCCACATTTTTGCTTCCTGACTTCCCATGGCGGTATGCCAAAAAGCCGGAGACTCGCTGAAGTAGCTTGATACTGCACTATCGGAGATCTCATCATAATAGTCACCACCATAGCTTGACTTATAAAATGAAAGTATTGCGTGTATTATGTATTGTGTATTCTGGGGACCTAGGAACGTCAGAGAGGCTTCGTCCCGCCATAGCCCTCCGTAATTCACAACCCCAAAACAGGCCACAGCAGTTCATCCACCCCACCGCCGCCCCAAACCGAACCCCGGGTTACTGTGCCGCCGGGCAGATTCGTGCTAGGGACCGGCACGCATTCCCGCACGGGAAGCAGCGTATTAGACCGTGCGGCTAGATGGGCGGGCAAAATGAAAGTACTACATACTAATAATGGAATCTACATATTTTGCTTATCAGTTACTTGTTGTCTAACATTCTGCGTGGTGTCTGTTTGTTCTAAGTCGTGTCACCCTACCACTTTCGCGCAACGACGCTCTGAGCGTGTTTTTTAGGGAATTGACTAGTTTGAACCTGGGACCTGTTGCTGGTAAGGAGACGCCAGACCACGCATGACATGTAGAGTTCAGAAGAGTTCAGTGAGACTAGCGATGATATAACCAAATACTTAATGATTTCAGCGCCAGCTCCAATGCACTCCCTGTAAAAGAATCTTAATACTAACTAACGCTCCAGAAACTCAAATTTGAAGTACTGGATCATCCTCCATATAATGTCGATCTTACCCCCTCTGACAATAACTTATCTGGCCCACTTAAACCGGCATTAAGGGGAGTAGATTTGCCTCGGGCGAAGCAGTGGAAGAAGCGGTGCATTCTTGGTTCGAAGCTCAACCGAGAACCTTCTTTTATAAGGGCATTAGGAAGCTTGTACAACGATGGACCAAGTGCGTTGAAACGCAAGGAGACTATGTCGAAAAATAATGTTCTTCTAAGTTTCCTATTTGATTACAATAAAATTTTATAACTAATTTGCGGATATAATTGATTTACCCTCGTATTTTTGTGGCGAAGTCGTTTTTTCTGTTTTCTGTGGGTAGTACAATACACTTCAGAATTGATCGTAGCGCCTCGAAGGAAAACGTCAAACAGAATAACCCTCCGAGTCCCTAAAGGCTGCCGCCATGACATTACCAGCTGAGGATGCGGCGTTGAACATTTTCTTCGAAAGAGAGGTGGTGTAGCGCCACTCCATGGAATGCCGTTTTGCTTCCCGTTCGAAACGATAAACCCATATTTCATCGCCTGTTATGATGTTCGACAAAAAACAGCCACTATCAGCATTGTAACGCGCAATAAAGTCCGCCCACATTGCCCTTGGTTGCCCTTTATGGGCATCAATTAGAAGGTGAAGAACCCAGCGGCCACACATCTTTAAGTACCCCGGCAGGTGGACGAGTGTGCAAGCACTGCCAACAGAGACGCACAGTTCAGCAGCGAGGTGTCAGTCATATCGAATGAGAGTGTCCGCACGTTCCGGCGTCGTAGGTGTCACAGCTGTGTGCGGCGGGCCGGCACGTGGAAGATAGGACAGCTTTGCGCTACCTTGCTGTGATGGAAGATGCCTCGCCTTACGACTCAACGTGCTTTTGTACCTTCTAGCTCCTCATAGACATTCTGCAGGCGCCTGTGAGTATCTCCGTTGCTCTGGTTTTCCATTCAAAGGAACTCAAAGAGAGCTGTTTGCTTGGAGCGGATGTCCGTTACAGACGCCATTTTGAAGGTTACGTTTAACACCGCCACCTGTACAGGCTCGAGCTAGTTCCTGCGATGTGCTTTTAATTTTAATAAATTTCGGCCACTCATGAATTTCTTAATCAGTCTGCATGTTGCTAACGAAATTTTCGAGAACATATGTGCAGAGATATCACCGCATAATATTACTCTAGGGAAAATACAAGACACGCAATACTCTTCATTCTAGATGTCGCTGGAGTATTGTTGGCTTTGAAGTTTTATAGTTTTGCTGTGGGAACTTTCAGCAGTCTACTTTCCTCCTTTTTTTTTTCTTTGTTCTTTCTCTAGTGCGTAAACTGATTTCAACATTTTACTCATTTGATATAGAAACCACAGTAAACCTATATGGGTTTTAGCTAAACGCAGCCGGCCGGTGAGACTGTGCGGTTCTAGGCGCTACAGTCTGGAGCCGAGCGACCGCTACGGCCGCCGGTTCGAATCCTGCCTCGGGCATGGATGTGTGTGATGTCCTTAGGTTAGTTAGGTGTAATTATTTCTAAGTTCTAGGCGACTGATGATCTCAGAATTTAAGTCGCATACTGCTCAGAGCCATTTTAACCATTTAGCTAAACGCAGTGTTATCCCGGTACCGTTTTAAGACTGTCTTCCAATCCTTTCCGAAGTAACTCTACCTAAGTTATTTAAACTGGAGGAACCGTCGGTCGCAGCTTTCTTGTATTACCTCTGCTGACCTTGGGCAACTGACAATTCCACTAAAGCTACTTATGACTAGTAACCTATCAGCACAATGCGTGCAGTTGGTAGCAGATTTCCAGACATGTTATTCTGGAAGCATGTCTCAACTGACTCAAAAGCTTCGTCCAAGAAGTAGATGAAAACTGTTCATCGACTTATCGGCCACAATCCTGCCCCCCTCTCTTCATTCCTGAACAACAATCAACCCCTCCCTAACAACATTAGTAAACTAATTTTTTGTCTCCTACTTCCTAGACACATTTACTATTAACGTCAATTCTAAAATTTCAACTACTCTACGATCGTATAGATACGTCCGTTGCTTCTCTCGTTCCCCAATTTCAGTACTTACACTCCACACCACGCACAGATTTAAACACACCAGTCATAGAAAACTATAGAAAAGCCGCTTCTGAACAGAAACACAACACCACGACAGAGGCCGTAGTCTGGAATAAAACACTTAAGTCCACCTTTAAGCATGTTCTTCCTCCGTCGCACAAAGCTTAATCAACATGTATAGCAGCATCTTTTAGACTGTTTTTTATCCTGCAAGACCTCAAAAAAAATTCATCATTTTAATGCCTAAAAAACAGCCAGTAAAACGAGCCGTCGCAGCTCAGTGAATCTGTTATGTTCATTAAACTTACGTAAAAACGCTATGAACTTACGCACCAACCCAATACATCACTATCACATACAGTCTTTGGTTTAGACATTAATGTGTTAAAAAATACACATAATTAGAGGCATAGTCACTTTTCACATTCGAGGCCAAAGTCATATGAGTTCAGTTACTTCATCCGTACAACTAACAAGGGAACCTCCCCATCGCACCCCCTTCAGATTTAGTTATAAAGTAGCACAGTGGATAGGCCTTGAAAAACTGAACACAGATCAATCGAGAAAACAGGAAGAAGTTGTGTGGAACTATAAAAAAATAAGCAAAATATACAAACTGAGTAGTCCATGAGCAACATAGGCAACTTCAAGGATAGTACGAGCTAAGGAGCGACGTGGTCCCGTGGTTAGCTTGACCAGCTGCAGAACGAGAGGTCCTTGGTTCAAGTCTTCCCTCGAGTGAAAAGTTTACTTTCTTTATTTTCGCAAAGTTATGATCTGTCCGTTCGTTCATTGACGTCTCTGTTCACTGTCATAAGTTTAGTGTTTGTGTTTTGCGACCGCACCGCACAACCGTGCGATCGTTATTGAAGTCGCGAGCTATATTTGCTGGATTCATGTTGCCCACGGAATACATGTCACGTATTTAATGCACTCCCGTCCAAAGTAGCGAACAGTCAACTGCGAGCCAGGGAGCCTCGTTAGCATGAATACTCTCTTCCGTGCGCTGTAGTCGACTGACGTCGTGTGTTTCGATGTTTGTTTAGGTGTAGCGTCCCCATACTACGGCGCAGATGCCTCGCATCGGACGGACGGACCGACAGATAGTAACTGTCTGAAAATAAAAAATTAAACTTTTCACTCGAGGGAAGACTTGAACCAAAGACCTTTCGTTCCGCAGCTACTCACCCTAACCACGCGACCACGGCGCTCCATAGCTCAAGTTATCCTTGATGTTGCATATCTTGCACATGGACCACTCAGTTTGTATATTTTGCTTATTTTTTTCGTAGTTCCACACTTCTTCCTGTTTTCTCGATTGGTCTGTGTTCAGTTTTACAAGGCCTATCCACTGTGCCAACTTATAACTAAATCTGAGGGGGGGGGGGGGGGGGGGGACGATTGGGAGGTTCCCTTGTAAGCAAGAAAACGCATTTTAAGAAACTTCAAGCAACATTATAAAAGTTTCCTCTGGCCTCATTGAGAGGAGGTGCGAAATAAAAACAGGCTGCTATTGCCTCACCAAATGTTTAGAGCGACTTAGATGACGTCTATTTTGTCGCCGTTGGTAAACAACTGCTGAAAGATGCACGCACTGCTAGCGGGGCCGCCGCCGGCAGTTAAAAAGGGAGGAAAGCGAGCGGAACGGCCGGGTACCAGCTGCGTTTACGGCGCTGGTTGCGGCCGCGCCTGACTTATTCAGGCCCACTGGCCGCATTCTGATCGCAGCGCCGCGCAGCGCATAAACACCGCCCACCCTTGGCATGGGACGCGCGCTGCATGCCGGGAGGCGCTCTACTTGTCAGCGTGCCGGTGCCCGAGGGACAGGCCCGCAAGGGGGTCGCTCCTAATGAGGACAGATTGCTGGCCCCTTCTCTCGTCTCCGGGCCGCAGTCTCCGCCACCCTCCAGATCGACGTGACAAAGAGGGCCGGCCCCGGATCTGGACACCGTATTGTCGACGGCCTGAATGGGAGCTGTTCAAGTACGTGTGGTATCTTAATTACGTCTCATTATGGAGGTAATCGGCTCGTGGCTTAGATACCCATTTACTGTAGGTATTAATGAACAGTATTTATTGGTGTAGGCGCTTCAGTCCGGAGCCGCGCGACTGCTACGGTCGCAGGTTCGAATCCTGCCTCGGGCATGGATGTGTGTGATGTCCTTAGGTTACTTAGGTTTAAGTAGTTCTAAGCTCTAGGGGACTTATGACCTCAGCTGTTGAGTCCCATAGTGCTCAGAGCCATTTGAACCATTTATTGGTCTCCAACAGAGTCCACACCACCGTAAGTTACTCAGAAGCTCATGCTGAAATAAATAGTTAAAATAGTTGCCGGCCGGGGTGGCCAAGCAGTTGTAGGCGCTGCAGTCTGGAACCGCGCGACCACTACGGTCGCAAGTTCGAATCCTGCCTCGGGCATGGATGTGTGTGATGTTCTTAAGTTAGTTAGGTTTAAGCAGTTCTAAGTTCAGGGGACTGATGACCTCAGCAGTTAAGTCCCATAGTGCTCAGAGCCATTTGAACCATTTTTAAAAATAGTACTTTTAACAGACTAACAAGGGAAACTTCGCATCGCCCCCTCTCCCCACAGGTTTAGTGGTGAAGTGAGTCATTGGGTAGCCCATCAAAAAAAACACAGATCACCCACAAAAACAAGAAGGATGAGCACTGAACTGTGAAAAAAGAAGCAAAATAGAAACACGCCATGACCGACTGACCACGACGCATGGTCATTTGAACACGCTCTATCCCGCACGTCTTGAGCTTCGACCTCTCAATGTTTATGTTTTGCTCCCTTTTTCACAGTTCAGTACACCTTCTTCCTGTTTTCATGCTTGATCTCTGTTCAGATTTTGACGGGATATTCAATGGGCCATGGAGAGTTCACTTGTAAGAACAGGTCACATTAATACTAATAAAACGAAACGTTTGTTAATATTAATACCCTCTCGAAGCTCAGATTCCTACCTCAATGAAGACGATATGTCTACTGTTATAATTCAATAAATGCAGTCGTTCAACAATAATTACACTGTAAAAATTTTAAGAAATAAATTTTATATTTCTCTTAGAGGAGCTCCTAGTTCCATGCATAGAGGTCTGTGTGTGTGTGTGTGAGTGTGTGTGTGTGACTGTGTGTGGGAATTACTAAGGGACTAAACTGTTGAGGTAATCGGACCCTAGACTTACACACTACTTCAGCTAACTGAAACTTCCCCTTTGAATGTGAGGAATGACAGCGCTGGAAAAACTCTTACGTTATTTGATTTTCAAACAGACGAGCAAAACTGAACGTACTCTGGCAGTTTTCTCTTTACTTATTCTGATCATCACTAACCTGACACACAATATTTTTAGCGCAACTCAGTCTGCCTTTCAATAATCCCTACAAAAGAATGACCCTGACTAACAATAACCTTTACCTTTCATGAATCACCTACCTCACAAAAATCTTCGTTACTCGAACTACTGCAATACAGCGAGCAACAATACTGCCAGCTAAGTAAAAGATTCTAACTACTGAAGGCACTAACTACTGATAGGCATTGTTAGCAAATGGAAGATTTTGATAGAGAACAAACAATGTATTTACCTTAATAGCACTGAAGATTAGCTGGGTAGATCACATAACTAATGAGGAGGTATTGAATAGGATTAGGAAGAAGTTTATGGCACAACTTGACTAGAAGAAGGGATCGGTTGGTAGGACATGTTATGAGGCATCAAGAGATCACCAATTTAGTATTGGAGGGCAGCGTGGAGGGTAAAAATCTTAGAGGGAGACCAAGAGATGAATACACTAAGCAAATTCAGAAGAATGTAGGTTGCAGTAGGTACTGTGAGACGAAGAAGCTTGCACAGGATAGAGTAGCATGGAGAGCTGCATCAAACTAGTCTCAGGACTGAAGACCACAGCAACATATTACACAAATTCCCTTTTTCTGACTGACACACGTCCAGATCGTCCGCTCAAATGTCTGGCATCTCTCTCTCCACATCCACCACTGCTGACAGCTCACCTCGAACTGCGCAACGCTACGCGCTGTTCACATCCAACTGCCCAACACTACAATAGCGAATATTCCAACAATGCCAACCAGCCACAGACTGCACACAGCACAGTCAGTGATTTTCATACAGAGCGCTACATGGCGTTACCAACATAAAAACCTAAACAGCCTACTTACAAGGTCTATGTGTGTGTGTGTGTGTGTGTGTGTGTGTGTGTGTGTGTGTGTGTGAGAGAGAGAGAGAGAGAGAGAGAGAGCGCGCGCGAATTAATAAGGGACCAAACTGCTGAGGTCATCGGTCCCTAGACTTAACACTAACTTATGCTAAGAACAACACACGCACCCATACCCGAGGGAGGGCTCGAACCTCCGACCGGGGGAGCCGCACGGACTGTGACGAGGAGCCTGGGACCGCGCGGATACCACGCGCGGCCAGTCTATACCTATATGATTACTCTGCAATTCACAATTAAGATCCTTCGAAGTGTTGTGTCTAGGAATCCTGCATACTCGGTTCGCTAGACAAACAAATAACTCCTCTTAATGAGTCCTATTACAACAAGACAAGTGCAATTACTTAACTTTGATCTGAGAATTCTTGTAGTCCTTTACACATGATCAGCCACAAGCGCAGTTACACAGATGTGTCGCAAGCAAAGGGCGACATACAAAATAATCAGTCTTCTTCAATGTACAGAAACACAAGCAACACTTGTGGCCCTACGGACCGCTACTAACAAAAGTATGCCAACTGAACTGCAGTGACTGCTGATCTCTAATTCGGCTACGTAATGATTGCTAATGATAGAGGCTACGATGCGTCGGATAACAAACTGACTAACGTTGCAGCTGCTATCGAAGTGGGCTGCCACCAGTCGGGCGCGGCGTTCATGTCGTCTTCACCTAGGTGCCGCTGCTGTCACGTTGTCGTCCTGGAGGGAGGTCGGTCACCGTGCCATTGGCTGACCCCTTCTTACAGCCTTCTCTTATCTCTCCTTCCCGACTGTAGTGCCGGCGCTGAATTTACGCCGTGCCGGCCGCTGTGGCCGTGCGGTTCTAGGCGCTGCAGTCTGGAACCGCGAGACCGCTACGGTCGCAGGTTCGAATCCTGCCTCGGGCATGGATGTGTGTGATGTCCTTAGGTTAGTTAGGTTTCAGTAGTTCTAAGTTCTAGGGGACTAATGACCTCAGAAGTTGAGTCCCATAGTGCTCAGAGCCATTTGAATCATTTTTGAATTTACGCCGTAATACGAAGTACACACTCCACAAGAAATTCACAGAATCCAGTTATTATTGGTTCCAGTTATGCATGCTTCGATGGATCTGACTGTCTTTACATTAAGTGCATAGTGTCCTGAAGGTGGCATTAATGCGACGACGTAACTGGTCGTCTAAATAGAGTAACTTCTGAAAACATACCGCTATTTGGCGATTTTTCTTTGGTAAGTGCCGTGACGTGGATGTCAGTAGGACCCGTAGCACATGTCCTTACCAATAAACAAATTGCTCCCCAAAGGATAAAAGTAGTTTAATTACTTGTGTCGCTTATTGGATAGATTTATGAATTGAATTTATTAAACTGGAATGGCGTTAACACACATGAAACATGGGTGCTGTACGTCACAAGATGATAGTGTGTTCATCAAACTACTGAATGAAACAATGGTCACTACAGGACCCTTGTTGTACACAGACAGAACACCGGTATCTTCATTAAGTATTAACAAAAACTAAACTAAACTCCTCCCGCTCAGGTCATGAAGGCTCAAAGGTACCGACCGGCCTCCGTGTCACCCTCAGCCCACATTCTTTCCCTTGTAAAATTTAACTTTTTTTCGTACATCAATTATTATAAAACAGTTTCTAATTTTTTTGGTTCCAATTACCTTGAATAACTTATTACCATCTGCAGTACAAACTGACCAAATTTCATGTTTCTAACCCCATTGGTTTATCAGCTAATGATACCTGAAAGTAAAAAAGTGTAGTGCTGAGTAAAAACCATGTAAAGTTTAATATTGCAATTCTAGTATAGTTATTGATGAGAACTACATACCACTAATATTTTCCTGTACCATACTGAGCATCATCTGAATCATACTGATCGTCTTTTGTTCTCTTGGTCCCTATTTTTTTCTGTCCAGCTTCTTTTGTAAATTTTAAATTAGCAATATCTGATTTGCAAATTCCCTCTTTATCTACTTGCACCAAGGATTTTGCAGTATCTCAACTAGCTTTTATGTCCAATAATTCCAAACCATCCAGTTTTATAGTTACACCATCATTGAAGAATAAAATAGCATCATAAACACCAAATTTGAGGGTTGTAAGCTGAACAAATTCAGTTTTCGGTAGCCGGTTCCAAATGACAGAATTCACACATTCATTTAAATTTTGGGTTTTCCCATGAAGGCATTTCTTCAACAAAGAATCTTTACAAAGGTCTGTAAATATGAGTTTAATTTCATTCATTACCGATGCAGGTAAAGAATGTTTGTGGTCGTATCTGGCACATCTCCTGTACTTGCACCAAGTGCCAGGCTCACTCAGGCAAAGACCGCAGACTGGATTTGTGGAAAGCTTATGGAAAAAGATATCCCATACAACCTTTTTTCATATTTTCTAAATTCCCTGCATTTCTTCTTATGCCCAAGCTATAATAATTCTGTAATATAATTCTGTAATCTGTCTCAATATTTTTCAGGCGACCATTCCCACCTATCTTCTTACCATCTGCCAATCCTATTTTTGACTTTTCCCCAACTCTCTTCTGGACATGCCCAATGCACTCTAATATAGAAATTGTATCATAAGGACCATAGGGTTGTTCTGCACATACCCAGTCATAAGCCTTGCTGTCACTGTCCGCAGATGGAACAGAGAGTATGGAAAACCATCATATCTCACGAAAAAATTGTCGTATTTATGTAAAACAAAATCTGTTTCAAGCGGGAATGACCAGGCCTTTCAAATATGCTAAAATCTGAAAATCTAATTTTTGAAGCCCACTTGCCTTCTGTCTCCCTTTAACTCGGGAAGCCTGTATGGATAATATCTCTACTCAACTCGTACATTATTAAAATGTTTAGTCTGGTCATTAGGGCCGTTTCTACCACTAGGCAAGACTAGGCGGCCGGCTGGGTCAGCAAAAGACGAAAAAAATTAATTTCAAATCAAACAGCGAAAAAATTGAGCAAATGCAGATAAAAAATGAAAAAGAGGAAAAATTAAAACATCGAATTTTTCAAAAGCATACAGAATATTTACTTAATAAGTCTTTACTTCCTTTGACGAAAGTAAACATTTAATTTTCTTTATTGTATATCAATTCCCCATCGGGGTGGGCTGGCAGCAGCATATGCGCTGCTCTTCCGCCGAAAGACATAAAACATACAATAGAAGACAATTAAAAAGAACATAAAGGAGAAAATATCGTGTACATACACTCCTGGAAATTGAAATAAGAACACCGTGAATTCATTGTCCCAGGAAGGGGAAACTTTATTGACACATTCCTGGGGTCAGATACATCACATGATCACACTGACAGAACCACAGGCACATAGACACAGGCAACAGAGCATGCACAATGTCGGCACTAGTACAGTGTATATCCACCTTTCGCAGCAATGCAGGCTGCTATTCTCCCATGGAGACGATCGTAGAGATGCTGGATGTAGTCCTGTGGAACGGCTTGCCATGCCATTTCCACCTGGCGCCTTAGTTGGACCAGCGTTCGTGATGGACGTGCAGACCGCGTGAGACGACGCTTCATCCAGTCCCAAACATGCTCAATGGGGGACAGATCCGGAGATCTTGCTGGCCAGGGTAGTTGACTTACACCTTCTAGAGCACGTTGGGTGGCACGGGATACATGCGGACGTGCATTGTCCTGTTGGAACAGCAAGTTCCCTTGCCGGTCTAGGAGTGGTAGAACGATGGGTTCGATGACGGTTTGGATGTACCGTGCACTATTCAGTGTCCCCTCGACGATCACCAATGGTGTACGGCCAGTGTAGGAGATCGCTCCCCACACCATGATGCCGGGTGTTTGCCCTGTGTGCCTCGGTCGTATGCAGTCCTGATTGTGGCGCTCACCTGCACGGCGCCAAACACGCATCCGACCATCATTGGCACCAAGGCAGAAGCGACTCTCATCGCTGAAGACGACACGTCTCCATTCGTCCCTCCATTCACGCCTGTCGCGACACCACTGGAGGCGGGCTGCACGATGTTGGGGCGTGAGCGGAAGACGGCCTAACGGTGTGCGGGACCATAGCCCAGCTTCATGGAGACGGTTGCGAATGGTCCTCGCCGATACCCCAGGAGCAACAGTGTCCCTAATTTGCTGGGAAGTGGCGGTGCGGTCCCCTACGGCACTGCGTAGGATCCTACGGTCTTGGCGTGCATCCGTGCGTCGCTGCGGTCCGGTCCCAGGTCGACGGGCACGTGCACCTTCCGCCGACCACTGGCGACAACATCGATGTACTGTGGAGACCTCACGCCCCACGTGTTGAGCAATTCGGCGGTACGTCCACCCGGCCTCCCGCATGCCCACTATACGCCCTCGCTCAAAGTCCGTCAACTGCACATACGGTTCACGTCCACGCTGTCGCGGCATGCTACCAGTGTTAAAGACTGCGATGGAGCTCCGTATGCCACGGCAAACTGGCTGACACTGACGGCGGCGGTGCACAAATGCTGCGCAGCTAGCGCCATTCGACGGCCAACACCGCAGTTCCTGGTGTGTCCGCTGTGCCGTGCATGTGATCATTGCTTGTACAGCCCTCTCGCAGTGTCCGGAGCAAGTATGGTGGGTCTGACACACCGGTGTCAATGTGTTCTTTTTTCCATTTCCAGGAGTGTAGATATAAAAAAGGGGCATTATGGAAGACAATAGACTAAAAGGGGCGACTGTAAAATGGAGATAAAAACCGTAAAAAAGTAGCACACACAAAAAAAACCACACACTGGGACAGTTAAAAGAACACATGGAGAAGGATGACCAGAGCACAAAAGTATCGACAGACGGTGTAGCACATAACAATCACTGACAGTAACACTATGTACAAGTCCAGCACACAATTAAAATCACACCTCTCGATGCACAGAGAACAGCACCAAACACAACACTGACGTAATACAGAGGCGAAGACAGGGTGCAGGGACTCGGAGGGGGGGGGGGGGGGGAGAAGGAACATCCGCTCTGAGAGGAGGAGGGGAGAGGAAGCCGTTGACCCTGGGGAGGAGGGGAACAAGGCCAGGTTACAGTTGGAAGGAAGGGTATACGAGGTGCATTCAAGTTCTAAAGCCTCCGATTTTTTTTTCTAATTAATTACTCACCCGAAATCGATGAAACTGGCGTTACATCTCGACGTAATCGCCCTGCAGACGTACACATTTTTCACAAAGCTGACGCCATGATTCCATGGCAGCAGCGAAGGCTTCTTTAGGAGCCTGTTTTGACCACTGGAAAATCGCTGAGGCAATAGCAGCACGGCTGGTGAATGTGCGGCCACGGAGAGTGTCTTTCATTGTTGGAAAAAGCCAAAAGTCACTAGGAGCCAGGTCAGGTGAGTAGGGAGCATGAGGAATCACTTCAAAGTTGTTATCACTAAGAAACTGTTGCGTAACGTTAGATCGATGTGCGGATGCATTGTCTTGGTGAAACAGAACACGCGCAGCCCTTCCCGGACGTTTTTGTTGCAGTGCAGGAAGGAATTTGTTGTTCAAAACATCTTTGCAGGATGCACCTGTTACCGTAGTGCCCTTTGGAACGCAATGGGTAAGGATTACTCCCTCGCTGTTCCAGAACATGGACACCATCATTTTTTCAGCACTGGCGGTTACCCGAAATTTTTTTGATGGCGGTGAATCTGTGTGCTTCCATTGAGCTGACTGTCGCTTTGTTTCAGGATTGAAAAATGGCATCCACGTCTCATCCATTGTCACAACCGACGAAAAGAAAGTCCCATTCATCCTGTCGTTGTGCGTCAACATTGCTTGGCAACATGCCACACGGGCAGCCATGTGGTCGTCCGTCAGCATTTGTGGCACCCACCTGGATGACACTTTTCGCATTTTCAGGTCGGCATGTAGGACTGTGTGCACAGAACCCACAGAAATGCCAACTCTGGAGGCGATCTGTTCAACAGTCATTCGGCGATCCCCCAAAACAATTCTCTCCACTTTCTCGATCATGTCGTCAGACCGGTTGTGCGAGCCTGAGGTTGTTTCGGTTTGTTGTCACACGATGTTCTGCCTTCATTAAACTGTCGCACCCACGAACGCACTTTCAACACATCCATACTCCATCACCGCATGTCTCCTTCAACTGTCGATGAATTTCAATTGGTTTCACACCACGCAAATTCAGAAAACGAATGATTGCATGCTGTTCAAGTAAGGAAAACGTCGCCATTTTAAGTATTTAAAACAGTTCTCATTGTCGCCGCTGGCGGTAAAATTCTATCTGCTGTACGATGCTGCCATCTCTGGGACATATTGACAATGAACGCAGCCTCATTTTAAAACAATGCGCATGTTTCTATCTCTTTCCAGTCCGGAGAAAAAAAATCAGAGGCCTTAGAACTTGAATGCACCTCGTATGTCACGGTGAAGTTCAACACCCGGGAGGGGGAGTTGTGGGAAATTGCCCTGATGAAGGAGATGGAGGGTGTGAATGTGGACAGAGGGAGGGATTCAGCGATAGAGGCGTGGCAATGGGCGGGGGCAGTGATGAAGGAGGAAACCAGGGGTTGGGGGGATCAAGCCTGCGAGCATTGTAAAGGAGGCGGAGATGTTGGAGGAAAAGGAGGAGGTGGGGGAAGCGTATGAGGTCATACAGGAGCCATGTGGGGGAAGGAAGGCGGGTACGGAAGGCAAGCCGGAGCACATGGCATTCAATGATTTGGAGGCCCTTGTAAAAGGAGGTGGGTGCAGAGATCCAGGCAGCACTGGCATAACAGAGGATAGGATTGATGAGGGATTTTTACGTGTAGAGGATGGTGGAAGGATGCAATCCCCATGTCCGGCCAGACAGGAGACTCACGAGGCTGAGACAGGAATGGGCTTTCTGTAAACATATTGCCCCTACCTACCTTTAAACTCTACTGAGTATGAAACGGGAACAAACATGCCATTGATTCGTCTCTGATGAGCGCTGGAGTGGGGCACATGTGCTGGCTTGATGGCGTATTTGGTTGCCCTGGTACGAGGGTCGTTCAACACGTAATGTCCCACATTTAAAAAAGCCATTAGTATACATAGACAGACGTCCTTGTAGGTGCTCCGCATTCGATATTTATTCTGTGCGCCGGTGAAGTTTCGAAGCGGTCTGGTAGATGGCAGTGCGATAGTACACCGTCAAAATGGCGTCTATATACGACTCACGTTGCAATCGACGTGCTGTTATTGAATACTTGTGTGCAGAAAAATAAACCGTTGTGAACATCCATAACCGTCTGTGTGCAGTGTATGGCGATGCTTCAGTTGATAGGAGTACAGTTGGGCGACCAGTAAAGAAAGTTACAGCCTCAGGAAATGCAGAAACAGAGCTCCTTGATGAGCCACGCTTGGGACGTCCTGTCACAGCTGCTGGACATCATTGCCTCATCCACCCTACAGTCAAGACATGGCATCCTCGGACTTCCATCTCTTTGGGCAAGATTCTCTACGGGAAACACACTTTGAAGATAACGAAAGCGTCAGTCATACAGTGAAAACATAGCTACGCCTACAGGATTAGAGCTTTTACCAGCAAGGAATACAAGCCCTCGCACAACGTTGGCGTACTGCCATAGAACGTGATGGAGACTACGTAGAAAAATAGGACATGGACAAGACATATTGAAGTATACTGTCACCAAATTCAGATTCTTAACAATAAATATGTTCTGAGAAAAAATGTGGGTCATTACTTATTGACCGACCCTCATATATCCATTTGAGATCTGGTTTGAAATGTTCAGCACATTCTTTCTATTTCAGTTATTTTGGGGAATTTCAAAAATCGAGAAGAAAAAATAAGAAAGTGAGGACACTTTTTGTCCTCAATCAGTTTTAAAGGAATTAAGTACAGTGTGAAAAGTGAGGACTGTCTCCAGGAAATGAGGACGTTTGGTCACGTTCGTCCATGGATTAAAAGTATAACAGAAGATTTGCATTGCTGTGTCATTGGATGTTGGTGGTGGTGAGGCGGGGATATTGGGGAGACCGACCCAAGTAAAGAAGAGGGGGCGTTATTTTTCAATGCTCCCTAGTGCAGCAAAACACCTAGCAACGGCCCTGCTGATCATAACATTCCTTGTGTTTAACTGGTGACGACTTCACTCTTTATCTGAAATGTGGGCAGTCTTTGTACTCTTCAGCATGTTCTTCTTATGTCGTCATGTTTTATCTACCGTGTGGAGAAGTAGTTTAAGAGGAATATGGCGTGGTGTAACACTCAGAAGATTTTTATGTTTAATGACAGAGACCTTTAAGCCAACACACTTAAACAGGACAGTACAGACGTTGGCGCAATTCCAAGGCATGTCACAGACAAGGGGCACTAGCAGGAGAGATAACATTGAAGAACAAGTGGTCATTCGCTGGGAGGTCCTAGAAGAAGAGCTGCAAGTGTGTCACCAGTGACGTCGCCTTCTGGGATGATGAGGACGAGGTGTGCTGTGAGACAAGACAGCTGTATGGCACTAGTGACGTCATCGTCTTGCTCGACGCAGATAGGGGCCGTTATGAGACCATGCGCCAGTGTGTGACACGGCTAAGCGCGCGGCTATGTGACGTCAGCAATGTAGTGTTTGAGCCCAACGATAAACAATTATTAAAGCCCACAGACATATGTATGACTGGGTTTCACACTTAAGCATTGCAGTAGTGAAGCTTTTAGCAAAGATCTTAAATAGAAGTTGGAGTGAAGCCTTTCTATACATGTCACCTACCTTGCTTTAGTGCACTTAAACTATAAAACGACGATGTATATTTGGTGCGTGGCTACGAAGACAGTTATCGTTGTGAAGTATGAAAAATACGAAATTCTTCATACCACAAAGCAAGCTGACTCCAAAAACCTTGATAAGTGGTTGCAATATTACAAATAAATAGCTGCAGCTATCAACTGCATTCCAATTTGTTGCACTGCGGGTGATGTTAATCTTACATCTAAACAGAAACTATGTGGAAGGAGATGTGAAAAGCCAAGTGTGTTCAAGGTACACATAAGTGAAATAAATACGTGTTTACTTGTACTCTAAGCAACCTAATATAACGTTCATAAATTCCTCATTGGGTGATTTATATATTGGTTCACATGTTTGTGGAATAATATGTAAAATGGTATATTGTGGGAGCTGACTACTACGTCGAAAGCTGGAATAGCTTTCACGTGTTATTAAGACTCTTGAATTGGCCAGAGACCATCCTTAACAGAAATAGCATTCATGATTTAAAGAATGAAACACTGCACCAGTTACGTATTTTTTCACGATCTGCACAAGGCTTTGCGAAAATTTACTCTCATGGTCCAAATGCAAATTCTTACATAGGTATTTTATGTGATGTTTCGGAAAATTGCCCAAAAGAAACGTGTCCGAGATCAGTTTACCATACAAACAGCTGCACGGCAAGAGAGACGGAACAACACACAAAAAAACACCACATAAAATACTTACGAAAATATTTCGTTTTAATAAAGAGAATAAAGTATCGAAAAGGGTCATGTTAAGCATGAAAAAATACGTAACTGGTGCAGTGCTTCATTATTTAAATCATGAATGAGACAGTTGCAGGCTTTCCAGAAACATCAGTTATAATGAATGAACTTAAGAAATGGCTTTTGTTAAATACGTATCGTGTATGCAAATATGACGGACCACTTTCAAGAGAGCAAAGTAGAATGTTGGTTTGTTCATTCTCAAATAATTTTCGTTGTTCTACATGTCCTCTCACTCTAACTCACGAAGCAAATTCTGATGAACACTTTGAGCTTCTCCAGTCGCTATCCACCGTTTCAACCACAGTCCTTTCTATTTCTCTATTTTCGAGCAATGTGCTCACCACCGACATAAGCTGTTTTAGCTGGGCATCCATTCCCGAACAATTATTACGAAAGATTTTACGATCGTGTAATAGCTCCAGCGAAGCAGTTTGGTCAACGAAGTTTCACGAAACCTTTGACAAATCACGCGTTTGTGTGGGCCGGCTGTTAACACTACATTGCTCAGGTCACACAGCCCTGCACCTAGCTGTGTATTTATCGTAGGCCGCGATTCATAAGATATGACATCATAATGACTGAGATGCTTGAAAATCTGACTTCTCTTAAAACTATGTGCAAACCATCTAGACTACACACATTCAAGGTTTGATATTGAGAGCACGTAGTGACTTGTAACAAACTTTAAACACAATGTCAAATCTTTCCTAAACCTACTCTCGCTTACAACCCCACAATACAGTGAAATGTTAGAAGATTATCATTCATTAAAACACGTTAGTTTTACATGTAGTAGAACTTCAGCATCTTGCATGATGTTTTAATTTATTATATCTTTACTAATAATTCTATTCATTACCCGTTTCACAGACAGTATCAATATATGTTATTCAAGATACCTAGAAAATAACAGTAAAACTTGGTCAAAGCGAAACGTGTATAATTGGGAACTCTACACAGATCATACAAATATTTCAATCCCGACGCGTTAGATCCACTTTTGTTGGCTAATTTTTTTGTGTAAAGCGGTACGTGACTAATGCAGAAACAGGGTGCAAATTTTAAGACTCAGTTAATAATTCATAGTATAATGCGGAAAACAGCTACTGGACTACAGAATACGTTAGTAATTCACCTCTCTACAATGACGCCATTTTTAAAGCAAAGATTACACAGGCCTGACAATGCTGTTAAGCCACACAAAAACGAGAGAAGGGGAACGTGGCAGCACCGCGGGTGTGGATATCAAACCACGCCGCTTTGTGCAACAACGAACAAGTTACATGGAGTGTTGACACATCGAAGGAAATGGTTTGTTCGTGAGCCCTCTGTTTTTCGGCGTTTCCTGTTTTCCATTAGTATTGACGCGCGCGGGCGCACAATGTAACATTGTTGCGCACCTTCGAACATTCGGCTGCATTCTGCACAGGGGGCACCGTAAGAGCAAACTTCATTTCTGTGTGCTGCCCATCAATTGTCCTTGTGGTCACTTTTCGTACTGTCGTCCATCGGGGCCAGCCGCTTCATTCTTGACGCTGCGTTCAGCCATGATTCAACATCCTTGCCAACATCTTCGAATAGTGCGCCGCTCCAATTTACACTACTGGCCATTAAAATAGCTACACCAAGAAGAAATTCAGATGATAAAGGAGTATTCATTGGACAAATATACTATACTAGAACTGACATTTGATTACATTTTCACGCAATTTGGGTGTATAGATCCTGAGAAATCAGTTCCCGGAACATCCCCTCTGGCCGAAATAACAACCTTGACACGCCTGGGCATTGAGTCAAACAGAGCTTCGATGGCGTGTACAGGTACAGCTGCCCATGCAGCTTCAACACGATACCACAGTTCATCAAGAGTAGTGTCTGGCGTATTGCGACGAGCCAGTTGCTCGACCACCGTAGCCAAACGTTTTCAATTGGTGAGAGGTCTGGAGAATGTGCTGGACAGGGCAGCAGTCGAACATTTTCTGTATCCAGAAAGACCCGTACAGGACCTGCAACATGCAGTCGTGCATTATCCTGCTGAAATGTAGGGTTTCGCAGGTATCGAATGAACGGTAGAGCCACGGGTCGTAACACACTGGAATGTAACGTCCACTGTTCAAAGTGCCGTCAACGCGAACAAGAGGTGACCGAGATGTGTAACCAATGGCACTCCATACCATCACGCCGGGTGATACGCCAGTATGGCGATGACGAATCCGCCCTTCCAATGTGCGTTCACCGCGATGTCGCCAAACACGGATGCGACCATCATGATGCTGTAAACAGAACCTGAATTCAGCCGAAAAAATGACGTTTTGCCATTCGTGCACCCAGGTTCGTCGTTGAGTACACCATCGCAGGCGTACCTGTCTGTGATGCAGCGTCAAGGGTAACCGCAGCCATGGTCTGCGAGCTGATAGTCCATGCTGCTGCAAACGTCGTCGAACTGTTCGTGCAGATCGTTGTTGTCTTTCAAACGTCCCCATCTGTTGACTCTGGGATCGAGACGTGGCTGCACGATCCGTTACAGCCATGCGGATAAGATGCCTGTCATCTCGATACGAGGCCGCTGGGATCCAGTACGGCATTCCGTATTACCCTCCTGAACCCACCGATTCCATATTCTGCTAACAGTCATTGGATCTCGACCAGCGCGAGCAGCAGTGTCGCGATACGATAAACCGCAATCGCGATAGGCTACAATCCGACCTTTATCATAGTCGGAAACGTGCTGGTACCCATTTCTCCTTCTTACACGAGGCATCACAACAACGTTTCAACAGGCAACGCCGGTCAACTGCTGTTTGTGTATGAGAAATCGGTTGGAAACTTTCCTCATGTCAGCACGTTGTAGGTGTCGCCACCGGCGCCAACCTTGTGTGAATCCTCTGAAAAGCTAATCATTTGCATATCACAGCATCTTCTTCCTGTCGGTTAAATTTCGCGTCTGTAACACGTCATCTTCGTGGTGTAGCAATTTTAATGCCGAGCGATTCGACGATTACTCCAAGCGACTTGTTTGAGCCCAACTATACGTCCTCTTTCAAGTTCTGACATCTGCGTTTATTACTCACGCGTCTGTTTGCAAGGCGTAGCTACTGTCCACCCTTGTACAGGGCATAAAATCAGCCAAGAATTTATGTCCTGGTGTCGAAATGTCGCCTATTTACTATCCTTGTCAGCTGCTCAGTGAAACTGCACATTCTGCCGCCAGAGTTTTGCAGTTCTCCATTTTCCGTCTATGCTTGTATGAATATTAAACTGTGACTAATTTGCATAACTCCATGGTAGTGTCTTTTCTTTGTCTTAGAGTGTCAATAAATTGAGAGTTAGAGAGAGAAAGTCGACTGTGCTGCAGAAGCTGCACTTCATTCGGCACAGAAAGAGATAAAGAGAACGAAGTCTTTTCTCAGCGTGGTAGGAAGCACGTTACTGGTCAACCACCTGAAGAAAACTCAGGGAATTGGACCAGCATTTTTTGCGCAGTCTTTTCACTGGTCGGCGCTCGAAATATCCGTAGCCTACCCGTTCTAAACAGAATAAAGAATGTTAAACGCCGAAATGCAAATCTTTCATTTAGTAAGCAGTCGATACGAAATTACTTCAGCTCTGGGAGCCTTCACCGTCACCTCCATTGGCCAGCCGCCAGTGTCCATCTCCGAGCAGAGGAGCTGAGGGACTTACAAAGATTTCAGATTGACTCAGTCGCAGGCGAAGGTAGTTGGTGCGTCCAACTCCAGTCGCAAATGATCTGCGTTCTATTCTATAGGGCTATTTAGCTTTTATATTAACATCACGACAGTCATGTTACACCTTCGTAACTGCAATTCTTTCATTTTTCTTATACGTAAATTGAAGTGTTGGCAGAAGAGCCAACAGCGTGTTGCTAGAGGAGGCCGAAATGCACGCTGTTAAGCTCACGCAGATTGGCGTGAGGTCTGGAACAAGGTAAAGGAATTAATAGTAGCAAATAAAGTACGTAGTTGATGTAATACTTAACTTTAATCCATAATTGGAGAACATCGCTCTTGATGGTACATGCTTCAAGATAAATATCAAATGCTATGGCGCCTTGTTAGGTCGTAGGAAATGACGTAGCTGAAGGCTGAAGAGCGTATTTGTCAGGGTTGCATCGCTAGCAAAGTCGGCTGACCAACTGGGGCGAGTGCTAGGACGACTCTTTAGACCTGCCGTGTGGTGTCGCTCGGTCTGCAATCACTGACAGTGGCGACACACGGGTCCGACGTATACTAACGGACCGCGGCCGATTTAAAGGCTACCACCTAGTAAGTGTGGTGTCTGGCGGTGACACCACATAAATATTATAATCTTACCGTAGTCCCTTCAGTCATATGTGCCAAAGTTTTACTTTAGAATTACTATTACATGCCTGATGCTTTATGAGCCACTTTAATGCAATAAATCGAATTAATTGAGTTTCTTGAAACAATGAAAAAATCCAGGACGGAATTTAACAATATTATGGAAATGATAGTTGCTTCAGTGTGGCGTCAGCTGCCAGAGGCTGCAGTCAAGTGTGTGTGAGTTGCTTTTGCACGCGCGCGCGCGCGCGAGCGCGCTGTTGTGTGTGTGTGTGTGCGTGTGTGTGTGTGTGTGTGTGTGTGTGTGTGTGTGTGTGTCTGTCGTATACTTTTGCCAAAGGCCTTGTTGGCCGAAAGCTTATTTTGTGTTAGTCTTTTTGTTGGGCCTATCTGCGACTCAGCATCTCCGGTATATGGTGAGCAGCAACTATCCTTTTCATAGTATAGTTAATTGTGTTCCTTATTTCATTCAGTGGTCATTGAATTCCACAATCATTGTTTTGGAGGGCGTCTAATCAATTCATGTTAGAAAAAAAAATGGTTCAAATGGCTCTGAGCACTATGGGACTCAACTGCTGAGGTCATTAGTGCCCTAGAACTTAGAACCAGTTAAACCTAACTAACCTAAGGACATCACAAACATCCATGCCCGAGGCAGGATTGGAACCTGCGACCGTAGCGGTCTTGCGGTTCCAGACTGCAGCGCCTTTAACCGCACGGCCACTTCGGCCGGCCAATTCATGTTAGATAACAGGGCCAATTCGAACACATTCAGAATAGATAACATGGGTACATGTACGGTTGTAACCTAATAAATCAGATGTGAAGGTATAAATTCGAGGTGCCTGCACAGTGAACTTGTGATTACGCCAACATAATGGTTAACTATATAATGCGCACTATGTTCAAGATGTGAATGAGCACTCAAACTTTCCGTGAAGTTATAGGGTTCACATCATTACTTGGCCCTACGATCGAGTCTACAAGTAGCCTCTATACCCCGTCAACCACGAGCCTAAGCTTGCACAATCTCACCAAATTCTGAAAGTCGTTGACCAGAATGTTGTGTGTGCCATGATCTGCTGCTAGCTGCTGCTGGCTTAAATGGAATCCTTCCACGTTTCCCCCAGTAAAAGAAGAAGTCTTCACTCGTTGCCCACCTATGTAAAAGTCTCTACTCGCTGCCCAGCGCCGAAGATGCGATTCCTGCAAGCCTCCAGGTTAAGTCTCTCTTCTGAGCCCGCACATGGCAGAGTAATAGAGGTGTACGCGTACGTGGAGAACATGTTTGCGCAGCAATCGCCGACATAGTGTAGCTGAGGCGGACTAAGGGGAACCAGCCAGCATTCGCCGAGGCAGATGGAAAACCTCCTAAAAACCATCTACAGACTGGCCGGCTCACCGGACCTCGACACAAGTCCGCCGGGAGCATTCGTGCCGGGGACCTGGTGCACCTTCCCAAACCGGAAAGCTGTGCATTAGACCGCACGGCTAACCGGGAGGGCTCGTGAAGTATACTTAGTGAACTCCTACGCAACCAGCAGCAGAATGAGCTCAATGCCCAGACAATGCCCGGGCTCTCCTAGATTAGCGGTCGGCCGCGCAGGGTCGCCCCACTTGCTGGTTCCTAATAAGAATACAACAATGAAAAATAAAAGTTTATATAGAGCATTAGCCAACGATAGAAAATGTAGAAGTATTGTAACTATAGATAAGTAACACGTAAATAATTGCCAAGTTTAATTTCATAACGGTTTACATTAAATGCATCCCCTGAGCTCAAACTTCCTAAGGAGGAGAGGCACGACGAACTTCCAAGGCTCCCTCCCGAAGGAAAGGCCATGTCAATGCCAATAATTATTCAAGATTGGCTTACTGCTGTCAAATGCCATCCAACCTGTTAATTTATTATAACGGATCTTTCTCCATAATGCAATTCTAGAAAACGCAATATCACACTAAAATTAATGTGAGAAACATATACTAAATAACTATATCCTATAATGAAAAATTGTATTAATTCAGTGAAGTACACTACTGGCCTTTAAAATTGCTTCACCACGAAGATGACGTGCTACAGACGCGAAATTTAACCGACAGGAAGAAGATACTGTGATATGTAAATGATTAGCTTTTCAGAACATTCACACTAGACTGGCGCCGGTGGCGACACCTACAGCGTGCTGACATGAGGAAAGTTTCCAACCGATTTTTCATACATAAACAGCAGTTGACCGGCGTTGCCTGGTGAAACGTTGTTGTGATGCCTCGTGTAAGGAGGGGAAATGCGTACCATCATGTTTCCGACTTTGATTAAGGTCGGATTGTAGCCTATTGCGATTGCGGTTTTTCGTATCGCGAGATTGCTGCTCTCGTTGGTCGAGATCCAATGACTGTTAGCAGAATATGGAATCGGTGGGTTCAGGAGGGTAATACGGAACGCCGTGCTGGATCCCAACGGCCTCGTATCACTAGCAGTCGTGATGACAGGGATCTTATCCGCATGGCTGTAACGGATCGTACAGCCACGTCTCGTTCCCTGAGTCAACAGATAGGGACGTTTCAAAGACAACAACCATCTGCTCGAACAGTTCAACGATGTTTGCAGCAGCATGCACTATCAGCTCGGAGACCGTAGCTGCGGTTACCCTTGACGCTGCATCACTGACGGGAGCGCCTGCGATGGTGTACTCAACGACGAACATGGGTGCACGAATGGCAAAACGTCATTTTCTCCGATGAATCCAGGTTCTGTTTACAGCATCATGATGAACGCATCCGTGTTTGGCGACATCGCTGGGAACGCACATTGGAAGTGTGTATTCGTCATCGCGATACTGGCGTATCATCCGGCTTGATGGTATGGGGTGCCATTGGTTACACGTCTCGGTCACCTCTTGTTCGCATTGACGGCACTTTGAACAGTGGACGTTACATTACAGTGTGTTACGACGCTTGGCTATACCCTTCAGTCGATCCCTGTGAAACCCTACATTTCAGCAGGATAATGCATGACTGCATGTTGCAGGTCCTGGACGGGGCTTTCTGGATACAGAAAATGTTCGACTGCTGCCCTGGCCAGCACATTCTCCAGATCTCTCACCAAATGAAAACGGCTGGTCAGTGGTGGCCGAGCAACTGGCTCGTCACAATACGTCAGTAACTACTCTTGATGAACTGTGGTATCGTGTTGAAGCTGCATGGGCAACTGTACCTGTACATGCCATCGAAGCTCTGTTTGACTCAATGCCCAGACGTATCAAGACCTTTATTACGGCTAGAGGTGGTTGTTCTGGGTACTGATTTCTCAGGATCTATGCACCCAAATTGCATGAAAATGTAACCACATGTCAGTTCTAGTATAGTATATTTGTCCAATGGATACCCGTTTATCATCTGCATTTCATCTTGGTGTAGCAATTTTAATGGCCAGTAGTGTATGTACTTAGATCTAAGGAAAGTGCTGCTCAATATCGGACTGGCTAGAAGTTGTTCCGATGGCCTCCCATCTGGAACAGCCAAATAGTGGGACACCTTCTTCTATTAATAATCTCTCCTATTACCTATTAGATTGTTCTTAAATAAACAAATTGTTTCTATTTTCTTTACATAAAATTTTGCTCATTTTATACCAGTAATTACTCGTTACTGTTACTTTTGTTTTTTTGCTTAAAACAGACATTGTTAGAAATGTACTGTAACGTATAAAACTGTAAAATGTACGACCTGCTTTTTAAAATAGGCGGCAAGTTTTTAAATATGCAGTAAATGAAATGAAATAAATCGGTCCCTAAGCTGCAAGAGCGTCCGTCCCTGTGGAATTTACGAGACTCTACTACGCTGTTCGCAGACAGAGTTCCTATATGGGGTTCACTGACTCCAAGAAAACTACCGAAAGAATTACACTGGTGAGCCAAAGGAACTGGTACACCCGCCTAATATCGTGTAGGGCCCCCGCGAGTGACCAAAAGTGCCGCAACACGACGTGGTATGGACTCGACTGATGTCTGAGGTAGTGCTGGAGCGAACTGACACTATGAATCGGGCAGGGCCGTCCACAAATCCGTAAGAGTACGAAGGGATGGAGATCTCTTCTGAACAGCACGTTGCAAGGCATCCCAGATATGCCCAGTAATATTAATATCTGGGGAGTTCGGCGGCCAGCGGAAGTGGTTAAACTCAGAAGTGTGTTCCTGGAGCCACTCTGTTGCAATCTTGGACATATGGGGTGTCGCATTGTCCTGCTGGAATTTCCCCAGTCCTTCGGAATGCACAATGGACATGAGTGGATGGAGGTTATCAGACAGGATGCTTACGTAAGTGTCACCCGTCAGAGTCCTATCTGGACGTGTCAGGGGTCCCATATCACATCTTTATCTGGACGCACCGATGTCGAAGATTTGATGTTTTACCGAATTCCTGATGTTCACATTCGTGAAATGGTCGAACAGGAGAATCCCCACTTCATCGCTACCACAGAGATGTTGTGACCCACCGCTCGTGCGCCGACTACAACGCAACGCTCACACTCACTTAAATCTTGATAACCTGTCACTATAGCAGCAGTAACTGATCTAACAACTGCACCAGACTCTTGTTGTCTTATATAGGCGTTGCCGACCGCAGCGCCGTATTCTGCCTGTTTAGATACCTCCTTATTTGAACACGCATGTCTATAACAGTTTCCTTGGCGCTTCAGTGTATATTCTAATTCCACCAGTATGTAGAGAGTAGTAAGATATTAAATGACGTCCTAATCTCCCTGACCACTGATGTTCGTAGCATAAACGTGAACATTCACCATGTGACATATGTCGAGCTCAAATCAGATGAATATAAATAAAATATGCAAATGAAAGAGTATCAGTATCAGTCCAGCAATAGATTATCACACATCACACGCATTTCCATACTGAAGACGAGGAGATATTATAAATCGAACTTTCCCTGAACAGCCAAACGCAGGCATCCGCCAAGTCATGCATCTTTGAGGAAAATGAGTCTAAGGCTGAATAAGAAGAGAAGGACTAACGCTACCATCAGCTTTAAACATCTTCATTTGCATCTACATACATACTCCGCAAGTCACCGTATGTTACGGGACGGTGGTTGTCCTGTACTCTAATACTCGATTCCTTTTCTCTTCAGTTAGTAGATAAAGTCAGGGAAAAGCGACTGTCCATATGCTTCCGAATGAGCCCTAATTTCTCGTGCGAGGGTTGGAACTTAAATAGTGGCAACTATTCATTCACAACCGATACAAAAGAGTTACATGTTTGTACCTGTTACTGTCCTTCAAAGTAGTCACCAGCGTTGTGTAGAACCCGTTGCCAGCGATGTGGAAGGCTAGTATACCATTAGCAGAGCCTGTTCTGGTGAAAATGGAGCGGTCTACTGCCTGTCGAATCTCTGGAACAGTTCTGAAGCGAATGCTTCCTTCGAAATCAAACCAGTCACACGGACTTAATTCCAGGGAGTATGTCTTCGACTGTGATGGTGTTATCCTAACGCATTACGTTCCTCCACGGCAGACCGTCAACGCACAGTATCACTGTTCGTTTTTAGAGCATCACTTGCTACCAGCATTGCGAAAGAAGCGGCGACACTTTCTGCGCAACCCATCCCTCATTTTGCACGATAATGCGCGGCCCATACAGCGCAAGCTGTGGCTGTTATCTTCAGTCGATGGAACTGGGAAGCACTGTACCATCCACCATACTCCCCGGACTTCAGTCCTTGTCAATTTGATTTGATTCCGAAGATGAAGGAACCACTTCGTGGCATTCGCTTCAGAACTGTTCCAGATATTCGACCGGCAGTATACCGCCCCATTCGCACCATCAACAGAACAGGCTCTGCTAACGGTATACTACGCCTTCAACATCGTTGGCAACGGGTTCTACACAACAGTGGTGACTACTTTGAAGGACAGTAACACGTGCAAACATGTAACTCTTTTGTATCAGTTGTGAATAAATAGTTGCCACTATTTAAGTTCCAACACTCGTGTCTGCTTGGTACTTACGCGAAACGTACTTTGGCGGCAGTAGAGTCGTCCTGCGGTAAACCTCTAAAGCCGGTTCATTAAATTTCCTCAAAAGTTTCCACGAAAAGAACATCGCATTCAATCTAGCTATTCCTATCTGAGTTCCCCAGACATCTCCGTAATATTTGCGTGTCGTTCGAACCTACTGCCAACAAATCTAGTAGCCCGCCTCTGATTTGCTTCGATGCCTTCCTTTAATCCGACCTGGTGAGGATCCCAAACACTCGTACACTCTACAATGTGCCACAGTAGTGTCCTTAAGTGCGGTCTCCTTTACAGACCAACTACACTTTACGGAAATTCTCCCAATAAACCGAAGTCGACCACTCGCTTTCCCTACCACAATCCTCATATGCTCTTTCCGCTTCACATCTCTTTTCAGCGTTACGCCCAGATATTTAAACAACGTGACTGTGTCAAGAGGCACATTTATGATGCTGTATCCAAGCATTACGGCCTTATTTTTCCTACTCATCCGCATTAACTTACTTTTATTACCTTTAGAGCGGGCTGCCATTCATCACACCAACTATAAATTTTGTCTAAGTCATCTTGTATGGTCCCAGAGTCGCTCAACTTCGACACCTTCCCGTACTACTAAAAATTTGGTCTTTGGTAGTCGCAGCTTGATTTTTACGAAGTATTAATTAAAACTTTGTGGCCGCCTCTCGCAAACTGTAAAGCTCGACTAACAGCAGCACAAAGTGGCGGCGCAGATGTTGTTTCTGGTTCCTGCATTTCTCAAGCGATGAACTTCCGCCGAGGCGGGCAGACAGGTGTACCTCTGGGCATCAGCAACGTTGCAGCCGGTGCGGCAGCCAACAGCTCCGTCCCTTTTGTTCCTCAGTGGAAATGCTGCTCTTTGTGCTGTAATCTGCTTCCCTAGACTTTCTGCCCTCCTGCACTCCGTTCCCTCCACCTGGAGCTGGTATTGTCCTGTACGTAATTAATTTAATGAGCAGCTTTGCACTTTCGTCGCTATTTAAGACAATTTCAAGAACACAGGATGTTCCTCAGCCCTATTATCGCTTTTTCACGCTCTCAGGTTGCCACGGTTGCACTGACTGCATTCGTTTTGCTACTCTAAATGACGTCGCGCCATGTCCTTTCGGTATCTTCTGGTAGACAACAGTTAAAAATAGGATAGAAGAGGAAAAGGGTAGATAGAAATCGAAACAAAAATGAACTGCATGAACGGAGGTTTATTTCGGTTTTGTATCACTTTTGGTTGTGTTTATTTTCTTGTGTATATTTTGTATAGTCGTAAAAAACATATGTATTCATTAACTTATGACGTCGTCTCTTACGTGCTAGTATTTCATCGTTTCCTTCCCACATACGGCTGCAGTCAACAGTCCATAGAAAGATATGATACACTTTAAGACAAAAATAGGCGTACCACGAAGGAATGATCCGAATCGGACGGAAATCGATAGATGTGATTTACGTGTACAGACAAACAAATGATTTCAGTTGCAGAAAAAGTGGCCGGCCGTTGTGGCCGAGCAGTTCTAGGCGCTTCAGTCCGGGACCGTGCTGCTGCTACGATCGCAGGTTCGAATCCTGCCTCGGGCATGGATGTGTGTGATGTCCTTACGTTAGTTAGGTTTAAGTAGTTCTAAGTTCTAGAGGAACTAAAGGAGAGAGCAGATAGGCGGAAAGAATACATTGAAAGCCTCTATGAGGGTGAAGATTTGTCTGATGTGATAGAAGAAGAAACAGGAGTCGATTTAGAAGAGATAGGGGATCCAGTATTAGAATCGTATTTAAAAGAACTTACGGTCAAACAAGGCAGAAGGGATAGATAACATTCCATCAGAATTTCTAAAATCATTTGGGGAAGTGGCAACAAAACGACTATTCACGTTGGTGTGTAGAATGTATGAGTCTGGCGATATACCATCTGACTTTCGCAAAAGCATCATCCACACAATTCCGAAGACGGCGAGAGCTGACAACTGCGAGAATTATCGCACAGTCAGCTTAACAGCTCATGCATCGAAGCTGCTTACAAGAATAATATACAGAAGAATGGAAAAGAAAATTGAGAATGCGCCAGGTGACGATCAGTTTGGCTTTAGGAAAAGTAAAGGGACGAGAGACGCAATTCTGACGTTACGGCTAATAATGGAAGCAAGGCTAAAGAAAAATCAAGACACTTTCATAGGATTTGTCGACCTGGATAAAGCGTTCGACAATATAAAATGGTGCAACCTGTTCGAGATTCTGAAAAAAGTAGGGGTAAGCTATAGGGAGAGATGGGTCATATACAATACGTACAACAACCAAGAGGGAATAATAAGAGTGGACGATCAAGAACGAACTGCTCGTATTAAGAAGGGTGTAAGACAAGGCTGTAGCCTTTCACCCCTACTCTTCTATCTGTACATCGAGGAAGCAATGATGGAAATAAAAGAAAGGTTCAGGAGTGGAATTAAAATACAAGGATATCAATGATATCAATGATACGATTCGCTGATGACATTGCTATCCTGAGTGAAAGTGAAGAAGAATTAAATGATCTGCTGAACGGAATGAACAGACTAATGAGTACACAGTATGGTTTGAGAGTAAATCGGAGAAAGACGAAGGTTATGAGAAGTAGTAGAAATGAGAACAGCGAGAAACTTAACATCAGGATTGATGGTCACGAAGTCAATGAAGTTAAAGAATTCTGCTACCTAGACAGTAAAATAACCAATGACGGACGGAGCAAGGAGGACATCAAAAGCAGATTCGCTATGGCAAAAAAGGCATTTCTGGCCAAGAGAAGTCTACTAACATCAAATACCGGCCTTAATTTGAGAAAGCAATTTCTGAGGATGTACGTCTGGAGTACAGGATTGTATGGTGGTGAAACATGGACTGTTGGAAAACCGGAACAGAAGAGAATCGAAGCATTTGAGATGTGGTGCTATAGACGAATGTTGAAAATTAGGTGGACTGATAAGGTAAGGAGTGAGGAGGTTCTACGCAGAATCGGAGAGGAAAGGAATATGTGGAAAACACTGATAAGGAGAAGGGACTGGATGATAGGACATCTGCTAAGACATGAGGGAATGACTTCCATGGTACTAGAGGGAGCTGTAGAGGGCAAAAACTGTAGAGGAAGACAGAGATTGGAATACGTCAAGCAAATAATTGAGGACGTAAGTTGCAAGTGCTACTCTGAGATGAAGAGGTTAGCACAGGAAAGGAATTCGTGGCGGCCCGCATCAAACCAGTCAGTAGACTGATGAAAAAAAAAAAAAAAACGTTCTAGGGGACTGATGACCTGAGATGTTAAGTCCCATAGTGCTCAGAGCCATTTGAACCATTTTTCAGAAAAATGGATTACTTATTCGAGAGAAAGAGCCTCTCAAATTCTCCCTCTGACCCTTATTCAAGCAGTTATCAGGCTAGGCAATGATTGACAGGGTTGTTGAATGTTCTTCTGAGGGGTATGACGCCAAATTCTCTTCAACTGGTGCGTTAGACCGTCAAAATCCCGAGGTGTTTGAAGGGCATTGCTCATAACTCTCCAAACCTTCTCAATTGACGAGAGATCTGGCGACCATGCTAGCCAACGTAGGTTTGCCAAATACGAAGACAAGCAATGGAAGCTCTCGCCGTGTGCGAGCGGACATTATCCTGCTGAAATGTAAGCCCAGGGTGGCTTGCTACGAAAGGCAAGCAAATGGGGCATAGAATATCATCAACGTACCTCTGTGTTGTTAGGGTGACGCAGATGAATACCCCATACCACAACTCCTGGCTGTCGGACCGTATAGTAGGCGATAGTCCGAGTGATATCCCAGCGCCGTCCAGGGCGTCTCCACACACGTCTTCGGTCTGGAATCTCATGAGTGGAGTAGAATTGTCTTCATTGTTGAGCCCCACTTCGAATTGAGCCCCAATGACCATCGTAGACATGTCTTGAGGCGCCCCAGACAGCAGTGGGATACCAAGCTAACTGTCATTCAAAAATGGTTCAAATGGCTCTGAGCACTATGGGACTCAACTGCTGTGGTCATCAGTCCCCTAGAACTTAGAACTACTTAAACCTAACTAACCTAAGGACATCACACACATCCACGCCCGAGGCAGGATTCGAACCTGCGACCGTAGCAGTCGCACGGTTCCGGACTGCGCGCCTAGAACCGCGAGACCACCGCGGCCGGCAACTGTCATTCGTCATACGGCCCAACATACAGGAATGGCGGTATAGGGTGCCATTTCTCTTCAAAGCAGGACCCCTTTGGTTGCACCATTGCAACACAACGGTACGTCGACGGTATTCTATGCCCCGTTTTGTTGTCCTTCATGGCAAGCCATCCTGGGCTTATGTTTCAGCAAGATAATGCCTGTCCGCACACCCCAAGAGTTTCGTGCTTGCCAAACCCTAACATCTGTTTCCAACTAACAATGTTTGGAGCATCAGGACAAGGTCCTCCAATTAGCTAGGGATTTTGACGGTCTAAGGTGCCACTTGGAGCTATATCCCACAGGAGTTCATCCAACAACTCTGTCAATCAGTGCCAAAGCTGAATAATTGCTTGCATAGGGACCAGAGGTGGATCAACGCATCACTGACTTGCTCAATATGTGGAGCTCTTTCTCTTGAATAAACCAGGCAATTTTTCTGAAATTATAATCATTTTTTGTCTGTACATATGCATTACATCTACCGATTGCCGTGCCATTCGGATAATCCCTTCGTAGTGCGTAGTTTTCATTTCTCAATCTTTTTTGTCTTACAATACATGATCATGACATACGATTAACGTCAGCGGTACAGCAGTTAATGGAGAAGCCTATGCACTTTCATTAATTCCAACCTATGTCCAGTAATCAGTTAAACGTCCAATAAAGCATTGAACGAGACTTTTTGGAAAGGATGAAGCATACACTGTTATAATACAGAATTTTCCCCAGCGTTGACACTAACATCGCTGATACGTTCGTATCGATATGCTGCAAACTGGAATCGCTGCCTGGACCTGAAGTCTCTGTAGTTTCCTTGGTGCATCGCGAGAGAGGGGCAAGCGCGGAGCAAAGGATGGCCCTTCGGTAGGAAAACGGTAAATGGCTATGAGTACTATGGGACTTAACATCTGAGGTCATCAGTCCCTTAGAACTTAGAACTACTGAAACCTAACTAACCAAAGGACATCACACACATCAACGCCCGAGGCAGGATTCGAACCGGCGACCGTAGCAGTCGCGCGGTTCCAGACTGAAGCGCCTAGAACCGCTTGGCCACATAGGCCGGCCCTTCGGTAGGACATTGGTCAGGTAGCCTTCTGACCGGGGCGAGGACGTGAACTTTGCCCACACTGAGTAATGGGTGCCAAATTGGTAAGGTGATGCGTTTTTGAGTTGGAGCTGACTATATGATTGGTTGTTGTTCTTGTGGTCTTCAGTCCAGAGACTGGTTTGATGCAACTCTCCATGCTACTCTATCCTGTGCAAGGTTCTTCATCTCCCAGTACCTACTGCAACCTACATCCATCTGAGTCTCCTTAGTGTATTCATCTCTTGGTCTCCCTCTACGATTTTTACCCTCCACATTGCCCTCCAATACTAAATTGGTGATCCCTTGATGCCTCAGAACATGTCCTACCAACCGATCCCTTCTTCTGGTCAAGTTGTGCCACAAACTTATCTTCTCCCCAATCCTATTCAATACTTCCTCATTAGTTATGTGATCTACCCATCTAATCTTCAGCATTCTTCTGTAGCACCACATATCGAAAGCTTCTACTCTCTTCTTGTCCAAACTATTTATCGTCCACGTTTCACTTCCATACATGGCTACACTCCATACTAATACTGTCAGAAACGACTTCCTTACACTTAAATTTATACTCAACGTCAACAAATTTCTCTTCTTCAGAAACGCTTTCCTTGCCATTTTCAGTCTACATTTTATATCCTCTCCACTTCGACAATTATCAGTTATTTTTCTCCTCAATTAGCAAAACTCATTTACTAGTTTAAGTGTCTCATTACCTAATCTAATTCTCACAGCATCACCCGACTTAATTCGACTACATTCCTTTATCCATGATTCGTAGCTACATATAGACACTTCGGTGTCTTCGTGGCCTTCTGTTGCTAGTCTGAAACATTTCCATGTGGTTAATCTAGGTTCTGATCCGGTCAAGAAGGTAGTTGATCGAGTTGTACCTGTTGCAAGATCGTTGCAACAGGCATTACCAGCATCTGTCTGAGGTTAATGTTGAACTTTCGTTGACCGAGTTGCAACGTAATTGTGGTTATTTGTACCTGAGCCAGTGAACATACCACTTTCGTGGGTTGAATTTGACAGTGCTCGTGCATGATTGGGAATCCCATCTTTTACGTTTCCCAGAAGGCTGATTCTGTGATTGATGTTGAGAATTCAGGTGCCAAGCATTGTGGTACAGTATGTTGGATTTGTGTGTTCCTTTCATTTTGAAATTCAAAATGGATTTTCGTGTGCTGCTATCAGGTAATTTACCCCGTAATTACGGCACTCTTGGATCGGATGTTGGCACAAACTTTACTATGTTTTGTTCATTTAATCTCTACTATTGACTTGTGGGAAAGGTGCAACACTAGTACCTTCCCTTAAATTGCCCATAATTGTCTTACGACGCTATGACACGTGAAGTAACACTGTTTTTCTCTATTTTAGAGCTATAAAACCTAATTGTTTTATTGCACCTGTTTATAACTGGCAGGAGGGCCCGTTGGTATCTGTGACGAATGTAAGTATGCCTGTACCAGATTCTGAACGAAAACGTTCAGTTTGAGTCGTTGACATTCTTCGTCGATTATTGATCCGCCTTTAGGAATTGTAAATAAGTTATGGTTCGTAATTAAACTTTTGTTATTGGAATTCGATCAGTTGTTAAGGGACAGAGATCTTTTTAAAGCAAAGTTATTTCTTTGTTT
Source organism: Schistocerca piceifrons (assembly GCF_021461385.2). Classification (NCBI taxonomy): domain Eukaryota; kingdom Metazoa; phylum Arthropoda; class Insecta; order Orthoptera; family Acrididae; genus Schistocerca; species Schistocerca piceifrons. The sequence continues at coordinate 921,202,072 of NC_060140.1, forward strand.
ACATTGCATGTTCTATCTACTTAAAGGTGCCTTTAAAACTATTTTGAGGTCCACAGGGTCTGATTTATTTGTTGGCGCTTTTAAATAATTTTTTGGATGCTTGTATTATCTGTTTTACTGGCGCCTTTAAACTATTCTGATGTTGATAATATCTGCTTTTATTGTCTCTTCCAAGCAATTCAGTAGTTATTTTACTAATATTTATCTTAATAACCAGGGTTCCTCAGGTTGCCAGCCTGTGCCTTAATGTAATTTGTTGGAGCGAAACAAATCGTACACTTTTCATCTGACTGTAGGATCAGCCGCTTATCGCTCCCGGCTGTTCGCCTTCCTAAGGAAAATGTCCATGTCCACTCTAATTGCTGTGAATTTCTTCTTCTCCAGCAGCTTACACACGTGTCCTTTTGGAGAACGAACAGCGTATGTGGAAAAGCTATAGTGGAGTCAGTAGTACTATCCGCGTCTAGATGGTGCAATAAATGTTTTCTAGTATCAGGTTAACTGAGCTATTAAAGGACAGACAGCTTTTTAGTGAAAACTTCGAAATATACTTACTCCTTTTATACTAATCACAGCCAAGTCCGTTCTAATCAGAAATTAGACACGCACTTGCACTCAGTCGTAATAGTTGGTGTATCTAATCAAACCCGTTATCGAAAACATTACAAAACGGATTGTGTGATCTGTCACAGTTGTAGCGCATATGTTTGGCGAATTGTTTCGAACAAATTGGGTCATTCTCAAGTCTGACCTATGGAGACTACCCTGAAAGTGCCTGATCTTAATAACGAGCATGAAAGTGGCAATACAAGCCTTACAAATTAATCGTAGATGTCAGTAACAAGTAGATCACCAGTGTGTGTGTGTGTGTGTGTGTGTGTGTGTGTGTGTATGTGTATGTGTATGTGTACGTGTGTGTATGTGTGTGTGTGTGTGTGTGTGTGTGTGTCTGTGTCTGTGTCTGTGTGTGTGTGTGTGTGTGTGTGTGTATGTTTGTGTGTCTGTGTGTGTGTTTGTGTGTGTAGTGAGCGAAGTGTTATGAAACAATGTGTGTATAGTGTGTTCAGTGATGATAGTGAGATATGAGTGAACAGTGTAGCACTACATTATTTAATAACTTATTTGTAAAAAAAGTATTGTACACCAGGAGTTAATTTAGTGACTGTCTCTAACTAGAAGTCTGTAAATATATGTGTATACGAATTATCTTATTTTAAATTGATCTAAACTTGTAAATACTTTGGCATGTGCTATATCCTTGTAAAAAGGGATCTACAGGTGAATAAAGCTACTACTACTACTACTACTACTACCACTACTGCTACAAGTTCGTACTTAGCAAGGGAGAATCACTTTCATTGACAGTCATCTATGGTTACATTTTAAAGCGTGTTATTGACAGCTGGCAGTTTAAGTGCAGCCTAAGTTTGCCAGGCTTCAGAATGAACAACTTTGTTCGAAACTATTCGCCAAGCATACTATTGGAGCTAAGAGTACTCGTCAAACATATGTTCTGCAACTGTCACAGATTTTTTATAAAAACTGCATGAAATATTTTTTAAAAATGTTCCTGTTCTTGCACCAACAGGCTGTTGAAAGTGGAAGAAAACGGATTGTCTGTGACAGGACGCTCGCTCAAATACTCAACTCGATCCCTTTTAACGTTCAGCTTTCGGTCCCGACTTGCTCAATACGCCGCGCGGATTTTAGTTCATTCAAAAGCCACAGTTTACCCATAAAAACCAGAATTTCGAGAGTTCGTCCTTTTCTTTCGTTCGCAATTCTTTTGCAGATCTCCACGGTCACGATTCAGTCTATTCCATAGAACTATTACATCTGTTCACAGCTCCATAGAATTATTACATCTGTTCAGAGCTCATAGTGCATGCATCCGAAGAAGATGAAGGCTGAGCTAGGAACTTCCCTTACACTTCACGAAGCAGTTCTTTAACACACATAATATGAGCGAATGTACTGTCCCCTGATTGGCTGATAACGTCAAAGACTTTTTTCCTTTATTTCATTTCGCAGCAGCGTAATATGCTGCTCTATAGTCTACATAAGAGTTAAAAAACATAGTGAGAATATAAACAAACAAGAAAAAAGGCAATAGAACGGTGACATTATAAGAAAACTGTAAAATGGCGGAAAGTTGTGAAATTTAAAATATAAAAATCCTGCAGTGACGATGCGGATGAAGACACACAATTATCAGACAGGCACAAATAAAAATACAAGGCGACAGTCTGGTATCTGTTTGCACAAGATAAAAAACACAACCAGCGACAGTATGGTGGCTGTTCGCAACACTGACAGGGGATGCACAACACTGAACAGTCACTTAAAACAGGACTATACAGGTGACATGGCGGCAGATGGGGGAGAGGGAGGGAGCAACTGGACTGATGAGGGGAAAAGGGGGAAGAGGAGAGTAAGAAAGGGGGACCTGGAGGAGGGAGGGGACGTAGAAAAGGGGGGGGGCGGGGTGGACACGAGAATGAGTGGGAAAGGCAGCGAAGGGGAGAGCAAAAAGGACTCGGCAGAGACAAGGGAGGCAGAGAGAGGGTAGGCAGGAAAAAACAGGATGCTAAGGGGGGGGGGGGCAAGAGAGATCCCAGGAAAAGGACAGGGAAAGGGAGGGATAAATGGAGGGAGAGAGGGTATCATCCAGGAGGGGGAGTCAACAGAAGCCACCTTGGGAAAGATGAAGGTGCAGAGGTGAAGGATAGGGGGGACACAACGGTTCAGGCAAGTCAGAGGGTGGGCTTGGAGAGGAGAGGAGCAACCAGTGGATGAGGGAGATCAAGGCAGTGGGAGGTGTAAAGGATGTGGATATGTTCAAGGAAAAGGAGCAGATGTGGGAAACTAATCAGGTCATAGAGGATCTGCTTGGGAAACGGGAGCTGTATACGGAAGGCAAGGGAGAGTGCATGGCGCTCGAGGAACTGTAGGGACTTATAGAATTTTGGGGGAGCGGAGATCCAGGCGGGACTGGCATAACAGAGGATGGGATGGATTAAGGATTTGTAGGTGTGGAGGATGGTAGAGGGGTTCAACCTCCATGTCCAGCCAGAGAGGAGTTGGAGGTGGTTGTGGGCTTTGGATTGGATACATCGGAGATGAGGGATCCAGGTGAGGTGACGGTCAATGGTGAGGCCAACGTAGGTGAGGGTTGGGGAGAGGCGGACAGGACGAGAAATCAAGGAGCCGGAAGGAGCGAGTGGTATGAGCTACGATGATTGCCTAGGTCTTGGAAGGATTGATTTTCGGGAGCCACTGGCTACACTGTGTGGCAAAAAGCCAAGGTGATTCTGGAGAAGGCGCTGGGACCGTTGGAGGGTCGGAGCGAGGGCAAGGAATGTGGTGTCATTGGCATACTGAAGGAGGTGTACTGGAACGTCAAAGGCAACCCGATATAGGTATTAAACCGCGCAGTCCTGCGTCTTTCACTGGGAGCTAATCAAACATCGTAGTTTTTTGAACAATTCATTAAAACAAAAAATTTATAAAAGCAACTAATATCAAAATGACTCCCTCTTTAAACAACTGAATTATCGTAAGAGTTCGTTGTTTTCGTAGTGCCATAATCACTCTCTTTGTACTGATGCAATTCGCATGATACCATTTACTCAGTTAATAGGCATAACAATACTCATTTATTATACCAGGTCTACTTTGCACTCATACCATCATTCACGGTAATAACTAAACTTATTAAATAAATAATAAGTAACAGAAGACGAAATATTCACAGAAGATACCGTTTTGTTTCCAAAACAAAGTTTTTGACTACATATGACTGACGTCTGTAAGATGCTGACATCTTTTGGCCACGGGTGTAACTATTAGGAACTACTGCCTCGTAAGAGCACATCTGTTGTGCTAGTGCCATCCTAATTACGCAATAGCGATACAAGGCCCTATACCTCAAGTGTAGCCGGCCTGAGTGACCGAGCGGTTCTAGGCGCTACAGTATGGAACCGCGTGACTGCTACGGTCGCAGGTTCGAATCCTGCCTCGGGCATGGATGTGTGTGACGTCCTTAGGTTAGGTAGGTTTAAGTAGTTCAAAGTTCTAGGGGACTGAAGGCCTCAGAAGTTAAGTCCCATAGTGCTCAGAGCCATTTTGAACCTCCCAACCGATCTAATTAAAAATCCTATGAAGCACTGATCGTAGGTGGTATCTGTAAGCGAATCGAAATCGCTACTCAGTCGCTGAGTGACCAGAACCACACTCTAATGGAAGAATAACGAATTTAGTTTTCTGAAACTATTTTACCGTCCAATATTATGAATCGGTTCCTCCTTTACATCACTGCACGAACGTCGAAATGGTAGACATTGAGGTCTAAGATCGTGGAATACAGCAACAACTGAAATTGCTCAATAACGGAAAGGAAACTGGAGTGGATGAGAGATCTTCGAGATTCCTGCAAATATATGAGAGTTTATGCGAAAGAACTTTATCCCCTCCTAGCAGTGCTACATAGTAGGTCACTAGAACAACGAAGGGTACTAAGAGATTGAAAAAAAAATCTTATTTCCGTTTTCAAGAAGAGTCATTGCTCTGATGCTCCCAACGTAAGTGCTACATCGCTGACGTCAATCTGTTCTAAAATTACGGAGCGTGTTAGTTGACTACGCAGTATGACTTATATGGTAAACGTAAATCTATCTTCTGGTAAACCTTTCGGGATGTAAGGTCGTGGTCCATGAAACTCTTCAGCTCCTAACGTTTCGTCCAGAGCTGCGCTGGACATCTTCAGAGGGATGTTTCTCCTCCGGTGAGTCTTGCCGACTGACGGGTCGGACGTCTGAGAGCGACTTATATATCGTAGAAAGTGGGCGTGACCAGAGTTGCACGTGATATGCAGAGATGATCTTTGTCAGAGATAAAACTTAACCATCGATCGTAATCTCGTCACGGATAAAACTGTCTAGCAATTCTGTAGTGCTACTGTCCAAATATCACTAAGTTTCACGGTCTCTTCTTTTCGATTAAAATTATCCCTATGTTTATATATTTCAATTGCTTCCCTACAAAGCCGTGGGTAATAGTTCGTCGTCGTAGATAAAATTTTTGTTTCGGAAAACTTCACTTGATGATTTCCTGACTGAAAAGCGTGTTCTGCTACAGCCGAATTATCTGTTTTTCCTAAGCGGCAAAGACTTCTGTGTTCTTTTAACCGTGTATTTACGCTTCTTTTTGTTGTTCCTATATAAACTTTACCACATGTACGCGGAATTTTATATACGCCACTGGCTGATAGAGGAGCAGGTTTACCTTTTACAGACCAGAGAACATGATATTAGACCTGTTTTTTGACCAACGAAGAAAATTTGTCAAATGCACGGTTAAAAGAACACAGAAGTCTTTGCCGCTTAGGAAAACAGATAAATCGGCTGTAGCAGAACACGCTTTTCAGTCAGGAAATCATCAAGTGAAGTTTTCCGAAACAAAAATTTTATCTATGACGACGAACTATTACCCACGGCTTTGTAGGGAAGCAATTGAAATATATAAACATATGGATAATTTTAATCGAAAAGAAGAGACCATGAAACTTAGTGATATTTGGACAGTAGCACTACAGAATTGCTAGACAGTTTTATCCATGACGATATTACGATCGATAGCTAAGTTTTATCTCTGACAAAGATCATCTCTGCATATCACGTGCAACTCTGGTCACGCCCACTTTCTACGATATATAAGTCGCTCTCAGACGTCCGACCCGTCAGTCGGCAAGACTCACCGGAGGAGAAACACCCCTCTGAAGATGTCCAGCGCAGCTCTGGACGAAACGTTAGGAGCTGAAGAGTTTCATGGACCACGACCTTACATCCCGGAAGGTTTACCAGAAGATATGTCATCCGGTCGTGAAAGCCTTCATACTATAAACGTAAATCTCTTCTATAAAAACCAACATGGATTCTGTAAACAGTGATCTTGCGAAAAAGAAAGGTCGCTCCGTTCGTCCTCGAAATGGAGAGCGTCCTAGAAAAAGGAACTCAAGTAGATACGTACAGTGTGCCTTGACTTCCGTTTAGTGGACAAAATACTAGTTTTAGTATTTGACCAGATTTATGACTGGATTCAGTACTTTCTAGAGCACAGGATGTTGTATGTAAAGAGACGAAGCGCTCCATTACTGTGCGTTCGATTACGTTATTGATGAAAAATCACTAGAAACAGTAACAATTGTAAAATACCTACTGTAAAATAGCTACGAGTGACCGTACAAGGTGACATAAAGCGAAATGACCACAAAAAATAAACTGTAGGAAAAGTGCATTCCCAACTTACACTCATTGGAAGAAAAGGAAATTCATTCACGAAAGAAATGGCTTACAAGACACTAGTTCAGCCGATTATTGAGTACTCTTCATCAATCTGTGATCCTCACCGACTATGATTAATATCAGGCAGAAAAGAGCCACTTAATTTTATCCATATTTCGCAGCTTCAAACGTGACTGCAGTGAATACACTGCAGGTATGAATTAAAAAACGCCTTCAGTCACAACTTCTCGTGTTTTGTTAAGTACACGATGCATTTCGGACCCTGCGGGTCCATCATCAGGTGTAATCTGTCTTAATACATTCTTTATTTCTTCTCTTGAAAGAGCTGAAATGCATATTCCTGTCACGAAAAGGTTTACTGATAATTTATGAATTTCGTAAGTCATACATATGTGCGAAATAGTGGAAAAGATGAACAGTGTAAACCTACCACATGAACCAAGGAAAGCGACTTTAACGTTTTAGCACCAGCAAACATTCTTTTCTCCGTCGTTTTCGTACATGTCACTTCATTCAAGAAGCACATTTTCACACACATGTTTGTAAACACTTCACAGATGTTTTTGTGCATGGTGTTGTAAACATGAATTTATTCGTAGTCCTAAAGATATAACTTTTAAACAACTGACATATGCAGGAAATAACTTATGAGTAGGTCTTAAAAATTACTGAAATAACTATGGCTTGCGAAATCTGTTTGTTCAGTTAACTTAGATTCTGTTTTTTTTTTTTTTTGGATATATCTCCAGTTGTTCTAACAGATTTAGGATCTTAACATTGGTTTCGTTATGTAGTACTACCAAATTGGTTCCTAGAATGTTGATGACATGTTTCGTTTCCAAGATATGTTGTGCAACGGCTGAAGTGGTTGACCTGAAAGCATTTACGTGTTCTGGAAAACGGGTTTTGAAGTTTCTACCTGTTTTCCCTACATAGTAGGCAGGACAGCTGGAGCATGATACTTTGTACACTCCGCTATTGTTGTATGTTTGCGTATTTGATATTATGCTATGGACGAGTGAGTTTCCTAACTTATAATTAATTGAGAATGCAACTCATACAATTGTTTTTCTGAAAAAGTTAGCAATTTTTTATGATATGGGGCCCAGGTATGGGATATTGGCGAATATTTTTTCTGCTTTCACAGTGAGGCTATTCGTTGTCTTACTTTTGTGTATCTGTCTGTTTAAATTGTCAACTCTTTTGGCTGTGTAGGCGTTGCTTATGGCAATACTCTTTATTGTATCCATCTCATTCTTGAGCGTGTTTTCTTCTAAAAAAAAGGGAGTGTACTCTGTGTAGCATAGACCTAAATGCTGCGTGTTTCTGTGTGGTGGGATGGCATGATGAATTGTCCACTATTATGTCTGTGTAAGTGCGTTTTCTGTGTACGCTTAACTTGTGTTCTAGAGGACAACAAAAGCATAAAATTCCTGTATCTTAAAATCACCAACCACCAACAAAAACACAAGTGCTGCTTGTATCGCGTCAGTTACATGAAAGTCATGATATTCCGTTACTCAACTTTGTTATCTGGCTGTACGTAGTTGTCCACAAACAAAATACACTACGCCACACAAGTCACCTGGTTGTAGATACTTAATTCTAACGTCCGACGCCAGGGTGAGCCACTAGTCCAAAATAAAAATGCCGTATTATTGAGTTGACGTTAAAACCTAGAGAGGAAGTATTCAAAATATATTCTCCAACATTCCATATTAGACATTTTTATAAAAAGGGAATGGTTGAAAAGTTAAAGATTCAAGACTAAACCTAAATATAAATTAAGAATGAAAAGAAAGTGGTGTAATAATAAAATTAGCTCAACATGCTATAGAAAGGAAGAAGAAATATACGTAAAAGAAGGCTCTCTGTCTGGGATGAGGTCCTAGCAAAGATGTTCAGGAAAAAGAAAGCTGCTTATTTAAAACATCTCAACACAAGGCGTGTACAAGATCATATTGATTAGAAAGGACAAGTAGCATTAGGTAAAAGAGGAAAGAGAAGAGTGAAAAGGCAGAGTTATTAGTCATTCCTCTGAAATGTAGAATACAAAATGCACGGAGAACCAATAAGGGCTTATAAAACAATAAAAGCTCTCAATAAAGAGCAGGAAGAAAATCTTAAATTTTATAACTCTGTGCTGGAAGAGTGGCAATACTCCAGATGGTTTGCAGAGCTCAGCGGTCCTAACTACAATTAAAAAAGGAGACCAAAATGACTGCAGTAACTACTGAGGTACAGGTCTACTAAACTTCTGGTTTAAGAGACATGCCAAGATACTTTCCAAAAGATTAAATACCTTAACCGAGACTTTTCTGATAGAAGAAAAAATCATTTTAGAGCGGAAAGATCTTGTATAGATTACGTTCCCTACCCAGGCAAAAGAAAAGCATAGAGGAATTACTCTCCTCACGTATGCAGCTTTTCTGGATTATAAAAAGGCCTTTTATTGAGTGGTGAGATCTAATTTACGGGAAATGTTAGGGGGGTATGGCACTCGTCAACATTTAATAAGAGTAATTCAGACTTTGCTTGTTGACAACATTAATATACACTTATGAGCCAAAACATTATGGCCAATGCCTGGTGGCATTGCGAGCACGTGACGCTTAACAAAAGTATGCAAGCGTAGCAGACTCGGACGGGGGTTCACCCTAGCAAAGATATGGGATGCAAGTGCGGAAATCCACTGGGATAAGCGACTTTGACGGAGTGCGGATTATTATTACATAGCGCCCGATTATCTCGAAAGCGAAATCTGTGGTCGAATTCTCTTGTACTATTGTCGTGGGTGTCTACGGAAAGAGGCAGAAGGACTGTGAAACTACCACTAGGCGCTAAATAGTGGACGTCCATGACTCTTCACAGAACATGGGGTTCGGAGGCTTGTGTGCTCTGTAAAGTAGCATAAAGAATAGCCTTGCACATGAAAATGAGAGAGTGACTTGTTCTCTTTCAACAAGGCAGCTCTTCGGGTGAATCATATTTTTGCTACACTAGGTCGATGGTCGTCTCCAAAAACGCCGTCACAGAGGTAAACGGCGGCTTGATACGTGCAGCGCGCCACGGACACAGGCTGGTGGGTGCAGTATTATGCTATGGGAGACATTCCCCTGCCTTTGCATGGGACCTGTTGAGGTAATAGAAGACATACTGGCAGCTGCGAACCACCTGCATCCCTTCATGCTTCATGTCTTACCTGACTGTAATGCCATCTTTCAGCAGTATAATACTCCGTGTGTCGGAGCCAGAACCGTGCTACAGTGATTTGATAAGCATTATAGTGAACTCACGTCAATGGCTCGGTGACCAGATTCGCCTGATGTAAATCCCATGAAAACCATCGGTTCGCTATCGGGCACCATCACATAGTACTCAAATCGGCGGCCCGTTATTTACACGAATTACATGACCTGTGAATAGTCATCTAGTGCCACGTACCTTCACAAACCTACCAACAAACTGTCGGACCTCTGATACGGAGAATAGGTTACGCATTTCGTTCCAAAGACGGATAAACAAGCTGTTGAGCAGATGTTCATAATGTTTTGGCTCATCGATGTACTTGTCGTCTCAATCATTAATACGGGAGCGAGAAGACTGACACAGTGAGCCAGATAACGGTGTCCTTTGTCACCCACACTATTTAACATGTACATAAATAACGTTATCAACAAATGGCAAAAGTAAATGAAAGATTCCAACCAACTGATTTGTACAATTTTCAACTAAACCATTTTCTGACGATCTAGTTATACTCGCGGCTACGTAGGACAACCTTCAACGAGTTATACACATATAACGGCAAAACAATGTAATCTAACAGTATCCACAAAGGAAACAAAAGTTATGAGATTTTGTGGAAGTTGGAGTTGAAACCATGATACAGAATAAGATACTGGAATAAGTCCATGTATTCCTCTACCTGAGCTATGATGTCTCTTATGCGTATGTGATCCTGAAAAGAAACCACAAAGGTTTACACATGTTAGGTACGATTATAGTAACACTGCTGAATAAAATCAGGAAACAGACAATACTTAAATTTTACGAGTATAATATTAACACCGTACCTTTGCTGTTCTGTGGATCCGAAGTATGAGCTTCAACGAAGAAACAGTTGCAGAAAACTGAAGCGACGGAAATCATCCTTTTAAAACCTCTGGCAGAATACAAATTGGAAGTCGCACCAAGAATAGTGGGATAAAGACGAGCTCTACGATCTAGGAATAGTATAAATTATCCAACAATACAGAAAAGACTAGCATGTCCATCTACTACCTGTGGATCAAAGCCGGATACTAAGGAATGTCTAAGACTACAGACTAGAGTGGTGCTCTGATAAAACTGCGGCACGGTAGTTTTGGACCGCTACATAAATGACATAGTAAACGCTAAAGTTGCTGGTAGCATTGGTTCAATTAGTAATGGAAGAAACGCAAATGAATGTTGAAGAGAGAAAGTGGGAGCCGACGCCTACACTTGCTTTCTTCTGTTGTTGGTTGTTTTGCACATAACCAGAACCGCATCTCATTCAGTGATACTCCATTGTGTATTTCACATTCTTACAGAATCTAAACTACCTTTGATAAATAATAACAATTAGTTGATAGCGTAACTTCTGTGCTTTCGTGTAAGCAAAGCAATTAATTTTTATGGAATCACATTTTACATGCACAAACATAAAAAGTGTATACAATTATTGTTATTTTGCACTCGGTAGAAAGTTCTTCATCATGATCAAAGGTGACAGTTCCTTGTTATTATTCATAAATCTGAAAATTGTTCATTAATAATTAAAATGTTTTATGTACGTTCGACGAAGTATTGAAGCAATGTTTGATATATTTTTGTTTTGCAGTTCTTTTTACTTTTTTATTAAGGAGAGGGCGTTTTCCAGCTTCTAGCTATATGATAAATCTGTATTGTTTTCTTATTTTTACATCATCCCTCGGTTTCACATTACAAATCAATAATTTACGAATACAACCTGAATTAAACGTTGATGGATTTAGTTTTGCTGTAAATGCTGTTTATTCTGAAGTAACAGGAGAGTAGTTATGTAGAACAAAATTGTTCAGTAGGTTATGCGGCCGTTTATAGATTCTCAGTCACGTTCCTGACGGATCACCACTAATTGACTTTAGGGGATGGTTCAAATGGCTCTGAGCACTATGGGACTCAACTTCTGAGGTCATTAGTCCCCTAGAACTTAGAACTAGTTAAACCTAACTAACCTAAGGACATCACACACATCCATGCCCGAGGCAGGATTCGAACCTGCGACCGTAGCGGTCTCGCCGTTCCAGACTGCAGCGCATAGAACCGCACGGCCACTTCGGCTGGCGACTTTAGGGGAGTTTAGTAAGACACTCGGCAGTGGATATACCGGTTCCCGTCAGATCACCGAAGTTAAGCGCTGTCGGGCGTGGCCGGCACTCGGATGGGTGACCATTCGGACCGCCAACCGCTGTTGCCATTTATCGGGGTGCATTCACCCTCGTGATGTCAATTGAGGGGTGCTCGACCGAATAGTAGCGGCTCAAGTCAAAGGAAACCACTGGGAGAGCGGTGCGCTTACCACACGCCCCTCATATCTGCATCCTGAACTGAGGATGACACGGCGGTCGGATGGTTTCGAGGGGCCACTTGTGGCCTGAAGAAGGAGTGCTAGCAAGACACTGATCGCATGCGTAACGAAAGCGATCGTTGTGAGGTGACGCCCAGTAGGTACGCAACACACCTAACATGCGGGTATTGCGGGTCGATCTTCACTGACTAAAGGTACTAGGGAAACAGCCGCAGTCAACACTTACCTATGGTAGTCGGCGGTAGCCTACGGTAGTTTTATCACTCTACTACAAACCCAATGGTAGAAGAATAGAAAGACCAAGAAAACGATGGTTCGACATTCTTCAGTGAAGACACTACTGTAATACGTTCATTCGCTAATCTAGAAAGTGAGTGAAAGTGCACACAAAGCACTACCTTCCCGCAGAGGAAATAAGCCACGAATTTGGTATGCATTACTCGGTGGACGCCGGCAGACGATACGGACCGGTGGCGCTCGCAGACTGTCATCCTGGCGCGGGGGCTTTCAGCTTTCAGCTTTCCCGCCTTGGAACAACAAAGTGGCGCGTAATGCCCGCCCGTCCAGGCCGCGTCTGAAATATGAGCTGCGGCGGCGGACGTGACGTCCCAATCTGCGGCACCCACCTGCCCTCGCCCTGACGTCATCGT